>NC_057848.1:121515154-122765154 GCF_910594005.1 Cervus elaphus | reverse complement strand
TTTTTTATCCCTCTGTTTTTATATTTCAGGGGCTTGGGGCTTATGTGACACCAAAGTATCCTAACTGTACTTGACAAGGGACACATTCTACCCTATGCCCCCTTTGACCTGGATATTGTATGGGAAGTCTTGGGTCAAATGAAAGACAAACAAAGAAAACAGCATCCCAGTCACAGAGGGGGAAACGGCCCACAGAGGCAGTGGCAGGCAGAGGTGAGAGGGCTCAGACAGGGAGGTGTGACAAGAAATGAAGAGGAAGACCAGGGAAAGGAAGATTCCTCCCCATTCACACTTGGGACTCACAGGGGGCACACTGAGCAATGACCGAACGGAGTCTTTGGGCAGATGGCTGGCTGTCGTTTAGGAATTTCTTTTTCTGGAGCTGATCTTGGTGCCTGTTTTGCTGCAGGTGAGATCCAAGGCAGGGCTCTGCATCACCTGAGGGAGAAATGTGGAAAGGGACCGAATGCAGACAAATCCTAAGCAGGCAATGGGCTAGGAGACCTTGCAGCTGAGGCTGAGGAGTGGACATCCCTGCCCAGGGATGGGCTGGACGATGAGACCCCGATTCAGAGGGGTCTGAAGATGCCAGCAGAGTGGCTGAGGCTCAGTCAGCCAGGGAGCACTGGATCCACAGCAAGAGGAGGGAGACAGAAATGCAAGTTTCACCACCCCAACCCACGGGCGGTGCAGGTCAGCATCAACAGCTGGAGCCAGGAGAGGACAGTCATCTTTCCCTCAGGGACCGCTGAGGCCACTTTGAGGAACAAAGGTATGCGGTATTATAGACGACCCTTCCCACATTACCACAAGCCTTGTAAGTGACACATACCCCTGCTCCATGGCTGAAAGAAGTAGAGAGCATTTTCACCAGAATAGACTGAACATTTGTATCTATGGATATTCAGTTGGTTGCATGCAACCACACTTTAGAAGTTAGAAGAACTTCAGTAGGAGTTTTCTGGTTACTAACCAGTATGAAGGGTGAACACTTATGAGGAAGATCAGATCAGCCAGGGAGAACAAATACACTAAAGTGTCCATGGAGTCTGAGGAGCATACATTGAGACTGTGATCCTAGCAACCCATGCCCCCCCCCCACCACCCTGGCTCTTCCTGTGACCATGGGTCCCAGAGGCAGAGTGGGGCCCAGAGGGAGAGGAAGGTCTTCCTGGAACTCCAACGCTGCTTTGAAACCACCACTCTCCCTTGACCTCAAAGTGAATACTCACCTGTGAAGATCATTCCAATTCTCCATTCTGTCTTCTAGTCAACAGTCCTGATGATTCTTTTGGAACTGGCATCCTGGTCTCTTTGGTTTGGAGAACAGAAAATAGCATACCCTGCAAGCACACAGACCTCTACTTCCAATACGCTGCATCTTTGACTCCTTTCAAGCCATGCTTCTTGAAAGCACAGACTCCAGGAGCATCCTCATCTGGTTACCTCTGGATTCCTCCTCTGAGTGCCCATCCACACAACATCCCCTTGCTAACACATCCCAAGAGCTCCGTGGGCCAAACCGTACTACCCGGTGGTGTACTGGCCACAGACACATTCCGTCTTCAAAAACATTTTCCTTGGTCAGAGTCTCTGACAGAAGTGCATGCTGGCTTTCCTCCTCCCTCTCAGTCCATTTCTTTTAAGACTCCCTGTCTGTCCATTTACTTTGATCCCCTCCTAAATCTTGGTTTTGCTTTCCTCTGGTTTCCCACCTCTGCCCTGTGCTCTTCCATTCTACACATAACTCTTGGGTGACCACATCACCTCCCAGAGCTTTTACCCATCTGACTTGTTTTCATTAGTATCCCTCTATGCTGATGGCTTTTCCTATCACCATATCTACCTAAGACGTCCCAATGGGGCCCCACTTCTACCACAGGCTGAGATGTATGGGCTGTCTGCACTCAGATGTCCCATAAGCACTGCAGACCTGCTAGTAGCCCCAGGCCCATGTTCCCTGGGGTGTCTCATGGATGGGCACGGCCATCCACCCAGTTCCTTCAACCACAATCCCGGACATGCTGCTGGGTGTGATCTTCACCGAGCCATGACTCCCCTGGAGCTGCTCTGGAAAAGGCTGACCCGAGATATTCCTGTTGCCACAGGTGGGGATCCGTTCCTCTCAGAGGCCCTGTTCCTACAGACACGCTCTGAAGGGGTCCTGAGCACAGGCCATCACCCTCCTTTGGATCTCTGAGAGAACCTGGCCACTGTAATTCATCTGAGAGGATGAAAGCCTTGTCTTTAACAGGACGGTGAGTCAGGACACAGCAGTGTAAGCCCATCATTGGGGAACATGCCAAAGAATATCCAGAAGAGATTCCTAAAGTAGAACGTTTCGAGAGGTGGGTCTTGAAGGGTGTGCATCAAACAAGTGATTGCTTAACTGTATTTTTCCCAATAAACATCCTGTTCTTATTTGGTCTTCATCTGAGCATGGGAGTTAATTTGTTAACACAGGAAACAGTTTAAAACGGCAAGTGAGCCCAGGCAGCAGATACGCTGACAGCCGATCCTTCCACATCAACATCAATAGCTACAATTCTCAGCCATCTTTAATCTTTGAAGCACTCTTTTGATCTGTCAAATGCAGTAATCTCCACAGTGTTTTAGAAATGTATTCAACTAACTAGGCACAAGGGATCCTGATAAGAACTACAACATACTGAGTTTCACTAACAACAGCAGGGTTTTAACTGTAAAACTTTGGATTCAGGAACATGCAGGAAAGCAAGCACAAGGTCAGTTTTCAAACAAGTATTTATTTGGGCAAGTTGTCCCTTTCCTTAGCCTAAGGTGCCTGTCAAGCATAGCGGGCCATGATGAAAGCCTGCTTTGCTTGTAGAGAGTTGCAAGTTTTCGATGTTCAATTTCTTCCAGTAAGAATGGGTTCTGTTTCCACAGCTGCAAGCTCGGCTTTCGTAAGAGAACTTTTTCAGATAATGCTCATGCCAGGGCCACACACCAACCCTACTACATCAGACTCTCCTGGGATGTGCTGCCAGCATCAGCTCTTCTAAAGCCTCTCCAGGGGAGATTTGATGCACAGTTAAGATTGAGGAGCAGAATCACATGATGCTTCACCTGTCCTGGTTTTAAATAGAATCCTCAACTGAAGAGCCATGTTTGCTACTAATGAAATTTTTTAAAAATTTGTAATTAAAAACTCCCTTCTGAGGTAAATTCCTTTCTGAGGGATTTTTGACATATTTATTCACAGCCATATTTAGAACAATTTCAATGACTCAGTGGTGTGTCATGCCTTCAAGTCCCCTTCCTTACCAGACACTCAGGAAGATGAAGGGGAGGGAACGCACCTCAGTCCTGGTGGCAGGAGGATGGATCAAGTTCCGTTGTCTTGGTTACTGCTCTGCTGAGCATCCCTCCTGGGTTGCTGAGCTCAGGTAGGGGGCCTCACACCAGGCTACAGGTGTTCCTGTGACCAGAGTTTGGAGCTAAGGGCTGAGATCCGTTACCAGGGAAACGGAAGCTGGGTTCACGTGATTTGAGAAGAATGGGAAAACAACCAAGTGGAATTTCAGATGCAGGGTGGGTTCTGGGAGCCCGTCCAGAGCCACTGATTTGTGGTCACACAACGGGCACCTGTGAGTCAACACAGAGACACATTAGACGTGTGTGCTCCCTGGGGATTCTGTCCTGACGTGCACAGCGACTGTTTCTGGAGGGAGCATCTAGCACTCGTGGAGGAAGCCGGACCCAGAACGTGGAAGGAGCAGGGGCACTCCTCGTTGTTACAAAGCAATGGCATGTCTTTCCCCACATGTCTCACTTGGACATCTGCATTACCTTCCTAAACTGCTTTCCTGAGGTATAATTACATACCACAAATCACACCCATCACTCCCAGGGCAGTGACTTTTAGCACCTTCACACAGTGGTGCAACCCCCACCACAGTGCAGGTGTGGAACACCGCCAGCGCGACTAAAGGTTCCACGTACCCATCAGCAGTCGATCCCCAACAGGACCTGCAGGCCCAGGCATCCTCTCGTCTGATTTCCCTCTCTGTAGATTTGCCCTTTCTGGGCATTTCATATCAACAGACTCCTGCAGGAAGTGGCCTTTTGTGTCTGGGTTCTTTCACTTAGCGTAATGCTTTGGAGGCTCACCCATGTGGCAGCAGAAAGCAGAAGTTCATCACTTTTCATCCATCTATGCTATTCCACCGGATGGCTACATACAGCATACTTTGTTTACCACTCTCCAGCTGACTGGAATCTCTCCATGTGTCAGAGCCCAGAGAGCTGCACACCCAAGGACAAGCAGGCCAGGAATTCTCTGGTGGTCCAGTGATTAAGAATGTGCGTGCAATATTGTAAATTACTCTCCAACTAATATAAAGAAATTAAAAAAATTTAAAAAAATGTGCCTGCCATAAAAAGTGAATGCACAGAAGGCCATTGCATTCCTATAAAATAATAAGGAAAAATCAGAAAGAGTAATTAAGGAAACTATCCCATTCACCATTGCAATGAAAAGAATAAAATACTTAGGAATAATTGTATGAAAAGAAACAAGAGACCTGTATACAGAAAACTATAAAAAAAAAAAACTGATGAAAGAAATCAAAGATGACACAAAGAGATGGAGAAGTGTACCATGTTCTTGGATTGGAAGAATCAGTACGGTGAAAATGACTCTACTACCCAAAGCAATCTGTAGATTCATCACAATCCCGATCAAACTACCAAAGGTATTTTTCACAGAACCAGAACAAATAATCCCTCAGTTTGTATGGAAACAGTAAGGACTCTGAATACTCAAGGCAATCTTGAGAAAGAAGAATGGAACTGGAGTAATCAACCTTCCTGACTTCAGACTATACTACAGACTATACTACAAAGCTACAGTCATCAAGACAGTCATCAAGGCAGTATGGCAGAAAGACAGAAATATAGATCAATGGAACAAAATAGAGAACCCGGAGATAAATGCACACACCTATGCACAGGTTATCTTTGACAAAGGAGGCACAAATATACAATGGCGTAAACAAAGTCTCTTCAACACGTGATGCTGGGCGAAATGCTCAACTACGTAAAAGAATGAACCTGGAGCACTTTCTAACACCACACAACAAAATAAACTCAAAATGGATTAAAGATCTAAATGTGAGACCAAAAACTATAAAACTCTTAAGAGGAAACCGTACGCAGAACACTCTCTGACATAAATCACAGCAAGATCCTCTATGGGCCACCTCCCAGAGTAATGGAAATAAAAACACAAATAAACAAAAGAGACCAAATTTAACTTAAATGCTTTTGCACAATGAAGGAAACTGTAAGCGAGGTGAAAAGACAGCCCTCAGAATTGGATAAAATAATAGCAAAGGAAACAACTGACAAAGAAGGAATCTCCAAAATATACAAGCAGCCCATGCGGCTCAATACCAGAAAAACAAACAACCCCTTAAAATGGGGGCAGGAGATCTAAAGAGACATTTCTCCTATGACATAGAGATGGCTACCAAACACATGAAGAGATGCTCAAAATCACTCATTATTAAAAAACTGCAAATCAAAACCACAATGAGGTATCATCTCACACAGGTCAGAATGGCCATCATCAAAAAGTCTACAAACAATAAATGCTGGAGATGGTGTGGAGAAAAGGGAACCTTCTTCCAGTCTTGGTGGGAACGCAAACTGGTACAGCCACTATGGAGAACAGAGTGGCGATTCCTTAAAACACTGGGAACAGAACTGCCACACGACCCAGCAATCCCACTGCTGGGCATACACCTCGAGGAAATCAGAAGTGAAACAGACACATGTACCCCAACGTTCACAGCAGCACTATTTACAACAGCTAGGACATGGAAGGAATCTAGATGTCCATCTGCAGATGAATGGATATGGAAGTTGTGGTGCATATAAACAATGGAATATTACTCAGCTATAAAAAGGAAGACATTTGAATCAGTGCTAATGAGGTGGATGAACCTGCAGCCTGTTATACAGAGAGAAGTCAGTCAGAAGTCAGAAAGAGAAAGACAACACTTCTACTAATGCATATTTATGCAATTTAGAAAGACAGTAGCAACGATTCTACATGCAGGGAAGCAAAGGAGACAGAGGCATACAGAACATACTTTTCGACTTGGTGAAAGAAGGCGAGGGTGGGATGATTTGAGAGAATAGCAGTGAAACATACATATTACCATATGTAAAACAGATGACCAGTGCAAGTTCAATGCAAGAAGCAGGGCAACCAACCCGGTGCTCTGGGACAACCCAGAGGGATAGGGTGGGGAGGGAGGTGGGATGGGGGTTCAGGAGAGGAGGACACATGTATACCTGCAGCCGATTCATGTTGATATATGGCAGAAACCATCACAATACGGTATAGTAATTGTCCTCCGAGTAAAAGAAATTAATGATTAAAAAAATAAAACAGAACCCACATGCCAATGCCAACAGGGAAGGCATTCAGTCCCTAGTCCAGGAAGGTTCCACATGCCGCAGGGCAACCAATACTGTGTGTCACTACTGAACCCACCTGCTTCGACTACTGAAGCCCTCGAGCCTAGAGTCCATGCTCCTCAACAAGAAAACTCTCTGAAATGAGAAGCGCATGCACCGCCACTAGAGAGTAGTCCTTCTTCTCCACAACTAGAGAAAGCCTCGTGCAGCAACCAAGACTCAGTGCAGCCAACAATAAATAGATAAATAATAAGAAAGAAAACCGGGCCAATCTTACTGTATGTTCATTTGAAAAATCCAATGGTAGATACCGAAGCAGGTGCATCTCTCTAGATCTTCGAATGATCACATCTTGGGTGAAGCTAACAAAAATTACACCACAGGCTATATTAAATTTTTAGATCACGTTCCCAGGCACTGCTCTTTTATAGAGAGCCTCTTTTCTCAGAAAAGTGTTCCTTCGGAACTTTAGTCACCGGAACTGGGGCCTCCACCACATACAAGGGCAGAAAGCAAAAGCCATTAGGAAGACACGGTTCAAATCCTATGAGTTTATGAGTGCCTGTGACCACAGGCTAGGAAGAACACACATCCCAGAGTCTCTTCACATTTCAGGAACTGGAACCTGTATTTTAACCACTTAGTTCAGTTCTTTAAGACCACTGCTATCCCCTTAAACAAAGACTTGGTGTGAAACACTTGGAAAATGACCTTAACCCAATTCACTCCCAACCTCTTGTCACATGTCACAAGGAGTCTCTCACGATGATATTTCCTCACGTAGAAAGCCAATTCTCAGATAAAGAAAAGAATTCACACACACACACCTTCTGAAGAAATACTGAGATTTTAGAAACTGACCCACAACTAACCCATGGTTCATCATTCTTTCCTCTTGTCTCCCTCCATCCACTCTGAGAAATGAGTATTTGGCCATGCTGTCTGATTTGCCCACGAAGTTCCTCATACCACACACAGGATGTTGTTACAAGTGAGCCTATAAACTCGCCGTTGACACCAGCCAGCCCTACTGAAGTCGGCTACCTGGGGGCAGGGAGGTGGCCAGGGCAATAAATTCATCATCTCATTTCCTTCATCACCCTACCCCATTTCATTCCCTGCAGTCACGTGGCCCAAACGAATAAAGATCTTGCACCAAATTGCTGCTTAAAGCACCACTGCCTCAAGTTTCCTTCATTATCCCACGAGGCTTCTGAGGCCAGGGAACAGATTTTACTTGAGATGAGTAAAGCTAGAGAGACAGCCCATTGGCCAGAGATTCTTTTTCGCAGGTGATGTCTCTCAGCATACTCTTTACGAACCCATGGACCAAGGCCCGCCAGGCTCCTCTGTCCAGGGGATTCTCCAGGCGAGAATACTGGAGTGGGTTGCCATGCCCTCCTCCAGGGAACCTTCCCGACCCAGGGATTGAACCCAGGTGTCCGAATTCCCCTTCATTGCAGACAGATCCTCTACCGCTGAGCCCCCGGGGAAACCCATGATGAACGTAGACCGCATATTAAAAAGAAGAGACATCACTTTGCTGACAAAAGTCTGCAGAGTCAAAACCATGGTTTTTCCAGTAGCCGTGTACAGATGTGTGAGTTGGATCATTAGGAAGGCTGAGTGATGCTTTCGAATTGTGGTGCTAGAGAGATGATGCTTTAGAATCCCTCGGGCAGTAAGGAGAACAACCCGGCCAATCCTACAGGAAATGAATACTGAATACTCTGAATACTCACTGGAAGCACTGATGCTGAAGCTGCAATACTTTGGCCACCTGATGAGAATAGCTGACTCATTGGAAAACACCCTAGTGCTGGAAAAGATCGAAGGCAGGAGGAGAAGGGGGAGACAGAGGGTGAGATGGTTAGATAGCATCACCAACACATGGACATTAATTTGATCAAACTCAGGGAGATAGTGTAGGACAGAGGAGCCTGGCGTGCTGCATGCCATGGGGTCGTAAATAGTTGGACACGACTGAGCGAATGAACAACCACCACCTCCACCTTCCCTTTGAGCTTCCCTAAGGTGCCACCGCCCCACACTCAGCGGGGCTAAGAAGCTTTCTGTGAATGTCAGTGGTGAAGGCTGAGACTTCTGTCTTCACACACTCAGCGCCCCCTGCTTAGGGTTGATGGCGGGTCCTTAGAATGCTCATCACTCCCTCCCAGAGCTCAGACCAGGCAGCCTTCTCACAACAGTCATGGAGCACCTACCCTGCTACAGAAATGGGAGTTGTAGGTCTTTACCCCTCTCAATGTGTCTTCTTCCTTTACATTCACTCCCACATTTCTTCCTGAGTCACCGAATCCAACTCTGCTCATCCCCACCTGGTCCCTCTAAGAAGCTGCACCTGCATCTCCGGCACATCTCTAGCACCACATGCACGGGGTGGGTGCATGTACGCCCTGCGCCATGTATCTTCTTTCTCCTTTCTCTTCAGAATCTGTCGACTCCCAGACATCACAAAAGGGCTCCAGATGGCCCACAAAGGGGGCGTTGCTGCAGGCGAGGCTCTGATTCTCATCCACAGCCTGGCTCAAAGCAGGACTGTGTTATAAGCACCACAAGCCACTGCACTGCATCATGGGAACCAAAAGAGCAAAGGTCTGAAAGTCCTAACACAGACATTTCCGTGGACAGAACGCCAGTGTCTTCCTTGGGACCTGTGAGCTGTTCTTTGGTTTGGGCCTATGGAGTCAGTGACCTTTTTCACAACGCTGGCAGGCTTAGCTAGCCTTCCATCAGGACTTCTCTACTCCCCACAGCCCCCCACCTACGGTACCATCGATATTACTTCTCACTTCAGTGCGCCGATTGGGTTTTCACCTGGCAGGGATACAAACACAACTTTTTTATGCTGAAACCTCAAGATACCTGAGGAGAACGAGTCTTCAGAAAGTACATTGTTCAATTATAATAGAAAAACTGCCTATGTAACAAAGAAGGTACAACAAATTACAATACTAATAAAATGTTATTTGGAAATTATATACAATGTCACACTTCAGAGAAAAAAACTTAGTATGTGGTCTGTTGCCTTCCAGGTTTTGATCTCTGCATTTAAGAAAATCACGAGATGGGTGAGGTAACGTCTTCATGATACTGTATCTGTTGCTCTGTCTGTGTATCATTATATTATACTATGCTTATGCTACTTTCCATAATGATGAGGGTGCTCCACTAATGTTGGTCAGAGGAAGCACTGTTTAGACCTCGGTATGGACCAGGAACTGTTCTCTGTGATGTGTGCATGTTGACATGACACCCCATGGTCTGTCACGCACTTAGGAGACACTGTGTCCAATCAATACACAGATCCATAGTAATGTTTCAGGAGGATTGACATGTTGATCTGCCTTTTGATCCAGAGTACACCAGACACTGCACTGTATTCCAGATTGGGGGTCAGATCCCACACCTGGCTGTTTCTCTCTGGCCTGGGCACCAATCTGACTCAGCTCTTGCCAGCTAGGTGACTTTGTGCAGATGCATTCACCCACTAACATCTTCGTGTCTCTGCTCCTCAGCTGACAAAAGGGATGATAGCATTACAGATGCTCACCTCACAGTGTAGCTATGAGTACTCAAAGACTTCATTATGCGTATATGTACGGAGAGCTACACACGGTGCAGAAGGGGAGCTCTTCTTCCTGTGTCTCTTCACTTCTGTTTCCGCTTGTACTAGCAGCCCCCCGTCCCTGCCCCCACGCGTTCACCTCCCCCACCCCTACTCTGCTCTCTCTCCCCTGTGCCCCTGTCCTCAGACTCTCCATCCCAAAACACAGCTGAACATCTTACGATTTACCCCAGAAAATACCCATACCATCACCCTTGGATTAAACAATCATGAACATTAGCAGAAAAAATAAGAAACACAATAAACGGGCAATGTTAAAACTACATAAAAAATAAAGCATTACTGATGAATGTCGGGCTACTAATATTTTCATATCTTCATCAGATTCAGATCTTCAGAACTTGATATATGAGAATTAGATTTGATAAACAATGCCAGAAAAGGTAATGCAATGTGGTTCCTTAAATAAGACCTAACAAAATGGGGGCACATGGTGTGTTCATGGGTTGAGAAATTCAATATAATTAGGATGTCAGTAGTCCCCACACACATCCATCAATTTCACACAATTCCAGTCAGAAATTCCAGCAGGACTTTTTTGTACATATAGACTAATTGAGGATAACATTTCTGTGGTAAGGCAAATGATCTAGAATAGATAATGATTCTGAAATACAACATTGGAGGAGTAACACCAACCTGAAATTTACTTTGCAGCTTCAACCAAAAGTTGTAAGCAACCATGTGTCTATGAAGGGATGAATGGATATAGAAAACGTGGTGACACCAGTCAGAATGGCCACCATCAAAAAGTCTACAAACAACAAATGCTGGTTAGGGTGTGGAGGAAGGGGAAACCTCTTACACAGTGGGTGGGAATGCAAACTGGTAGAGCCACTACGGAGAACAGTGTGGGATTCCTTTAAAAACTGGGAATAGACCTGCCATGTGACCCAGCAATCCCACTGCTGGGCATACACCCTGAGGAAACCAGAAGTGAAACAGACACATGGACCCCAATGTTCACCGCAGCACTGTTTACAATAGCCAGGACACACACACAACCTAGATGCCCACTGGCACACGAACGGAGAAGGACGTTGTGGTACATACACAATGGAATATTACTCAAGTATAAAAAGGAATGCACTGGAGTCAGTTCTAATGAGGTGGATGAACCTGGGGCCTATGATACAGAGTGAAGTAAGTCAGAAAGAGAAAGAGAAATACTCTATATTAACGCTTATATATGGAATTTAGAAAGATGGTACCAATGACCCTACATGCAGGGCAGCAAAGGAGACAGTGTTAAGCTCCAATCATGAAGCAGAGCACTCAAAGCCGGTACTCTGGGAAAACCTAGAGGGATAGAGTGGGGAGGGAGGTGGGAGGGGCGTTCAGGATGGGGGGACACGTGAATGCCTACGGCCACTTCATGTTGATGTATGACAAAAACATCACAATACTGTAAAGTAATTATCCTCCAATTAAAATAATTTGAAAACAGAAAATGTGAGATATACAATGGAATATTATTCAGTCACAAGGAAGAAAATTCTGCCTTTTGCAACAACATGAATGGAATTCAAAGGCTTTATGCTAAGTGAAAAAAGTGAAAGAGAGAAAGACATATATTGTATGTTCTCACTTATATGCAGAACCTAAAAAAAGTCAAACTTACAGAAATTTCCAAGAGTCTAGAATGGTGGTTTCCAGGGCCTGCGCAAAATGTTAAATACTGGGTACAAACTTCCAGGTATGAGATGAATAAGTTGCATGGATCCAATGTATAGCATGGTGAGTAAAATTAACAAAACTGTAGAATACAGTGAAAGCTAAGAGGGTAGATCTGAGATGTTATTTCCTCAACAGTTTTTAAAAAGGATTATGTGAGGGCACAGAGTGCCAACCCTGCTGTGGTAATCGTTTTGCCAAATATGTGTGTATCAAATCATCACATTGGCATCTTAAACTTACAGGTTATATGTCAATAATACCTCAAGAAAGGTGGAAAAAATAAGAGTCCTTAGTGTGTCCGGTGGGAGAGCATTCAAGCTATATTCTGTGTCCCTCTGATATGTCCCCATCATTCTTGAACTTTCCCTTGTTACTGACATGACAAGGTGACCCAGGCTCATTTATCCTTTCCTTCCTCAGCCTGGGAACCCATCATTTAGTGGAGAAAGGTGTTCAGAAGCTAGGGTCTGGGGACTGGTGTAATTATAGCCATTGGAATGTTGCTTTTTCCAGTAACTTGGGAATATATGTGTGTACACAATCACACACACAAACACATAGACACACATCTATAGTTACATATCAGTCTAGCCACATATGCACACCTATCGAATACAAGAAGTCTGCATGGAGACCTTTAATCCCAGTAGAATTCCTCAGATTTGTTCTAGGTTACTTCCTTTCCATACTGGAAATTCCCTTTTCCAAAAATGACAGACGTGGCTCTCAGCATTCTTATCTATTTGCTGAGTTGATGAATCCCAATGCATATAAGTGATCCCTCCTCCACAAAAGGGTGCTCCTCACAATCTATGCAGAACCATCCCTTGCCCTTGACTTCCACACCTCACTCAACCTTGAATCCATGAAGCAGTTAGCCTCCTTCCCATCCAATCCCCAGGGATATCCTTCTTTCAACCTTGGGCTCTGACTCTCCAGGCAGGGATGCTCCTTTACACATATACATGCCTTGCCTGGCCAACACCTAACGGCTTTAGTACTGACTTGCTCAGGCACAAAAAAGGGAAGGGAAAGAAAGGGTAGGGACAGGAAAAGGTGACTATGTCATAATACAGTCAGCCAATCAACGTGAACTGGGCCAAACCCAAGCAATGTGATGAAGTCAGTTGTTCTTGCTTTCTTTCTTTCTCAGTGTCCTCCAACTTCCCTTCCTGCCTCTGTCCTTTGCCCCAGTTCCCTTTTCCTTCTTAAGTCCTGCCCTCTATCAAGAGTACCAATGTAACGAGGCATGATTCCCACATTATAACCGATCTCTGCTGCTTGGCTGACATTCAGTGTGACATCCCTGCAGCTGGGACAATGAAACTCTCTCTCTCTCATGATGGACCAGAAGGTCTCACTCCTAATTTCAGGGATAGGAAGGAGAGAAGGTGCAGGGCACACGTTGGAGCCCTCAGTCCTTCATCTCTGAAATGTGGATGATCACAAATTGTGAGAGAAACAGAGACAGCAGCAACCAGACCCCTTTCAATGAGTGCTACATGCCAAATCCTGTGCATCACAGGACTCCTTGACATTCAGGAGCACGCCAAGTGGATTTCCATGCCAGGACAGTTGCATTTGTTGTTCCTTCTGCCTGGAATGCTCTTCCCTTAGATAACCCCATAGCCTGCTCCCTCACTTCCTCCAGATCTCTGCTTACTTGCCATCTTTCAAGGAGACTTTCCCTCCTTACCTTGAAGAATATAATAACATCATACCTACATATACCCTTTCCCCTGATCTAGCATTATCTTTCTTCATAGTGCCTGCCATCCTTGATTATTTACTGACCACCAAGTCTATGAAATGACAGACTTGGTTGGATTTGTCCTGTCCCAAACTCCTCCAATACTGCTTAGGTCTATGGCAGGTGCTCAGAAAATATTTGCTGAAGGATAGTCTGGAGCCAGGCCCGTTACACACATTGCTAACATGCACAGGTAGCTTCCAAGACGCGCACTGGCCCCACTGTAATAATTATGGACAAACTGAGATTCCAGGAGACAACTGATACACTCAGCAACACACAGTCAGCATGTCAGGTTCCGGGCCTCAGAATCATATCTGCCAGCTTCCAAACCCTCAGTTCCCGGACAGAGACCTCACAGCCAAGAACATAAGAGGTTTTATTTCTGACACAGAGACTCCAGACAGCCCAGATAGATACCCAGAGACACCAAAAAGAGCTCACTGAATCTCTGCACAGAGAGCACACAACTCGTCTCAGACCCTCAAACACAACTGAGACCATCACCATACACGCTGTGACAAAGACCCTCCAAACAGGCCAAAGTCTTCAAGACAGAAACAAATGAGAACTGCACAGATACTTCACACCATGGAGACTGACTCCCAAACCACTCGACACTTACCAACCTAATACAAAATCCCAAAACGGAAAGAGAACCTTTAATAACTCAAGAACATCATGTACCGAAATAGGACCTGTGTTGCAACACGTAGTGATACACAAGCCCAGGCTCCCTGCCACAGGTTAGTCTCCAGGGAGAGACAGCTAACTCAGAGACCTCTCCTTGGACATGAATTGCATGCATTTCTGCGAATGACCGAGGGCTGTCACATGCTCCAGACTGAGCGAGAGCAAAACAAGACCGAAACGCCGTCAGCATGCACAGCCAGCGACTGCGCCAAACCTCGCCACTAACCAGGGCAGCTATTCCACCCCTTCGGGAAAAGCAAGAAAACTCGGATAAAAACTGTATGCTCTAAAAAGCCGCGAACGGCAACATGCCTCTCGTCCTCAGGTCCAGCTCTGCCATCCCAGTCCTGTAACAGCCAGCCAACCAACTGGAACTGGGCCGGAGACGGAGCAGGGCGGGACTCGCGGGACTTCCGGCGCCTATCCGCGCCCCGGAAGAGCTAATTCCGGCGACCTCGCGGTGACCAATCAATGCGCAGAACGCTCCCTGACGCCAAACCACGAACTGGCAGCCCAGCTCCCTCCGTAGCCGCCCCCCTTGGATGTAACCATGTAGAAACGAAGGGGTGGAATTGAAAAGGAGACGAGGACAGCTGCCGCTTAATACCGGTGTCCAGTCGGACTCAGATGCAGCGCGATGCCGGAATGGAGCGAATGGGGATGGAGGCAGTGGTGCCATGCGTGCCTCCGCTAGGAACTCTGGTCGATGCCCGAGGCGGGGTAAAGGTACTCTCTGTGTTGTCATAGGCCCTCTCGAATGGTACCTTCCAGAGTGGGTGGTTCTACCGCTACCCCTCAGTGCTACATCCCAGGACCCTACTGTTTAATATCGCGCGCCCCTTGGTGGTGAGACTGGGGAACAGCCGATGTAGATGCCGGTGGACCGTTAGAGGGTGGATGATCCTCCAAGGGTGGAAGGCCAACGTGAGGATGAAAACCGCGCCGATTGCTGCAATCTTGGACTCCGAAAAATGTCTCCATAAACTGAAGATTACTTCTCTGTAGTGGCCACTATCATAACAGGAAGCATGGAAAGCATTTTCTGTGTGCTGGGCATTGTTCTTGTTTGTGCTTTCCTGTTTAATACAGAATAGGTCTCAATGGGGAAAGCCAGCCACAGTCCCCCAGCGGGCAGGGGAGAGAAAGCTTTGGACTGGGATCTGAAGGTCTGGGGTGGGGAAGGCCTCTGTCGTTGACTCCGAGTAATATGTGAGAAGGACAACAGGACATTCCATTCTGTTCGGAAAGGGGTCAACTCCGAGGGGAGCCAAGGATAGTGCATAGGTGAGATAAAGACCATGGGTTTGTCACCATCTTGTCATGCCTGAATTTGTTCAATAGCAGAATCCTCAGCCTGTCTAGCTATGCCTCTGTCAACAAGTTTAATTTGCTTATTCATGCCTACATTCAATCATCTTCTCCACAGTTTCTGTCAAGCAGAACTCTGTGTGTTAGGAAAGAGAAAATCAACCTTGGCTTCATGGAACTTACATTGTGTTGGGGTCATACAGCCCCAAAAGAGAAGTAATTTATCGGGTGTTCATAACTGCTGTGATTAACATTAAACCGGGATAGTAAAATAGAGAGAGGGGATATCTAGAAAGAGTGGCCAGGGATGTTCCTTCTAAGATTGTGACATTTGAACTAAACCTAGCGGAGATGCCTCTCAGGGAGAAAAGTGTCTCAGACAGATTTAAGGCCAGTGTAAAAACGGGAGTGAAACTCAGTGTAGAGTGTATGAAAAGAATGTTGAGGGCTATGTGACTGTCACAGCATGATGGAGGGAGGGCCGGGAGATCCGATGAGAGCGGTGATGAGGGGCGGGTCCCCTAGGGCCTCTGGCCATAGAGGTGACTTTGACTTGAGCCACAGGAGGGTTCTTACCAGAGAAGCCCCCAAGGTTCTTTCAGACGCCCAGATCACACAAGGTTTGTTGAGGAGCTCTAGATTCATCCCGGGAAATCTACAGACCCTCTGCAGTTGAACATGCCTTTCCTGGAATCCACTACACTCAAGGGGAATCCCTTCTACTGCTCCCAGTGGACATCCATGTTGATTGATGATACCCTCAGGAAGGAGGAAGGACCCTCACGGTATGAGGGAGGTCACAGACAGTCTCATAAAGGCTAGGAGGATGTAACAGACACAGAGATGGCAGGGAGAAAGACAAAGATAGAACATTGGACAGGGACAGAGAGACTATCTCTGGGAGCAAAGGATCCCCAAATAGCACCCACCTATGGGCCCCTAGCCCTGCTACTGGATGAGGTACCTATCTCTACAGGAGAAAATAAGGTGGTCCCCCTCCCCGCCCCGCCCCCCACCACCGACTGTCCCTAGGAAATGAGTCAGTTGCCCGAGGCCTGAGTCTGAATCATGCTCCCTTGGCACACATCATGTCCTCTGCCCTGATCAAGACATGGAGATGATCCAGTCATGGGGAGGCTCATGCTGTACACAGGGTCCCTCACAAGCTGTCCAGCCCTGACTGCCCTCCTGCCGACCTCAGTGCCAAGGAATGCTTTAGTGGGGGAAAGGGAGGCAGGAATCGCTCCATTTGTGGTGGAGCCTCATGCAAATTGGTGAATGTGATGTTGATCCCCACCTGCTTGGAGGCTCATCTCTGCATTTTCCACCACCAGGTCCCCAGGGAATGTGTAGATTACATTCAATATATCAGGTGAGCAGCTCGGTGTATGATGGGAAGACACCGAGACGTATCCTGACATTGAGACAGTCAGAGGGTCCTTGTAGCCCTGTGCAAATGCCCCCCTCGCCCACTACCTGGCCAGGGTTCTGCTGAGTCTTCCCTGCCTCCTCCAAGGAGCTCAAGCCTGCATCCAGTTCCTCCTGTCCTCATGAGCCGAGAACTTCCATCTGCACTGGGCCTTGAGCTCCCATCTGCAAATGGTGGACTCTTTCTGATGGGTTGGCCAGATTGTCTGAGTGAGTGTGTGTACACAGTTTTTTCACAGGGTCCCTATCAAGGGTGGTAGTCTTGTCAGGAAGTATTGTTCTCTTCAGTATTGTTACCGTGGGCTCCTGTGTACTGCACATGACTTGCCCTCCCTGAGGATGGGGCCACAAGATTTTTTCTCTGTAGGGAGGCATGGGAGAAATCATAGCAAATGTGATATCACAGGTCTACTTCTAAGACCCATGAGAGTGGGGTCCATCCAGCCTTCCTCTTAAGACTACTCTCATATGCAGATCCATGAACAGCTCAGAGACCCAACCCTCTGGACAAAACCCTCCCAAATAGTTCAGAGACTTCACGCCTGGACAGAGATCCACAAACAGTTTAGAGAGCACTCATCCTGGAAAGCAACCCAAAACAGCTCAAATACGTCACACCTGAGGACAGAGACCCTAAACATCTTAGAGAATTCCAACTCTCAGTTCAGCTCAGTCATTCAGTCGTGTCCAACTCTCTGAGAGCCCGTGGACTGCAGCAATCCAGGCCTCGGCAAATCCCAGAGTTTATGCAAACTCATGTCCATTGAGTCGGTGATGCCATCCAACCATCTCATCCTCTGCTGTCCCCTTCTCCTCCCACCTTCAATCTTTCCCAGCATCAGGGTCTTTTCAAATGAGTCAGTTCTTCGCATCAGGTGGCCAAAGTATTGGAGTTTCAGTTTCACCATCAGTCCTTCCAATGAATATTCAGGATTGATCTCCTTCAGGATGGACTGGTTGGATCTCCTTGCAGTCTAAGGGACTCTCAAGAGTCTTCTCCAACATCACAGTTTGAAAGCATCAATTCTTCGGCACTCAGCTTTCTTTACAGTCCACCTCTCACATTCATACATGACTACTGGGAAAACCATTGCCTTGACTAGATGGACCTTTCTTGGCATAGTAATGTCTCTGCTTTTTAATATGCTGTCTAGGTTGGTCCTAATTTTTCATCCAAGGAGCAAGTGTCTTTTCATTTGATGGCTACAGTCACCATGTGCATTGATTTTAGAGCCCCCCAACATAAAGTCTGTCACTGTTTCCCCGTCTATTTGCCATGAGGTGATGGGACCAGATACCAAGATCTTAGTTTTCTGGATGTTGAGTTTTAAGCTAACTTTTTCACTCTCCTCTTTCACTTTTTCAAAGGACCCTTTAGTTCTTGTTCGATTTCTCCCATAAGGGTGGTGTCATCTGTATATCTGAGGTTACTGATATTTCTCCTGGCAATCTTGATTCCAGGTTGTGCTTCATCTAGCCCACTGTTTCTCATGATGTACTCTGCATCTAAGTTAAATAAGCAGGGTGACAATATACAGCCTTGAGTTATGCCTTTTCCTATTTGGAACCTGTCTGTTGTTCCATGTCCAGTTCTGGCTGTTGCTTGCTGACCTGCATACCCATTTCTCAAGAGGCACGTCAGGTGATCTGGTATTCCCATCTCTTTCAGAATTTTCCAGAGTTTGTTGTGGTCCACACAGTCAAAGGCTTTGACATATTCATTAAAGCAGAAGGAAATGTTTTTCTGGAACTCTTTTGTTTTTCTATCACACAGTCAAAGGCTTTAGATAGTCATTCAAGCAGATGGAGATATTTTTTGAAACTCTTTTGCTTTGTGTATGATCCAAACCATGTTGGACATTTGATCTCTGGTTCCTCTGCCTTTTCTAAATCCACCTTGAACATCTGGCCTCAGGTACATTCAGATCTTTAAGACAAACAGGATTACTCTCAGCCAGTACTACAAGTGTTAAGTTGTAACCACTGTGGTTGCTGACCTAAAGTGCATTCTGAAGGAATTTAGGGTGAAAAACAGTATGAGGCACCCTGTGCTTTGGACAAGTTGGGCTTTTTTAGTTACCGATACCTCAGGAAAAGTTTCAGTGACCCTAGATTCTTGCCTCTTCCCCACATGGAAAATCATGAAAATAATGAACTTGTGACATCTGATCTCTGTGTTTCACAGCAATCTTTAACCAATGTGCACGCCTGACTGCGTGTACTTCCTAGGCAACAATCATACCGACTTCTTCGCTACCTCCTCCAAGCAGTTTCCTCAGAGCTAGCGGAGGAATGTGTCCTGGGTTGTAGTTCCCAGAAGACTCCAAATCCAACTTAAACTCACAACTCTCCTGTTGTATGCTTTTCTTTAAGTAGACACGACTCTAGATAACAGCTCTCCTTTAGCACAGAGGCTTCACCCCTCTCCCCCAGAGCCTACAGCCTGCACCCTGGGACACAGAGCCCCACATCTTTCCCTCTGGGCTGCTGTGTTGGCATTTGCACTGAGTCTCTGTTCAGTCAACCCCAAGGGACAGAGGCCTCCAGTCCTGCAGTCCCTGCAGTCTGCATTCACAAGCATGTCATCCTGAGGAAGGCAGATTCATCCCAGGGGTGTGGATTGCCTGAGAGCTGAGGAGTTCTGAAATTGATTTCCCATGTCTGGGTCCTCAGAATAGACTTAACTCACCCTGGTCACCTCTGGTTGTGTCGACTTTGTATCCTGCCCCACGGGAGGTTCAGAGTGAATCCCAGATCCACAGAACGAGTCCGAGGGACCTTGTCCTCTCTGTCATGTCTCAGCAAACATGCTGGGCAACTGAATTCTGGAGATAGGAGAGGTTTTCCCCCCTGTGCCTATGACAGCTCCCTTACATCCCTCTAGTCATCTGTCGTTTTCCAGAGTCCCTCTCCTGGTGACAGCTGCCACAAATCCTCTTTATTCCAAGTCCCCACCCTCTCCCCTCACCTTCCACCAGGCCTCCCTCCCACTCCAGGAGCCTCTTTAGCCCCTCTCTAGCCCTGCTCACAGGGCCTGTGTTACATCCTCACCCCATTTGTGGCCTCTCACCCAATACCCTCACTGCCTCAGACGATCCCCTGAGGACCTTGCCTGCTCCCTGCATTCTGCAGGACACCTCTCTCCTGCCCACACACAGGTGTCTGTCTTAATGTCCTGGTGAGGGCTGAACTGAAAATCTCTCCAGGATCCAGAGAAAATCCAGACCTAGACCAGGCATCCAAGGCACTTCCCTCAGGGCTGGGGCGAAAGAGAAGGGGTCTCAGAGAGAAAGAGCAGGACTCAAGTTCCTGCAGGGGTGACAGGGTTTTCTTCAAGTGAGATGACACCTTAGAAGTGCTTAGGACATGGAAACTCAGATGACTAATTATCTAAGACTCAGAGATGCGCCCACGGATGCCAGCTAACTCCTAGAGTGACCTCAGTTATGCAGCCACTGACTGGGGAAGCATCTCCAGCCTGTTTACTGGGCAGTGAACACTCCTGGAGACTGGGTTCCACTGGTCCTCCAGTGCTCAGGCCCAAGACCCCCACTGTGAACTCTTGCCCATCAACCTCTGCACCTGACTGTGTGAGCCCTGGCCTGATCTGGGCTCTCTGTCCCTGTTCCCCGTGAGAGCCTGAGCCTGTGTTTTCCACGTGGGCTCCCCAGAGTGGTCTGGGATTCCTTGCCTCCGAATCCCCACAACCAATCATTGCTGCTTGTGCATTCAAATCTGCACGGTGTTGGCATGACCAAAATGGGCCTGGAGTGTCCTCCTGGACATCTGAGAAAGGGGACTGCCCTCGGTCCAGGTTTGAAGCCTGGGTCTCCAGTGTGGCATCCTCCCCATCTGTGTCAAAAGCTGTGGTTGGTCAACCTGGGCAGTGGTGGACGGTTTGTCCATCCATGCACAGTACTTGCATTGTTACCAAATGGAACCCTCTCCCCTGTAGTACCTTCTACTTCCTGTGGTTCCATGGGGAGCCATTTATCACTCAGTCTTGTTGGTCCTGGGTGGGATCGGACTATTTGCATTTCTAACCATGCTCAGCCTCCCTCCTTCACAACTGGTGAACTCCATGATGAGCAAAGGTCTAAGCATCCTGTTCACTGCAGCAGAGTGTCTGCTCCAAGAATGATGTGATGTGGTAGTAAACAAGCTTTCCTTCTCCTGCTTTACTGATGGACATCAGCTTTACTGATGGACAGCATTTTGCCAGCATCAATGAAAGTGAAAATCCTAAAAAAAAAAAAAAAAAAAATCCTTACAAAATCCTCGTCCTTGTTCATTTACTGTTAACAATCCATTAACTTATTATACCGCCTCAGTAGAATAAAGGAAAAAAAAAACCGCATTATCATCTCAGTAGCGACCTAAGAAAGCATTTGACAAAATTCAGCATCCGTTCAAAATACAGCGACTCAAACTAGAAGCAGAAGGCAGTATTTTGAATGTGATATAAAACATTTATGATAAACACATCGCTATCATCATACTTAGTGATAACAGGCAGAAGTACTTCCCCTGAAAATCAAGATCTATAGAAGGATAACATCTCTTACCACTTCTATTCCACATGGTTCTGGAGAGGGTAATAAAGCAAGGGAAAGGAATAAAATGAATCTACATTGGCAAAGAAGTAAAACTGTTCTATTTGCAGATGATGTAATCTTTTGTGGGAGCTCTCAATGACCTTTTATATATTCCCACAGACACAGAGTCTGTCTAGTTGATTGTGTGGATTAAATCTGCAGCTTGTGCAGCTGGTGGGAGGGTTTTGAGTCTTCTTCCTTAGTCACACTGCCCTTGGGTTTCAATTGTGGTTTTATTTTTACCTCTGGATATGGGCGGTCCACTGGGGTTTGCTCCTGAGGCTGCCTCGGAGGACTTGGGTTTGCCCCCGCGAGGGCCAGGTGTGGAGGTGGTGCAGCTGCTTGAGTCACAGGGGTTTTGGCAACATCAGGTACTCAGGGGAGTTGGCGGCTAGGGCAGCAGGAAGTATAGTGCTCTAGAAGGGTATGGCAACCAGTATTGGCCAATACACCCCAGTATTCTTGCCTGGAGAACCCCTCTCCCTGACAGAGAAGCCTGGCAAGCCACAGTCCACAGGGTCACAAAGAGTCGGACACTACCAACGTGACCCTGCATGCATAGACATAAGACTTTTTTTGTGGCAGCTCTGCCCCAGTGCGAGTTGAGCGTGAACGTTGCACAGCAGCTCGGCGTGCAGGGACCCTGGCGGTGCCAAGTGTGCAGGGACATGGACTGCCTCTGCCACAGGAGTTATGGCCCTATCAGAGTCTTTTTTCGAGGCTCTTGTAGCTGGCGATCAGAAGGCCTCTTTGGCCTTTTTTTCTCCATAGCTCCGCCCATTCAGGCACTTAGAGGGCTTCCTTACCTGGGATCCTATTCTGTTGTTCGAGCATCAGGCACTTAAAGGGGCACCGTGGATGGGGTCCCACTCTGTAGTTTGGTGCATCAGTCACTTAAAGAAGCACCCTGGGTGTGGTCCTACTCTGTAGTTTGGTGCATCAGTCACTTAAAGAAGCACCCTGGGTGTAGTCCTACTCTGTAGTTCAGTGCATCAGGCATTTGATGGGCCAGCCTCTCTATTGTTCAGCTGCCAGTGCTGGCATGTTCGAGAGGCAATGGTGATGGCTCCACGCCCTACACATGACTCAGCAGTATCACCTTACTTCCATGGCTGCCCGAATTTCCTCCACAGGTATTTCCCACCACAGTCTCCTCCCTTACATCCCCTCCATCAGTCTCTGTGCAGTCAACAGCAGCCCTTGCCCTGGGATTGTTCCACAATCCCTAAATTCCAGCTCCCAGCCACTGCACCATCTAGGGTATGTATGGCTGTGGGAAGGATGTCTGATTCGCACTCCATTTAGGGTGCCACAGATGAGCTGTTTCACTCTCAGCCTTAAATGTTTCTCCTCTGACTCAGACAATTGCCCCATCTGGGGATCGGACCCTTGCTTCAGTTCCCCCACTGACCGAGGGCAGGTCCAGCCCTACTAACACTCCTGTTTTTTCTCCGTAGTTGCCTCATCCTACCGAGTTTTGTGTGGGTCTATATATTCTTTTCCACTGGTCAGGTGCTGCTATCTATGCTCGGCTGGTGTTCTGCATGCACTTCTGTGTCTGAAGGTATATTCCTGATGTATCCTTGGAGAGAGAGGTATTCCCCATCCACCTACTCCTCCACCATCTTGTCGATCTATGATATAATCTAGTGTATAAAAAATTGTGAAGAACCACCCTCTCCCACAGAAACTGTTAGACCTAATATAGGGGCTCGACAGGTTTACAGAATACAAGGTCATATACAAAGGGCAAATAGATTTCTATACACGTTCAGGACTTGTACAATACAAATTACCAAACATTGCTGAGTGAAATGAAAGACACTCTAGATGAGTGGAAATTTTACTTCAGTTCAGTCGCTCAGTCGTGTCTGACTCTTTGGGATCCCATGGACTGCCGCATGCCAGTCTTCCCTGTCCATCACCAACTCCCAGAGCTTGCTCAGAGTTTTACGGACTTTGGAGATCACATTTGTGGATTGGAAGACTCACTATTGTGTTAAGATGGCAGTACTCCCCTAATAGAGGCCTATCAAAGTTCAAACTGCTCTTTTCCCCTGGAAATCAACAAACTGATCCTAGAATTGTAAGAATTAAAAGGGTCCTGGGGTAGCGAAAACAGTGTGGAGAAAGAACAAGTAGTTACACTTCCCAATTTCAAAACCCACTTCAAACCTACAATAATCAAGACATTATGGTACTGACATAAGGATTGTATATAGACACAGAATGGCATGGAATGGAGAGTCAAGAAACAAGCCCATATTTCTATGGTCAGTTGATTATTGTGAGGGGTGTAGAGGCCATTCAATAGCAAAGAAAAATGTTTGAACAAATTGTCTTGGAATAACAGGATGTTCACATGCAAAAGAATCAATTTCAACCTATACCTCACACTGTATATAACAATTAACTGAAAATTGATAAAACACCCAAATATAAGACCTAAAACTATAAAGTACTCAGAAGAAAACAGAGATGTAAATGTGAATGTTGGATTAGGCAATGATTTCCTAGATATGATACAAAAAGCACAAGCACCAAAGGAAACAAAAATAGGCAATTTGGAATCATCAAAATTAAAACTTGTATCCTTCAAATGATACTATCAAGAATGTGAGATATCTAGGGCACCTACTGAATGCTGGCAGGGAGCCTTGAAACCCAGGCGGACCAGAGGAACACCAGAGCAAACCTGTATGATGTGTGGGTGGGGAGCGAGGGGGGAGGAGTTTTGGAGGCTAGTTGGGGTTCGTGTTCCTGAGGGTCAACTAGGGGAGGACAGGTTTTCCTACACCTGCAGAGTGGGGATGGGGCGGGACACTTGGGTTCGAAAATGCTCCCTTGGGCTATTTGCCATCAGACTACTTCCTCCACTCCTATACACTGGCAACCACAGATATATTTCTGTGCCTATACTTGTGCCTTTTCCAGGAATCCATTGACATGAAATCATATAATATAGCTTACTGTGTCTGACATGTCTCATTGGCACAGCTGAGATGCATCCTTGCTGTTACATGCATTAGTAGTTCCTTTTTACGTGACTGTGTAGTACTTTTTGTATGAGTATAAGCTTGTTTTTCTTTCCTTTGTATACCAGTTGTTGAATAGTTGGGCTGTTTCTAGGTTTGGCTATTAGGAGTACATGAGTAGAATATTTGAGTAAAGGTCCTTGTGTGAGCATGTTTTCCTTTCTCTTGGGTAAAATTAAAACTCCTAGTAAGTATGAAAATTCCCACTATAATAGAATAAGAAGAAGAATGTGCTACTGGAGAAGAGTGAAGAACTAGCTACAGAAGGAATGAAAAGGCTAAGCCAAAGTGGAAACAACACCCAGTTGTGGATGTGTCTGGAGGTGAAAGTAAAGCCCGATGCTAAAAGAACAATATTGTATAGGAACCAGAGGTATATTCAGAGAAATCAGTTACCAGTTCAGAGATTTAAATGTGCAGTGCTCCAAGCAAAAAATGGCAACAGAGGTATGGATGTATGTATTTATTCCATGGAAATGAGTAAAGCCATTGCAAGCATGATGGAAAACCCAGAAGCAGAGAAAGAAATGGTTCATCAAAGCATGTATAAAAATAGGTATTAAAAACCTTAATACCTATTTCTGTCATGAGTGTCTTCCTGAGACACATTCTCCACCAAGGGTAACCTGGGACTACCTATCACCACAGTTTGTGGATGCGTAAGCTAGACTGCCCTGGAAGGAAAAACATATAGTCTCCAAGCCCTTTTCTCATCCTCCAGAGACCCTGCGGTTCCAGGACTCTACCTCAGTGGCGGGAAAACCTCAACCTGCACTGCACAGGCCCAAGTCAGGGAGCATGCGCAGGGTGTGCGCACGCGCCTCTTGCTGCGCATGCGCCTTAGTGCGCATACGCCTTCCTGAGCGCATTCTGTGAGAACCGTTGGGCCTGAGACGGGCGTGTTTATTCAGTTCCGGTTCATTCTCACTACTTGAGACTCACCAGGTGGGTTCACAAATCTGTCCTGTCTGGAGTTGAAGTGTGCGTGCGTGTGAGGGGGAGCCAGCGAGCTTCGGGTGGGTCGGGCAGTGCCATCTGCGGCCTTTGAGGAGGAAGGCCCTCGAGGTCATCATCTTCCTCCTCACAGGTGTCGCGACGCCCTAGATCTTGTCCTGGTGGCTGGAGAGGAAGGGCGGTGGGCAGAGGAGGGCAGGGGGTCAGATGACAGTGTGGGGAGCCTTGGGGGTGTTGTTTGAGATATCTGGCTCATTGGAGCCCTGGAAGTGATAACAGAGCACAGAATCTGCGGCCGGGCGTGGGACCTGGGCAGGGGCAGTGTGGGCGATTAAGGAAAGGCCTAGAAACAGTACCGCAGTGGGTTTGTGACCCTATCACGAGTTTTGTGGTAAGGTGCCAAGAGAGAAGTGGACAGGTATGCTCTGTATGCAGACCCAGCTCAGCCACAGACGCTGAGAAAATCGCCATAGTCAGGCTGTAAAGACTAACCCATTCTACCTGTTCCCACTGAATTCCAAGGGAGTTGGGGAAAATAGGTCTGGTGAATAGGAGTGTGACTAGAGCAGTAGTCCTGAATTTTTAAATCCCTAGCAGTATTTCACTAACTATCTTCATGATGGAGAATTCTGTTGTGAAATCAAACTTCCCCACAACAGTTCTCTGTCTTCTTGTGTACTTTAAGGTGATTTCTCTGCCAGCTTAGCGAAGATACACATGGCTTTGCAAGCAACTGTATTTGGTGTCATTGGAATGCATGTACACCCATACTTTCTTTTCAAAGTATTTTCACAGTTTTAAAACATAGGAAGTCAACATATGGTCATAAAAGTGATCAAATATAGCTGTACTCTTAAATACATTTTCTAAATCACAATATTCTCCTTTCAGGGAGAAATATGAGTGGGCAAGTGGCATCAACATTGGGATCTACAGGTCAAGATTCGTCCCAGCTGGATGAACCTGTGGTTGTGAGTACCTTAGCATTTGATATTTTCTATTAGCACAAATTTACTTTTGAGAAAACGATGTTAAGTAATGCAGATGCAGTGATAAAGGTCTTCCGTGCTGATAAAGGGTGACAGTTTGTCTTAGGAAGGAACACTGATCCAGATATATTACAGTCTGGCGTTGCCTGGATGAGTATACTGTGAAATTCCCTGGAAATGTGCCCAGTGACTCCCTCCTCCTGTTTATTAACAACAGATTGCACACTTCCATCCCAGCATAGATTTAAATAGCTTCCAAAGTCTTTCTGGGTAACTCTTATGGGAGCTAACTCTTCTCTTTGGGAAGAGTAACTTTATTAAAAGTAAGTCCAGAGAATTGTGTTGGGAAAATGTTGTTAGGTTTACTTATGATTAGATATGTCTGTGTATTATGTATATTTATGCTGTTAGATGTGTTAACAACAAAAAGTTTTACTTGCATGCACACACTCCTAGGACCAGCAGCCCAGTGTTGAGCAACCTCAACAAGAGGAGGCACCAGCTGAGATTCAGGATATCACACCTGGAAAGGAGGAAGTCAATGGAGAGGATCCAGTGAATCATGATGAAGAGAGGGAGAAGGATGCCCCTGGAGGTAAAGTGTATGTGTGCATCATGTCTTAAGACATAACCAGTAAGAGGAGGAAAGGAAACATT
Organism: Cervus elaphus; assembly: GCF_910594005.1. NCBI lineage: Eukaryota > Metazoa > Chordata > Mammalia > Artiodactyla > Cervidae > Cervus > Cervus elaphus. Next base: position 122,737,975 of record NC_057848.1, on the reverse strand, counting down.
AGAAAAGGGCTTTAGACAGTTCCTAAAAAACTGAGGAGAGTATAGTTTGCAGGTTAGTGTGGTCGCTCAAATGTTCCCTTGTTTTCAAGACAAAGAGAGAGGGGGCAACTGAGTTGTCTGAGGACAGCCCGGGGAAAGGAAAATGGTCATAACATCTGGAAAATTCTGCTTTCCTTTTTCTCCAGCAAAACATTCCTGGAATAATGCTCCTGAGGTTCTTATTCATCACATTTTTACCAAACTAGCCTAAGGCTTTTAATTCATAACACTGAGGGGATCAATATTATCATTCCCTTGTTTATAGTGTATGCTCTACAGCTGAATTCATACTTTTTTTTTTAAAGATTCTGACCTGGAAACTGATCTCCAGGAATTGGCTTTGGCAAAGACTGGGGGTCAAGGCGGAGATGGTCCTGATGTCAAGGAGGAGATTGCATCAAATACAGAGACTGTTGAAATGCCAGAGGAGGTATGTCATCCATTCAGAAAGTAATTTATATGGTTTCTGTTTTTCAGAATATTATATCTTTAATAATATAGAGGGAAAATTACTATTATTTTAATAACAGAGTTCACATACTCTTTGAAAGATTGTTCAGACCCCAGATGCCTGAGTGCCTGACTTACAGACTTGCAAATAAAGAAACAGACAGGATCAAAGCCATATGGAATTGAAAATAGGAAACCGTTTCCTTCTCTTGAGTATAAGTACTTTAACCAACAGCTAATAATTTTCAGGTTCTTTTATAATTTCTGCTTGTAACAAATATGGAATGCATCTGTAATAAATATCAGTTTATATGAAATATGCTCAGGTATTCATGTAGGTTCTATAACCATCTATAACATAATGTGTGTGATTCTGTGAAATCCCTTAACTTCTAAACTCACCTTTACTCACGTAAGTTGTGAATTCAGAACAGATACACTAAAATGCTCATTGTTCAATGCTAATTTTTGCAATCCCTGTTTCTCTTCGATGGCATGCATACAAGAATACTCTGTTTTCCATGATTTATTTATCATAAAATAGCATCTTGAGTCAAATTATAACAGGGGAATTGAGATTTCATTTTCTGATGGGGAACACATGTACACCTGTGGCTGATTCATGTCGATATATGGCAAAAACCATGACAGTATTGTAAAGTAATTAGCCTCCAATTAAAATAAATAAATAAAATTTTCTTTAAAAAAGAAAATGAGCCAACATTCTGCTTGATGTTTGTTAAATTCTCTCAAATTCTGAATTCTCTAGCTCTTAAAAAGCAGTTGCATTTTAAATCCTTTCCCCAGTGAAGCATGAAATGACTGAACAATGAAATGGCCAAAGATAGTCTATAGTTTCCTCTGTCTGTGGCTGATCAAGTTGAGAGAGTGCATGTAGTCAGTGCTATTCAAGGCAGGTGTGAGTAAGATACACATGCCAAGCACACTACCTGCCCCCACGTTTGGTCTGTTTTTTTTTTTTTTTTTTTTTGAGGGGGTTGCTTATTTTGGAGAAGGAAATGGCAACCCACTCCAGTATTCTTGCCTGAAGAATCCCATGGAAGGTGAAGCCTGGCAGGCGACAATCCACGGGGTCGCAAAGAGTCGGACACGACTGAGCGACTTCACTTCACTTTGCTTATTTTAATTGGAGGAGAATTACTTTGCAAGACTATGATGGTTTTTGATGATGGTTTTTGCCATACATCCCACTGTCACTCATAAAGTACTAAGAAAAATCTGAGCCTCATGATATAATCATCTCTAACCATATCAAATATGTTATTTTTCCTCTTTGATGTATCAGTTTAAAAGTTTTGGAGGTCAAAGTCCGTAACTCTAGTTCTTCCCACGTAATCAACTTAGTATCTTTCACATACGTGTTTTCCAAATTGTTGACAATTAATTGCATGATTCCGATTTTAAAGGAAGAACTTCATAGTTAGGGAAGAATTTACTGTGTATTAGCCTCCTACACATTTTCACTTTGCATTTTTGTTCCATTCCATTAGAACATTTAGACGAAAATAGCACTTCCAGACGACCTCCAAGTAACTATAGAACATGATTAAAATGTTCTCATAGAAAAACCTTCGCCCTAAATATGTGTGGTACTTGAAAAGACCAATACATAAATTACAAAGTACATAAATATAAAATCCTACATCCAATATAAAAGGTAAGAAAAAGAGCAACAGAGTGAACTGAAGGGAAAAAGAAAAAGATAGTTAATAAAAGACAGGTATCAATTGTTAGGAAGAGGAAAATAAATTCAACTAATAAATAAAGACAATGTGCTAGCTTACATAATTTTTAACACATATATATACATTTTTTAAAATATTCTTTTCCGTTGTGATTTATCACAGGAGATTGGACATAGTTCCCTGTGTGGTATAGTAGGACCTTGTTGTTTATCCATTCTGAGTGTAATAGTTTGTATCTGCCAACCCCAAATTCCCAGTCCATTCCTCTCAGTTTACATAACTGTGAAGAAAATGGAGAAAGCCCAAGTACACATAATAAGAAATATGAACAAGACACTTAACAGTATATTACAGAATTAAAACAGTATAATCTGGAATTCAGATATTTTCAGAATATTGATGAAATGGCTAATAGGATAGAAAAACAAATATTTAACATACCCCACAGTAACTAAATAACTAAACATCACAGATACCTTGGATGAACTTTTGAAATTGGTCAGAGTTGTCTCTCACAAACCATTATCCTTTAGAAACAAGGAAAAATATCTTCTTTTCCAGACTTTCTTTCTGTCTTCCTACTTGCTTTTCTGTCTCACTCATACTCCCTCTTGCTCTCCCTTTTCTTCTCTTCTCTCCTTTTTTTCTTTCTTTTTTTGGTGTGGCTGTGAGAAACAGTCCTATTTCTGCTTCACATGTTGATGTCACCATGTCGCCAGTGATAGTAATGACTTAAAATTAGTGTCACCATCTAATCTATTATACCAACTGGAATGCTTTCCAGGGTGAAAAGAAACATTTAGAATTATGTGAGGGCCACAAGGAAAGGGGGGGCACATGTTGAACCAACTTAAAACAACCATATCAGGGGTAAACTAAAACAAATGAAAATTTCTATACTTTTCCACAGTAGAGAAGAAACAAATGTAATACTGGCCTTTTTATTTGCTTCACTTAAGCAGTAACAGAGGTAACAACTATTTAGCTATCCTATATTCACAATATTATTTCAAATCAATACATGTAAATGATACTTTGGGGGGATGTATTTGTTTCATTTTTTGTGTATTTTGTTTTCCTTAGGTTGTTGTTTGTTGTTAGATATTTTACTGAATGTGTACACAGTTTTGCCTTCTACTGAAAACTACATTCTGATAGGTTCCATTGATTTATTTGTTCTGAACTCAGTGTCCTTGTTTTCTTATATAAGTAGGAAGAGTAGTATGTTTTTAAAAATACTCATAATGTGCCTGAAAAGTCTTTAAAATTTCTAGAGAGAATGAACTGAAGGTAAGCCAAAGGGTTGCCCTTAGTGTTCTTGCTTTAGTCCATTTTATAGAACTACAACTGCAGTGAACTTTGTATACCTCTCCTCTCATCAAAATAAAGTTCTGCTAAGTAAGTTTAATGTTTATATTATAGGTGAAGGGGAACCATTTGCTTGAAAGAAGATAAACTGAAACCATCTATGCTGTTCTTATGCTGTTTATTTGACTATTAAAGTTCTCTCAATAAAGTTTCATTTTCTACTTGCAAATTTTTTGTTAACTTTTCCATGGGTATTTAATGTTATTGAAACTTCATGGTTTGTGATTTTCATTGTCTAGTTGAGGATGTATGTAGAGATAGAATATTTGTATATAGACTTTCTGTCCACCAATTCCTCTAGCTATGCATATTAATTCTACAAATTTAGATCTAGATTATTTTTGCTTTTCAAAATATACTATTATATTTGATATCAACAGTTTCTACTGGCTTAAATCTTAAAACTTTCCTCATTTTGCAGAATTGAACAAACCTAGCTAGAATAGTCTTGACTAAAACAGGTGATACTCGGCATTTTTCCTGATAGGAAATGAAAAATCTTCTCCATTTCAACCTGTTTACATTGCTTTTTTGTAGATATACTTTATCAGAGTAAGTTCTATTCTATTCCTAGTTTCCTAGGAATACAGATTAATCTATAATTAAATACAGATTAATTTTCATCAAACACTTACAATGCATCAATTGTGATGATCACAGAATTGTTTTCCTTCCATTTTTCTATTACTGTGGCGAATTGCATTGGTAACCTTATACATGTAAACCACCCTTGCACTTCTGGGGTTAACAAAATTTGGTCATAACATATTCTTAGGTGTAATCTACATGTTAATACATATAGATACATATATATATATACCACACCTAAAAATTTCATAAAAGCCTTTGGTCTTCTCTTGAATATATGGGTTTACAAAATGTGCCACCCAGATCTCATATGGTCCCTGATACAATCATTGACAGAGAAACATTTTTTAATACTTAATAAACTTGTATTGTCCTACAGAGAAATGAAATGCCAAAGCCATTGTTAAAGGTTCTAGGGAGACAGAGAATAAAAACTGCTTGTCAAATTCCATGGCAAATGCCACAGCGTATCTTTCACACTCTTCTGACTTGCCTTCCAAGTTTTTTGGGGTACAGAGAGAGAGCAGCCACAAACGTATTTTCTTTTCCATGACATCCTCCATTGGCTTGATAGTCACCAGATCTCAGAAGCCCTCCAGCGGTGCTGTGTGTTTGTGTGTGTTAGTCACACAGTTGTGTCTGACTCTTTGCAAACCCACAAACTGTAGCCCGCCAGGCTTCTCTGTCCATGGAATTCTCCAGGCAAGAATACTGGAGTGGTTGCCATTCCCTTCTCTAGAGGATCTTCCCAACCCAGGGATCTAAGCCTGGTCTCCTGCATCACAGGCAGATTCTTTATCGTTAGAGGTACAGGGAAGTCTTCCAGCTGTCTGATTTCTGCCCTGATATCCTTATTATTACATAATAACAAAATGCTTACACATCTGTCCCGCATCTGTATCCTCATGCACCAAAAAATATATTTATGCAACAAACGACCTATTCAGAATGCACTCTGCTTAGGGACTAAGAGGGGAATATAAATAGCAGCTGTTGTGCCCTTACAGAGGTCTGAAAATCCAGGTCCAAAAGGACTGAAAATGGGAGGTAAAGAATGGTAAAGATGGTAAAGAATCCACCTGCAGGGTTGGAGACCTGGGTTCGATCCCTGGGTCGGGAAGAACCCCTGGAGGAGGGCATAGCAACCCACTCCAGTATTCTTGCCTGAAGAATCCCCTTGGATAGAGGTGCCTGACGGGCTACAGTCCATGGGTCGCAAGGAGTTGGACACGACTGAGCGACTAGGCAGAGCACGTGACATAATTAAGAGTCTGGATACTGGCTCTGACACAGTGTGTGTGAAGGTGAGAAAGGTATTTACATCCTTTGGATCCGTTTCCCTATTTCTAAAATGGAAATTACAAGTTTACACTAAATATTCGTTATGAAGAATAAACAAGATAACATGTGAAATAAGCATTCCTTTGCAAATGGATTTGGCTTATTCTACTTCAATTTTCATTTAAACTTTCAAAATTGTTAGTTTCATTTACCTTTACAACTACAATTCTCTCAAGTGATACAGATATTGAATTTTAAGCAGACTATAAGACTAACTTTTAAAATGAATCGCACTTCAGAAACATATTTTGTCTAAATAAATATATTGACTCAATAGTGGTGCAGCTGGTATCAGGCATAGTATCCATTCTAAGGTTGGTTTGTAAATGAGGACTGACAAGGCTACCCTAACTCATAGTATGTAGTGAAAACTATGATCCTTGCTGTGTGTGATGACAAAATAAGCCGATATTCTGGTCACGCAATATCACACAACTCAACACCAGACTCTGTCACATAGTCAGGCAGCCAGTCCCTAAGTACCACTGCAGGGGCTACAGGACCACACAGTGTACCAATGAGTTGTTAGTTTGTCACCTTCTACGGGCTTGGCCAGTAAGGAGACAATGAACCCGAATGGATTCAGATTCTAACTGACAGACAGTGCAGAAGCAATATGCCCCTGGTGTCAGTTGCCTTGTCCCTAGTCCCACGGTTTGACACTGAATTGGAAGGCCTCAGTAACAGGCACCGCAGGTGGTGGGTCTCTGCCGGGAAGGAGCCCACAGCTGTGCCCTATGGACTGAGCAGCTCTGTAGTCCACAGGTGTACTCTCAGCTGGGGCTAGGGAGACCACCCTATGTTCAACGGAAACCAGAGGTGGGTGAGTAGCAACTTTGTGTCACCTCCAGCTGGAAAAGGAGGCAGGTGAGAAATGGCCTCATAGTAGTTCTTCATCAGGCTGCTTATCTCCTCTTGCTACAAGAGCAATCAGTAGATTCTCTGCCAAGATTCAAGTCAGCCTGCAGTTTAGCCTTGCCTACGTAGCCTAAGTGGGAACATGCAAGGTCACCAGGCCAACAAGACAGAGCCACACCCCTACAGTGTCTGGAACAAGACACAAGGCTTTATGTATGGTGCTACAAATATGACACCTATATACTGACTCCCACATGGAGGAGATGCTTTTCCTGTCAGTCATTGAAAATATTCCTTCACTTAGTAGACACACATTGATTACAAGCATGTTACAGGAACTATCTGCAATGCTTGAAATAACAAGACCAGTGATGTGAGGTGGATGATGGGAATATCACACTGGTGGACCAGACAGACACATAAACAGAAAAGAAGTGCAAGGGAGATACACAGGGAGTGGACCTAAGGGGAGGGCGGACACAGTGAGTGGGGTGGCCAAGAAGCAGGAGGAAAGCTAGAAGGTGAGGTTCATTGTAAGAGTGAAAGAGGTTATATATAACACAGTCGTGCTTTGACCCAGGCTGTGGATGAGAGTCCCAACCTCCCCTGCATCACTGCCCCTTTTGAGGGTGATGTCTGGGAGTCTACAGATTCTGAAGGGAAAGGAGAAAGAAAATACATAGTGCAGGGGGTACATGCACCCGCCTGATAGAGATGCAGGTGCAGATTGTTACAGTAACCAGGTGGAGATGAGCAGAGTTGGATTTGGTGACTCAAGGATGAAATGTGGAAGTGAATGTAAAAGGAGAAAACACATTGAGAGGGGTAAACAGCTCCAACTCCCATTTCTGTAGCAGGGTAGGTGCTCCATGACTGTTGTGAGAAGGCTGCCTGGTCTGAGCTCTGGGAGGGAGTGATGAGCATTCTAAGGACCCACATCAAACCTAAGCAGGGTGTGCTGAGTGTGTGAAGAGATAAGTCTCAGCTTTCACCAGTGACAGACACAGAAAGATTCTTAGCCCTGCTGAGAGTGGGGCCGTGGCACCTTAGGGAAGCCCAAAGGGAAGGTGGAGGTGGTGGTTGTTGTTCAGTCGCTCAGTCGTGTCCGACTATTTACGACCCCATGACCTGCAGCACGCCAGGCTCCTCTGTCCTACACTATCTCCCTGAGTTTGATCAAATTAATGTCCATTGTGTTGGGCGATGGTATCTAATCATCTCACCCTCTGTCGCCCCCTTCTCCTCTTTCCTTCGATCTTTTTCCATCAGGGTCTTTCCCAAGGAGTCAGCTATTTGCACCAGGTGGCCAAAGTATTGCAGCTTCAGCATCAGTCCTTCCAGTGAATATTCAGAGTTCATTTCCTTTAGGATTGGCGGGTTTGTTCTCCTTGCTGTCCAAGGGATTCTCAATGCTCATCTCTAACACCAGAATTTGAAAGCATCAATTCTTTCGCACTCAGCCTTCTTCATGATCCAACTCACACATCTGTACATCACTACTGGAAAAACCATAGTTTTGACTCTACAGACCTTTGTCAGCAAAGTGATGTCTCTGCTTTTTAATATGTTGTCTAGGTTTGTCATCGGCCTACCCAGGGGCTCAGTGGCGAAGAATCTGTAATGCAGCACACTTAGGAGATATGGGTTCCATCCCTGGGTCAGGAAAATATCCTGGAGGAGGGCATAGCAACCCACTCCAGTATTCTCGTCCGGACAATCCCCCGGACAGAGGAGCCTGGCAGGCCTCGGTCCATGGGGTCGTAAAGAGCCAGACAGTACTGAAGTTCCTGAGAATGCGTGCAACCTAGGTTGGTCATCGCTTTCCTTCCAAGGAGCAAGTATCTTTCAATTTCATGGCTGAAATCACCATGTGCAATGATTTTGGAGATCAAGAAAATGAAATCCGTCACTGCTTCCACTCCCCCCCCCCTTCTATTTGCCATGAAGTGATAGGACCAGATGCCATGATCTTAGTTTTCTAAATGTTGTTTTAAGCCAGTTTTTTCACTCCCCTCTTTCACCCTTCTCAAAAGGTTCTTTAGTTGCTCTTCCCTTTCTGCCATTAGAGTGGAATCATCTGTGTATATGTGTATCTGAGCTTCTCGATATTTCTCCCAGCAATCTTGACTCCAGTCTGGCATTTTGCATGATATACTCTGCATATAAGTTAAATAAGCAGCATGCCAATATACAGCCTTGTCATACTCCTTTCCCAATTATAAAGCAGTCAGTTGTTCCAACTCTGGTTATGTTGCTTCTTGACCCACATACAGGTTTCTCAGGGGACAGGTTAAGTAGTCTGGTACTGCCCTCTGGTTAAGAATTTTGTGAATTTGTTGTGATCCACGCAGTCAGAGGTCTTAGCATAGTCAATGACACAGAAGTAGATGTTTTTCTGGAATTCCCTTGCTTTCCCCATGACCTAAGAGATGTTGGCAATTTGATCTCTGGTTGCTCTGCCTCCTCGAAACCTAAGTATATCTGGAAGTTCTTCGTTCACATACTGTTGAAGCCTAGCTTGGAGGAGTTTTCTAACCAGGAGGCTTCAGAAATTGGGGACAATCTAAGTGGAGAAGCTTAGGAAATTGGATGGTGTGAAGGAAGCCTGATAAGAGAGAGAAGAAAAGGAAGCTCTCCTTTCGATGTTGGTAGCAAAGTGGGCAGAGGCTAGACCATGCCTTCAAGTTCTTGTGTAGAAGAGTAGCCTTTATCTACAAAATCATAGACAGTTCTGTAAGAGACGGAGGGAGAGGGCATGAAGAGGGAGACAGACACCCTGAGTGGATGTGAGAGACCCGTTAGAAGGGGGTTGACAATTAAATGGAGGGAGGCTTTGGACTAGAGCAGATGTGCTGGAATTGGGAAAAAGTAGACACATTAGACATTTTCGAAGTAAAATGGACAGAACTCAGCAAGAATTTGGACTTGAGGTGAAGGAGAGGGAATTGTAAACATGGTTTAGACTAAGTTTCTGTGTCCTGTCATTAGAGTACAAAGATGTCATGGGGAATTCTGGAAGTTGGCCAGGTCTGCGCAGAAATTCAAAATAGGATTTTTATGTTTTTGAGCTCATGGTCTACATGGACACAATAACCAGTATTTAAATACTTAAAATTTCCTTTTCCTAAAAAAAAAAAAGTATTGAGGTTTTTTATTATTATTACCGTGTAGTGTTCCTTTGTATACTCGTATACTCTTTGGTCTTTCTCTCATGTGTATACCAGTTGTTGAATAGTTGGATTGTTTCTAGGTTTGGCTATTAGGAATACATGTGTGGAATATTTGAGTACAGGTGTTTGTGTGAGCATGTTTTCATTTCTCTTGGGAAAGTTGTCTAGGAGTAGAATTGCTGGGTCATATAAGGCTTCCCAGGTGGCCCTAGTGGTAAAGAACCCATCTGCCAATGCAGGAGACTCAGGTCTGATCCCTTGCTCTGGAAGATCCCCTGGAGTAGGTAATAGCAACCCGCTCCATTATTCTTGCCTGGAAAATTCCATGAAGAGGGGTCCTGGCAGGTTACAGTCCATGGGGCCCCAGAGAGTTAAACAAGACTGAGCAACTGAACACACATGCACACACATACATGGTAATTTATGTATCTTAGAATCTAAACTGTGTCCTCTGTAGACAGCATACACATGGCTTTTTTTAACTGTTTTCTCAATGTCTGCGTTCTGGTTGAATTGTTTTATCTATTGACATTTAATGTTGATACAGTCTTACATCTGCCAATATATATTTCTCTCTCATGTCATTTTGTTCTATAGTCCTCATTTTACTGCTTTCTTTTGCATTCAATGGATATTTTCTAATGTATCATTTTCAACTCTACTGATTTTTCCACTACTTTTAAGTTATTTCCTTAGCTGTATGCCACCGTAAACATCTTACTTTATCACAATCAGCTTGAAATTTACACAAATTCTAATGAGATACAGAAACATTACTCCCATGTCACTCTATTCTGGTTTCCCTCTTTTCCTCATATTGTCACATATATAATAAATCTATAAAGAGAAATTCCATTAATATACTCTTATTGTTATTATATATAACAGTATGTGATGAAAAGCTGATATACGGCAGGATATCAGGTATCTATAGCTTCTGTTATATTCACATTGTTTGTCATGATTTCTGATTCTTTGCATATGTTTGTATGGATTTGACACCATCCAGACTTGTTTCCTTACCTAATACAGCTTTGCTCCCAACCACCTCCTTTGTGCTGACACATTCCATGTGTCATTGGCCCAACGACAATTGGGCCTCTATGATGGCTCAGACAGTAAAGAATCTGCCTGCAATGCAGGAGACCCGGGTTCAGTACCTTGGTCAGGAAGATCCCCTGGAGAAGGGAATGGCTAACCATTCCAGTATTCTTGCCTGGAGAATCCCATGGACAGAGGAGCCTGGCAGGCTACAGTAATGGGGTTGCCAAGAGTCAGACATGACTGAGCTACTACCAGTTTCACAACAATAATTTATGTGATATTGTTTTACACAGTTGCTTTTTAAACACAGGAGGAAAGGAGTGAAATATGTATCCATAAAGAATTTTTCTTCATATAATTACCTTTACCTGTGCTCTTTGCTTTTTCACATGGATTCTGATTAACATCTGAATGCACTTATTGCAGCCTGAAGAACTTCTTGTAGTTTTTCTTGTAAGCCATTTCTACCAACACATACCCTGAGTTTTTTTTTAAATTTGGGCATGCCTTTACTTTGCTTTCATTTCTGTTTTCTTAAGCCACTTTATTGTGGTGTGTATGACATGTAAAAAGCTGTGTACACACCCGTGAAATCATCACCAGCTTCAATATACAAAACTGAACTGTATTTCTATACTAGTGGTGAATACTCCTAATAAGTAAGAAAATTCCAGTTAGAATAAAAGGAACTTAGGAATTGGTTTAATCAAGGAGGTGTAAGATTTGTACATTGAAAATGACAAAACCAGTTGAAAGAAATTAATGAAAATTTAAGTAAATGGTAATTTATTATCAGTGGGCACTAGAGTTTCCTTTACAAATTTGCTGTCATTGTACACACATCTCTGAGCATGTGGGAATATCTCCTTAAGGCACATTCATAGCAGTGTGACTACTGGATCAAACACTTCCTTGGCTAAACAGACATATCTGGAGTACCTACTATGTGCATGTGCCTGACACTGTTCTAAACGCCAAGGAGGCATCACAGAGTTGGACTAACACATGTCCCTCTTTCATGAAGGCAAATGCTGCTGCGGGTGTGGGCAGGATGGAATGTAAATTCTGATGAGCGCTGCCACAGACCCCTGCAAAGGTGTTTTACCAGTTCACACTGGCCTCAGTGGGGCAGGGGAGTGAGTGTGCCTTTACTGGCATCTTGGCAGCATTTGTAGGGTGGGAGGTCTAGGCAGGAGGCTGGACTCCTTATGTCCGGTTCCCTAGAAGAGCTTCAAGTCCACAACTAGGAATGATCCACGTAGGGATTTCGGGGGACGTGAATACCCTAGGTGTCCATACCCTTGGTTGTGACATCACAAAGTGTATTTGTCAAAGCATGGGAGGTATCTGACCCTTTGGTGGCACTGCACCCTGAGTGTGCCATCTCTGACCTGGAGATAAGTCTGTGAGCCAGGGACTGAGGGTGCTGAAACCTTGAGGGGTTTACTATGTCTTGGGCTATGAACTTTGGAGTTTGGAGGATGCGGGGTACCATGGTCTGAGGTCTCTTTGTGGTGGCTGCATGAAACATCATGACCGAGCTGTATGCGTTCACCGTACCAGTGATCTGTGCTGTTGGTGAGACCGTGTCCTATGGTGTGAGTGTGATTGCGACTTCTGTGTCCAGGGTGTGAGGTCTCTGTGCTGTCGGGTTTCTCCATGGCCGCTTATGAAGTTGCTAAAATGCAGGTCGGTCTGTGTTCGAATTTCATCTCACTTATTGAGTCTCTATAGTTTCAGTTTGGTGGATTGTTTGGTGTTGGGTGTCCAGTGAAATGAGGTCTGCCAGGTGCTATTTCCTTGGTCCATATCTGGTCAAGTGTATCATTGATATTTGGGTTTGTGACCCATCGTGTGAGGTCCCTGGGGTATCTGTGAGTCTGGATCCAGGCTCTGATGCTGCACAGCTGGCGGGAGACCAGAGTCCCAGAGGGAGGTTGCTCTGTCTTTGCTCCTGTGCTGCAGGGATTGAAACCTCTGAGCCACTTGGGCATTTATGTCTCGATTGAGATATTTTGCCACTTGCCAGGCTTCAGACATGAGGTGCTTGTGACCTCCTGATGTCTCCATCTGACAGCTGTCTATAAAGAAAGTGAGAGGTTGATTGATCTGAGTTGACTGTGAACTCGGCCACTGCCGCTTCGGTCAACCAGGCTTCCTTGTCTAGACCGTTGAGGTATGGGGTTGCCTTCCTTGAGACCCTCCCTGGGCGTCAGTTTCTTGCTACTGTTTTGAAAGTCTCCCTCAGTCACAGTGGTGGAAATGCCATTGTGGAGGATGAGTTTTTTTCTGTGACTCTGACAAAATGCAGCAGGGACACCATGCTCTTTTCTAATATATCCTCTGTGTAATGTAAAGCTGTCTCCCTCTTCATCTTTACTTATTCCCAAAGTGCAGAACGTCATCACCTCCACAGCAAAGCTGTCAGCCAGGAGCACCACTGTACACCCAGCCCTGGGAAACCTTCCTTGTCATGAACATGTCTGCTTTCCCCAAACCTGCCTCCTGTCTCTGATCCCTGCTCTCTGGTGCGGCCCCTCAGCTCAGCTGTCTGGTGGCCTGAAGTCTGGGGAAGCCTTCCAACCTGAGAAGGGCAGGGGAACCGGAGGTCACACCCCAAGGGGAAAACGACAAGGGCATTCTAACTTTGCCCAACATTTCCTGTCATTCCAAAATGTAAACAGGTGCCTGTTGGCCTCTCCTTTGCAAAAGTAATTGAAATCTTCCTGCAGTTGTGTGTCAGGCAGGAGTGCATTGAACACACTGGGAGCAAGTCACCTGAATGTTGGAGGAGGGCGAGTGCATGGGTGATCAGTCCGGTCTGATTCTTTGTGACACCATGATCTTCAGCCTTTTGGGCTCTTCTGTCCATGGGATTTTCCAGGCAAGAATACAGGAGTGGGTTACCATTTCCTCTCCCTGGGGATCTTCTCAATCTAACCCCTGTCCTCCTGTCTCCTACATTGACAGGCAAGTTATTTACCACTCTGCCACCTGGGAAGCCCTTGTTGGGCTGTGGGCAGGGAGGGGGGTTGTGGAAAACTTTCTATTGTTTTTTGAATTGAAAGCTCAACAAGTGAGAATAAGAAAAGAGGAAAAAGAACTACCACACCTGCTGAAAGTGAAAGTCACTCAGTCATGTCTGACTCTTTGCAAACCCATGGTCTATTCAGTCCATGGTCTATACAGTCTGTGGTCTGTACATTCCATGGAATTCTCCAGTCCAGAACACTGGAGTGGGTAGCCTTTCCCTTCTGCAGTGGATCGTCCCAGCCCAGGAATCAAACCCAGGTCTCCCGCATGGCAGGAGGATCTTTACCAGGTAAGCCACAAGGGAAGGCCAAGAATACTGGAGTGGGTAGCCTATCCCTTCTCCAGCGGATCTGTCCGACCCAGCATCGAACCAGGGTGTCCAGTGTTGCAGGTGAATTCTTTACCAGCTGAGCTATCAGGGATTGAAACATTTCACATTGTTGTTCAGTAGCTCAGTGGTGTCCAACTCGTTACAACCTCATGGACTGCAGCATGCTAGGCTTCCCTGTCCTTCACTATATCCTGGAGTTTGCTCAAACCCATGTCCATTGAGGCAATGATGCCATCCAACCATCTCATCATCTGTCGCTCCGTATTCCTCCCGCCCTCAATCTTCCATAGCATCGGGGGCTTTTACATTGAGTCAACACTTCGCATCAAGTAGCCAAAGTATTGGAGCTTCAGCTTCTGTATCAGTACTTCCAACGAATATCCAGGACTGATTTCCTTTAGGATTGACTGGTTTCATCTCCTTGCAGTCCAAGGGACTGTGAAGAGTCATCTCCAACACCTCAGTTCAAAAGCATCAATTATTTAGCGCTCAGCTTTCTTTATAGTCTACTTCTCACATCCATACATAACTACTGGAGAAACCAGAGCTTTAACTAGATGGACCTTTGGTGACGAAGTAATGTCTTTGCTTTATAATATGCTGTCTATGTTGGTCATAGCTTTTCTTCTAAGAATCAAGCATCTTTTAATTTCACCACTGTAGTCACCATCTGCAGTGATTTTGGAGCCCAAAAAGATAAAGTATCTCACGCTTTCCATTGTTTCCCCATCTATTTGCCATGAAGTGATGGGACCGTATGCCATGATATTAGTTTTCTGAAGGTTGAGCTTTAAGCCAACTTTTTCACTCTCCTCTTTCAGTTTCATCAAGAGGCTCTTTAGTTCTTCTTCTGCCACAAGGGTGGTGTCATCTGCATATCTGAGGTTATTGATATTTCTCCCGGCAATCTTGATTCCAGCTTGTGCTTCTTCCAGCCCAGCGTTTCTCATGATGTACTCTGCATATGAGGTAAATAAGCAGGGTGACAATATACAGCCTTGACATACTCCTTTTCCTACTTGGAACCAGTCTGTTGTTCCATGTCCAGTTCTAACTGTTGCTTCCTGACCTGCATACAGGTTTCTCAAGAGGCAGGTCAGGTGGTCTGGTATTCCCATCTCTTTCAGAGTTTTCCACAGTTTATTGTGATCCACACAGTCAAATGGTTTGACATAGTCAATAAAGCAGAAATAGATGTTTTCCGGAATTCCCTTGCTTCTTCTATGATCCAACGGATGTTAGCAGTGGGATCTCTGGTTTCTCTGCCTTTTCTAAATCCACGTTGTACATCTGGTACTTCTCCGTTCACATACTGTTGAATCCTAGCTTGATGGATTTTCAGAATGACCTTGCTAGCATCTGAAATGGGTGGAGTTGTGCAGTAGTTTGAACATTCCTTGGCATTGCCCTTCTTTGGGATTGGAATGAAAACTGACATTTTCACGTCCTGTGGCCGCTGTGGAGTTTTCCAAATTTGCTGGCATATTGAGTGCAGCACTTTAACAGCATCATCTTTTAGCTTTTGAAATAGCTGGGATTCCATCAACTCCACCAGCTTTGTTCATAGCAATGTTCCTAAGGCCCACTTGACTTCCCACTCCAGTATGTTTCATGTTATTTCACATTGGCACAACCAAATTCATCAAAAATAGTGAACTTGTGTTTCAGAAGCTGCAACAATTCGTACTCAATGTGGTTGCGAAATACCTTGAGGCCCAAAGTAAAGTCTAAACATTGAAAATACCTACATTCCTTTAGAAACAAGTGTTTACAGTTTGAAGTGAAACCGGGTGACTCCTGAGTCCCAGGTCACGGAGCTGCTGGGCTGGAGGTGTGGCTAAAATGAGGCAGCCGCAATTTGAGGCCCTCTCCCTGCGTGGAGGGAGGGCCTGCCCCCAGGACGAGAAGAACAGGACCCTCAGGGGTCTCACAGTCTTGCAGAGAGGCAGGCACATTGCTTCAGGCAGCAAATATTCATCGAGGCTTTTCTTGGCTCCCCGTGCCAGATACAAGTGGCCAGCCCACAGAAATCCCTGTGCTGGACTTGACTCTCCCCGAAGGGGAAGGGCTAGGGGTAGGAGGCACCCAGTAAACCCCCCTGATAACAACCCAGGGCATTCTACAGTGTGTTAGAAGGTGGTGGTGCTGTGATCAGATAAATGTAAGTCCTGTAAGGGACTGGTACTGTGGGCAGCAAGGGGGAAAGCTGCAAGTCACAGTACTGAACAGAGCCACCAGGGTGGGCTTCATTGAGGAGCTGATATTTTAACAAAGACTTGAAGGGGGAAAGGAGTTAGCACAGCAGACATCTGGGGTCAGGATATTGCAGAAGAGCGAACACTGGGGATAAATGCTGGGGGCAGATACTGCCAGGAGGCCAGGGCAGCTGGGAGCAGGGAGTGAGAGCTGAACAGAAAGCGGGGACTAGATCCCACGGCACTGGGTCAGCGTCTGCTCTGTCAGCGAACCGTCAGGGACCAGCAGGGATCAGAGGTGCTGATGGACGTGCCTGTGCCAGGCCTGAGAGGGAGGCAGAGGAAGGACAGTGGGGGAGACAGCTGAGGTGGGGCAACAAGGTGTGAGGAGGACACACGAGGGGCAGCTCCAAGTGAGGCTGACGGCCTCCCCTGGACTCGACATGCCCTTCCTACCTGTGCTTGTGTCCCCGACTCCACAGACGCCTGTGGTCCGGGCACGGTGTCACAGACTCCACTAGCAGCCTGAGTTCATTCAACAGTCCATCGTCTGGACACAGTTGCGGGGCCTACACTGCCACTTGGTCTTTGAGAAACGTTTAGTGACCTGCCCGGTGCTCTCAGGATCTTGATCCCAGTTCCAGTCTGGGGCTCCAACTATGGCTGATGGGGCAACAGAGTGACCCACACGTGTGAAATGAACCTTGCAGCCTCTTTGATCGGGAGTTTCCAGAATTAGGGGTCATATGCAACATGCAGTCCTTCCCTGCCCCCAAAGGGAAAAGAATCTGATTCCACAGATGCCCTGCTTACTCCATTCTCCTGTGTCATTATTAACACAAAAGTAACTGGTCCATGAAGAGTTACTCTTTATTGACTGAGTATTTACCTTGAGTCCCGGTCCTTCATTTACTGAGGAAGCAATTCTAAGCAGGAACCAGACTCTATGACTCCTCCTACTGCGACTGGATTGGTTATGGGTGATGGGGACTGTCACCTGCAAGCAGATGACTGCCACGTGCCATGTGAGAAAAGTGACAGCAGGATTTAAATTATAGAACTCTGGGAACACAGAAGAGAGCATCTGACCCCTGCCATATGTCCGGGGCGGGGATATGGTGTGGGTCCCTGGTCTGCACATATTCTCGGGGGGTCGCGGGGGGGGAGGTTTCTTGAGGTGGCACTTTGACCTTCCACAGTTTACACACACACGAGCAGAAGGGCACAGACCTGGACACAGGTGGAGCCAGACAGACTTTCATTCCCAGTTGTCTCCAGACCACCATGGCAGCTGGGTCATCTCCAGTGCTGTCTGCAGCCACTAAAAACACTTCTTGTCCTTTGGCATGCCTCCCAATTCCTTATATCTGATAAATAGAGTGAGACTGGTGGAGACATAACTGGGGTGGGGGCTGGTTGCAAAGCCTCTCTGATATGGCAGAGTGCCTCTGCAGGGGAACTAAAAGTCCTTCTTGGTGTTGCCTCTGGAGCAACCATTTCCTACCAGTGGACTCCAGTTTCTTGGCTGCCAGGCAGCTCCTCCTAAGGCGCACACACAAAGGGGCTTAGGACCATCCAGGGTGGCTTTGCCCTAATGTGTACCTGAGTTTCACAAGCGGACAGGAGACTGGGACGACGGTGCCTCTCCTCTCATGGAACAACATCTGCATCTCGGTAACTGAAACACAAGCCACGCGTGTTGTGGTCACTGCAGAGAAGACTGGCTCTGCACTCAAGAGGAACAGGGTGTGAGTCCCGGATCCAGCTTTTACTGTATCAGCCATCTAAGCTCTTTCAGCATGCTTGTCTGTGAGAAGACTGGGGTTCATCCTTAGACCTCCTAGTCTGTGGGGAATAAAACCCCACATGCCCGGCTCCCACAGGCTCCATAAGCAGGCTCCAGGTGAGTCATTTACACTGCACCCTGTGTTACGGAAACATCAGTGAGGAGGGAGGCATGCCAGAGCCCTTGAGAGTCTACTCCATCTTCTGGCTGGGGTGGGGTTGGGGGTGGTGGAACTGGTGCTGTGTCCAACTATGTAATTGGCTTTACATACCACAGGCACACACTTCATTTCATATTTAGGTGTGTTCTGCTCTGAGGACTTATAGTGAATGAAGTCAGTCATCACAGGTGAATCTGTAGCAGGTAGAAGCAGCAGTGGGTTCGCTCCCGCCACTGGCCATCACAGGAACTGGCAGTTCCCTCCATGGGTTGATGGCACCAGGTGGAGACACCTGAGGTGTTGCAAGAAGGTGCTGTGACATTCCCTAGGAGGGTCCCCGTACTGAGCTGGCAGCTCATCCTCTCCTCCCCGATGACCACAGGGACTAGTAAATCAAACCCCTCATAGGGAGGACGTGTTAATATACTTCCTCTTGTCCTAACAGGAACTCAGACTATAGAGTGAAAAATAGTGAAAATCTCAGCAAACATAGTGCACGGGTGGGGCAGTTCAAGTCCTGTTCCGTATACTGGGTCACTGACACTGTAAAGTGACATTTTGAAATGTCCATGCTTCGGCTTCTCCCTCCTCACTGTGAAGCTGGTGGTCACCCTGGATCCCTTTATGCTTCCAACACTGTGACCAAATTCCAAAGGCCACATTCAAACACAACAATGGGCCCATATAAAGCAAGAGGAGAGCTTTTCTGTCTGCATCCTATTCTTAGCAAGGAAGCCTTTCCCAGGCAAACTCTGCCATCATTGGCATTTCGCATCATCTCATCATGCAGCAGGGATTCATAGTGAAACCTCCACCACCTTCCATTTGGTAAAGATATCAAATCTGTTAACTGTGGCTTTTCACCCAGGTACTCCCCAGGAAAAATGGAAATTGCTCTACCCAGCCTGACAGCTGAGCCTAAGAAGGAATCAGGCAGATAAGGAGGGAGGAAGGGCGTGTGAAGATGGAGGCAAAGGCAGGAGTGAGATTGTGAAATCGGTGGGTGTGGAGGGGGCGAGACGGGGCGGGGGGTGGGCTTGGGAGTACGAGTGAGCACCGTGGCCATCTGATGAGCAGAGAGAGGTCTGGGTGGCTGGAATATCAAGTAGGACATGGAACAGAAGCAGGGGGTCCGGTGAAGATCAGGCATTTGGGGGCAGACCAGACCTGCTGCGCCTAGTCCAGGAGGCTGGGCAGTATCCTAAGAGCAGCAGGCAGCCCTGCAGAGTTTTGAGCAGCGGTTTCATGCCTGGATTGCACTGAAGAAAGCTTCCCTTCCTCAGGCAGCAGGACAGACCATGTATTGGAAAGCATCAGGATTGCTGGTGCTTATCAAGGAGAGAGACGAGGGTGACCTGGCCTAGGGAACTCACTGTGCTGACAGAGAGAAGGAACAGAATCTTACTTAGACTGAGGGGGCAGAGAGGTGAGGCTTGATGACTGAGAGTGTGGTGAGAGAGAGGCAGCAGGCAAGGATGGCTTTCAGCATCTCTGGCCTAAGCAGCTGGGGAGAAAGCTGCCTTGCACTGAGTCAGGTAACAGTAAAGGAGGTGCAGCTGTGTGGGGAGTCGGGGAGATGGGCGCAGTTTAGACATGTTGAATATTCCTTGCCTGTGGGACTCAAACACGTACTATCAGAACGACTTGGGGGAGCTGACCTAACTTCTCTGTGCCCATGATGCCTCATCTGTGATAGGGAGAATGAGACTGATAATTAAGAAAAAGACTCATTTCCTGTTTCACTGCTTCAGTCTAGGGGAATGTTCCCCTTTTACAAAGAAGTGCTGTCTTCCTGTCAGGTATTCTGTCTGTAAAATGGGAATGTATCTACTTATCCATATATCTGCTTGGTTTTACATATCTGCTTTCTGTATTTTCATCATGTGGTATTTATTGTCAACCGTAAAGAAAAATAAACTCCAAGGAACAAGTGTTTCTTGTCACATGCATGCAGATTGGCAGTCCATCAACCTGTCTCTCAGAGAAACAGCCCCCTTTAGAACCTCCAATCTTCCTCCTGTAGCTCCTCACTCCCTCCAGGGGGTGGGTAGAGGCCTGTGGGACCCACTGTGTCTTACACTTCTCTTCCCTGTGAAGGCATCTCTGGTGTCCCAGAAGGTGCCTAGCACCTGATGAGTGCAGTCTCCCTGCAGACCTGTCAGTTAACTAGGAACGTCTGTAGTCAGGAAGAGAGTGCTGAGCCTGATGTGTGGATCTGGAAACCATCACTGTGTGGTGCCGAGCTAGGAGGTGATGAAGCCACAGATAACCTAGATTGGAATCAAGGTCCTACCACTTATTCCTTCTGCGACCTTGTGCAAATTACTGACACTCTCTGTGACTCAGTTTCCTCAACTGAAGAGGATGATGATCCTATTCTGTGATAATGACTCCTTTTTGCTGCCTTAATTTAGATTGCCAAAAAAAAAAAAAAAAAACCATTTTGAGAACTATAGAGTGATGTTCAAGTGTCGATCACTTCCAGAGTCAAAACGGAACCTGTCAACAAAGACATCAAAAGATGCTCAACCTCACTCATCAGGAGAGAAATGCAAATCAGAACCACAAGTGGGTATCTTGTCACAGCGGTCAGAATGGTCAGCATCAGAGGTCTACACACGATGCTGGAGTGGATGTGGAGAAAAGGGAATCCTCCTATACTGTTGGTGAGAAGAAAACTGATACAGCCACTATGGAGACCAGTGTGGAGATGTCTCTAAAAACTGGGAATAAAACCACCACGTGCTGTGCCGTGCTTACTTACTCAGTTGTGTCCGACTCTTTGCAACCCCATGGACAATGGCCCACCAGGCTACTCTGCCCATGGGGATTCCCCAGGCAAGAATACCGAGGTGGGTTGTCATGCCCTCCTCCAGGGGATCTTCCCAACCCAGGGATCAAAGCCGGTCTCCTGCATTGCACGTGGATGTGTTATTGTCTGAGCAACCAGGGAAGCCCATAAATACTGGAGTGGCTAGCCTATCCCTTCTCCAGGGGATCTTCCCGACCCAGGATTTGAACCGGGTTCTCCCACAGTGCACATGGATTCTTTACCAGATGAGCTACCAGGGAAGCCCATAAAAATACCATATGACCCAGAAATCACACTATTGGGCATACGCCCTGAGAAAACTATAATTCAGAAAGACACATGTACCCAAATGTTCCTTGCACCACTATCTAAAATATCCACGCTATGGAAGAAACGTAGATGTCTGTCAATGAATGGATAAAGATGTTGTGGCACATGTATACAATGGAATATTAATCAGTTATAAAAGGGAATGAATTTGAGTCTGGTGCCCCACGGGTGCTCAGAAAACGATCACCATCTTATGAGTGATGACAAGGTGAGGCACACAGAGCAGTGCCGCTGTTGATATGCTGTTGATTTGTTTGCTGCAAACAGCACACAGGAAACAGTGGCTAGAGCAAACCTCTCGGCTCAGTTTACATAGGTCCAGGGCTGTTCCTGTCTTTTATTCCCACATTGTCCAGAACCTTATTGTACCACAGCAACACTCGCCTTTCCCCTTCCTACTGCATCACCATCATAGCAGCTGTTTCTCAACTGAATTCCCAGTGAGTGAACCCTGAAAATTCTAGGCTCACATTTCTGTTCCTTCGAGCGGGTGTGGGACATCCTGTCTTCAATCCCAACTCGGACAGGAGTGTCTAGTGTCTATCTCTTCCCAATTGGCTTCCCCTATATTCTATATCTCGGACAGTCCTTTACCTCCTGAGACTGAGTTCTGTCCTAGGCTATGGCTGCTTTCAGCACTGTGCTGAGGGCATTGATGACCAGGTGGGCGCTGGGGGGATACTTGTGGGATGAATACAGTTCGGAGAGCCGGGCTACTTTATTTCATGGGTGAGAGGTGGAACTTCCACTCAGGCTGCCATCAGCAAGATGGACGGTTTGAAGGTGCTGATCAGCGTCCTTGGGCAAGCCCACAGGAGCTCTGTCAACTCTGCTCTCCTCATCTTCCTCTTGCTCCCATAGCTACTTCTGCTCCTTGCCCTCCCCCGTGCCCTCGTTTCTCCTCTCACTGCTCTCCGTGTACATGTACACTGTGCCTGAGCCTGTCCTGTCTCCTGACTCCATGTTGTGTGATTGTCAGTTACCTTTCTGATTAGCTTCTTTGAAAAGTTTTCCCTTTACTCACAGTCCAGGGTAGATGCTGCAATACAGTAAGCATCATGGGTCTCCTTTTATTCTTTTTCCCTCATTTTCTCCTTTTCTTTTCTTCCTTTTCTCCCTTTTATGAGGAAACAATACAGTGTGTGGGTATGGACACTACCTCTGATTCTTCACAACCTTCCTTGCACCCAGTTCTCCCACTTGCTGTCATCACATCTTAAGAAATTAAAATTGCCTCATTGTGCCATACAGCCTCACCTGAAAATGGGTGAATTATTCTGAATAACGACCTGAACTGTGCGGGCTGTTTTTGTGAGTATGGAATGGGGCTATTAGAGATGTGCTGGCTCCTTCCCTGGTGTAACAACTACTGAGTTGCCACAGGGGAGATTACAGGTCAGGCCTTACCTTCAAGCTTCACAAAGCACTTCAAGGTCACATTAGACATCTGTGTCCAGCCCTAGAGTTTCTTCCTTCTCAGCCACAGTGCTCGCGCTTTTCCCTCACAGCTAGATGAACCCTCACCAGGAGGCTGGCTTCTCTGTTACACCTCTCCCACCTGGAAACCACTCACAGTCTTCATCTTCTGTTACGTGCATGATGCTTTTCCTGGTAATTTTTGCTTCAGATGGATTGGGGCTGCTCCTATGGCAAGGGAATGCCCAGGACTGATAACAAGGGTGTGATGTTTCCCTGCTCCCCTCTGGCATAAAAACTATCTGGGACCTGTGCCCAAACTCCTCTCCGCATGTCACCTCCCTCCATCCCACTGTTCACAGTTTACACTCAAGCTGGGTTCCAGTGCAGGCCCTACCAGCCCAGTCACTCTCCTTCAGCCTCAAATTCCTTATCTGTAAAATGGCAATAACTCTACCTGTTGGTGAGGTTTATTGGGAGACCTAGTGGAGATAACAGATGTAAAACACCTAGCGCCCATGACCTGGCAGGTGGAAGGCACTAAATAAATGGCTGTATCCTCTATCTATCAGCTTCTTTAATGCACAGCATCTGGTGTGGGATGATACAGTGACTCAGTCAAAGTCTTTGGATTTGATTGAGAAAGATGTGACATATTGGGGGTGTATTAGTCAGGCTTCTCCAGGGAAACAGAGCCAATAGAGAGAGACTTATTTTAGGGAATTGGATCATGGACTCGTGGGTGCTGACAGTTCTGATATCCTTAGATATCAGTCAGCTGGCTGGAAACCCAGGTTGTAGTCTAGAGGCCCAAATCTGCAGAACAGGCCAGCAACTTTGAGTCTCATGCAAAGTTCCTCAGGCTGTAGTCTTGAGGCTAACCTGTTTCATGCTCAGGAAGCTTCAGTCCCTGCTCTTAAGCTTTTTCAACTGATTGGATGAAGAAACTGCCCCCCATCCCTGTTATGGTGGGTAATACAATTCCCTTAATGTCTACTGGGAGAAAAGTATGACTAACCTAGAAAGCATATTGAAAAAACAGAGACATTGGTTTGCCAACAAAGGCCTGTCAAGTCAAAGCTATGGTTTTTCCGATAGTCATGTACAGACATGATAAAGAAAGCTGAGGGCCAAAGTATTGATGCTTTTGAACTGTGGTGTTGGAGAAGACTCTTGAGAGTCCCTTGGACAGTAAGGAGATTGAACCAGTCCATCCTAAAGGAAATCAGCCCTGAATATTCATTGGAAGGACTGATGCTGAAACTGAAACTGCAATATTTTGAATATCTGATGTGAAGAAGTGACTCATTGGAAAAGACCCTGATGCTGGGAAAGATTGAAGGCAGGAGGAGATGGGGACAACAGAGGATGAGATGGTTGGATGGCATCACCGACTCAATGGACAGGAGTTTGAGTAAGCTTCGGGAGCTGGTGATGGACAGGGAGGCCTGGCCGTGCTGCAGTCCATGGGGTCACAAAGAGTTGGCCATGACTGAGCAACTGAACTCAACTGAAAGTCTAGTGATAACAATGTGAATCAAGTATTCAAGTACATTTCTAGCCCTCCATCTATTGGCTAACATTTAAAAAACCGGGCACCAGAGCCAAGCCAAGATGACTTTTACTTTATTCATCACAGTGGGTAAGCAGTACACTGAGAGACATCACCTCCCAAACAGAATCTCTAGCCAATGGGCTATCTCTGTAGCTTTACTCCTCAAGTAAAACCTGCTCCCTGGCCTCAGAAGCCACGTGAAATAACCAAGAGAACTTCAGGCAGTGGTGATTTAAGCAGCGATTTGGTGTGATATCTTTATTCATTTGGGCCACGTGACTGCAGAATGAAATGGGATGGGGTGGTGAAGGAAAGGAGATGATGAATTTATTGCCCTCGCCACCTCCCTGCCCCCAGGTAGCCGACTTCAATATGTCTGACTGGTATTAATGCCTTTGTGTGTAGGCTCACTATTAACATCAGGTGTGTGGTATGAGAAACTTGGTGGGCAAATCAGATAGCATGGCCAAATATTCATTTCTCAGAGTGGATGAAAGGAGAAGAAGAAGAGTAAAGAATGATGAACCACAGGTTAGTTATGAGTCAGTTTCTAAAATCTCAGTATTTCCTCACAAGGTGTGTGTGTGAATTCTTTTCTTTATCTGGGAATTGGCTTTCTATATGAAGAAATATCATTGTGAGAGACTCCTTGTGACATGTGAAAAGTGGTTGGGAGTGAATTGGGTTAAGGTCACTTTCCAAATGTTTGACACTAAGTGTTCTTTTTTTTTTTTTTTGTAAGGGGCCAGCAGTGGCCCTAAAGAACTGAACCAAGTGGTTGGAATACAGGTTTCAGTTACTGAAATGTGAAGAGACTCTTTCTGGGATGTGTGTTCATCCTAGCCAGTGGCCGGTCACAGGCAACTCATAGGATTTGAACCGTGTCTTCCTAATGTCATTTGTTTCTTGCCCTTCAACACGCTGGAGGCCGCAGTACCGATCACTAAAATTTCGAAGTAAGTTCTCTGAGAAAAGTAGCTCTCTAGAACACAGCAGTGCCTGGGAAGCCGATCTAAAGTTTTAACATAGCCTAGCTAAAGTTTTAACATAGAGGTTTAACATAGCCTAGTTTTAACATAACATAGATGTAATTTTTGTTAGCTTCACCCAAGATATGATGATTCAAAGAATATAGAGATGCAGCTACTTCAGTATCTACCATTGGATTTTCTAAATGAACTTACAGTAAGATCGGCCTGGTTTTCTTTCTTATTGATTTCTTTATTGTTGGCTGCACTGAGTCTTTGTTGCTGCATGAGGGCTTTCTCTAGCTGTGGAGAAGGACTGCTCTCTAGTGGTGGTGCGCGGGCTTCTCATTGCAGAGACTTCTCTTGTTGCAGAGCATGAGCTCTAGGCTCATGGCTTCAGTAGTTGGAGCAGGAAGGTTCAGGAGTGTGACACACAGTCCTAGTTGCTCTGCTGCACGTGGAATCTTCCTGGACTAGGGGTTGAATGCTTGCCCGTTTCATTGGCAGGTGGATTCTTTTTTTTTTTTTTCATCATTAATTTATTTTAATCGGAGAAGAATTCTTTACAATATTCTGATGGTTTTTTACCATATATCAACACGAATTGGCCACAGCTATACATGTGTTCCCCCATTCCTGAACCGTGGGTCCCACCTCCCTCCCCATCCTGTCCTTCTGGGTTGTCCCAGAGCAGCAGTTTGGGTGTCCTGCTTCATGCATTGAACTTGCACTGGTCATCTATTTTACATATGGTAATGTATATGTTTAAGTGCTATTCACTCAATCATCCGACCCTCCCCTTCCCCCACCGAGTTGAAAAGTCTGTTGTATAGGTCTGTCTTCATTGCTACCCTGCATGCAGAATCATTGCTACCACCTTTCTAAATTCCATATATATGCCTTAATAGAAGTATTTGTCTTTCTCTTTCTGACTTACTTCTCTCTGTATAACAGGATCCAGGTTCATCCACCTCATTAGAACTGATTCCAGTGTGTTCTGTTTTAATAGCAGAGTAATATTCCATTGTGTATATGTACCACTACTTCCTTATCCATTTGTCTGCTGATAGACATCTTGGTTGCTCCAATGTCGTAACTATTGTAAATAGTGCTGCAGTGAACATAGGGGTACATGTGTCTCTTTCAAATCGATCTGAAACAGACACGTGTACCCCAATATTCATCGAAGCACTATTTATAATAACCAGGACATGGAAGCAACCTAGATGCCCATCAGCAGACGAATGGATAAGAAAGCTACGGTACAATGGTGAATGGTATTGTTTCCTTAATTTCTCTTTCTGTTTTCTCATTGTTAGTGTATAGGAATGCAAGGGATTTCTGTGTGTTAATTTCATATCCTGCAACTTTACTGTATTTGTTGATTAGCTCTAGTAATTTTCTGGTAGAGTCTTTAGGGTTTTCTATGTAGAGGATCATGTCATCTGCAAACAGCGCGAGTTTCACTTCTTCTTTTCCTATCTGGATTCCTTTCACTTCTTATTCTGCTCTGATTGCTGTGGCCAAAACTGGTCAACCACTTGTAAACGAATGAAACTAGAACACTTTCTAACACCATACAGAAAAATAAATTCAAAATGGATTAGAGACCTAAATGTAAGACCAGAAATGATAAAACTCCTAGAGGAGAACATAGGCAAAACACTCTCTGACATAAATCACAGCAGGATCCTCTATGACCCACCTCCCAGAATATTGGAAATAAAAGCAAAAATAAACAAATGGGACCTAATGAAACTTAAAAGCTTTTGAACAACAAAGGAAACTATAAGCAAGGTGAAAAGACAGCCCTCAGATTGGGAGAAAATAATAGCAAACGAAGCAACAGACAAAGGATTAATCTCAAAAATATTCAAGCAACTCCTGCAGCTCAATTCCAGAAAAATAAATGACCCAATCAAAAAATGGGCCAAAGAACTAAACAGACATTTCTCCAAAGAAGACATACACATGGCTAACAAACACATGAAAAGATGTTCAGCATCACTCATTATCAGAGAAATGCAAATCCAAGCCACAATGAGGTACCATTACACGCCAGTCAGGATGGCTGTTATCCAAATGTCTACAAGCAATAAATGCTGGAGAGGGTGTGGAGAAAAGGGAACCCTCTTACACTGTTGGTGGGAATGCAAACTAGTACAGCCACTATGGAAAACAGTGTGGAGATTTCTTAAAAAACTGGAAATAGAACTGCCATATGACCCAGCAATCCCACTTCTGGGCATACACACTGAGAAAACCAGATCTGAAAGAGACACGTGCACCCCAATGTTCTTCGCAGCACTGTTTATAATAGCCAGGACATGGAAGCAACCTAGATGCCCATCAGCAGATGAATGGATAAGGAAGCTCTGGTACAGATACAGCATTTATTATTACTCACCCATGAAAAGAATTCATTTGAATCAGTTCTAATGAGATGGATGAAACTGGAGACCATTATACAGAGCGAAGTTAGCCAGAAAGATAAAGAACATTACAGCATACTAACACATATATATGGAATTTAGAAAGATAGTAACGATAACCCTATATGCAAAACAGAAAAAGAGACACAGATGTACAAAACAGACTTTTGGACTCTGTGGGAGAAGGCGAGGGTGGCATGTTTTGAGAGTATAGCATTGTATATTATCTAGGGTGAAACAGATCACCAGCCCAGGTTGGATGCATGAGACAAGTGCCCGGGCCTGTTGCACTGGGAAGACCCAGAGGCATCAGGTAGAGAGAGAGGTGGGAGGGTGGATCGGGATGGGGAATACATGTAAATCCATGGCTGATTCATGTCAATGTATGACAAAAGGCACTACAGTATTGTAAAGTAATTAGCCTCCAACTAATAAAAATAAATGAAAACAAACAAACAAACAAATCTGGTTTCCTCGGGGTGTATGCCCAGCAGTGGGTCATATGGCAGTTCTATTCCCAGATTTTTAAGGAATCTGCACACTGTTCTCCATAGTGGCTATACCAGTTTGCATTCCCACCAACCGTGGCAGAAGGTTCCCTTTTCTCCCCACCCTCTCCAGCATTTATTGTTTGTAGACATTTTGATGATGGCCATTGTGACCAGTGTGTGATGATACCTCATTGTGGTTTTCATTTGCATTTTTCTAATAATCTATGATACTGAGCATCTTTTCATGTGTTTATTAGCTATCTGTATGTCTTTGGAGAAATGTCTGCTTAGGTCACTTGCCTACTTTTTATTGGATGTTAATTTTTTTTATACTGAGCCACATGAGCTGTTTGTATATTTTGGAGATTCATTCTTTGTCAGTTGTTTCATTTGCTATTATTTTCTCCTGTTCTGAGCGCTGTCTTTTCACCTTGCTTATAGTTTCCTTCGTTGTTCAAAAGCTTTTAAGCTTAATTAGGTCCCATGTGTTTATTTTTGTTTTTTATTTCCATTACTCTGGGAGGTGGATCCTAGAGGATTTTGCTGTGATTTATGTCAGAGAATGTTCTGCCTATGTTTTCCTCTTAAGAGTTCTGTAAGTTCTGGTCTTACACATAGGTCTCTAATCCATTTTGAGTTTATTTTTGCATATGGTATTGGAAAGTGCTCCAGTTTCATTCTCTTATACGTAGTTGACCAGTTTTCCCAGCACCACGAGCTGAAGAGACTGTATTTTATCTATTGTATATTTGTGCCTCCTTTGTCAAAGATAAGCTGTTCATAGGTGAAGGGATTTTTCACTGAACTTTCTGTTTTGTCCCATTGATTGATATTTCTGTCTTTGTGCCAGTACCATACTATCTTGATGACTCTGGCTTTGTAGTATAGTCTGAGTCAGGAAGGTGGATTCCTCCAGTTCCATTATTCTCTCTCAAGGTTGTTTTGAGCATTCTGGGTCTTTGGTATTTCCATAGAAACTGTGAAATAATTTGTTCTAGTTCTGTGAAAAATACCATTGATAGTTTGATCAGGATTGTGATGAATCTATAGATTGCTGTGGGTAGTAGAGTCATTTTCACTATATTGATTCTTCACTCCAAGAACATGGTACATTTCTCTACTTGTGCTATCTTTGATGTCTTTCATCAGTTTTATTTTAATAGTTTTCTGTATCCAGGTTTTCTGTTTCTCAGCTAAATTTATTCCTAAGTATTTTATTGTTTTTGTTGAGATGGTGAATGGAATTGTTTCCTTAATTTCTCTGATTTTTCACTGTTAGAGTATAGGAATGCAAGGAATTTCTGTGTATTAATTTTATATGGCAGGCACATTCTTAACCACTGGACCACCAGGGAAGTCCTGGCCTCCTTGTCTTTGGGTGTGAAGCTCTCTGAGATCTGACACATGGTGAGTTCCGGTGATCACTACCATGACCAGGAACAGGCCACGTCCATCACCCTGAAAATGCCCAGGTGCTGCCCCTTTCTGGTTTCTCCTTCCACACCTGAATCCCTGGAAAAAGGATCTGTGCTCCTTCACTGTATTTTGGCCTTTGCAAATTTAAAATTCCTTACGTACTCTGAATATAAGACCTTTCTCATACCTGTGATTCACAAACATCTTTCCCCTAATAACAAACGGCTTCACTTTTCATTACAAGAGATGGGACTGATGAAAACTACTTTTCCTCCCCACACTCAGAGCCCAATATTGTGTAGACAGCAAGTGCCCGTGAGAGTCTTCAGAAGTGAAAATGAATTGTGCTGTCTGTCAGTCTGAGTTCTCAGCTAGTCCTCAGAGCTATATTTCTCATCTCTGATCCCCTACCTGAAGGGAAAATATAATAGAACTGTCTAAGGACAGGTGCTATATTTTTTGCTGTGTTTTTCGTCACACCAGTATTTGCAGTATCAACCAAGCAATGACCAGCAGTCTGTTCTCAATATATGTCTGTAGACCAAATGAAAAGTACCTGATTTCTTCCAGGTGCTTTACTTTATAATTGTGTTGTGTCATAATACTGACACAGTGGATGAACCACTTTCTATGTGGTACTCTCCCTTGTCATTTAGCATCTTATTATAAGAACTATATTATACATTTTTAAAAGTTTTCCAGGCTATTTTACATTCATTTGGTCTTCCCTGGAGGCTCCAATGGTAAAGAATCTGCCAGCAATGCAGGAGGCCTCGGTACAATCCCTGTGAGACCCAGGGTCAGTACCTGGGTTGGGAAGATCCCCAGGAGAAGATAATTGCAACCCACTCCACTCTTCTTGCCTGGAGAATCCCCATGGACAGAGGAGCCTGGCGGGCTACAGTCCAGGGCTTCTCAACGAGTCAGACAGGGCTGAGTGACGACACTTTGACTTTACCCTCATTCCCATTATTTTATTTCCTTCTCCTATTGGGGATAGGAAAGCATCCTGCAAACCAGTGTGCAGACTACAATCTAACGGAGGGACACTCTTGGATGAACCCGGAGAACCTGGACAGCTGACCCTTCCTCTGTGGGTTACAGTTCCCAAAGGCAAAAACGAGGGCAGTAATACCACCTGCTTCTTGGGTCGTGTCCAGCATCAATGAGCCAGCAGGATCTTAGCTTGCCACTTGTCCCTGTCATGTTATTATTGTAGGTGGCTCAGATAGTAAGGAGGCAGCCTGCAATGCAGGACACCCAGGTTCAATCCTTGGGTTGGGAAGATCCACTGGAGAAGGAAATGGCAACCCACTTCAATAGCAGCATCCCATGGGCAGAGGAGCCTGGCAGCCTACACAGTCCAGTTCAGCTCGGTCGTACAGTCGTGTCCGACTCATTGCAACCCCACAAACCGCAGCGCACCAGGCCTCCCTGTCCATCACCAACTCCCAGAGTCCCCCCAAACCCATGTCCATCGAGTCAGTGATGCCATCCAACCATCTTATCCTATGTCGTCCCCTTTTTCTCCTGCCCTCAATCTCTCCCAGCATCAGGGCCTTTTCAAGTGAGTCAGCTCTTCGCATCAGGTGGCCAAAATATTGGAGTTTCAGCTTCAACATCACTCCTTCCAATCAACACGCAGGACTGATCCCCTTTAGGTTGGACTGGTTGGATCTCCTTGCAGTCTAAGGGACTTTCAAGAGTCTTCTCCAACACCACACTTCAAAAGCATCAATCCTTCGGTGCTCAGCTTTCTTTATAGTCCAACTCTCACATCCGTACATGACCACTGGAAAAACCATAGCCTTGACTAGACGGACCTTTGTTGACAATGTAATGTCTCTGCTTTATAACATGCAGTCTAGGTTGGTCATAACTCTCCTTCCAAGGAGTAAGCATCTTTTAATTTCATGGCTGCAGTCACCATGTGCAGTATTTTGGAGCCCCCCAAAATAAAGTCTGTCACTGTTTCCCGATCTATTTGCCATGAAGTGATGGGCCCAGATGCCATGATCTTAGTTTTCTGAAGGTTGAGCTTTAAGCCAACTTTTTCACTCTCCTCTTTCACTTTCTTCAAAGGACTCTTTAGTTCTTCTTCGCTTTATCCCATAAGGGTGGTGTCATCTATTTATGTGAAGTTATTGATATTTCTCCTGGCAATCTTGATTCCAGCTCGTGCTCCCTCCACCCCAGCGTTTCTCATGATGTACTCTGGTTTTAGGAAAGGCAGAGGAACCAGAGATCAAATTGCCAATATCCCCTGGATCATTGAAAAAGCAAGAGAGGGGGGCTTCTGCCTGAGGCCTCCCTCCCTCTGCCCTCGCCCGCTAGTCTGCCTGTCCCCCAGCTGTGACAATGTAGAGCCTTGATATACTCCATTCCCTATTTGGAACCAATCTGTTCATCCACGTCCAGTTCTAACTCTTCCATTCTGACCTGCATACAGGTTTCTCAAGAGGCAGGTCAGGTGGTCTGGTATTCCCATCTCTTTCAGAATTTTCCACAGTTTATTATGATCCACACAGGCAAAGGCTTTGGCATAGTCAATAAAGCAGAAATAGATGTTTTTCTGGACGCTCTTTATTTTTGATGATCCAGCGGATGTTGGCAATTTGATCTCTGGTTCCTCTGCCTTTTCTAAAACCAGCTTGAACTTCTGGAAGTTCGCCGTTCATGTATTGCTGAAGCCGGGCTTGGGGAATTTTAACCATCACTTTATTAGCGTGTGAGATGAGTGCAATTGTGCGGTACTTTGAGCGTTCTTTGGCCTTTCCTTTCTTTGGGATTGGAATGAAAACTGACCTTTTCCAGCTCTGTGGTCACCGGTGAGTTTTCCAAATTTGCTGGCTGCACCCAGCCCCTCACCTCTGCCGGGATCCCATGCCTTGCACCTTCCCAGGGACTTTCAACCTGCAGTTATCACCCCTCTTGCCTGAACCAGCCCCTGCTCCCTCTACATCGCAGCATTCCACAAAAAAGGGGGAAACCCATCCTCTTCTACCACCCTCTTCTGCAGCTACTGGCACATCACCGGTTGCCCTTCAGAACAAAACTGCTTCAAATTCTGCTGAGATATTCTCTACTCAGCCCCCTTCCATGAATCTTTTGTCCCAGTCATTCCACTGTAACTGGCCTTGTCAAGCCCATCATTAAAATTGATACTTCCTGATACCGCAGACACTCTTCAGTGCTCATCTTAGCCAACATCTCTGGCAACTTCGGTATATATGATTCTTGTGTTCTTTATCCCTGTGTTTTCATATTTCAGGGGCTGGGGCTTCTGTGACACCAAAGTATCCTAACTGTACTTGACAAGGTACACATTCTACCCTATGCCCCCTTTGACCTGGATAGTGTATGGGAAGTCTTGGGTCAAATGAAAGAGAAGCCAAAGAAAAGAGCGTCCCAGTCACAGCGGGGGAAACGGCCCACAGAGGCAGTGGCAGG
This sequence comes from Cervus elaphus, assembly GCF_910594005.1. NCBI lineage: Eukaryota > Metazoa > Chordata > Mammalia > Artiodactyla > Cervidae > Cervus > Cervus elaphus. The sequence goes on along the minus strand of NC_057848.1, from coordinate 122,705,036 downwards.
CAGAGGTGAGAGGGCTCAGACAGGGAGGTGTGAGAAGAAATGAAGAGGAAGACTAGGGCAAGGAGGATTCCACCCCATTCCCACTTGGGACTCACAGGGGGCACACTGCGAAATGACCCAATGTTGTCTTTCGGCAGATGGGTGGCTGTCGTTTAGGAATTTCGTTTTCTGGAGCTGATCTTGGTGCCTGCTTTGCTGCAGGTGAGATCCAAGGGAGGGCTCTGCATCACCTCAGGGAGAAATGTGGAAAGGCACGGAATCCAGACGAAACCGAAGCAGGCAATGGGCTAGGAGGCCTTGCAGCTGAGGCTGAGGAGTGGACATCCCTGCCCAGGGATGGGCTGGACAATGAGACCCAGATTCAGAGGGGTCTGAAGATGCCAGCAGAGTGGCTGAGGCTCAGTCAGCCAGGGAGCACTGGATCCACAGCAAGAGGAGGGAGACAGAAATGCAAGTTTCACCACCCCCACCCACGGGTGGTGCAGGTCAGCATCAACAGCTGGAGCCAGGAGAGGACAGTCCTCTTTCCCTCAGGGACCACTGAGGCCACTTTGAGGGACAAAGGTACGCTGTGTTATAGACTACCCCTCCCACATTACCGCAAGCCTTGTAATTGACACATACCCCTGCTCCATGGCTGAAAGAAGTAGAGAGCATTTTCACCAGAATATACTGAGCATTTTTATCTTTGGATATTCAGTTGGTTGCATGCAACCACGCTTTCCATGTTAGAAGCAACTGCAATAGGAGTTTTCTGGTGACTAACTAGTATGAAGGGTGAACACTCATGAGGAAGATCACATCAGCCAGGGAGAACAAACAGATTAAAGTGTCCGTGGAATCTGAGGAGCATACATTGAGACTGTGATCTCAACAACCCATGCGCCCCTCCACCCCCGCCACCGCCCTGGCTCTTCCCATGACCAAGGGTCGCAGAGGCAGAGTGGGGCCCAGAGGGAGAGGAAGGTCTTCCTGGAACTCCAATGCTGCTTTGAAACCACCACTCTCCCTTGACCTCAACGTGAATACTCACCTGTGAAGATGATTCCAATTCTCCATTGTGTCTTCTAGTCAACAGTCCTGATGATTCTTTGGAATTGGCATCCTGGTCTCTTTGGTTTGGAGAACAGAAAATAGCATACCCTGCAAGCACACAGACCTCTACTTCCAATACGCTGCATCTTTGATTCCTTTCAAGCCATGCTTCTTGAAAGCACAGACTCCAGGAGCATCCTTAGCTGGTTACCTCTTGATTCCTCCTCTGAGTACCCATCCACACAACATCCCCTTGCTAACACATCCCAAGAGCTCCGTGGGCCAAACCGTAGTACCTGGTGCTGTATTGGCCACAGACACAATCCGCCTTCAAAAACACTTTCCTTGGTCAGAGTCTCTGACAGAAGCGCATCCTGGCTTTCCTCCTCCCTCTCAGTTCATTACTGCTAAGACTCTTTGTGTGTCCATTTACATTGATCCCCTCCTAAATCTTGGTTTTGCTTTCCTCTGGTTTCCCACCTCTGCCCCGTGCTCTTCCATTCTACACATAATCCTTGGGTGACCACGTCACCCCCCACAGCTTTTACCCATCTGACTTGTTTTCATTAGTATCCCTCTATGCTGATAGCTTTTCCTATCACCAGATCTACCTAAGATGTCCCAACTGGGCCCCACTTCCCCCACAGGCTGAGACGTATAGGCCATCTGCACTCAGATGTCCCATAAGCACTGCAGACCTGCTAGTAGCCCCAGGCCAATGTTCCCTGGGGTGTCTCATGGATGGGCACGGCCATCCACCCAGTTCCTTCAACCACAATCCCGGACATGCTGCTGGGTGTGATCTTCACCGAGCCATGACTCCCCTGGAGCTGCTCTGGAAAAGGCTGACCCGAGATATTCCTGTTGCCACAGGTGGGGATCCGTTCCTCTCAGGTGCCCTGTTCCTACAGACACACTCTGAAGGTGTCCTGAGCACAGGCCATCACCCTCCTTTGGATCTCCGAGAGAACCTGGCCACTGTAATCCATATGAGAGGATGAAAGCCTTGTCTTTAACAGGACGGTGAGTCAGGACACAGCAGTGTAAGCCCATCATTGGGGAACAGGCCAAGGATTATCCAGAAGAGATTCCTAAAGTAGAACGTTTCGAGAGGTGGGTCTTAAAAGGTGTGCATCAAACAAGGGATTGCGTAACTGTATTTTTCCCAATAAACATCCTGTTCTTATTTGGTCTTCATCTGAGCATGGGAGTTAATTTGATAACACAGGAAAATAGTTTAAAACAGCAACTGAGCCCAGGCAGGAGATATGCTGACACCCGATCCTTCCACATCAACATTAATAGCTACAAATCTCAGCCATCTTTAATCTTTTTTTGAAGCACTCTTTTGATCTGTCCAATGCAGTAATCTCCACAGTGTTTTAGAAATGTATTCAACTAACTAGGCACAAGGGATCCTGACAAGAACTACAACATACTGAGTTTCACTAACAACAGCAGGGTTTAAACTATAAAACTTTGGATTCAGGAACATGCAGCAGAGCAAGCACAAGGTCAGTTTTCAAACAAGTATTTATTTGGGCAAGTTGTCCCTTTTCTTAGCCTAAGGTGCCTGTCAAGCATAGCGGGCCACGATGAAAGCCTTCTTTGCTTGTAGAGAGTTGGAAGTTTTCGATGTTCGATTTCTTCCAGTAAGAATGGGTTCTGTTTCCACAGCTGCAAGCTCGGCTTCCATAAGAGAACTTTTTCACATAATGCTCATGCCAGGGCTACACACCAACCCTGCCACATTAGTCTCTCCTGGGATGTGCTGCCAGCATCAGCTCTTCTAAAGCCTCTCCAGGGGAGATGTGATGCACAGTTAAGATTGAGAAGCACAATCACATGATGCTTCACCTGTCCTGGTTTAAATAGAATCCTCAACTGAGGAGCAATGTTTGCTACTAATGAAATTTTTAAAAAATTTGTAATTAAAAATTCCCTTCTGAGGTAAATTCCCTTCTGAGGGATTTTGACATATTTATTCACAGCCATATTTAGAACAATTTCAATGACTCAGAGATGTGTCATGACCCCAAGTCCCCCTCCTTACCAGACAATCAGGCAGATGGAGGGGAGGGAATGCCCCTCAGTCCTGGTGGCAGAAGGAGGATGGATCAAGTTCCGTTGTCTTGGTTACTGCTCTGCTGACCATCCCTCCTGGGTTGCTGAGCTCAGGCAGGGGGCCTCACACCAGGCTACAGGTATTCCTGTGACCAGAGTTTGGAGCTAAGGGCTGAGATCCGTTACCAGGGAAACGGAAGCTGGGTCCACGTGATTTGAGAAGAATAGGAAAACAACTAAGTGGAATTTCAGATGCAGGGTGGGTTTTGGGAGCCCGTCCAGAGCCACTGACTTGTGGTCACACAACGGGCCCCTTGAGTCAACACAGAGACACACTAGTTGTGTGTGCTCCCTGGGGATTCTGTCCTGACGTGCACAGCGACTGTTTCTGGAGGGAGCATCTAGCACTCATGGAGGAGGCCCGACCCAGAACGTGGAAGGAGCAGGGGCACTCCTCGTTGTTACAAAAGCAATGGCATGTCTTTCCCCACATGTCTCACTTGGACATCTGCATTACCTTCCTAAACTGCTTTACTGAGGTATAATTACGTACCACAAATCACACCCATCACTCCCAGGGCAGTGACTTTTAGCACCTTCACACAGTGTTGCAACCCCCACCACAGTGCAGGTGTGGAACACTGCCAGTGCCACTAAAAGTTCCGTGTACCCATCAGCAGTGGATCCCCAACAGGACCTGCAGGCCCAGGCATCCTCTCGTCTGATTTCCCTCTCTGTAGATTTGCCCTTTCTGGGCATTTCATATCAACCGACTCCTGCAGGAAGTGGCCTTTTGTGTCTGGGTTCTTTCACTTAGCATAATGCTTTGGAGGCTCACCCATGTGGCAGCAGAAAGCAGATGTTCATCACTTTTCATCCATCTATGCTATTCCACCGTATGGCTACATACAGCATACTTTGTTTACCACTCTCCAGCTGACTGGAAACTCTCCATGTGTCAGAGCCCAGAGAGCTGCACACCCAAGGACAAGCAGGCCAGGAATTCCCTGGTGGTCCAGTGGTTAAGAATGTGCCTGCAATATTGTTAAGTAGTCTCCAACTAACATAAGTAAATTTAAAAATTTAAAAATTAAAAAAAGTGTGCCTGCCATAAAAAGTGAATGCACAGAAGGCCATTGCATTCCTATAAACTAATAATGAAAAATCAGAAAGAGTAATTAAGGAAACTATCCATTCACCATTGCAATGAAAAGAATAAAATACTTAGGAATAATTGTATGAAAAGAAAGAAGAGACCTGTATACAGAAAACTATAAAAAAAAAAAAAACTGATGAAAGAAATCAAAGATGACACAAAGAGATGGAGAAGTGTACCATGTTCTTGGATTGGAAGAATCAGTACAGTGAAAATGACTCTACTACCCAAAGCAATCTGTAGATTCATCACAATCCCGATCAAACTACCAAAGGTATTTTTCACACAACTAGAACAAATAATTTCTCAGTTTGTATGGAAACAGTAAGGACTCTGAATACCCAAAGCAATCTTCAGAAAGAAGAATGGAACTGGAGGAATCAACCTTCCTGACTTCAGACTATACTACAGACCATACTACAAAGCTACAGTCATCAAGACAGTCATCAAGGCAGTATGCCAGAAAGAGAGCAATATAGATCAATGGAACAAAATAGGGAACCCAGAGATAAATCCACATACCTATGCACAGGTTATCTTTGACAAACGAGACACAAATATAAAATGGCGTAAACAAAGTGTCTTCAACATGTGATGCTGGGCGAAATGCTCAACTACGTAAAAGAATGAAACTGGAGCAGTTTGTAACACCACACAACAAAATAAACTCAAAATGGATTAAAGATCTAAATGTGAGACCAAAAACTATAAAACTCTTAAGAGGAAACCGTACGCAGAACACTCTCTGACATAAATCACAGCAAGATCCTCTATGGCCCACCTCCCAGAGTAATGGAGATAAAAACACAAATAAACAAAAGAGACCAAATTTAACTTAAATGCTTTTGCACAATGAAGGAAACTGTAAGCGAAGTGAAAAGACGGCCCTCAGAATTGGAGAAAATAACAGCAAATGAAACAACTGACAAAGAAGTAATGTCCAAAATATACAAGCAGCCCATGCAGCTCAATACCAGAAAAACCAACAACCCCATAAAATGGGGGCAGGAGATCTAAAGAGACATTTCTCCAAAGACATAGAGATGGCTACCAAACACATGAAGAGATGCTCAACATCACTCACTATTAGAAAACTGCAAATCAAAACCACAATGAGGTATCATCTCACACAGGTCAGAATGGCCATCATCAAAAAGTCTACAAACAATACATGCTGGACATGGTGTGGAGAAAAGGGAACCTTCTTCCACTCTTGGTGGGAACGCAAACTGGTACAGCCACTATGGAGAACAGAGTGGCGATTCCTTAAACACTGGGAATAGAACTGCCACAGGACCCAGCAATCCCACTGCTGGGCATACACCTCGAGGAAACCAGAAGTGAACAGACACATGTACCCCAATGTTCACAGCAGCACTATTTACAACAGCTAGGACATGGAGGGAATCTAGATGTTCATCGGCAGATGAATGGATGAGGAAGTTGTGGTGCGTATACACAATGGAATATTACTCAGCTATAAAAAGGAATGCATTCAAATCAGTGATAATAATGTGGATGAACCTGGAGCCTATTATACAGAGAGAGGTCAGTCAGAAAGAGAAAGACAAATACTCATATTAATGCATATATATGGAATTTAGAAAGACGGTAGCAACGATTCAACATGCAGGGAAGCAACGGAGACAGAGACTTACAGAACATACTTTTCGACTCAGTGAAAGAGGCGAGGGTGGGATGATTTCAGAGAACAGCAGTGAAACATATATACTCCCATATGTAAAACAGATGACCAGTGGAAGTTCAATGCATGAAGCAGGGCACCCAAAGCCAGTGCTCTGGGGCAACCCAGAGGGATAGGGTGGGGAGGGAGGTGGGATGGGGGTTCAGGAGGGGAGGACACATGTATACCTGCGGCCGATTCATGTTGATATATGGCAAAAGTCATCACAATATGGTATAGTAATTATTTTCTGATTAAAATAAATTTATGATTAAAAAAATAAAACAGAATCCACCTGCCAATGCAACGGGGCAGGCGTTCTGTCCCTAGTTCAGGAAGATTCCACCTGTCCCAGGGCAACTAAGACTGTGTGTCACTACTGAACCCACCTGCTTCGACTACTGAAGCCCTTGAGCCTAGAGTCCATTCTCCGCAACAAGAGAAGTCTCTGAAATGAGAAGCGCATGCACCGCCACTAGAGAGTAGTCCTCCTTCTCCACAACTAGAGAAAGCCTCGTGCAGCAACAAAGACTCAGTGCAGCCACCAATAAATAGATAAATAATAAGAAAGAAAACTGGGCCAATCTTACTGTGTGTTCATTTGAAAAATCCAATGGTAGATACCGAAGTAGGTGCATCTCTCTAGATTCTTTGAATGATCATATCTTGAGTGAAGCTAATAAAAATTACATCACAGGCTATATTAAAATTTTAGATCAGCTTCCCAGGCACTGCTCTTTTCTAGAGAGCTACTTTTCTCAGAGAACTGTTACTGAGGAACTTTAGTCACTGGAACGGAGGCCTCCACCACATTCAAGGGCAGAAAGCAAAAGACATTAAGAAGACACGGTTCAAATCCTATGAGTTTATGAGTTGCCTGTGACCACTGGCTAGGATGAACATACATCCCAGAGTCTATTCACATTTCAGTAACTGGAACCTCTATTTCAACCACTTAGTTCAGTTCTTTAAGGCCACTGCTATCCCCTGAAACAAACATTTGGTGTGAAACACGTGGAAAATGACCTTAACCCAATTCACTCCCAACCTTCTGTCACATGTCACAAGGAGTCTCTCAGGATGATATTTCCTCACCAAGACAGCCAATTCTCAGATAAAGAAAAGAATTCACACACACACATCTTGTGAAGAAATACTAAGATTTTAGAAACTGACTCACAACTAACCCATGGTTCATCATTCTTTTCTCTCGTCTCCCTCCATCCACTCTGAGATTTGAATATTTGGCCATGCTGTCTGATTTGCCCACCACGTTCCTCATACCACACACAGGATGTTGTTGCAAGTGAGCCTATACACGTGCCATTGACACCAGCCAGCCCTACTGAAGTCGTCTACCTGGGGGCAGGGAGGTGGCCGGAGCAATAAATTCATCATCTCATTTCCTTCATCACCCTGCCCCATTTCATTCCCTGCAGTCACTTGGCCCAAACGAATAAAGATCTCGCACCAAATCGCTGCTTAAAGCACCACTGCCTCAAGTTTCCTTCGTTATCTCACGTGGTTTCTGAGCCCAGGGAACAGATTTTACTTGAGATGTGTAAAGCTAGGGAGACAGCCCATTGGCCAGAGATTCTTTTTCGCAGGTGATGTCTCTGAGTATACTCTTTACGACCCCATGGACCAAGGCCCGCCAGGCTCCTCTGTCCAGGGGATTCTCCAGGCGAGAATACTGGAGTGGGTTGCCATGCCCTCCTCCAGGGAACCTTCCCGACCCAGGGATTGAACCCAGGTGTCCTAATTCCCCTGCACTGCAGACAGATTCTCTATCGCTGAGCCCCTGGGGAAACCCATGGCAAACCTAGACCACATATTTAAAAGCAGAGACGTCACTTTGCTGACAAAGGTCTGCAGAGTCAAAATGGTGGACTTTCCAGTAGTCGTGTACAGATGTGTGAGTCAGATCATTAGGAAGGCTGAGTGATGCTTTCAAATTGTGGTGCTAGACAGATGGCCCTTTAGAATCCCTCGGACACTAAGGAGAACTACGCTGCCCATCTTAAAGGAAATGAATACTGAATACTCTGAATACTCACTGGAAGGACTGATGCTGAAGCTGCAATACTTTGGCCACATGAAGAGAATAGCTGACTCACTGGAAAACACCCTAGTGCTGGAAAAGATGGAAGGCAGGAGGAGAAGGGGGAGACAGAGGGTGAGATGGTTAGATAGCATCACCAACACATGGACATTAATTTGATCAAACTCAGGGAGATAGTGTAGGACAGAGGAGCCTGGCGTGCTGCAGGTCATGGGCTCGTTAATAGTCGGACACAACTGAGTGACTGAACCACCACCTCCACCTTCCCTTTGAGCTTCCCTAAGGTGCCACCGCCCCACACTCAGCGGGGCTAAGAAGCTTTCTGTGAATGTCAGTGGTGAAGGCTGAGACTTCTGTCTTCACACACTCAGCGCCCCCTGCTTAGGGTTGATGGCGGGTCCTTAACGCTCATCACTCCCTCCCAGAGCTCAGACCAGGCAGCCTTCTCACAACAGTCATGGAGCACCTACCCTGCTACAGAAATGGGAGTTGGAGCTGTTTACCCCTCTCAATGTGTTTTCTCCCTTTACATTCACTTCCACATCTCTTCCTGAGTCACCGAATCCAACTCTGCTCATCCCCACCTGGTCCCTCTAAGAAGCTGCACCTGCATCTCTAGCCCATCTCTATCACCACATGCACGGGGTGGGTGCATGTACGCCCTGCGCCATGTATCTTCTTTTTCCTTTCTCTTCGGAATCTGTCCACTCCCAGACATCACAAAAGGGCTCCAGATTGCCCACAAAGGGGTCGGTGCTGCTGGGGAGGCTGTGACTCCCATCCACAGCCTGGGTCAAAGCAGGACTGTGTTATAAGCGCCACAAGCTGCCCCACTGCATCATGGGAGCCAAAAGAGCAAAGGTCTGAAAGTCCTAACACAGACATTTCCGTGGACAGAACACCAGTGTCGTCCTAGGCAACTGTGAGCTGTTTTCTGGTTTGGGCCTATGGCATCACTGACCTTTTTCAGAATGCTTGCAGGCTTAGCTAGCCTTCCATCAGGACCTCTCTATTCCGCACAGCCCCCCACCTACTGTACGAAAGACATCACTTCTGAGTTCAGTGCGCTGATTGGGTTTTCACCTGGCAGGGATACATACACAACTTTTTTATGCTGAAACCTCAAGACAGTTGAGAACCAGTCTTCAGAAAGTCCATTTTTCAATTATAATAGAAAAACTGCCTATGTAACAATGAAGATACAACAAATTACAATACTAATACAATGTTATTTGAAAATTATCTAGAATGTCACACTTCGGAGAAAAAAACTTAGTATGTGGTCTATTGCCTTCCAGGTTTTGTTCTCTGCATTTAAGAAAATTACCAGATGGGGGAGGTAATGTCTTCATGATATTGTATCTGTTGCTCTGTCTGTGTATCATTATATTATACTATGGTTATGCTACTTTCCATAATGATGAGGGTGCTCCACTAATGTTGGTCAGAGGAAGCACTGTTTACCTACCTATGGTCCAGGAACTGTTCTCTGTGATGTGTGCATGCTGACATGTCACCCCATGGTCTTTCACCGCTTAGGAGACACTGTGTCCAATCCATACTCAGATCCATAGTAATGTTTCATGCGGATGGACATGTAGATCTGCCCTTTGATCCAGAGTACACCAGACCCTGCACTGTATTCCAGATTGGGGTCAGATCCCACACCTGGCTGTTTCTCTCTGGCCTGGGCACCAACCTGACTCAGCTCTTGCCAGCTAGGTGACTTGTGCAGATACATTCACCCATTAACATCTACGTGTCTCTGCTCCTCAGCTGACGAAAGGGATGATAGCATTACAGATGCTTACCTCAGAGTGTTGCTATGAGTACTCAAAGACTTCATTATGCGTTTATGTACGGAGAGCTCAGCACCGTGCAGAAGGAGAGCTCTTCTTGCGTCTCTTCACTTCTGTTTCCGCTTGTACTAGCAGCCCCCTGTCCCTGCCCCCACGCATCCACCTCCCACACCCCTACTCTGCTCTCTCTCCCCTGTGTCCCTGTCCTCAGAGTCTCCATCCCAAAACACATCTGAACATCTCACGACTTACCCCAGAAAATACCCATACCATCACCCTTGGATTAAACAATCATGAACATTAGCAGAAAAAAGAAGAAACACAATAAACGGGCAATGTTAAAACTACAGAAGAAATAAAGCATTACTGATGAACGTCTGACTGCTAATATTTTCATATCTTCATTAGATTCAGATCTTCAGAATTTGATATACGAGAATTAGATTTGATAAACAATGCCAGAAAAGGTAATGCAATGTGGTTCCTTAAATAAGACCTAACAAAATGGGGGCACATGGTGTGTTCATGGGTTGAGAAATTCAATATAATTAGGATGTCAGTAGTCCCCATACACATCCATCAATTTCATACAATTCCAGTCAGAAATTCCAGCAGGACTTTTTTGTACATAGAGGCTAATTGATGATAAAATTTCTGTGATAAGGCAAATGATCTAGAATAGATAATGATTCTGAAATACAACATTGGAGGAGTAACACTAACCTGAAATTTACTTTGCAGCTTCAACCAAAAGTTGTAAGCAACCATGTGTCTATGAAGGGATGAATGGATATAGAAAACGTGGTGACACCAGTCAGAATGGCCACCATCAAAAAGTCTACAAAGAACAAATGCTGGATAGGGTGTGGAGGAAGGGCAACCCTCTTACACAGTGGATGGGAATGCAAACTGGTATAGCCACTATGGAGAACAGTGTGGGATTCCTTTAAAAACTGGGAATAGACCTGCCATGTGACCCAGCAATCCCACTGCTGGGCATAAACCCTGAGGAAACCACAAGTGAAACAGACACATGGACCCCAATGTTCACCGCAGCACTGTTTACAATAGCCAGGACACACACACAACCTAGATGCCCACTGGCACACGAACGGAGAAGGACGTTGTGGTACATATACAATGGAATATTACTCAAGTATAAAAAGGAACGCACTTGAGTCAGTTCTAATGAGGTGGATGAACCTGGAGCCTATGATACAAAGTGAAGTAAGTCAGAAAGAGAATGAGAAATACTGTATATTAACACTTACATATGGAATTTAGAAAGACGGTACCAATGACCGTACACGCAGGGCAGCAAAAGAGACAGTGTTAAGCTCCAGGCATGAAGCAGGGCACTCAAAGCCGGTACTCTGCAACAACCCAGAGGGATAGGGTGGGGAGGGAGGTGGGAGGGGGGTTCAGGATGGGGGCACACATGAAGCCCTAAGGCCAATTCATGTTGATGTATGACAAAAACATCACAATATTGTAAAGGAATTATCGTCCAATTAAAATAAATTTGAAAAGAGAAAATCTGAGATGTACAATGGAATATTATTCAGTCACAAAGAAGAACATTCTGCCTTTTGCAACAACATGAATGGACTTCAAAGGCTTTATGCTAAGTGAAATAAGTGAAAGAGAGAAAGACATATATTGTATGTTCTCACTTATGTGCAGAATCTAAAAAAGTCAAACTTACAGAAATTTCCAAGACTTTAGGATGGTGGTTCCAGGGCCAGCACAAAATGTTGAATACAGGGTACAAACGTCCAGGTATGAGATGAATAATTTGCGTGGATCCAATGTATAGCATGATGAGTATAATTTACAAAACTGTGTAATACTGTGAAAGCTAAGGGGGTAGATCTGAGGTGTTATTTCCTCAACAATTTTTAAAAAGGATTATGTGAGGGCACAGAGTGCCAACCCTGCTGTGGTAATCGTTTTGCCAAATATATGTGTATCAAATCATCACACTGGCATCTTAAACTTACAGGTTATATGTCAATAATACCTCAAAAAAGGTGGAAAAAATAAGAGAATCCTAAGTGTGTCTGGTGGGAGAGCCCTCAAGCTGTATTCTGTGTCCCTCTGACGTCTCCACATCATTCTTGAACTTTGCCTTGTTACTGACATGACAAGGTGAACCAGGATCATTTCCTTTCCTTCCTCAGCCTGGGAACCCATCATTTAGTGGAGAAAGGTGTTCAGAAGCTAGGATCTGGGGACTGGTGTAACTGTGGCATTGGAATGTTGCTGTTTTCAGTAACTTGGGAATATATGTGTGTACACAATCACACACACATACACATCGACACACATCTATAGTTATATATCAGTCTACCCACACATGCACACCTATCGAATACAAGAAGTTTGCGTGGAGACCTTTAATTCCAGTAGAATTCCTGAGAATTTGTTCTAGTTTACTTCCTTTCCATAGTGGAAATTCCCTTTTCCAAAAATGAAAGACGTGGCTCTCAGCATTCTTATGTATTTGGTGAATAGTTGATGAGTTGATGAATCCCAATGCATATAAGTGATCCCTCCTCCACAAAAGGGTCCTCCTCACAATCTATGCAGAATCATCCCTTGTCCTTGACTTCCACACCTCACTCAACCTTGCATCCATGAAGCAGTTAGCCTCCTTCCCACCCAATCCCCAGGGATATCCTTCTTTCCACCGTGGACTCTGACTTTCCAGGCAGGGATGGCCCTTTAGACATACACATGCCTTGCCTGGCAACATCTAACGGCTTTAGGACTGACTTGCTCAGGCACAAAAAAGGGAAGGGAAAGAAAGGGTAGGGACAGGAAAAGGTGACTATGTCCTAATACAGTCAGCCAATCAACGTGAACTGGGCCAAACCCAAGCAATGTGATGAAGCCAGTCTTTCTGCTTTTTTTTTCTCAATGACCTCCAACTTCCCTTCCTGCCTCTGTCCTTTGCCCCAGTTCCTGTTTCCTTCTTAAGTCCAGCCCTCCATCAAGAGTAGCAATGTTACGAGGCATGATTCCCACATTATAAGTGATCTCTGCTGCTTGGCTGACATTCAGTGTGATATCCCTGCAGCTGGGACACTCATACTCTCTCTCTCTTTCTCATGATGGACCAGAAGGTTTCACTCCTAATTTCAGGGATAGGAAGGAGAGAAGGTGTAGGGCACACGTTGGAGCCTTTAGTCCTTCATCTGTGAAATGCGGATGATCACAAATTGTGAGAGAAAGAGACAGCAGCAACGAGACCACTTTCGATGAGTGCTACATGCCAAACCCTGTACATCACAGGACTCCTTGACATTCAGGAGCACGCCAAGTAGATTTCCATGCCAGGACAGTTGCATTTGTTGCTCCTTCTACCTGGAATGCTCTTCCATTAGATAACCCCATAGCCTGCTCCCTCACTTCCTCCAGATCTCTGCTTACTTGCCATCTTTCAGGGAGACTTTCCCTCCTTACCTTGAATAAAATGATAACATCATACCTACATACACCCTTTCCCCTGACCTAGCATTATCTTTTTTCATAGTGTCTGCCACCCTTTATTTATTTACTGACCACGAAGTCTTTCAAAGGAGAGACGTGATCAGTTCTGTCCTGTCACAAACTCCTCCAACAGTGCTCAGGTATATGGCAGGTGCTCAGAAAACATTTGCTGAAGGATACTCTGGAGCCAGGCAACACACATTGCTAACATGCACAGGTACCCTCCAAGACATGCACTGGCCCCACTGTAATAATTATGAACAACCTGAGATTCCAGGAGGCAACTGATACACTCAACAACACACAGTCACCATGTCAGGTTCCAGGCCTCAGAATCATATCTGCCAGCTTCCAAAGCCTAAATCCTGGACAGAGAACTCACAGCCAAGAACATAAGAGGTTTTATTTCTGACAGAGAGACTCCAGACAGCTCGGATTGATACCCAGAGACACCAAAAAGAAGTCACTGAATCTCTGCACAGAGAGCACACAACTCCTCTCAGACCCTCAAACACAACTGAGACCATCACCATAAACGCTGTGACAAAGACCCTCCAAACAGGCCAAAGTCTTCAAGACAGAAACAAATGAGAACTGCACAGATACTTCACACCATGGAGACTGACGCCCAGACCACTCAACACTTACCAACCTAATACAAAAACCCTAAACGGAAAGAGAACTTTTAATAACTCAAGAACATCATACGACCTTCAGATAAAGTGCCCAGACAAATGGAAAACCTGCACCCTGTGCACAGATCCCCAAGCAGCTGAGACTTCACACCTTTAGACAAACCCATCCTTAAAGCAGCTCAGAGACATCACAACTTGGGAGCAGAATCAAAAATTCAGAGGTCTCACAATCTCAGGTGCACACGCCTACAAAGGGATCTCACACCCAGGGACTGAAAGGCCAGAAAGGTCCAAAAATGCACACCCCAGAATACAGGCACACACATCCTAGGGACTTTGTACTATGGCTCACAAAATCCACTCAGATCAAATATCCCATCACTCAGACTCTGCCCAAAGGCTCAAGGAGATCAAATGTACCGAAATAGGACCTGTGTTGCAACACGTAGTGATACACAAGCCCAGGCTCCCTGGCACAGGTTAGTCTCCAGGGAGAGACAGCTAACTCAGAGCCCTCTCCCTGGACATGAATTGCATGCGTTTGTGCGAATATCCGTGCGCTGCCACACAATCCAGACTGAGCGAGAGCTAAACAAGACCGAAACGCCGTCACCATGCACAGCCAGCGACTGCGCCAAACCTCGCCACTAACCAGGGCAGCTATTCGACCCCTTCGGGAAAAGCAATAAAACTCCGAGAAAAACTGTATGCTCTAAAAAGCCGCGAACGGCAACATGCCTCTCGTCCTCAGGTCCAGTTCTGCCCTCCCAGTGCCTGTAACTGCCAGCCAGCCAACTGGAACTGGGCAGGAGACGAAGCAGGGCGGGTCTCGCGGGACTTCCCGCGCCGATTCGCGCCCCGGAAGAGCTCATTCCGGCGACCTCGCGGTGACCAATCAATGCGCAGAACGCTCCCTGACGCCAGACCCCAAACTGGTAGCGCATCTCGCTCCGTAGCCGTCCCCCCTTGGATGTAACCATGTAGAAACGAAGGGGTGGAATTGGAAAAGAGACGAGGACAGCTGCCGCTTAATACCGGTGTCCACTCGGACTCAGATGCAGCGGGAAGCCGCAATGGAGCGAATGGGGATGGAGGCAGTGGTGCCATGGGTGCCTCCGCTAGGAACTCTGGTCGATGCCCGAGGCGGGGTAAAGGTACTCTCTGTGTTGTCATACGCGCTCTTGAATGGTACCTTCCAGACTGGGTGGTTCTACCGCTACCCCTCAGTGCTCCATCCTAGGACCATACTGTTTCATCTGGTGCGCCGCTTGGTGGTGAGCCTGGGGAACAGCCGATGTAGATGCCGGTGGACCGTTAGAGGGTGGATGATCCTCCAAGGGTGGAAAGGCAACGTGAGGATGAAACCCCGCCGATTGCTGCAATCTTGGACTCCGAAAAATGTCTCCATAAACTGAAGATTACTTCTCTGTAGTGGCCACTATCGTAACAGGAAGCATGGAAAGCATTTTCTGTGTGCTGGGCATTGTTCTTGTTTGTGCTTTCCTGTTTAATACAGAATAGGTCTCAATGGGGAAAGCCAGCCACAGTCCCCCAGCGGGCAGGGGAGAGAAAGCTTTGGACTGGGATCTGAAGGTCTGGGGTGGGGAAGGCCTCTGTCGTTGACTCCGAGTAATATGTGAGAAGGACAACAGGACATTCCATTCTGTTCGGAAAGGGGTCAACTCCGAGGGGAGCCAAGGATAGTGCATAGGCGAGATAAAGACCATGGGTTTCTCACTATCTTGTCATGCCTGAATATGTTCACTAGCAGAATCCTCAGCCTGTCTAGCTATGCCTATGTCAACAAGTTTAATTTGCTTATTCATGCCTACATTCAATCATCTTCTCCACAGTTTCTGTCAAGCAGAACTCTGTGTGTTAGGAAAGAGAACACCAATCTTGGCTTCATCAACTTATATTGTGTTGGGGTCATACAGCCCCAAAAGATAAGTAATTTATCGGGTGTTCATAATTTCTATGATTAAAATTAAACCGGGATAGTGAAATAGAGAGAGGGGATGATATCTAGAAAGAGTGGCCAGGGATGTTCCTTCTAAGATTGTGACATTTGAACAAAACCTTGCGGAGATGCCTCTCAGGGAGAAAAGTGTCTCAGACAGATTTAAGGCCCGTGTAAAAACGGGAGTGGAACTCAGTGTAGAGTGTATGAAAAGAATGTTGAGGGCTATGTGACTGTCACAGCATGATGGAGGGAGGGCCGGGAGATCCGATGAGAGCGGTGATGAGGGGCGGGTCCCCTAGGGCCTCTGGCCATAGAGGTGACTTTGACTTGAGCCACAGGAGGGTTCTTACCAGAGAAGCCCCCAAGGTTCTTTCAGACGCCCAGATCACACAAGGTTTGTTGAGGAGCTCTAGATTCATCCCGGGAAATCCACAGACCCTCTGCAGTTGAACATGCCTTTCCTGAAATCCACTGCACTCAAGGGGAATCCCTTCTACTGCTCCCAGTGGACATCCATGTTGATTGATGATACCCTCAGGAAGGAGGAAGGAACCTCACGGTATGCGAGAGGTCACAAACAGTCTCATAAAGGCTAAGAGGGAGGATGTAACAGACACAGAGATGGCAGGGAGAAATACAAAGATAGAACTTTGGACAGGGACAGAGAGACTATCTCTGGCAGCAAAGGATCCCCAATTAGCACCCACCTATGGGCCCCCAGCCCTGCTACTGGATGAGGTACCTATCTCTACAGGAGAAAATAAGCTGCTCCCCCTTCCCGCCCCGCCCCCCCACCAGGGACTGTCTCTAGGAAATCACTTAGTTGCCCGAGGCCTGAGTCTAAATCATGCTCCCTTGGCACACATCAGAGTCGTCTGCCCTGATCAAGACATGGAGATGATCCAGTCATGGGGAGGCTCATGCTGTACACAGGGTCCGTCACAAGCTGTCCAGCCCTGACTGCCCTCCTGCTGACCTCAGTGCCAAGGAATGCTTCAGTGGGGGAAATAGAGGCAGGAATCGCTCCATTTGTGGTCGAGCCTCATGCAAATTGGTGAATGTGATGTTGATCCCCATCTGCTTGGAGGCTCATCTCTGCATTTTCCACCACCACATCCCCAGGGAATGTGCAGATTACATTCAATACATCAGGTGAGCAGCTGGGTGTATGATGGGGAAGACACCGAGACATATCCTGACAGTGAGACAGTCAGAGGGTCCTTGTAGCCCTGTGCCAATGTCCCCCTCCCCCACTACATGGCCAGGGTTCTGCTGAGTCTTCCCTGCCTCCTCCAAGGAGCCCAAGCCTGCATAGAGCTCATCCTGTCCTCATGATCCGAGACCTTCCATCTGCACTGGGCCTTGGGCTCCCATCTGCAAATGGTGGACTCTTTCTGATGGGTTGGGCAGATTGAGTGAGTGCCTCTACACAATTTTTTCACAGGGCCCCTATCAAGGGTGGTAGTCCTGTCAGGAAGTATTGTTCTCTTCAGTATTGTTACCATGGGCTCCTGTGTACTGCACATGACTTGCCCTCCTTGAGGATGGGGCTACAAGATTTTATCTCTGTAGGGAGGCATGGGAGAAATCATAGCAAATGTGATATCATAGGTCTGCTTCTGAGACCCATGAGAGTGGGGTCCATCCAGCCTTCCTCTTAAGACTACTCTCATATGCAGATCCATGAACAGCTCAGAGACCCAAACCTCTGGACAAAACCCTCCCAAATAGTTCAGAGACTTCATCCCTGGGACAGAGATCCACAAACAGTTTAGAGAGCACTCATCCTGGAAAGCAACCCAAAACAGCTCAAATACGTCACACCTGAGGACAGAGACCCTAAACATCTTAGACAATTCCAACTCTCAATTCAGTTCAGTCATTCAGTCGTGTCCAACTCTCTGAGGGCCCGTGGACTGCAGCATTCCAGGCCTCCCTGTCCATCGCCAACTCCCAGAGTTTATGCAAACTCATGTCCATTGAGTCGGTGATGCCATCCAACCATCTCATCCTCTGCTGTCCCCTTCTCCTCCCACCTTCAATCTTTCCCAGCATCAGGGTCTTTTGAAATGAGTCAGTTCTTCGAATCAGTTGGCCAAAGTATTGGAGTTTCAGTTTCAGCATCAGTCCTTCCAATGAATATTCAGGACTGATCTCCTTTAGGATGGACTGGTTGGATCTCCTTGCAGTCTAAGGGACTCTCAAGAGTCTTCTCCAACACCACAGTTTGAAAGCATCAATTCTTCGGCACTCAGCTTTCTTTACAGTCCACCTCTCACATTCATACATGACTACTGGGAAAACCATTGCCTTGACTAGATGGACCTTTCTTGGCATAGTAATGTCTCTGCTTTTTAATATGCTGTCTAGCTTGGTCCTAATTGTACTTCCAAGGACCAAGTGTCTTTTCATTTGATGGCTACAGTCACCATGTGCATTGATTTTGGAGCCCCCCAACATAAAGTCTGTCACTGTTTCCCCATCTATTTGCCATGAAGTGATGGGACCAGATACCATGATCTTAGTTTTCTGGATGTTGAGTTTTAAGCCAAATTTTTCACTCTCCTCTTTCACTTTCTTCAAAGGACCCTTTAGTTATTCTTCGCTTTCTCCAATAAGGGTGGTGTCATCTGTATATCTGAGGTTACTGATATTTCTCCTCGCAATCTTGATTCCAGGTTGTGCTTCATCTAGCCCACTGTTTCTCATGATGTACTCTGCATCCAAGTTAAATAAGCAGGATGATAATATACAGCCTTGAGTTACGCCTTTTCCTATTTGGAACCAGTCTGTTGTTCCATGTCCACTTCTGGTTGTTGCTTCCTGACCTGCATACACATTTGTCAAGAGGCACATCAGGTGATCTGGTATTCCCATTTCTTTCAGAGTGTTTGAGAGTTTGTTGAGGTCCACACAGTCAAAGGCATTGGCATAGTCATTAAACAGAAGGAGATGTTTTTCTGGAATTCTTTAGCTTTTTCTATGATCCAAAGGATGTTGGCAATTTGATCTCTGGTTCCTCTGCCTTTTCTAAATCCACCTTGAACATCTGGCCTCAGGTAAATTCAGATCCTTAAGACAAACAGCATTACTGTCAGCCAGTACTACAACTGTTAAGTTGTAATCACTGTGATTGCTGACCTAAAGTGCATTCTGAAGGAATTTACGGTGAAAAACATTATGAAGCACACTGTGCTTTGGACAAGTTGGCCTTTTTTATTTACCGATACCTCAGGAAAAGGTTCAGTGACCCTAAATTCTTGCCTCTTCCCCACACAGAAAAGCATGAAAATAATGAACTTGTGACATCTGATCTCTGTGTTTCACAGCAATCTTTAACCAATGTGCACGCCTGACTGCGTGTACTTCCTAGGCAACAATCATACTGACTTCTCTGCTACCTCCTCCAAGCAGTTTCCTCAGAGCTAACGGAGGATCTGTGTCCTGGGTTGTAGTTCACAGAGGATCTGTGTCCTGGGTTGTAGTTCCCAGAAGACTCCAAACCCAACTTAAACTCACAACTCTCCTGTTATATGCTTTTCTTTAAGTAGACACGACTCTAGATAACAGCTCTCCTTTAGCGCAGAGGCTTCACCCCTCTCCCCCAGAGCCTACAGCCTGCACCCTGGGACACAGAGCCCCACATCTTTCCCTCTGGGCTGCTGTGTTGGCATTTGCACTGAGTCTCTGTTCAGTCAACCCCAAGGGACAGAGGCCTCCAGTCCTGCAGTCCCTGCAGTCTGCATTCACCAGCATGTCATCCTGAGCAAGGCAGATTCATCCCAGGGGTGTGGATTGCCTGAGAGCTGAGGAGTTCTGAAATTGATTTCCCATGTCTGGGTCCTCAGAATGGACTTAACCCAACCTGGTCACCTCTGGTCGTGTTGACTTTGTATTGTGCCCCACGGGAGGGTCAGAGTGAATCCCAGATCCACAGAACGAGTCCGAGGGACCTTGTCCTCTCTGTCATGTCTCAGCACACACGGTGGACAACTGAATTCTGGAGATAGGAGAGGTCTTCCCCTCACTGTGCCTATGACAGCTCCCTTACATCCCTCTAGTCATCTGTCGTTTCCCAGAGTCCCTCTCCTGGTGACAGCTACCACAAATGCTCTCTATCCCAATTCCCCACCCTCTCCCCTCACCTTCCACCAGGCCTCCCTCCCACTCCAGGAGACTCTTTAGCCCCTCTCTAGCCCTGCTCACAGGGCCTCTGTTACATCCTCACCCCATTTGTGGCCTCTCACCCAGCACCCTCACTGCCTCAGACGATCCCCTGAGGACCTTGCCTGCTCCCTGCATTCTGCAGGACACCTCTCTCCTGCCCACACAGAGGTGTCTGTCTTAATGTCCTGGTGAGGGCTGAACTGAAAATCTCTCTAGGATCCAGAGAAAATCCAGACCTAGACCAGGCGTCCAAGGCCCTTCCCTCAGGGCTTGGGCGAAAGGGAGGGGGTCTCAGAGAGAAAGAGCAGGACTCAAGTTCCTGCAGGGGTGACAGGGTTTTCTTCAAGTGAGATGACACCTTAGAAGTGCTTAGGACACTGCAACTCAGATGACTGATTATCTAAGACTCAGAGATGCGCCCACGGATGCCAGCTGACTCCTAGAGTGACCTCACTAATGCAGCCACTGACTGGGGAAGCATCTTCAGCCTGTTTACTGGGCAGTGAACACTCCTGGAGACTGGGATCCACTGGTCCTCCTGTGCTCAGACCAAAGACCCCACTGTGAACTCTTGCCCATCAACCTCAGCACCTGACTGTGTGAGCCCTGGCCTGATCTGGGGTCTCTGTCCCTGTACCCCGTGAGAGCCTGAGCCTGTGTTTTCCACGTGGGCTCCCCAGAGTGGTCTGGGATTCCTTGCCTCCGAATCTCCACAACCAATCACTGCTGCTTGTGTATTCAAATCTGCACGGTGTTGGCATGATCAAAATGGGCCTGGAGTGTCCTCCTGGACATCTGAGAAAGGGGACTGCCCTCGGTCCAGGTTTGAGGCCTGGGTCGCCAGGGTGGCATCCTCCCCATCTGTGTCAAAGGCTACGGTTTGTCACCCTGGGCAGTGGTGGACGGTTTGTCCATCCATACACAGTACTTGCATTGTAACGAAATGGAACCCTCTCCCCTGTAGTACCTTCTACTTCCTGTGGTTCCATGGGGAGCCATTTATCACTCAGTCTTTTTGATTCTGGGTGGGATCGAACTATTTGCATTTCTAACCATGCTCAGCCTCCCTCCTACACAACTGGTGAACTCCGTGATGAGCAAAGGTCTAAGCATCCTGTTCACTGCAGCAGAGTGTCTGCTCCAGGAATGATGTGATGTGGTAGAAAACAAGCTTTCCTTCTCTGGCTTTACTGATGGACTGCATTTTGGCAACATCAATGGAAGTGAAAATCCTAAAAAAGAAAAGAAAGAAAGAAAGAAAAAGAAAGATCCTTACAAAATCCTCGTCCTTGTTCATTTACTGTTAACAATCCATTAACTTATTATACCACCTCAGTAGAATAAGGGAAAAAAACGGCATTATCATCTCAGTAGCTACCTAAAAAAGAATTTGACAAAATTCAGCATCCATTCAAAATACAAGGACTCAAACTAGAAGCAGAAGGCAACATTTTGAATGTGATATAAAACATCTATGACAAACCCATCTCTATCATCATACTTAATGATAAAAGGCAGAAGTACTTCCCCTGAAAATCAAGAACTATAGAAGGATAACATCTCTTACCACTTCTATTCCACATGGTTCTGGAGAGGGTAATAAAGCAAAGGAAAGGAATAAAATGAATCTACATTGGCAAAGAAGTAAAACTATTCTATTTGCAGATGATGTGATCTTTTGTGGGAGCTCTCAGTGACCTTTTATATATTCCCACAGACACAGAGTCTGTCTAGTTGATCGTGTGGAATAAATCTGCAGCTTGTGCAGCTGGTGGGAGGGTTTTGAGTCTTCTTCCTTAGTCACACTGCCCTTGGGTTTCAACTGTGGTTTTATTTCCACCTCTGGATATGGGCGGTCCACTGGGGTTTGCTCCTGAGGCTGCCTTGGAGGACTTGGGTTTGCCCGTGTGAGGGCCAGGTGTGGAGGTGGTGCAGCTGCGTGAGTCACAGGGGTTTTGGCAACATCAGGTACTCAGGGGAGTTGGCGGCTAGGGCAGCAGGAAGTATAGTGCTCTAGAAGGGTATGGCAACCAGTATTGGCCAATACACCCCAGTATTCTTGCCTGGAGAACCCCTCTCCCTGACAGAGAAGGCTGGCAAGCCACAGTCCACAGGGTCACAAAGAGTCGGACACTACCAACGTGACCCTGCATGCACAGACATAAGACTTTTCTTGTCTGTGGCAGCTCTGCCCCAGTGCAAGGTGATCGTGAACGTTGCACAGCAGCTTGGCGTGCAGGGACCCTGGCGGTGCCAAGTGTGCAGGGACACGGACTGCCTCTGCCACAGGAGTTATGGCCCTATCAGAGTGTTTTCTCGAGGCTCTTGTAGCTGGCGATCAGAAGGCCTCTTTGGCCAGTTTTTCTCCATAGCTCCGCCCATTCAGACACATAGAGGGCTTCCTTACCTGGGATCCTTCTCTGTTGTTCAAGTATCAGGCACTTAAAGGGACACCGTGGGTGTGGTCCTACTCTGTAGTTTGGTGCATCAGTCACTTAAAGAAGCACCCTGGGTGTGGTCCTACTCTGTAGTTTGGTGCATCAGTCACTTAAAGAAGCACCCTGGGTGTAGTCCTACTCTGTAGTTCAGTGCGTCAGGCATTTGATGGGCCAGCCTCTCTATTGTTCAGCTGCCAGTGCTGGCATGTTCGAGAGGCAATGGTGATGGCTCCACGCCCTACACATGACTCAGCAGTATCACCTTACTTCCATGGCTGCCCGAATTTCCTCCACAGGTATTTCCCACCACAGTCTCCTCCCTTACATCCCCTCCATCAGTCTCTGTGCAGTCAACAGCAGCCCTTGCCCTGGGATTGTTCCACAATCCCTAAATTCCAGCTCCCAGCCACTGCACCATCTAGGGTATGTATGGCTGTGGGAAGGATGTCTGATTCGCACTCCATTTAGGGTGCCACAGATGAGCTGTTTCACTCTCAGCCTTAAATGTTTCTCCTCTGACTCAGACAATTGCCCCATCTGGGGATCGGACTCTTGCTTCAGTTCCCCCACTGACCGAGGACAGGTCCAGCCCTACTAACACTCCTGTTTTTTCTCCGTAGTTGCCTCATCCTACCGAGTTTTGTGTGGGTCTATATATTCTTTTCCACTGGTCAGGTGCTGCTATCTATGCTCGGCTGGTGTTCTGCATGCACTTCTGTGTCTGAAGGTATATTCCTGATGTATCCTTGGAGAGAGAGGTATTCCCCATCCACCTACTCCTCCACCATCTTGTCGATCTATGATATAATCTAGTGTATAAAAAATTGTGAAGAACCACCCTCTCCCACAGAAACTGTTAGACCTAATATAGGGGCTCGACAGGTTTACAGAATACAAGGTCATATACAAAGAGCAAATAGATTTCTATACACGTTCAGGACTTGTACAATACAAATTACAAAACATTGCTGAGTGAAATGAAAGACACTCTAGATGAGTGGAAATTTTACTTCAGTTCAGTCGCTCAGTCGTGTCTGACTCTTTGGGATCCCATGGACTGCCGCATGCCAGTCTTCCCTGTCCATCACCAACTCCCAGAGCTTGCTCAGAGTTTTACGGACTTTGGAGATCACATTTGTGGATTGGAAGACTCACTATTGTGTTAAGATGGCAGTACTCCCCTAATAGAGGCCTATCAAAGTTCAAACTGCTCTTTTCCCCTGGAAATCAACAAACTGATCCTAGAATTGTAAGAATTAAAAGGGTCCTGGGGTAGCGAAAACAGTGTGGAGAAAGAACAAGTAGTTACAATTCCCAATTTCAAAACCCACTTCAAACCTACAATAATCAAGACATTATGGTACTGACATAAGGATTGTATATAGACACAGAATTGCATGGAATGGAGAGTCAAGAAACAAGCCCATATTTCTATGGTCAGTTGATTATTGTGAGGGGTGTAGAGGCCATTCAATAGCAAAGAAAAATGTTTGAACAAATTGTCTTGGAATAACAGGATGTTCACATGCAAAAGAATCAATTTCAACCTATACCTCACACTGTATATAACAATTAACTGAAAATTGATAAAACACCCAAATATAAGACCTAAAACTATAAAGTACTCAGAAGAAAACAGAGATGTAAATGTGAATGTTGGATTAGGCAATGATTTCCTAGATATGATACAAAAAGCACAAGCACCAAAGGAAACAAAAATAGGCAATTTGGAATCATCAAAATTAAAACTTGTATCCTTCAAATGATACTATCAAGAATGTGAGATATCTAGGGCACCTACTGAATGCTGGCAGGGAGCCTTGAAACCCAGGCGGACCAGAGGAACACCAGAGCAACACCAGAGCAACCCTGTATGATGTGTGGGTGGGGAGCGAGGGGGGAGGAGTTTTGGAGGCTACTTGGGGTTCGTGTTCCTGAGGGTCAACTAGGGGAGGACAGGTTTTCCTACACCTGCAGAGTGGGGATGGGGCGGGACACTTGGGTTCGAAAATGCTCCCTTGAGCTATTTGCCATCAGACTACTTCCTCCACTCCTATACACTGGCAACCACAGATATATTTCTGTGCCTATACTTGTGCCTTTTCCAGGAATCCATTGACATGAAATCATATAATATAGCTTACTGTGTCTGACATGTCTCATTGGCACAGCTGAGATGCATCCTTGCTGTTACATGCATTAGTAGTTCCTTTTTACGTGACTGTGTAGTACTTTTTGTATGAGTATAAGCTTGTTTTTCTTTCCTTTGTATACCAGTTGTTGAATAGTTGGGCTGTTTCTAGGTTTGGCTATTAGGAGCACATGAGTAGAATATTTGAGTAAAGGTCCTTGTGTGAGCATGTTTTCCTTTCTCTTGGGTAAAATTAAAACTCCTAGTAAGTATGAAAATTCCCACTATAATAGAATAAGAAGAAGAATGTGCTACTGGAGAAGAGTGAAGAACTAGCTACAGAAGGAATGAAAAGGCTAAGCCAAAGTGGAAACACACCCAGTTGTGGATGTGTCTGGTGGTGAAAGTAAAGCCCGATGCTAAAAGAACAATATTGTATAGGAACCAGAGGTATATTCAGAGAAATCAGTTACCAGTTCAGAGATTTAAATGTGCAGTGCTCCAAGCAAAAAATGGCAACAGAGGTATGGATGTATGTATTTATTCCATGGAAATGAGTAAAGCCATTGCAAGCATGATGGAAAACCCAGAAGCAGAGAAAGAAATGGTTCATCAAAGCATGTATAAAAATAGGTATTAAAAACCTTAATACCTATTTCTGTCATGAGTGTCTTCCTGAGACACATTCTCCACCAAGGGTAACCTGGGACTACCTATCACCACAGTTTGTGGATGCGTAAGCTAGACTGCCCTGGAAGATAAAACATATAGTCTCCAAGCCCTTTTCTCATCCTCCAGAGACCCTGCGGTTCCAGGACTCTACCTCAGTGGCGGGAAAACCTCAACCTGCACTGCACAGGCCCAAGTCAGGGAGCATGCGCAGGGTGTGCGCACGCGCCTCTTGCTGCGCATGCGCCTTAGTGCGCATACGCCTTCCTGAGCGCATTCTGTGAGAACCGTTGGGCCTGAGACGGGCGTGTTTATTCAGTTCCGGTTCATTCTCACTACTTGAGACTCACCAGGTAGGTTCACAAATCTGTCCTGTCTGGAGTTTAAGTGTGCGTGCGTGTGAGGGGGAGCCAGCGAGCTTCGGGCGGGTCGGGCAGTGCCATCTGCGGCCTTTGAGGAGGAAGGCCCTCGAGGTCATCATCTTCCTCCTCACAGGTGTCGCGACGCCCTAGATCTTGTCCTGGTGGCTGGAGAGGAAGGGCGGTGGGCAGAGGAGGGCAGGGGGTCAGATGACAGTGTGGGGAGCCTTGGGGGTGTTGTTTGAGATATCTGGCTCATTGGAGCCCTGGAAGTGATAACAGAGCACAGAATCTGCGGCCGGGCGTGGGACCTGGGCAGGGGCAGTGTGGGCGATTAAGGAAAGGCCTAGAAACAGTACCGCAGTGGGTTTGTGACCCTATCACGAGTTTTGTGGTAAGGTGCCAAGAGAGAAGTGGACAGGTATGCTCTGTATGCAGACCCAGCTCAGCCACAGACGCTGAGAAAATCGCCATAGTCAGGCTGTAAAGACTAACCCATTCTTCCTGTTCCCACTGAATTCCAAGGGAGTTGGGGAATATAGGTCTGGTGAATAGGAGTGTGACTAGAGCAGTAGTCCTGAATTTTTAAATCCCTAGCAGTATTTCACTAACTATCTTCATGATGGAGAATTCTGTTGTGAAATCAAACTTCCTCACAACAATTCTCTGTCTTCTTGTGTACTTTAAGGTGATTTCTCTGCCAGCTTAGCGAAGATACACATGGCTTTGCAAGCAACTGTATTTGGTGTCATTGGAATGCATGTACACCCATACTTTCTTTTCAAAGTATTTTCACAGTTTTAAAACATAGGAAGTCAACATATGGTCATAAAAGTGATCAAATATAGCTGTACTCTTAAATACATTTTCTAAATCACAATATTCTCCTTTCAGGGAGAAATATGAGTGGGCAAGTGGCATCAACACTGGGACCTACAGGTCAAGATTCGTCCCAGCTGGATGAACCTGTGGTTGTGAGTACCTTAGCATTTGATATTTTCTATTAGCACAAATTTACTTTTGAGAAAACAATGTTAAGTAATGCAGATGCAGTGATAAAGGTCTTCCATGCTGATAAAGGGTGACAGTTTGTCTTAGGAAGGAACACTGATCCAGATATATTACAGTCTGGCGTTGCCTGGATGAGTATACTGTGAAATTCCCTGGAAATGTGCCCAGTGACTCCCTCCTCCTGTTTATTAACAACAGATTGCACACTTCCATCCCAGCATAGATTTAAATAGCTTCCAAAGTCTTTCTGGGTAACTCTTATGGGAGCTAACTCTTCTCTTTGGGAAGAGTAACTTTATTAAAAGTAAGTCCAGAGAATTGTGTTGGGAAAATGTTGTTAGGTTTACTTATGATTAGATATGTCTGTGTATTATGTATATTTATGCTGTTAGATGTGTTAACAACAAAAAGTTTTACTTGCATGCACACACTCCTAGGACCAGCAGCCCAGTGTTGAGCAACCTCAACAAGAGGAAGCACCAGCTGAGATTCAGGATATCACACCTGGAAAGGAGGAAGTCAATGGAGAGGATCCAGTGAATCATGATGAAGAGAGGGAGAAGGATGCCCCTGGAGGTAAAGTGTATGTGTGCATCATGTCTTAAGACATAACCAGTAAGAGGAGGAAAGGAAACATTAGAAAAGGGCTTTAGACAGTTCCTAAAAAACTGAGGAGAGTATAGTTTGCAGGTTAGTGTGGTCGCTCAAATGTTCCCTTGTTTTCAAGACAAAGAGAGAGGGGGCAACTGAGTTGTCTGAGGACAGCCCGGGGAAAGGAAAATGGTCATAACATCTGGAAAATTCTGCTTTCCTTTTTCTCCAGCAAAACATTCCTGGAATAATGCTCCTGAGGTTCTTATTCATCACATTTTTACCAAACTAGCCTAAGGCTTTTAATTCATAACACCGAGGGGATCAATATTATCATTCCCTTGTTTATAGTGTATGCTCTACAGCTGAATTCATACTTTTTTTTTTAAAGATTCTGACCTGGAAACTGATCTCCAGGAATTGGCTTTGGCAAAGACTGGGGGTCAAGGCGGAGATGGTCCTGATGTCAAGGAGGAGATTGCATCAAATATAGAGACTGTTGAAATGCCAGAGGAGGTATGTCATCCATTCAGAAAGTAATTTATATGGTTTCTGTTTTTCAGAATATTATATCTTTAATAATATAGAGGGAAAATTACTATTATTTTAATAACAGAGTTCACATACTCTTTGAAAGATTGTTCAGACCCCAGATGCCTGAGTGCCTGACTTACAGACTTGCAAATAAAGAAACAGACAGGATCAAAGCCATATGGAATTGAAAATAGGAAACCGTTTCCTTCTCTTGAGTATAAGTACTTTAACCAACAGCTAATAATTTTCAGGTTCTTTTATAATTTCTGCTTGTAACAAATATGGAATGCATCTGTAATAAATATCAGTTTATATGAAATATGCTCAGGTATTCATGTAGGTTCTAGTACCAGCTTTAACATAATGTGTGTGATTCTGTGAAATCCCTTAACTTCTAAACTCACCTTTACTCACGTAAGTTGTGAATTCAGAACAGATACACTAAAATGCTCATTGTTCAATGCTAATTTTTGCAATCCCTGTTTCTCTTCGATGGCATGCATACAAGAATACTCTGTTTTCCATGATTTATTTATCATAAAATAGCATCTTGAGTCAAATTATAACAGGGGAATTGAGATTTCATTTTCTGATGGGGAACACATGTACACCTGTGGCTGATTCATGTCGATATATGGCAAAAACCATGACAGTATTGTAAAGTAATTAGCCTCCAATTAAAATAAATAAATAAAATTTTCTTTAAAAAAGAAAATGAGCCAACATTCTGCTTGATGTTTGTTAAATTCTCTCAAATTCTGAATTCTCTAGCTCTTAAAAAGCAGTTGCATTTTAAATCCTTTCCCCAGTGAAGCATGAAATGACTGAACAATGAAATGGCCAAAGATAGTCTATAGTTTCCTCTGTCTGTGGCTGATCAAGTTGAGAGAGTGCATGTAGTCAGTGCTATTCAAGGCAGGTGTGAGTAAGATACACATGCCAAGCACACTACCTGCCCCCACGTTTGGTCTGTTTTTTTTTTTTTTTTTTTGAGGGGGTTGCTTATTTTGGAGAAGGAAATGGCAACCCACTCCAGTATTCTTGCCTGAAGAATCCCATGGAAGGTGAAGCCTGGCAGGCGACAATCCACGGGGTCGTAAAGAGTCGGACACGACTGAGCGACTTCACTTCACTTTGCTTATTTTAATTGGAGGAGAATTACTTTGCAAGACTATGATGGTTTTTGATGATGGTTTTTGCCATACATCCCACTGTCACTCATAAAGTACTAATAAAAATCTGAGCCTCATGATATAATCATCTCTAACCATATCAAATATGTTATTTTTCCTCTTTGATGTATCAGTTTAAAAGTTTTGGAGGTCAAAGTCCGTAACTCTAGTTCTTCCCACGTAATCAACTTAGTATCTTTCACATACGTGTTTTCCAAATTGTTGACAATTAATTGCATGATTCCGATTTTAAAGGAAGAACTTCATAGTTAGGGAAGAATTTACTGTGTATTAGCCTCCTACACATTTTCACTTTGCATTTTTGTTCCATTCCATTAGAACATTTAGACGAAAATAGCACTTCCAGACGACCTCCAAGTAACTATAGAACATGATTAAAATGTTCTCATAGAAAAACCTTCGCCCTAAATATGTGTGGTACTTGAAAAGACCAATACATAAATTAGAAAGTACATAAATATAAAATCCTACATCCAATATAAAAGGTAAGAAAAAGAGCAACAGAGTGAACTGAAGGGAAAAAGAAAAAGATAGTTAATAAAAGACAGGTATCAATTGTTAGGAAGAGGAAAATAAATTCAACTAATAAGTAAAGACAATGTGCTAGCTTACATAATTTTTAACACATATATATACATTTTTTAAAATATTCTTTTCCGTTGTGATTTATCACAGGAGATTGGACATAGTTCCCTGTGTGGTATAGTAGGACCTTGTTGTTTATCCATTCTGAGTGTAATAGTTTGTATCTGCCAACCCCAAATTCCCAGTCCATTCCTCTCAGTTTACATAACTGTGAAGAAAATGGAGAAAGCCCAAGTACACATAATAAGAAATATGAACAAGACACTTAACAGTATATTACAGAATTAAAACAGTATAATCTGCAATTCAGATATTTTCAGAATATTGATGAAATGGCTAATAGGATAGAAAAACAAATATTTAACATACCCCACAGTAACTAAATAACTAAACATCACAGATACCTTGGATGAACTTTTGAAATTGGTCAGAGTTGTCTCTCGCAAACCATTATCCTTTAGAAACAAGGAAAAATATCTTCTTTTCCAGACTTTCTTTCTGTCTTCCTACTTGTCTCACTCATACTCCCTCTTGCTCTCCCTTTTCTTCTCTTCTCTCCTTTTTTTCTTTCTTTTTTTGGTGTGGCTGTGCGAAACAGTCCTATTTCTGCTTCACATGTTGATGTCACCATGTCGCGAGTGATAGTAATGACTTAAAATTAGTGTCACCATCTAATCTATTATACCAACTGGAATGCTTTCCAGGGTGAAAAGAAACATTTAGAATTATGTGAGGGCCACAAGGAAAGGGGGGGCACATGTTGAACCAACTTAAAACAACCATATCAGGGGTAAACTAAAACAAATGAAAATTTCTATACTTTTCCACAGTAGAGAAGAAACAAATGTAATACTGGCCTTTTTATTTACTTCACTTAAGCAGTAACAGAGGTAACAACTATTTAGCTATCCTATATTCACAATATTATTTCAAATCAATACATGTAAATGATACTTTTGGGGGATGTATTTGTTTCATTTTTTGTGTATTTTGTTTTCCTTAGGTTGTTGTTTGTTGTTAGATATTTTACTGAATGTGTACACAGTTTTGCCTTCTACTGAAAACTACATTCTGATAGGTTCCATTGATTTATTTGTTCTGAACTCAGTGTCCTGGTTTTCTTATATAAGTAGGAAGAGTAGTATGTTTTTAAAAATACTCATAATGTGCCTGAAAAGTCTTTAAAATTTCTAGAGAGAATGAACTGAAGGTAAGCCAAAGGGTTGCCCTTAGTGTTCTTGCTTTAGTCCATTTTATAGAACTACAACTGCAGTGAACTTTGTATACCTCTCCTCTCATCGAAATAAAGTTCTGCTAAGTAAGTTTAATGTTTATATTATAGGTGAAGGGGAACCATTTGCTTGAAAGAAGATAAACTGAAACCATCTATGCTGTTCTTATGCTGTTTATTTGACTATTAAAGTTCTCTCAATAAAGTTTCATTTTCTACTTGCAAATTTTTTGTTAACTTTTCCATGGGTATTTAATGTTATTGAAACTTCGTGGTTTGTGATTTTCATTGTCTAGTTGAGGATGTATGTAGAGATAGAATATTTGTATATAGACTTTCTGTCCACCAATTCCTCTAGCTATGCATATTAATTCCACAAATTTAGATCTAGATAATTTTTGCTTTTCAAAATATACTATTATATTTGATATCAACAGTTTCTACTGGCTTAAATCTTAAAACTTTCCTCATTTTGCAGAATTGAACAAACCTAGCCAGAATAGTCTTGACTAAAACAGGTGATACTCGGCATTTTTCCTGATAGGAAATGAAAAATCTTCTCCATTTCAACCTGTTTACATTGCTTTTTTGTAGATATACTTTATCAGAGTAAGTTCTATTCTATTCCTAGTTTCCTAGGAATACAGATTAATCTATAATTAAATACAGATTAATTTTCATCAAACACTTACAATGCATCAATTGTGATGATCACAGAATTGTTTTCCTTCCATTTTTCTATTACTGTGGCGAATTGCATTGGTAACCTTATACATGTAAACCACCCTTGCACTTCTGGGGTTAACAAAATTTGGTCATAACATATTCTTAGGTGTAATCTACATGTTAATACATATATATACATATATATATATACCACACCTAAAAATTTCATAAAAGCCTTTGGTCTTCTCTTGAATATATGGGTTTACAAAATGTGCCACCCAGATCTCATATGGTCCCTGATACAATCATTGACAGAGAAACATTTTTTAATACTTAATAAACTTGTATTGTCCTACAGAGAAATGAAATGCCAAAGCCATTGTTAAAGGTTCTAGGGAGACAGAGAATAAAAACTGCTTGTCAAATTCCATGGCAAATGCCACAGCGTATCTTTCACACTCTTCTGACTTGCCTTCCAAGTTTTTTGGGGTACAGAGAGAGAGCAGCCACAAACGTATTTTCTTTTCCATGACATCCTCCATTGGCTTGATAGTCACCAGATCTCAGAAGCCCTCCAGCGGTGCTGTGTGTTTGTGTGTGTTAGTCACACAGTTGTGTCTGACTCTTTGCGACCCCACAAACTGTAGCCCGCCAGGCTTCTCTATCCATGGAATTCTCCAGGCAAGAATACTGGAGTGGTTGCCATTCCCTTCTCTAGAGGATCTTCCCAACCCAGGGATCTAAGCCTGGTCTCCTGCATCACAGGCAGATTCTTTATCGTTAGAGGTACAGGGAAGTCTTCCAGCTGTCTGATTTCTGCCCTGATATCCTTATTATTACATAATAACAAAATGCTTACACATCTGTCCCGCATCTGTATCCTCATGCACCAAAAAATATATTTATGCAACAAACGACCTATTCAGAATGCACTCTGCTTAGGGACTAAGAGGGGAATATAAATAGCAGCTGTTGTGCCCTTACAGAGGTCTGAAAATCCAGGTCCAAAAGGACTGAAAATGGGAGGTAAAGATGGTAAAGAATCCACCTGCAGGGTTGGAGACCTGGGTTCGATCCCTGGGTCGGGAAGAACCCCTGGAGGAGGGCATAGCAACCCACTCCAGTATTCTTGCCTGAAGAATCCCCTTGGATAGAGGTGCCTGACGGGCTACAGTCCATGGGTCGCAAGGAGTCGGACACGACTGAGCGACTAGGCAGAGCACGTGACATAATTAAGAGTCTGGATACTGGCTCTGACACAGTGTGTGTGAAGGTGAGAAAGGTATTTACATCCTTTGGATCCGTTTCCCTATTTCTAAAATGGAAATTACAAGTTTACACTAAATATTCGTTATGAAGAATAAACAAGATAACATGTGAAATAAGCATTCCTTTGCAAATGGATTTGGCTTATTCTACTTCAATTTTCATTTAAACTTTCAAAATTGTTAGTTTCATTTACCTTTACAACTACAATTCTCTCAAGTGATACAGATATTGAATTTTAAGCAGACTATAAGACTAACTTTTAAAATGAATCGCACTTCAGAAACATATTTTGTCTAAATAAATATATTGACTCAATAGTGGTGCAGCTGGTATCAGGCATAGTATCCATTCTAAGGTTGGTTTGTAAATGAGGACTGACAAGGCTACCCTAACTCATAGTATGTAGTGAAAACTATGATCCTTGCTGTGTGTGATGACAAAATAAGCCGATATTCTGGTCACGCAATATCACACAACTCAACACCAGACTCTGTCACATAGTCAGGCAGCCAGTCCCTAAGTACCACTGCAGGGGCTACAGGACCACACAGTGTACCAATGAGTTGTTAGTTTGTCACCTTCTACGGGCTTGGCCAGTAAGGAGACAATGAACCCGAATGGATTCAGATTCTAACTGACAGACAGTGCAGAAGCAATATGCCCCTGGTGTCAGTTGCCTTGTCCCTAGTCCCACGGTTTGACACTGAATTGGAAGGCCTCAGTAACAGGCACCGCAGGTGGTGGGTCTCTGCCGGGAAGGAGCCCACAGCTGTGCCCTATGGACTGAGCAGCTCTGTAGTCCACAGGTGTACTCTCAGCTGGGGCTAGGGAGACCACCCTATGTTCAACGGAAACCAGAGGTGGGTGAGTAGCAACTTTGTGTCACCTCCAGCTGGAAAAGGAGGCAGGTGAGAAATGGCCTCATAGTAGTTCTTCATCAGGCTGCTTATCTCCTCTTGCTACAAGAGCAATCAGTAGATTCTCTGCCAAGATTCAAGTCAGCCTGCAGTTTAGCCTTGCCTACGTAGCCTAAGTGGGAACATGCAAGGTCACCAGGCCAACAAGACAGAGCCACACCCCTACAGTGTCTGGAACAAGACACAAGGCTTTATGTATGGTGCTACAAATATGACACCTATATACTGACTCCCACATGGAGGAGATGCTTTTCCTGTCAGTCATTGAAAATATTCCTTCACTTAGTAGACACACATTGATTACAAGCATGTTACAGGAACTATCTGCAATGCTTGAAATAACAAGACCAGTGGTGTGAGGTGGATGATGGGAATATCACATTGGTGGACCAGACAGACACATAAACAGAAAAGAAGTGCAAGGGAGATACACAGGGAGTGGACCTAAGGGGAGGGGTGACACAGTGAGTGGGGTGGCCAAGAAGCAGGAGGAAAGCTAGAAGGTGAGGTTCATTGTAAGAGTGAAAGAGGTTATATATAACACAGTCGTGCTTTGACCCAGGCTGTGGATGAGAGTCCCAACCTCCCCTGCATCACTGCCCCTTTTGAGGGTGATGTCTGGGAGTCTACAGATTCTGAAGGGAAAGGAGAAAGAAAATACATAGTGCAGGGGGTACATGCACCCGCCTGATAGAGATGCAGGTGCAGATTGTTACAGTAACCAGGTGGAGATGAGCAGAGTTGGATTTGGTGACTCAAGGATGAAATGTGGAAGTGAATGTAAAAGGAGAAAACACATTGAGAGGGGTAAACAGCTCCAACTCCCATTTCTGTAGCAGGGTAGGTGCTCCATGACTGTTGTGAGAAGGCTGCCTGGTCTGAGCTCTGGGAGGGAGTGATGAGCATTCTAAGGACCCACATCAAACCTAAGCAGGGTGTGCTGAGTGTGTGAAGAGATAAGTCTCAGCTTTCACCAGTGACAGACACAGAAAGATTCTTAGCCCTGCTGAGAGTGGGGCCGTGGCACCTTAGGGAAGCTCAAAGGGAAGGTGGAGGTGGTGGTTGTTGTTCAGTCGCTCAGTCGTGTCCGACTATTTATGACCCCATGACCTGCAGCACGCCAGGCTCCTCTGTCCTACACTATCTCCCTGAGTTTGATCAAATTAATGTCCATTGTGTTGGGCGATGGTATCTAATCATCTCACCCTCTGTCGCCCCCTTCTCCTCTTTCCTTCGATCTTTTTGCATCAGGGTCTTTCCCAAGGAGTCAGCTATTTGCACCAGGTGGCCAAAGTATTGCAGCTTCAGCATCAGTCCTTCCAGTGAATATTCAGAGTTCATTTCCTTTAGGATTGGCGGGTTTGTTCTCCTTGCTGTCCAAGGGATTCTCAATGCTCATCTCTAGCACCAGAATTTGAAAGCATCAATTCTTTCGCACTCAGCCTTCTTCATGATCCAACTCACACATCTGTACATCACTACTGGAAAAACCATAGTTTTGACTCTACAGACCTTTGTCAGCAAAGTGATGTCTCTGCTTTTTAATATGTTGTCTAGGTTTGTCATCGGCCTACCCAGGGGCTCAGTGGCGAAGAATCTGTAATGCAGCACACTTAGGAGATATGGGTTCCATCCCTGGGTCAGGAAAATATCCTGGAGGAGGGCATAGCAACCCACTCCAGTATTCTCGTCCGGACAATCCCCTGGACAGAGGAGCCTGGCAGGCCTCGGTCCATGGGGTCGTAAAGAGCCAGACAGTACTGAAGTTCCTGAGAATGCGTGCAACCTAGGTTGGTCATCGCTTTCCTTCCAAGGAGCAAGTATCTTTTAATTTCATGGCTGAAATCACCATCTGCAATGATTTTGGAGATCAAGAAAATGAAATCCGTCACTGCTTCCACTTCCCTCCCCCTTCTATTTGCCATGAAGTGATAGGACCAGATGCCATGATCTTAATTTTCTAAATGTTGAGTTTTAAGCCAGTTTTTTCACTCCCCTCTTTCACCCTTCTCAAAAGGTTCTTTAGTTGCTCTTCCCTTTCTGCCATTAGAGTGGAATCATCTGTGTATATGTGTATCTGAGCTTCTCGATATTTCTCCCAGCAATCTTGACTCCAGTCTGGCATTTTGCATGATATACTCTGCATATAAGTTAAATAAGCAGCATGCCAATATACAGCCTTGTCATACTCCTTTCCCAATTATAAAGCAGTCAGTTGTTCCAACTCTGGTTATGTTGCTTCTTGACCCACATACAGGTTTCTCAGGGGACAGGTTAAGTAGTCTGGTACTGCCCTCTGGTTAAGAATTTTGTGAATTTGTTGTGATCCACGCAGTCAGAGGTCTTAGCATAGTCAATGACACAGAAGTAGATGTTTTTCTGGAATTCCCTTGCTTTCCCCATGACCTAAGAGATGTTGGCAATTTGATCTCTGGTTGCTCTGCCTCCTCGAAACCTAAGTATATCTGGAAGTTCTTCGTTCACATACTGTTGAAGCCTAGCTTGGAGGAGTTTTCTAACCAGGAGGCTTCAGAAATTGGGGACAATCTAAGTGGAGAAGCTTAGGAAATTGGATGGTGTGAAGGAAGCCTGATAAGAGAGAGAAGAAAAGGAAGCTCTCCTTTCGATGTTGGTAGCAAAGTGGGCAGAGGCTAGACCATGCCTTCAAGTTCTTGTGTAGAAGAGTAGCCTTTATCTACAAAATCATAGACAGTTCTGTAAGAGACGGAGGGAGAGGGCATGAAGAGGGAGACAGACACCCTGAGTGGATGTGAGAGACCCGTTAGAAGGGGGTTGACAATTAAATGGAGGGAGGCTTTGGACTAGAGCAGATGTGCTGGAATTGGGAAAAAGTAGACACATTAGACATTTTCGAAGTAAAATGGACAGAACTCAGCAAGAATTTGGACTTGAGGTGAAGGAGAGGGAATTGTAAACATGGTTTAGACTAAGTTTCTGTGTCCTGTCATTAGAGTACAAAGATGTCATGGGGAATTCTGGAAGTTGGCCAGGTCTGCGCAGAAATTCAAAATAGGATTTTTATGTTTTTGAGCTCATGGTCTACATGGACACAATAACCAGTATTTAAATACTTAAAATTTCCTTTTCCTAAAAAAAAAAAGTATTGAGGTTTTTTATTATTATTACCGTGTAGTGTTCCTTTGTATACTCGTATACTCTTTGGTCTTTCTCTCATGTGTATACCAGTTGTTGAATAGTTG
The DNA here is from genome assembly GCF_910594005.1 of Cervus elaphus. Taxonomy (NCBI): domain Eukaryota; kingdom Metazoa; phylum Chordata; class Mammalia; order Artiodactyla; family Cervidae; genus Cervus; species Cervus elaphus. The sequence continues at coordinate 122,668,164 of NC_057848.1, read as the reverse complement.
GATTGTTTCTAGGTTTGGCTATTAGGAATACATGTGTGGAATATTTGAGTACAGGTGTTTGTGTGAGCATGTTTTCATTTCTCTTGGGAAAGTTGTCTAGGAGTAGAATTGCTGGGTCATATAAGGCTTTCCAGGTGGCCCTAGTGGTAAAGAACCCATCTGCCAATGCAGGAGACTCAGGTCTGATCCCTTGCTCTGGAAGATCCCCTGGAGTAGGTAATAGCAACCCGCTCCATTATTCTTGCCTGGAAAATTCCATGAAGAGGGGTCCTGGCAGGTTACAGTCCATGGGGCCCCAGAGAGTTAAACAAGACTGAGCAACTGAACACACATGCACACACATACATGGTAATTTATGTATCTTAGAATCTAAACTGTGTCCTCTGTAGACAGCATACACATGGCTTTTTTTAACTGTTTTCTCAATGTCTGCGTTCTGGTTGAATTGTTTTATCTATTGACATTTAATGTTGATACAGTCTTACATCTGCCAATATATATTTCTCTCTCATGGCATTTTGTTCTATAGTCCTCATTTTACTGCTTTCTTTTGCATTCAATGGATATTTTCTAATGTATCATTTTCAACTCTACTGATTTTTCCACTACTTTTAAGTTATTTCCTTAGCTGTATGCCACCGTAAACATCTTACTTTATCACAATCAGCTTGAAATTTACACAAATTCTAATGAGATACAGAAACATTACTCCCATGTCACTCTATTCTGGTTTCCCTCTTTTCCTCATATTGTCACATATATAATAAATCTATAAAGAGAAATTCCATTAATATACTCTTATTGTTATTATATATAACAGTATGTGATGAAAAGCTGATATACGGCAGGATATCAGGTATCTATAGCTTCTGTTATATTCACATTGTTTGTCATGATTTCTGATTCTTTGCATATGTTTGTATGGATTTGACACCATCCAGACTTGTTTCCTTACCTAATACAGCTTTGCTCCCAACCACCTCCTTTGTGCTGACACATTCCATGTGTCATTGGCCCAACGACAATTGGGCCTCTATGATGGCTCAGACAGTAAAGAATCTGCCTGCAATGCAGGAGACCCGGGTTCAGTACCTTGGTCGGGAAGATCCCCTGGAGAAGGGAATGGCTAACCATTCCAGTATTCTTGCCTGGAGAATCCCATGGACAGAGGAGCCTGGCAGGCTACAGTAATGGGGTTGCCAAGAGTCAGACATGACTGAGCTACTACCAGTTTCACAACAATAATTTATGTGATATTGTTTTACACAGTTGCTTTTTAAACACAGGAAGAAAGGAGTGAAATATGTATCCATAAAGAATTTTTCTTCATATAATTACCTTTACCTGTGCTCTTTGCTTTTTCACATGGATTCTGATTAACATCTGAATGCACTTATTGCAGCCTGAAGAACTTCTTGTAGTTTTTCTTGTAAGCCATTTCTACCAACACATACCCTGAGTTTTTTTTTAAATTTGGGCATGCCTTTACTTTGCTTTCATTTCTGTTTTCTTAAGCCACTTTATTGTGGTGTGTATGACATGTAAAAAGCTGTGTACACACCCGTGAAATCATCACCAGCTTCAATATACAAAACTGAACTGTATTTCTATACTAGTGGTGAATACTCCTAATAAGTAAGAAAATTCCAGTTAGAATAAAAGGAACTTAGGAATTGGTTTAATCAAGGAGGTGTAAGATTTGTACATTGAAAATGACAAAACCAGTTGAAAGAAATTAATGAGAATTTAAGTAAATGGTAACTTATTATCAGTGGGCACTAGAGTTTCCTTTACAAATTTGCTGTCATTGTACACACATCTCTGAGCATGTGGGAATATCTCCTTAAGGCACATTCATAGCAGTGTGACTACTGGATCAAACACTTCCTTGGCTAAACAGACATATCTGGAGTACCTACTATGTGCATGTGCCTGACACTGTTCTAAACGCCAAGGAGGCATCACAGAGTTGGACTAACACATGTCCCTCTTTCATGAAGGCAAATGCTGCTGAGGGTGAGGGCAGGATGGAATGTAAATTCTGATGAGCGCTGCCACAGACCCCTGCAAAGGTGTTTTACCAGTTCACACTGGCCTCAGTGGGGCAGGGGAGTGAGTGTGCCTTTACTAGCATCTTGGCAGCATTTGTAGGGTGGGAGGTCTAGGCAGGAGGCTGGACTCCTTATGTCCGGTTCCCTAAAAGAGCTTCAAGTCCACAACTAGGAATGATCCACGTAGGGATTTCGGGGGACGTGAATACCCTAGGTGTCCATACCCTTGGTTGTGACATCACAAAGTGTATTTGTCAAAGCATGGGAGGTATCTGACCCTTTGGTGGCACTGCACCCTGAGTGTGCCATCTCTGACCTGGAGATAAGTCTGTGAGCCAGGGACTGAGGGTGCTGAAACCTTGAGGGGTTTACTATGTCTTGGGCTATGAACTTTGGAGTTTGGAGGATGCGGGGTACCATGGTCTGAGGTCTCTTTGTGGTGGCTGCATGAAACATCATGACCGAGCTGTATGCGTTCACCGTACCAGTGATCTGTGCTGTTGGTGAGACCGTGTCCTATGGTGTGAGTGTGATTGCGACTTCTGTGTCCAGGGTGTGAGGTCTCTGTGCTGTCGGGTTTCTCCATGGCCGCTTATGAAGTTGCTAAAATGCAGGTCGGTCTGTGTTCGAATTTCATCTCACTTATTGAGTCTCTATAGTTTCAGTTTGGTGGATTGTTTGGTGTTGGGTGTCCAGTGAAATGAGGTCTGCCAGGTGCTATTTCCTTGGTCCATATCTGGTCAAGTGTATCATTGATATTTGGGTTTGTGACCCATCGTGTGAGGTCCCTGGGGTATTTGTGAGTCTGGATCCAGGCTCTGATGCTGCACAGCTGGCGGGAGACCAGAGTCCCAGAGAGAGGTTGCTCTGTCTTTGCTCCTGTGCTGCATGGATTGAAACCTCTGAGCCACTTGGGCATTTATGTCTCGATTGAGATATTTTGCCACTTGCCAGGCTTCAGACATGAGGTGCTTGTGACCTCCTGATGTCTCCATCTGACAGCTGTCTATAAAGAAAGTGAGAGGTTGATTGATCTGAGTTGACTGTGAACTCGGCCACTGCCGCTTCGGTCAACCAGGCTTCCTTGTCTAGACCGTTGAGGTATGGGGTTGCCTTCCTTGAGACCCTCCCTGGGCGTCAGTTTCTTGCTACTGTTTTGAAAGTCTCCCTCAGTCACAGTGGTGGAAATGCCATTGTGGAGGATGAGTTTTTTTCTGTGACTCTGACAAAATGCAGCAGGGACACCATGCTCTTTTCTAATATATCCTCTGTGTAATGTAAAGCTGTCTCCCTCTTCATCTTTACTTATTCCCAAAGTGCAGAACGTCATCACCTCCACAGCAAAGCTGTCAGCCAGGAGCACCACTGTACACCCAGCCCTGGGAAACCTTCCTTGTCATGAACATGTCTGCTTTCCCCAAACCTGCCTCCTGTCTCTGATCCCTGCTCTCTGGTGCGGCCCCTCAGCTCAGCTGTCTGGTGGCCTGAAGTCTGGGGAAGCCTTCCAACCTGAGAAGGGCAGGGGAACCGGAGGTCACACCCCAAGGGGAAAACAACAAGGCCATTCTAACTTTGCCCAACATTTCCTGTCATTCCAAAATGTAAACAGGTGCCTGTTAGCCGCTCCTTTGCAAAAGTAATTGAAATCTTCCTGCAGTTGTGTGTCAGGCAGGAGTGCATTGAACACACTGGGAGCAAGTCACCTGAATGTTGGAGGAGGGCGAGTGCATGGGTGATCAGTCCGGTCTGATTCTTTGTGACACCATGATCTTCAGCCTTTTGGGCTCTTCTGTCCATGGGATTTTCCAGGCAAGAATACAGGAGTGGGTTACCATTTCCTCTCCTTGGGGATCTTCTCAATCTAACCCCTGTCCTCCTGTCTCCTACATTGACAGGCAAGTTATTTACCACTCTGCCACCTGGGAAGCCCTTGTTGGGCTGTGGGCAGGGAGGGGGGTTGTGGAAAACTTTCTATTGTTTTTTGAATTGAAAGCTCAACAAGTGAGAATAAGAAAAGAGGAAAAAGAACTACCACACCTGCTGAAAGTGAAAGTCACTCAGTCATGTCTGACTCTTTGCAAACCCATGGTCTATTCAGTCCATGGTCTATACAGTCTGTGGTCTGTACATTCCATGGAATTCTCCAGTCCAGAACACTGGAGTGGGTAGCCTTTCCCTTCTCCAGTGGATCGTCCCAGCCCAGGAATCAAACCCAGGTCTCCCGCATGGCAGGAGGATCTTTACCAGGTGAGCCACAAGGGAAGGCCAAGAATACTGGAGTGGGTAGCCTATCCCTTCTCCAGCGGATCTGTCCGACCCAGCATCGAACCAGGGTGTCCAGTGTTGCAGGTGAATTCTTTAACAGCTGAGCTATCAGGGATTGAAACATTTCACATTGTTGTTCAGTAGCTCAGTGGTGTCCAACTCGTTACAACCTCATGGACTGCAGCATGCTAGGCTTCCCTGTCCTTCACTATATCCTGGAGTTTGCTCAAACCCATGTCCATTGAGGCAATGATGCCATCCAACCATCTCATCATCTGTCGCTCCGTATTCCTCCCGCCCTCAATCTTCCATAGCATCGGGGGCTTTTACATTGAGTCAACACTTCGCATCAAGTAGCCAAAGTATTGGAGCTTCAGCTTCCGTATCAGTACTTCCAACGAATATCCAGGACTGATTTCCTTTAGGATTGACTGCTTTCATCTCCTTGCAGTCCAAAGGACTGTGAAGAGTCATCTCCAACACCTCAGTTCAAAAGCATCAATTATTTAGCGCTCAGCTTTCTTTATAGTTTACTTCTCACATCCATACATAACTACTGGAGAAACCATAGCTTTAACTAGATGGAACTTTGGTGACAAAGTAATGTCCTTGCTTTATAATATGCTGTCTATGTTGGTCATAGCTTTTCTTCTAAGAATCAAGCGTCTTTTAATTTCACCACTGTAGTCACCATCTGCAGTGATTTTGGAGCCCAAAAAGATAAAGTATCTCATGCTTTCCATTGTTTCCCCATCTATTTGCCATGAAGTGATGGGACCGTATGCCATGATATTAGTTTTCTGAATGTTGAACTTTAAGCCAACTTTTTCACTCTCCTCTTTCACTTTCATCAAGAGGCTCTTTAGTTCTTCTTCGCTTTCTGCCACAAGGGTGGTGTCATCTGCATATCTGAGGTTATTGATATTTCTCGCGGCAATCTTGATTCCAGCTTGTGCTTCTTCCAGCCCAGCGTTTCTCATGATGTATTCTGCACATGAGGTAAATAAGCAGGGTGACAATATACAGCCTTGACATACTCCTTTTCCTACTTGGAACCAGTCTGTTGTTCCATGTCCAGTTCTAACTGTTGCTTCCTGACCTGCATACAGGTTTCTCAAGAGGCAGGTCAGGTGGTCTGGTATTCCCATCTCTTTCAGAGTCTTCCACAGTTTATTGTGATCCACACAGTCAAAGGCTTTGGCATAGTCAATAAAGCAGAAATAGATGTTTTCCAGAATTCCCTTGCTTTTTCTATGATCCAACGGATGTTGGCAGTGGGATCTCTGGTTTCTCTGCCTTTTCTAAATCCACGTTGTACATCTGGTACTTCTCCGTTCACATACTGTTGAATCCTAGCTTGATGGATTTTCAGAATGACCTTGCTAGCATCTGAAATGGGTGGAGTTGTGCAGTAGTTTGAACATTCCTTGGCATTGCCTTTCTTTGGGATTGGAGTGAAAACTGCCCTTTTCCAGTCCTGTGGCCACTGCAGAGTTTTCCAAATTTGCTGGCATATTGAGTGCAGCACTTTAACAGCATCATCTTTTAGCTTTTGAAATAGCTGGGATTCCATCAACTCCACCAGCCTTGTTCATAGCAATGTTCCTAAGGCCCACTTGACTTCCCACTCCAGAATGTTTCATGTTATTTCACATTGGCACAACCAAATTCATCAAAAATAGTGAACTTGTGTTTCAGAAGCTGCAACAATTCGTACTCAATGTGGTTGCGAAATACCTTGAGGCCCAAAGTAAAGTCTAAACATTGAAAATCCCTACATTCCTTTAGAAACAAGTGTTTACAGTTTGAAGTGAAACCGGGTGACTCCTGAGTCCCAGGTCACGGAGCTGCTGGGCTGGAGGTGTGGCTAAAATCAGGCAGCCGCAATTTGAGGCCCTCTCCCTGCGTGGAGGGAGGGCCTGCCCCCAGGATGAGAAGAACAGGACCCTCAGGGGTCTCACAGTCTTGCAGAGAGGCAGGCACATTGCTTCAGGCAGGAAATATTCAACAAGGCTTTTCTTGGCTCCCCGTGCCAGGTAAAAGTGGCCAGTCCACAGAAATCCCTGTGCTGGACTTGACTCTCCCCGAAGGGGAAGGGCTAGGGGTAGGAGGCACCCAGTAAACCCCCCTGATAACAACCCAGGGCATTCTGCAGTGTGTTAGAAGGTGGTGGTGCTGTGATCAGATAAATGTAAGTCCTGTGAGGGACTGGTACTGTGGGCAGCAAGGGGGAAAGCTGCAAGTCGCAGTATTGAACAGAGCCACCAGGGTGGGCTTCATTGAGGAGCTGATATTTTAACAAAGACTTGAAGGGGGAAAGGAGTTAGCACAGCAGACATCTGGGGTCAGGATATTGCAGAAGAGCGAACACTGGGGATAAATGCTGGGGGCAGATACTGCCAGGAGGCCAGGGCAGCTGGGAGCAGGGAGTGAGAGCTGAACAGAAAGCGGGGACTAGATCCCACGGCACTGGGTCAGCGTCTGCTCTGTCAGCGAACCGTCAGGGACCAGCAGGGATCAGAGGTGCTGATGGACGTGCCTGTGCCAGGCCTGTGAGGGAGGCAGAGGCAGGACAGGGGGAGACAGCTGAGGTGGGGCAACAAGGTGTGAGGAGGACGCACGAGTGGCAGCTCCAAGTGAGGCTCCATCCTCCCCTGAAATCGACATGCCCTTCCTACTTGTGCTTGTGTCCCCGACTCCATAGACGCCTGTGCTCCGGGCACGGTGTCACAGACTCCACTAGCAGCCTGAGTTCATTCAACAGTCCATCGTCTGGACACAGTTGCAGGGCCTACCCTGCCACTTGGTCTTTGGGAAACGTTCAGTGACCTGACCGGTGCTCTCAGGATCTTGACCCCAGTTCCACTCTGAGGCTACAACTGTGGCTGATGGGGCAACAGAGTGACCCACACGTGTGAAATGAACCTTGCAGCCTCTTTGATCGGGAGTTTCCAGAATTAGGGGTCATATGCAACATGCAGTCCTCCCCCGCCCCCAAAGGGAAAAGAATCTGATTCCACAGATGCCCTGCTTACTCCATTCTCCTGTGTCATTATTAAGACAAAAGTAACTGGTCCATGAAGAGCTACTCTTTATTGACCGAGTATTTACCTTGAGTCCCGGTCCTTCATTTATTGAGGAAGCAATTCTAAGCAGGGACCAGACTCTATGTCTCCTCCTACTGCGACCAAATTGGTTAGGGATGATGGGGACTGTCACCTGCAAGCAGATGACTGCCACGTGCCATGTGAGAAAAGCAACGGCAGGATCTAAATTATAGAACTCTGGGAACACAGAAGAGAGCATCTGACCCCTGCCATATGTCCCTGGCTGGGATATGGTGTGGGTCCCTGGTCAGGACACATTCTCGGGGGGGCGGGGTGGGGTTTCTTGAGGTGGCACTTTGACCTTCCACAGTTTAGACACACATGAGCAGAGGGGCACAGACCTGGACACAAGTGGAGCCAGACAGACTTTCATTCCCAGTTGTCTCCAGACCACCATGGCAGCTGAGTCATCTCCAGTGCTGTCTGCAGCCACTAAAAACACTTCTTGTCCTTTGGTATGCCTCCCAATTCCTTATATCTGATAAATAGAGTGAGACTGGTGGAGACATAACTGGGGTGGGGGCTGGTTGCAATGCCTCTCTGATATGGCAGAGTGCCTCTCTGCAGGGGAACTAAAGGTCCTTCTTGGTGTTGCCTCTGGAGCAACCCTTTCCTACCAGTGGACTCCAGTTTCTTGGCTGCCAGGCAGCTCCTCCTAAGGCGCACACACAAAGGGGCTTAGGCCCATTCAGGGTGGCTTTGCCCTACTGGGTACCTGAGTTTCACAAGCGGACAGGAGACTGGGACGACGGTGCCTCTCCTCTCATGGAACAACATCTGCATCTCGGTAACTGAAACACAAGCCACGTGTGTTGTGGTCACTGCAGAGAAGACTGGCTCTGCACTCAGGAGGAACAGGGCGTGACTCCCAGATCCAGCTTTTACTGCATCAGCCATCTAAGCTCTTTCAGCATGCTTGTCTGTGAGAAGACTGGGGTTCATCCTTAGACCTCCAAGTCTGTGGGGAATAAAACCCCACATGCCCGGCTCCCACAGGCTCCATAAGTAGGCTCCAGGTGAGTCATTTACACTGCGCCCTGTGTTCCGGACACATCAGTGGGGAGGGAGGCATGCCAGAGCCCTTGAGAGTCTACTCCATCTTCTGGCTGGGGTGGGGGTGGGGGTGGTGGAACTGGTGCTGTGTCCAACTATGTAATTGGCTTTACATACCACAGGCACACACTTCATTTCATATTTAGGTGTGTTCTGCTCAGAGGAGTTGTAATGAATGAAGTCTGTCGTCACAGGTGAATCTGTAGCAGGTAAAAGCAGCAGTGGGTTTGCTCCTGCCACTGGCCACCACAGGAACCGGCAGTTCCCTACATGGGTTGATGGCACCAGGTGGAGACACCTGAGGAGTTGCAAGAAGGTGCTGTGACATTCCCTAGGAGGGTCCCCGTACTGAGCTGGCAGCTCATCCTTGCCTCCCCGATGACCACAGGGACTAGTAAATCAAATCCCTCATCGGGAGGACGTGTTAATATACTTCATCTTGTCCTAACAGGAACTCAGACTATAGAGTGAAAAATAGTGAAAATCTCAGCAAAACATAGTGCATGGGTGGGGCAGTTCAAGTCCTACTCTGTGTAGTGGGTCACTGACACCGTAAAGTGACATTTTGAAATGTTCATGCTTCGGCTTATCCCTCCTCACTGTGACGCAGGTGGTCACCCTGGATCTCTTTATGCTTCCGACACTGTGGCCAAATTCCAAAGGCCACGTTCAAACACAACAATGGGCCCATATAAAGCAAGAGGAGAGCTTTTCTGTCTGCATCCTATTCTTAGCAAGGAAGCCTTTCCCAGGCAAACTCTGCCATCATTTCCATTTCGCATCAGCTCATCATGTAGCAGGGATTCATAGTGAAACCTCCACCACCTTCCATTTGGTAAAGATATCAAATCTGTTAACTGTGACTTTTCACCCAGGTACTCCCCAGGAAAAATGGAAATTGCTCTACCCAGCCTGACAGCTGAACCTAAGAAGGAATCAGGCAGATAAGGAGGGAGGAAGGGCATGTGAAGATGGAGGCAAAGGCAGGAGTGAGATTGTGAAATCGGTGGGTGTGGAGGGGGCGAGACGGGGCGGGGGGTGGGCTTGGGAGTAAGAGTGTGAGCACACTGGCCATCTGATGAGCAGAGAGAGGTCTGGGTGGCTGGAATATCAAGTGGGGCATGGAGCAGAAGGAGGGGGTCTGGTGAAGATCAGGCATTTGGGGGCAGACCAGACCTGCTGCCCCTAGTCCAGGAGGCTGGGCAGCATCCTAAGAGCAGCAGGCAGCCCTGCAGAGTTTTGAGCAGCGGTTTCATGCCTGGATTGCACTGAAGAAAGCTTCCCTTCCTCAGGCAGCAGGACAGACCATGTGTTGGAAAGCATCAGGATTGCTGGTGCTTATCAAGGAGAGAGACGAGGGTGACCTGGCCTAGGGAACTCACTGTGCTGACAGAGAAGGAACAGAATCTTACTTAGACTGAGGGGGCAGAGAGGTGAGGCTTGATGACTGAGAGTGTGGTGAGAGAGAGGCAGCAGGCAAGGATGGCTTTCAGCATCTCTGGCCTAAGCAGCTGGGGAGAAAGCTGCCTTGCACTGAGTCAGGTAACAGTAAAGGAGGTGCAGCTGTGTGGGGAGTCGGGGAGATGGGCGCAGTTTAGACATGTTGAATATTCCTTGCCTGTGGGACTCAAACACATATTATCAGAACGACTTGGGGGAGCTGACCTAACTTCTCTGTGCCCATGATGCCTCATCTGTGATAGGGAGAATGAGACTGATAATTAAGAAAAACACTCATTTCCTGTTTCATTGCTTTAGTCTAGGAGAATGTTCCCCTTTTACAAAGAAGTGCTGTCTTCCTGTCAGGTATTCTGTCTGTAAAATGGGAATGTATCTACTTATCCATATATCTGCTTGGTTTTACATATCTGCTTTGTGTATTTTCATCATGTGGTATGTATTGTCAACTGTAAAGAAAAATAAACTCAAAGGAACAAGTGTTTCTTGTCACATGCATGCAGATTGGCAGTCCATCAACCTGTCTCTCAGAGAAACAGTCCCCTTTAGAAACTCCAGTCTTCCTCCTGTAGCTCCTCACTCCCTCCAGGGGGTGGGTAGAGGCCTGTGGGACCCACTGTGTCTTACACTTCTCTTCCCTGTGAAGGCATCTCCGGTGTCCCAGAAGGTGCCTAGCACTTGATGAGTGCAGTCTCCCTGCAGACCTATCAGTTGACTAGGGAAGTCTGTAGTCAGGAGGAGAGTGCTGAGCCTGATGTGTGGATCTGGAACCATCACTGTGTGGTGCCGAGCTGGGAGGTGATGAAGCCACAGATAACCTAGATTTGAATCAAGTTCCCACCACTTATTCCTTCTGCGACTTTGGGCAAGTTACTCACAGTCTCTGTGACTCAGTTTCGTCAATTAAAGAGGATGACGATCCTATTCTGTGATAATGACTTCTTTTTGCTGCCTTCATTTAGATTACCAAAAAAACACAACCTTTTGAGAACTATAGAGTGATGTTCAGGTGTCGATTACTTCCAGAGTCAAAACGGAACCTGTCAACAAAGACATGAAAAGATGCTCAACCTCGCTCATCAGGAGAGAAATGCAAATCAGAACCACAAGTAGGTATCTTGTCACAGCGGTCAGAATGGTCAGTATCAGAGGTCTACACACGATGCTGGAGTGGATGTGGAGAAAAGGGAATCCTCCTATACTGTTTGTGAGAAGAAAACTGATACAGCCACTATGGAGATCAGTGTGGGGATTTCTTTAAAAACTGGGAATAAAACCACGACGTGCTGTGCCGTGCTTACTTGCTCAGTTGTCTCCAACTCTTTGCAGCCCCATGGACAGTGGCCCACCAGGCTACTCTGCCCATGGGGATTCCCCAGGCAAGAATACCGAGGTGGGTTGTCATGCCCTCCTCCAGGGGATCTTCCCAACCCAGGGATCAAAGCCAGTCTCCCGCATTGCAGGCGAATCTGTTATTGTCTGAGCAACCAGGGAAGCCCATAAATACCGGAGTGGCTAGCCTATCCCTTCTCCAGATGGTCTTCCCGACCCAGGATTTGAACCGGGTTCTGCCACACTGCACATGGATTCTTTACCAGCTGAGCTACCAGGGAAGCCCATAAAAATACCATATGACCCAGAAATCAGACTATTGGGCATACGCCCTGAGAAAACTATAATTCAGAAAGACACATGTACCCAAATATTCCTTGCACCACTATCTAAAATATCCACGATATGGAAGAAACGTAGATGTCTGTCAATGAATGGATAAAGATGTTGTGGCACATGTATACAATGGAATATTAATCAGTTATAAAAGGGAATGAATTTGAGTCTGGTGCCCCACTGGTGCGCAGAACACGATCACCATCTTATGAGTGATGACAAGGTGAGGTACACAGAGCAGTGCCGCTGTTGATACGCTGTCGATTTGTTTGCTGCAAACAGCACACAGGAAACAGTGGCTAGAGCAAACCTCTCGGCTCAGTTTACATAGGTCCAGGGCTGTTCCTGTCTTTTATTCCCACATTGTCCAGAACCTTATTGTACCAGAGCAACACTCGCCTTTCCCCTTCCTAGTGCATCACCATCATAGCAGCTGTTTCTCACCTGAATTGCCAGTGAGTGAACCCTGAAAATTCTAGGCTCACATCTCTGTTCCTTTGAGCGGGTGTAGGACATCCTGTCTTCAATCCCCACTCAGACAGGAGTGTCTAGTGTCCGTCTCTTCCCACTTGGCTTCCCCTATATTCTATATCTCGGACAGTCCTTTACCTCCTGAGACTGAGTTCTGTCCTAGGCTATGGCTGCTTTCAGCACTGTGCTGAGACCATTGATGACCAGGTGGGCACTGGGGGGATACTTGTGGGATGAATCCAGTTCGGAGAGCCGGGCTACTTTATTTCATGGGTGAGAGGTGGAACTTCCACTCAGGCTGCCATCAGCAAGATGGATGGTTTGAAGGTGCTGATCAGCGTCCTTGGGCAAGCCCACAGGAGCTCTGTCAACTCTGCTCTCCTCGTCTTCCTCTTGCTCCCATAGCTACTTCTGCTCCTTGCCCTCCCCCGTGCCCTCGTTTCTCCTCTCACTGCTCTCCGTGTACATGTACACTGTGCCTGAGCCTGTCCTGTCTCCTGACTCCATGTTGTGTGATTGTCAGTTACCTTTCTGACTAGCTTCTTTGAAAAGTTTTCCCTTTACTCACAGTCCAGGGTGGATGCTGCAATACAGTAAGCATCATGGGTCTCCTTTTATTCTTTTTCCCTCATTTTCTCCTTTTCTTTTCTTCCTTTTCTCCATTTTATGAGGAAACAATACAGTGTGTGGGTATGGACACTACCTCTGATTCTTCACAACCTTCCTTGCACCCAGTTCTCCCACTTGCTGTCATCACATCTTAAGAAATTAAATTGCCTCATTGTGCCATACAGCCTCACCTGAAAATGGGTGAATTATTCTGAATAACGACCTGAACTGTGCGGGCTGTTTTTGTGAGTATGGAATGGGGCTATTAGAGATGTGCTGGCTCCTTCCCTGGTGTAACAACTACTGAGTTGCCACAGGGCAGATTACAGGTCAGGCCTTACCTTCAAGCTTCACAAAGCACTTCAAGGTCACATTAGACATCTGTGTCCAGCCTAGAGTTTCTTCCTTCTCAGCCACAGTGCTCGAGCTTTTCCCTCACAGCTAGATGAACCCTCACCAGGAGGCTGGCTTCTCTGTTACACCTCTCCCACCTGGAAACCACTCACAGTCTTCATCTTCTGTTACGTGCATGATGCTTTTCCTGGTAATTTTTGCTTCAGATGGATTGGGGCTGCTCCTATGGCAAGGGAATGCCCAGGACTGATAACAAGGGTGTGATGTTTCCCTGCTCCCCTCTGGCATAAAAACTATCTGGGACCTGTGCCCAAACTCCTCTCCGCATGTCACCTCCCTCCATCCCACTGTTCACAGTTTACACTCAAGCTGGGTTCCAGTGCAGGCCCTACCAGCCCAGTCACTCTCCTTCAGCCTCAAATTCCTTATCTGTAAAATGGCAATAACTCTACCTGTTGGTGAGGTTTATTGGGAGACCTAGTGGAGATAACAGATGTAAAACACCTAACGCCCATGACCTGGCAGGTGGAAGGCACTAAATAAATGGCTGTATCCTCTATCTATCAGCTTCTTTAATGCACAGCATCTGGTGTGGGATGATACAGTGACTCAGTCAAAGTCTTTGGATTTGATTGAGAAAGATGTGACATATTGGGGGTGTATTAGTCAGGCTTCTCCAGGGAAACAGAGCCAATAGAGAGAGACTTATTTTAGGGAATTGGATCATGGACTCGTGGGTGCTGACAGTTCTGATATCCTTAGATATCAGTCAGCTGGCTGGAAACCCAGGTTGTAGTCTAGAGGCCCAAATCTGCAGAACAGGCCAGCAACTTTGAGTCTCATGCAAAGTTCCTCAGGCTGTAGTCTTGAGGCTAACCTGTTTCATGCTCAGGAAGCTTCAGTCCCTGCTCTTAAGCTTTTTCAACTGATTGGATGAAGAAACTGCCCCCCATCCCTGTTATGGTGGGTAATACAATTCCCTTAATGTCTACTGGGAGAAAAGTATGACTAACCTAGAAAGCATATTGAAAAAACAGAGACATTGGTTTGCCAACAAAGGCCTGTCAAGTCAAAGCTATGGTTTTTCCGATAGTCATGTACAGACATGATAAAGAAAGCTGAGCGCCAAAGTATTGATGCTTTTGAACTGTGGTGTTGGAGAAGACTCTTGAGAGTCCCTTGGACAGTAAGGAGATTGAACCAGTCCATCCTAAAGGAAATCAGCTGTGAATATTCATTGGAAGGACTGATGCTGAAACTGAAACTGCAATATTTTGAATATCTGATGTGAAGAAGTGACTCATTGGAAAAGACCCTGATGCTGGGAAAGATTGAAGGCAGGAGGAGATGGGGACAACAGAGGATGAGATGGTTGGATGGCATCACCGACTCAATGGACAGGAGTTTGAGTAAGCTTCGGGAGCTGGTGATGGACAGGGAGGCCTGGCCGTGCTGCAGTCCATGGGGTCACAAAGAGTTGGCCATGACTGAGCAACTGAACTCAACTGAAAGTCTAGTGATAACAACGTGAATCAAGTATTCAAGTACATTTCTAGCCCTCCATCTATTGGCTAACATTTAAAAAACCGGGCACCAGAGCCAAGCCAAGATGACTTTTACTTTATTCATCACAGTGGGTAAGCAGTACACTGAGAAACATCACCTCCCAAACAGAATCTCTAGCCAATGGGCTATCTCTGTAGCTTTACTCCTCAAGTAAAACCTGCTCCCTGGCCTCAGAAGCCACGTGAAATAACCAAGAGAACTTCAGGCAGTGGTGATTTAAGCAGCGATTTGGTGTGATATCTTTATTCATTTGGGCCACGTGACTGCAGAATGAAATGGGATGGGGTGGTGAAGGAAAGGAGATGATGAATTTATTGCCCTCACCACCTCCCTGTGCCCAGGTAGCCGACTTCAATATGTCTGACTGGTATTAATGCCTTTGTGTGTAGGCTCACTATTAACATCAGGTGTGTGGTATGAGAAACTTGGTGGGCAAATCAGATAGCATGGCCAAATATTCATTTCTCAGAGTGGATGAAAGGAGAAGAAGAAGAGTAAGAATGATGAACCACAGGTTAGTTATGAGTCAGTTTCTAAAATCTCAGTATTTCCTCACAAGGTGTGTGTGTGAATTCTTTTCTTTATCTGGGAATTGGCTTTCTATATGAAGAAATATCATTGTGAGAGACTCCTTGTGACATGTGAAAAGTGGTTGGGAGTGAATTGGGTTAAGGTCACTTTCCAAATGTTTGACATTAAGTGTTCTTTTTTTTTTTTTTTTGTAAGGGGCCAGCAGTGGCCCTAAAGAACTGAACCAAGTGGTTGAAATACAGGTTTCAGTTACTGAAATGTGAAGAGACTCTTTCTGGGATGTGTGTTCATCCTAGCCTGTGGCCGGTCACAGGCAACTCATAGGATTTGAACCGTGTCTTCCTAATGTCATTTGTTTCTTGCCCTTCAACACGCTGGAGGCCGCAGTACCGATCACTAAAATTTCGAAGTAAGTTCTCTGAGAAAAGTAGCTCTCTAGAACACAGCAGTGCCTGGGAAGCCGATCTAAAGTTTTAACATAGCCTAGCTACAGTTTTATCATAGAGGTTTAACATAGCCGAGTTTTAACATAACATAGATGTAATTTTTGTTAGCTTCACCCAAGATATGATTATTCAAAGAATATAGAGATGCACCTACTTCCGTATCTACCATTGGATTTTCCAAATGAACATACAGTAAGATCGGCCTGGTTTTCTTTCTTATTGATTTCTTTATTGTTGGCTGCACTGAGTCTTTGTTGCTGCATGAGGGCTTTCTCTAGCTGTGGAAAAGGACTGCTCTCTAGTGGTGGTGCGCGGGCTTCTCATTGCAGAGACTTCTCTTGTTGCAGAGCATGAGCTCTAGGCTCATGGCTTCAGTAGTTGGAGCAGGAAGGTTCAGGAGTGTGACACACAGTCCTAGTTGCTCTGCTGCATGTGGAATCTTCCTGGACTAGGGGTTGAATGCTTGCCCGTTTCATTGGCAGGTGGATTCTTTTTTTTTTTTTCATCATTAATTTATTTTAATCGGAGAAGAATGCTTTACAATATTCTGATGGTTTTTTACCATATATCAACACAAATTGGCCACAGCTATACATGTGTTCCCCCATTCCTGAACCGTGGGTCCCACCTCCCTCCCCATCCTGTCCTTCTGGGTTGTCCCAGAGCAGCAGTTTGGGTGTCCTGCTTCATGCATTGAACTTGCACTGGTCATCTATTTTACATATGGTAATGTATATGTTTAAGTGCTATTCACTCAATCATCCGACCCTCCCCTTCCCCCACCGAGTTGAAAAGTCTGTTGTATAGGTCTGTCTTCATTGCTACCCTGCATGCAGAATCATTGCTACCACCTTTCTAAATTCCATATATATGCCTTAATATAAGTATTTGTCTTTCTCTTTCTGACTTACTTCTCTCTGTATAACAGGATCCAGGTTCATCCACCTCATTAGAACTGATTCCAGTGTGTTCTGTTTTAATAGCAGAGTAATATTCCATTGTGTATATGTACCACTACTTCCTTATCCATTTGTCTGCTGATAGACATCTTGGTTGCTCCAATGTCGTAACTATTGTAAATAGTGCTGCAGTGAACATAGGGGTACATGTGTCTCTTTCAAATCGATCTGAAACAGACACGTGTACCCCAATATTCATCGAAGCACTATTTATAATAACCAGGACATGGAAGCAACCTAGATGCCCATCAGCAGACGAATGGATAAGAAAGCTACGGTACAATGGTGAATGGTATTGTTTCCTTAATTTCTCTTTCTGTTTTCTCATTGTTAGTGTATAGGAATGCAAGGGATTTCTGTGTGTTAATTTCATATCCTGCAACTTTACTGTATTTGTTGATTAGCTCTAGTAATTTTCTGGTAGAGTCTTTAGGGTTTTCTATGTAGAGGATCATGTCATCTGCAAACAGCGCGAGTTTCACTTCTTCTTTTCCTATCTGGATTCCTTTCACTTCTTATTCTGCTCTGATTGCTGTGGCCAAAACTGGTCAACCACTTGTAAATGAATGAAACTAGAACACTTTCTAACACCATACACAAAAATAAATTCAAAATGGATTAGAGACCTAAATGTAAGACCAGAAATGATAAAACTCCTAGAGGAGAACTTAGGCAAAACACTCTCTGACATAAATCACAGCAGGATCCTCTATGACCCACCTCCCAGAATATTGGAAATAAAAGCAAAAATAAACAAATGGGACCTAATGAAACTTAAAAGCTTTTGAACAACAAAGGAAACTATAAGCAAGGTGAAAAGACAGCCCTCAGATTGGGAGAAAATAATAGCAAACGAAGCAACAGACAAAGGATTAATCTCAAAAATATTCAAGCAACTCCTGCAGCTCAATTCCAGAAAAATAAATGACCCAATCAAAAAATGGGCCAAAGAACTAAACAGACATTTCTCCAAAGAAGACATACACATGGCTAACAAACACATGAAAAGATGTTCAGCATCACTCATTATCAGAGAAATGCAAATCCAAGCCACAATGAGGTACCATTACACGCCAGTCAGGATGGCTGTTATCCAAATGTCTACAAGCAATAAATGCTGGAGAGGGTGTGGAGAAAAGGGAACCCTCTTACACTGTTGGTGGGAATGCAAACTAGTACAGCCACTATGGAAAACAGTGTGGAGATTTCTTAAAAAACTGGAAATAGAACTGCCATATGACCCAGCAATCCCACTTCTGGGCATACACACTGAGAAAACCAGATCTGAAAGAGACACGTGCACCCCAATGTTCTTCGCAGCACTGTTTATAATAGCCAGGACATGGAAGCAACCTAGATGCCCATCAGCAGATGAATGGATAAGGAAGCTCTGGTACAGATACAGCATTTATTATTACTCACCCATGAAAAGAATTCATTTGAATCAGTTCTAATGAGATGGATGAAACTGGAGACCATTATACAGAGCGAAGTTAGCCAGAAAGATAAAGAACATTACAGCATACTAACACATATATATGGAATTTAGAAAGATAGTAACGATAACCCTATATGCAAAACAGAAAAAGAGACACAGATGTACAAAACAGACTTTTGGACTCTGTGGGAGAAGGCGAGGGTGGCATGTTTTGAGAGTATAGCATTGTATATTATCTAGGGTGAAACAGATCACCAGCCCAGGTTGGATGCATGAGACAAGTGCCCGGGCCTGTTGCACTGGGAAGACCCAGAGGCATCAGGTAGAGAGAGAGGTGGGAGGGTGGATCGGGATGGGGAATACATGTAAATCCATGGCTGATTCATGTCAATGTATGACAAAAGGCACTACAGTATTGTAAAGTAATTAACCTCCAACTAATAAAAATAAATGAAAACAAACAAACAAACAAATCTGGTTTCCTCGGGGTGTATGCCCAGCAGTGGGTCATATGGCAGTTCTATTCCCAGATTTTTAAGGAATCTGCACACTGTTCTCCATAGTGGCTATACCAGTTTGCATTCCCACCAACCGTGGCAGAAGGTTCCCTTTTCTCCCCACCCTCTCCAGCATTTATTGTTTGTAGACATTTTGATGATGGCCATTCTGACCAGTGTGTGATGATACCTCATTGTGGTTTTCATTTGCATTTTTCTAATAATCTATGATACTGAGCATCTTTTCATGTGTTTATTAGCTATCTGTATGTCTTTGGAGAAATGTCTGCTTAGGTCACTTGCCTACTTTTTATTGGATGTTAATTTTTTTTATACTGAGCCACATGAGCTGTTTGTATATTTTGGAGATTCATTCTTTGTCAGTTGTTTCATTTGCTATTATTTTCTCCTGTTCTGAGCGCTGTCTTTTCACCTTGCTTATAGTTTCCTTCGTTGTTCAAAAGCTTTTAAGCTTAATTAGGTCCCATGTGTTTATTTTTGTTTTTTATTTCCATTACTCTGGGAGGTGGATCCTAGAGGATTTTGCTGTGATTTATGTCAGAGAATGTTCTGCCTATGTTTTCCTCTTAAGAGTTCTGTAAGTTCTGGTCTTACACATAGGTCTCTAATCCATTTTGAGTTTATTTTTGCATATGGTATTGGAAAGTGCTCCAGTTTCATTCTCTTATACGTAGTTGACCAGTTTTCCCAGCACCACGAGCTGAAGAGACTGTATTTTATCTATTGTATATTTGTGCCTCCTTTGTCAAAGATAAGCTGTTCATAGGTGAAGGGATTTTTCACTGAACTTTCTGTTTTGTCCCATTGATTGATATTTCTGTCTTTGTGCCAGTACCATACTATCTTGATGACTCTGGCTTTGTAGTATAGTCTGAGTCAGGAAGGTGGATTCCTCCAGTTCCATTATTCTCTCTCAAGGTTGTTTTGAGCATTCTGGGTCTTTGGTATTTCCATAGAAACTGTGAAATAATTTGTTCTAGTTCTGTGAAAAATACCATTGATAGTTTGATCAGGATTGTGATGAATCTATAGATTGCTGTGGGTAGTAGAGTCATTTTCACTATATTGATTCTTCACTCCAAGAACATGGTACATTTCTCTACTTGTGCTATCTTTGATGTCTTTCATCAGTTTTATTTTAATAGTTTTCTGTATCCAGGTTTTCTGTTTCTCAGCTAAATTTATTCCTAAGTATTTTATTGTTTTTGTTGAGATGGTGAATGGAATTGTTTCCTTAATTTCTCTGATTTTTCACTGTTAGAGTATAGGAATGCAAGGAATTTCTGTGTATTAATTTTATATGGCAGGCACATTCTTAACCACTGGACCACCAGGGAAGTCCTGGCCTCCTTGTCTTTGGGTGTGAAGCTCTCTGAGATCTGACACATGGTGAGTTCCGGTGATCACTACCATGACCAGGAACAGGCCACGTCCATCACCCTGAAAATGCCCAGGTGCTGCCCCTTTCTGGTTTCTCCTTCCACACCTGAATCCTTGGAAAAAGGATCTGTGCTCCTTCACTGTATTTTGGCCTTTGCAAATTTAAAATTCCTTACGTATTCTGAATATAAGACCTTTCTCATACCTGTGATTCACAAACATCTTTCCCCTAATAACAAACGGCTTCACTTTTCATTACAAGAGATGGGACTGATGAAAACTACTTTTCCTCCCCACACTCAGAGCCCAATATTGTGTAGACAGCAAGTGCCCGTGAGAGTCTTCAGAAGTGAAAATGAATTGTGCTGTCTGTCAGTCTGAGTTCTCAGCTAGTCCTCAGAGCTATATTTCTCATCTCTGATCCCCTACCTGAAGGGAAAATATAATAGAACTGTCTAAGGACAGGTGCTATATTTTTTGCTGTGTTTTTCGTCACACCAGTATTTGCAGTATCAACCAAGCAATGACCAGCAGTCTGTTCTCAATATATGTCTGTAGACCAAATGAAAAGTACCTGATTTCTTCCAGGTGCTTTACTTTATAATTGTGTTGTGTCATAATACTGACACAGTGGATGAACCACTTTCTATGTGGTACTCTCCCTTGTCATTTAGCATCTTATTATAAGAACTATATTATACATTTTTTAAAGTTTTCCAGGCTATTTTACATTCATTTGGTCTTCCCTGGCGGCTCCAACGGTAAAGAATCTGCCAGCAATGCGGGAGGCCTCGGTACAATCCCTGTGAGACCCAGGGTCAGTACCTGGGTCGGGAAGATCCCCAGGAGAAGATAATTGCAACCCACTCCACTCTTCTTGCCTGGAGAATCCCCATGGACAGAGGAGCCTGGCGGGCTACAGTCCAGGGCTTCTCAACGAGTCAGACAGGGCTGAGTGACGACACTTTGACTTTACCCTCATTCCCATTATTTTATTTCCTTCTCCTATTGGGGATAGGAAAGCATCCTGCAAACCAGTGTGCAGACTACAATCTAACGGAGGGACACTCTTGGAGGAACCCGGAGAACCTGGACAGCTGACCCTTCCTCTGTGGGTTACAGTTCCCAAAGGCAAAAACGAGGGCAGTAATACCACCTGCTTCTTGGGTCGTGTCCAGCATCAATGAGCCAGCAGGATCTTAGCTTGCCACTTGTCCCTGTCATGTTATTATTGTAGGTGGCTCAGATAGTAAGGAGGCAGCCTGCAATGCAGGACACCCAGGTTCAATCCTTGGGTTGGGAAGATCCACTGGAGAAGGAAATGGCAACCCACTTCAATAGCAGCATCCCATGGGCAGAGGAGCCTGGCAGCCTACACAGTCCAGTTCAGCTCGGTCGTACAGTCGTGTCCGACTCGTTGCAACCCCACAAACCGCAGCGCACCAGGCCTCCCTCTCCATCACCAACTCCCAGAGTCCCCCCAAACCCATGTCCATCGAGTCAGTGATGCCATCCAACCATCTTATCCTCTGTCGTCCCCTTTTTCTCCTGCCCTCAATCTCTCCCAGCATCAGGGCCTTTTCAAGTGAGTCAGCTCTTCGCATCAGGTGGCCAAAATATTGGAGTTTCAGCTTCAACATCACTCCTTCCAATCAACACGCAGGACTGATCCCCTTTAGGTTGGACTGGTTGGATCTCCTTGCAGTCTAAGGGACTTTCAAGAGTCTTCTCCAACACCACACTTCAAAAGCATCAATCCTTCAGTGCTCAGCTTTCTTTATAGTCCAACTCTCACATCCGTACATGACCACTGGAAAAACCATAGCCTTGACTAGACGGACCTTTGTTGACAATGTAATGTCTCTGCTTTATAACATGCAGTCTAGGTTGGTCATAACTCTCCTTCCAAGGAGTAAGCATCTTTTAATTTCATGGCTGCAGTCACCATGTGCAGTATTTTGGAGCCCCCCAAAATAAAGTCTGTCACTGTTTCCCGATCTATTTGCCATGAAGTGATGGGCCCAGATGCCATGATCTTAGTTTTCTGAAGGTTGAGCTTTAAGCCAACTTTTTCACTCTCCTCTTTCACTTTCTTCAAAGGACTCTTTAGTTCTTCTTCGCTTTATCCCATAAGGGTGGTGTCATCTATTTATGTGAAGTTATTGATATTTCTCCTGGCAATCTTGATTCCAGCTCGTGCTCCCTCCACCCCAGCGTTTCTCATGATGTACTCTGGTTTTAGGAAAGGCAGAGGAACCAGAGATCAAATTGCCAATATCCCCTGGATCATTGAAAAAGCAAGAGAGGGGGGCTTCTGCCTGAGGCCTCCCTCCCTCTGCCCTCGCCCGCTGGTCTGCCTGTCCCCCAGCTGTGACAATGTAGAGCCTTGATATAGTCCATTCCCTATTTGGAACCAATCTGTTCATCCACGTCCAGTTCTAACTCTTCCATTCTGACCTGCATACAGGTTTCTCAAGAGGCAGGTCAGGTGGTCTGGTATTCCCATCTCTTTCAGAATTTTCCACAGTTTATTATGATCCACACAGGCAAAGGCTTTGGCATAGTCAATAAAGCAGAAATAGATGTTTTTCTGGACGCTCTTTATTTTTGATGATCCAGCGGATGTTGGCAATTTGATCTCTGGTTCCTCTGCCTTTTCTAAAACCAGCTTGAACTTCTGGAAGTTCGCCGTTCATGTATTGCTGAAGCCGGGCTTGGGGAATTTTAACCATCACTTTATTAGCGTGTGAGATGAGTGCAATTGTGCGGTACTTTGAGCGTTCTTTGGCCTTTCCTTTCTTTGGGATTGGAATGAAAACTGACCTTTTCCAGCTCTGTGGTCACCGGTGAGTTTTCCAAATTTGCTGGCTGCACCCAGCCCCTCACCTCTGCCGGGATCCCATGCCTTGCACCTTCCCAGGGACTTTCAACCTGCAGTTATCACCCCTCTTGCCTGAACCAGCCCCTGCTCCCTCTACATCGCAGCATTCCACAAAAAAGGGGGAAACCCATCCTCTTCTACCACCCTCTTCTGCAGCTACTGGCACATCACCGGTTGCCCTTCAGAACAAAACTGCTTCAAATTCTGCTGAGATATTCTCTACTCAGCCCCCTTCCATGAATCTTTTGTCCCAGTCATTCCACTGTAACTGGCCTTGTCAAGCCCATCATTAAAATTGATACTTCCTGATACCGCAGACACTCTTCAGTGCTCATCTTAGCCAACATCTCTGGCAACTTCGGTATATATGATTCTTGTGTTCTTTATCCCTGTGTTTTCATATTTCAGGGGCTGGGGCTTCTGTGACACCAAAGTATCCTAACTGTACTTGACAAGGTACACATTCTACCCTATGCCCCCTTTGACCTGGATAGTGTATGGGAAGTCTTGGGTCAAATGAAAGAGAAGCCAAAGAAAAGAGCGTCCCAGTCACAGCGGGGGAAACGGCCCACAGAGGCAGTGGCAGGCAGAGGTGAGAGGGCTCAGACAGGGAGGTGTGAGAAGAAATGAAGAGGAAGACTAGGGCAAGGAGGATTCCACCCCATTCCCACTTGGGACTCACAGGGGGCACACTGCGAAATGACCCAATGTTGTCTTTCGGCAGATGGGTGGCTGTCGTTTAGGAATTTCGTTTTCTGGAGCTGATCTTGGTGCCTGCTTTGCTGCAGGTGAGATCCAAGGGAGGGCTCTGCATCACCTGAGGGAGAAATGTGGAAAGGCACGGAATCCAGACGAAACCGAAGCAGGCAATGGGCTAGGAGGCCTTGCAGCTGAGGCTGAGGAGTGGACATCCCTGCCCAGGGATGGGCTGGACAATGAGACCCCGATTCAGAGGGGTCTGAAGATGCCAGCAGAGTGGCTGAGGCTCAGTCAGCCAGGGAGCACTGGATCCACAGCAAGAGGACGGAGACAGAAATGCAAGTTTCACCACCCCCACCCACGGGTGGTGCAGGTCAGCATCAACAGCTGGAGCCAGGAGAGGACAGTCCTCTTTCCCTCAGGGACCACTGAGGCCACTTTGAGGGACAAAGGTACGCTGTGTTATAGACTACCCCTCCCACATTACCGCAAGCCTTGTAATTGACACATACCCCTGCTCCATGGCTGAAAGAAGTAGAGAGCATTTTCACCAGAATATACTGAGCATTTTTATCTTTGGATATTCAGTTGGTTGCATGCAACCACGCTTTCCATGTTAGAAGCAACTGCAATAGGAGTTTTCTGGTGACTAACTAGTATGAACGGTGAACACTCATGAGGAAGATCACATCAGCCAGGGAGAACAAACAGATTAAAGTGTCCGTGGAATCTGAGGAGCATACATTGAGACTGTGATCTCAACAACCCATGCGCCCCTCCACCCCCGCCACCGCCCTGGCTCTTCCCGTGACCAAGGGTCGCAGAGGCAGAGTGGGGCCCAGAGGGAGAGGAAGGTCTTCCTGGAACTCCAATGCTGCTTTGAAACCACCACTCTCCCTTGACCTCAACGTGAATACTCACCTGTGAAGATGATTCCAATTCTCCATTGTGTCTTCTAGTCAACAGTCCTGATGATTCTTTGGAATTGGCATCCTGGTCTCTTTGGTTTGGAGAACAGAAAATAGCATACCCTGCAAGCACACAGACCTCTACTTCCAATACGCTGCATCTTTGATTCCTTTCAAGCCATGCTTCTTGAAAGCACAGACTCCAGGAGCATCCTTAGCTGGTTACCTCTTGATTCCTCCTCTGAGTACCCATCCACACAACATCCCCTTGCTAACACATCCCAAGAGCTCCGTGGGCCAAACCGTAGTACCTGGTGCTGTATTGGCCACAGACACATTCCGCCTTCAAAAACACTTTCCTTGGTCAGAGTCTCTGACAGAAGCGCATCCTGGCTTTCCTCCTCCCTCTCAGTCCATTACTTCTAAGACTCTTTGTGTGTCCATTTACATTGATCCCCTCCTAAATCTTGGTTTTGCTTTCCTCTGGTTTCCCACCTCTGCCCCGTGCTCTTCCATTCTACACATAATCCTTGGGTGACCACGTCACCCCCCACAGCTTTTACCCATCTGACTTGTTTTCATTAGTATCCCTCTATGCTGATAGCTTTTCCTATCACCAGATCTACCTAAGATGTCCCAACTGGGCCCCACTTCCCCCACAGGCTGAGACGTATAGGCCATCTGCACTCAGATGTCCCATAAGCACTGCAGACCTGCTAGTAGCCCCAGGGCAATGTTCCCTGGGGTGTCTCATGGATGGGCACGGCCATCCACCCAGTTCCTTCAACCACAATCCCGGACATGCTGCTGGGTGTGATCTTCACCGAGCCATGACTCCCCTGGAGCTGCTCTGGAAAAGGCTGACCCGAGATATTCCTGTTGCCACAGGTGGGGATCCGTTCCTCTCAGGTGCCCTGTTCCTACAGACACACTCTGAAGGTGTCCTGAGCACAGGCCATCACCCTCCTTTGGATCTCCGAGAGAACCTGGCCACTGTAATCCATATGAGAGGATGAAAGCCTTGTCTTTAACAGGACGGTGAGTCAGGACACAGCAGTGTAAGCCCATCATTGGGGAACAGGCCAAGGATTATCCAGAAGAGATTCCTAAAGTAGAACGTTTCGAGAGGTGGGTCTTAAAAGGTGTGCATCAAACAAGGGATTGCGTAACTGTATTTTTCCCAATAAACATCCTGTTCTTATTTGGTCTTCATCTGAGCATGGGAGTTAATTTGATAACACAGGAAAATAGTTTAAAACAGCAACTGAGCCCAGGCAGGAGATATGCTGACACCCGATCCTTCCACATCAACATTAATAGCTACAAATCTCAGCCATCTTTAATCTTTTTTTGAAGCACTCTTTTGATCTGTCCAATGCAGTAATCTCCACAGTGTTTTAGAAATGTATTCAACTAACTAGGCACAAGGGATCCTGACAAGAACTACAACATACTGAGTTTCACTAACAACAGCAGGGTTTAAACTGTAAAACTTTGGATTCAGGAACATGCAGCAGAGCAAGCACAAGGTCAGTTTTCAAACAAGTATTTATTTGGGCAAGTTGTCCCTTTTCTTAGCCTAAGGTGCCTGTCAAGCATAGCGGGCCACGATGAAAGCCTTCTTTGCTTGTAGAGAGTTGGAAGTTTTCGATGTTCGATTTCTTCCAGTAAGAATGGGTTCTGTTTCCACAGCTGCAAGCTCGGCTTCCGTAAGAGAACTTTTTCACATAATGCTCATGCCAGGGCTACACACCAACCCTACTATATTAGTCTCTCCTGGGATGTGCTGCCAGCATCAGCTCTTCTAAAGCCTCTCCAGGGGAGATGTGATGCACAGTTAAGATTGAGAAGCACAATCACATGATGCTTCACCTGTCCTGGTTTAAATAGAATCCTCAACTGAGGAGCAATATTTGCTACTAATGAAATTTTTAAAAAATTTGTAATTAAAAATTCCCTTCTGAGGTAAATTCCCTTTTGAGGGATTTTGACATATTTATTCACAGCCATATTTAGAACAATTTCAATGACTCAGAGATGTGTCATGACCCCAAGTCCCCCTCCTTACCAGACAATCAGGCAGATGGAGGGGAGGGAATGCCCCTCAGTCCTGGTGGCAGAAGGAGGATGGATCAAGTTCCGTTGTCTTGGTTACTGCTCTGCTGACCATCCCTCCTGGGTTGCTGAGCTCAGGCAGGGGGCCTCACACCAGGCTACAGGTATTCCTGTGACCAGAGGTTGGAGCTAAGGGCTGAGATCCGTTACCAGGGAAACGGAAGCTGGGTTCACGTGATTTGAGAAGAATAGGAAAACAACGAAGTGGAATTTCAGATGCAGGGTGGGTTTTGGGAGCCCGTCCAGAGCCACTGACTTGTGGTCACACAACGGGCCCCTTGAGTCAACACAGAGACACACTAGTTGTGTGTGCTCCCTGGGGATTCTGTCCTGACGTGCACAGCGACTGTTTCTGGAGGGAGCATCTAGCACTCGTGGAGGAGGCCCGACCCAGAACGTGGAAGGAGCAGGGGCACTCCTCGTTGTTACAAAAGCAATGGCATGTCTTTCCCCACATGTCTCACTTGGACATCTGCATTACCTTCCTAAACTGCTTTACTGAGGTATAATTACGTACCACAAATCACACCCATCACTCCCAGGGCAGTGACTTTTAGCACCTTCACACAGTGTTGCAACCCCCACCACAGTGCAGGTGTGGAACACTGCCAGTGCCACTAAAGGTTCCGTGTACCCATCAGCAGTGGATCCCCAACAGGACCTGCAGGCCCAGGCATCCTCTCGTCTGATTTCCCTCTCTGTAGATTTGCCCTTTCTGGGCATTTCATATCAACCGACTCCTGCAGGAAGTGGCCTTTTGTGTCTGGGTTCTTTCACTTAGCATAATGCTTTGGAGGCTCACCCATGTGGCAGCAGAAAGCAGATGTTCATCACTTTTCATCCATCTATGCTATTCCACCGTATGGCTACATACAGCATACTTTGTTTACCACTCTCCAGCTGACTGGAATCTCTACATGTGTCAGAGCCCAGAGAGCTGCACACCCAAGGACAAGCAGGCCAGGAATTCCCTGGTGGTCCAGTGGTTAAGAATGTGCCTGCAATATTGTTAAGTAGTCTCCAACTAACATAAGTAAATTTAAAAATTTAAAAATTAAAAAAAGTGTGCCTGCCATAAAAAGTGAATGCACAGAAGGCCATTGCATTCCTATAAACTAATAATGAAAAATCAGAAAGAGTAATTAAGGAAACTATCCATTCACCATTGCAATGAAAAGAATAAAATACTTAGGAATAATTGTATGAAAAGAAAGAAGAGACCTGTATACAGAAAACTATAAAAAAAAAAAAAAACTGATGAAAGAAATCAAAGATGACACAAAGAGATGGAGAAGTGTACCATGTTCTTGGATTGGAAGAATCAGTACAGTGAAAATGACTCTACTACCCAAAGCAATCTGTAGATTCATCACAATCCCGATCAAACTACCAAAGGTATTTTTCACACAACTAGAACAAATAATTTCTCAGTTTGTATGGAAACAGTAAGGATTCTGAATACCCAAAGCAATCTTCAGAAAGAAGAATGGAACTGGAGGAATCAACCTTCCTGACTTCAGACTATACTACAGACCATACTACAAAGCTACAGTCATCAAGACAGTCATCAAGGCAGTATGCCAGAAAGAGAGCAATATAGATCAATGGAACAAAATAGGGAACCCAGAGATAAATCCACATACCTATGCACAGGTTATCTTTGACAAACGAGACACAAATATAAAATGGCGTAAACAAAGTGTCTTCAACATGTGATGCTGGGCGAAATGCTCAACTACGTAAAAGAATGAAACTGGAGCAGTTTGTAACACCACACAACAAAATAAACTCAAAATGGATTAAAGATCTAAATGTGAGACCAAAAACTATAAAACTCTTAAGAGGAAACCGGACGCAGAACACTCTCTGACATAACTCTATGGCCCACCTCCCAGAGTAATGGAGATAAAAACACAAATAAACAAAAGAGACCAAATTTAACTTAAATGCTTTCGCACAATGAAGGAAACTGTAAGCGAAGTGAAAAGACGGCCCTCAGAATTGGAGAAAATAACAGCAAATGAAACAACTGACAAAGAAGTAATGTCCAAAATATACAAGCAGCCCATGCAGCTCAATACCAGAAAAACAAACAACCCCATAAAATGGGGGCAGGAGATCTAAACAGACATTTCTCCAAAGACATAGAGATGGCTACCAAACACATGAAGAGATGCTCAACATCACTCACTATTAGAAAACTGCAAATCAAAACCACAATGAGGTATCATCTCACACAGGTCAGAATGGCCATCATCAAAAAGTCTACAAACAATACATGCTGGAGATGGTGTGGAGAAAAGGGAACCTTCTTCCACTCTTGGTGGGAACGCAAACTGGTACAGCCACTATGGAGAACAGAGTGGCGAATCCTTAAACACTGGGAATAGAACTGCCACAGGACCCAGCAATCCCACTGCTGGGCATACACCTCGAGGAAACCAGAAGTGAACAGACACATGTACCCCAATGTTCACAGCAGCACTATTTACAACAGCTAGGACATGGAGGGAATCTAGATGTTCATCGGCAGATGAATGGATGAGGAAGTTGTGGTGCGTATACACAATGGAATATTACTCAGCTATAAAAAGGAATGCATTCAAATCAGTGATAATAATGTGGATGAACCTGGAGCCTATTATACAGAGAGAGGTCAGTGAGAAAGAGAAAGACAAATACTCATATTAATGCATATATATGGAATTTAGAAAGACGGTAGCAACGATTCAACATGCAGGGAAGCAACGGAGACAGAGACTTACAGAACATACTTTTCGACTCAGTGAAAGAAGGCGAGGGTGGGATGATTTCAGAGAACAGCAGTGAAACATATATACTCCCATATGTAAAACAGATGACCAGTGGAAGTTCAATGCATGAAGCAGGGCACCCAAAGCCAGTGCTCTGGGGCAACCCAGAGGGATAGGGTGGGGAGGGAGGTGGGATGGGGGTTCAGGAGGGGAGGACACATGTATACCTGCGGCCGATTCATGTTGATATATGGCAAAAGTCATCACAATATGGTATAGTAATTATTTTCTGATTAAAATAAATTTATGATTAAAAAAATAAAACAGAATCCACCTGCCAATGCAACGGGGCAGGCGTTCTGTCCCTAGTTCAGGAAGATTCCACCTGTCCCAGGGCAACTAAGACTGTGTCTCACTACTGAACCCACCTGCTTCGACTACTGAAGCCCTCTAGCCTAGAGTCCATGCTCTGCAACAAGAGAAGTCTCTGAAATGAGAAGCGCATGCACCGCCACTAGAGAGTAGTCCTCCTTCTCCACAACTAGAGAAAGCCTCGTGCAGCAACAAAGACTCAGTGCAGCCACCAATAAATAGATAAATAATAAGAAAGAAAACTGGGCCAATCTTACTGTGTGTTCATTTGAAAAATCCAATGGTAGATACCGAAGTAGGTGCATCTCTCTAGATTCTTTGAATGATCATATCCTGGGTGAAGCTAACAAAAATTACATCACAGGCTATATTAAAATTTTAGATCAGCTTCCCAGGCACTGCTCTTTTCTAGACAGCTACTTTTCTCAGAGAACTGTTACTGAGGAACTTTAGTCACTGGAACGGAGGCCTCCACCACATTCAAGGGCAGAAAGCAAAAGACATTAAGAAGACACGGTTCAAATCCTATGAGTTTATGAGTTGCCTGTGACCACTGGCTAGGATGAACATACATCCCAGAGTCTATTCACATTTCAGTAACTGGAACCTCTATTTCAACCACTTAGTTCAGTTCTTTAAGGCCACTGCTATCCCCTGAAACAAACATTTGGTGTGAAACACGTGGAAAATGACCTTAACCCAATTCACTCCCAACCTTCTGTCACATGTCACAAGGAGTCTCTCACGATGATATTTCCTCACCAAGACAGCCAATTCTCAGATAAAGAAAAGAATTCACACACACACATCTTGTGAAGAAATACTAAGATTTTAGAAACTGACTCACAACTAACCCATGGTTCATCATTCTTTTCTCTCGTCTCCCTCCATCCACTCTGAGATTTGAATATTTGGCCATGCTGTCTGATTTGCCCACCACATTCCTCATACCACACACAGGATGTTGTTGCAAGTGAGCCTATACACGTGCCATTGACACCAGCCAGCCCTACTGAAGTCGTCTACCTGGGGGCAGGGAGGTGGCCGGAGCAATAAATTCATCATCTCATTTCCTTCATCACCCTGCCCCATTTCATTCCCTGCAGTCACTTGGACCAAACGAATAAAGATCTCGCACCAAATCGTTGCTTAAAGCACCACTGCCTCAAGTTTCCTTCGTTATCTCACGTGGTTTCTGAGCCCAGGGAACAGATTTTACTTGAGATGAGTAAAGCTAGGGAGACAGCCCATTGGCCAGAGATTCTTTTTCGCAGGTGATGTCTCTGAGTATACTCTTTACGACCCCATGGACCAAGGCCCGCCAGGCTCCTCTGTCCAGGGGATTCTCCAGGCGAGAATACTGGAGTGGGTTGCCATGCCCTCCTCCAGGGAACCTTCCCGACCCAGGGATTGAACCCAGGTGTCCTAATTCCCCTGCACTGCAGACAGATTCTCTATCGCTGAGCCCCTGGGGAAACCCATGGCAAACCTAGACCACATATTTAAAAGCAGAGACGTCACTTTGCTGACAAAGGTCTGCAGAGTCAAAATGGTGGACTTTCCAGTAGTCGTGTACAGATGTGTGAGTCAGATCATTAGGAAGGCTGAGTGATGCTTTCAAATTGTGGTGCTAGAGAGATGGCCCTTTAGAATCCCTCGGACACTAAGGAGAACTACGCTGCCCATCTTAAAGGAAATGAATACTGAATACTCTGAATACTCACTGGAAGGACTGATGCTGAAGCTGCAATACTTTGGCCACATGAAGAGAATAGCTGACTCATTGGAAAACACCCTAGTGCTGGAAAAGATGGAAGGCAGGAGGAGAAGGGGGAGACAGAGGGTGAGATGGTTAGATAGCATCACCAACACATGGACATTAATTTGATCAAACTCAGGGAGATAGTGTAGGACAGAGGAGCCTGGCGTGCTGCAGGTCATGGGCTCGTTAATAGTCGGACACAACTGAGTGACTGAACCACCACCTCCACCTTCCCTTTGAGCTTCCCTAAGGTGCCACCGCCCCACACTCAGCGGGGCTAAGAAGCTTTCTGTGAATGTCAGTGGTGAAGGCTGAGACTTCTGTCTTCACACACTCAGCGCCCCCTGCTTAGGGTTGATGGCGGGTCCTTAACGCTCATCACTCCCTCCCAGAGCTCAGACCAGGCAGCCTTCTCACAACAGTCATGGAGCACCTACCCTGCTACAGAAATGGGAGTTGGAGCTGTTTACCCCTCTCAATGTGTTTTCTCCCTTTACATTCACTTCCACATTTCTTCCTGAGTCACCGAATCCAACTCTGCTCATCCCCACCTGGTCCCTCTAAGAAGCTGCACCTGCATCTCTAGCCCATCTCTATCACCACATGCACGGGGTGGGTGCATGTACGCCCTGCGCCATGTATCTTCTTTTTCCTTTCTCTTCGGAATCTGTCCACTCCCAGACATCACAAAAGGGCTCCAGATCGCCCACAAAGGGGTCGGTGCTGCTGGGGAGGCTGTGACTCCCATCCACAGCCTGGGTCAAAGCAGGACTGTGTTATAAGCGCCACAAGCTGCCCCACTGCATCATGGGAGCCAAAAGAGTCAAGGTCTGAAAGTCCTAACACAGACATTTCCGTGGACAGAACACCAGTGTCGTCCTTGGCAACTGTGAGCTGTTTTCTGGTTTGGGCCTATGGCATCACTGACCTTTTTCAGAATGCTTGCAGGCTTAGCTAGCCTTCCATCAGGACCTCTCTATTCCGCACAGCCCCCCACTTACTGTACGAGAGACATCACTTCTGAGTTCAGTGCGCTGATTGGGTTTTCACCTGGCAGGGATACATACACAACTTTTTTATGCTGAAACCTCAAGACAGCTGAGAACCAGTCTTCAGAAAGTCCATTTTTCAATTATAATAGAAAAACTGCCTATGTAACAATGAAGATACAACAAATTACAATACTAATACAATGTTATTTGAAAATTATCTAGAATGTCACACTTCAGAGAAAAAAACTTAGTATGTGGTCTATTGCCTTCCAGGTTTTGTTCTCTGCATTTAAGAAAATTACCAGATGGGGGAGGTAATGTCTTCATGATATTGTATCTGTTGCTCTGTCTGTGTATCATTATATTATACTATGGTTATGCTACTTTCCATAATGATGAGGGTCCTCCACTAATGTTGGTCAGAGGAAGCACTGTTTACCTACCTATGGTCCAGGAACTGTTCTCTGTGATGTGTGCATGCTGACATGTCACCCCATGGTCTTTCACCGCTTAGGAGACACTGTGTCCAATCCATACTCAGATCCATAGTAATGTTTCATGTGGATGGACATGTAGATCTGCCCTTTGATCCAGAGTACACCAGACCCTGCACTGTATTCCAGATTGGGGTCAGATCCCACACCTGGCTGTTTCTCTCTGGCCTGGGCACCAACCTGACTCAGCTCTTGCCAGCTAGGTGACTTGTGCAGATACATTCACCCATTAACATCTACGTGTCTCTGCTCCTCAGCTGACGAAAGGGATGATAGCATTACAGATGCTTACCTCAGAGTGTTGCTATGAGTACTCAAAGACTTCATTATGCGTTTATGTACGGAGAGCTCAGCACCGTGCAGAAGGAGAGCTCTTCTTCTTGCGTCTCTTCACTTCTGTTTCCGCTTGTACTAGCAGCCCCCTGTCCCTGCCCCCACGCATCCACCTCCCACACCCCTACTCTGCTCTCTCTCCCCTGTGCCCCTGTCCTCAGACTCTCCATCCCAAAACACATCTGAACATCTCACGACTTACCCCAGAAAATACCCATACCATCACCCTTGGATTAAACAATCATGAACATTAGCAGAAAAAAGAAGAAACACAATAAACGGGCAATGTTAAAACTACAGAAGAAATAAAGCATTACTGATGAACGTCTGACTGCTAATATTTTCATATCTTCATTAGATTCAGATCTTCAGAATTTGATATACGAGAATTAGATTTGATAAACAATGCCAGAAAAGGTAATGCAATGTGGTTCCTTAAATAAGACCTAACAAAATGGGGGCACATGGTGTGTTCATGGGTTGAGAAATTCAATATAATTAGGATGTCAGTAGTCCCCATACACATCCATCAATTTCATACAATTCCAGTCAGAAATTCCAGCAGGACTTTTTTGTACATAGAGGCTAATTGATGATAAAATTTCTGTGATAAGGCAAATGATCTAGAATAGATAATGATTCTGAAATACAACATTGGAGGAGTAACACTAACCTGAAATTTACTTTGCAGCTTCAACCAAAAGTTGTAAGCAACCATGTGTCTATGAAGGGATGAATGGATATAGAAAACGTGGTGACACCAGTCAGAATGGCCACCATCAAAAAGTCTACAAAGAACAAATGCTGGATAGGGTGTGGAGGAAGGGCAACCCTCTTACACAGTGGATGGGAATGCAAACTGGTATAGCCACTATGGAGAACAGTGTGGGATTCCTTTAAAAACTGGGAATAGACCTGCCATGTGACCCAGCAATCCCACTGCTGGGCATAAACCCTGAGGAAACCACAAGTGAAACAGACACATGGACCCCAATGTTCACCGCAGCACTGTTTACAATAGCCAGGACACACACACAACCTAGATGCCCACTGGCACACGAACGGAGAAGGACGTTGTGGTACATATACAATGGAATATTGCTCAACTATAAAAAGGAACGCACTTGAGTCAGTTCTAATGAGGTGGATGAACCTGGAGCCTATGATACAAAGTGAAGTAAGTCAGAAAGAGAATGAGAAATACTGTATATTAACACTTACATATGGAATTTAGAAAGACGGTACCAATGACCGTACACGCAGGGCAGCAAAAGAGACAGTGTTAAGCTCCAGGCATGAAGCAGGGCACTCAAAGCCGGTACTCTGCAACAACCCAGAGGGATAGGGTGGGGAGGGAGGTGGGAGGGGGGTTCAGGATGGGGGCACACATGAAGCCCTAAGGCCAATTCATGTTGATGTATGACAAAAACATCACAATATTGTAAAGGAATTATCGTCCAATTAAAATAAATTTGAAAAGAGAAAATCTGAGATGTACAATGGAATATTATTCAGTCACAAAGAAGAACATTCTGCCTTTTGCAACAACATGAATGGACTTCAAAGGCTTTATGCTAAGTGAAATAAGTGAAAGAGAGAAAGACATATATTGTATGTTCTCACTTATGTGCAGAATCTAAAAAAGTCAAACTTACAGAAATTTCCAAGACTTTAGGATGGTGGTTCCAGGGCCAGCACAAAATGTTGAATACAGGGTACAAACGTCCAGGTATGAGATGAATAATTTGCGTGGATCCAATGTATAGCATGATGAGTATAATTTACAAAACTGTGTAATACTGTGAAAGCTAAGGGGGTAGATCTGAGGTGTTATTTCCTCAACAATTTTTAAAAAGGATTATGTGAGGGCACAGAGTGCCAACCCTGCTGTGGTAATCGTTTTGCCAAATATATGTGTATCAAATCATCACACTGGCATCTTAAACTTACAGGTTATATGTCAATAATACCTCAAAAAAGGTGGAAAAAATAAGAGAATCCTAAGTGTGTCTGGTGGGAGAGCCCTCAAGCTGTATTCTGTGTCCCTCTGACATCTCCACATCATTCTTGAACTTTGCCTTGTTACTGACATGACAAGGTGAACCAGGATCATTTCCTTTCCTTCCTCAGCCTGGGAACCCATCATTTAGTGGAGAAAGGTGTTCAGAAGCTAGGATCTGGGGACTGGTGTAACTGTGGCATTGGAATGTTGCTGTTTTCAGTAACTTGGGAATATATGTGTGTACACAATCACACACACATACACATCGACACACATCTATAGTTATATATCAGTCTACCCACACATGCACACCTATCGAATACAAGAAGTTTGCGTGGAGACCTTTAATTCCAGTAGAATTCCTGAGAATTTGTTCTAGTTTACTTCCTTTCCATAGTGGAAATTCCCTTTTCCAAAAATGAAAGACGTGGCTCTCAGCATTCTTATGTATTTGGTGAATAGTTGATGAGTTGATGAATCCCAATGCATATAAGTGATCCCTCCTCCACAAAAGGGTCCTCCTCACAATCTATGCAGAATCATCCCTTGTCCTTGACTTCCACACCTCACTCAACCTTGCATCCATGAAGCAGTTAGCCTCCTTCCCACCCAATCCCCAGGGATATCCTTCTTTCCACCGTGGGCTCTGACTTTCCAGGCAGGGATGGCCCTTTAGACATACACATGCCTTGCCTGGCAACATCTAACGGCTTTAGGACTGACTTGCTCAGGTACAAAAAAGGGAAGGGAAAGAAAGGGTAGGGACAGGAAAAGGTGACTATGTCCTAATACAGTCAGCCAATCAACGTGAACTGGGCCAAACCCAAGCAATGTGATGAAGCCAGTCTTTCTGCTTTTTTTTTCTCAATGACCTCCAACTTCCCTTCCTGCCTCTGTCCTTTGCCCCAGTTCCTGTTTCCTTCTTAAGTCCAGCCCTCCATCAAGAGTAGCAATGTTACGAGGCATGATTCCCACATTATAAGTGATCTCTGCTGCTTGGCTGACATTCAGTGTGATATCCCTGCAGCTGGGACACTCATACTCTCTCTCTCTTTCTCATGATGGACCAGAAGGTTTCACTCCTAATTTCAGGGATAGGAAGGAGAGAAGGTGTAGGGCACACGTTGGAGCCTTTAGTCCTTCATCTGTGAAATGCGGATAATCACAAATTGTGAGAGAAAGAGACAGCAGCAACGAGACCACTTTCGATGAGTGCTACATGCCAAACCCTCTACATCACAGGACTCCTTGACATTCAGGAGCACGCCAAGTAGATTTCCATGCCAGGACAGTTGCATTTGTTGCTCCTTCTACCTGGAATGCTCTTCCATTAGATAACCCCATAGCCTGCTCCCTCACTTCCTCCAGATCTCTGCTTACTTGCCATCTTTCAGGGAGACTTTCCCTCCTTACCTTGAATAAAATGATAACATCATGCCTACATACACCCTTTCCCCTGACCTAGCATTATCTTTTTTCATAGTGTCTGCCACCCTTTATTTATTTACTGACCACGAAGTCTTTCAAAGGAGAGACGTGATCAGTTCTGTCCTGTCACAAACTCCTCCAACAGTGCTCAGGTATATGGCAGGTGCTCAGAAAACATTTGCTGAAGGATACTCTGGAGCCAGGCAACACACATTGCTAACATGCACAGGTACCCTCCAAGACATGCACTGGCCCCACTGTAATAATTATGAACAACCTGAGATTCCAGGAGGCAACTGATACACTCAACAACACACAGTCACCATGTCAGGTTCCAGGCCTCAGAATCATATCTGCCAGCTTCCAAAGCCTAAATCCTGGACAGAGAACTCACAGCCAAGAACATAAGAGGTTTTATTTCTGACAGAGAGACTCCAGACAGCTCGGATTGATACCCAGAGACACCAAAAAGAGGTCACTGAATCTCTGCACAGAGAGCACACAACTCCTCTCAGACCCTCAAACACAACTGAGACCATCACCATAAACGCTGTGACAAAGACCCTCCAAACAGGCCAAAGTCTTCAAGACAGAAACAAATGAGAACTGCACAGATACTTCACACCATGGAGACTGACGCCCAGACCACTCAACACTTACCAAGCTAATGCAAAAACCCTAAACGGAAAGAGAACTTTTATTAACTCAAGAACATCATACGACCTTCAGATAAAGTGCCCAGACAAATGGAAAACCTGCACCCTGTGCACAGATCCCCAAGCAGCTGAGACTTCACACCTTTAGACAAACCCATCCTTAAAGCAGCTCAGAGACATCACAACTTGGGAGCAGAATCAAAAACTCAGAGGTCTCACAATCTCAGGTGCACACGCCTACAAAGGGATCTCACACCCAGGGACTGAAAGGCCAGAAAGCTCCAAAAATGCACACCCCGGAATACAGGCACACACATCCTAGGGACTTTGTACTATGGCTCACAAAATCCACTCAGATCAAATATCCCATCACTCACGACTCTGCCCAAAGGCTCAAGGAGATCAAATGTACCGAAATAGGACCTGTGTTGCAACACGTAGTGATACACAAGCCCAGGCTCCCTGGCACAGGTTAGTCTCCAGGGAGAGACAGCTAACTCAGAGACCTCTCCCTGGACATGAATTGCATGCGTTTGTGCGAATATCCGTGCGCTGCCACACAATCCAGACTGAGCGAGAGCTAAACAAGACCGAAACGCCGTCACCATGCACAGCCAGCGACTGCGCCAAAC
Source organism: Cervus elaphus (assembly GCF_910594005.1). Taxonomy (NCBI): domain Eukaryota; kingdom Metazoa; phylum Chordata; class Mammalia; order Artiodactyla; family Cervidae; genus Cervus; species Cervus elaphus. The sequence continues at coordinate 122,630,263 of NC_057848.1, read as the reverse complement.
CTCGCCACTAACCAGGGCAGCTATTCGACCCCTTCGGGAAAAGCAATAAAACTCCGAGAAAAACTGTATGCTCTAAAAAGCCGCGAACGGCAACATGCCTCTCGTCCTCAGGTCCAGTTCTGCCCTCCCAGTGCCTGTAACTGCCAGCCAGCCAACTGGAACTGGGCAGGAGACGAAGCAGGGCGGGTCTCGCGGGACTTCCGGCGCCGATTCGCGCCCCGGAAGAGCTCATTCCGGCGACCTCGCGGTGACCAATCAATGCGCAGAACGCTCCCTGACGCCAGACCCCAAACTGGTAGCGCATCTCGCTCCGTAGCCGTCCCCCCTTGGATGTAACCATGTAGAAACGAAGGGGTGGAATTGGAAAAGAGACGAGGACAGCTGCCGCTTAATACCGGTGTCCACTCGGACTCAGATGCAGCGGGAAGCCGCAATGGAGCGAATGGGGATGGAGGCAGTGGTGCCATGGGTGCCTCCGCTAGGAACTCTGGTCGATGCCCGAGGCGGGGTAAAGGTACTCTCTGTGTTGTCATACGCGCTCTTGAATGGTACCTTCCAGAGTGGGTGGTTCTACCGCTACCCCTCAGTGCTCCATCCTAGGACCATACTGTTTCATCTGGCGCGCCCCTTGGTGGTGAGCCTGGGGAACAGCCGATGTAGATGCCGGTGGACCGTTAGAGGGTGGATGATCCTCCAAGGGTGGAAAGGCAACGTGAGGATGAAACCCCGCCGATTGCTGCAATCTTGGACTCCGAAAAATGTCTCCATAAACTGAAGATTACTTCTCTGTAGTGGCCACTATCGTAACAGGAAGCATGGAAAGCATTTTCTGTGTGCTGGGCATTGTTCTTGTTTGTGCTTTCCTGTTTAATACAGAATAGGTCTCAATGGGGAAAGCCAGCCACAGTCCCCCAGCGGGCAGGGGAGAGAAAGCTTTGGACTGGGATCTGAAGGTCTGGGGTGGGGAAGGCCTCTGTCGTTGACTCCGAGTAATATGTGAGAAGGACAACAGGACATTCCATTCTGTTCGGAAAGGGGTCAACTCCGAGGGGAGCCAAGGATAGTGCATAGGCGAGATAAAGACCATGGGTTTCTCACTATCTTGTCATGCCTGAATATGTTCACTAGCAGAATCCTCAGCCTGTCTAGCTATGCCTATGTCAACAAGTTTAATTTGCTTATTCATGCCTACATTCAATCATCTTCTCCACAGTTTCTGTCAAGCAGAACTCTGTGTGTTAGGAAAGAGAACACCAATCTTGGCTTCATCAACTTACATTGTGTTGGGGTCATACAGCCCCAAAAGATAAGTAATTTATCGGGTGTTCATAATTTCTATGATTAAAATTAAACCGGGATAGTGAAATAGAGAGAGGGGATGATATCTAGAAAGAGTGGCCAGGGATGTTCCTTCTAAGATTGTGACATTTGAACAAAACCTTGCGGAGATGCCTCTCAGGGAGAAAAGTGTCTCAGACAGATTTAAGGCCAGTGTAAAAACGGGAGTGAAACTCAGTGTAGAGTGTATGAAAAGAATGTTGAGGGCTATGTGACTGTCACAGCATGATGGAGGGAGGGCCGGGAGATCCGATGAGAGCGGTGATGAGGGGCGGGTCCCCTAGGGCCTCTGGCCATAGAGGTGACTTTGACTTGAGCCACAGGAGGGTTCTTACCAGAGAAGCCCCCAAGGTTCTTTCAGATGCCCAGATCACACAAGGTTTGTTGAGGAGCTCTAGATTCATCCCGGGAAATCCACAGACCCTCTGCAGTTGAACATGCCTTTCCTGGAATCCACTACACTCAAGGGGAATCCCTTCTACTGCTCCCAGTGGACATCCATGTTGATTGATGATACCCTCAGGAAGGAGGAAGGAACCTCACGGTATGCGAGAGGTCACAAACAGTCTCATAAAGGCTAAGAGGGAGGATGTAACAGACACAGAGATGGCAGGGAGAAATACAAAGATAGAACTTTGGACAGGGACAGAGAGACTATCTCTGGCAGCAAAGGATCCCCAATTAGCACCCACCTATGGGCCCCCAGCCCTGCTACTGGATGAGGTACCTATCTCTACAGGAGAAAATAAGCTGCTCCCCCTTCCCGCCCCGCCCCCCACCAGGGACTGTCTCTAGGAAATCACTTAGTTGCCCGAGGCCTGAGTCTAAATCATGCTCCCTTGGCACACATCAGAGTCCTCTGCCCTGATCAAGACATGGAGATGATCCAGTCATGGGGAGGCTCATGCTGTACACAGGGTCCCTCACAAGCTGTCCAGCCCTGACTGCCCTCCTGCTGACCTCAGTGCCAAGGAATGCTTCAGTGGGGGAAATAGAGGCAGGAATGGCTCCATTTGTGGTCGAGCCTCATGCAAATTGGTGAATGTGATGTTGATCCCCATCTGCTTGGAGGCTCATCTCTGCATTTTCCACCACCACATCCCCAGGGAATGTGCAGATTACATTCAATACATCAGGTGAGCAGCTGGGTGTATGATGGGGAAGACACCGAGACATATCCTGACAGTGAGACAGTCAGAGGGTCCTTGTAGCCCTGTGCCAATGTCCCCCTCCCCCACTACATGGCCAGGGTTCTGCTGAGTCTTCCCTGCCTCCTCCAAGGAGCCCAAGCCTGCATAGAGCTCATCCTGTCCTCATGATCCGAGACCTTCCATCTGCACTGGGCCTTGGGCTCCCATCTGCAAATGGTGGACTCTTTCTGATGGGTTGGGCAGATTGAGTGAGTGCCTCTACACAATTTTTTCACAGGGCCCCTATCAAGGGTGGTAGTCCTGTCAGGAAGTATTGTTCTCTTCAGTATTGTTACCATGGGCTCCTGTGTACTGCACATGACTTGCCCTCCTTGAGGATGGGGCTACAAGATTTTATCTCTGTAGGGAGGCATGGGAGAAATCATAGCAAATGTGATATCATAGGTCTGCTTCTAAGACCCATGAGAGTGGGGTCCATCCAGCCTTCCTCTTAAGACTACTCTCATATGCAGATCCATGAACAGCTCAGAGACCCAACCCTCTGGACAAAACCCTCCCAAATAGTTCAGAGACTTCATCCCTGGGACAGAGATCCACAAACAGTTTAGAGAGCACTCATCCTGGAAAGCAACCCAAAACAGCTCAAATACGTCACACCTGAGGACAGAGACCCTAAACATCTTAGACAATTCCAACTCTCAATTCAGTTCAGTCATTCAGTCGTGTCCAACTCTCTGAGAGCCCGTGGACTGCAGCATTCCAGGCCTCCCTGTCCATCGCCAACTCCCAGAGTTTATGCAAACTCATGTCCATTGAGTCGGTGATGCCATCCAACCATCTCATCCTCTGCTGTCCCCTTCTCCTCCCACCTTCAATCTTTCCCAGCATCAGGGTCTTTTGAAATGAGTCAGTTCTTCGAATCAGTTGGCCAAAGTATTCGAGTTTCAGTTTCAGCATCAGTCCTTCCAATGAATATTCAGGACTAATCTCCTTTAGGATGGACTGGTTGGATCTCCTTGCAGTCTAAGGGACTCTCAAGAGTCTTCTCCAACACCACAGTTTGAAAGCATCAATTCTTCGGCACTCAGCTTTCTTTACAGTCCACCTCTCACATGCATACATGACTACTGGGAAAACCATTGCCTTGACTAGATGGACCTTTCTTGGCATAGTAATGTCTCTGCTTTTTAATATGCTGTCTAGCTTGGTCCTAATTGTACTTCCAAGGAGCAAGTGTCCTTTCATTTGATGGCTACAGTCACCATGTGCATTGATTTTGGAGCCCCCCAACATAAAGTCTGTCACTGTTTCCCCATCTATTTGCCATGAAGTGATGGGACCAGATACCATGATCTTAGTTTTCTGGATGTTGAGTTTTAAGCCAAATTTTTCACTCTCCTCTTTCACTTTCTTCAAAGGACCCTTTAGTTCTTCTTCGCTTTCTCCAATAAGGGTGGTGTCATCTGTATATCTGAGGTTACTGATATTTCTCCTCGCAATCTTGATTCCAGGTTGTGCTTCATCTAGCCCACTGTTTCTCATGATGTACTCTGCATCCAAGTTAAATAAGCAGGATGACAATATACAGCCTTGAGTTACGCCTTTTCCTATTTGGAACCAGTCTGTTGTTCCATGTCCACTTCTGGTTGTTGCTTCCTGACCTGCATACACATTTGTCAAGAGGCACATCAGGTGATCTGGTATTCCCATCTCTTTCAGAGTGTTCGAGAGTTTGTTGAGGTCCACACAGTCAAAGGCATTGGCATAGTCATTAAACAGAAGGAGATGTTTTTCTGGAATTCTTTAGCTTTTTCTATGATCCAAAGGATGTTGGCAATTTGATCTCTGGTTCCTCTGCGTTTTCTAAATCCACCTTGAACATCTGGCCTCAGGTAAATTCAGATCCTTAAGACAAACAGCATTACTGTCAGCCAGTACTACAACTGTTAAGTTGTAATCACTGTGATTGCTGACCTAAAGTGCATTCTGAAGGAATTTACGGTGAAAAACATTATGAAGCACACTGTGCTTTGGACAAGTTGGCCTTTTTTATTTACCGATACCTCAGGAAAAGGTTCAGTGACCCTAAATTCTTGCCTCTTCCCCACACAGAAAAGCATGAAAATAATGAACTTGTGACATCTGATCTCTGTGTTTCACAGCAATCTTTAACCAATGTGCACGCCTGACTGCGTGTACTTCCTAGGCAACAATCATACTGACTTCTCTGCTACCTCCTCCAAGCAGTTTCCTCAGAGCTAACGGAGGATCTGTGTCCTGGGTTGTAGTTCACAGAGGATCTGTGTCCTGGGTTGTAGTTCCCAGAAGACTCCAAACCCAACTTAAACTCACAACTCTCCTGTTATATGCTTTTCTTTAAGTAGACACGACTCTAGATAACAGCTCTCCTTTAGCACAGAGGCTTCACCCCTCTCCCCCAGAGCCTACAGCCTGCACCCTGGGACACAGAGCCCCACATCTTTCCCTCTGGGCTGCTGTGTTGGCATTTGCACTGAGTCTCTGTTCAGTCAACCCCAAGGGACAGAGGCCTCCAGTCCTGCAGTCCCTGCAGTCTGCATTCACCAGCATGTCATCCTGAGCAAGGCAGATTCATCCCAGGGGTGGGGATTGCCTGAGAGCTGAGGAGTTCTGAAATTGATTTCCCATGTCTGGGTCCTCAGAATGGACTTAACCCAACCTGGTCACCTCTGGTCGTGTTGACTTTGTATTGTGCCCCACGGGAGGGTCAGAGTGAATCCCAGATCCACAGAACGAGTCCGAGGGACCTTGTCCTCTCTGTCATGTCTCAGCACACACGGTGGACAACTGAATTCTGGAGATAGGAGAGGTCTTCCCCTCACTGTGCCTATGACAGCTCCCTTACATCCCTCTAGTCATCTGTCGTTTCCCGGAGTCCCTCTCCTGGTGACAGCTACCACAAATGCTCTCTATCCCAATTCCCCACCCTCTCCCCTCACCTTCCACCAGGCCTCCCTCCCACTCCAGGAGACTCTTTAGCCCCTCTCTAGCCCTGCTCACAGGGCCTCTGTTACATCCTCACCCCATTTGTGGCCTCTCACCCAGCACCCTCACTGCCTCAGATGATCCCCTGAGGACCTTGCCTGCTCCCTGCATTCTGCAGGACACCTCTCTCCTGCCCACACAGAGGTGTCTGTCTTAATGTCCTGGTGAGGGCTGAACTGAAAATCTCTCTAGGATCCAGAGAAAATCCAGACCTAGACCAGGCGTCCAAGGCCCTTCCCTCAGGGCTGGGGCGAAAGGGAGGGGGTCTCAGAGAGAAAGAGCAGGACTCAAGTTCCTGCAGGGGTGACAGGGTTTTCTTCAAGTGAGATGACACCTTAGAAGTGCTTAGGACACTGCAACTCAGATGACTGATTATCTAAGACTCAGAGATGCGCCCACGGATGCCAGCTGACTCCTAGAGTGACCTCACTAATGCAGCCACTGACTGGGGAAGCATCTTCAGCCTGTTTACTGGGCAGTGAACACTCCTGGAGACTGGGATCCACTGGTCCTCCTGTGCTCAGACCAAAGACCCCACTGTGAACTCTTGCCCATCAACCTCAGCACCTGACTGTGTGAGCCCTGGCCTGATCTGGGGTCTCTGTCCCTGTACCCCGTGAGAGCCTGAGCCTGTGTTTTCCACGTGGGCTCCCCAGAGTGGTCTGGGATTCCTTGCCTCCGAATCTCCACAACCAATCACTGCTGCTTGTGTATTCAAATCTGCACGGTGTTGGCATGATCAAAATGGGCCTGGAGTGTCCTCCTGGACATCTGAGAAAGGGGACTGCCCTCGGACCAGGTTTGAGGCCTGGGTCTCCAGGGTGGCATCCTCCCCATCTGTGTCAAAGGCTACGGTTTGTCACCCTGGGCAGTGGTGGACGGTTTGTCCATCCATACACAGTACTTGCATTGTAACGAAATGGAACCCTCTCCCCTGTAGTACCTTCTACTTCCTGTGGTTCCATGGGGAGCCATTTATCACTCAGTCTTTTTGATTCTGGGTGGGATCGAACTATTTGCATTTCTAACCATGCTCAGCCTCCCTCCTACACAACTGGTGAACTCCGTGATGAGCAAAGGTCTAAGCATCCTGTTCACTGCAGCAGAGTGTCTGCTCCAAGAATGATGTGATGTGGTAGTAAACAAGCTTTCCTTCTCTGGCTTTACTGATGGACTGCATTTTGGCAACATCAATGGAAGTGAAAATCCTAAAAAAGAAAAGAAAGAAAGAAAGAAAAAGAAAGATCCTTACAAAATCCTCGTCCTTGTTCATTTACTGTTAACAATCCATTAACTTATTATACCACCTCAGTAGAATAAGGGAAAAAAACGGCATTATCATCTCAGTAGCTACCTAAAAAAGAATTTGACAAAATTCAGCATCCATTCAAAATACAAAGACTCAAACTAGAAGCAGAAGGCAACATTTTGAATGTGATATAAAACATCTATGACAAACCCATCTCTATCATCATACTTAATGATAAAAGGCAGAAGTACTTCCCCTGAAAATCAAGAACTATAGAAGGATAACATCTCTTACCACTTCTATTCCACATGGTTCTGGAGAGGGTAATAAAGCAAGGGAAAGGAATAAAATGAATCTACATTGGCAAAGAAGTAAAACTATTCTATTTGCAGATGATGTGATCTTTTGTGGGAGCTCTCAGTGACCTTTTATATATTCCCACAGACACAGAGTCTGTCTAGTTGATCGTGTGGAATAAATCTGCAGCTTGTGCAGCTGGTGGGAGGGTTTTGAGTCTTCTTCCTTAGTCACACTGCCCTTGGGTTTCAATTGTGGTTTTATTTCCACCTCTGGATATGGGCGGTCCACTGGGGTTTGCTCCTGAGGCTGCCTTGGAGGACTTGGGTTTGCCCGTGTGAGGGCCAGGTGTGGAGGTGGTGCAGCTGCGTGAGTCACAGGGGTTTTGGCAACATCAGGTACTCAGGGGAGTTGGCGGCTAGGGCAGCAGGAAGTATAGTGCTCTAGAAGGGTATGGCAACCAGTATTGGCCAATACACCCCAGTATTCTTGCCTGGAGAACCCCTCTCCCTGACAGAGAAGGCTGGTAAGCCACAGTCCACAGGGTCACAAAGAGTCGGACACTACCAACGTGACCCTGCATGCACAGACATAAGACTTTTCTTGTCTGTGGCAGCTCTGCCCCAGTGCGAGGTGATCGTGAACGTTGCACAGCAGCTTGGCGTGCAGGGACCCTGGCGGTGCCAAGTGTGCAGGGACACGGACTGCCTCTGCCACAGGAGTTATGGCCCTATCAGAGTGTTTTCTCGAGGCTCTTGTAGCTGGCGATCAGAAGGCCTCTTTGGCCAGTTTTTCTCCATAGCTCCGCCCATTCAGACACATAGAGGGCTTCCTTACCTGGGATCCTTCTCTGTTGTTCAAGTATCAGGCACTTAAAGGGGCACCGTGGATGGGGTCCTACTCTGTAGTTTGGTGCATCAGTCACTTAAAGAAGCACCCTGGGTGTGGTCCTACTCTGTAGTTTGGTGCATCAGTCACTTAAAGAAGCACCCTGGGTGTAGTCCTACTCTGTAGTTCAGTGCGTCAGGCATTTGATGGGCCAGCCTCTCTATTGTTCAGCTGCCAGTGCTGGCATGTTCGAGAGGCAATGGTGATGGCTCCACGCCCTACACATGACTCAGCAGTATCACCTTACTTCCATGGCTGCCCGAATTTCCTCCACAGGTATTTCCCACCACAGTCTCCTCCCTTACATCCCCTCCATCAGTCTCTGTGCAGTCAACAGCAGCCCTTGCCCTGGGATTGTTCCACAATCCCTAAATTCCAGCTCCCAGCCACTGCACCATCTAGGGTATGTATGGCTGTGGGAAGGATGTCTGATTCGCACTCCATTTAGGGTGCCACAGATGAGCTGTTTCACTCTCAGCCTTAAATGTTTCTCCTCTGACTCAGACAATTGCCCCATCTGGGGATCGGACACTTGCTTCAGTTCCCCGACTGACCGAGGGCAGGTCCAGCCCTACTAACACTCCTGTTTTTTCTCCCTAGTTGCCTCATCCTACTGAGTTTTTTGTGGGCCTATATATTCTTTTCCACTGGTCAGGTGCTGCTATCTGTGCTCGGCTGGTGTTCTGCATGCACTTCTGTGTCTGAAGGTATATTCCTGATGTATCCTTGGAGAGAGATGTATTCCCCATCCAACTACTCCGCCACCATCTTGTCGATCCATGATATAATCTTGTGTATAAAAAATTGTGAAGAACCACCCTCTCCCCACAGAAACTGTTAGACCTAATATAGGGGACGACAGGTTTACAGAATACAAGGTCATATACAAAGAGCAAATAGATTTCTATACACGTTCAGGACTTGTACAATACAAATTACAAAACATTGCTGAGTGAAATGAAAGACACTCTAGATGAGTGAAATTTTACTTCAGTTCAGTCGCTCAGTCGTGTCTGACTCTTTGGGATCCCATGGACTGCCGCATGCCAGTCTTCCCTGTCCATCACCAACTCCCAGAGCTTGCTCAGAGTTTTACAGACTTTGGAGATCACATTTGTGGATTGGAAGACTCACTATTGTGTTAAGATGGCAGTACTCCCCTAATAGAGGCCTATCAAAATTCAAACTGCTCTTTTCCCCTGGAAATCAACAAACTGATCCTAGAATTGTAAGAATTAAAAGGGTCCTGGGATAGCGAAAACAGTGTGGAGAAAGAACAAGTAGTTACACTTCCCAATTTCAAAACCCACTTCAAACCTACAATAATCAAGACATTATGGTACTGACATAAGGATTGTATATAGACACAGAATGGCATGGAATGGAGAGTCAAGAAACAAGCCCATATTTCTATGGTCAGTTGATTATTGTGAGGGGTGTAGAGGCCATTCAATGGCAAAGAATAATGTTTGAACAAATCGTCTTGGAATAACTGGATGTTCACATGCAAAAGAATCAATTTCAACCTATACCTCACACTGTATATAACAATAAACTGAAAATTGATAAAACACCTAAATATAAGAGCTAAAACTATAAAGTACTCAGAAGAAAACAGAGATGTAAATGTGAATGTTGGATTAGGCAATGATTTCCTAGATATGATACAAAAAGCACAAGCACCAAAGGAAACAAAAATAGGCAATTCGGAATCATCAAAATTAAAACTTGTATCCTTCAAGCGATACTATCAAGAATGTGAGATATCTAGGGCACCTACTGAATGCTGGCAGGGAGCCTTGAAACCCAGGCAGACAAGAGGAACTCCAGAGCAACCCTGTATGATGGGTGGGGAGCGAGGGGGGAGGAGTTGCGGAGGCTATTTGGGGTTCGTGTTCCTGAGGGTCAACTAGGGGAGGACAGGTTTTCCTACACCTGCAGAGTGGGGATGGGGAGGGACACTTGGGTTCGCAAATGCTCCCTTGGGCTATTTGCCATCAGACTCCTTCCTCCACTCCTATACACTGGCAACCACAGATATATTTCTGTGCCTATACTTGTGCCTTTTCCAGGAATCCATTGACATGAAATCATATAATATAGCTTACTGTGTCTGACATTTCTCATTGGCACAGCTGAGATGCATCCTGCTGTTACATGCATTAGTAGTTCCTTTTTATGTGACTGTGTAGTATTATTTTCTATGAGTATAAGCTTTTGTTTTTCTTCCATCTGTATACCAGTTGTTGAATAGTTGGGCTATTTCTAGGTATGGCTATTAGGAGTACATGAGTAGAATATTTGAGTAAAGGTCCTTGTGTGAGCATGTTTTCCTTTCTCTTGGGTAAAATTAAAACTCCTAGTAAGCACGAAAATTCCCACTATAATAGAATAATAAGAAGAATGTGCTACTGGAGAAGAGTGAAGAACTAGCTACAGAAGGAATGAAAAGGCTAAGCCAAAGTGGAAACAACACCCAGTTGTGGATGTGTCTGGAGGTGAAAGTAAAGCCCGATGCTAAAAGAACAATATTGTATAGGAACCAGAGGTATATTCAGAGAAATCAGTTACCAGTTCAGAGATTTAAATGTGCAGTGCTCCAAGCAAAAAATGGCAACAGAGGTATGGATGTATGTATTTATTCCATGGAAATGAGTAAAGCCATTGCAAGCATGATGGAAAACCCAGAAGCAGAGAAAGAAATGGTTCATCAAAGCATGTATAAAAATAGGTATTAAAAACCTTAATACCTATTTCTGTCATGAGTGTCTTCCTGAGACACATTCTCCACTAAGGGTAACCTGGGACTACCTATCACCACAGTTTGTGGATGCGTAAGCTAGACTGCCCTGGAAGGAAAAACATATAGTCTTCAAGCCCTTTTCTCATCCTCCAGAGACCCTGCGGTTCCAGGACTCTACCTCAGTGGCGGGAAAACCTCAACCTGCACTGCACAGGCCCAAGTCAGGGAGCATGCGCAGGGTGTGTGCACGCGCCTCTTTCTGCGCATGCGCCTTAGTGCGCATACGCCTTCCTGAGCGCATTCTGTGAGAACCGTTGGGCCTGAGACGGGTGTGTTTATTCAGTTCCGGTTCATTCTCACTACTTGAGACTCACCAGGTGGGTTCACAAATCTGTCCTGTCTGGAGTTTAAGTGTGCGTGCGTGTGAGGGGGAGTCAGCGAGCTTCGGGCGGGTCGGGCAGTGTCATCTGCGGCTTTTGAGGAGGAAGGCCCTCGAGGTCATCATCTTCCTCCTCACAGGTGTCGCGACGCCCTAGATCTTGTCCTGGTGGCTGGAGAGGAAGGGCGGTGGGCAGAGGAGGGCAGGGGGTCAGATGACAGTGTGGGGAGCCTTGGGGGTGCTGTTTGAGATATCTGGCTCATTGGAGCCCTGGAAGTGATAACAGAGCACAGAATCTGCGGCCAGGCGTGGGACCTGGGCAGGGGGCAGTGTGGCGATTAAGGAAAGGCCTAGAAACAGGACCGCAGTGGGTTTGTGACCCTATCACGAGTATTGTGGTAAGGTGCCAAGAGAGAAGTGGACCGGTATGCTCTGTATGCAGACCCAGCTCAGCCACAGACGCTGAGAAAATCGCCATAGTCAAGCTGTAAGACTAACCCATTCTACCTGTTCCCACTGAATTCCAAGGGAGTTGGGGAAAATAGGTCTGGTGAATAGGAGTGTAACAAGAGCAGTAGTCCTGAATTTTTAAATCCCTAGCAGTATTTCACTAACTATCTTCATGATGGAGAATTCTGTTTTGAAATCAAACTTCCTCACAACAATTCTCTGTCTTGTTGTGTACCTTAAGGTGATTTCTCTGCCAGCTTAGCGAAGATACACATGGCTTTGCAAGCAACTGTATTTGGTGTCATTGGAATGCATGTACACCCATACTTTCTTTTGAAAGTATTTTCACAGTTTTAAAACGTAGGAAGTCAACATATGGTCATAAAAGTGATCAAATATAGCTGTACTCTTAAATACATTTTCTAAATCACAATATTCTCCTTTCAGGGAGAAATATGAGTGGGCAAGTGGCATCAACATTGGGATCTACAGGTCAAGATTCGTCCCAGCTGGATGAACCTGTGGTTGTGAGTACCTTAGCATTTGATATTTTCTATTAGCACAAATTTACTTTTGAGAAAACGATGTTAAGTAATGCAGATGCAGTGATAAAGGTCTTCCGTGCTGATAAAGGGTGACAGTTTGTCTTAGGAAGGAACACTGATCCAGATATATTACAGTCTGGCATTGCCTGGATGAGTATACTGTGAAATTCCCTGGAAATGTGCCCAGTGACTCCCTCCTCCTGTTTATTAACAACAGATTGCACACTTCCATCCCAGCATAGATTTAAATAGCTTCCAAAGTCTTTCTGGGTAACTCTTATGGGAGCTAAATCTTCTCTGTGGGAAGAGTAACTTTATTAAAAGTAAGTCCAGAGAATTGTGTTGGGAAAATGTTGTTAGGTTTACTTATGATTAGATATGTCTGTGTATTATGTATATTTATGCTGTTAGATGTGTTAACAACAAAAAGTTTTACTTGCATGCGCACACTCCTAGGACCAGCAGCCCAGTGTTGGGCAACCTCAACAAGAGGAAGCACCAGCTGAGATTCAGGATATCACACCTGGAAAGGAGGAAGTCAATGGAGAGGATCCAGTGAATCATGATGAAGAGAGGGAGAAGGATGCCCCTGGAGGTAAAGTGTATGTGTGCATCATGTCTTAAGACATAACCAGTAAGAGGAGGAAAGGAAACATTAGAAAAGGGCTTTAGACAGTTCCTAAAAAACTGAGGAGAGTATAGTTTGCAGGTTAGTGTGGTCGCTCAAATGTTCCCTTGTACAAAGAGAAGGGGACAACTGAGTTGTCTGAGGACAGCCCTGGGAAAGGAAAATGGTCATAACATCTGGAAAATTCTGCTTTCCTTTTTCTCCAGCAAAACATTCCTGGAATAATGCTCCTGAGGTTTTTATTCATCACATTTTTACCAAACTATCCCAAGGCTTTTAATTCATAACACTGAGGGGATCAATATTATCATTCCCTTGTTTATAGTGTATGCTCTACAGCTGAATTCATACTTTTTTTTTTTTTAAGATTGTGACCTGGAAACTGATCTCCAGGAATTGGCTTTGGCAAAGACTGGGGGTCAAGGCGGAGATGGTCCTGATGTCAAGGAGGAGATTGCATCAGATACAGAGACTGTTGAAATGCCAGAGGAGGTATGTCATCCATTCAGAAAGTAATTTATATGGTTTCTGTTTTTCAGAATATTACATCTTTAAAAATATAGAGGGAAAAATAGTATTATTTTAATAACAGAGTTCACATATTCTTTGAAAGATAGTTCAGACCCCAGATGCCTGAGTGCCTGACTTACAGACTTGCAAATAAAGAAACAGACAGGATCAAAGCCATATCGAATTGAAAATAGGAAACTGTTTCCTTCTCTTGAGTATAAGTACTTTAACCAACAGCTAATAATTTTCAGGTTCTTTTATAATTTCTGCTTGTAACAAATATGGAATGCATCTGTAATAAATATCAGTTAATATGAAATATGCTCAGGTATTCATGTAGGTTCTAGTACCAGCTTTAACATAATGTGTGTGATTCTGTGAAATCCCTTAACTTCTAAAGTCAACTTTACTCATGTAAGTTGTGAATTCAGAACAGGTACACTACAGTGCTCATTGTTCAATGCTAATTTTTGCATTCTCTGGTTCTCTTCGATGGCATGCATACAGGAATACTCTGTTTTCCATGATTTATTTATCATAAAATAGCATCTTGAGTCAAATTATAACAGGGGAATTGAGATTTCATTTTCTGATGGGGAACACATGTACACCTATGGCTGATTCATGTCGATGTATGGCAAAAACCATGACAATATTTTAAAGTAATTAGCCTCCAATTAAAATAAATAAATAAACTTTTCTTTAAAAAAGAAAATGAGGCAACATTCTGCTTGATGTTTGTTAAATTCTCTCAAATTCTGAATTCTCTAGCTCTTAAAAAGCAGTTGCATTTTAAATCCTTTCCCCAATGAAGCATGAAATGACTGAACAATGAAATGGCCAAGATAGTCTAGTTTCCTGCGTCTGTGGATGATCAAGTTGAGAGAGTGCGTGTAGTCAGTGGTATTCAAGGCAGGTGTGAGTAAGATACACATGCTAAGCACACTACCTGCCCCCACGTTTGGTCTGGTTTTTTTTTTTTTTTTTTTTTTTTTTGTGAGGGGGTTGCTTATTTTGGAGAAGGAAATGGCAACCCACTCCAGTATTCTTGCCTGGAGAATCCATGGAAGGAGGAGCCTGGCAGGCGACAATCCACGGGGTCCAAAGAGTCGGACACGACTGAGCGACTTCACTTCACTTTGCATATTTTAATTGGAGAAGAATTACTTTGTGATGGTTTTTGATGATGGTTTTTGCCATACATCCCAGTGTCACGCGTAAAGTACTAATAAAAATCTGAGCCTCATGATATAATCATCTCTAACCATATCAAATATGTTATTTTTCCTCTTTGATGCATCAGTTTAAAAGTTTTGAAGGTCAAAGTCCGTAACTCTAGTTCTTCCCACGTAATCAACTTAGTATCTTTCACATACGTGTTTTCCAAATTGTTGACAATTAATTGCATGATTCCGATTTTAAAGGAAGAACTTCATAGTTAGGGAAGAATGTACTGTGTATTAGTCTCCTAAACATTTTCACTTTACAATTTTGTTCCATTCCATTAGAACATTTAGAGGAAAATAGCACTTCCAGACTACCTCCATGTAACTACAGAACATGATTAAAATGTTCTCATAGAAAAATCTTCGCCCTAAATATGTGTGGTACTTGAAAAGACCAATACATAAATTACAAAGTACATAAATATAAAATCCTACATCCAATATAAAAGGTAAGAAAAAGAGCAACAGAGTGAACTGAAGGGAAAAAGAAAAAGATAGTTAATAAAAGACAGGTATCAATTGTTAGGAAGAGGAAAATAAATTCAACTAATAAATAAAGACAATGTGCTAGTTTACATAATTTTTAACATGTATATATACATTTTTAAAAATATTCTTTTCCGTTGTGATTTATCACAGGAGATTGGACATAGTTCCCTGTGTGGTATAGTAGGACCTTGTTGTTTATCCATTCTGAGTGTAATAGTTTGTATCTGCCAACCCCAAATTCCCAGTCCATTCCTCTCAGTTTACATAACTGTGAAGAAAATGGAGAAAGCCCAAGTACACATAATAAGAAATATGAACAAGACACTTAACAGTATATTACAGAATTAAAACAGTATAATCTGCAATTCAGATATTTTCATAATATTGATGAAATGGCTAATAGGATAGAAAAACAAATATTTAACATACCCCACAGTAACTAAATAACTAAACATCACAGATACCTTGGATGAACTTTTGAAATTGGTCAGAGTTGTCTCTCACAAACCATTATCCTTTAGAAACAAGGAAAAATATCTTCTTTTCCAGACTTTCTTTCTGTCTTCCTACTTGCTTTTCTGTCTCATGCATACTCCCTCTTGCTCTCCCTTTTCTTTTCTTCTCTCCTTTTTTTCTTTCTTTTTTTGGTTTGGCTGTGAGAAACAGTCCTATTTCTGCTTCACATGTTGATGTCACCATGTCGCGAGTGATAGTAATGACTTAAAATTAGTGTCACCATCTAATCTATTATACCAACTGGAATGCTTTCCAGGGTGAAAAGAAACATTTAGAATTATGTGAGGGCCACAAGGAAAGGGGGGGCACATGTTGAACCAACTTAAAACAACCATATCAGGGGTAAACTAAAACAAATGAAAATTTCTATACTTTTCCACAGTAGAGAAGAAACAAATGTAATACTGGCCTTTTTATTTACTTCACTTAAGCAGTAACAGAGGTAACAACTATTTAGCTATCCTATATTCACAATATTATTTCAAATCAATACATGTAAATGATACTTTTGGGGGACGTTTTTGTTTCATTTTTTGTGTATTTTGTTTTCCTTAGGTTGTTGTTTGTTGTTAGATATTTTACTGAATGTGTACACAGTTTTGCCTTCTACTGAAACTACATTCTGATAGGTTCCATTGATTTATTTGTTCTGAACTCAGTGTCCTTGTTTTCTTGTATAACTAGGAAGTGTAGTGTGTTTTTAAAAATACTCATAATGTGCCTGAAGAGTCTTTAAAATTTCTAGAGAGGATGAACTGAATGTAAGCCAAAGGGTTACCCTTAGTGTTCTTGCTTTAGTCCATTTTATAGAACTACAACTGCAGTGAACTTTGTATACCTCTCCTCTCATCGAAATAAAGTTCTGCTAAGTAAGTTTAATGTTTATATTATAGGTGAAGGGGAACCATTTGCTTGAAAGAAGATAAACTGAAACCATCTATGCTGTTCTTATGCTGTTTATTTGACTGTTAAAGTTCTGTCAATAAAGTTTAATTTTCTACTTGCACATTTTTTGTTAACTTTTCCCTGGATATTTAATGTTATTGAAACTTCATGGTTTGTGATTTTTATTGTCTAGTTGAGGATGTATGTAGAGATAGAATGTTTGTATATAGACTTTCTGTCCACCAATTCCTCTAGCTATGCATATTAATTCCACAAATTTAGATCTAGATTGTTTTTGCTGTTCAAAATATACTATTATGTTTGATATCAACAGTTTCTACTGGCTTAAACCTTAAACCTTTCCTCATTTTGCAGCATTGAACAAACCTAGCCAGAATAGTCTTGACTAAAACAGGTGATAATCGGCATTTTTCCTGATAGGAAATGAAAAATCTTCTCCATTTCAACCTGTTTACATTGCTTTTTTGTAGATACACTTTATCAGAGTAAGTTCTATTCTATTCCTAGTTTGCTAGGAATATAGATTAATATATAATTAAATATAGATTAATTTTCATCAAACACTTACAATGCATCAATTGTGATGATCCCAGAATTGTTTTCCTTCCATTTTTCTATTACTGTGGCGAATTGCATTGGTAACCTTATACATGTAAACCACCCTTGCACTTCTGGGGTTAACAAAATTTGGTCATAACATATTCTTAGGTGTAATCTACATGTTAATACATATACATACATATATATATATATATACCACACCTAAAAATTTCATAAAAGCCTTTGGTCTTCTCTTGAATATATGGGTTTACAAAATGTGCCACCCAGATCTCATATGGTCCCTGATACAATCATTGACAGAGAAACATTTTTTAATACTTAATAAACTTGTATTGTCCTACAGAGAAATGAAATGCCAAAGCCATTGTTAAAGGTTCTAGGGAGACAGAGAATAAAAACTGCTTGTCAAATTCCATGGCAAATACCACAGTGTATCTTTCACACTCTTCTGACTTGCCTTCCAAGTTTTTTTGGGTACAGGGAGAGAGCAGCCACAAACGTCTTTTCTTTTCCATGACATCCTCCATTGGCTTGATAGTCACCAGATCTCAGAAGCCCTCCAGCGGTGCTGTGTGTGTGTGTGTGTTAGTCACACAGTTGTGTCTGACTCTTTGTGACCCCACAAACTGTAGCCCGCCAGGCTTCTCTGTCCATGGAATTCTCCAGGCAAGAATACTGGAGTGGATTGCCATTCCCTTCTCTAGAGGATCTTCCCAACCCAGGGATCTAAGCCTGGTCTCCTGCATCACAGGCAGATTCTTTACCGTTAGAGGTACAGGGAAGTCTTCCTGCTGTCTGATTTCTGCCCTGATATCCTTATTATTACATAATAACAAAATGCTTACATCTCTGTCCCGCATCTGTATCCTCATGCACCAAAAAATATATTTATGCAACAAACGACCTATTCAGAATGCACTCTGCTTAGGGACTAAGAGGGGAATATAAACAGCAGCTGTTGTGCCCTTACAGAGGTCTGAAAATCCAGGTCCAAAAGGACTGAAAATGGGAGGTAAAGAATGGTAAAGATGGTAAAGAATCCACCTGCAGGGTTGGAGACCTGGGTTCGATCCCTGGGTCGGGAAGAACCCCTGGAGGAGGGCATAGCAACCCACTCCAGTATTCTTGCCTGAAGAATCCCCTTGGATAGAGGTGCCTGATGGGCTACAGTCCATGGGTCGCAAAGAATCAGACATGACTGAGCGACTAGGCACAGCACATGACATAATTAAGAGTCTGGAATCTGGCTCTGACACATAGTGTGTGAAGGTGAGAAAGGTATTTACATCCTTTGTATCCGTTTCCCTATTTCTAAAATGGAAATTACAAGTTTACACTAAATATTCATTATGAAGAATAAACAAGATAACATGTGAAATAAGCATTCCTTTGCAAATGGATTTGGCTTATTCTACTCCAATTTTCTTTTAAACTTTCAAAATTTTTAATTTCATATACCTTTACAACTACAATTCTCTCAAGTGATACAGATATTGAATTTTAAGCAGACTATAAGACTAACTTTTAAAATGAATCGCACTTCAGAAACATATTTTGTCTACATAAATATTTTGAGTCAATAGTGGTGCAGCTGGTATCAGACATAGTATCCATTCTAAGGTTGGTTTGTAAATAAGGACTGACAAGGCTACCCTAAGTCATAGTATGTAGTGAAAACTGATCCTTGCTGTGTATGATGACAAAGAAAATAAGCCGATATTCTGGTCACGCCACATCACACAACTCAACACCAGACTCTGTCACGTAGTCAGGTAGCCAGTCCCTAAGTAACACTGCAGGGGCTACAGGACCACACAGTGTACCAATGAGTTGTTAATTTGTCACCTTCTACGGGCTTGGCCAGTAAGGAGACAATGAACCCGAATGGATTCAGATTCTAACTGACAGACAGTGCAGAAGCAATATGTCCCTGGTGTCAGTTGCCTTGTCCCTAGTCCCACGGTTTGACACTGAATTGGAAGGCCTCAGTAACAGGCACTGCAGGTGGTGGGTCTCTGCCGGGAAGGAGCCCACAGCTGTGCCCTATGGACTGAGCAGCTCTGTAGTCCACAGGTGTACTCTCAGCTGGGGCTGGGGAGAGCACCCTATGTTCAACGGAAACCAGAGGTGGGTGAGTAGCAACTTTGTGTCACCTCCAGCTGGAAAAGGAGGCAGGTGAGAAATGGCCTCATAGTAGTTCTTCATCAGGCTGCTTATCTCTCCTTGCTACAAGAGCAATCAGTAGATTCTCTGCCAGGATTCAAGTCAGCCTGCAGTTTAGCCTTGCCTACGTAGCCTAAGTGGGAACATGCAAGGTCACCAGGCCACCAAGACAGAGCCACACCCCTACAGTGTCTGGAAAAAGACACAAGGCTTTATGTATGGTGCTACAAATATGACACTTATATACTGACTCCCACATGGAGGAGATGCTTTTTCTCTGAGTCATTTTAAATATTCCTTCACTTAGTAGACACACATTGATTACTAGCATGTTTCAGGACCTATCTGCAATGTTTGAAATAACAAGACCAGTGATGTGAGGTGGATGATGGGAATATCACACTGGTGGACCAGACAGACACATAAACAGAAAAGAAGTGCAAGGGAGATACACAGGGAATGGACCTAATGGGAGGGGGGGACACAGTGAGTGGGGTGGCCAAGAAGCAGGAGGAAAGCCAGAAGATGAGGTTCATTCTAAGAGTGAAAGAGGTTATATATAACACAGTCGTGCTTTGACCCAGGCTGTGGATGAGAGTCCCAACCTCCCCTGCATCACTGCCCCTTTTGAGGGTGATGTCTGGGAGTCTACAGATTCTGAAGGGAAAGGAGAAAGAAAATACATAGTGCAGGGGGTACATGCACCCGCCTGATAGAGATGCAGGTGCAGGTTGTTACAGTAACCAGGTGGAGATGAGCAGAGTTGGATTCGGTGACTGAAGGATGAAATGTGGAAGTGAATGTAAAGGGAGAAAACACATTGAGAGGGGTAAACAGCTCCAACTCCCATTTCTGTAGCAGGGGAGGTGCTCCATGACTGTTGTGAGAAGGCTCCCTGGTCTGAGCTCTGGGAGGGAGTGATGAGCATTCTAAGGACCCACATCAAATCTAAGCAGGGGGCGCTGAGTGTGTGAAGACAGAAGTCTCAGCTTTCACCACTGACAGACACAGAAAGCTTCCTGGCCCTGCTGAGAGTGGGGCCGTGGCACCTTAGGGAAGCTCAAAGGGAAGGTGGAGGTGGTGGTTGTTGTTCAGTCGCTCAGTCATGTCCGAATATTTAGGACCCCATGATCTGCAGCACGCCAGGCTCCTCTGTCCTACACTATCTCCCTGAGTTTGATGAAATTAATGTCCATTGTGTTGGGCGATGGTATCTAATCATCTCACCCTCTGTCGCCCCCTTCTCCTCCTCCCTTCGATCTATTTGCATCAGGGTCTTTTCCAAGGAGTCGGCTATTTGCAACAGGTGGCCAAAGTATTCCAGCTTCAGCATCAGACCTTCCAGTGAATATTCTAGAGTTCATTTCCTTTAGGATTGGCGGGTTTGTTCTCCTTGCTGTCCAAGGGATTCGCAAGGCTCATCTCTAGCACCACAATTTGAAAGCATCAAGTCTTTGGCACTCAGCCTTCTTCATGATCCAACTCACACATCTGTACATCACTACTGGAAAAACCATAGTTTTGACTCTACAGACCTTTGTCAGCAAAGTGATGTCTCTGCTTTTTAATATGTTGTCTAGGTTTCTCATCAGTCTCCCCAGGGGCTCAGTGGTGAAGAATCTGTAATGCAGCACACTTAGGAGATATGGGTTCAATCCCTGGGTCAGGAAATTATCCTGGAGGAGGGCATAGCAACCCACTCCAGTATTCTCGTCCGGACAATCCCCTGGACAGAGGAGCCTGGCAGGCCCCGGTCCATGGGGTCGTAAAGAGCCAGACACTACTGAAGTGCCTGAGAATGCGTGCAACCTAGGTTTGTCATCACTTTCCTACAAAGGAGCAAGTGTCTTTTAATTTCATGGCTGAAATCACCATCTGCAGTGATTTTGGAGATCAAGAAAATGAAATCTGTCACTGCTTCCACTTCCCCCCCTTCTATTTGCCATGAAGTGACAGGACCAGATGCCATGATCTTTGTTTTCTAAATGTTGAGTTTCAAGCCAGTTTTTTTCACTCTCCTCTTTCACCCTTCTCAAAAGGTTCTTTAGTTGCTCTTCCCTTTCTGCCATGGGAGTGGTATCATCTGTGTATATGTGTATCTGAGCTTCTCGATATTTCTCCCAGCAATCTTGACTCTAATCTGGCATTTTGCATGATGTACTCTGCATATAAGTTAAATAAGCAGCGTGCCAATATACAGCCTTGTCATACTCCTTTCCCAATTATAAAGCAGTCAGTTGTTCCAACTCTGGTTCTGTCCCTTCTTGACCCACATACAGGTTTCTCAGGAGACAGGTCGAGTAGTCTGGTACTGCCCTCTGTTTAAGAATTTTGTGTATTTGTTGTGATCCACGCAGTCAGAGGTCTTAGTATAGTCGATGACACAGAAGTAGATGTTTTTCCGGAATTCCCTTGCTTTCCCCATGACCTAAGAGATGTTGGCAATTTGATCTCTGGTTGCTCTGCCTCCTCGAAACCTAAGTATATCTGGAAGTTCTTCGTTCACATACTGTTGAAGCCTAGCTTGGAGGAGTTTTCTAACCAGGAGGCTTCAGAAATTGGGGACAATCTAAGTGGAGAAGCTTAGGAAATTGGATGGTGTGAAGGAAGCCTGATAAGAGAGACAAGAAAAGGAAGCTCTCCTTTCGATGTTGGTAGCAAAGTGGGCAGAGGCTAGACCATGCCTTCAAGTTCTTGTGTAGAAGAGTAGCCTTTATCTACAAAATCATAGACAGTTCTGTAAGAGAGGGAGGGAGAGGGCAGGAAGAGGGAGACAGACACCCTGAGTGGATGTGAGAGACCCGTTAGAAGGGGGTTGACAATTAAATGGAGGGAGGCTTTGGACAAGAGCAGATGTGGTGGAATTGGGAAAAAGTAGACACATTAGACATTTTTGAAGTAAAAGGGACAGAACTCAGCAAGAATTTGGACTTGAGATGAAGGAGAGGGAATTGTAAACATGGTTTAGACTAAGTTTCTGTGTCCTGTCATAAGAGTACAAAGATGTCATGGGGAATTCTGGAAGTTGGCCAGGTCTGGGTAGAAATCCAAAATGCGATCTTTATGTTTTTGAGCTCATGGTCTACATGGATACAATAACCAGTATTTAAATACTTAAAATTTCCTTTTCCTTTAAGAAAAAAGTATTGAGGATTTTTATTATTATTACCGTGTAGTGTTCCTTTGTATACTCGTATACTCTTTGGTCTTTCTCTCATGTGTATACCAGTTGTTGAATAGTTGGATTGTTTCTAGGTTTGGCTATTAGGAATACATGTGTGGAATATTTGAGTACAGGTGTTTGTGTGAGCATGTTTTCATTTCTCTTGGGAAAGTTGTCTAGGAGTAGAATTGCTGGGTCATATAAGGCTTCCCAGGTGGCCCTAGTGGTAAAGAACCCATCTGCCAATGCAGGAGACTCAGGTCTGATCCCTTGTTCTGGAAGATCCCCTGGAGTAGGTAATAGCAACCCGCTCCATTATTCTTGCCTGGAAAATTCCATGAAGAGGGGTCCTGGCAGGTTACAGTCCATGGGGCCCCAGAGAGTTAAACACGACTGAGCACCTGAACACACATGCACACACATACATGGTAATTTATGTATCTTAGAATCTAAACTGTGTCCTCTGTAGACAACATACACATGGATTTTTTTTTAACTGTTCTCTCAATGTATGCCTTCTGGTTGGATTGTTTTATCTATTGACATTTAATGTTGATACAGTCTTACATCTGCCAATATATATTTCTCTCTCATGGTATTTTGTTCTATGGTCCTCACTTTACTGCTTTCTTTTGCATTCAATGGATATTTTCTAATGTAGCATTTTAAACTCTACTGATTTTTCCACTACTTTTAAGTTATTTCCTTAGCTGTATGCCACCATAAACATCTTACTTTATCACAATCAGCTTGAAATTTACACAAATTCTAATGAGATACAGAAACATTACTCCCATATCACTCTATTCTGGTTTCCCTCTTTTCCTCATATTGTCACATATATAATAAACCTATAAAGGGTAAGTCCATTAATACACTCTTGTTGTTATTATATATAACATTATGTGATGAAAAGCTGATATATGGCAGGATATCAGGTATCTATAGCTTCTGTTATATTCACATTCTTTGTCATGATTTCTGATTCTTTGCATATGTTTGTATGGATTTGATACCATCCAGACTTGTTTCCTTACCTAATACAGCTTTGCTCCCAACCACCTCCTTTGTGCTGTTACAGCGAATATATTATATTCCATGTGTCATTGGCCCAACAATAATTGGGCTTCTATGGTGGTTCAGACAGTAAAGAATCTGTCTGCAATGCAGGAGACCCGGGTTCAGTACATTGGTCAGGAAGATCCCATGGAGAAGGGAATGGCTAACCATTCCAGTATTCTTGCCTGGAGAATCCCATGGACAGAGGAGCCTGGCAGGCTACAGTAATGGGGTTGCCAAGAGTCAGACATGACTGAGCTACTACCACTTTCACAACAATAATTTAGGTGATTTTGTTTTACACAGTTGCTTTTTAAACACAGGAAGAAAGGAGTGAACTATGTATCCATAAAGAATTTTTGTTCATATAATTACCTTTACCTGTGCTCTTTGCTTTTTCACATGGATTCTGATTAACATCTGAATTCACTTATTGCAGCCTGAAGAACTTCTTGTAGTTTTTCTTGTAAGCCATTTCTACCAACACATACCCTGAGTATTTTTTAAATTTGGGCATACCTTTAGTTTGCTTTAATTTCTATTTTCTTAAGCCACTTTATTGTGGTGTGTATGACATGTAAAAAGCTGTGTACACACCCGTGAAATCATCACCAGCTTCAATATACAAAACTGAACTGTATTTCTATACTAGTGGTGAATACTCCTAATAAGTAAAAAAATTCCAGTTAGAATAAAAAGAACTTAGGAATTGGTTTAATCAAGGAGGTGTAAGATTTGTACATTGAAAATGACAAAACCAGTTGAAAGAAATTAATGAGAATTTAAGGAAATGGTATCTTATTATCAATGGGCATTACAGTTTCCCCTAGAAATTTGCTGTCATTGTACACACATCTCTGAGCATGTGGGAATATCTCCTTAAGGCACATTCATAGCAGTGTGACTGCTGGATCAAACACTTCCTTGGCTAAACAGACATATCTGGAGTACCTACTATGTGCATGTGCCTGACACTGTTCTAAACGCCAAGGAGGCATCACAGAGTTGGACTAACACATGTCCCTCTTTCATGAAGGCAAATGCTGCTGAGGGTGAGGGCAGGATGGAATGTAAATTCTGATGAGCGCTGCCACAGACCCCTGCAAAGGTGTTTTACCAGTTCACACTGGCCTCAGTGGGGCAGGGGAGTGAGTGTGCCTTTACTGGCGTCTTGGCAGCATTTGTAGGGTGGGAGGTCTAGGCAGGAGGCTGGACTCCTTATGTCCAGTTCCCTAGAAGAGCTTCAAGTCCACAACTAGGAATGATCCACATAGGGATTTCGGGGGACGTGAATACCCTAGGTGTCCATACCCTTGGTTGTGACATCACAAAGTGTATTTGTCAAAGCATGGGAGGTATCTGACCCTTTGGTGGCACTGCACCCTGAGTGTGCCATCTCTGACCTGGAGATAAGTCTGTGAGCCAGGGACTGAGGGTGCTGAAACCTTGAGTGGTTTACTATGTCTTGGGCTATGAACTTTGGAGTTTGGAGGATGTGGGGTACCATGGTCTGAGGTCTCTTTGTGGTGGCTGCATGAAACATCGTGACAGAGCTGTATGCGTTCACCATACCAGTGCTCTGTGCTGTTGGTGTGACCGTGTCCTATGGTGTGAGCTGTGATTGCGACTTCTGTGTCCAGGGTGTGAGGTCTCTGTGCTGTCGGGTTTCTCCATGGCCGCTTATGAAGTTGCTAAAATGCAGGTCGGTCTGTGTTCGAATTTCATCTCACTTATTGAGTCTCTAGAGTTTCAGTTTGGTGGATTGTTTGGTGTTGGGTGTCCAGTGCAGTGAGGTCTGCCTGCTGCTATTTCCTTGGTCCATATCTGGTCAAGTGTATCATTGATATTTGGGTTTGTGACCCATCGTGTGAGGTCCCTGGGGTATCTGTGAGTCTGGATCCAGGCTCTGATGCTGCACTGCTGGCGGGAGACCAGAGTCCCAGAGGGAGGTTGCTCTGTCTTTGCTCCTGTGCTGCAGGAATTGAAACCTCTGAGCCACTTGGGCATTTATGTCTCGATTGAGATATTTTGCCACTTGCCAGGCTTCAGACATGAGGTGTTTGTGATCTCCTGATGTCTCCATCTGACATCTGTCTATAAAGAAAGTGAGAGGTTGATTGATCTGAGTTGACTGTGAACTCGGCCACTGCCGCTTCCGTCAACCAGGCTTCCTTGTCTAGACCGTTGAGGTATGGGGTTGCCTTCCTTGAGACCCTCCCTGGGCGTCAGTTTCTTGCTACTGTTTTGAAAGTCTCCCTCAGTCACAGTGGTGGAAATGCCATTGTGGAAGATGAGTTTTTTTCTGTGACTCTGACAAAATGCAGCAGGGACACCATGCTCTTTTCTAATATATCCTCTGTGTAATGTAAAGCTGTCTCCCTCTTCATCTTCACTTATTCCCAAAGTGCAGAACGTCATCACCTCCACAGCAAAGCTGTCAGCCAGGAGCACCACTGTACACCCAGCCCTGGGAAACCTTCCTTGTCATGAACATGTCTGCTTTCCCCAAACCTGCCTCCTGTCTCTGATCCCTGCTCTCTGGTGCGGCCCCTCAGCTCAGCTGTCTGGTGGCCTGAAGTCTGGGGAAGCCTTCCAACCTGAGAAGGGCAGGGGAACCGGAGGTCACACCCCAAGGGGAAAACAACAAGGCCATTCTAACTTTGCCCAACATTTCCTGTCATTCCAAAATGTAAACAGGTGCCTGTTAGCCGCTCCTTTGCAAAAGTAATTGAAATCTTCCTGCAGTTGTGTGTCAGGCAGGAGTGCATTGAACACACTGGGAGCAAGTCACCTGAATGTTGGAGGAGGGCGAGTGCATGGGTGATCAGTCCGGTCTGATTCTTTGTGACACCATGATCTTCAGCCTTTTGGGCTCTTCTGTCCATGGGATTTTCCAGGCAAGAATACAGGAGTGGGTTACCATTTCCTCTCCTTGGGGATCTTCTCAATCTAACCCCTGTCCTCCTGTCTCCTACATTGACAGGCAAGTTATTTACCACACTGTCACCTGGGAAGCCCTTGTTGGGCTGTGGGCAGGGAGGGGGGTTGTGGAAAACTTTCTATTGTTTTTTGAATTGAAAGCTCAACAAGTGAGAATAAGAAAAGAGGAAAAAGAACTACCACACCTGCTGAAAGTGAAAGTCACTCAGTCATGTCTGACTCTTTGCAAACCCATGGTCTATTCAGTCCATGGTCTATACAGTCTGTGGTCTGTACATTCCATGGAAGTCTCCAGTCCAGAACACTGGAGTGGGTAGCCTTTCCCTTCTCCAGTGGATCGTCCCAGCCCAGGAATCAAACCCAGGTCTCCCGCATGGCAGGAGGATCTTTACCAGGTGAGCCACAAGGGAAGGCCAAGAATACTGGAGTGGGTAGCCTATCCCTTCTCCAGCGGATCTGTCCGACCCAGCATCGAACCAGGGTGTCCAGTGTTGCAGGTGAATTCTTTACCAGCTGAGCTATCAGGGATTGAAATATTTCACATTGTTGTTCAGTAGCTCAGTGGTGTCCAACTCGTTACAACCTCATGGACTGCAGCATGCTAGGCTTCCCTGTCCTTCACTATATCCTGGAGTTTGCTCAAACCCATGTCCATTGAGGCAGTGATGCCATCCAACCATCTCATCATCTGTCGCTCCGTATTCCTCCCGCCCTCAATCTTCCATAGCATCGGGGGCTTTTACATTGAGTCAACACTTCGCATCAAGTAGCCAAAGTATTGGAGCTTCAGCTTCTGTATCAGTACTTCCAACGAATATCCAGGACTGATTTCCTTTAGGATTGACTGCTTTCATCTCCTTGCAGTCCAAAGGACTGTGAAGAGTCATCTCCAACACCTCAGTTCAAAAGCATCAATTATTTAGCGCTCAGCTTTCTTTATAGTTTACTTCTCACATCCATACATAACTACTGGAGAAACCATAGCTTTAACTAAATGGACCTTTGGTGACAAAGTAATGTCCTTGCTTTATAATATGCTGTCTATGTTGGTCATAGCTTTTCTTCTAAGAATCAAGCGTCTTTTAATTTCACCACTGTAGTCACCATCTGCAGTGATTTTGGAGCCCAAAAAGATAAAGTATCTCACGCTTTCCATTGTTTCCCCATCTATTTGCCATGAAGTGATGGGACCGTATGCCATGATATTAGTTTTCTGAATGTTGAACTTTAAGCCAACTTTTTCACTCTCCTCTTTCAGTTTCATCAAGAGGCTCTTTAGTTCTTCTTCGCTTTCTGCCACAAGGGTGGTGTCATCTGCATATCTGAGGTTATTGATATTTCTCGCGGCAATCTTGATTCCAGCTTGTGCTTCTTCCAGCCCAGCGTTTCTCATGATGTATTCTGCACATGAGGTAAATAAGCAGGGTGACAATATACAGCCTTGACATACTCCTTTTCCTACTTGGAACCAGTCTGTTGTTCCATGTCCAGTTCTAACTGTTGCTTCCTGACCTGCATACAGGTTTCTCAAGAGGCAGGTCAGGTGGTCTGGTATTCCCATCTCTTTCAGAGTTTTCCACAGTTTATTGTGATCCACACAGTCAAATGGTTTGACATAGTCAATAAAGCAGAAATAGATGTTTTCCGGAATTCCCTTGCTTTTTCTATGATCCAACGGATGTTGGCAGTGGGATCTCTGGTTTCTCTGCCTTTTCTAAATCCACGTTGTACATCTGGTACTTCTCCGTTCACATACTGTTGAATCCTAGCTTGATGGATTTTCAGAATGACCTTGCTAGCATCTGAAATGGGTGGAGTTGTGCAGTAGTTTGAACATTCCTTGGCATTGCCCTTCTTTGGGATTGGAATGAAAACTGACATTTTCACGTCCTGTGACCGCTGTGGAGTTTTCCAAATTTGCTGGCATATTGAGTGCAGCACTTTAACAGCATCATCTTTTAGCTTTTGAAATAGCTGGGATTCCATCAACTCCACCAGCCTTGTTCATAGCAATGTTCCTAAGGCCCACTTGACTTCCCACTCCAGTATGTTTCAGGTTGTTTCACATTGGCACAACCAAATTCATCAAAAATAGTGAACTTGTGTTTCAGAAGCTGCAAGAATTCGTACTCAATGTGGTTGCGAAATACCTTGAGGCCCAAAGTAAAGTCTAAACATTGAAAATCCCTACATTCCTTTAGAAACAAGTGTTTACAGTTTGAAGTGAAACCGGGTGACTCCTGAGTCCCAGGTCACGGAGCTGCTGGGCTGGAGGTGTGGCTAAAATGAGGCAGCCGCAATTTGAGGCCCTCTCCCTGCGTGGAGGGAGGGCCTGCCCCCAGGACGAGAAGAACAGGACCCTCAGGGGTCTCACAGTCTTGCAGAGAGGCAGGCACATTGCTTCAGACAGCAAATATTCATCGAGGCTTTTCTTGGCTCTCCAAGCCGGATACAAGTGGCCAGTTCACAGAAATCCCTGTGCTGGACTTGACTCTCCCCGAAGGGGAAGGGCTAGGGGTAGGAGGCACCCAGTAAACCCCCCTGATAACAACCCAGGGCATTCTACAGTGTGTTAGAAGGTGGTGGTGCTGTGATCAGATAAATGTAAGTCCTGTAAGGGACTGGTACTGTGGGCAGCAAGGGGGAAAGCTGCAAGTCACAGTATTGAACAGAGCCACCAGGGTGGGCTTCATTGAGGAGCTGATATTTTAACAAAGACTTGAAGGGGGAAAGGAGTTAGCACAGCAGACATCTGGGGTCAGGATATTGCAGAAGAGCGAACACTGGGGATAAATGCTGGGGGCAGATACTGCCAGGAGGCCAGGGCAGCTGGGAGCAGGGAGTGAGAGCTGAACAGAAAGCGGGGACTAGATCCCACAGCACTGGGTCAGCGTCTGCTCTGTCAGCGAACCGTCAGGGACAAGCAGGGGTCACAGGTGCTGCTGGACGTGCCTGTGCCAGGCCTGAGAGGGAGGCAGAGGCAGGACAGGAGGGGAGAGCAGAGACAGCTGAGGAGGGGCAAGCAGGGGGTGAGGAGGACGCACGAGGGGCAGCTCCGAGTGAGGCTAACGGCCTGCCCTGGACTTGACATGCACTTCCTACCTGTGCTTGTGTCCCTGATCCCATAGACGCCTGTGCTCCGGGCACGGTGTCACAGACTCCACTAGCAGCCTGAGTTCATTCAACAGTCCATCGTCTGGACACAGTTGCGGGCCCTACACTGCCACTTGGTCTTTGGGAAATGTTCAGTGACCTGACTGATGCTCTCAGGATCTTGACCCCAGTTCCAGTCTGGGGCTACAACTATGGCTGATGGGGCAACAGAGTGACCCACACGTGTGAAATGAACCTTGCAGCCTCTTTGATCGGGAGTTTCCAGAATTAGGGGTCATATGCAACATGCAGTGCTCCCCCGCCCCCAAAGGGAAAAGAATCTGATTCCACAGATGCCCTGCTTACTCCATTCTCCTGTGTCATTATTAACACAAAAGTAACTGGTCCATGAAGAGCTCCTCTTTATTGACCGAGTATTTACCTTGAGTCCCGGTCCTTCATTTATTGAGGAAGCAATTCTAAGCAGGGACCAGACTCTATGTCTCCTCCTACTGCGACTGGATTGGTTATGGATGATGGGGACTGTCACCTGCCAGCAGATGACTGCCACGTGCCATGTGAGAAAAGTGACGGCAGGATCTAAATTATAGAACTCTGGGAACACAGAAGAGAGCATCTGACCCCTGCCATATGTCCGGGGCTGGGATGTGGTGTGGGTCCCTGGTCAGGACACATTCTCGGGGGGGCGGGGGGTTTTCTTGAGGTGGCACTTTGACCTTCCACAGTTTACACACACACGAGCAGAAGGGCACAGACCTGGACACAGGTGGAGCCAGACAGACTTTCATTCCCAGTTGTCTCCAGACCACCATGGCAGCTGGGTCATCTCCAGTGCTGTCTGCAGCCACTAAAAACACTTCTTGTCCTTTGGCATGCCTCCCAATTCCTTATATCTGATAAATAGAGTGAGACTGGTGGAGACATAACTGGGGTGGGCTGGTTGCAATGCCTCTCTGATATGGCAGAGTGTCTCCCCGCAGGGGAAGTTAAAGTCCTTCTTGGTGTTGCCTCTGGAGCAACCCTTTCCTACCAGTGGACTCCAGTTTCTTGGCTGCCAGGCAGCTCCTCCTAAGGCGGACAGACAAAGGGGCTTAGGCCCATTCAGGGTGGCTTTGCCCTACTGGGTACCTGAGTTTCACAAGTGGACAGGAGACTGGGACGATGGGGGCTCTCCTCTCATGGAACAACATCTGCATCTCGGTAACTGAAACACAAGCTACGCGTGTTGTGGTCACTGCAGAGAAGACTGGCTTTGCACTCAAGAGGAACAGGGCGTGACTCCCAGATCCAGCTTTTACTGCATCAGCCATCTAAGCTCTTTCAGCTTGCTTCCTTGTCTGTGAGAAGGCTGGGGTTCATCCTTAGCCCTCCAAGTCTGTGGGGAATAAAACCCCACATGCCCGACTCCCACAAGCTCCATAAGTAGGCTCCAGGTGAGTCATTTACACTGCGCCCTGTGTTACGGGCACATCTCTGGGGAGGGAGGCTTGCCAGGGCCCTTGAGAGTCTACTCCATCCTCTGGCTGGGGTGGGGTTGAGGTGGTGGAACTGGTGCTGTGTCCAACTATGTAATTGGCGTTACATACCACAGGCACACACTTCATTTCATATTTAGGTGTGTTCTGCCCAGAGGTGTTGTAGTGAATGAAGTCAGTCATCACAGGTGAATATGTAGCTGGTAGAAGCAGCAGTGGGTTCACTCCCTCCACTGGCCATCACAGGAACTGGTAGTTCCCTCCATGGGTTGATGGCACCAGGTGGAGACAGCTGAGGAGTTGCAAGAAGGTGCTGTGACATTCCCTAGGAGGGTCCCCGTACTGAGCTGGCAGCTCATACTCGCCTCCCCGATGACCACAGGGACTAGTAAATCAAACCCCTGCAGAGGGAGGACGTGTTAATATACTTCATCTTGTCCTAACAGGAACTCAGACTATAGAGTGAAAAATAGTGAAAATCTCAGCAAACATAGTGCATGGGTGGGGCAGTTCAAGTCCTGTTCCGTGTACTGGGTCACTGACACCGTAAAGTGACATTTTGAAATGTCCATGCTTCGGCTTATCCCTCCTCACTGTGAAGCTGGTGGTCACCATGGATCCCTTTAAGCTTCCAACACTGTGACCAAATTCCAAAGGCCACGTTCAAACACAACAATGGGCCCATATAAAGCAAGAGGAGAGCTTTTCTGTCTGTATCCTATTCTTAGCAAGGAAGCCTTTCCCAGGCAAACTCTGCCATCATTGGCATTTTGCATCATCTCATCATCCAGCAGGGATTCATAGTGAAACCTCCACCACCTTCCATTTGGTGAATATATCAAATCTGTTAACTGTGACTTTTCACCCAGGTACTCCCCAGGAAAAATGGAAATTGCTCTACCCAGCCTGACAGCTGAACCTAAGAAGGAATCAGGCAGATGAGGAGGGAGGAAGGGCATGTGAAGATGGAGGCAAAGGCAGGAGTGAGATTGTGAAATCGGTGGGTGGGAAGGGGGCGAGACAGGGAGGGTGTGGGCTCAGGAGTACGAGTGAGCACACTGGCCATCTGATGAGCAGAGAGAGGTCTGGATGGCTGGAATATCAAGTAGGACATGGAGCAGAAGCAGGGGGTCTGGTGAAGATCAGGCATTTGGGGGCAGACCAGACCTGCTGCGCCTAGTCCAGGAGGCTGGACAGTATCCTAAGAGCAGCAGGCAGCCCTGCAGAGTTTTGAGCAGCGGTTTCATGCTTGGATTGCACTGAAGAAAGCTTCCCTTCCTCAGGCAGCAGGACAGACCATGTATTGGAAAGCATCAGGATTGCTGGTGCTTATCAAGGAGAGAGACGAGGGTGACCTGGCCTAGGGAACTCACTGTGCTGACGGAGAGAAGGAACAGAATCTTACTTAGACTGAGGGGGCAGAGAGGTGAGGCTTGATGACTGAGAGTGTGGTGAGAGAGAGGCAGCAGGCAAGGATGGCTTTCAGCATCTCTGGCCTAAGCAGCTGGGGAGAAAGCTGCCTTGCACTGAGTCAGGTAACAGTAAAGGAGGTGCAGCTGTGTGGGGAGTCGGGGAGATGGGCGCAGTTTAGACATGTTGAATATTCCTTGCCTGTGGGACTCAAACACGTACTATCAGAACGACTTGGGGGAGCTGACCTAACTTCTCTGTGCCCATGATGCCTCATCTGTGATAGGGAGAATGAGACTGATAATTAAGAAAAAGACTCATTTCCTGTTTCATTGCTTCAGTCTAGGGGAATGTTCCCCTTTTACAAAGAAGCGCTGTCTTCCTGTCAGGTATTCTGTCTGTAAAATGGGAATGTATCTACTTATCCATATATCTGCTTGGTTTTACATATCTGCTTTGTGTATTTTCATCATGTGGTATTTATTGTCAACCGTAAAGAAAAATAAACTCAAAGGAACAAGTGTTTCTTGTCACATGCATGCAGATTGGCAGTCCATCAACCTGTCTCTCAGAGAAACAGTCCCCTTTAGAACCTCCAGTCTTCCTCCTGTAGCTCCTCACTCCCTCCAGGGGGTGGGTAGAGGCCTGTGGGGCCCACTGTGTCTTACACTTCTCTTCCCTGTGAAGGAAACTCTGGTGTCCCAGAAGGTGCCTAGCACTTGATGAGTGCAGTCTCCCTGCAGACCTGTCAGTTGACTAGGGATGTCTGTAGTCAGGAAGAGAGTGCTGAGCCTGATGTGTGGATCTGAAACCATCCCTGTGTGGTGCCGAGCTGGGAGGTGATGAAGCCACAGATAACCTAGATTTGAATCAAGCTCCCACCACTTATTCCTTCTGCGACTTTGGGCAAGTTACTCACAGTCTCTGTGACTCAGTTTCCTCAATTAAAGAGGATGATGATCCTATTCTGTGATAATGACTCCTTTTTGCTGCCTTCATTTAGATTACCAAAAAAAAAGAAAAAAAACTTTTGAGAACTATTGAGTGATGTTCAGGTGTTGATTACTTCCAGAGTCAAAACGGAACCTGTCAACAAAGACATGAAAAGATGCTCAACCTCGCTATTCAGGAGAGAAATGCAAATCAGAACCACAAGTAGGTATCTTGTCACAGCGGTCAGAATGGTCAGCATCAGAAGTCTACACACGATGCTGGAGTGGATGTGGAGAAACGGGAATCCTCCTGTACTGTTTGTGAGAAGAAAACTGATACAGCCACTATGGAGACCAGTGTGGAGATGTCTCTAAAAACTGGGAATAAAACCACCACGTGCTGTGCCGTGCTTACTTGCTCAGTTGTCTCCAACTCTTTGCAACCCCATGGACAGTGGCCCACCAGGCTACTCTGACCATGGGGATTCCCCAGGCAAGAATACCGAGGTGGGTTGTCATGCCCTCCTCCAGGGGATCTTCCCAACCCCGGGATCAAAGCCGGTCTCCCATATTGCAGGCAGATCTGTTATTGTCTGAGCAACCAGGGAAGCCCATAAATACTGGAGTGGCTAGCCTATCCCTTCTCCAGGGGATCTTCCTGACCCAGGATTTGAACCGGGTTCTCCCACAGTACACATGGATTCTTTACCAGATGAGCAACCAGGGAAGCCCATAAAAATACCATATGACCCAGAAATCAGACTATTGGGCATACGCCCTGAGAAAACTATAATTCAGAAAGACACATGTACCCAAATGTTCCTTGCACCACTATCTAAAATATCCACGATATGGAAGAAACGTAGATGTCTGTCAATGAATGGATAAAGATGTGGCACATGTATACAATGGAATATTAATCAGTTATAAAAGGGAATGAATTTGAGTCTGGTGCCCCACTGGTGCGCAGAACACGATCACCATCTTATGAGTGATGGCAAGGTGAGGTACACAGAGCAGTGCTGCTGTTGATATGCTGTCGATTTGTTTGCTGCAAACAGCACACAGGAAACAGTGGCTAGAGCAAACCTCTCGGCTCAGTTTACATAGGTCCAGGGCTGTTCCTGTCTTTTATTCCCACATTGTCCAGAACCTTATTGTACCAGAGCAACACTCGCCTTTCCCCTTCCTACTGCATCACCATCATAGCAGCTGTTTCTCAACTGAATTGCCAGTGAGTGAACCCTGAAAATTCTAGGCTCACATTTCTGTTCCTTCGAGCGGGTGTAGGACATCCTGTCTTCAATCCCCACTCAGACAGGAGTGTCTAGTGTCCGTCTCTTCCCAATTGGCTTCCCCTATATTCTATATCTCGGACAGTCCTTTACCTCCTGAGACTGAGTTCTGTCCTAGGCTATGGCTGCTTTCAGCACTGTGCTGAGACCATTGATGACCAGGTGGGCGCTGGGGGGATACTTGTGGGATGAATCCAGTTCGGAGAGCCGGGCTACTTTATTTCACGGGTGAGAGGTGGAACTTCCACTCAGGCTGCCATCAGCAAGATGGACGGTTTGAAGGTGCTGATCAGCGTCCTTGGGCAAGCCCACAGGAGCTCTGTCAACTCTGCTCTCCTCGTCTTCCTCTTGCTCCCATAGCTACTTCTGCTCCTTGCCCTCCCCCGTGCCCTCGTTTCTCCTCTCACTGCTCTCCGTGTACATGTACACTGTGCCTGAGCCTGTCCTGTCTCCTGACTCCATGTTGTGTGATTGTCAGTTACCTTTCTGATTAGCATCTTTGAGAAGTTTTCTCTTTACTCACAGTCCAGGGTGGATGCCGAAATACAGTAAGCATCATGGGTCTCCTTTTACTCTTTTTCCTTTGTTTTCTCCTTTTCTTTTCTTCCTTTTTTCCCTTTTATGAGGAAACAATACAGTGTATGTGTACGGACACTAGCCCTGATTCTAGACAAGCTTCCTTGCACCCAGTTCTCCCACTTGCTATCATCACATCTTGAGAAATTAAATTGGCTCACTGTGCCATACAGCCTCATCTGAAAATGGGTGAATTATTCTGAATAACAACCTGAACTGTGCAGGCTGTTTTTGTGAGTATGGAATGGGGTTAGTAGAGTTGTGCTGGCACCTTCTCTGGTGTAAGAACTACTGAGTTGCCACAGGGGAGATTACAGGTCAGGCCTTATCTTCAAGCTTCACAAAGCACTTCAAGGTCACATTAGACATCTGTGTCCAGCCTAGAGGCTCCTTCCTTCTCAGCCACAGTCCTCGAGCTTTTCCCTCACAGCTAGATGATCCCTCACCAAGAGGCTGGCTTCTCTGTTACACCTCTCCCACCTGGAAACCACTCACAGACTTCATCTTCTGTTACGTGCATGATGCTGTTCCTGGTAATTTTCGCTTCAGATGGTTTGGGGCTGCTCCTATGGCAAGGGAATGCCCAGGACTGATAACAAGGGTGTGATGTTTCCCTGCTCCCCTAATGGCATAGAAACTCTCTGGGACCTGTGCCCAAACTCCTCTCCCCATGTCATCTCCCTCCATCCCACAGTTCACAGTTTACACTCAAGCTGGGTTCCAGTGCAGGCCCTACCAGCCCAGTCACTCTCCTTCAGCCTCAAATTCCTTATCTGTAAAATGGCAATAACTCTACCTGTTGGTGAGGTTTATTGGGAGACCTAGTGGAGATAACAGATGTAAAACACCTAGCACCCATGACCTGGCAGGTGGAAGGCACTAAATAAATGGCTGTATCCTCTATCTATCAGCTTCTTTAATGCACAGCATCTGGTGTGGGATGATACAGTGACTCAGTCAATGTCTTTGGATTGGATTGAGAAAGACGTGACATATTGGGGGTGTATTAGTCAGGCTTCTCCAGAGAAACACAGGCAATAGAGAGAGACTTATTTTAGGGAATTGGATCATGGGCTCGTGGGTGCTGACAGTTCTGATATCCTTAGATATCAGTCAGCTGGCTGGAAACCCAGGTTGCAGTCTAGAGGCCCAAATGTGCAGAACAGGCAAGCAAGTTTGAGTTTCATGCAAAGTTCCTCAGGCTGTAGCCTTGAGGCTAACCTGTTTCATGCTCAGGAAGCTTCCGTCCATGCTCTTAAGCTTTTTCAACTGACTGGATGAAGAAACTGCGCCCCCCCCAACAGCGTTATGCTGGGTAATACAATTCCCTTAATGTCTACTGGGAGAAAAGTTATGACCAACCTAGAAAACATGTTAAAAAGCAGAGACATTGCTTTGCCAACAAAGGCCTGTCAAGTCAAAGCTATGGTTTTTCCGGTAGTCATG
Organism: Cervus elaphus; assembly: GCF_910594005.1. Taxonomy (NCBI): domain Eukaryota; kingdom Metazoa; phylum Chordata; class Mammalia; order Artiodactyla; family Cervidae; genus Cervus; species Cervus elaphus. Next base: position 122,593,790 of record NC_057848.1, on the reverse strand, counting down.
TACAGACATGATAAAGAAAGCTGAGCCCCAAAGTATTGATGCTTTTGAACTGTGGTATTGGAGAAGACTCTTGAGAGTCCCTTGGACAGTAAGGAGATCGAACCAGTCCATCCTAAAGGAAATCAGCCCTTAATATTCATTGGGAGGACTGATGGTGAAACTGCAATACTTTGAACATCTGATATGAAGAAGCGACTCATTGGAAAAGACCCTGATGCTGGGAAAGATTGAAGGCGGAAGGAGAAGGGGACAACAGAGGATGAGATGGTTGGATGGCATCAGCGACTCAGTGGACATGAGTTTGAGTAAGCTCAGGGAGCTGGTGATGGACAGGGAGGCCTGGGCGTGCTGCAGTCCATGGGGTCACAAAGAGTTGGCCATGACTGAACAACTGAACTCAACTGAAAATCTAGTGATAACAACGTGAATCAAGTATTCAAGTAACTTTCTAGCTCGCCATCTAGTGGCGAACATCTGAAAAACGTGCACCACAGTCAAGCCAAGATGACTTTTACTTTATTCATCACAGTGGGTGCGCAGTACACTGAGAAACATCACCTCCCAAACAGAATCTCTAGCCAATGGGCTGTCTCTCTAGCTTTACTCATCTCAAGTAAAATCTACTCCCTGGCCTCAGAAGCCACGTGAAATAACGAAGAGAACTTGAGGCAGTGGTGATTTAAGCAGCGATTTGGTGTGTTATCTTTATTCATTTGGGCCACGTGACTGCAGGGAATGAAATGGTGTGGGGTGGTGAAGGAAAGGAGATGATGAATTTATTGCCCTCGCCACCTCCCTGCCCCCAGGCAGCCGACTTCGATATGTCTGACTGGTATCAATGCCTTTGTGTGTAGGCTCACTATTAACATCAGGTGTGTGGTACGAGAAACTTGGTGGGCAAATCAGATAGCATGGCCAAATATTCATTTCTCAGAGTGGATGGAAGGAGAAGAAGAGTAAAGAATGATGAACCACAGGTTAGTTATGAGTCAGTTTCTAAAATCTCAGTATTTCCTCACAAGGTGTGTGTGTGAATTCTTTTCTTTATCTGAGAATTGGCTTTCTATATGAAGAAATATCATTGTGAGAGACTCCTTGTGACATGTGAAAAGTGGTTGGGAGTGAATTGGGTTAAGGTCACTTTCCAAATGTTTGGCACTAAGTGTTTTTTTTTTTTTTTTTTTGTAAGGGGCCAGCAGTGGCCCTAAAGAACTGAACCAAGTGGTTGAAATACAGGTTTCAGTTACTGAAATGTGAAGAGACTCTTTCTGGGATGTGTGTTCATCCTAGCCTGTGGTCGGTCACAGGCAACTCATAGGATTTGAACCGTGTCTTCCTAATGTCATTTCTTTCTTGCCCTTCAACACGCTGGAGGCCACAGTTCCGGTTACTAAAATTTCGAAGTAAGTTCTCTGAGAAAAGTAGTTCTCTAGCAAACAGCAATGCCTGGGAAGCCGATCTAAAGTTTTAACATAGCCTAGCTAAAGTTTTAACATAGAGGTTTAGCATAGCCTAGTTTTAATATAACATAGATGTAATTTTTGTTAGCTTCACCCAAGATATGATGATTCAAAGAATATAGAGATGCAGCTACTTCAGTATCTACCATTGGATTTTCCAAATGAACTTACAGTAAGATCGGCCTGGTTTTCTTTCTTATTGATTTCTTTATTGTTGGCTGCACTGAGTCTTTGTTGCTGCATGAGGGCTTTCTCTAGCTGTGGAAAAGGACTGCTCTCTAGTGGTGGTGCGCGGGCTTCTCATTGCAGAGACTTCTCTTGTTGCAGAGCATGAGCTCTAGGCTCATGGCTTCAGTAGTTGGAGCAGGAAGGTTCAGGAGTGTGACACACAGTCCTAGTTGCTCTGCTGCACGTGGAATCTTCCTGGACTAGGGGTTGAATGCTTGCCCGTTTCATTGGCAGGTGGATTCTTTTTTTTTAATCATTAATTTATTTTAATCGGAGAAGAATGCTTTACAATATTCTGATGGTTTTTTACCATATATCAACACGAATCGTCCACAGCTATACATGTGATCCCCCATTCCTGAATTGGGGGTCCCACCTCCCTCCCCATCCTATCCTTCTGGGTTGTCCCAGAGCAGCAGTTTGGGTGTCCTGCTTCATGCATTGATCTTGCGCTGATCATCTATTTTACATATGGTAATGAATATGTTTCAATGTTATTCACTCAATCATCCCACCCTCCACTTCCCCCACCGAGTTGAAAAGTCTGTTCTTTAGGTCTCTGTCTTCTTTCCTACCCTGCATGCAGAATCGTTGCTACCGGCTTTCTAAATTCCATATATATGCCTTAATATAAGTATTTGTCTTTCTCTTTCTGACTTACTGCTCTCTGTATAACAGGATCCATGTTCATCTACCTCATTAGAACTGATTCCAGTGTGTTCCGTTTTAATAGCAGAGTAATATTCCATTGTGTATATGTACCACTACTTCCTTATCCATTTGTCTGCTGATAGACATCTAGGTTGCTCCAATGTCATAACTATTGCAAATAGTGCTGCAGTGAACATAGGGGTACATGTGTCTCTTTCAAATTGATCTGAGACACGTGTACCCCAATGTTCACCGCAGCACTGTTTATAATAGCCATGACATGGAAGCAACCTAGATGCCCATCAGCAGACGAATGGATAAGAAAGCTCTGGTACAATGGTGAATGGCATTGTTTCCTTAATTTCTCTTTCTGTTTTCTCATTGTTAGTGTATAGGAATGCAAGGGATTTCTGTGTGTTAATTTTACATCCTGCAACTTTACTATATTCGTTGATTAGCTCTAGTAATTTTCTGGTAGAGTCTTTAGTGTTTTCTATGTAGACGATCATGTCATCTGCAAACAGCGCGAGTTTCACTTCTTCTTTTCCTATCTGGATTCCTTTTACTTCTTATTCTGCTCTGATTGCTGTGGCCAAAACTGGTCAACCACTTGTAAAGGAATGAAACAAGAACACTTTCTAACACCATACACAAAAATAAACTCAAAATGGATTAAAGATCTAAATGTAAGACCAGAAATTATAAAAGTCCTAGAGGAGAACATAGGCAAAACACTCTCTGACATAAATCACAGCAGGATCCTCTATGACCCACCTCCCAGAATATTGGAAATAAAAGCAAAATAAACAAACGGGACCTAATTAAACTTAAAAGCTTTTGCACAACAAAGAAAACTATAAGCAAGGTGAAAAGACAGCCCTCAGATTGGGAGAAAATAATAGGAAATGAAGAAACAGACAAAGGATTAATCTCAAAAATATACAAGCAACTCCTGAAGCTCAATTCCAGAAAAATAAATGACCCAATCAAAAAATGGGCCAAAGAACTAAACAGACATTTCTCCAAAGAAGACATACAGATGGCTAACAAACACATGAAAAGATGCTCAACATCACTCATTATCAGAGAAATGCAAATCAAAACCACAATGAGGTACCATTACACGCCAGTCAGGATGGCTGCTATCCAAAAGTCTACAAGCAATAAATGCTGGAGAGGGTGTGGAGAAAAGGGAACCCTCTTACACTGTTGGTGGGAATGTAAACTAGTACAGCCGCTATGGAAAACAGTGTGGAGATTCCTTAGAAAACTGGAAATAGAACTGCCATATGACCCAGCAATCCCACTTCTGGGCATACACACTGAGGAAACCAGATCTGAAAGAGACACGTGCACCCCAATGTTCATCGCAGCACTGTTTATAATAGCCAGGACATGGAAGCAACCTAGATGCCCATCAGCAGATGAATGGATAAGGAAGCTGTGGTACATATACACCATGGAATATTACTCAGCCATTAAAAAGAATTCATTTGAACCAGTCCTAATGAGATGGATGAAGCTGGAGCCCATTATACAGAGTGAAGTAAGCCAGAAAGATAAAGAACATTACAGCATACTAACACATATATATGGAATTTAGAAAGGTGATAACGATAACCCTATATGCAAAACAGAAAAAGAGACACAGAAATACAGAACAGACTTTGAACTTTGTGGGAGAATGTGAGGGTGGGATATTTCAGAAGAACAGCATGTATACTATCTATGGTGAAACAGATCACCAGCCCAGGTGGGATGCATGAGACAAGTGCTCGGGCCTGGTGCACTGGGAAGACCCAGAGGAATCGGGTGGAGAGGGAGGTGGGAGGGGGGATCGGGATTGGGAATACATGTAAATCCATGGCTGATTCATATCAATGTATGACAAAACCCACTGGAAAAAAAAAAAAAAACAAGTCAAAAAAAAAAAAAAACTATAGTCCACCTAGAGGGATGGGATGGGGGAGGGGGAAGCTTCAGAGGCTTGGGATATATGTAGACATGTCTGATATATGTTGTACAGCCGAACTTAACATTGTAAAGCAATTATACTACAATAAAAAAAATACTTAAAAAAAAAAAAGAAAATACAGCCCTCAAATTGGGAGAAAATAATAGGAAATGAAGAAACAGACAAAGGATTAATCTCAAAAATGTACAAGCAACTCCTGCAGCTCAATTCAAGAAAAATAAATGACCCAATCAAAAAATGGGGCAAAGAACTAAACAGACATTTCTCCAAAAGAAGACATACAGATGGCTAACAAACACATGAAACGATGCTCAACATCACTCATTATCAGAGAAATGCAAATCAAAACCACAATGAGGTACCATTACATGCCAGTCAGGATGGCTGCTATCCAAAAGTCTACAAGCAATAAATGCTGGAGAGGGTGTGGAGAAAAGGGAACCCTCTTACACTGTTGGTGGGAATGCAAACTAGTACAGCCACTATGGAGAACAGTGTGGAGATTTCTCAAAATACTGGAAATAGAACTGCCATATGACCCAGCAATCCCACTTCTGGGCATACACACTGAGGAAACCAGATCTGAAAGAGACACGTGCACTGCAATGTTCATAACAGCACTGTTTATAATAGCCAAGACATGGAAAAAACCTAGATGCCCATCAGCAGATGAATGGATAAGGAAGCTGTGGTACAGATACACCATGGAATATTACTCAGTCATTAAAACGAATTCATTTGAATCAGTTCTAATGAGATGGATGAAACTGGAGACCATTATACAGAGCGAAGTTAGCCAGAAAGATAAAGAACATTACAGCATACTAACACATATATATGGAATTTAGAAAGATAGTAACGATAACCCTATATGCAAAACAGAAAAAGAGACACAGATGTACAGAACAGACTTTTGGACTCTGTGGGAGAAGGCGAGGGTGGGATGTTTCGAGAGAACAGCATCAAAACATGTATATTACCTAGGGTGAAACAGATGACCAGCCCAGGTGGGATGCATTAAACAAGTGCTCGGGCCTGGTGCACTGGGAAGACCCAGAGGAATCGGGTGGAGAGGGAGGTGGGAGGGGGGATCGGGATGGGGAATACATGTAAATCCATGGCTGACTCATGTCCAAAACCACTACAAATATTGTAAAGTAATTAGCCTCCAACTAATAAAAATAAATGGAAAGAAAAAAAAAGAAGTTCAAAAAAAAAAAAAAAAAAAACCAAGAAAGCTATGGTACATATACAGAATGGAATATTACTCTGCTATTAGAAAGGTACACACTGGAATCAGTTCTAATGAGATGGATGAAATTGGAGCCCATTATACAGAGTGAAGTAAGCCAGAAAGATAAACACCAATACAGTATACTAACGCATATATATGGAATTTTAAAACATGGTAACAGTAACCCTATATGAAGGACAGAAAAAGAGACACAGATGTATAGAACAGACTTTTGGACTCTGTGGGAGATGGCGAGGGTGGGACGATCTGAGAGAATAGCATTGAAACATGTATATTATCAAGTGTGAAACAGATCGCCAGCCCAGGTTGGATGCATGAGACAAGTGCTCAGGGCTGGCGCACTGGTAAGACCAGAGGGATGGGATGGGGAGGGAGGTGGGAGGGGGGATCAGGATGGGGAACACATGTAAATCCATGGCTGATTCATGTCAATGTATGGCAAAACCACTACAATATTGTAAAGTAATTAGCCTCCAACTAATAAAAATAAATGAAAACAATCAAACAAACAAACAAACAAACAAATCTGGCTTCCTCAGAGTGTATGCCCAGCAGTGGGTCATATGGCAGTTCTATTCCCAGTTTTATAGGAATCTGCACACTGTTCTCCATAGGGGCTATACCAGTTTGCATTCCCACCAACCGTGGCAGAAGGTTCCCTTTTCTCCCCACCCTCTCCAGCATTTATTGTTTGTAGACATTTTGATGATGGCCATTCTGACCAGCGTGAGATGATACATCATTGTGGTAGTCATTTGCATTTTTCTAATAATCTATGATACTGAGCATCTTTTCATGTGCTTATTAGCCATATGCATGTCTTTGGAGAAATGTCTGCTTAGGTCACTTGCCTACTTTTTATTGGATTGTTAATTTTTTTTATATTGAGCCACATGAGCTGCTTGTATATTTTGGAGATTATTCTTTGTCAGTTGTTTCATTTGCAATTATTTTCTCCTGTTCTGAGCGCTGTCTTTTCACCTTGCTTATAGTTTCCTTCGTTGTTCAAAAGCTTTTAGGTTTAATTAGGTCCCATTTGTTTTTGTTTTTATTTCCATTACTCTGGGAGGTGGATCCTAGAGGATTTTGCTGTGATTTATGTCAGAGAATGTTCTGCCTGCATTTTCCTCTTAAGAGTTCTGTAGTTTCTGGTCTTACACATAAGTCTCTAACACATTTTGAGTTTATTTTTGCATATGGTGTTGGAAAGTGCTCCAGGTTCATTCTGTTATACGTAGTTGACCAGTTTTCCCAGCACCACGCGCTGAAGAGACTGTGTTTTACCTATTGTATATTTGTGCCTTCTTTGTCAAAGATAAGGTGTTCATAGGTGAAGGGACTTATCATTGAACTTTCTGTTTTGTTCCATTGATCTATATTTCTGTCTTTGTGCCAGTACCATACTATCTTGATGACTATGGCTTTGTAGTATAATCTGAGTCAGGAAGGTTGATTCCTCCAGTTCCATTCTTCTCTCTCAAGATTGCTTTGAGCATTCTGGGTCTTTGGTATTTCCATAGAAACTGTGAAATAACTTGTTCTAATTCTGTGAAAAATACCATTGGTAGTTTGATCAGGATTGTGATGAATCTATAGATTGCTTTGGGTAGAAGTGTCATTTTCACTATATTGATTCTTCACTCCAAGGATGGACTGGTTGGATCTCCTTGCAGTCCAAGGGACTCTCAAGAGTCTTCTCCAACACCACAGCTGAAAAGCATCAATTCTTTGGCGCTCAGCTTTGTTTACAGTCCAACTCTCACATCCATACATGATGACTGGAAAAACCATAGCCTTGACTAGACGGACCTTTGTTGACAATGTAATGTCTCTGCTTTTTAACATGCAGTCTAGGTTGGTCATAACTCTCCTTCCAAGGAGTAAGCATCTTTTAATTTCATGGCTGCAGTCACCATCTGCAGTGATTTTGGAGCCCCCCAAAATAAAGTCTGTCATTGTTTCCCCATCTATTTGCCAAGAAGTGATGGGACCACATACCATGATCTTAGTTTTCTGGATGTTGAGTTTTAAGCCAACTTTTTCACTCTCCTCTTTCAGTATCTTCAAAGGAATCTTTAGTTCTTCTTCGCTTTATCCCATAAGGGTGGTGTCATCTGTTTATCTGAGGTTATTGATATTTCTCCCAGCAATCTTGATTCCAGCTCGTGCTCCCTCCAGCCCAACATTTCTCATGATGTACTCTTGTTTTAGAAAAGGCAGAGGAACCAGAGATCAAATTGCCAATATCCCCTGGATCATCGAAAAAGCATGAGAGGGGGGCTTCTTCCTGCCTGGGGGCGGGGAGCAAGCGTGCTGCCTGCAGCCTCCCTCCCTCTCCCATCGCCCGCTAGTCTGCGTGTCCGCCACCTGCATCGTCTCCGCCTCGCCCTGCCCAGATGTAAGGGGCCAGATGTCATGCTTGGGTGATTGTAGGAACAGAGGCAGCACACGTGGAAGAAGTCTGCAGAGTACTGTGGTCCTGAGAACACAGGCCTTCCTAGTTCATAATATTTTAGGGGAAGGTTCTAAACTCTGTCCAAACGAGGAGGTTATACTGGGACATGGAAGACTTTATCATCATGTATGTTCACATAGATGCTGGATGAAAATTTTTCATTGGGAATCTGTGGATGTGATGATTAAATTTAGGTTGGAGGTGCCCTGAAAAGAAACTATTTGATAGTTTTCAGGAATGAAAGCAGTGAGAATGAACAAATTCATAAATTAGGGTTTTATTTATACTACATAAAGCTTATGTTTCTCATTACATCTGGCAGAACTCACCAACTGATAGAAAATGTAACACTATTCAAATGTACTTTCTTTTACTTATGGTTACAAATACCCTTAAATCAAATCAAAGATTCAAACTTCAGTCTTGTTTCCAGTCCAAGCTAGGATGCTAAGCCTATATGTTTGGTTCATTCCCTCTACCGATTATTTACTATAGCAATCAAGAGAAATTATTTACATCACTGCTGGAAATTGAGAAGGGTGCTAACAGTATTCATGAAACCTTCAACTTTTCAGCAGCAGGTAATATGATTAAAGCAGAGCCACAAAGCATTTGTCATTCACTGAACATGGAAAATGTGCCCCTTGGGAGCCAGGGTCTCCCAGGAATGAGGATCAACTCTGGGCCCGTTCAAAGCAAGGATGCTGAGCTACCCAGAGGATGCCTGTGTTAAGTGAAGAGAGGGGCGCTGCCGCTTAGGCTGCAGCAAGGCATTCATATAAAGGGAAGTATGAAGCCAAAAGAACAATTCTTAGCTATACTTTTATTACTGAATCCATGTATTTACTGCAAGAGAATGTGCATTCAGAAATATAACATATATCTTTCATTTTTTATGAAAAAGTATTTACATTAATGGATACAAAGTGGTATGAAAAGAACTGTGTCTGAGATTATTGGTACTTCAATTTTTCTTTTGACTGCTTTTTCTGTAATGAATGGCTTTTGTAATAACAAACTTTAAAAAATTAGCCCCAGCAATAAAACTAGGAACAGATTTTTAAAAAAAGAAAGAAAAAACAAGAGATTTCCAGAAAAACAACTGTTTCTGCTTTATTGACGATGCCAAAGCCTTTGCCTGTGTGGATCACAAAAAACTGTGGAAAATTCTGAAAGAGATGGGAATACCAGACCACCTGACTGACCTCTTGAGAAACCTGTATGCAGGTCAGGAAGCAACAGTTAGAATTGGACATGGAACAACAGACTGGTTCCAAATAGGAAAAGGAGTACGTCAAGGCTGTATATTGTCACCCTGCTTATTTAACCCATATGCAGAGTCCATCATGAGAAAAGCTGGGCGGAAAGAAGCACAAGCTGGAATGAAGTTTGCGGGGAGAAATATCAATAACCTTAAATATGCAGATGACACCACCCTTATGGCAGAGAGTGAATAGGAACTAAAAAGCCTCTTGAAGAAAGTGAAAGAGGAGAGTGAAAAAGTTGACTTAAAGCTTAACATTCAGAAAAGTAAGATCATGGCATCTGGTCCCATCACCTCATGGGAAATCGATGGGGAGACAGTGGAAACAGTGTCAGACTTTATTTTTTTGGACTCCAAAATCACTGTGGATGGTGACTGCAGCCATGACATTAAAAGATGCTTACACCTTGGAAGGAAAGTTATGCCCAACGAAGACAGCATATTAAAAAGCAGAGACATTACTTTGCCAACAGAGGTCCATCTAGTCAATGCTATGGTTTCTTCAGTGGTCATGTATGGATGTGAGAGTTGGACTGTGAAGAAACCTGAGTGCTGAAAAATTGATGCTCTTGAACTGTGGTGTTGGAGAAGACTCTTGAGAGTCCCTTGGACTGCAAGGAGATCCAACCAGTCCATCCTAAAGGAGATCAGTCCTGGGTGTTCATTGGAAGGAATGATGCTGAGGCTGAGACTCCAGTACTTTGGCCACCTCATGCGAAGAGCTGACTCACTGGAAAAACCCTGATGCTGGGAGAGATTGAGGGCAGGAGGATAAGGGGACAACAGAGGATATGATGGCTGGATGGCATCACCGACTCGATGGGCATGAGTTTGAGTAAACTCCGAGAGCTGGTGATCGACAGTGAGGCCTGGCTTGCTGCTATTCATGGGGTCGCAAAGTGTCGGACACGACTGAGCGACTGAACCGAACTGAAGGGAAGTCTGCATAGAAGTTAAATATGCAGGGTGGCAATATACAGCCTTGACGTACTCCTTTTCCTATTTGGAATCAGGCTGTTCGTCCATGTCCAGTTCTAACTGTTGCTTCCTGACCTGCATACAGGTTTCTCAAGAGGCAGGTCAGGTGGTCTGGTATTCCCATCTCTTTCAGAATTTTCCACAGTTTATTACGATACACACAGGCAAAGGCTTTGGCACAGTCAATAAAGCAGAAATAGATGTTTTTCTGGAACGCTCTTGCTTTTTCGATGATCTAGCGGATGTTGGCAATTTGATCTCTCGTTCCTCTGCCTTTTCTAAAACCAGCTTGAACATCTGGAAGTTCGCGGTTCATGTATTGCTGAAGCCGGGCTTGAAGAATTTTAAGCATCACTTTACTAGCGTGTGAGATGAGTGCAATTGTGTGGTAGTTTGAGCATTCTTTGGCCTTGCCTTTCGTTGGGATGGGAATGAAAACTGACCTTTTCCAGCTCTGTGGCCACTGGTGAGTTTTCCAAATTCGCTGACGTATTGACTGCAGCACTTTCACAGCATCGTCTTTCAGGATTTGAAATAGCTCAACTGGAATTCCATCACCTCCACTAGCTTTGTTCATAGTGATGCTTCCTAAGGTCCACTTGACTGCACATTCCAGGATGTCTGGCTCTAGGTGAGTGATCACACCATCGTGATTATGTAGGTCATGAATTTCATTTTTGTATAGTTCTTCTGAGTATTCTTGCCACCTCTTCTTAACATCTTCTGCTACTGTTAGGTCTCTGCAATTTCTGCCCTTTATTGAGTCCATTTTTGCATGAAATGTTCCCTTGGTATCTCTAATTTTCTTGAAGAGAGCTCTAGTCTTTCCCCTCCTATTGTCCAAGGGGTCTTAAAGAACCTGACAGGACTGAACAACTTTCATTTCCATGTCACTTAGACATTTTCAAGTCAAAACTCACTGTCATTATAAAGTTCTATTTAAATACTACATTTCCTGTAGGATCAGAAGCAAGACAAGGAACTCACTCTCTCCACCACTATTCAATACATCAGCCTATATTATTTTATTGTAATTTTCAGTGTCAATGGGTTTGTTCAAAGTTTTCACAAAGGGCTGTCTGAAGGGCTCAGATGAGGTTTGAACCAGCCAATCTGTGCAAGCAGAGAAAACTGTGTGCTGCTACTTATGGCAAAAAGTTTCGTGGCGTTTTTTTTAACCACGAAGGGCGGAGGAGAAACAGGATGGTTCCACTTGGAGCCACACTGCCATCTACCGACCACAGAAACCAAAACGCCACAAGCCCGGAAGAAAAGCCAACGGTTTTCTTGGATTTTCACGGAGAGGACTGGACACTCTGTATGCGGAAGTTAAGAGGGATTCTCATGAGGACCAGAGAAAGGAAGGTAACCTCTCGAAGTTGCCCGGTCAAACCACCGTGGACCGCGGACTCCAGAGGCTAGCGGAGCCAAGGAAACTCGGGCAGGAAGTCAGGCAGTCTCAGAATTCCGGAGCTTGGTGCGCACGGCTGCGCTCCGATTGGTTGGTTCTGGGCCTGCGCGGAGCAACCCAGTGAGGCCCCTGCCAGTCTCCTGGGACTGGTTGAGAGTTTTCTCTCCGACCCTGTTTCAGAGTCTTCAGTGAGGAACCTGACCGTGTATGTCCGGGTCCTGTCGCCCACTGCCGAAGCCCCACAAGTGCGGAACCCGTACAAGTCCCTATATTTCTCCTTCCGCCCACCCCAGGCCTGTGAACGCGTTCCTCCCGTGTTATACTCACTGTTCCCTCCGCTCTCACTCTTCTGATCGTCCTCAGTGCCCACGAGGCTCCCACGGTCGCCCCGGAGACTCTCCGTCCTCGTCGATGTTCCCCTCCTCCCCACCCGATCATCCCCCTGCCCACGGTCTCCCCGCCCCCGGCCATCAGGAAAGACCGCGCCCCTCATGGTCTGCTGTTTCTAGCCTTCTTCCCTCTCATCACCCTCAACACGCTGTCCTGTCCTCCAGCTCCCTAGCTCTAGGGCCAGTGCACGGATAACAGAACATCCTGGAAACGCTCACCTCTACTACCACACGACCTTCCATACCTTCCGCCAGGCCCCTCCCCGATCGGATTGGCTCCTTGCAGACTCCTGACTATTCACTCCCTGCCTGTGTCTGAGCACATGAGCGTTGAGGAGCAAACTTTACAACCTTACATAAGTTTTTTATCTTAAACCCGTGGCCAGCTGTTCGCTTTCACTCTCACCTACCTACACTACTACACTACACAGTAGTAACCTTTCTCCATCCTAATGACCACCAGCCCAACCTGCCAATAATTCGTGGAGAAGAAAGAAGCAACTCCGTGGGACTTCTAAAGTCTCCCAATCCCAAAGTGCATGTTTCTGCCCTGGCAGTCTGCTGCCCATCTGCCCGAGTGCTCCTGACTGCACCCAGCCCCTCACCTCTGCCGGGATCCCATGCCTTGCACCTTCCCACGGACTTCCAACCTGCAGTTATCACCCCCTCTCGCCTGAACCAGCCCCTGCTCCCTCTACATCGCAGCATTCCACAAAAAAGGGGGAAACCCATCCTCTTCTACCACCATCTTCTGCAGCTACTGGCACATCACAGGTTGCCCTCCAAAAAAAACCTGCTTCAAATTCTGCTGAGATATTCTCTACTCAGCCCCCTTCCATGAAGCTTTTGTCCCAGTCACTGCACTGTAACTGGCCTTGTCAAACCCATCATTAAAATCCATACTGCCTGATCCCACACACTCTCCAGTGCTCATCTTGGCCAACATCTCAGGCACCTTTGGCATACTTGACTCTTGTGTTCTTTGTCCCTCTGTTTTTATATTTCAGGGGCGTGGGGCTTATGTGACACCAAAGTATCCTAACTGTACTTGACAAGGGACACATTCTACCTTATGCCCCCTTTGCCCAGGATATTGTATGGGAAGTCTTGGGTCAAATGAAAGAGAAGCCAAAGAAAAGAGCGTCCCAGTCACAGTGGGGAACGGCCCACAGAGGCAGTGGCAGGCAGAGGTGAGAGGGCTCAAACAAGGGAGGTGTGACAAGAAATGAAGAGGAACACCAGGGAAAGGAAGATTCCACCCCATTCCCACTTGGGACTCACAGGGGGCACACTGCGCAATGACCCAATGTTGTCTTTGGGCAGATGGGTGGCTGTCGTTTAGGAATTTCGTTTTCTGGAGCTGATCTTGGTGCCTGCTTTGCTGCACGTGAGATCCAAGGCAGGGCTCTGCATCACCTGAGGGAGAAATGTGGAAAGGGACTGAATCCAGACAAAACCTAAGCAGGCAATGGGCTAGGAGACCTTGCAGCTGAGGCTGAGGAGTGGACATCCCTGCCCAGGGATGGGCTGGACAATGAGACCCAGATTCAGAGGGGTCTGAAGATGCCAGCAGAGTGGCTGAGGCTCAGTCAGCCAGGGAGCACTGGATCCACAGCAAGAGGACGGAGACAGAAATGCAAGTTTCACCACCCCCACACATGGGTGGTGCAGGTCAGCATCAACAGGTGGACCCAGGAGAGGACAGTCATCTTTCCCTCAGGGACCGCTGAGGCCACTGTGAGGAACAAAGGTATGCTGTATTATAGACGACCACTCCCACATTACCACAAGCCTTTTAAGTGACACATACCCCTGCTCCATGGCTGAAAGAAGTAGAGAGCATTTTCACCAGAATAGACTGAGCCTTTGTATCTATGGACATTCAGATGGTTGCATGCAACCACACTTTAGAAGTTAGAAGAACTTCAATAGGAGGTTTTCTGGTTATTAACCAGTATGAAGGGTGAACACTCATGAGGAAGATCAGATCAGCCAGGGAGAACAAATACACTAAAGTGTCTGTGGATTCTGAGGAACATACATTGAGACTGTCATCTCAGCACCCATGCCCCCCACCACCACCCTGGCTCTTCCTGTGACCATGGGTCACAGAGGCAGAGTGGGGCCCAGAGGGAGAGGAAGGTCTTCCTGGAACTCCAATGCTACTTTGAAACCACCACTCTCCCTTGACCTCAACGTGAATACTCACCTGTGAAGACCATTCCAATTCTCCATTCTGTCTTCTAGTCAACAGTCCTGATGATTCTTTTGGAACTGGCATCCTGGTCTCTTTGGTTTGGAGAACAGAAAATAGCATACCCTGCAAGCACACAGACCTCTACTTCCAATACGCTGCGTCTTTGATTCCTTTCAAGCCATGCTTCTTGAAAGCACAGACTCCAGGAGCATCCTTAGCTGGTTACCTCTTGATTCCTCCTCTGAGTACCCATCCACAGAAGAGCCCCTTGCTAACGCATCCCAGGAGCTCCATGGGCCAAACCGTAGTACCCGGTGCTGTATTGGCCACAGACACATTCTGTCTTCAAAAACACTTTCCTTGGTCAGAGTCTCTGATAGAAGCGCATCCTGGCTTTCCTCCTCCCTCTCAGTCCATTACTTCTAAGACTCCTTGTCTGTCCATTTACTTTAACCCCCTCCTAAATCTTGGTTTTGCTTTCCTCTGGTTTCCCACCTCTGCCCTGTGCTCTTCCATTCTACACATAATCCTTGGGTGACCACGTCACCCCCCACAGCTTTTACCCATCTGACTTGTTTTCATTAGTATCCCTCTATGCTGATGGTTTTTCCTATCACCAGATCTACCAAAGACATCCCAACGGGGCCCCACTTCCACCACAGGCTGAGACGTATAGGCCATCTGCACTCAGATGTCCCATAAGCACTGCAGACCTGCTAGTAGCCCCAGGCCAATGTTCCCTGGGGTGTCTCATGGATGGGCAGGCCCAGGCACCCTCTCGTCTGATTTCCCTCTCTGTAGATTTGCCCTTTCTGGGCATTTCATATCAACGAACTCCTGCAGGAAGTGGCCTTTTGTGTCTGGGTTCTTTCACGTAGCGTAATGCTTTGCAGGCTCACCCACGTGACAGCAGAAAGCAGAAGTTCATCACTTTTCATCCATTTATGCTATTCCACCATATGGCTACATACAGAATACTTTGTTTACCACTCTCCAGCTGACTGGAATCTCTCCATGTGTCAGAGCCCAGAGAGCTGCACACCCAAGGACAAGCAGGCCAGAAATTCCCTGGTGGTCCAGTGATTAAGAATGTGCCTGCAATATTGTAAAGTACTCTCCAACTAATATAAAGAAATTAAAAAAATGTAAAAAATGTGCCTGCCATAAAAAATGAATGCACAGAAATCCATTGCATTCCTATAAAATAATAAGGAAAAATCAGAAAGAGTAATCAAGGAAACTATCCCATTCACCATTGCAATGAAAAGAATAAAATACTTAGGAATAATTGTATGAAAAGAAACAAGAGACCTGTATACAGAAAACTATAAAAAAAAAACTGATGAAAGAAAACAAAGATGACACAGAGATGGAGAAGTGTACCATGTTCTTGGATTGGAAGAATCAGTACAGTGAAAATGACTCTACTACCCAAAGCAATCTGTAAATTCATCACAATCCCGATCAAACTACCGAAGGTATTTTTCACACAACTAGAACAATAATTTCTCAGTTTGTATGGAAACAGTAAGGACTTTGAATACCCAAAGCAATCTTGAGAAAGAGGAATGGACCTGGAGGAATCAACCTTCCTGACTTCAGACTATACTACAGACCATACTACAAAGCTACAGTCATCAAGACAGTCATCAAGGCAGTATGGCAGAAAGACAGAAATATAGATCAATGGAACAAAATAGAGAACCCGGAGATAAATCCACACACCTATGCACAGGTTATCTTTGACAAAGGAGGCACAAATATACAATGGTGTAAACAAAGTCTCTTCAACACGTGATTCTGGGGAAAATGCTCAACTACGTAAAAGAATGAACCTGGAGCACTTTCTAACACCACACAACAAAATAAACTCAAAATGGATTAAAGATCTAAATGTGAAACCAAAAACTATAAAACTCTTAAGAGGAAACCATAGGCAGAACACTCTCTGGCATAAATCACAGCAAGATCCTCTATGGGCCGCCTCCAAGAGTAATGGAAATAAAAACACAAATAAACAAAAGAGACCAAATTTAACTTAAATGCTTTTGCACAATGAAGGAAACTGTAAGCACAGTGAAAAGACAGCCCTCAGAATTGGAGAAAATAACAGCAAATGAAACAACTGACAAAGAAGCAATCTCCAAAATATACAAGCAGACCATGCAGCTCAATACCAGAAAAACAAACAACCCCATAAAAAGCAGGCAGGAGATCTAAAGAGACATTTCTCCAAAGACATAGAGATGGCTACCAAACACATGAAGAGATGCTCAAAATCACTCATTATTAAAAAACTTCAAATCAAAACCACAATGAGGTATCATCTCACATGGATCAGAATGGCCATCATCAAAAAGTCTACAAACAATAAATGCTGGAGATGGTGTGGAGAAAAGGGAACCTTCTTCCACTGTTGGTGGGAATGCAAACTGATACAGCCACTATGGAGAACAGAGTAGTGATTCCTTAAAACACTGGGAACAGAACTGCCACACGACCCAGCAATCCCACTGCTGGGCTTACACCTCGAGGAAACCAGAAGTGAACAGACACATGTACCCCAATGTTCACAGCAGCACTATTTACAACGGCTAGGACATGGAGGGAACCTAGACGTCCATCAGCAGATGAATGGATGAGGAAGTTGTGGTGAATATACACAATGGAATATTACTCAGCTATAAAAAGGAAAACATTTGAATCAGTGCTAATGAGGTGGATGAACCTGGAGCCTGTTATACAGAGAGAAGTCAGTCAGAAAGAGAAAGACAACACTTCTACTAATGCACATTTATGCAATTTAGAAAGACAGTAGCAACGATTCTACATGCAGAGAAGCAAAGGAGACAGAGACGTACAGAACATACTTTTCGACTTGGCGAGAGAAGGCGAGGGTGGGATGATTTGAGAGAATAGCAGTGAAACATACACATTCCCATATGTAAAACAGATGACCACTGCAAGTTCAATGCATGAAGCAGGGCAACCAAAGCTGGTGCTCTGGGACAACCCAGAGGGATAGGGTGGGGAGGGAGGTGGGATGGGGGTTCAGGAGGGGAGGATACATGTATAACTGCGGCCGATTTATGTTGATATATGGCAGAAACCATGACAATACGGTATAGTAATTGTCCTCTGAGTAAACTAAATTAATGATTAAAAAAATAAAACAGAACCCACATGCCAATGCCAACAGGGAAGGCATTCAGTCCCTAGTCCAGGAAGGTTCCACATGCTGCAGGGCAACCAAAACTGTGTGTCACTACTGAACCCACCTGCTTCGACTACTGAAGCCCTTGAGCCTAGAGTCCATTCTCCGCAACAAGAAAACTCTCTGAAATGAGGAGTGCATGCACTGCCACTAGAGAGTAGTCCTTCTTCTCCACAACTAGAGAAAGCCTCGTGCAGCAACCAAGACTCAGTGCAGCCAACAATAAATAGATAAATAATAAGAAAGAAAACCGGGCCAATCTTACTGTATGTTCATTTGAAAACTCCAATGGTAGATACCGAAGCAGGTGCATCTCTCTAGATCTTCGAATGATCATATCTTGGGTGAAGCTAAGAAAAATTACACCACAGGCTATATTAAATTTTTAGATCACGTTCCCAGGCACTGCTCTTTTCTAGAGAGCCTCTTTTCTCAGAAAAGTGTTCCTTAGGAACTTTAGTCACCGGAACTGGGGCCTCCACCACATACAAGGGCAGAAAGCAAAAGCCATTAGGAAGACACGGTTCAAATCCTATGAGTTTATGAGTGCCTGTGACCACAGGCTAGGAAGAACACACATCCCAGAGTCTCTTCACATTTCAGGAACTGGAACCTGTATTTTAACCACTTAGTTCAGTTCTTTAAGACCACTGCTATCCCCTTAAACAAAGACTTGGTGTGAAACACTTGGAAAATGACCTTAACCCAATTCACTCCCAACCTCTTGTCACATGTCACAAGGAGTCTCTCACGAAATTTCCTCACGTAGAAAGCCAATTCTCAGATAAAGAAAAGAATTCACACACACACACCTTGTGAAGAAATACTGAGATTTTAGAAACTGACCCACAACTAACCCATGGTTCATCATTCTTTCCTCTTGTCTCCCTCCATCCGCTCTGAGAAATGAGTATTTGGCCATGCTGTCTGATTTGCCCACGAAGTTCCTCATACCACACACAGGATGTTGTTACAAGTGAGCCTATAAACTCACCGTTGACACCAGCCAGCCCTACTGAAGTCGGCTACCTGGGGGCAGGGAGGTGGCCAGGGCAATAAATTCATCATCTCATTTCCTTCATCACCCTACCCCATTTCATTCCCTGCAGTCACATGGCCCAAACGAATAAAGATCTCGCACCACATTGCTGCTTAAAGCACCACTGCCTCAAGTTTCCTTCATTATCTCACGTGGCTTCTGAGCCCAGGGAACAGATTTTACTTGAGATGAGTAAAGCTAGAGAGACAGCCCATTGGCCAGAGATTCTGTCTGGGAGGTGATGTCTCTCAGTACACTCTTTACGACACCATGGACCACGGCCCGCCAGGCTCCTCTGTCCAGGGGATTCTCCAGGCGAGAATACTGGAGTGGGTTGCCATGCCCTCCTCCAGGGAACCTTCCCGACCCAGGGATTGAACCCAGGTGTCCGAATTCCCCTTCATTGCAGACAGATTCTCTACCGCTGAGCCCCCGGGGAAACCCATGATGAACATAGACCGCATTTTAAAAAGAAGAGACATCACTTTGCTGACAAAAGTCTGCAGAGTCAAAACCATGGTTTTTCCAGTAGCCGTGTACAGATGTGTGAGTTGGATCATTAGGAAGGCTGAGTGATGCTTTCGAATTGTGGTGCTAGAGAGATGATGCTTTAGAATCCCTCGGGCAGTAAGGAGAACAACCCGGCCAATCCTACAGGAAATGAATACTGAATACTCTGAATACTCACTGGAAGCACTGATGCTGAAGCTGCAATACTTTGGCCACCTGATGAGAATAGCTGACTCATTGGAAAACACCCTAGTGCTGGAAAAGATCGAAGGCAGGAGGAGAAGGGGGCGACAGAGGGTGAGATGGTTAGATAGCATCACCAACACATGGACATTAATTTGATCAAACTCAGGGAGATAGTGTAGGACAGAGGAGCCTGGCGTGCTGCAGGCCATGGGGTCGTAAATCGTCGGACACGACTGACCGAATGATCAACCATAACCTCCACCTTCCCTTTGAGCTTCGCTAAGGTCCAACAGCCCAACTCTCAGCAGGGCTAAGAAGCTTTCTGTGTCTCTTAGTGGTAAAGGCTGAGAGTTATGTCTTCACACACTCAGCGCCCCCTGCTTAGGGTTGATGTGGGTCCTTAAAATCCTCATCACTCCCTCCCAGAGCTCAGACCAGGCAGCCTTCTCACAACAGTCATGGAGCACCTACCTTGCTACAGAGTTGGGAGTTGTAGGTCTTTACCCCTCTCAATGTGTTTTCTCCCTTTACATTCACTTCCACATTTCTTCCTGAGTCACCGAATCCAACTCTGCTCATCCCCACCTGGTCCCTCTAAGAAGCTGCACCTGCATCTCCAGCACATCTCTATCACCACATGCATGGGGTGGCTGCATGTACGCCCTGCGCCATGTATCTTCTTTCTCCTTTCTCTTCAGAATCTGTCGACTCCCAGACATCACAAAAAGGGCTCCAGATCGCCCACAAAGGGGGCGGTGCTGCAGGGGAGGCTCTGACTCCCATCCACAGCCTGGCTCAAAGCAGGACTGTGTTATAAGCGCCACAAGCTGCCCCACTGCATCATGGGAGCCAAAAGAGTCAAGGTCTGAAAGTCCTAACACAGACATTTCCGTGGACAGAACGCCAGTGTCTTCCTTGGGACCTGTGAGCTGTTCTTTGGTTTGGGCCTATGGAGTCAGTGACCTTTTTCAGAATGCTTGCAGGCTTAGCTAGCCTTCCATCAGGACCTCTCTACTCCCCACAGCCCCCCACCTACTGTACCAACGATATTACTTCTCACTTCAGTGCCCCGATTGGGTTTTCACCAGGCAGGGATACAAACACAACTTTTTTATGCTGAAACCTCAAGATACCTGAGGAGAACGAGTCTTCAGAAAGTACATTGTTCAATTATAATAGAAAAACTGCCTATTTAACAAAGAAGGTACAAGAAATTACAATACTAATAAAATGTTATTTGGAAATTATATACAATGTCACACTTCAGAGAAAAAAACTTAGTATGGGGTCTATTGCCTTCCAGGTTTTGTTCTCTGCATTTAAGAAAATTACGAGATGGGTGAGGTAACGTCTTCATGATATTGTATCTGTTGCTCTGTCTGTGTATCATTATATTATAGTATGCTTATGCTACTTTCCATAATGATCAGAGTGCTCCACTAATGTTGGTCAGAGGAATCACTGTTTAGACCTCAGTATGGACCAGGAATGTTTCTCTATGATGTGTGCATGTTGACATGACACCCCATGGTCTTTCACGCACTTAGGAGACACAGTGTCCAATCAATACACAGATCCATAGTAATGTTTCAGGAGGATGGACATGTTGATCTGCCTTTTGACCCAGAGTACACCAGACCCTGCACTGTATTCCAGATTGGGGGTCAGATCCCACACCTGGCTGTTTCTCTCTGGCCTGGGCACCAATCTGACTCAGCTCTTGCCAGCTAGGTGACTTTGTGCAGATGCATTCACCCACTAACATCTTCGTGTCTCTGCTCCTCAGCTGACAAAAGGGATGATAGCATTAAAGATGCTCACCTCACAGTGTTGCTATGAGTACTCAAAGACTTCATTATGCGTATATGTAGAGAGAGCTACACACGGTGCAGAAGGGGAGCTCTTCTTCTTGCGTCTCTTCACTTCTGTTTCCGCTTGTACTAGCAGCCCCCTGTCCCTGCCCCCACGCGTTCACCTCCCCCACCCCTACTCTGCTCTCTCTCCCCTGTGCCCCTGTCCTCAGAGTCTCCATCCCAAAACACAGCTGAACATCTTACGATTTACCCCAGAAAATACCCATACCATCACCCTTGAATTAAACAATCATGAAGATTAGCAGAAAAAATAAGAAACACAATAAACGGGCAATGTTAAAACTACATAAAAAATAAAGCATTACTGATGAATGTCTGGCTACTAATATTTTCATATCTTCATCAGATTCAGATTCAGAACTTGATATATGAGAATTAGATTTGATAAACAATGCCAGAAAAGGTAATGCAATGTGGTTCCTTAAATAAGATCTAACAAAATGGGGGCACATGGTGTGTTCATGGGTTGAGAAATTCAATATAATTAGGATGTCAGTAGTCCCCATACACATCCATCAATTTCATACAATTCCAGTCAGAAATTCCAGCAGGACTTTTTCGTACATATAGACTAATTGAGGATAACATTTCTGTGGTAAGGCAAATGAACTAGAATAGCCAAATGATTCTGAAATACAACATTGGAGGAGTGACATTAACATGAAATTTACTTTGCATCTTCAACCAAAAGTTGTAAGCAACTATGTGTCTATGAAGGGATGAATGGATATAGAAAACGTGGTGACAGCAGTCAGAATGGCCACCATCAAAATGTCTACAAACAACAACAACAAAAAAGTCTAGAAACAACAAATGCTGGTTAGGGTGTGCAGGAAGGGGAACCCTCTTACACAGTGGGTGGGAATGCAAACTGGTATAGCCACTACAGAGAACATTGTGGGATTCCTTTAAAAACTGGGAATAGACCTGCCATGTGACCCAGCAATCCCACTGCTGGGCATACACCCTGAGGAAACCAGAAGTGAAACAGACACATGGACCCCAATGTTCACCGCAGCACTGTTTACAATAGCCAGGACATGGAAGCAACCTAGATGCCCACTGGCACACGAACGGAGAAGGACGTTGTGGTACATATACAATGGAATATTACTCAAGTATAAAAAGGAATGCACTGGAGTCAGTTCTAATGAGGTGGATGAACCTGGGGCCTATGATACAGAGTGAAGTAAGTCAGAAAGAGAAAGAGAAATACTCTATATTAACGCTTATATATGGAATTTAGAAAGATGGTACCAATGACCCTACATGCAGGGCAGCAAAGGAGACAGTGTTAAGCTCCAATCATGAAGCAGGGCACTCAAAGCCGGTACTCTGGGCAAACCCAGAGGGATAGAGTGGGGAGGGAGGTGGGAGGGGCGTTCAGGATGGGGGGACACATGAATGCCTATGGCCAATTCATGTTGATGTATGACAAAAACATCACAATACTGTAAAGTAATTATCCTCCAATTAAAATAAATTAATTTGAAAACAGAAAATGTGAGATATACAATGGAATATTATTCAGTCACAAGGAAGAAAATTCTGCCTTTTGCAACAACATGAATGGAATTCAAAGGCTTTATGCTAAGTGAAAAAAGTGAAAGAGAGAAAGACATATATTGTATGTTCTCACTTATATGCAGAACCTAAAAAAGTCAAACTTACAGAAATTTCCAAGAGTCTAGAATGGTGGTTTCCAGGGCCTGCGCAAAATGTTAAATACTGGGTACAAACTTCCAGGTATGAGATGAATAATTTGTGTGGATCCAATGTATAGCATGGTGAGTATAATTAACAAAACTGTAGAATACAGTGAAAGCTAAGAGGGTAGATCTGAGATGTTATTTCCTCAACAGTTTTTAAAAAGGATTATGTGAGGGCACAGAGTGCCAACCCTGCTGTGGTAATCGTTTTGCCAAATATGTGTGTATCAAATCATCACATTGGCATCTTAAACTTACAGGTTATATGTCAATAATACCTCAAAAAAGGTGGACAAAATAAGAGTTCTTAGTGTGTCCGGTGGGAGAGCCCACAAGCTATATTCTGTGTCCCTCTGATATGTCCCCATCATTCTTGAAGTTTCCCTTGTTACTGACATGACAAGGTGACCCAGGCTCATTTATCCTTTCCTTCCTCAGCCTGGGAACCCATCATTTAGTGGAGAAAGGTGTTCAGAAGCTAGGGTCTGGGGACTGGTGTAATTATAGCCATTGGAATGTTGCTTTTTCCAGTAACTTGGGAATATATGTGTGTACACAATCACACACACAAACACATACACACACATCTATAGTTACATATCAGTCTAGCCACATATGCACACCTATCAAATACAAGAAGTTTGCATGGAGACCTTTAATCCCAGTAGAATTCCTCAAATTTGTTCTAGTTTACTTCCTTTCCATAGTGGAAATTCCCTTTTCCAAAAATGACAGACGTGGCTCTCAGTATTCTTAAATATTTGCTGAGTTGATGAATCCCAATGCATATAAGTGATCCCTCCTCCACAAAAGGGTGCTCCTCACAATCTATGCAGAACCATCCCTTGCCCTTGACTTCCACACCTCACTCAACCTTGAATCCATGAAGCAGTTAGCCTCCTTCACACTCAATCCCCAGGGATATCCTTCTTTCCACCTTGGGCTCTGACTCTCCAGACAGGGATGCCCCTTTACACATATACATGCCTTGCCTGGCCAACACCTAACGGCTTTAGGACTGACTTGCTCAGGCACAAAAAAGGGAAGGGAAAGAAAGGGTAGGGACATGAAAAGGTGACTATGTCATAATACAGTCAGCCAATCAACATGAACTGAGGCAAACTCAAGCAATGTGATGAAGTCAGTCGTTCTTGCTTTCTTTCTTTCTCAGTGTCCTCCAACTTCCCTTCCTGCCTCTGTCCTTTGCCCCAGTTCCCTTTTCCTTCTTAAGTCCCGCCCTCCATCAAGAGTACGAATGTTACGAGGCATGATTCCCACATTATAACCGATCTCTGCTGCTTGGCTGACATTCAGCGTGACATCCCTGCACCTGGGACAATGAAACTCTCTCGCTCTCATGATGGACCAGAAGGTCTCACTCCTAATTTCAGGGATAGGTAGGAGAGAAGGTGTAGGGCACACGTTGGAGCCCTCAGTCCTTCATCTGTGAAATGCGGATGATCACAAATTGTGAGAGAAACAGAGACAGCAGCAACCAGACCCCTTTCAATGAGTGCTACATGCCAAATCCTGTGCATCACAGGACTCCTTGACATTCAGGAGCACGCCAAGTAGATTTCCATGCCAGGACAGTTGCATTTGTTGCTCCTTCTGCCTGGAATGCTCTTCCCTTAGATATCCCCATGGCCTGCTCCCTCACTTCCTCCAGATCTCTGCTTACTTGCCATCTTTCAGGGAGACTTTCCCTCCTTACCTTGAATAATATAATAACATCATACCTACATATACCCTTTCCCCTGATCTAGCATTATCTTTCTTCATAGTGCCTGCCATCCTTGATTATTTACTGACCACCAAGTCTATGAAATGACAGACTTGGTTGGATTTGTCCTGTCCCAAACTCCTCCAACCCTGCTCAGGTCTATGGCAGGTGCTCAGAAAACATTTGCTGAAGGACAGTCTGGAGCCAGGCCCGTTACACACATTGCTAACATGCACAGGTACCCTCCAAGACACGCACTGGCTCCACTGTATTAATTATGAACAAACTGAGATTCCAGGAGACAACTGATACACTCAACAACACACAGTCAGCATGTCAGGTTCCAGGCCTCAGAATCATATCTGCCAGCTTCCAAACCCTCAGTTCCCGGACAGAGACCTCACAGCCAAGAACATAAGAGGTTTTATTTCTGACACAGAGACTCCAGACAGCTCAGATAGATACCCAGAGACACCAAAAAGAGCTCACTGAATCTCTGCACAGAGAGCACACAACTCGTCTCAGACCCTCAAACACAACTGAGACCATCACCATAAACGGTGTGATAAAGACCCTCCAAACAGACCAAAGTCTTCAAGACAGAAACAAATGAGAACTGCACAGATACTTCACACCATGGAGACTGACTCCCAAACCACTCAGACACTTAACAACCTAATACAAAAACCCTAAACGGAAAGAGAACTTTTAATAACTCAAGAACATCATGTAACCTTCAGATAAAGTGCCCAGACAAATGGAAAACCTGCACCCTGTGCACAGATCCCCAAGCAGCTGAGACTTCACACCTTTAGACAAACCCATCCTTAAAGCAGCTCAGAGACATCACAACTTGGGAGCAGAATCAAAAACTCAGAGGTCTCACAATCTCAGGTGCACACGCCTACAAAGGGATCTCACACCCAGGGACTGAAAGGCCAGAAAGCTCCAAAAATGCACACCCCGGAATACAGGCACACACATCCTAGGGGCTTTGTACTATGACTCACAAAATCCACTCAGATCAAATATCCCATCACTCACGACTCCGCCCAAAGGCTCAAGGAGATCAAATGTACCCAAACAGCACCTGTGTTGACACACGAAGCGATACACGAGCCGAGGCTCCCTGGCACAGTTTAGTCTCCAGGGAGAGACAACTAACTCAGAGACCTCTCCCTGGACATGAATTGCATGCATTTCTGCGAATGACCGAGGGCTGTCACATGCTCCAGACTGAGCGAGAGCAAAACAAGACCGAAACGCCGTCACCATGCACAGCCAGCGACTGCGCCAAACCTCGCCACTAACCAGGGCAGCTATTCGACCCCTTCAGGAAAAGCAATACAACTCGGAGAAAAACTGTATGCTCTAAAAAGCCGCGAACAGCAACATGCCTCTCGTCCTCAGGTCCAGCTCTGCCATCCCAGTCCTGTAACAGCCAGCCAGCCAACTGGAACTGGGCCGTAGACGGAACAGGGCGGGACTCGCGGGACTTCCGGCGCCTATCCGCGCCCCGGAAGAGCTCACTCCGGCGATCTCGCGGTGACCAATCAATGCGCAGAACGCTTCCTGACGCCAGACCCCAAACTGGCAGCGCATCTCGCTTCGTAGCCGTCCCCCCTTGGATGTAACCATGTAGAAACGAAGGGGTGGAATTGGAAAAGAGACGAGGACAGCTGCCGCTTAATAACGGTGTCCACTCGGACTCAGATGCAGCGGGAAGCCGGAATGGAGCGAATGGGGACGGAGCCAGTGGTGCCATGGGTGCCTCCGCTAGGAACTCTGGTCGATGCCGACGCGGGGTAAAGGTACTCTCTGTGTTGTCATAGGCCCTCTCGAATGGTACCTTCCAGAGTGGGTGGTCCTACCGCTACCCCTCAGCGCCGCATCCCTGGACCGAACTGTTTCATCTGGCGCGCCCCTTGGTGGTGAGACTGGGGAACAGCCGATGTAGATGCCGGTGGACCGTTAGAGGGTGGATGATCCTCCAAGGGTGGAAAGGCAAAGTTAGGATGAAAACCCCACCGATTGCTGCAATCTTGGACTCAGAAAAATGTCTCTATAAACTGAAGATTACTTCTCTGTAGTGGCCACTGTCATAACAGGAAGCATGGAAAGCATTTTCTGTGTGCTGGGCATTGTGCTTGTTTGTGCTTTCCTGTTTAATACAGAATAGGTCTCAATGGGGAAAGCCAGCCACAGTCCCCCAGCGGGCAGGGGAGAGAAAGCTTTGGACTGGGATCTGAAGGTCTGGAGTGGGGAAGGGCTCTGTCGTTGACTGCGAGTAATACGTGAGAAGGACAACAGGATATTCCATTCTGTTGGGAAAGGGGTCAACTCCGAGGGGAGCCAAGGATAGTGCATAGGTGAGATAAAGACCATGGGTTTTATCACTATCTTGTCATGCCTGAATATGTTCACTAGCAGAATCCTCAGCCTGTCTAGCTATGCCTCTGTCAACAAGTTTAATTTGCTTGTTCATGCCTACATTCCATCATCCTCTCCACAGTTTCTCTGAAGCAGAACTCTGTGTGTTAGGAAAGAGAAAATCAACCTTGGTTTCATAGAACTTTCATTGTGTTGGGGTCATACAGCCCCAAAAGATAAGTAATTTATCGGGTGTTCATAATTGCTATGATTAAAATTAAACCGGCATAGTGAAATAGAGAGAGGGGATGATATCTAGAAAGAGTGGCCAGGGAAGTTCCTTCTAAGATTGTGACATTTGAGCAAAAGCCTAGAGGAGATGCCTGTTAGGGCGAAAAGTGTCTCAGACAGAGTTGAGGCCAGTGTAAAAACTGGGGAGTGGAAGTCAGTGTAGTGTGTGTGAAAAGAATGTTGAGGGCTATGTGACTGTCACAGCATGATGGAGGGAGAGCCAGGAGATCGGATGAGAGCGGTGATGAGGGGCGGGTCCCCTAGGGCCTCTGGCCATAGAGGTGACTTTGACTTGAGCCACAGGAGGGTTCTTACCAGAGAAGCCCCCAGTGTTCTTTCAGATGCCCAGATCACACAATGATTGTTGAGGAGCCCTAGATTCGTTTAGGGAAATCCACAGACCCTCTGCAGTTGAACATGCCTTTCCTGGAATCCCCTACACTCAAGGGGAATCACTTCTACTGCTCCCAGTGGATATCCATGTTGATTGATGTTATCCTCAGGACAGAGAAAGGACCCTCACGGTATGAGTGAAGTCACAGTGAGTCTCGTAAAGGCAAAGAGGGAGGATGTAGCAGGCACAGAGATGGCAGGGAGAAAGACAAAGATAGAACATTGGACAGGGACAGAGAGACTATCTCTGGCAGCAAAGGATCCCCAATTAGCACCCACCTATGGGCCCCCAGCCCTGCTACTGGATGAGGTACCTATCTCTACAGGAGAAAATAAGCTGCTCCCCCTTCCCGCCCCGCCCCCCACCAGGGACTGTCTCTAGGAAATCACTTAGTTGCCCGAGGCCTGAGTCTAAATCATGCTCCCTTGGCACACATCAGAGTCGTCTGCCCTGATCAAGACATGGAGATGATCCAGTCATGGGGAGGCTCATGCTGTACACAGGGTCCCTCACAAGCTGTCCAGCCCTGACTGCCCTCCTGCTGACCTCAGTGCCAAGGAATGCTTTAGTGGGGGAAATAGAGGCAGGAATGGCTCCATTTGTGGTCGAGCCTCATGCAAATTGGTGAATATGATGTTGATCCCCATCTGCTTGGAGGCTCATCTCTGCATTTTCCACCACCACATCCCCAGTTAATGTGCAGATTACATTCAATACATCAGGTGAGCAGCTGGGTGTATGATGGGGAAGACACCGAGACATATCCTGACAATGAGACAGTCAGAGGGTCCTTGTAGCCCTGTGCCAATGTCCCCCTCCCCCACTACATGGCCAGGGTTCTGCTGAGTCTTCCCTGCCTCCTCCAAGGAGCCCAAGCCTGCATAGAGCTCATCCTGTCCTCATGATCCGAGACCTTCCATCTGCACTGGGCCTTGGGCTCCCATCTGCAAATGGTGGCCTCTTTCTGATGGGTTGGGCAGAATGAGTGAGTGCCTGTACACAATTTTTTCACAGGGCCCCTATCAAGGGTGGTAGTCCTGTCAGGAAGTATTGTTCTCTTCAGTATTGTTACCATGGGCTCCTGTGTACTGCACATGACTTGCCCTCCCTGAGGATGGGGCTACAAATTTTATCTCTGTAGGGAGGCATGGGAGAAATCATAGCAAATGTGATATCATATGTCTACTTCTAAGACCCATGAGAGTGGGGTCCATCCAGCCTTCCTCTTAAGACTACTCTCATATGCAGATCCATGAACAGCTCAGAGACCCAACCCTCTGGACTAAACCCTCCCAAATAGTTCAGAGACTTCATCCCTGGGACAGAGATCCACAAACAGTTTAGAGAGCACTCATCCTGGAAAGCAACCCAAAACAGCTCAAATACGTCACACCTGAGGACAGAGACCCTAAACATCTTAGACAATTCCAACTCTCAATTCAGTTCAGTCATTCAGTCGTGTCCAACTCTCTGAGAGCCCGTGGACTGCAGCATTCCAGGCCTCCCTGTCCATCGCCAACTCCCAGAGTTTATGCAAACTCATGTCCATTGAGTCGGTGATGCCATCCAACCATCTCATCCTCTGCTGTCCCCTTCTCCTCCTGCCTTCAATCTTTTCAGCATCAGGGTCTTTTGAAATGAGTCAGTTCTTTGAATCAGGTGGCCAAAGTATTCGAGTTTCAGTTTCAGCATCAGTCCTTCCAATGAATATTCAGGACTGATCTCCTTTAGGATGGACTGCTTGGATCTCCTTGCAGTCTAAGAGACTCTCAAGAGTCTTCTCCAACACCACAGTTTGAAAGCATCAATTCTTCGGCACTCAGCTTTCTTTACAGTCCACCTCTCACATGCATACATGACTACTGGGAAAACCATTGCCTTGACTAGATGGACCTTTCTTGGCATAGTAATGTCACTGCTTTTTAATATGCTGTCTAGGTTGGTCCTAATTTTTCTTTCAAGGACCAAGTGTCTTTTCATTTGATGGCTACAGTCACCCATGTGCATTGATTTTGGAGCCCCCCAAAATAAAGTCTGTCACTGTTTCCCCATCTATTTGCCATGAAGTGATGGGACCAGATACCATGATCTTAGTTTTCTGGATGTTGAGTTTTAAGCCAACTTTTTCACTCTCCTCTTTCACTTTCTTCAAAGGATCCTTTAGTTCTTCTTCGCTTTCTCCCATAAGGGTGGTGTCATCTGTATATCTGAGGTTACTGATATTTCTCCTGGCAATCTTGATTCCAGGTTGTGCTTCATCTAGCCCACTGTTTCTCATGATGTACTCTGCATCCAAGTTAAATAAGCAGGATGACAATATACAGCCTTGAGTTACGCCTTTTCCTATTTGGAACCAGTCTGTTGTTCCATGTCCACTTCTGGTTGTTGCTTCCTGACCTGCATACACATTTGTCAAGAGGCACATCAGGTGAACTGGTATTCCCATCTCTTTCAGAATGTTCCAGAGTTTGTTGAGATACACACAGTCAAAGGCATTGGCATAGTCATTAAACAGAAGGAGATGTTTTTCTGGAATTCTTTAGCTTTTTCTATGATCCAAAGGATGTTGGCAATTTGATCTCTGGTTCCTCTGCCTTTTCTAAATCCACCTTGAACATCTGGCCTCAGGTACATTCAGATCCTTAAGAGAAACAGCATTACTGTCAGCCAGTACTACAAGTGTTAAGTTGTAATCACTGTGATTGCTGACCTAAAGTGCATTCTGAAGGAATTTACGGTGAAAAACATTATGAGGCACACTGTGCTTTGGACAAGTTGGCCTTTTTTATTTACCGATACCTCAGGAAAAGGTTCAGTGACCCTAGATTCTTGCCTCTTCCCCACACAGAAAAGCATGAAAATAATGAACTTGTGACATCTGATCTCTGTGTTTCACAGCAATCTTTAACCAATGTGAACGCCTGACTGCGTGTACTTCCTAGGCAACAATCATACTGACTTCTCTGCTACCTCCTCCAAGCAGTTTCCTCAGAGCTAACGGAGGATCTATGTCCTGGGTTGTAGTTCACAGAGGATCTGTGTCCTGGGTTGTAGTTCCCAGAAGACTCCAAATCCAACTTAAACTCACAACTCTCCTGTTATAAGCTTTTCTTTAAGTAGACACGACTCTAGATAACAGCTCTCCTATAGCGCAGAGGCTTCACCCCTCTCCCCCAGAGCCTACAGCCTGCACCCTGGGACACAGAGCCCCACATCTTTCCCTCTGGGGTGCTGTGTTGGCATTTGCACTGAGTCTCTGTTCAGTCAACCCCAAGGGAGAGAGCCCTCCAGTCCTGCAGTCCCTGCAGTCTGCATTCACCAGCATGTCATCCTGAGGAAGGCAGATTCATCCCAGGGGTGGGGATTGCCTGAGAGCTGAGGAGTTCTGAAATTGATTTCCCATGTCTGGGTCCTCAGAATGGACTTAACCCACCCTGGTCACCTCTGGTCATGTTGACTTTGTATTGTGCCCCACGGGAGGTTCAGAGTGAATCCCAGATCCACAGAACGAGTCCGAGGGACCTTGTCCTCTCTGTCATGTCTCAGCACACACGGTGGACAACTGAATTCTGGAGATAGGAGAGGTCTTCCCCTCACTGTGCCTATGACAGCTCCCTTACATCCCTCTAGTCATCTGTCGTTTTCCAGAGTCCCTCTCCTGGTGACAGCTACCACAAATGCTCTCTATCCCAAGTCCCCACCCTCTCCCCTCACCTTCCACCAGGCCTCCCTCCCACTCCAGGAGCCTCTTTAGCCCCTCTCTAGCCCTGCTCACAGGGCCTCTGTTACATCCTCACCCCATTTGTCTCCTGTCACCCAGCACCCTCACTGCCTCAGACAATCCCCTGAGGACGTTGCCTGCGCCCTGCATTCTTCAGGACACCTCTCTCCTGCCCACACACAGATGTCTGTCTTAATGTCCTGGTGAGGGCTGAACTGAAAATCTCTCTAGGTTCCAGAGAAAATCCAGACCTAGACCAGGCGTCCAAGGCCCTTCCCTCAGGGCTGGGGCGAAAGGGAGGGGGTCTCAGAGAGAAAGAGCAGGACTCAAGTTCCTGCAGGGGTGACAGGGTTTTCTTCAAGTGAGATGACACCTTAGAAGTGCTTAGGACACTGCAACTCAGATGACTGATTATCTAAGACTCAGAGATGCGCCCACGGATGCCAGCTGACTCCTAGAGTGACCTCACTAATGCAGCCACTGACTGGGGAAGCATCTTCAGCCTGTTTACTGGGCAGTGAACACTCCTGGAGACTGGGATCCACTGGTCCTCCTGTGCTCAGACCAAAGACCCCACTGTGAACTCTTGCCCATCAACCTCAGCACCTGACTGTGTGAGCCCTGGCCTGACATGGGGTCTCTGTCCCTGTACCCCGTGAGAGCCTGAGCCTGTGTTTTCCACGTGGGCTCCCCAGAGTGGTCTGGGATTCCTTGCCTCCAAATCCCCACAACCAATCACTGCTGCTTGTGCATTCAAATCTGCACGGTGTTGGCATGACCAAAATGGGCCTGGAGTGTCCTCCTGGACATCTGAGAAAGGGGACTGCCCTCGGTCCAGGTTTGAGGCCTGGGTCGCCAGGGTGGCATCCTCCCCATCTGTGTCAAAGGCTACAGTTTGTCACCCTGGTCAGTGGTGGATAGTTTGTCTTTCCATGCACAGTACTTGCATTGTAACCAAATGGAACCCTCTCCCCTGTAGTACCTTCTACTTCCTGTGGTTCCATGGGGAGCCATTTATCACTCAGTCTTTTTGATCCAGGGTGGGATCAAACTATTTGCATTTCTAACCATGCTCAGCCTCCCTCCTACACAGCTGGTGAACTCCGTGATGAGCAAAGGTCTAAGCATCCTGTTCACTGCAGCAGAGTGTCTGTGCCAAGAATGATGTGATGTGGTACAAAACAAGCTTTCCTTCTCCGGCTTTACTGATGGACAGCATTTTGGCAACATCAATGGAAGTGAAAATCCTAAAAAAAAAAAAAAAAAAAAAAAGAAAGAAAAATAAAGATCCTTACAAAATCCTCGTCCTTGTTCATTTACTGTTAACAATCCATTAACTTATTATACCACCTCAGTAGAATAAGGGAAAAAAACGGCATTATCATCTCAGTAGCTACCTAAAAAAGAATTTGACAAAATTCAGCATCCGTTCAAAATACAAGGACTCAAACTAGAAGCAGAAAGCAACATTTTGAATGTGATATAAAACATCTATGAAAAACCCATTGCTATCATCATACTTAATGATAAAAGGCAGAAGTACTTCCCCTGAAAATCAAGAACTGTAGAAGGATAACATCTCTTACCACTTCTATTCCACATGGTTCAGGAGAGGGTAATAAAGCAAGGGAAAGAAATAAAATGAATCTACATTGGCAAAGAAGTAAAACTATTCTATTTGCAGATGATGTAATCTTTTGTGGGAGCTCTCAATGACCTTTTATATATTCCCACAGACACAGAGTCTGTCTAGTTGATTGTGTGGATTAAATCTGCAGCTTGTGCAGCTGGTGGGAGGGTTTTGAGTCTTCTTCCTTAGTCACACTGCCCTTGGGTTTTAATTGTGGTTTTATTTTTACCTCTGGATATGGGCGGTCCACTGGGGTTTGCTCCTGAGGCTGCGTTGGAGGACTTGGGTTTGCCCCTGCGAGGGCCAGGTGTGGAGGTGGTGCAGCTGCGTGAGTCACAGGGGTTGTGGCAACATCAGGTACTCAGGGGAGTTGGCGGCTAGGGCAGCAGGAAGTATAGTGCTCTAGAGGGGTATGGCAACCAGTATTGGCCAATACACCCCAGTATTCTTGCCTGGAGAACCCCTCTCCCTGACAGAGACGGCTGGCAAGCCACAGTCCACAGGGTCACAAAGAGTCGGACACTACCAACGTGACCCTGCATGCATAGACATAAGACTTTTCTTGTCTGTGGCAGCTCTGCCCCAGTGCGAGTTGAGCGTGAACATTGCACAGCAGCTCGGCGTGCAGGGACCCTGGCGGTGCCAAGTGTGCAGGGACATGGACTGCCTCTGCCACAGGAGTTATGGCCCTATCAGAGTCTTTTTTCGAGGCTCTTGTAGCTGGCGATCAGAAGGCCTCTTTGGCCAGTTTTTCTCCATAGCTCCGCCCATTCAGACACATAGAGGGCTTCCTTACCTGGGATCCTTCTCTGTTGTTCGAGCATCAGGCACTTAAAGGGACACCTTGGGTGTGGTCCTACTCTGTAGTTTGGTGCATCAGTCACTTAAAGAAGCACCCTGGGTGTGGTCCTACTCTGTAGTTTGGTGCATCAGTCACTTAAAGAAGCACCCTGGGTGTGGTCCTACTCTGTAGTTCAGTGCGTCAGGCATTTGATGGGCCTGCCTCTGTATTGTTCAGCTGCCAGTGCTGGCATGTTCGAGAGGCAATGGTGATGGCTCCACACCCTACACATGACTCAGCAGTATCACCTTACTTCCATGGCTGCCCGAATTTCCTCCACAGGCATTTCCCACCACAGTCTCCTCCCTTACATCCCGTCCATCCATCTCTCTGCAGTCAACAGCAGCCCTTGCCCTGGGATTGTTCCACAATCCCTAAACTCCAGCTCCCAGCCACTGCACCATCTAGGGTATGTATGGCTGTGGCAAGGATGTCTGATTCGCACTCCATTTAGGGTGCCACAGATGAGCTGTTTCACTCTCAGCCTGAAATGTTTCTCCTCTGACTCAGACAATTGCCCCATGTGGGGATTGGACCCTTGCTTCAGTTCCCCCACTGACCGAGGGCAGGTCCAGCCCTGCTAACACTCTTGTTTTTTATCCCTAGTTGCCTCATCCTACCGAGTTTTGTGTGGGTCTATATATTCTTTTCCACTGGTCAGGTGCTGCTATCTGTGCTCGGCTGGTGTTCTGCATGCACTTCTGTGTCTGAAGGTATATTCCTGATGTATCCTTGGAGAGAGATGTATTCCCCATCCAACTACTCCTCCACCATCTTGTCGATCCATGATATAATCTTGTGTATAAAAAATTGTGAAGAACCACCCTCTCCCCACAGAAACTGTTAGACCTAATATAGGGGACGACAGGTTTACAGAATACAAGGTCATATACAAAGAGCAAATAGATTTCTATACACGTTCAGGACTTGTACAATATAAATTACAAAACATTGCTGAGTGAAATGAAAGACACTCTAGATGAGTGAAATTTTACTTCAGTTCAGTCGCTCAGTCGTGTCTGACTCTTTGGGATCCCATGGACTGCCGCATGCCAGTCTTCCCTGTCCATCACCAACTCCCAGAGCTTGCTCAGAGTTTTACGGAC
The DNA here is from genome assembly GCF_910594005.1 of Cervus elaphus. NCBI lineage: Eukaryota > Metazoa > Chordata > Mammalia > Artiodactyla > Cervidae > Cervus > Cervus elaphus. Next base: position 122,558,919 of record NC_057848.1, on the reverse strand, counting down.
TTTGGAGATCACATTTGTGGATTGGAAGACTCACTATTGTGTTAAGATGGCAGTACTCCCCTAATAGAGGCCTATCAAAATTCAAACTGCTCTTTTCCCCTGGAAATCAACAAACTGATCCTAGAATTGTAAGAATTAAAAGGGTCCTGGGATAGCGAAAACAGTGTGGAGAAAGAACGAGTAGTTACACTTCCCAATTTCAAAACCCACTTCAAACCTAGAATAATCAAGACATTTTGGTACTGACATAAGGATTGTATATAGACACACAATGAAATGGAATGGAGAGTCAAGAAACAAGCCCATATTTCTATGGTCAGTTGATTATTGTGAGGGGTGTAGAGGCCATTCAATGGCAAAGAATAATGTTTGAACAAATCGTCTTGGAATAACTGGATGTTCGCATGCAAAAGAATCAATTTCAACCTATACCTCACACTGTATATAACAATTAACTGAAAATTGATAAAACACCCAAATATAAGAGCTAAAACTATAAAGTACTCAGAAGAAAACAGAGATGTAAATGTGAATGTTGGATTAGGCAATGATTTCCTAGATATGATACAAAAAGCACAAGCACCAAAGGAAACAAAAATAGGCAATTTGGAATCATCAAAATTAAAACTTGCATCCTTCAAATGATACTATCAAGAATGTGAGATATCTAGGGCACCTACTGAATGCTGGCAGGGAGCCTTGAAACCCAGGCGGACCAGAGGAACTCCAGAGCAACCCTGTATGATGTGTGGGTGGGGCTAGTTGTGGAGGCTAGTTGGGGTTCGTGTTCCTGAGGGTCAACTAGGGGAGGATAGGTTTTCCTACACCTGCAGAGTGGGGATGGGGAGAGAGCCTTGGGTTCGCAAATGCTCCCTTGGGCTATTTGCCATCAGACTCCTTCCTCCACTCCTATACACTGGCAACCACAGATATATTTCTGTGCCTATACTTGTGCCTTTTCCAGGAATCCATTGACATGAAATCATATAATATAGCTTTCTGTGTCTGACATGTCTCATTGGAACAGCTGAGATGCATCCTTGCTGTTACATGCATTAGTAGTTCCTTTTTAAGTGACTGTGTAGTATTATTTTGTATGAGTATAAGCTTATGTTTTTCTTTCCTCTGTATACCAGTTGTTGAATAGTTGGGCTGTTTCTAGGTTTGGCTATTAGGAGTACATGAGTAGAATATTTGAGTAAAGGTCCTTGTGTCAGCATGTTTTCCTTTCTCTTGGGTAAAATTAAAACTCCTAGTAAGTACAAAAATTCCCACTATATAGAATAAGAAGAAGAATGTGCTACTGGAGAAGAGTGAAGAACTAGCTACAGAAGGAATGAAAAGGCTAAGCCAAAGTGGAAACAACACCCAGTTGTGGATGTGTCTGGTGGTGAAAGTAAAGCCCGATGCTAAAAGAACAATACTGTATAGGAACCAGAGGTATATTCAGAGAAATCAGTTACCAGTTCAGAGATTTAAATGTGCAGTGCTCCAAGCAAAAAATGGCAACAGAGGTATGGATTTATGTATTTATTCCGAGGAAATGAGTAAAGCCATTGCAAGCATGATGGAAAACCCAGAAGCAGAGAAAGAAATGGTTCATCAAAGCATGTATAAAAATAGGTATTAAAAACCTTAAAACCTATTTCTGTCATGAGTGTCTTCCTGAGACACATTCTCCAATAAGGGTAACCTGGGACTACCTATCACCACAGTTTGTGGATGCATAAGCTAGACTGCCCTGGAAGGAAAAACATATAGTCTTCAAGCCCTTTTCTCATCCTCCAGAGACCCTGCGGTTCCAGGACTCTACCTCAGTGGCGGGAAAACCTCAACCTGCACTGCACAGGCCCAAGTCAGGGAGCATGCGCAGTGTGTGCGCACGCGCCTCTTTCTGCGCATGCGCCTTAGTGCGCATACGCCTTCCTGAGCGCATTCTGTGAGAACCGTTGGGCCTGAGACAGGTGTGTTTATTCAGTTCCAGTTCATTCTCACTACTTGAGACTCACCAGGTAGGTTCACAAATCTGTCCTGTCTGGAGTTTAAGTGCTTGTGCGTGTGAGGGGGAGCCAGCGAGTTTCGGGCGGGTCGGGCAGTGCCATCTGCGGCCTTTGAGGAGGAAGGCCCTCGGGGTCATCATCTTCCTCCTCACAGGTGTCGCGACGCCCTAGATCTTGTCCTGGTGGCTGGAGAGGAAGGGCGGTGGGCAGAGGAGGGCAGGGGTTCAGATGACAGTGGGGGGAGTCTTGGGGGTGCTGTTTGAGATATCTGGCTCATTGGAGCCCTGGAAGTGATGACAGATCACAGAATCTGCGGCCGGGAGTGGGACCTGGGCAGGGGGCAGGGTGGGCGATTAAGGAGAGGCCTAGAAACATGACCACGGTGGGTTTGTGACCCTATCACGAGTATTGTGGTAAGGTGCCAAGAGAGAAGTGGACAGGTATGCTCTGTATGCAGACTCACCTCAGCCACAGACGCTGAGAAAATCGCCATAGTCAGGCTGTAAAGACTAACCCATTCTTCCTGTTCCCACTGAATTCCAAGGGAGTTGGGGAAAATAGGTCTGGTGAATCGAAGTGTGACAAAGAGCAATAGTCCTGAATTTTTAAATTCCTAGCAGTATTTCACTAACTATCTTCATGATGGAGAATTCTGTTGTGAAATCAAACTTCCTCACAACAATTGTCTGTGTTCTTGTGTACCTTAAGGTGATTTCTCTGCCAGCTTAGCGAAGATACACATGGCTTTGCAAGCAACTGTATTTGGTGTCATTGGAATGCGTGTACACCCATACTTTCTTTTGAAAGTATTTTCACAGTTTTAAAACATAGAAAGTCAACATATGGTCATAAAAGTGATCAAATACAGCTGTACTCCTAAATACATTTTCTAAATCACAACATTCTACTTTCAGGGAGAGATATGAGTGGGCAAGTGGCATCAACACTGGGACCTACAGGTCAAGATTCTTCCCAGCTGGATGAACCTGTGGTTGTGAGTACCTTAGCATTTGATATTTTCTATTAGCACAAATTTACTTTTGAGAAAATGATGTTAAGTAATGCAGATGCAGTGATAAAGGTCTTCCGTGCTGATAAAGGGTGACAGTTTGTCTTAGGAAGGAATACTGGTCCAGATATATTACAGTCTGGTGTTGCCTGGATGAGTATACTGTGAAATTCCCTGGAAATGTGCACAGTGACTCCCTCCTCCTGCTTATGAACAACAGATTGCACACTTCCATCCCAGCATAGATTTAAATAGCTTCCAAAGTCTTTCTGGGTAACTCTTATGGGAGCTAACTCTTCTCTGTGGGAAGAGTAACTTTATTAAAAGTATGTACGTAGAATTGTGTTGGGAAAACATTGTTAGGTTTACTTATGATTAGATATATCTGTGTATTATGTATATTCATGCTGTTAGATGTGTTAACAACATAAAGTTTTATTTGCATGCACACTCCACTAGGACCAGCAGCCCAGTGTTGAGCAACCTCAACAAGAGGAAGCACCAGCTGAGATTCAGGATATCACAGCTGGAAAGGAGGAAGTCAATGGAGAGGATCCAGTGAATCCTGATGAAGAGAAGGAGAAGGATGCCTCCGGAGGTAAAGTGTATGTGTGCATCATGTCTTAAGACATAACCAGTAAGGTGAGGAAAGGAAACATTAGAAAAGGGCTTCAGACAGTTCCTAAGAAACTAAGGAGAGTATAGTTTGCAGGTTAGTGTGGTCGCTCAAATGTTGCCTTGTTTTCAAGACAGAGAGAAGGGGACAACTGAGTTGTCTGAGGATAGCCCTGGGAACGGAAAATGGTCATAACATCTGGAAAATTCTGCTTTCCTTTTTCTCCAGCAAAACATTCCTGTAATAATGCTCCTGAGGTTCTTATTCATCATATTTTTACCAAACTAGCCTAAGGGTTTTAATTCATAACACTGAGGGGATCAATATTATCCTTCCCTTGTTTATAGTGTATGCTTTACAGCTGAATTCATACTTTTTTTTTTAAAGATTCTGACCTGGAAACTGATCTCCAGGAATTGGCTTTGGCAACGACCGGGGGTCAAGGCGGAGATGGTCCTGATGTCAAGGAGGAGATTGCGTCAAATACAGAGCCTGTTGAAATGCCAGAGGAGGTATGTCATCCATTCAGAAAGTAATTTATATGGTTTATGTTTTTCAGAATATTGTATCTTTAATAATATAGAGCGAAAAATAATATTATTTTAATAACAGAGTTCATATATTCTTTGAAAGATAGTTCAGACCCCAGATGCCTGAGTGCCTGACTTACAGACTTGCAAATAAAGAAACAGACAGGATCAAAGCCATATAAAATTGAAAATAGGAAACCGTTTCCTTCTCTTGACTATAAGTACTTTAACCAACAGCTAATAATTTTCATGTTCTTTTATCATTTCTGCTTGTAACAAATATGGAATGCATTTTTAATAAATATCAGTTTATATGAAATATGCTCAGGTATTCATGTAGGTTCTAGTAGCAGCTTTAACATAATGTGTGTGATTCTGTGAAATCCCTTAACTTCTAAACTTAACTTTACTCATGTAAGTTGTGAATTCAAAACAGATACACTAAAATGCTCATTGTTCAACGCTAATTTTTGCATTCTCTGGTGCTCTTCAATGGAATACATACAAGGATACTCTCTTTTCCATGATTTATTTATCATAAAATAGCATCTTGAGTCAAATTATAACAGGGGAATTGAGATTTCATTTTCTGATGGGGAACACAGGTACAACTGTTGCTGATTTATGTCGATGTATGGCAAAACTACGACAATATTGTAAAGTCATTAGCCTCCAATTAAAATAAATAAATAAACTTTTCTTTAATAAAGAAAATGAGCCAACATTCTGCTTGATGTTTGTTAAATTCTCTCAAATTCTGAATTCTCTAGCTCTTAAAAAGCAGTTGCATTTTAAATCCTTTCCCCAGTGAAGCATGAAATGACTGAACAATGAAATGGCCAAAGATAGTCTAGTTTCCTCTATCTGTGGCTGATCAAGTTTAGAGTGCATGTAGTCAGTGCTATTCAAGGCAGGTGTGAGTAAGATACACATGCTAAGCACACTGCCTGCCTCCATATTTGGTCTGGTTTTTTTTTTGAGGGGGTTGCTTATTTTGGAGAAGGAAATGGCAACCCACTCCAGTATTCTTGCCTGGAGAATCCCATGGAAGGAGGAGCCTGGCAGGCTACAATCCATGGTGTCGCCAAGAGTCGGACACGACTGAGCGACTTCACTTCACTTTGCTTATTTTAATTGGAGGAGAATTACTTTGCAATACTGTGATGGTTTTTGATGATGGTTTTTGCCATACATCCCACTGTCACTCATAAAGTACTAATAGAAATCTGAGCCTCATGATATAATTATCTGTAGCCATATCAAATATGTTATCTTTCCTCTTTGATGTAACAGTTTAAAAAGTTTTGAAGGTCAAAGTCTGTAACTCTGGTTCTTCCCACGTAATCAACTTAGTATCTTTCACATATGTGTTTTCCAAAATTGCTGACAATTAATTGCATGGTTCCGATTTTAAAGGAGGAACTTCATAGTTAGGGAAGAATTTACTGTGTATTAGCCTTCTAAACATTTTCACTTTACATTTTTGTTCCATTCCATTAGAACCTTTAGACAAAAATAGCACTTCCAGACTACCTCCAAGTAACTACAGAACATGATTAAAATGTTCTCATAAAAAAATCTTCTCCCTAAATATGTGTGGTACTTGAAAAGAACAATATATAAATTATAAAGTACATAAATATAAAATCCTACATCCAATATAAAAGGGAAGAAAAATAGCAACAGAGTGAACCGAAGGCAAAAAGAAAAAGATGCTTAATAAAAGACAGGTATCAATTGTTAGGAAGAGGAAAATAAATTCAACTAATAAATAAAGACAATGTGCTAGTTTACATACTTTTTTAATACATATATATACATTTTTTAAAATATTCTTTTCCGTTGTGATTTATCACAGGAGTTTGGACATAGTTCCCTTTGTGGTATAGTAGGACCTTGTTGTTTATCCATTCTGAGTGTAATAGTTTGTATCTGCCAACCCCAAATTCCCAGTCCGTTCCTCTCCGTTTACATAACTGTGAAGAAAATGGACAAACCCAAGTACACACAATAAGAAATATGAACAAGACACTTAACAGTTAGTATATTACAGAATTAAAACAGTATAATCTGCAATTCAGATATTTTCAGAATATTGATGAAATGGCTAATAGGATAGAAAAACAAATGTTTAACATACCCCACAGTAACTAAACAACTAAACATCACAGATACTTTGGATGAACTTTTGAAATTGGTCAGAGTTGTCTCTCACAAACCATTACCCTTTAGAAACGACAAAAAAAAAATATCTGCTTTTCCAGATTTTCTTTCTGTCTTCCTACTTGCTTTCCTGTCTCACGCATACTCCCTCTTGCTCTCCCTTTTCTTCTCTTCTCTCCTTTTTTTCTTTCTTTTTTTGGTGTGGCTGTGCGAAACAGTCCTATTTCTGCTTCACATGTTGATGTCACCATGTCGCGAGTGATAGTAATGACTTAAAATTAGTGTCACCATCTAATCTATTATACCAACTGGAATGCTTTCCAGGGTAAAAAGAAACATTTAGAATTATGTGAGGGCCACAAGGAAAGCAGGGACAAATGTTGAACCAACTTAAAACAACCATATCAGGGGTAAACTAAAACAAATGAAAATTTCTATACTTTTCCAAAGTAGAGAAGAAACAAATGTAATACTGGCCTTTTTATTTACTTCACTTAAGCAGTAACAGAGGTAACAACTATTTAGCTATCCTATATTCACAATATTATTTCAAATCAATACATGTAAATGATACTTTTGGGGGACGTTTTTGTTTCATTTTTTGTGTATTTTGTTTTCCTTAGGTTGTTGTTTGTTGTTAGATATTTTACTGAATGTGTACACAGTTTTGCCTTCTACTGAAAACTACATTCTGATAGGTTCCTTTGATTTCATTTGTTCTGAACTCACTGTCCTTGTTTTCTTGTATAACTAGGAAGAGTAGTGTGTTTTTAAAAATACTTATAATGTGCCTGAAAAGTCTATAAAATTTCTAGAGAGGATGAACTGAAGGTAAGCCAAAGGGTTGCCCTTAGTGTTCTTGCTTTAGTCCATTTTATAGAACTACAACTGCAGTGAACTTTGTATACCTCTCCTCTCATCAAAATAAAGTTCTGCTAAGTAAGTTTAATGTTTATATTATAGGTGAAGGGGAACCATTTGCTTGAAAGAAGATAAACTGAAACCATCTATGCTGTTCTTATGCTGTTTATTTGACTGTTAAAGTTCTCTCAATAAAGTTTAATTTTCTACTTGCACATTTTTTGTTAACTTTTCCCTGGATATTTAATGTTATTGAAACTTCATGGTTTGTGATTTTTATTGTCTAGTTGAGGCTGTATGTAGAGATAGAATGTTTGTATATAGACTTTCTGTCCACCAATTCCTCTAACTATGCATATTAATTCCACAAATTTAGATCTAGTTTGTTTTTGCTTTTGAAAACATACTATTATATTTGATATCAACAATTTGTACTGGCTTAAACCTTAAACCTTTCCTCATTTTGCAGCATTGAACAAACCTAGCCAGAATAGTCTTGACTAAAACAGGTGATAATCGGCATTTTTCCTGATAGGAAATGAAAAATCTTCTCCATTTCAACCTGTTTACATTGCTTTTTTGTAGATATACTTTATCAGAGCAAGTTCCATTCTATTCCTAGCTTGCTGTCTTAAATATAGATTAATTTTCATCAAACAGTTACAATGCATCAATTGTGATGATTACAGAATTGTTTTCCTTCCATTTTTCGATTACTGTGGTGAATTGCATTGGTAACCTTATACATGTAAACCACCCTTGCACTTCTAGGGTTAACAAAATTTGGTCATAATATATTCTTAGGTGTAATCTACATGTTAATACATATACATACATATATATATACCACACATAAAAAATTCATAAAAGCCTTTGGTCTTCTCTTGAATATATATATGGGTTTACAAAATGTGTCACCTAGATCTCATATGGTCCCTGATGAAATCATTAACAGAGAAACATTTTTTAATACTTAATATACTTGTATTGTCCTATAGAGAAATGAAATGCCAAAGCCATTGATAAAGGTTCTAGGGAGACAGAGCATAAAAACTGCTGTCAAATTCCATGGCAAATGCCACAGCGTATCTTTCACACACTCCTGACTTGCCTTCCAAGTTTTTTTGGGTACAAGGAGAGAGCAACCACAAACGTCTTTTCTTTTCCATGACATCCTCCATTGGCTTGATAGTCACCAGATCTCAGACGCCCTCCAGCTGTGCTGTGTGTGTGTGTGTTAGTCACACAGTTGTGTCTGACTCTTTGCGACCCCACAAACTGTAGCCCGCCAGGCTTCTCTGTCCATGGAATTCTCCAGGCAAGAATACTGGACAGGATTGCCATTCCCTTCTCTAGAGGATCTTCCCAACCCAGGGATCTAAGCCTGGTCTCCTGCATCGCAGGCAGATTCTTTACCGTTAGAGGTACAGGGAAGTCTTCCAGCTGTCTGATTTCTGCCCTGATATCCTTATTATTACATAATAACAAAATGCTTACACATCTGTCCCGCATCTGTATCCTCATGCACCAAAAAATATATTTATGCAACAAACGACCTATTCAGAATGCACTCTGCTTAGGGACTAAGAGGGGAATATAAATAGCAACTGTTGTGCCCTTACAGAGGTGTGAAAATCCAGGTCCAAAAGGACTGAAAATGGGAGGTAAAGAATGGTAAAGATGGTAAAGAATCCACCTGCAGGGTTGGAGACCTGGGTTCGATCCCTGTGTCGGGAAGAACCCCTGGAGGAGGGCATAGCAACCCACTCCAGTATTCTTGCCTGAAGTATCCCCTTGGATAGAGGTGCCTGAAGGGCTACAGTCCATGGGTCACAAAGAGTCAGACACGACTGAGCGACTAGGCAGAGCACGTGACATAATTAAGAGTCTGGATACTGGCTCTGACACATAGTGTGTGAAGGTGAGAAAGGTATTTACATCCTTTGGATCCGTTTCCCTATTTCTAAAATGGAAATTACAAGTTTACACTAAATATTCGTTATGAAGAATAAGCAAAATAACATGTGAAATAAGCATTTGTTTGAAATTGGATAACCTCCAACTAATAAAAATAATTGAAAAAAAAAAAAGAAAATGGATTTGGCTTATTCTAATCCAGTTTTCATTTAAACTTTCAAAATTTTTAGTTTCATTTACTTTTACAACTACAGTTCTCTCAAGTAATACAGATATTGAATTTTAAGTAGACTATAAGACTAACTTTTAAAGTGAATCACACTTCAGAAACATATTTTGTCTAAATAAATATATTGAATCAATAGCGGTGCAGCTGGTATCAGACATAGTATCCATTCTAAGGTTGGTTTGTAAATAAGGACTGACAAGTCTACCCTAAGTCATAGTATGTAGTGAAAACTATGATCCTTGCTGTGTATGATGACAAAGAAAATAAGCTGATATTCTGGTCACGCAACATCACACAACTCAACACCAGACTCTGTCACATAGTCAGGCAGCCAGTCCCTAAGTACCACTGCAGGGGCTACAGGACCACACAGTGTACCAATGAGTTGTTAGTTTGTCACCTTCTCTGGGCTTGGCCAGTAAGGAGACAATGAACCCGAATGGATTCAGATTCTAACTGACAGACAGTGCAGAAGCAGTATGCCCCTGGTGTCAGTTGCCTTGTCCCTAGTCCCACGGTTTGACACTGAATTGGAAGGCCTCAGTAACAGGCACCGCAGGTGGTGGGTCTCTGCCGGGAAGGAGCCCACAGCTGTGCCCTATGGACTGAGCAGCTCTGTAGTCCACAGGTGTACTCTCAGCTGGGGCTGGGGAGAGCACCCTATGTTCAACGGAAACCAGAGGTGGGTGAGTAGCAACTTTGTGTCACCTCCAGCTGGAAAAGGAGGCAGGTGAGAAATGGCCTCATAGTAGTTCTTCATCAGGCTGCTTATCTCTCCTTGCTACAAGAGCAATCAGTAAATTCTGTGCCAAGATTAAAGTCAGCCTGCAGTTTAGCCTTGCCTACGTAGCCTAAGTGGGAACATGCAAGGTCACCAGGCCACCAAGACAGAGCCACACCCCTACAGTGTCTGGAACAAGACACAAGGCTTTATGTATGGTGCTACAAATATGACACTTATATACTGACTCCCACATGGAGGAGATGCTTTTCCTGTCAGTCATTTAAAATATTCCTTCATTTAGTACACACACATTGATTACTAGCATGTTACAGGAACTATCTGATGTGAGGTGGATGATGGGAATATCACACTGGTGGACCAGACAGACACATAAACAGAAAAGAAGTGCAAGGGAGATACACAGGGAGTGGACCTAAGGGGAGGGGGGACACAGTGAGTGGGGTGGCCAAGAAGCAGGAGGAAAGCTAGAAGATGAGGTTCATTGTAAGAGTGAAAGAGGTTATATATAACACAGTCGTGCTTTGACCCAGGCTGTGGATGAGAGTCCCAACCTCCCCTGCATCACTGCCCCTTTTGAGGTGATGTCTGGGAGTCTATAGATTCTGAAGGGAAAGGAGAAAGAAAATACATAGTGCAGGGGGTACATGCACCCACCTGATAGAGATGCAGGTGCAGATTGTTACAGTAACCAGGTGGAGATGAGCAGAGTTGGATTTGGTGACTCAAGGATGAAATGTGGAAGTGAATGTAAAGGGAGAAAACACATTGAGAGGGGTAAACAACTCCAACTCCCATTTCTGTAGCAGGGTAGGTGCTCCATTACTGTTGTGAGAAGGCTCCCTGGTCTGAGCTCTGGGAGGGAGTGATGAGCATTCTAAGGACCCACATCAAACCTAAGCAGGGGGTGCTGAGTGTGTGAAGACATAAGTCTCAGCCTTCACCAGTGACAGACACAGAAAGCTTCTTAGCCCTGCTGAGAGTGGGGCCGTGGCACCTTAGGGAAGCCCAAAGGGAAGGTGGAGGTGGTGGTTGTTGTTCAGTCGCTCAGTCGTGTCCGACTATTTACGACCCCATGACCTGCAGCACGCCAGGCTCCTCTGTCCTACACTATCTCCCTGAGTTTGATCAAATTAATGTCCATTGTGTTGGGCGATGGTATCTAATCATCTCACACTCTGTCACCCCCTTCTCCTCTTTCCTTCGATCTTTATGCATCAGGGTCTTTCCCAATGAGTCGGCTATTTGCACCAGGTGGCCAAAGTATTGCAGCTTCAGCATCAGTCCTTCCAGTGAATATTCAGAGTTCATTTCCTTTAGGATTGGCGGGTTTGTTCTCCTTGCTGTCCAAGGGATTCTCAATGCTCATCTCTAGCACCACAATTTCAAAGCATTAATTCTTTAGCACTCAGCCTTCTTCATGATCCAACTCCCACATCTGTACATCACTACTGGAAAAACCATAGTTTTGACTCTACAGACCTTTGTCAGCAAAGTGATGTCTCTGCTTTTTAATATGTTGTCTAGGTTTGTCATCGGCCTCCCCAGGGGCTCAGCGGTGAAGAATCTGTCTGAAATGCAGCACACTTAGGAGATATGGGTTCAATCCCTAGGTCAGGAAGATATCCTGGAGGAGGGCATAGCAACCCACTCCAGTATTCTTGTCCGGACAATCCCCTGGACAGAGGAGCCTGGCAGGCCTCGGTCCATGGGGTCGTAAAGAGCCAGACACTACTGAAGTGCCTGAGAATGCGTGCAATCTAGGTTTGTCATTGCTTTCCTACCAAGGAGCAAGTGTCTTTTAATTTCGTGGCTGAAATCACCATCTGCAGTGATTTTGGAGATCAAGAAAATGAAATCTGTCACTGCTTCCACTTCCCCCACTTCTGTTTGCCATGAAGTGATAGGTCCAGATGCCATGATCTTAGTTTTCTAAATGTTGAGTTTTAAGCCAGTTTTTTCACTCTCCTCTTTCACCCTTATCAAAAGGTTCTTTAGTTGCTCTTCCCTTTCTGCCATTGGAGTGGAATCATCTGTGTATCTGTGTATCTGAGCTTCTCGATACTTCTCCCAGCAATCTTGACTCCAGTCTGACATTTTGCATGATGTACTCTGCATATAAGTTAAATAAGCAGCATGCCAATAAACAGCCTTGTCATACTCCTTTCCCAATTATAAAACAGTCAGTTGTTCCAACTCTGGTTCTGTTCCTTCCTGACCCGCATACAGGTTTCTCAGGGGACAGGTCGAGTAGTCTGGTACTGCCCTCTGTTTAAGAATTTTGTGTATTTGTTGTGATCCACGCAGTCAGAGGTCTTGGCGTAGTCAATGACACAGAAGTAGATGTTTTTCTGGAATTCCCTTGCTTTCCCCATGACCTAAGAGATGTTGGCAATTTGATCTCTGGTTGCTCCGCCTCCTCGAAACCTAAGTATATCTGGAAGTTCTTCGTTCACATACTGTTGAAGCCTAGCTTGGAGGAGTTTTCTAACCAGGAGGCTTCAGAAATTGGGGACAATCTAAGTGGAGAAGCTTAGGAAATTGGATGGTGTGAAGGAAGCCTGATAAGAGAGAGAAGAAAAGGAAGCTCTCCTTTCGATGTTGGTAGCAAAGTGGGCAGAGGCTAGACCATGCCTTCAAGTTCTTGTGTAGAAGAGTAGCCTTTATGTACAAAATCATAGACAGTTCTGTAAGAGAAGGAGGGAGAGGGCAGGAAGAGGGAGACAGACACCCTGAGTGGATGTGAGAGACCCGTTAGACGGGGGTTGACAATTAAACGGAGGGAGGCTTTGGACTAGAGCAGATGTGGTGGAATTGGGAAAAAGTAGACGCACTAGACATTTTTGAAGTAAAATGGACAGAACTCAGCAAGAATTTGGAGTTGAGGTGAAGGAGAGGGAATTGTAAACATGGTTTAGACTAAGTTTCTGTGTCCTGTCATAAGAGTACAAAGATGTCATGGGGAATTCTGGAAGTTGGCCAGGTCTGGGCAGAAATCCAAAATACAATTTTTATGTTTTTGAGCTCATGGTCTACATGGATACAATAACCAGTATTTAAATAATTAAAATTTCTTTTTCCTTTAAGAAAAAAGTATTGAGGTTTTTTATTATTATTACCGTGTAGTGTTCCTTTGTATACTCGTATACTCTTTGGTCTTTCTCTCATGTGTATACCAGTTGTTGAATAGTTGGATTGTTTCTAGGTTTGGCTATTAGGAATACATGTGTGGAATATTTGAGTACAGGTGTTTGTGTGAGCATGTTTTCATTTCTCTTGGGAAAGTTGTCTAGGAGTAGAATTGCTGGGTCATATAAGGCTTCCCAGGTGGCCCTAGTGGTAAAGAACCCATCTGCCAATGCAGGAGACTCAGGTCTGATCCCTTGCTCTGGAAGATCCCCTGGAGTAGGTAATAGCAACCCGCTCCAGTATTCTTGCCTGGAAAATTCCATGAAGAGGGGTCCTGGCAGGTTACAGTCCATGGGGCCCCAGAGAGTTAAACACGACTGAGCACCTGAACACACATGCACACACATACATGGTAATTTATGTATCTTAGAATCTAAACTGTGTCCTCTGTAGACAACATTCACATGGATTTTTTTTTTAACTGTTCTCTCAATGTCTGCGTTCTGGTTGGATTGTTTTATCTATTGACATTTAATGTTGATACAGTCTTACATCTGCCAATATATATTTCTCTCTCATGTCATTTTGTTCTATGGTCCTCATTTTACTGCTTTCTTTTCAATTCAATGGATATTTTCTAATGTAGCATTTTGAACTCTTGACTGATTTTTCCACTACTTGTAAGTTATTTCCTTAGCTGTATGCAACCATAAACACCTTACTTTCTCACAATCAGCTTGAAATTTACACAAATTCTAATGAGATACAGAAACATTACTCCCATGTCGCTCTATTCTGGTTTCCCTCTTTTCCTCATATTGTCACATATATAATAAACCTATAAAGGGTAAGTCCATTAATACACTCTTATTGTTATTATATATAATGTTATGTGATGAAAAGCTGATATACGGCAGGATATCAGGTATCTATAGCTTCTGTTATATTCACATTCTTTGTCATGATTTCTGATTCTTTGCATATGTTTGTATGGACTTGACACCATCCAGACTTGTTTCCTTACCTAATACAGCTTTGCTCCCAACCACCTCCTTTGTGCTGTTACAGCGAATATATTACATTCCATGTGTCATTGGCCCAACAATAATTGGGCTTCTATGATGGCTCAGACAGTAAAGAATCTGCCTGCAATGCAGGAGACCCGGGTTCAGTACATTGGTCAGGAAGATGCCCTGGAGGAGGGAATGGCTAACCATTCCAGTATTCTTGCCTGGAGAATCCCATGGACAGAGGAGCCTGGCAGGCTACAGTAATGGGGTTGCCAAGAGTCAGACATGACTGAGCTACTACCACTTTCACAGCAATAATTTATGTGATATTGTTTTAGACAGTTGCTTTTTAAACAGAGGAAGAAAGGAGTGAACTATGTATCCATAAAGAATTTTTGTTCATATAATTACCTTTACCAGTGCTCTTTGCGTTTTCACATGGATTCTGATTAACATCTGAATTCACTTATTGCAGCCTGAAGAACTTCTTATAGTTTTTCTTGTAAGCCATTTCTACCAACACATACCCTGAGTTTTGTTTTAATTTGGGCATACCTTTAGTTTGCTTTAATTTCTATTTTCTTAAGCCACTTTATTGTGGTGTGTATGACATGTAAAAAGCTGTGTACACACCCGTGAAATCATCACCAGCTTCAATATACAAAACTGAACTGTATTTCTATACTAGTGGTGAATACTCCTAATAAGTAAGAAAATTCCAGTTAGAATAAAAGGAACTTAGGAATTGGTTTAATCAAGGAGGTGTAAGATTTGTACATTGAAAATGACAAAACCAGTTGAAAGAAATTAATGAGAATTTAAGTAAATGGTAATTTATTATCAGTGGGCACTAGAGTTTCCTTTACAGATTTGCTGTCATTGTACACACATCTCTGAGCATGTGGAATATCTCCTTAAGGCACATTCATAGCAGTGAGACTGCTGGATCAAACACTTCCTTGGCTAAACAGACATCTGTGGAGTACCTACTATGTGCATGTGCCTGACACTGTTCTAAACGCCAAGGAGGCATCACAGAGTTGGACTAACACATGTCCCTCTTTCATGAAGGCAAATGCTGCTGCGGGTGAGGGCAGGATGGAATGTAAATTCTGATGAGCGCTGCCACAGACCCCTGCAAAGGTGTTTTACCAGTTCACACTGGCCTCAGTGGGGCAGGGGAGTGAGTGTGCCTTTACTGGCATCTTGGCAGCATTTGTAGGGTGGGAGGTCTAGGCAGGAGGCTGGACTCCTTATGTCCAGTTCCCTAGAAGAGCTTCAAGTCCACAACTAGGAATGATCCACATAGGGATTTCAGGGGACTGAATACCCTAGGTGTCCATACCCTTGGTTGTGACATCACAAAGTGTATTTGTCAAAGCATGGGAGGTATCTGACCCTTTGGTGGCACTGCACCCTGAGTGTGCCATCTCTGACCTGGAGATAACTCTGTGAGCCAGGGACTGAGTGTGCTGAAACCTTGAGGGGTTTACTATGTCTTGGGCTATGAACTTTGGAGTTTGGAGGATGCGGGGTACCATGGTCTGAGGTCTCTTTGTGGTGGCTGCATGAAACATCGTGACAGAGCTGTATGCGCTCACCATACCAGTGCTCTGTGCAGTTGGTGAGACCGTGTCCTATGGTGTGAGCTGTGATTGCGACTTCTGTGTCCAGGCTGTGAAGTCTCTGTGCTGTCGGGTTTCTCCATGGCCGCTTATGAAGTTGCTAAAATGCATGTCGGCCTGTATTCGAATTGTGAAATCGGTGGGAGGGGAGGGGGCGAGACGGGGCGGGGGGTGGCCTCGGGAGTACAAGTGAGCACACTGGCCATCTGATGACCAGAGGGGTCTGGGTGGCTGGAATATCAAGTAGGACATGGAGCAGAAGCAGGGGGTCTGGTGAAGATCAGGCATTTGGGGGCAGACCAGACCTGCTGCGCCTAGTCCAGGAGGCTGGACAGTATCCTAAGAGCAGCAGGCAGCCCTGCAGAGTTTTGAGCAGGGGTGGTATGCCCAGATTGCACTGAAGAAAGCTTCCCTTCCTCAGGCAGCAGGACAGACCATGTGTTGGAAAGCATCAGGATTGCTGGTGCTTATCAAGGAGAGAGACGAGGGTGACCTGGCCTAGGGAACTCACTGTGCTGACGGAGAGAAGGAACAGAATCTTACTTAGACTGAGGGGGCAGAGAGGTGAGGCTTGATGACTGAGAGTGTGGTGAGAGAGCGGCAGCAGGCAAGGATGGCTTTCAGCATCTCTGGCCTAAGCAGCTGGGGAGAAAGCTGCCTTGCACTGAGTCAGGTAACAGTAAAGGAGGTGCAGCTGTGTGGGGAGTCGGGGAGATGGGCGCAGTTTAGACATGTTGAATATTCCTTGCCTGTGGGACTCAAACACGTATTATCAGAACGACTTGGGGGAGCTGACCTAACTTCTCTGTGCCCATGATGCCTCATCTGTGATAGGGAGAATGAGACTGATAATTAAGAAAAAGACTCATTTCCTGTTTCATTGCTTTAGTCTAGGGGAATGTTCCCCTTTTACAAAGAAGTGCTGTCTTCCTGTCAGGTATTCTGTCTGCAAATGGGAATGTATCTACTTATCCATATATCTGCTTGGTTTTACATATCTGCTTTGTGTATTTTCATCATGTGGTATTTATTGTCAACCGTAAAGAAAAATAAACTCAAAGGAACAAGTGTTTCTTGTCACATGCATGCAGATCGGCAGTCCATCAACCTGTCTCTCAGAGAAACAGCCCCCTTTAGAACCTCCAGTCTTCCTCCTGTAGCTCCTCACTCCCTCCAGGGGGTGGGTAGAGGCCTGTGGGACCCACTGTGTCTTACACCTCTCTTCCCTGTGAAGGCATCTCCGGTGTCCCAGAAGGTGCCTAGCACTTGATGAGTGCAGTCTCCCTGCAGACCGGTCAGTTGACTAGGGAAGTCTGTAGTCAGGAAGAGAGTGCTGAGCCTGATGTGTGGATCTGGAAACCATCACTGTGTGGTGCCGAGCTGCGAAGTGATGAAGCCACAGATAACCTAGATTGGAATCAAGGTCCCACCACTTATACCTTCTGCAACCTTGGGCAAGTTACTGACACTCTCTGTGACTCAGTTTCCTCAATTGAAGAGGATGATGATCCTATTCTGTGATAATGACTCCTTTTTGCTGCCTGCATTTAGATTACCAAAAACAACAACAACAACAACAACCTTTTGAGAACTATAGAGTGATGTTCAGGTGCCGATTACTTCCAGAGTCAAAACGGAACCTGTCAACAAAGACATGAAAAGGTGCTCAACCTCGCTATTCAGGAGAGAAATGCAAATCAGAACCACAAGTAGGTACCTTGTCACAGCGGTCAGAATGGTCAGCATCAGAATTCTACACACGATGTTGGAGTGGATGTGGAGAAAAGGGAATCCTCCTGTACTGTTTGTGAGAAGAAAACTGATACAGCCACTCTGGAGACCAGTGTGGAGATGTCTCTAAAATCTGGGAATAAAACCACCACGTGCTGTGCCGTGCTTACTTACTCAGTTGTGTCCGACTCTTTGCAGCCCCATGGACAGTGGCCCACCAGGCTACTCTGCCCATGGGGATTCCCCAGGCAAGAATACCGAGGTGGGTTGTCATGCCCTCCTCCAGGGGATCTTCCCAACCCAGGGATCAAAGCCGGTCTCCTGCATTGCAGGCAGATCTGTTATTGTCTGAGCCACCAGGGAAGCCCATAAATACTTGAGTGGCTAGCCTGTCCCTTCTCCAGGGGATCTTCCCGACCGAGGATTTGAACTGGGTTCTCCCACACTGCACATGTATTGGATACCAGCTGAGCTACCAGGGAAGCCCATAAAACTACCATATGACCCAGAAATCAGACTATTGGGCATACGCCCTGAGAAAACTATAATTCAGAAAGACACATGTACCCAAATGTTCCTTGCACCACTGTCTACTATATCCACTATATGGAAGAAACATAGATGTCTGTCAATGAATGGATAAAGATGTTGTGGCACATGTATACAATGGAATATTAATCAGTTATAAAAGGGAATGAATTTGAGTCATTTCTAGTGAATTGGATGAAATAGAGCCTGTTATACACGGTGAAATAAATCAGAAAGAGAAAAAAGATCATACATCAACACACATATATGAAATTTAGAAAAACGGTACTGATGAACCTATCTGCAGGGCAAGATGAGAGTCTCAGACATGGACAAGAGAACTATGGACAGAGCAGGCAAGGAGAGGATGGATTGAATTGAGAGCGTAGCACTGAAATATACAGATTCCCATGTGTGAAATAGATAGCTAGTGGCAAGCTTCTGTATAGCACAGGAAGCTTAGTTTGGTACTCTGTAATGACCTAGAGGGGTGGGTTGGGGGGTGGAAGAGAGGTTCAAGAGGGAGGGGATATATGTATATACTTATAGCTGATTCACCCTTGTCCTACAGCAAAACTTATATTTAAAGCAATTATAATCCAATTTTAAAAGGTGGGGGCTGTTCAAGCCTCTCTGCTTTTATACTTATCTACTGGGACTGTCATGAAAGATGCTCATATTTACCGTGCTGACAAAGTTCAACTTCACCTGAGCTGTTAATCAAAGCCACAGAGAAGAAATCTCTGCAGACTTTCGTGTCCCCAAAATGACTTAATGCAAAGCGCCACCCTTCCCCGTCGGACTTCGGTAAGACTTGTCCAAAGTATCCAGTGACTCCTGGGTTTACCTACTACCAGGTCAAGTACAGCCCTTCCTCCTTGTCATTAAAGGGCAGACACAGACCATCCAAATCCTTGTTTTCTGTCTCATGACTAGGAACGGAGATTAAAAGTCAGTTCTCCTGAAACCAGTTAGTCACAAAGATCATCATTTCCTCTTTTGTCGACGAGATTCCCCCAAATGTTTTCCCACCTGCAAAGGTCCCCACTGGAACTTCTCTACTACTCTCTGTGGAATGAAGTACAATGCAAAACCACCTTGCTGACAGTCTGATCATCAGGTCTGTGGTGATCTCCCAATTGCAATCGGTAGAAATACAGCCAGTGTCTCTCTTAGTTTGCTTTTACTCTTTCCTAGCGTGTTACTAGTAACAATTGGGAGAAAAACATTCAACTAACAGGAGCTACTCCTCACGATGACAGGCGACAACACAAATTACCAGGCAATCAGGGAGAAGCCCCCGCCTTCCAACCCCAAGAGCCGACCATCACCAGCTGTCGTCTGTGTGGAAGGAAACTCTTCCTGCGACTCTGGCAGCGATGGTCCCTCCTAGCCTCCAAGCTGCTGGGAGATGCGCTCTGGGCAAGCGGTGGAGAGGGCCGGGCACTAACTCCTCTTCTCCGAATCACCCCCGCCCTACTGCCGCTGTCCCCGGGGAGGAACCTACTTTGCTTCAGGCCATTCCAGGCTCCCTCTCAATCCACTACAACGCAGGGAATACGCAGGAAGGTCCTTCTATAAGGAGGGGAGGGGTAAATGTCCCATCTTTGTGACGTTAAGACCAGGCCCGCAGACTCCTCCCCGCTGAAGGCCGGGTAGGCTCTATAGGACGCTGGAGGACTCCTCTCGGTGGTCTTTACCATTCTATTGCACACACACTAAGGATGGGAGGCCGAGCCCCGCCCACTCCCAGCTTCTCGCATGGGCTGAGGATGGGAGCCACTGCATTGGCGTCCTGCTGTTGAGAACCTGATCCTGAGAAAGAAGGTGTGAGAGCCAGGGGTAGAGAGAGGGACAGACGCAGAGGGAGACATCGATCTCTCTAGGACCCACCAGGTGTGCTTTTGTGTCACAGGACCAGAATCCTCTTTAGCCAAGTGGGATCCGTGTTCTCTCAGGACAGTTATTTTCCGCAGATGCCCCACCTCTTCAGTATCAGATGGCGGTTGGACAGTCTTCAGTTAGTTCAGTCACTCAGTCATGTCCGACTGTTCGACCCCATGGACTGCAGCACACCAGGCTGCCCTGACCATCACCAACTCAGGGATCCTACTCAAACTCATGTCCATTGAGTAGCTGCTGCCATCCATCCAAATCATCCTCTGTTGTCCCCTTCTCCTCCCACCTTCAGTCTTTCCCAGCATCAGGGTCTTTTCCAATGAGCCGGTTCTTCTCATCAGGTGGCCAAAGTATTGCAGTTTCAGCTTCAGCATCAGTCCTTCCAATGAATATTCAGGACTGATTTTTTCTAGAATGGACTGGTTGGATCTCCCTGAAGTCCAAGGGGCTCTCTAGAGTCTTCTCAAACACCACAGTACAAAAGCATCAGTTCTTCCACACTCAGCTTTCTTTATAGTCCACCTCTCACATCCATACATGACTACTGGAAAAACCAAAGCTTTGACTAGATGGACCTTTGTTGGTAAAGTAATGTCTCTGCTTTTTAAAAGTGGTCTAAGTTTGTCATAGCTTTTCTTTTGAGGAGAAATCGTCTTTTAATTTCATGGCTGCAGTGATTTTGAAGTCCAAAAAATAAAGTCTCTCACTGTTTCCATTGTTTCCCCGTCTATATGCCATGAAGTGATGGGTCCGGATGCCATGATCCTAGTTTTCTGAATGTTGTTTTAAGCCAACTCCATCACTCTCCTCTTTCACTTTCATCAAGAGGCTCTTTAGTTGTTCGCTTTCTGCCACAAGGGTGGTGTCATCTGCATATCAGGAGTTATTGATATTTCTCCCATTAATCTTGAATCCAGCTTGTGCTTCATCAGGCCCAGCATTTTGCATGATGTACTCTGCATATAAGTTAAATAAGCAGGGTGACAATATACAGCCTTGACGTACTTGAGAACCCCATGAACAGAATGGACACTCTATATGTGACTTATTTCTCTTTCTCTCCTTGCTGATTGGCATTTTTAAAACAATATCGAAACATCCTGTGGACATCAGTCGATGACCAGGATAACTGGGCTCAAATCGGTGTTCACCAGGTTCAGAAGTAGGCTCTTTCCTTGGCATCACCTTCCTCCATGCCTCCTGTGCCACGTCACAAAGTGAGACAAAATAATGAAGTATTTTCAGGGGAAATGTTTCCAATATTGAAATCATCACAGGTGTTCTTTCTCAAGAGTGTGTGTATTTCGATTGTTGTTGATTAGTCCCCAAGTCGTGTCCCATTCTTTTGTGATCCCATGGAGTGTACCCACCAGGTTTCTCTGTCCATGGGATTTCCCATGGGAACTTCATGACCCAGGGATCAAACCCCAGTCTCCTGAATTAGCAGGTGAATTCTTTACCACTGAGTCACAAGGGAAGCCCCTGTATGTCCAATAAAATTGCCTTATATTTGACATACCTCTATTGTGTATATTACATACGTGTATGCACCTATGTGTTAGGGTTGCTTTGCTTTTTTGTTTTGTCAGAAACAGAAAAGTGAAGTGGCTTTGCTTGCTTAAGTCTCTTAGTGAATGAGCAATAGTGAAAATGTATTTTTAAAAAAGGATTTCCATATCTTAAGGAAATGAATTTCCACACCTCCCAATGCAAGGGGTTTAGTCTCCTGTCTAGAAAGTACTGACATTGAATGAACTCTTTCATGAGTGGTCATTTTAGGAAAGAGGTGGTTCTACTGTTTTTAATTGAATATTGGCTACATTTCAAATTATGCTTGAGATTCTGTGAAATAGGTAAGTAAAACTACAGATCCCAGTGATCCATTTTCTTTACCTGCATATGGGTGCAATACAGACTCAATGTAAACCATCAGAATGTGTGGGGCCAATGTGCCCTGCAAGAAATTTTGTTTATAAGGTGGACAGACTGGATGTGCTAACAGGAGGTCTATACTTTGCTCAGCAGATTATTTATCTAATAAGTGAGGACATAGAGCCAAGGGAATGTGTAACGTGGTGATTGTGAGCTAAAACAGGTGACAACATTGAGAGAGAGAGAGAGTGGTATAATGAATAGTGCAGAAACCTGCACATTTTCACCCACACAGGTGAGAAATGGTCAGCAGCACTACCAAGCAGTGTGACCTTGAGTAAGATGCTGACCCTCTCTGATCCTCGGTTCCCATGTCTGCAAATGTGGACAATATTATATGCTATGCCACCCCCAGGTAAGCCCATTCCTGACCCTCTGATCCCGGCCTCTGCTGGCTCCTGAGGCCAAGGCTCTCATCACACTTGTTTCACCATGCTCTTCAGTCTGGCTCCCTGCCCACCCCACGGTGAGCTCCTTGAGGACCCTTTTGCTGCATGAAACATTCTTGTCCTCAGAAAGTCTGGAAAGCACCTGTCTGGGAGTCTGGGACCCACGGGTGCTCAGAACACGATCACCATCTTATGAGTGATGACAAGGTGAGGTACACAGAGCAGTGCCGCTGTTGATATGCTGTTGATTTGTTTGCTGCAAACAGCACACAGGAAACAGTGGCTAGAGCAAACCTCTCGGCTCAGTTTACATAGGTCCAGGGCTGTTCCTGTCTTTTATTCCCACATTGTCCAGAACCTTATTGTACCAGAGCAACACTCGCCTTTCCCCTTTCTAGTGCATCACCATCATAGGAGCTGTTTCTCAACTGAATTGCCAGTGAGTGAACCCTGAAAATTCTAGGCTCACATCTCTGTTCCTTCGAGCGGGTGTAGGACTTCCTGTCTTCTATCCCCACTCGGACAGGAGTGTCTAGTGTCCATCTCTTCCCACTTGGCTTCCCCTTTATTCTATATCTCGGACAGTCCTTTACCTCCTGAGACTGAGTTCTGTCCTAGGCTATGGCTGCTTTCAGCACTGTGCTGAGACCATTGATGACCAGGTGGGCGCTGGGGGGATACTTGTGGGATGAATCCAGTTCGGAGAGCCGGGCTACTTTATTTCACGGGTGAGAGGTGGAACTTCCACTCAGGCTGCCATCAGCAAGATGGATGGTTTGAAGGTGCTGATCAGCGTCCTTGGGCAAGCCCACAGGAGCTCTGTCAACTCTGCTCTCCTCATCTTCCTCTTGCTCCCATAGCTACTTCTGCGCCTTGCCCTCCCCCGTGCCCTCGTTTCTCCTCTCACTGCTCTCCGTGTACATGTACACTGTGCCTGAGCCTGTCCTGTCTCCTGACTCCATGTTGTGTGATTGTCAGTTACCTTTCTGATTAGCTTCTTTGAGAAGTTTTCTCTTTACTCACAGTCCAGGGTGGATGCCGAAATACAGTAAGCATCATGGGTCTCCTTTTATTCTTTTTCCCTCATTTTCTCCTTTTCTTTTCTTCCTTTTCTCCCTTTTATGAGGAAACAATACAGTGTGTGGGTATGGACACTACCTCTGATTCTTCACAACCTTCCTTGCACCCAGTTCTCCCACTTGCTGTCATCACATCTTAAGAAATTAAATTGCCTCATTGTGCCATACAGCCTCACCTGAAAATGGGTGAACTATTCTGAATAACGACCTGAACTGAGCAGGTTATTTTTGTGAGTACGGAATGGGGCTATTAGAGATGTGCTGGCACCTTCCCTGGTGTAACAACTACTGAGTTGCCACAGGGCAGATTACAGGTCAGGCCTTACCTTCAAGCTTCACAAAGCACTTCAAGGTCACATTAGACATCTGTGTCCAGCCCTAGAGTTTCTTCCTTCCAGCCACAGTCCTCGAGCTTTTCCCTCACAGCTAGATGAACCCTCACCAGGAGGCTGGCTTCTCTGTTACACCTCTCCCACCTAGAAACCACTCACGGACTTCATCTTCTTTTGCGTGCATGATGCTGTTCCTGGTAATATTCGCTTCAGATGGATAGGGGCTGCTCCTATGGCAAGGGGATGCCCAGGACTGATAACAAGGGTGTGATGTTTCCCTGCTCCCCTAATGGCACAGAAATGATCTGGTACCTGTGCCCAAACTCCTCTCCCCATGTCATCTCCCTCCATCCCACTGTTCACAGTTTACACTCAAGCTGGGTTCCAGTGCAGGCCCTACCAGCCCAGTCACTCTCCTTCAGCCTCAAATTCCTTATCTGTAAAATGGCAATACCTCTACCTGTTGGTGAGGTTTATTGGGAGACCTAGTGGAGATAACAGATGTAAAACACCTAGCGCCCATGACCTGGCAGGTGGAAGGCACTAAATAAATGGCTGTATCCTCTTGTCTATCAGCTTCTTTAATGCACAGCATCTGGTGTGGGATGATACAGTGACTCAGTCAATGTCTTTGGATTGGATTGAGAAAGATGTGACATATTGGGGGTATATTAGTCAGGCTTCTCCAGAGAAACACAGCCAATAGAGAGAGACTTATTTTAGGGAATTGGATCATGGGCTCGTGGGTGCTGACAGTTCTGATATCCTTAGATAACAGTCAGCTGGCTGGAAATCCAGGTTGCAGTCTAGAGGCCCAAATCTGCAGAACAGGCCAGCAACATTGAGTCTCATGCAAAGTTCCTCAGCCTGTATTCTTAAGGCTAAACTGTTTCATGTTCAGGAAGCTGCAGTCCCTGCTCTTAAGCTTTTTCAGCTGATTGTATGAAGAAACTGACCCCCCCCCCCGCCCACAACCCCGTTATTCTGGGTAATACAATTCCCTTAAAGTCTACTGGGAGAAAAGTTATGACCAACCTAGAAAGCATATTAAAAAGCAGAGGCATTGCTTTGCCAACAAAGGCCTGTCCAGTAAAAGCTATGGTTTTCCTAGTAGTCATGTACAGAGATGATAAAGAAAGCTGAGCGCCAAAATATTGATGGTTTTGAACTGTGGTGTTGGAGAAGACTCTTGAGAGTCCCTTGGACAGTAAGGAGATTGAACCAGTCCATCCTAAAGGAAATCAGCCCTGAATATTCATTCGAAGGACTGATGGTGAAACTGAAACTGCTATACTTTGAACATCTGATATGAAGAACTGACTCATTGGAAAAGACCCTGATGCTGGGAAAGATTGAAGGCGGGAGGACAAGGGGACAACAGAGGATGAGATGGTTGGATGGCATCAGAGACTCAATGGACATGAGTTTGAGTAAGCTCTGGGAGCTGGTGATGGACAGGGAGGCCTGGCCGTGCTGCAGTCCACGGGGTCACAAAGAGTTGGACATGACTGAGCAACTGAACTCAACTGAAAGTCTACTGATAACTTGAATCAAGTATTCCAGTACCTTTCTAGCCCGCCATCTAGTGGCTAACACCTCAAAAACTGGGCACCAGAGCCAAGCCAAGATGACATTTACCTTATTCATCACAGTGGGTGAGCAATACACTGACAAACATCACCTCCCAAACAGAATCTCTAGCCAATGGGCTGTCTCTCTAGCTTTACTCATCTCAAGTAACATCTGCTCCCTGGCCTCAGAAGCCACGTGAAATAACGAAGAAAATTTGAGGCAGTTGTGATTTAAGGAGAGATTTGGTGCAATATCTTTATTCATTTGGGCCAAGTGACTGCAGGAAAGGAGATGATGAATTTATTGCCCTCGCCACCTCCCTGCGCCCAGGTAGCCGACTTCAATAGGTCTGACTGGTATTAATGCCTTTGTGTGTAGGGTCACTATTAACATCAGGTGTGTGGTACGAGAAACTTGGTGGGCAAATCAGATAGTATGGCCAAATATTCATTTCTCAGAGTGGATGGAAGGAGAAGAAGAAGAGTAAAGAATGATGAACCACAGGTTAGTTATGAGTCAGTTTCTAAAATCTCAGTATTTCCTCACAAGGTGTGTGTGTGAATTCTTTTCTTTATCTGAGAATTGGCTTTCTATATGAAGAAATATCATTGTGAGAGACTCCTTGTGACATGTGAAAAGTGGTTTGGAGTGAATTGGGTTAAGGTCATTTTCCAAATGTTTCACACTGAGTGTTTATTTTTTAACGGGACAGCAGTGGCCCTAAAGAACTGAACCAAGTGGTTGAAATACAGGTTTCAGTTACCGAAATGTTAAGAGACTCTTTCTGGGATGTGTGTTCATCCTAGCCTGTGGTCGGTCACAGGCAACTCATAGGATTTGAACCGTGTCTTCCTAACATCATTTGTTTCTTGCCCTTCAACACGCTGGAGGCCGCAGTTGTGGTTACTAAAATTTCAAAGTAAGTTCTCTGAATAAAGTAGCTCTCTAGAAAACAGCAATGCCTGGGAAGCCGATCTAAAGTTTTAACATAACCTAGCTAAAGTTTTAACATAGCCTAGTTTTAACATAACATAGATGTAATTTTTGTTAGCTTCCCCCAAGATATGATTATTCAAAGAATATAGAGATGCACCTACTTCCGTATCTACCATTGGATTTTCCAAATGAACGTACAGTAAGATCGGCCTGGTTTTCTTTCTTATTGATTTCTTTATTGTTGGCTGCACTGAGTCTTTGTTGCTGCATGAGGGCTTTCTCTAGCTGTGGAGAAGGACTACTCTCTAGCGGTGGTGCACGGGCTTCTCATTGCAGAGACTTCTCTTGTTGCAGAGCATGAGCTCATGGCTCATGGCTTCACTAGTTGGAGCAGGAAGGTTCAGGAGTGTGACACACAGTCCTAGTTGCTCTGCTGCACGTGGAATGTTCCTGGACTAGGGGTTGAATGCTTGCCCGTTTCATTCGCAGGTGGATTGTTTTTTTTTTCAATCATTAATTTATTTTAGTCAGAGAATAATGCTTTACAACATTCTGATGGCTTTTACCATATATCACCACGAATCGGTGGCCACAGCTATACATGTGTTCCCCCATTCCTGAACCGGGGGACCCACCTCCCTCCCCATCCTGTCCTTCTGGGTTGTCCCAGAGCACCAGCTTTGGGTGCCCTGCTTCATGCATTGAACTTGCGCTGATCATCTATTTTACATATGGTAATGTATATGTTTCAGTGCTATTCACTCAAGTCATCCGACCCTCCCCTTCCCCCACCAAGTTGAAAAGTCTGTTCTATAGGTCTCTGTCTTCATTGCTACCCTGCATGCAGAATCATTGCTACCGCCTTTCTAAATGCCATATATATGCATTAATATAAGTATTTGTCTTTCTCTGACTTACTGCTCTCTGTATAACAGGATCCAGGTTCATCCGCCTCATTAGAACTGATTCAAGTGTGTTCCTTTTAATAGCAGAGTAATGTTCCATTGTGTATATGTACCACTACTTCCTTATCCATTCGTCTGCTGATAGACATCTAGGTTGCTCCAATGTCGTAACTATTGTACATAGTGCTGCAGTGAACATAGGGATACATGTGTCTCCTTGAGGTCTGAAAGAGACACGTGTTCTCCAATGTTCATCACAACACTGTTTATAATAGCCAGGACATGGATGCAACCTAGATGCCCATCAGCAGACGAATGGATAAGAAAGCTACAGTACATATACACAGTGGAATATTACTCAGCCATTAAAATAATACATTTGAATCAGTTCTAATGAGATGGATGAAACTGGAGCCCATTATACAGAGTGAAGTAAGCCAGAAAGATAAACACCAATACAGTATACTAACGCATATATATGGAATTTTAAAACATGGTAATGATAACCCCATATGCAGGACAGAAAAAGAGAGAGAGATATACAGAACAGACTTTTGGACTCTGTGGGAGAAGGTGAGGGTGGGATGATCTGAGAGAATAGCATTGAAACTTGTATATTATCAGGTGTGAAACAGATCGCCAGCCCAGGTTGGAAGCATGAGACAAGTGCTCAGGGCTGGTGCACTGGGAAGACCCAGAGGGATGGGGTGGGGAGGGAGGTGGGAGGGGGGATCAGGATGGGGAACACATGCAAATCCATGGCTGACTCATGTCAATGTATGGCAAAAACCACTACAATATTGTAAAGTAATTAGCCTCCAACTAATAAAAATAAATGGAAAACAAACAAACAAACAAATCTGGTTTCCTCGGGGTGTATGCCCAGCAGTGGGTCACATGGCAGTTCTATTCCCAGTTTTTTAAGGAATCTGCACACTGATCTCCATAGTGGCTATACCAGTTTGCATTCCCACCAACCATGGAAGAAAGTTCCCTTTTCTCCCCACCCTCTCCAGCATTTATTGTTTGTAGACATTTTGATGATGGCCCTTCTGACCAGCGTGCGATGATACATCATTGTGGTTTTGATTTGCATTTTTCTAATAATCTCTATACTGAGCATCTTTTCATGTGTTTATTAGCGATCTCTATGTCTTTGGAGGAATGTCTGCTTAGGTCACTTGCCTACTTTTTTTGGATTGTTCATTGTTTTGGTATTGAGCCACTTGAGCTGCTTGTGTATTTTGGAGAGTCATTCTTTGTCAGTTGTTTCATTTGCTATTATTTTCTCCTGTTCTGAGCACTGTCTTTTCACCTTGCTTATAGTTTCCTTTGTTGTTCAAGAGCTTTTAAGTTTAATCAGGTCCCATTTGTTTACTTTTGTTTTTATTTCCATTATTCTGGGAGGTGGATCCTAAAGGATTTTGCTGTGATTTATGTCAGAGAGTCTTCTGCCTATGTTTTCCTCTTAAGAGCTTTGTAGTTTCTGGTCTTACACTTAGGTCTTAAATCCGTTTTGAGTTTGTCTTTGCGTATGGTGTTGGAAAGTGTTCCAGTTTCATTCTGTTACACGTAGTTGACCAGTTTTCCCAGCATCAAGTGTTGAAGAGACTGTGTTTCATCTATTGTATATTTGTGCCTCTTTTGTCAAAGATAAGGTGTTCATAGGTACAGGGATTTATCATTGAAATTTCTGTTTTGTTCCACTGGTCTATATTTCTGTCTTTGTGCCAGTACCATACCATCTTGATGACTCTGGCTTTGTAGTATAGTCTGAGTCAGGAAGGTGGATTCCTCCAGTTCCATTCCTCTCTCTCAAGATTGCTTTGAGCATTCTGGGTCTTTGGTGTTTCCAGAGAAACTGTGAAATTATTTGTTCTAGTTCTGTGAAAAATACCATTGGTAGTTCGATCAGGATTGTGATGAATCTACAGATTGCTTTGGGTAGTAGAGTCATTTTCACTCCAAGACTATGGTACATTTCTCTATTTGTGCTATCTTTGATGTCTTTCATCAGTTTTAATAGTCTTCTGTATCCAGGTCTTCTGTTTCTTAGCTAAATTTATTCCTAAGTATTTTATTGTTTTCGTTGCGATGGTGAATGGAATTGTTTCCTTAATTTCTCTGATTTTTCATTGCTAGTGTGTAGCAATGCAAGGAATTTCTGTGTGTTAATTTTATATGGCAGGCACATTCTTAACCACTGGACCACCAGGGAAGTTCTGGCCTCCTTGTCTTTGGGTGTGCAGCTCTCTGAGATCTGACACATGGCGAATCCCAGTGATCACTACCATGACCAGGAACAGGCCACGTCCATCACCCTGAAAATGCCCAGGTGCTGCCCCTTTCTGGTTTCTCCTTCCACACCTGAATCGCTGACAAAAGGATCTGTGCTCCTTCACTACATTTTGGCCTTTGAAATTTTAAAATTCCTTATGTATTCTGAATATAAGACCTTTCTCATACCTGTGATTCACAAACATCTTTCCCCTAATAACAGACAGCGTCCCTTTTCATTGCAGGAGATGGGACTGATGAAAACTACTTTTCCTCCCCACACTCAGAGCCCAATGTTGTGTAGCCAGCAAGTGCCCGTGAGAGTCTTCAGAAGTGAACATGAATTCTGCTGTCTGTCAGTCTGTGTTCTCAGTTAGTCCCCAGAGCTAAATTTCTCATCTCTGATTCCCCTACCTGAA
Organism: Cervus elaphus; assembly: GCF_910594005.1. Lineage (NCBI taxonomy): Eukaryota > Metazoa > Chordata > Mammalia > Artiodactyla > Cervidae > Cervus > Cervus elaphus. Next base: position 122,529,089 of record NC_057848.1, on the reverse strand, counting down.
GTGAAAATATAATAGAACTGTCTAAGGACAGGTGCTATATCTTTTGCTGTGTTTTTCGTCACACCAGTATTTGCAGTATCAACCAAGCAATGACCAGCAGTCTGTTCTCAATATGCATCTGTAGACCAAATGAAAAGTACCTGATTTGTCCCAGGTGCTTTACTTTATCATTGTGTTGTGTCACAATACTGACACAGTGGATGAATCGTTTTCTATGTGGTCCTCTCCGTTTTCATTTAGCATCTTATTGTAATAACCATGTTATTATACATTTTTTAAATTTTGCAGGCTATTTTACATTCATTTGGGCTTCCCTGGCGGCTCCAACGGTAAAGAATCTGCCAGCAATGCGGGAGGCCTCGGTACAATCCCTGTGAGACCCAGGGTCAGTACCTGGATCGGGAAGATCCCCAGGAGAAGATAATTGCAACCCACTCCACTCTTCTTGCCTGGAGAATCCCCATGGACAGAGGAGCCTGGCGGGCTACAGTCCAGGGCTTCTCAACGAGTCAGACAGGGCTGAGTGACGACACTTTGACTTTACCCTCATTCCCATTATTTTATTTCTTTCCCCTATTGGGGATAGGAAAGCATCCTGCAAACCAGTGTGCAGACTACAATCTGAAAGACTTGAGACCTGGACGGAGGGACACTCTTGGAGGAACCCGGAGAACCTGGACAGCTGACCCTTCCTCTGTGGGTTACAGTTCCCAAAGGCAAAAACGAGGGCAGTAATACCACCTGCTTCTTGGGTGGTGTCCAGCATCAATGAGCCAGCAGGATCTTAGCTTGCCACTTGTCCCTGTCATGTTATTATTGTAGGAGGCTCAGATAGTAAGGAGTCAGCCTGCAATGCCGGACACCCAGGTTCAATCCCTGGGTTCAGAAGATCTGCTGGAGAAGGAAATGACAACCCACTCCAATATTCTTTTTTTTTTTTTATTTTTTTTTTAATTTTTTTTTTTTTTCTTTTAAAAAATTGTTCCCCAGATTCGGGCTTAGGAGAGGAGGTCTCCTTCCCGCAGAGCTGGCTGCCTCCCAGCGCACTCGCTGGCCGCGGCCTCACGCCAGCCGGAACGGCCAGTCCATTCCCTCATGGAAAGCTTTCCCTAATGCCAGACACCTTCCTGCTTCACAGCAGGGACCCGGATTTACTCTGGTCTTTTTCTGCGCCAGACACCTTCTGCTTCACAGCAGGGCCTCGGCTTTACTCTGGTCTTTTTCTGCGCCAGACACCTTCCCGCTTCACAGCAGGGCCTCGGCTTTACTCTGGTCTTTTTCTGTGCCAGACACCTTCCCGCTTCACAGCAGGGCCTCGGCTTTACTCTGGTCTTTTCTAAACCTGCCTGAGCACCGGTGCTATTACCTATCTTTTTTCCCCTTTGTTCCAAAGAGCGTTCTTCCCCAGTCAAGGGATCCTGGACGAGCCCCTAAATGTTCTCCCCGTAGTCCGAGTCCCCAGTCGGGAAAGAAGACTCCTCGAAACAATGCAACTCACAATAGGGGAATTTATTACTGACTTGAGTCAGGGCCTCCCGCCCTCACCAGGTGTGTGAGGACGAAAGGCCCTGAGCCCCAGTTCTCTCGGGTATTTATTAGGTCAAAATAAGCAGCAGGTAGTTGGCGCAATCGGATTGGTTACACAGTGGGTAGTTGGCGCAAGCTGATTGGTTACACAGTTGCAAGGTAACTTTTGTTGGCCCAACGTGGGGCTTTCAGCTTTCCCCTGATAGGTTCCCTTTCTTCTGGCTAGGCATATGTTGATTAGCTGGCTCCAGGTGGCCTGATAATTATGTTACCCCGGGAAACCAGGCCTACTCCTAATCTAGGCTGCCTGCCATGGCGTTAGCCGTGACAGCCTCAAAATTCTATTTATAAGGGAATTTTTTTAGTCCTGTTCTACAGAACTGAATTGCATCTACATGTAAACTCATCACGGCGTCTCCCTAAGTCCCTGGGATCCCAACACCAACCACATTCCAATGGGAATCTCAGATACCTGTAACCCCCCGTGTTCTTTTCTCAAAAAGGGAAGTCACTAATTCATCCTGAGAATTCATCATGGTCTACAGAAAGCAAGGATAGGATGAAGAAAAGGCTGTGGGACACAGGGAGAAGCAGCCTAAGAGCCGGTCTTCACCATTATAAGAAATAAAGGAAAAAGAAGACGTTGACAACAACAAACCCCCAGGGAGAAACATTAGAATCAGAGAGTAAAGGTGTGCAGCTTCTCAGCCCAGCCCTTTCAGGAGGAAACACAGACACAGCCCCCGACCCGGGACGGGACGTTCACCTGAGAAGCGGCCTTTCCCTCCTCTTCTTCTTCCTGTTCTGCATCTTCTTTGGGGATATTATGTCCCAAATTCGCACACAGGCTGAGAAAATACCTTTAAAGGCATCCACACAGCTCTTTCACCTTCAGCTGCTGCAGTGAAAAGGAAGAGAACGACTTCTGCTTTCTCTCTCCCTTTTCTGAGTTTTTTTTTTTTTTTTTTCCTGAGCTCTTTTTTGACTTCCTCTGTCTCAGAGCTGTAGTGGGTAATCAAGATTAAGCTGATACGCTAATCACATCGTGGGTTTGGTGCTCACTTTCCCCACTCTCTTTGCAGACCACCCCGAGAGTTCTCTTTCTTTTCGTGTTAGAGAGACCAAGGCCCAGAACAACTCACAAGAGGCAAGGGACCCAACTTCTGGGCTACCTGACTCTGTGTCTGTGGGTCTTTGAAACAATGCAGCAGGAAGACCCGCTTCCAGGAGCCCTGAGCTTGAGCCCTCAGCTCTGCCTGCCCCAGAGCTCTCTCCAATATTCTTGAATGGAAAAATCCCATGGGCAGTGGACCCAGGCAGCCTACACAGTCTAGTTCAGCTCAGTCGTTCAGTTGTGTGTGACTCTGCAACCCCAGGAACCATAGCATGCCAGGGCTCCCTGTCCATCACCAACTGCCGGAGTCCACCCAAACCCATGTCCATCGAGTTGGTGATGCCATCTTATGCTCTGTCGTCCCCTTCTCCTCCTGCTCTCAATTTTTCCTTTTCCAGTGAGCCAGCTCTTCGCATCAGGTGGCCAAATTATTGGAGTTTCAGCTACAACATCAGTCCTTCCAGTGAACACGCAGGACTGATCCCCTTTAGGATGGACTGGTTGGATCTCCTTGCAGTCCAAGGGACTCTCAAGAGTCTTCTCCAACACCACAGTTCAAAAGCATCAATTTTTCAGTGCTCAGCTTGCTTTATAGTCCAACTCTCACACCCGTACATGACCACTGGAAAAACCATAGCCTTGACTAGACGGACCTTTGTTGACAATGTAATGTCTCTGCTTTTTAACATGCAGTCTAGGTTGGTCATAAGTCTCCTTCCAAGGAGTAAGCGTCTTTTAATTGCATGGCTGCAATCACCATCTGCAGTCATTTTCGAGCCCCCCCCCCCAAATACAATCGGCCACTGTTTCCACAGTTTCCCCATCTATTTCCCATGAAGTGATGGGCCCAGATGCCATGATCTTAGTTTTCTGAAGGTTGAGCTTTAAGCCAACTTTTTCACTCTCCTCTTTCACTTTCATCAAGAAGCTCTTTAGTTCTTCTTCACTTTTTGCCATAAGGGTGGTGTCATCTGCATATCTGAGATTATTGGTATTTCCCCCAGCAATCTTGATTCCAGTTTGTGCTTCATCCAGCCCAGCATTTCTCATGATGTACTCTGCCTATAAGTTAAATAAGCAAGGTGAAAATATACAGCCTTGACGTATTCCTTTTCCTATTTGGAAGCAGTCTGCTCTTCATGACCAGTTCTAACTGTTGCTTCCTGAACTGCATACAGGTTTCTCAAGAGGCAGGTCAGGTGGCCTGGTATTCCCATCTCTTTCAGAATTTTCCCCAGTTTATTGTGATCCACACAGTCAAGGGCTTTGGCATAGTCAATAAACCAGAGAGAGATTTTTTCTTTGGAACGCTCTTGCTTTTTCAAATATCCAGCGGATGTTGGCAATTTGATCTCTGGTTCCTCTGCCTTTTCTAAAACCAGCTTGAACATCTGGAAGTTCACGGTTCACGTAACCGTGGCTTGGAGAATTTTAAGCATCACTTTAGTAGCGTGTTAGATGATTGCAACTGTGCGGTAGTTTTAGCATTCTTTGGCCTAGCCTCTCTTTGGGATTGGAATGAAAACTGACCCTTTCCAGCTCTGTGGCCACTGGTGAGTTTTCCAAATTTGCTGGCATATTGAGTGCAGCACTTTCACAGCATCGTCTTTCAGGATTTGAAATAGCTCAACTGGCGTGACATTACCTCCACTAGCTTTGTTCATAGTGATGCTTCCTAAGGCCCACTTGACTGCACATTCCAGGATGTCTGGCTCTAGGTGAGTGATCACACCATCATGATTATCTAGATCGTGAAGATCTTTTTTGTACAGTTCTCCTGTGTAGTCTTGCCACCTCTTCTTAACATCTTCTGCTTCTGTTAGGGCCCTACACTACCATCCCTGTCCTTTATCGAGTCCATCTTTGCATGAAATGTTCCCCTGGTATCTCTAATTTTCTTGAAGAGAGCTCTAGTCTTTCCCCTTCTATTGTCCAAGGGGTCTTAAAGAATCTGACAGGACTGAGCAACTTTCACTTCCACGTCACTTAAACATTTTCAAGTCTAAACTCACTGTCATAATAAAGTTCTATTTAAATACTACATTTCCTCTAGGATCAGAAGACTGACAAGGGAGCTCACTCTCTCCACCATTTTTCAATATATCAGCTTATATTATTTTATTGTAATTTTCAGGGTCAATGGCTTTGTTCAAAGTTTTCACAAAGGGCTCTCTGAAGGGCTCAGATGCCAACCTGCTCAAGCACTCAACATGCTCAAGCAGAGAAAACAATGTGCTCCTTCTTATGGCAAAAGGTTTCCTGGTGTTTTTTTCAACCGCGAAGGGCGGGGGAGATACGGGATGGTGACACTTGGAGCAACACTGCCACCTGCCGACCACAGAAACCAAAACGCCACAAGCCCGGAAGAAAAGCCAACGTATTTCTTGGGTTTTCGCGGAGAGGACTCGACACCGTGGATGCGGAAGTTAAGGGGGATTCCCATCAGGACCAGAGAAAGGAAGGCAACCTCTGGAAGGGGCCCGGCCAAACCACCCGTGGACCGCGAACTCCTGCGGCTCGCTGAACCTAGGAAACAGGGGCAGGAAGTCAGGGAGTCTCAGAAATCCGCGGCTTGGTGGGCGGTGCTGCGCCCCCATTGGCTGGTTCTGGGCATGCGTGTAACAACTCAGGGAGGCCCCTGTCAGTGTCCTGGCCGGGTTGGTTGGAAGTTTTCTCCTGGACCCGGTTTCAAAGTCTTCACTGAAGAACCTGAGCGTGTATGTCCGGGTCCTGTCTCCCACTGCCGAAGCCCCACAAGTGCGGAACCCGTACAAGTCCCCTGTGTTTCCCCTTCCGCCCACCCTAGCCCTGTGAACGCGTTCCTCCCGTGGTATACTCACTGTTCTCTCAGCCCTCACTCTTCTGATCCGTCCTCAGTGCCCACGAGGCTCCCACGGTCACCCCAGAGAGTCTCCGTCCTCGTCGATGTTCCCCTCCTCCCTACCCGAGCATCCCCCTGCCCACGGTCTCCCCGCCCCCGACCCCGGCCGCGGGCATCAGGAAAGACCGCGCCCCTCATGGTCTGCTGTTTCTAGCCTTCTTCCCTCTCATCCCCCTCAATATGATGTCCTGTCCGCCAGCCGCCTAGCTCTAGGGCCAGTGCACGGATAACAGAACATCCTGGAAACCCTCACCTCTACTACCATACGTCCTTCCATTACCATCCGCCAGGCCCCGCCCTGATCCGATCCGCTGAGGCAGGGCTCTAAGTTGTCCCCCACAAACACACTTCTTGTGCTCCTTGCACACTCCTGACTACTCACTCCCTGCCTGTGTCTGAGCACCTGAGCGTTGAGCACCCAACTTTACAGAAGTGTTTTATCTTAAACCCGTGGCCAGAGTAGAACTACTGTTCATTTTCACTCTTACCTACCTACACTACTACACTACACAGTAGTAACCTTTCTCGATCCTAATGACCACCAGCCCCAACCGAAAATAATTCCTGGAGAAGAAAGAAGCAATCCCGTGGGATTTCTCAAGTCTCCCAATCCCAAAGTGCATGTTTCTGCCCTGGCAGTCTGCTGCCCATCTGCCCGAGTGCTCCTGACTGCACCCAGCCCCTCACCTCTGCCGGGATCCCATGCCTTGCACCTTCCCAGGGACTTCCAACCTGCAGTTATCACCCCTCTCGCCTGAACCAGGACCTGCTCCCTCTACATCGCAGCATTCCACAACACAGGGGGAAACCGACCCTCTTCTACCACCCTCTTCTGCAGCTACTGGCACATCACCCGTTGCCCTTCAAAACAAAACTGCTTCAAAGTCTGCTGAGGTATTCTTTATTCAGCCCCCTTCCATGAAGCTTTTGTCCCAGTCATTCCACTGTAACTGGCCTTGCCAAGTCCATCATTAATATCCATTGTTCCTGATCCCGCAGACACTCTTCAGTGCTCATCTTAGCCAACATCTCTGGCATCTTTGACTCTTGTGTTCTTTATCCCTGTTTTTATATTTCAGGGGTGTGGGGCTTATGTGACACCAAAGTATCCTAACTGTACTTGACAAGGTACACATTCTACCCTATGCCCCCTTTGACCTGGATATTGTATGGGAAGTCTTGGGTCAAATGAAAGACAAGCCAAAGAAAAGAGCATCCCACTCACAGTGGGGAACGGCCCACAGAGGCAGTGGCAGGCAGAGGTGAGAGGGCTCAAACAAGGGAGGTGTGACAAGAAATGAAGAGGAACACCAGGGAAAGGGGGATTCCACCCCATTCACACTTGGGACTCACAGGGGGCACACTGCGCAATGACCCAATGTTGTCTTTGGGCAGATGGGTGGCTGTCGTTTAGGAATTTCGTTTTCTGGAGCTGATCTTGGTGCCTGCTTTGCTGCAGGTGAGATCCAAGGGAGGGCTCTGAATCAACTGAGGGAGAAATGTGGAAAGGGACAGAATGCAGACGAAACCTAAGCAGGCAATGGGCTAGGAGACCTTGCAGCTGAGGCTGAGGAGTGGACATCCCTGCCCAGGGATGGGCTGGACAATGAGACCCCGATTCAGAGGGGTCTGAAGATGCCAGCAGAGTGGCTGAGGCTCAGTCAGCCAGGGAGCACTGGATCCACAGCAAGAGGACGGAGACAGAAATGCAAGTTTCACCACCCCACCCACGGGTGGTGCAGGTCAGCATCAACAGCTGGAGCCAGGAGAGGGCAGTCATCTTTCCCTCAGGGACCGCTGAGGCCACTGTGAGGAACAAAGGTGTTATAGACTACCCCTCCCACATTACCGCAAGCCTTGTAAGTGACACATTCCCCTGCTCCATGGCTGAAAGAAGTAGAGAGCATTTTCACCAGAATAGAGTGAGCATTTGTATCTATGGACATTCAGTTGGCTGCATGCAACCACACTTTCCATGTTAGAAGTAACTTCAGTAGGAGTTTTCTGGTTACTAACCAGTATGAAGGGTGAACACTCATGAGGAAGATCAGATCAGCCAGGGAGAACAAATACACTGAAGTGTCCATGGAATCTGAGGAGCATACATTGAGACTGTCATCTGAACCCACGCCCGCCACCTCCACCCTGGCTCTTCCTGTGACCATGGGTCACAGAGGCAGAGTGGGGCCCAGAGGGAGAGGAAGGTCTTCCTGGAACTCCAATGCTGCTTTGAAACCACCACTCTCCTTGACCGCAACGTGAATACTCACCTGTGAAGATCATTCCAATTCTCCATTCTGTCTTCTAGTCAACAGTCCTGATGATTCTTTTGGAACTGGCATCCTGGTCTCTTTGGTTTGGAGAACAGAAAATAGCATACCCTGCAAGCACACAGACCTCTACTTCCAATACGCTGCGTCTTTGATTCCTTTCAAGCCATGCTTCTTGAAAGTACAGACTCCAGGAGCATCCTTAGCTGGTTACCTCTTGATTCTTCCTCTGAGTGCCCATCCACACAACATCCCGTTGCTAACGTATCCCAAGAGCTCCGTGGGCCAAACCATAGTACCCGGTGGTGTATTGGCCACAGACACATTCTGTCTTCAAAAACACTTTCCTTGGTCAGAGTCTCTGACAGAAGTGCATCCTGGCTTTCCTCCTCCCTCTCAGTCCATTACTTCTAAGACTCCTTGTCTGTCCATTTACTTTAACCCTCTCCTAAATCTTGGTTTTGCTTTCCTCTGGTTTCCCACCTCTGCCCTGTGCTCTTCCATTCTACACATAATCCTTGGGTGACCACGTCACCCCCGAGAGCTTTTACCCATCTGACTTGTTTTCATCCGTTATCACTCTGTATGCTGATGGCTTTTCCTATCACCAGATCTACCTAAGACTTCCCAACTGGGCCCCACTTCCCCCACAGGATGAGACGTATAGGCCATCTGCACTCAGATGTCCCATAAGCACTGCAGACCTGCTAGTAGCCCCAGGCCAATGTTCCCTGGGGTGTCTCATGGATGGGCACGGCCATCCACCCAGTTCCTTCAACCACAATCCCGGACATGCTGCTGGGTGTGATCTTCACCGAGCCATGACATCCCTGGAGCTGGTCTGGAAAAGGCTGACCCGAGATATTCCTGTTGCCACAGGTGGGGATCCGTTCCTCTCAGAGGCCCTGTTCCTACAGACACGCTCTTAAGGTGTCCTGAGCACAGGCCATCACCCTCTTTTGGATCTCCGAGAGAACCTGGCCACTGTAATCCATCTGAGAGGATGAAAGCCCTGTCTTTAACAGGACGGTGAGTCAGGACACAGCAGTGTAAGCCCATCATTGGGGAACAGGCCAAGGAATATCCGGAAGAGATTCCTAAAGTAGAACGTTTCGAGAGGTGGGTCTTAAAAGGTGTGCATCAAACAAGGGATTGCTTAACTGTATTTTTCCCAATAAACATCCTGTTCTTATTTGGTCTTCATCTGAGCATGGGAGTTAATTTGATAACACAGGAAACAGTTTAAAATGGCAACTGAGCCCAGGCAGCAGATACGCTGACAGCCGATCCTTCCACATCAACATCAATAGCTACAATTCTGAGCCATCTTTACTCTTTTTTTGAAGCACTCTTTTGATCTGTCCAATGCAGTAATCTCCAGTGTTTCAGAAATGTATTCAACTAACTAGGCACAAGGGATCCTGACAAGAACTAAAACATACTGAGTTTCACTAACAACAGCAGGGTTTTAACTGTAAAACTTTGGATTCAGAAACATGCAGGAGAGCAAGCACAAGGTCAGTTTTCAAACAAGTATTTATTTGGGCAAGTTGTCCCTTTCCTCAGCCTAAGGTGCCTGTCAAGCATAGCGGGCCATGATGAAAGCCTGCTTTGCTTGTAGACAGTTGCAAGTTTTTGATGTTCGATTTCTTCCAGTAAGAATGGGTTCTGTTTCCACAGCTGCAAGCTCGGCTTTCATAAGAGAACTTTTTCAGATAATGCTCATGCCAGGGCCACACACCAACCCTACTATATCAGACTCTCCTGAGATATGCTGCCAGCATCAACTGTTGTAAAGCCTCTCCAGGGGAGATTTGATGCACAGTTAAGATTGAGAAGCACAATCACATGATGCTTCACCTGTCCTGGTTTTAAATAGAATCCTCAACTGAAGAACCATGTTTGCTACTAATGAAATTTAAAAAAAATTTGTAATTACAAATTCCCTTCTGAGGGAAATTACCTTCTGAAGGATTTTTTACATATTTATTCACAGCCAAATTTAGAACAATTTCAATGAGTCAGAGATGTGTCATGTCCCCAAGTCACCTTCCTTACCGCTCAGGAAGATGGAGTGGAGGGAACGCACCTCAGTCCTGGAGGCAGAAGGAGAATGGATGGAGTTGCGTTGTCTTGGTTACTGCTCTGCTGAGCATCCCTCCTGGGTTGCTGAGCTCAGGCAGGGGGCCTCACACCAGGCTACAGGTGTTCCTGTGACCAGAGGTTGGAGCTAAGGGCTGAGATCCGTTACCCGGGAAACGGAAGCTGGGTTCACGTGATTTGAGAAGAATGGGAAAACAACAAAGTGGAATTTCAGATGCAGGGTGGGTTTTGGGAGCCCGTCCAGATCCACTGACTTGTGGTCACACAACGGGCCCCTTGAGTCAACACAGAGACACACTAGTTGTGTGTGCTCCCTGGGGATTCTGTCCTGATGTACACAGCGACTGTTTCTGGAGGGAGCATCTAGCACTCGTGGAGAAGGCTGGACCCAAAACGTGGAAGGAGCAGGGGCACTCCTCGTTGTTACAAAGCAATGGCATGCCTTTTCCCACATGTCTCACTTGGACATCTGCATTACCTTCCTAAACTGCTTTCCTGAGGTATAATTACATACCAGAAATCACACCCATCACTCCCAGGGCAGTGACTTTTAGCACCTTCACACAGTGGTGCAACCCCCACCACAGTGCAGGTGTGGAACACCGCCAGCCCCACAAAAAGGTTCCATGTACCCGTCAGCAGTGGATCCCCAACAGGACCTGCAGGCCCAGGCATCCTCTCGTCTGATTTCCCTCTCTGTAGATTTGCCCTTTCTGGGCATTTCATATCAATGGACTCTTGCAGGAAGTGGCCTTTTGTGTCTGGGTTGTTTCACTTAGCATAATGCTTTGGAAGCTCACCCACGTGGCAGCAGAGAGCAGAAGTTCATCACTTTTTATCCGTCTATGCTATTCCTCTGTATGGCTACATACAGAATACTTTGTTTACCACTCTCCAGCTGACAGACTTTTAGGCTGCTCCACTATTTGGAAATTAGAAACAGTGCTGCTGTGAAAGACCTGTAAGGACAAGTATTTGTGTGGACATAGGTTTCGCTTCTCATTTCCCAATGATGTCATTTCTCCTTTTGCACGGTGCACAGGCTAGACCCTTCCGGCAGTGTGGAATAGAGGTGGTTGAAGCAGACCCCCTGTCCTTGGTCTGGATCTCAAGACGCAAGCATTCACTCAGACACTACTGGATGTGACGTGACGAGAGCAGGATGGTTCTCGGGGATGTCCTTCAGCACCACGACGACGATCCCTTCTATCCTGAGCTGGTTGACCGTGTTTATTGATTTTAGTTATTTACTTATTTGTCATGAACGGGTCTTGAACTGTGTCAAATGCTTTTTCTTTGTCTGTCAAGGTGACAGGTGGTTTCCGTCCTTCATTATATCAATACACTGTTTCCCATAACTGAAGTTGAGTGTTGGTCCAATACTGCAATCCTGGGAAAAATCTTGCACAGCCCTTTGCAAAATATTTCTCCATTTGGTTTCCTGATACTGTGTTGAGGGTGTATGCATCGCTATTCATGATAGATATGGATCTGTAGCTTTCTGGTGATGTCAAGTCTGGCTTTGGTACCGGGCTAATAGTGTGCTTATAGGATGAATGAGGAAATGTTCCCTCCTCCTTCCTGTCTATTCAGGAAGAATCTGTGAAGCATGCGTGCTATTTCTTCTTCAAACATTTGATAGATTTCATTGATGAAACCAGGAGTCCCAGGACTTCCCTTTATGGGAAGGTGTTTAAATGAATGGTTCAATATCATTGCTTGCTATAGGTACATTCAGATTTGTTATTTGGCCACTGCATTTAAGCCAACTCCCATCCAGTATTCTCTGGCCTGTTGGTTCCTATGGCTCAGTCTCTGGTCTAGGATTTGACGTGTTGGACATCTCTGCACATCACAGGATTCTGGCTCCTACTCTGTAACTGGGGAGAGTATGCTGTCTAAGAAGTCACCCCCAAACCACCAACACCCAATAGGCAGGTTGGGGATACAGACTTTGAGGTGGGGATGGGGTGGCACTGCTGATATCCTCATTTATAGCTGCCATCCATCCTCCGGGTGCCCTCTTGCAGGCTGGGGGTAATTCTGCAGTTGGGACTGGCACAGCAAGGACCCAGAGTACCCTGTCCCCTCCCCCGCCATGTCCACTTCATCTACCCTGATCCTCGTCACTCCTCTCATCTCCTAGCAACGCAGCCTCACAGGGGATCCGTGACGCACTCGCCACCACATCTAAGGGTGTCAGATCTCCTCTCTGCTTAATGACTCAACTCTCGAGGGCAGGGACTGGCTATGCAATTCCGCCTCACCTCGCCCGTCTGAAAAGCCAGCCTGGCACGGCATGGAGGGGATGTAACAACAACAGTGAAAACCTTCGTGATTGGCTAATTGAGGGACTGTGGATGGTGGGATCGACCTGGGTTGGCTGCTGGAGTGAGCCCATCGCATCCCACCCTGGGGAACTTGTGCCAGGTGGGGATGACCATCCCTGCCCCAGTGCACTGTGGCTAGCATCAATGACGTACCTTATCCAGACTTGGTGTGCCACCAGCTGTGGATGGACATTGAAGTCACCGGGTCTTCTCACTTCACCCCAGCCTTTCCGGAGGGTACAGTTGGGGATACTCTGTCAGAAATAAACCTGCGCTCATATGGCCTATTAGTCTATGACAAAGGAGCCAAGAACATCCATCAGGCAAAATGCTGTCTCTTCAATAAATTGTTATGGGAAAACTGGACCCCTTTCATACACAACATTCAGAAATCAACAACAACAAGGGAAGATTAAAGACAAAATTGATAGACCTTAAACCATAAAGCTCCTAGAAGAAGACGTAGCCAGGACACTCTTTCACATAGGTCTTAGCAATAGTTTTTTGACATGTCTCCTCAGGCAAGAGCAACAAAAGCAAAAATAAACAAATGGGAGTTCATCAAACTAAAAAGCTTTTACAGAGCAAGGGAAACCATCAACAAAAGAAAAAGGCAACTTGCTGAGTGGGAGAAGATATGAGCAAGTGATACACATCTGAAAAGAGATAGATATCCAAAACAGCTAAAGGACTCATAGAATGTATTGGCAATGGGAAAACACCCAAAACTCAATTTTAAGATGGGGCAAAGCAGTGAATAGACATTTCTGCAAAGAAGAGGTATAGATGGCTAACAGACATATGAAGAGATGCTCAACATCTCCTCATCAGGGATTAGAAAATCAAGACCTCAGTGAAGTACTTCCTCGTACCTGTCAAGTAGCTATTATAAACAAGACAAGAAGTAAGAAATGTTGGCGAGGATGTAGAGAAAAGGAAACCCTCGTGCGGTGTTGGTGGAAATGTATATTGGTGCAGCCGCTATGGAGACAATGAGGGTTTCCTCAAAAACTGAAAACAAGAACTACCATGAGATCCCGCAGTTACACTTCTTGGTGTTTTTTTCAAGAATAGAAGAAACACTTGTCACAAAAGATATATGTGCTCCTCTGTCCACTGCAGTGCTATTTACAGCCAAGGGGATCCAAGATATGGAAGGAACCTAAGTGCCCATCGATACATGAGTCAAAAAGGAAGAAATGGTGTACACACACACACACACACAGTGGAATATTACTCAGCAAAAAAAAGTGAAATCTTGTCAATGTCGACAACATTGATGGACCTAGAGGGTATGATGCCAAGTGAAACTAGGCACACAGAGAAAGACAAATACCACACAGTTTTATTTATATGTGTAACCTCAGAAATAGGTAAGAGAGCATGGGAAACAAGACAGAAATAGAGTCAGAGACACAGAGAACAAACTGGTGGTTACCAGAGGAGGAAGGAGTAGGGAGATGTGTAAAACAGGGAAGGGGTTAGGAGATACAAACTTCCAGTTATAAAATAAGTCATGGGAATGAAATGTACACACAGGGAATATAGTCAATAATCTTATAATAAATCTCTGTGGTGGCACATGGTAACCAAAATTATCATAGCAATTCATTTCATAATGTTTAAAAATATGGAATCACTTTGTTGTGCACTTGAAAGAAATATAATATCATATGTCAACCTTGGGCCTCCCCGGTGGCTCAGCAGTAAAGCATCCTCCTGCATTGCTGGAGCTGCAGGAGGCATGGGTTGGATCCGTGGGTCGGGAAGATCCCCTGGAGGAGGGCGTGGCATCCCACTCCAGTATTCTTGCCTGGAGAATCCCATGGACAGAGGAGCCTGGTGGGCTACAGGCATGTGGTCGCAAAGAGTTGGACATGGCTAGTGTGACTTGGCATGCACGCACGCATGGCAACTTTACTGAAGAAATAAAGAGTGGGGGCTCTGAATGGAGGATGCCAAGGTCTGTGGGTCACTTTTCCTCTGGCGGCCTATATGACTCTGAGCAATCCCCCTGACTTCTCTGTCCTCTGCTTTCTCACCTCATCAATTAGGATTGAAATCTTCCAAAATGATGGGTCTTTGAAGGAGGATTAAATAAGGTGACACAAAGAAATATATTGAATGTGGTCTGATACCTGGTAAAGGATGAACAACCTGGAAATGCCATGTTCGCCCTGCTAAACATGCCCACACTGACTAAATTCACGCCTCTGAGTTTCAAGAAGAAAAGCTCCCTTGGGAGACAAGTCCTGCAAGATGGGTTGAGCTCTGAAGCTCTCTGATGAGATCACAAGTTCAGACTCCAATAAATATACCTGTTCTCAAGCGCCTCTGTCTGCAGAAGACTTGTGGATTTCTGCAGAAATACAGCTCTGGGGGCTAGCTGAGAGCACAGACTGACTGACAGACAGCAAAATTCATTTTTACTTCTGAAGAATTTCACAGGCACTTGCTGGCTACACCACATTGGCCTCTGAGTGTGGGGAGGAAAAGAAGATTTCATCACTCATGTCTCCTGTAATAAAAAGGGAAGCTATTTGTTATTAGGGGAAAGATGATCGTGAATCACAGATCTGAGAAAGGTGTTATACTCAGAATATGTAAGGAAATTTAAAATTGCAAAGGACAAAATGTAGTTTAGGAGGACAGATCCTTGTGCCAAGGATTGGGGTGTGGGAGAGGAAACCAAAAAGGGCAGCACTTGGGTGTTTTTGGGGTGACAGACATGGCCTGTGTTCTGGTCGTGATGGTGATCACTGGAATCTCTCTGTGGATCAGAGCCCAGACAACTGCACAAGCAAGGACAAGCAGGCCAGGAATTTCCTGGTGGTCTAGTGGTTAAGAATGTGCCTGCAATATTGTAAAGCAATTAGCCTCCAACTAATATAAATAAATTTTAAAAATTAAAAATAAAAAAATTTAAAAAAAAGAATGTGCCTGCCATATAAAATGAACGCACAGAAATCCCTTGCACTCCTATAAAATAATAAGGAAAAATCAGAAAGAGTACTTAAGTAAACAATCCCATTCACCATTGCAATGAAAAGAATAAAATACTTAGGAATAAATGTACGTAAAGAAACAAGAGACCTGTATACAGAAAACTATAAAAAATACTGATGAAAGAAATCAAAGATGACAGAAAGAGATGGAGAAATGTAGCATGTTCTTGGATTGGAAGAGTCAGCATAGTGAAAATGACTCTACTACCCAAAGCAATCTGTAGATTCATCACAATCCGGATCGAACTACCAAAGGTATTTTTCACATAACTAGAACAAATAATTTCTCAGTTTGAATGGAAACACTAAAGACTCTGAATACCCAAAGCAATCTTGAGAAAGAAGAATGGACCTGGAGGAATCAACCTTCCTGACTTCAGACTATACTACAGACCATACTACAAAGCTACAGTCATCAAGACAGTCATCAAGACAGTATGGCAGAAAGACAGAAATATAGATCAATGGAACAAATTAGAGAACCCAGAGATAAATCCACACACGTATGCACAGGTTATCTTAGACAAAGGAGGCACAAATATACAATGGCGTAAACAAAGTCTCTTCAACACGTGATGCTGGGGAAAATGCTCAACTACGTGTAAAAGAATGAAACTGGAACACTTTTTACACCACACACAAAAATGAACTCAAAATGAATTAAAGATCTAAACGTGAGACCAAAAACTATAAAACTCTTAAGAGGAAACCATAGGCAGAACACTCTCTGACATAAATCACAACAAGATCCTCTATGGCCCACCTCCCAGAGTAATGGAAATAAAAACACAAATAAATAAAAGAGACCAAATTTAACTTAAATGCTTTTGCACAATGAAGGAAACTGTAAGCAAGGTGAAAAGACAGCCCTCAGAATGGGAGAAAATAACAGCAAATGAAATAACTGACAAAGAATGAATCTCCAAAATATACAAGCAGCACATGCGGCTCAATACCAGAAAACCAAACAACCCCACAAAAAGGGGCAGAAGATCTAAACAGACATTTACCCAAAGACACAGAGATGGCTACCAAACACATGAAGAGATGCTCAACATCACTCATTATTAAAAAACTGCAAATTAAAACCACAATGAGGTATCATCTCACATAGGTCAAAATGGCCATCATCAAAAAGTCTACAAACAATAAATGCTGGAGATGGTGTGGAGAAAAGGGAACCTTCTTCCACTGTTGGTGGGAACGCAAACTGGTACAGCCACTATGGAGAACAGAGTGGCGATTCCTTAAAACACTGGGAACAGAACTGCTACACGACCGAGCAATCCCACTGCTGGGCATACACCTCGAGGAAATCAGAAGTGAAACAGATACATGTACCCCAATGTTCACAGCAGCACTATTTACAACAGCTAGGACATGGAAGGAATCTAGATGTCCATCGGCAGACGAATGGATATGGAAGTTGTGGTGCATATACACAATGGACTATTACTCAGCTATAAAAAGGAATGCATTTGAATCAGTGCTAATGAGGTGGATGAACCTGGAGCCTGTAACACAGAAAGAAGTCAGTCATAAAGAGAAAGACAAATACTCATATTAATGCATATATATGGAATTTAGAAGGGCGGTAGCAACGATTCTACATGCAGGGAAGCAAAGGAGACAGAGACGTACAGAACATACTTTTCGACTCGGGGAGAGAAGGCGAGGGTGGGATGATTTGAGAGAATAGCAGTGAAACATACACATTCCCATATGTAAAACAGATGACCAGTGGAAGTTGAATCCATGAAGCAGGGCACCCAAAGCCAGTGCTCTGGGACAGCCCAGAGAGACAGGGTGGGGAGGGAGGTGGGATGGGGGTTCAGGAGGGGAGGACACATGTATACCTGCGGCTGATTCATGTTGATATATGGCAAAAAGCGATCACAGTATGGTTTAGTAATTATTCTCTGATTAAAATAAATTAATGATTAAAAAATAAAACAGAACCCACCTGCCAATGCAACGGGGCAGGCGTTCAGTCCCTAGTCCAGGAAGATTCCACGTGCCACAGGGCAACTAAGACTGTGTCTCACAAGTACTGAACCCACCTGCTTCGACTACTGAAGCCCTCGAGCCTAGACTCCATGCTCCACAACAAGAGAAGTCTCTGAAATGAGAAGCGTATGCACCGCCACTAGAGAGTAGTCCTCCTTCTCCACAACTAGAGAAAGCCTCGTGCAGCAACAAAGACTCAGTGCAGCCACCAATAAATAGATATATAATAAGAAAGAAAACCGGGCCAATCTTACTGTGTGTTCATTTGAAAAATCCAATGGTAGATACCGAAGTAGGTGCATCTCTCTAGATTCTTTGAATGATCATATCTTGGGTGAAGCTAATAAAAATTACATCACAGGCTATATTAAAATTTTAGATCAGCTTCCCAGGCACTGCTCTTTTCTAGAGAGCTACATTTCTCAGAGAATTGTTACTTAGGAACTTTAGTACCGTAACTGAGGCCTCCACCACATTCAAGGGAAGAAAGCAAAAGACATTAGGAAGACACAGTTCAAGTCCTATGACTTTATGAGTTGCCTGTGACCACTGGCTAGGATGAACACACATCCCAGAGTCTCTTCACATTTCAGAAACTGAAACCTGTATTTCAACCACTTAGTTCAGTTCTTTAAGGGCACTGCTATCCCCTTAAACAAACACTTTGTGTGAAACACTTGGAAAATGTTGGAAAACCTTTGGAAAATGTTCGAAAAGACTTGGAAAATGACCTTAACCCAATTCACTCCCACCCTCTTGTCACATGTCACAAGGAGTCTCTCACGATGATATTTCCTCATGTAGAAAGCCAATTATCAGATAAAGAAAAGAATTCACACACACACACCTTCTGAAGAAATACTGAGATTTTAGAAACTGACTCACAACTAACCCATGGTTCATCATTCTTTTCTCTCGTCTCCCTCCATCCACTCTGAGAAATGAGTATTTGGCCATGCTGTCTGATTTGCCCACCAAGTTGCTCATACCACACACAGGATGTTGTTACAAGTCAGCCTATACGCACGCCCTTGACACCAGCCAGCCCTACTGAAGTCGTCTACCTGGGGGAAGGGAGGTGGCTGGGACTATAAAGTCATCATCTCATTTCCTTCATCACCCTACCCCATTTCATTCCCTGCAGTCACCTGGCCCAAACGAATAAAGATCTCACACCAAATCACTGCTTAAAGCACCACTGCCTCAAGTTTCCTTTGTTATCTCACGTGGCTTCTGAGCCCAGGGAACAGATTTCACTTGAGATGAGTAAAGCTAGGGAGACAGCCCATTGGCCAGAGATTCTGTTTGGGAGGTGACGTCTCTCAGCATACTCTTTACGACCCCATGGACCAAGGCCCGCCAGGCTCCTCTGTCCAGGGGATTCTCCAGGCAAGAATACTGGAGTGGGTTGCCATGCCATCCTCCAGGGATATTTCCCGACCCAGGGATTGAACCCAGGTGTCCTAATTCCTCGCAGACGGATTCTCTACTGCTGAGCCCCCGGGGAAACCCATGATGAACCTAGACCGCATATTAAAAAGCAGAGACGTCACTTTGCTGACAAAGGTCTGCAGAGTCAAAACGATGCTTTTTCCAGTAGTTGTATACAGATGTGTGAGTTGGATCATGAGGAAGGCTGAGTGATGCTTTTGAATTGTGGTGCTAGAGAGATGACCCTTTAGAATCCCTCGGACAGTAAGGAGCACAACCCAGCCAATCCTACAGGAAATGAATACTGAATACTCTGAATACTCACTGGAAGGACTGATGCTGAAGCTGCAATACTTTGGCCACCTGATGAGAATAGCTGACTCATTGGAAAACACCCTAGTGCTGGAAAAGAACGAAGGCAGGAGGAGAAGGGAGAGACAGAGGGTGAGATGGTTAGACAGCATCACCAACACAATGGACATTAATTTGATCAAACTCAGGGAGATAGTGTAGGACAGAGGAGCCTGGCATGTCATGGGGTCACAGGGGTCGTAAATAGTCGGTAATGGGGTCGTAAATAGTCGGACACGACTGAGCGACTGAACAACAACCACCACCTCCACCTTCCCTTTGAGCTTCCCTAAGGTGCCACCGCCCCACTATCAGCGGGGCTAAGAAGCTTTCTGTGTCTGTCAGTGGTGAAGGCTGAGACTTATGTCTTCACACACTCAGCGCCCCCTGCTTAGGGTTGATGGCGGGTCCTTAGAATGCTCATCACTCCCTCCCAGAGCTCAGACCAGGGAGCCTTCTCACAACAGTCATGGAGCACCTACCCTGCTACAGAAATGGGAGTTGGAGCTGTTTACCCCTCTCAGTGTGTCTTCTCCCTTTACATCACTTCCACATTTCTTTCTGAGTCACCGAATCCAACTCTGCTCATCCCTACCTGGTCCCTCTAAGAAGCTGCACCTGCATCTCTAGCACATCTCTAGCACCACATGCACGGGGTGGGTGCATGTACGCCCTGCGCCATGTATCTTCTTTCTCCTTTCTCTTTGGAAACTGTAGACTCCCAGACATCACAAAAAGCACTCCAGATTGCCCACAAAGGGGTCAGTGCTGCTGGGGAGGCTCTGACTCTGATCCACAGGCTGGGTCAAAGCAGGACTGTGTTATAAGCACCATAAGCCACCACACTGCATCATGGGAGCCAAAGGAGCAAAGGTCTGAAAGTCCTAACACAGACATTTCCGTGGACAGAACACCAGTGAATTCCTTGGGACCTGTGAGCTGTTGTCTGGTTTGGGCCTATGGCGTCAGTGACCTTTTTCTCAATTCTTGCAGGCTTAGCTAGCCTTCCATCAGGACCTCTCTACTCCCCACAGCCCCCCACCTACAGTACCAAAGATACCACTTCTGACTTCAGTGCGCTGATTGGGTTTTCACCTGGCAGGGATACCAGCACAAATTTCTTATGCTGAAACCTCAAGATACCTGAGGAGAACGAGTCTTCAGAAAGTACATTTTTCAATTATAATAGAAAAACTGCCTATGTAACAATGAAGATACAACAAATTACAATACTAATAAAATGTTATTTGGAAATTATCTAGAATGTCACACTTCAGAGAAAAAAACTTAATATGTGGTCTACTGCCTTCCAGGTTTTGTTCTCTGCATTTAGGAAAATTACGAGATGGGGGAGGTAATGTCTTCATGATATTGTATCTGTTGCTCTGTCTGTGTATCATTATATTATACTATGGTTATGCTACTTTCCATAATGATGAGGGTCCTCCACTAATGTTGGTCAGAGGAAACACTGTTTAGACCTCAGTATGGACCAGGAACTGTTCTCTGTGATGTGTGCAGGTTGACATGACACCCCATGGTCTTTCACACACTTACGAGACACTGTGTCCAATCCATACACAGATCCATAGTAATGTTTCAGGAGGATGGACATGTTTATCTGCCTTTTGACCCAGAGTACACCAGACCCTGCACTGTATTCCAGATTGGGGTCAGATCCCACACCTGGATGTTTCTCTCTGGCCTGCGCACCAATCTGACTCAGCTCCTGACAGCTAGGTGACTTGTGCAGATGCATTCACCCACTAACATCTTCGTGTCTCTGCTCCTCAGCTGACGAAAGGGTTGATAGCATTAAAGATGCTCACCTCACAGTGTTGCTATGAGTACTCAAAGACTTCATTATGCGTATATGTACGGAGAGCTATGCACGGTGCAGAAGGGGAGCTCTTCCTCCTGTGTCTCTTCACTTGTGTTTCCGCTTGTACTAGTAGCCCCCCATCCCTGCCCCCACGCGTTCACCTCCCCCACCCCTACTCTGCTCTCTCTCCCCTGTGCCCCTGTCCTCAGACTCTCCATCCCAAAACACAGCTGAACATCTCCTCACGATTTACCCCAGAAAATACCCATACCATCACCCTTGGATTAAACAATCATGAACACAATAAATGGGCAATGTAAAAACTACAGAAGAAATAAATCATTACTGATGAACGTCTGACTACTAATATTTTCATATCTTCATCAGATTCAGATCTTCAGAACTCAATATATGAGAATTAGATTTGATAAAACAATGGCAGATAAGATAATGCAATGTGGTTCCTTAAATAAGACCTAACAAAATGGGGGCACATGGTGTATTCATGGGTTGAAAAATTCAATATAATTAGGATGTTAGTAGTCCCCAGACACATCCATCAATTTCATACAATTCCAGTCAGAAATTCCAGCAGGACTTTATTGTACATATAGACTAATTGATGATAAAATTTCTGTGGTAAGGAAATGAACTAGAATAGCCAAATGATTCTGAAAAACAACATTGGAGGAGTAACACTAACCTGAAATTTACTTTGCAGCTTCAACCAAAAGTTGTTGAATTTGTAGGAGAGAAAGTGGTCTCCCCGTCCTACTCCTCCGCCATCTTGGCTCCTCCCCCCTCAACCAAAAGTTGTAAGCAACTATGTGTCTATGAAGGGATGAATGGATATAGAAAACATGGTGACACCAGTCAGAATGGCCACCATCAAAAAGTCTAGAAACAACAAATGCTGGATAGGGTGTGGAGGAAGGGCAACCCTCATACACAGTGGGTGGGAATGCAAACTGGTAGAGCCACTACGGAGAACAGTGTGGGATTCCTTTTAAAAACTAGGAATAGACCTGCCATGTGACCCAGCAATCCCACTGCTGGGCATACACCCTGAGGAAACCAGAAGTGAAACAGACACATGGACCCCGATGTTCACCGCAGCACTGTTTACAATAGCCAGGACATGGAAGCAACCTAGATGCCCACTGGCACACGAACGCATAAGGACGTTGTGGTACATATACAATGGAATGTTACTCATCTATAAAAAGGAACGCACTTGAGTCAGTTCTAATGAGGTGGATGAACCCAGAGTCTATGACACAGAGTGAAGTAAGTCAGAAAGAGAAAGAGAAATACTGTATGTTAACGCTTATATATGGAATCTAGAAAGACGGTACCAATGACCCTACACGCGGGGCAGCAAAGGAGACACAGACGTAAAGAAGAGACTCTGGGACTCAGTGGGAGGAGCGGGTGGGATGATTTGAGAGAACAGCATTGAAACATGTGTATGACCATAGGTAAAACTGATGACCAGTGTTCAGCTCCATGCATGAAGCAGGGCACTCAAAGCCTGTACTCTGGGACAACCCAGAGGGAAAGGGTGGGGAGGGAGGTGGGAGGGGTATTCAGCATGGTGGGGACACGTGAATCACTATGGCCGATTCATGTTGATGTATGAAAAAACATCACAATATTGTAAAGTAATTATCCTCCAATTAAACTAAATTAATTTGAAAAGCGGAAATGTGGTGATAGACACAATGGAATATTATTCAGTCACAAGGAAGAAAATTCTGCTTTTACAACAACATGAATGGACTTCAAAGGCTTTATGCTAAGTGAAATAAGTGAAAGAGAGAAAGACATATATTGTATGTTCTCACTTATATGCAGAACCTAAAAAAGACAAACTTACAGAAATTTCCAAGAGTTTAGAATGGTGGTTTCCAGGGCCTGTGGAAAATGCTGAATACAGGGTACAAACTTACAGGTATGAGAAAAATAAGTTATGCGGATCCAATGTATAGCATGGTGAGTATAATTAACAAAACTGTATAATACAGTGAAAGCTAAGAGGGTAGTTCTGAGATATTATTTCCTCAACAATTTTTAAAAAGGATTATGTGAGGGGATAGAGTGCCAACCCTGCTGTGGGAATCGTTTTGCCACATATGTGTGTATCAACTCATCACATTGGCATCTTAAACTTACAGGTTATATGTCAATGATACCTCAAAAAAGGTGGAAAAAATAAGAGAGTCCTGAATGTGTCCGGGAGAGCATTCAAGCTATATTCTGTGTCCCTCTGACATCTCCCCATCATTCTTGAACCTTCCCTTGTTACTGACATGAGAAGGTGAACCAGGCTCATTTATCCCTTCCTTCCTCAGCCTGGGAACCCATCATTTAGTGGAGAGAGGTGTTCAGAAGCTAGGATCTGGGGACTGGTGAAATTATTGCCAATGGAATGTTGCTATAACCAGTAACTTGGGAATATATGTGTGTACATAATCACACACACATACACATAGACACACATCTATAGCTATATATCAGTCTAGCCACATATGCACAGCTATCGAATACAAGAAGTTTACATGGAGAACTTTAATTCCAGTAGAATTCCTCAGAATTTGTTCTAGTTTACTTCATTTCCATATTGGAAATTCCCTTTTCCAAAAATGACAGACGTGGCTCTCAGTATTCTTATCTATTTGCTGAGTTGATGAATCCCAATGCATATAAGTGATCCATCCTCCACGAAAGGGTCCTCCTCACAATCTATGCGGAACCATCCCTTGCCCTTGACTTCCACACCTCACTCAACCTTGAATCCGTGAAGCAGTTAGCCTCCTTCACACTCAATCCCCAGGGATATTCTTTCCACCTTGGGCTCTGACTCTCCAGGCAGGGATGCCCCTTTACACATACACATGCCTTACCTGGCGACACCTAACGCTTTTAGGACTGACTTGCTCAGGCACAAAAAAGGGAAGGGAAAGAAAGGGTAGGGACAGGAAGAGTTGACTATGTCATAATACAGTCAATCAACGTGAACTGGGCCAAACCCAAGCAATGTGATGAAGCCAGTCGTTTTTGCTTTTCTTTCTCATTGTCCTCCAACTTCCCTTCCTGCCTCTGTCCTTTGCCCCAGTTCCTTTTTCCTTCTTAAGTCCTGCCCTCCATCAAGAGTACCAATGTTACGAGGCATGATTCCCACATTATAACTGATCTCTGCTGCTTGGCTGACATTCAGCGTGACATCCCTGCAGCTCAGACACTCAAACTCTCTCTCTCTCTCAGGATGGACCAGAAGGTCTCACTCCTAATTTCAGGGATGGGTAGGAGACGGTGCAGGGCACACATTGGAGCCTTCAGTCCTTCATCTGTGAAATGCAGATGATCAAAAATTGTGGGAGAAACAGAGACATCAGCAACGAGACCACTTTCGATGAGTGCTACATGCCAAAGCCAGTGCATCACAGCACTCCTTGACATTGAGGAGCACGCCAAGTAGATTTCCATGCCAGGACAGGTGCATTGGTTGTTCCTTCTGCCTGGAATACTCTTCCCTTACACAACCCCATGGCCTGCTCCCTCACTCCCTCCAGATCTCTGCTTACTTGCCATCTTTCAGGGAGACTTTCCCTCCTTACCTTGAATAAAATAATAACATCATACCTACATATACCCTTTCCCCTGATCTAGCATTATCTTTTTTCATAGTGCCTGCCACCCGTGATATATTTACTGACCACCAAGTCTATCAAAGAAGAGACTTGGTCAGTTCTGTCCTGTCACAAACTCCTCCAACAGTGCTCAGGTAGATTACAGGTGCTCAGAAAACATTTGCTGAAGGATAGTCTGGAGCCAGGCAACACACATTGCTAACATGCACAGGTACCGTGCAAGACGTGCACTGGCCCCATTGTAACAATTATGAACAACCTGAGATTCCAGGAGACAACTGAAACATTTAAGAACACACATTCTGCATGTCAGGTTCCAGGCCTCAGAATCATATCTGCCAGCTTCCAAACGCTCATTTCATGGACAGAGACCTCTAGCCAAGAACATAAGAGGTTTTATTTCTGACACAGAGACTCCAGACAGCTCAGATAGATACTCAGAGACACCAAAAAGAGCTCACTGAATCTCTGCACAGAGAGCACACAACTCGTCTCAGACCCTCAAACACAACTGAGACCATAACCACACACGCTGTGACAAAGACCCTCCAAACAGACCAAAGTCTTCAAGACAGAAACAAATGAGAACTGCACAGATACTTCACACCATGGAGACTGACTCCCAAACCACTCGGACACTTAACAATCTAATACAAAAACCCTAAACGGAAAGAGAACCTTTAATAACTCAAGAACATCATACGACCTTTAGATAAAGTCCCCAAACAAATGGAAAACCTGCACCCTGTTCACAGATCCCCAAGCAGCTGAGACTTCACATCTTTAGACAAACCCATCCTTAAAGCAGCTCAGAGACATCACAACTTGGGACCAGAATCAAAAATTCAGAGGTCTCACAATCTCAGGTGCACACACCTACAAAGGAATCTCACACCCAGGGACTGAAAGGCCAGAAAGCTCCAAAAATGCACACCCCGGAATACAGGCACACACATCTTAGGGACTTTGTACTATGACTCACAAAATCCACTCAGATCAAATATCCCATCACTCACGACTCTGCCCAAAGGCTCAAGGAGATCAAATGTACCGAAACAGGACCTGTGTTGCAACACGTAGTGATACACAAGCCCAGGCTCCCTGGCACAGGTTAGTCTCCAGGGAGAGACAGCTAACTCAGAGCCCTCTCCCTGGACATGAATTGCATGCATTTGTGCGAATATCCGTGCGCTGCCACACAATCCAGACTGAGCGAGAGCTAAACAAGAACGAAACGCCGTCAACATGCACAGCCAGCGACTGGGCCAAACCTCGCCACTAACCAGGACAGCTATTCGACCCCTTCGGGAAAAGGCATAAAACTCGGAGAAAAACTGTATGCTCTAAAAAGCCGCGAACGGCAACATGCCTCTCGTCCTCAGGTCCAGCTCTGCGATGCCAGTCCTGTAACGGCCAGCCAGTCAACTGGAACTGGGCAGGAGACGGAGCAGGGCGGGACTCGCGGGACTTCCGGCGCCTATCCGCGCCCCGGAAGAGCTCATTCCGGCGACCTCGCGGAGACCAATCAATGCCCAGAACGCTCCCTGACGCCAGACCCCAAACTGGCAGCGCATCTCGCTCCGTAGCCGTCGCCGCTTGGATGTAACCATGTAGAAACGAAGGGGTGGAATTGGAGAAGAGACGAGGACAGCTGCAGCTTAATACCGGTGTCCACTCGGACTCAGATGCAGCGCGAAGCCGGAATGGAAAGAATGGGGATGGAGCCAGTGGTGCCATGGGTGCCTCCGCTAGGAACTCTGGTCGATGCCCGACGCGGCGTAAAGGTACTCTCTGTGTTGTCATAGGCCCTCTCGAATGGTACCTTCCGGAGTGGGTGGTCTTACCGGTACCCCTCAGTGCTACATCCCAGGACAAAACTGTTTCATATATGCGCCCCTTGGTGGTGAGCCTGGGGAACAGCCGATGTAGGTGCCGGTGGCCCGTTAGAGGGTGGATGATCCTCCAAGGGTGGAAAGGCAACGTGAGGATGAAAACCCCGCCGATTGCTGCAATCTTGGACTCCGAAAAATGTCTCCATAAACTGAAGATTACTTCTCTGTAGTGGCCACTATCATAACAGGAAGCATGGAAAGCATTTTCTGTGTGCTGGGCATTGTGCTTGTTTGTGCTTTCCTGTTTAATACAGAATAGGTCTCAATGGGGAAAGCCAGCCACAGTCCCCCAGCGGGCAGGGGAGAGAAAGCTTTGGACTGGGATCTGAAGGTCTGGGGTGGGGAAGGCCTCTGTCGTTGACTGCGAGTAATATGTGAGAAGGACAACAGGACATTCCATTCTGTTCGGAAAGGGGTCAACTCCGAGGGGAGCCAAGGATAGTGCATAGGTGAGATAAAGACCATGGGTTTGTCACTATCTTGTCATCCCTGAATATGTTTTCTAGCAGAATCCTCAGCCTGTCTAGCTATGCCTCTGTCAACAAGTTTAATTTGCTTATTCATGCCTACATTCAATCATCCTCTCCACAGTTTCTCTCAAGCACAACTATGTGTGTTAGGAAAGAGAACACCAATCTTGGCTTCATCAACTTACATTGTGTTGGGGTCATACAGCCCCAAAAGATAAGTAATTTATCAGGTGTTCATAACTGCTGTGATTAACATTAAACCGGGATAGTGAAATAGAGAGAGGTGATGATATCTAGAAAGAGTGGCCAGGGAAGTTTCTTCTAACATTGTGACATTGGGCAAAAGCCTAGAGGAGATGCCTGTCAGGGCGAAAAGTGTCTCAGACAGAGTTGAGGCCAGTGTAAAAACTGGGGAGTGGAAGTCAGTGTAGTGTGTATGAAAAGAATGTTGAGGGCTATGTGACTGTCACAGCATGATGGAGGGAGAGCCAGGAGATCGGATGAGAGCGGTGATGAGGGGCGGGTCCCCTAGGGCCTCTGGCCATAGAGGTGACTTTGACTTGAGCCACAGGAGGGTTCTTACCAGAGAAGCCCCCAGTGTTCTTTCAGATCACACAATGATTGTTGAGGAGCCCTAGATTCATCCCGGGAAATCCACAGACCCTCTGCAGTTGAACATGCCCTTCCTGGAATCCCGTACACTCAAGGGGAATCCCTTCTACTGCTCCCAGTGGACATCCATGTTGATTGATGATACCCTCAGGAGAGACAGAGGAAGGACCCTCGCGGTATGAGTGAGGTCACAGTCAGTCTCATAAAGGCAAACAGGGAGGATGTAACAGGCACAGAGATGGCAGGGAGAAAGACAAAGATAGAACATTGGACAGGGACAGAGAGACCATTTCTGGCAGCAAAGGATCCCCAATTAGCACCCACCTATGGGCCCCCAGCCCTGCTACTGGATGAGGTACTATCTCTACAGGAGAAAAGAAGCTGCTCCCCCTCCCTGCCCTGCCCCCCACCAGGGACTGTCTCTAGGAAATGACTCAGTTAACC
Source organism: Cervus elaphus (assembly GCF_910594005.1). NCBI lineage: Eukaryota > Metazoa > Chordata > Mammalia > Artiodactyla > Cervidae > Cervus > Cervus elaphus. The sequence goes on along the minus strand of NC_057848.1, from coordinate 122,501,180 downwards.
GAGGCCTGAGTCTAAATCATGCTCCCTTGGCACACATCAGAGTCCTCTGCCCTGATCAAGACATGGAGATGATCCAGTCATGGGGAGGCTCATGCTGTACACAGGGTCCCTCACAAGCTGTCCAGCCCTGACTGCCCTCCTGCTGACCTCAGTGCCAAGGAATGCTTTAGTGGGGGAAAGAGAGGCAGGGATCGCTGCATTTGTGGTGGAGACTCATGCAAACTGGTGAATGTGAGGTTTCTCCCCACCTGCTTGGAGGCTCATCTCTGCATTTTCCACCACCACGTCCCCAGGGAATGTGCAGATTACATTCAATACATCAGGTGAGCAGCTGGGTGTATGATGGGAGGACACCGAGACGTATCCTGACATTGAGACAGTCACGGGGTCCTTGTAGCCCTGTGCAAATGCCCCCCTCCCCCACTACATGGCCAGCGTTCTGCTGAGTCTTCCCTGCATCCTCCAAGGCTCCCAAGCCTGCATCCCGTTCCTCCTGTCCTCATGAGCCGAGAACTTCAGTGTGCACGGGGCCTTGAGCTCGCATCTGCAAATGGTTGCCTCTTTGTGCTGGGTTGGGCAGATTGTCTGAGTGAGTGTGTGTACATAGTTTTTTCACAGTGTCTCTATCAAGGGTGGTAGTCTTGTCAGGAAGTATTGTTCTCCTCAGTATTGTTACCGTGGGCTCCTGTGTACTGCACATGACTTGCCCTCCCTGAGGATGGGGCCACAAGATTTTTTCTCTGTAGGGAGGCATGGTAGAAATCATAGCAAATGTGATATCACAGGTCTACTTCTAAGACCCATGAGAGTGGGGTCCATCCAGCCTTCCTCTTAAGACTACTCTCATATGCAGATCCATGAACAGATCAGAGACCCAACCCTCTGGACAAAACCCTCCCAAATAGTTCAGAGACTTCATGCCTGGGACAGAGATCCGCAAACAGTTCAGAGAGCACTCATCCTGGAAGGCAACCCAAAACAGCTCAAATACGTCACACCTGAGGACAGAGACCCTGAACATCTTAGACAATTCCAACTCTCAATTCAGTTCAGTCATTCAGTCGTGTCCAACTCTCTGAGAGCCCGTGGACTGTAGCATTCCAGGCCTCCCTGTCCATCGCCAACTCCCAGAGTTTATGCAAACTCATGTCCATTGAGTCGGTGATGCCATCCAACCATCTCATCCTCTGTTGTCCCCTTCTCCTCCCACCTTCAATCTTTCCCAGCATCAGGGACTTTTCAAATGAGTCAGTTTTTCGAATTAGGTGGCCAAAGTATTGGAGTTTCAGTTTCAGCATCAGTCCTTCCAATGAATATTCAGGACTGATCTCCTTTAGGATGGACTGGTTGGATCTCCTTGCAGTCTAAGGGACTCTCAAGAGTCTTCTCCAACACCACAGTCTGAAAGCATCAATTCTTCGGCACTCAGCTTTCTTTACAGGCCACCTCTCACATGCATACATGACTACTGGGAAAACCATTGCCTTGACTAGATGGACCTTTCTTGGCATAGTAATGTCTCTGCTTTTTAATATGCTGTCTAGCTTGGTCCTAATTTTACTTCCAAGGAGCAAGTGTCTTTTCATTTGATGGCTACAGTCACCATGTGCATTGATTTTGGAGCCCCCCAAAATAAAGTCTGTCACTGTTTCCCCATCTATTTGCCATGAAGGGATGGGACCAGATACCATGATCTTAGTTTTCTGGATGTTGAGTTTTAAGCCAACTTTTTCACTCTCCTCTTTCACTTTCTTCAAAGGACCCTTTAGTTCTTCTTCGCTTTCTCCCATAAGGGTGGTGTCATCTGTATATCTGAGGTTACTGATATTTCTCCTGGCAATCTTGATTCCAGGTTGTGCTTCATCTAGCCCACTGTTTCTCATGATGTACTCTGCATCTAAGTTAAATAAGCAGGGTGACAATATACAGCCCTGAGTTACGCCTTTTCCTATTTGGAACCTGTCTGTTGTTCCATATCCAGTTCTGGCTATTGCTTGCTGACCTGCATACCCATTTCTCAAGAGGCACATCAGGTGATCTGGTATTCCCACCTCTTTCAGAATTTTCCAGAGTTTCTTGTGGTCCACACAGTCAAAGGCTTTGGCATAGTCATTAAAGCAGAAGGAAATGTTTTTCTGGAACTCTTTAGCTTTTTCTATCACACAGTCAAAGGCTTTAGAATAGTCATTAAAGCAGATGGAGATATTTTTTGGAACTCTTTTGCTTTTTGTATGATCCAAACGATGTTGGACATTTGATCTCTGATTCCTCTGGCTTTTCTATATGCACCTTGAACATCTGGCCTCAGGTAAATTCAGATCCTTAAGACAAACAGCATTACTGTCAGCCAGTACTACAAGTGTTAAGTTGTAACCACTGTGGTTGCTGACCTAAAGTGCATTCTGAAGGAATTTATGGTGAAAAACAGTATGAGGCACACTGTGCTTTGGACACGTTGGCCTTTTTTATTTACTGATACCTCAGGAAAAGTTTCAGTGACCCTAGATCCTTGCCTCTTCCCCACACAGAAAAGCATGAAAATAATGAACTTGTGACCTCTGATCTCTGTGTTTCACAGCAATCTTTAACCAATGTGCACGCCTGACTGCATGTACTTCCAAGGCAACAATCATTACTGACTTCTCTGCTACGTCCTCCAAGCAGTTTCCTCAGAGCTATCTGTCCTGGATTGTAGTTCCCAGAAGACTCCAAATCCAACTTAAACTCACAACTCTCCTGTTATATGCTTTTCTTTAAGTAGACACTACTCTAGCTCACAGCTCTCCTTTAGCTCAGAGGCTTCACCCCTCTCCCCCAGAGCCTACAGCCTGCACCCTGGGACACAGAGCCCCACATCTTTCCCTCTGGGCTGCTGTGTTGGCATTTGCACTGAGTCTCTGTTCAGTCAACCCCAAGGGAGAGAGCCCTCCAGTCCTGCAGTCCCTGCAGTCTGCATTCACCAGCATGTCATCCTGAGGAAGGCAGATTCATCCCAGGGGTGGGGATTGCCTGAGAGCTGAGGAGTTCTGAAATTGATTTCCCATGTCTGGGTCCTCAGAATGGACTTAACCCACCCTGGTCACCTCTGGTTGTGGTGACTTTGTATCCTGCCCCACGGGAGGTTCAGAGTGAATCCCAGATCCACAGAACTACTCCGAGGGACCCTGTCCTCTCTGTCATGTCTCAGCACACACAGTGGGCAACTGAATTCTAGAGATAGGAAAGATCTTCCCCTCACTGTGCCTATGACAGCTCCCTTACATCCCTCTAGTCATCTGTCGTTTTCCAGAGTCCCTCTCCTGGTGACAGCTGCCACAAATCCTCTTTATCCCAAATCCCCACCCTCTCCCCTCACCTTCCATCAGGCCTCCCTCCCACTCCAGGAGACTCTTTAGCCCCTCTCTAGCCCTGCTCACAGGGCCTCTGTTACATCCTCACCCCATTTGTGGCCTCTCACCCAGCACCCTCACTGCCTCAGACGATCCCCTGAGGACCTTGCCTGCTCCCTGCATTCTGCAGGACACCTCTCTCCTGCCCACACACAAGTGTCTGTCTTAATGTCCTAGTGAGGCCTGAACTGAAAATCTCTCCAGGATCCAGAGAAAATCCAGACCTAGACCAGGCGTCCAAGGCACTTCCCTCAGGGCTTGGGCGAAAGGGAGGGGGTCTCAGAGAGAAAGAACATGACTCAAGTTCCTGCAGGGGTGACAGGGTTTTCTTCAAGTGAGATGACACCTTAGAAGTGCTTAGGACACTGCAACTCAGATGACTGATTATCTAAGATTCAGAGATGCGCCCATGGATGCCAGCTGACTCCTAGAGTGACCTCACTAAAGCAGCCACTGACTGGGGAAGCATCTCCAGCCTGTTTACTGGGCAGTGAACACTCCTGGAGACTGGGTTCCACTGGTCCTCCAGTGCTCAGGCCCAAGACCCCCACTGTGAACTCTTGCCCATCAACCTCAGCACCTGACTGTGTGAGCCCTGGCCTGATATGGGGTCTCTGCCCTGTTCCCCGTGAGAGCCTGAGCCTGTGTTTTCCACGTTGGCTCCCCAGAGTGGTTTGGGATTCCTTGCCTCCAAATCCCCACAACCAATCACTGCTGCTTGTGTATTCAAATCTGCACGGTGTTGGCATGACCAAAATGGGCCTGGAGTGTCCTCCTGGACATCTGAGAAAGGGGACTGCCCTCGGTCCAGGTTTGAGGCCTGGGTCGCCAGGGTGGCATCTTCCCCATCTGTGTCAAAGGCTGTGGTTGGTCACCCTGGGCAGTGGTGGACGGTTTGTCCATCCATGCACAGTACTTGCATTGTTACCAAATGGAACCCTCTCCCCTGTAGTACCTTCTACTTCCTGTGGTTCCATGGGGAGCCATTTTTTCACTCAGTCTTGTTGGTCCTGGGTGCGATCGGACTATTTGCATTTCTAACCATGCTCAGCCTCCCTCCTACACAACTGGTGAACTCCATGATGAGCAAAGGTCTAAGCATCCTGTTCACTGCAGCAGAGTGGTCTGCTCCAAGAATGATGTGATGTGGTAGTAAACAACCTTTCCTTCTCCTGCTTTACTGATGGACATCAGCTTTACTGACGGACAGCATTTTGCCAGCATCAATGAAAGTGAAAATCCTAAAAAAAAAGAAAAGAAAATCCTTACAAAATCCTCGTCCTTGTTCATTTACTGTTAACAATCCATTAACTTATTATACCACCTCAGTAGAATAAAGGAAAAAAAAACCGCATTATCATCTCAGTAGCTACCTAAAAAAGCATTTCACAAAATTCAGCAACCGTTCAAAATACAAAGACTCAAACTAGAAGCAGAAGGCAATATTTTGAATGTGATATAAAACATCTATGAAAAACCCATCGCTATCATCATACTTAGTGATAAAAGGCAGAAGTACTTCCCCTGAAAATCAAGAATTATAGAAGGATAACATCTCTTACCACTTCTATTCCAAATGGTTCTGGACAGGATAATAAAGCAAGGGAAAGAAACAAAATGAATCTACATTGGCAAAGAAGTAAAACTATTCTATTTGTAGATGATGTAATCTTTTGTGGGAGCTCTCAATGACCTTTTATATATTCCCACAGACACAGAGTCTGTCTAGTTGATCGTGTGGATTAAATCTGCAGCTTGTGCAGCTGGTGGGAGGGTTTTGAGTCTTCTTCCTTAGTCACACTGCCCTTGGGTTTCAATTGTGGTTTTATTTCCACCTCTGGATATGGGCGGTCCACTGGGGTTTGCTCCTGAGTCTGCCTTGGAGGACTTGGGTTTGCCCGTGTGAGGGCCAGGTGTGGAGGTGGTGCAGCTGCGTGAGTCACAGGGGTTGTGGCAACATCAGGTACACAGGGGAGTTGGCGGCTAGGGCAGCAGGAAGTATAGTGCTCTAGAGGGGTATGGCAACCAGTATTGGCCAATACACTCCAGTATTCTTGCCTGGAGAACCCCCTCCCTGACAGAGAAGCCTGGCAAGCCACAGTCCACAGGGTCACAAAGAGTCGGACACTACCAACGTGACCCTGCATGCACAGACATAAGACTTTTTTTGTCTCTGGCAGCTCTGCCCCAGTGCGAGTTGAGCGTGAACGTTGCACAGCAGCTTGGCGTGCAGGGACCCTGGCGGTGCCAAGTGTGCAGGGACATGGACTGCCTCTGCCACAGGAGTTATGGCCCTATCAGAGTCTTTTTTCGAGGCTCTTGTAGCTGGCGATCAGAAGGCCTCTTTGGCCTTTTTTTCTCCATAGCTCCGCCCATTCAGGCACTTAGAGGGCTTCCTTACCTGGGATCCTTCTCTGTTGTTCAAGCATCAGGCACTTAAAGGGGCACCGTGGGTGTGGTCCTACTCTGTAGTTTGGTGCATCAGTCACTTAAAGAAGCACCCTGGGTGTAGTCCTACTCTGTAGTTTGGTGCATCAGTCACTTAAAGAAGCACCCTGGGTGTAGTCCTACTCTGTAGTTCAGTGCGTCAGGCATTTGATGGGCCAGCCTCTCTATTGTTCAGCTGCCAGTGCTGGCGTGTTCGAGAGGCAATGGTGATGGCTCCACGCCCTACACATGACTCAGCAGTATCACCTTACTTCCATGGCTGCCCGAATTTCCTCCACAGGTATTTCCCACCACAGTCTCCTCCCTTACATCCTGTCCATCAGTCTCCCTGCAGTCAACAGCGCCCCTCGCCCTGGGATTGTTCCACAATCCCTAAACTCCAGCTCCCAGCCACTGCACCATCTAGGGTATGTATGGCTGTGGCAAGGATGTCAGATTCACACTCCAGTTAGGGTGCCACGGATGAGCTGTTTCACTCTCAGCCTGAAATGTTTCTCCTCTGACTCAGACAATTGCCCCATCAGGGTTTTGGACCCTTGCTTCAGTTCCCCAACTGACCGAGGACAGGTCCAGCCCTACTAACACTCCTGTTTTTTCTCCGTAGTTGCCTCATCCTACCGAGTTTTGTGTGGGCCTATATATTCTTTTCCACTGGTCAGGTGCTGCTATCTGTGCTCGGCTGGTGTTCTGCATGCACTTCTGTGTCTGAAGGTATATTCCTGATGTATCCTTGGAGAGAGATGTATTCCCCATCCAACTACTCCGCCACCATCTTGTCGATCCATGATATAATCTTGTGTATAAAAAATTGTGAAGAACCACCCTCTCCCCACAGAAACTGTTAGACCTAATATAGGGGCTCGACAGGTTTTACAGAATACAAGGTCATATACAAAGGGCAAATAGATTTCTATACACGTTCAGGACTTGTACAATACAAATTACAAAACATTGCTGAGTGGAATGAAAGACACTCTAGATGAGTGGAAATTTTACTTCAGTTCAGTCGCTCAGTCGTAACTGACTCTTTGGGATCCCATGGACTGCCGCATGCCAGTCTTCCCTGTCCATCACCAACTCCCAGAGCTTGCTCAGAGTTTTACGGACTTTGGAGATCACATTTGTGGATTGGAAGACTCACTATTGTGTTAAGATGGCAGTACTCCCCTAATAGAGGCCTATCAAAGTTCAAACTGCTCTTTTCCCCTGGAAATCAACAAACTGATCCTAGAATTGTAAGAATTAAATGGGTCCTGGGATAGCCAAAACAGTGTGGAGAAAGAACAAGTAGTTACACTTCCCAATTTCAAACCCCACTTCAAACCTACAATAATCAAGACATTATGGTACTGACATAAGGATTGTATATAGACACATAATGGAATGGAATGGAGAGTCAAGAAACAAGCCCATATTTCTATGGTCAGTTGATTATTGTGAGGGGTGTAGAGGCCATTCAATAGCAAAGAAAAATGTTTGAACAAATCGTCTTGGAATAACAGGATGTTCACATGCAAAAGAATCAGTTTCAACCTCACACTGTATATAACAATTAACTGGAAATTGATAAAACACCTAAATATAGGAGCTAAAACTATAAAGTACTCAGAAGAAAACAGAGATGTAAATGTGAATCTTGGATTAGGCAATGATTTCCTAGATATGATACAAAAAGCACAAGCACCAAAGGAAACAAAAATAGGCAATTTGGAATCATCAAAATTAAAACTTGTATCCTTCAAGCGATACTATCAAGAATGTGAGATATCTAGGGCACCTACTGAATGCTGGCAGGGAGCCTTGAAACCCAGGCGGACCAGAGGAACTCCAGAGCAACCCTGTATGATGTGTGGGTGGGGAGCGAGGGGGGAGGAGTTGGGGAGGCTAGTTGGGGTTCGTGTTCCTGAGGGTCAACTAGGGGAGGACAGGTTTTCCTACACCTGCAGAGTGCGGATGGGGCGGGACACTTGGGTTCGCAAATGCTCCCTTGGGCTATTTGCCATCAGACTCCTTCCTCCACTCCTATACACTGGCAACCACAGATATATTTCTGTGCCTATACTTGTGCCTTTTCCAGGAATCCATTGACATGAAATCATATAATATAGCTTACTGTGTCTGACATCTCTCATTGGCACAGCTGAGATGAATCCTTGCTGTTACATGCATTAGTAGTTCCTTTTTAAGTGACTGTGTAGTACTTTTTGTATGAGTATAAGCTTATGTTTTTCTTTCCTCTGTATACCAGTTGTTGAATAGTTGGGCTATTTCTAGGTTTGGCTATTAGGAGTACATGAGTAGAATATTTGAGTAAAGGTCCTTGTGTGAGCATGTTTTCCTTTCTCTTGGGTAAAATTAAAACTCCTAGTAAGTACGAAAATTCCCACTATAATAGAATAAGAAGAAGAATGTGGTACTGGAGAAGAGTGAAGAACTAGCTACAGAAGGAATGAAAAGGCTAAGCCAAAGTGGAAAAAACACCCAGTTGTGGATATGTCTGGTGGTGAAAGTAAAGCCCGATGCTAAAAGAACAATATTGTATAGGAACCAGAGGTATATTCAGAGAAATCAGTTACCAGTTCAGAGATTTAAATGTGCAGTGCTCCAAGCAAAAAATGGCAACAGAGGTATGGATGTATGTATTTATTCCATGGAAATGAGTAAAGCCATTGCAAGCATGATGGAAAACCCAGAAGCAGAGAAAGAAATGGTTCATCAAAGCCTGTATAAAAATAGGTATTAAAAAACTTAATACCTATTTCTGTCATGAGTGTCTTCCTGAGACACATTCTCCACCAAGGGTAACCTGGGACTACCTATCACCACAGTTTGTGGATGCGTAAGCTAGACTGCCCTGGAAGGAAAAACATATAGTCTTCAAGCCCTTTTCTCATCCTCCAGAGACCCTGCGGTTCCAGGACTCTACCTCAGTGGCGGGAAAACCTCAACCTGCACTGCAGATGCCCAACTCAGGGAGCATGCGCAGGGTGTGCGCACGCGCCTCTTTCTGCGCATGCGCCTTAGTGCGCATACGCCTTCCTGAGCGCATTCTGTGAGAACCGTTGGGCCTGAGACGGGTGAGTTTATTCAGTTCCGGTTCATTCTCACTACTTGAGACTCACCAGGTAGGTTCACAAATCTGTCCTGTCTGGAGTTTAAGTGCTTGTGCGTGTCAGGGGGAGCCAGCGAGCTTCGGGCGGGTCGGGCAGTGCCATCTGGGGCCTTTGAGGAGGAAGGCCCTCGAGGTCGTCATCTTCCTCCTCACAGGTGTCGCGACGCCCTAGATCTTGTCCTGGTGGCTGGAGAGGAAGGGCGGTGGGCAGAGGAGGGCAGGGGGTCAGATGACAGTGTGGGGAGCCTTGGGGGTGCTGTTTGAGATATCTGGCTCATTGGAGCCCTGGAAGTGATAACAGAGCACAGAATCTGCGGCCGGGTGTGGGACCTGGGCAGGGGGCAGTGTGGGCGATTAAGGAAAGGCCTAGAAACAGAACCGCAGTGGGTTTGTGACCCTATCACGAGTTTTGTGGTAAGGTGCCAAGAGAGAAGTGGACCGGTATGCTCTGTATGCAGACTCACCTCAGCCACAGACGCTGAGAAAATCGCCATAGTCAGGCTGTAAAGACTAACCCATTCTTCCTGTTCCCACTGAATTCCAAGGGAGTTGGGGAAAATAGGTCTGGTGAATAGGAGTGTGACAAGAGCAGTAGTCCTGAATTTTTAAATCCCTAGCAGTATTTCACTAACTATCTTCATGATGGAGAATTCTGTTGTGAAATCAAACTTCCTCACAACAATTCTCTGTCTTGTTGTGTACCTTAAGGTGATTTCTCTGCCAGCTTAGCGAAGATACACATGGCTTTGCAAGCAACTGTATTTGGTGTCATTGGAATGCATGTACACCCATACTTTCTTTTGAAAGTATTTTCACAGTTTTAAAACACAGGAAGTCAACATATGGTCATAAAAGTGATCAAATATAGCTGTACTCTTAAAAAAATTTTCTAAATCACAATATTCTACTTTCAGGGAGAAATATGAGTGGGCAAGTGGCATCAACATTGGGATCTACAGGTCAAGATTCTTCCCAGCTGGATGAACCTGTGGTTGTGAGTACCTTAGCATTTGATATTTTCTATTAGCACAAATTTACTTTTGAGAAAATGATGTTAAGTAATGCAGATGCAGTGATAAAGGACTTCCGTGCTGATAAAGGGTGACAGTTTGTCTTAGGAAGGAACACTGATCCAGATATATTACAGTCTGGCGTTGCCTGGATGAGTATACTGTGAAATTCCCTGGAAATGTGCACAGTGACTCCCTCCTCCTGCTTATTAACAACAGATTGCACACTTCCATCCCAGCATAGATTTAAATAGCTTCCAAAGTCTTTCTGGGTAACTCTTATGAGAGCTAACTCTTCTCTTTGGGAATCGTAACTTTAGTAAAAGTAAGTACACAGAATTGTGTTGGGAAAACGTTGTTAGGCTTACTTATGATTAGATGTATCTGTGTATTATGTATATTTATGCTGTTAGATGTGTTAACAACAAAAAGTTTTATTTGCATGCACACTCTCCTAGGACCAGCAGCCCAGTGTTGAGCAACCTCAACAAGAGGAAGCACCAGTTGAGATTCAGGATATCACACCTGGAAAGGAGGAAGTCAATGGAGAGGATCCAGTGAATCATGATGAAGAGAAGGAGAAGGATGCCCCTGGAGGTAACGTGTATGTGTGTATCATGTCTTAAGACATAACCAGTAAGAGGAGGAAAGGAAACATTAGAAAAGGACTTCAGACAGTTCCTAAAAACCTGAGTAGAGTATAGTTTGCAGGTTAGTGTGGTCGCTCAAATGTTGCCGTGTTTTCAAGACAAAGAGAAGGGGACAACTGAGTTGTCTGAGGACAGCCCTGGGAAAGGAAAATGGTCATAACATCTGGAAAATTCTGCTTTCCTTTTTCTCCAGCAAAATATTCCTGGAATAATGCTCCTGAGGTTCTTATTCATCACATTTTTACCAAACTAGCCCAAGGCTTTTAATTCGTAACACTGACGGGATCAATATTATCATTCCCTTGTTTATAGTGTATGCTTTACAGCTGAATTCACACATTTTTTTTTTAAAGATTCTGACCTGGAAACTGATCTCCAGGAATTGGCTTTGGCAAAGACTGGGGATCAAGGCGGAGATGGTCCTGATGTCAAGGAGGAGATTGCATCAAATACAGAGACTGTTGAAATGCCAGAGGAGGTATGTCATCCATTCAGAAAGTAATTTATATGGTTTCTGTTTTTCAGAATATTATATCTTTAATAATATAGAGGGAAAAATACTATTATTTTAATAACAGAGTTCCCATATTCTTTGAAAGATTGTTCAGACCCCAGATGCCTGAGTGCCTGACTTACAGACTTGCAAATAAAGAAACAGACAGGATCAAAGCCATATCGAATTGAAAATAGGAAACCGTTTCCTTCTCTTGAGTATAAGTACTTTAACCAACAGCTAATAATTTTCAGGTTCTTTTATAATTTCTGCTTGTAACAAATATGGAATGCATCTGTAATAAATATCAGTTAATATGAAATATGCTCAGGTATTCATGTAGGTTCTAGTACCAGCTTTAACATAATGTGTGTGATTCTGTGAAATCCCTTAACTTCTAAACTCAACTTTACTCATGTAAGTTGTGAATTCAGAACAGATACACTACAGTGCTCATTGTTCAATGCTAATTTTTGCATTCTCTGGTTCTCTTCGATGGCATGCATACAAATGTACTCTGTTTTTCATGATTCATTTATCATAAAATAGCATCTTCAGTCAAATTATAACAGGGGAATTGAGATTTCATTTTCTGATGGGGAACACATGTACACCTGTGGCTGATTCCTGTCGATGTATGGCAAAAACCATGACAATATTGTAAAGTAATTAGCCTCCAATTAAAATAAATAAATAAACTTTTGTTTAAAAAAGAAAATGACCCAACATTCTGCTTTATGTTTGTTAAATTCTCTCAAATTCTGAATTCTCTAGCTCTTAAAAAGCAGTTGCATTTAAAATCCTTTCCCCAATGAAGCATGAAATGACTGAACAATGAAATGGCCAAAGATAGTCTAGTTTCCTGTGTCTGTGGCTGATCAAGTTGAGAGAGTGCATGTAGTCAGTGCTATTCAAGGCAGGTGTGAGTAAGATACACATGCCAAGCACACTACCTGCCCCCACGTTTGGTCTGTGTTTTTTTTTTTTTTTTGAGGGGGCTGCTTATTTTGGAGAAGGAAATGGCAACCCACTCCAGTATTCTTGCCTGGAGAATCCATGGAAGGAGGAGCCTGGCAGGCGACAATCCATGGGGTCGCAAGGAGTTGGACACGACTGAGCGACTTGACTTCACTTTGCTTATTTTAGTTGGAGGAGAATTACTTTGCAATACTATGATATTTTTTGATGATGGTTTTTGCCATACATCGCACTGTCACTCATAAAGTACTAATAAAAATCTGAGCCTCATGATATAATCATCTCTAACCATATCAAATATGTTATTTTTCCTCTTTGATGCATCAGTTTAAAAGTTTTGAAGGTCAAAGTCTGTAACTCTAGTTCTTCCCACGTAATCAACTTAGTATCTTTCACCTACGTGTTTTCCAAATTGTTGACAATTAATTGCATGACTCCGATTTTAAAGGAAGAACTTCATAGTTAGGGAAGAATTTACTGTGTATTAGCCTCCTAAACATTTTCATTTTACATTTTTGTTCCATTCCATTAGAACATTTAGACGAAAATAGCACTTCCAGACTACCTCCATGTAACTACAGAACATGATTAAAATGTTCTCATAGAAAAATCTTCGCCCTAAATATGTGTGGTACTTGAAAAGACCAATACATAAATTACAAAGTACATAAATATAAAATCCTACATCCAATATAAAAGGTAAGAAAAAGAGCAACAGAGTGAACGGAAGGGAAAAAGAAAAAGATACTTAATATAAGACAGGTATCAATTATTAGGAAGAGGAAAATAAATTCAACTAATAAATAAAGACAATGTGCTAGTTTACATAATTTTTAACATGTATATATACATTTTTTAAAATATTCTTTTCCGTTGTGATTTATCACAGGAGATTGGACATAGTTCCCTGTGCGGTATAGTAGGACCTTGTTGTTTATCCATTCTGAGTGTAATAGTTTTTATCTGCCAACCCCAAATTCCCAGTCCATTCCTCTCAGTTTACATAACTGTGAAGAAAATGGACAAAGCCCAAGTACACATAATAAGAAATATGAACAAGACACTTAACAGTATATTACAGAATTAAAACAGTATAATCTGCAATTCAGATATTTTCATAATATTGATGAAATGGCTAATAGGATAGAAAAACAAATATTTAACATACCCCACAGTAACTAAATAACTAAACATCACAGATACCTTGGATGAACTTTTGAAATTGGTCAGAGTTGTCTCTCACAAACCATTATCCTTTAGAAACAAGGAAAAATATCTTCTTTTCCAGACTTTCTTTCTGTCTTCCTACTTGCTTTTCTGTCTCACGCATACTCCCTCTTGCTCTCCCTTTTCTTTTCTTCTCTCCTTTTTTTCTTTCTTTTTTTGGTTTGGCTGTGAGAAATGGTCCTATTTCTGCTTCACATTTTGATGTCACCATGTTGCCAGTGATAGTAATGACTTAAAATTAGTGTCACCATCTAATCTATTATACCAACTGGAATGCTTTCCAGGGTGAAAAGAAACATTTAGAATTATGTGAGGGCCACAAGGAAAGCGGGAGCAAATGTTGAACCAACTTAAAACAACCATATCAGGGATAAACTAAAACAAATGAAAATTTCTATACTTTTCCACAGTAGAGAAGAAACAAATGTAATACTGGCCTTTTTATTTACTTTACTTAAGCAGTAACAGAGGTAACAACTATTTAGCTATCCTATATTCACAATATTATTTCAAATCAATACATGTAAATGATACTTTTGGGGGATGTTTTTGTTTCATTTTTTGTGTATTTTGTTTTCCTTAGGTTGTTGTTTGTTGTTAGATATTTTACTGAATGTGTACACAGTTTTGCCTTCTACTGAAACTACATTCTGATAGGTTCCATTGATTTATTTGTTCTGAACTCAGTGTCCTTGTTTTCTTGTATAACTAGGAAGAGTAGTGTGTTTTTAAAAATACTCATAATGTGCCTGAAAAGTCTTTAAAATTTCTAGAGAGGATGAACTGAAGGTAAGCCAAAGGGTTACCCTTAGTGTTCTTGCTTTAGTCCATTTTATAGAACTACAACTGCAGTGAACTTTGTATACCTCTCCTCTCATCGAAATAAAGTTCTGCTAAGTAAGTTTAATGTTTATATTATAGGTGAAGGGGAACCATTTGCTTGAAAGAAGATAAACTGAAACCATCTATGCTGTTCTTATGCTGTTTATTTGACTGTTAAAGTTCTGTCAATAAAGTTTCATTTTCTACTTGCAAATTTTTTGTTAACTTTTCCCTGGGTATTTAATGTTATTGAAACTTCATGGTTTGTGATTTTCATTGTCTAGTTGAGGATGTATGTAGAGATAGAATATTTGTATATAGACTTTCGGTCCACCAACTCCTCTAACTATGCATATTAATTCCACAAATGTAGATCTAGATTGTTTTTGCTTTTCAAAATATACTATTATATTTGATATCAACAGTTTCTACTGGCTTAAACCTTAAACCTTTCCTCATTTTGCAGCATTGAACAAACCTAGCGAGAATAGTCTTGACTAAAACAGGTGATAATCGGCATTTTTCCTGATAGGAAATGAAAAATCTTCTCCATTTCAACCTGTTTACATTGCTTTTTTGTAGATATACTTTACCAGAGTAAGTTCTATTCTATTCCTAGTTTCCTAGGAATATAGATTAATCTATAATTAAATATAGATTAATTTTCATCAAACACTTACAATGCATCAATTGTGATGATCACAGAATTGTTTTCCTTCCATTTTTCTATTACTGTGGCGAATTGCATTGGTAACCTTATACACGTAAACCACCCTTGCACTTCTGGGGTTAACAAAATTTGGTCATAACATATTCTTAGGTGTAATCTACATGTTAATACATATATATACATATATATATATACCACACATAAAAATTTCATAAAAGCCTTTGGTCTTCTCTTGAATATATGGGTTTACAAAATGTGCCACCCAGATCTCATATGGTCCCTGATACAATCATTGACAGAGAAACATTTTTTTAATACTTAATAAACTTGTATTGTCCTACAGAGAAATGAAATGCCAAAGCCATTGTTAAAGGTTCTAGGGAGACAGAGAATAAAAACTGCTTGTCAAATTCCATGGCAAATGCCACAGCGTCTCTTTCACACTCTTCTGACTTGCCTTCCAAGTTTTTTTGGGTACAGGGAGAGAGCAGCCACAAACATCTTTTCTTTTCCATGACATCTTCCATTGGCTTGATAGTCACCAGATCTCAGAAGCCCTCCAGCGGTGCTGTGTGTGTGTGTGTGTGTTAGTCACACAGTTGTGTCTGACTCTTTGCAAACCCACAAACTGTAGCCCGCCAGGCTTCTCTGTCCATGGAATTCTCCAGGCAAGAATACTGGAGTGGTTGCCATTCCCTTCTCTAGAGGATCTTCCCAACCCAGGGATCTAAGCCTGGTCTCCTGCATCACAGGCAGATTCTTTACCGTTAGAGGTACAGGGAAGTCTTCCAGCTGTCTGATTTCTGCCCTGATATCCTTATTATTACATAATAACAAAATGCTTACATCTCTGTCCCGCATCTGTATCCTCATGCACCAAAAAATATATTTATGCAACAAACGACCTATTCAGAATGCACTCTGCTTAGGGACTAAGAGGGGAATATAAATAGCAGCTGTTGTGCCCTTACAGAGGTCTGAAAATCCAGGTCCAAAAGGACTGAAAATGGGAGGTAAAGAATGGTAAAGATGGTAAAGAATCCACCTGCAGGGTTGGAGACCTGGGTTCGATCCCTGGGTCGGGAAGAACCCCTGGAGGAGGGCATAGCAACCCACTCCAGTATTCTTGCCTGAAGAATCCCCATGGATAGAGGTGCCTGACTGGCTACAGTCCATGGGTCGCAAGGAGTTGGACACGACTGAGCGACTAGGCACAGCACGTGACATAATTAAGAGTCTGGATACTGGCTCTGACACAGTGTGTGTGAAGGTGAGAAAGGTATTTACATCCTTTGGATCCGTTTCCCTATTTCTAAAATGGAAATTACAAGTTTACACTAAATATTCGTTATGAAGAATAAACAAGATAACATGTGAAATAAGCATTCCTTTGCAAATGGATTTGGCTTATTCTACTCCAATTTTAATTTAAACTTTCAAAATTTTATTTTCATTTACCTTTACAACTACAATTCTCTCAAGTGATACAGATATTGAATTTTAAGCAGACTATAAGACTAACTTTTAAAATGAATCGCACTTCAGGAACATATTTTGTCTAAATAAATATATTGAATCAATAGCAGTGCAGCTGGTATCAGACATAGTATCCATTCTAAGGTTGGTTTGTAAATGAGGACTGACAAGGCTACCCTCAGTCATAGTATGTAGTGAAAACTATGATCCTTGCTGTGTGTGATGACAAAATAAGCTGATATTCTGGTCACGCAATATCACACAACTCAACACCAGACTCTGTCACATAGTCAGGCAGCCAGTCCCTAAGTAACACTGCAGGGGCTACAGGACCACACAGTGTACCAATGAGTTGTTAGTTTGTCACCTTCTACGGGCTTGGCCAGTAAGGAGACAATGAACCCGAATGGATTCAGATTCTAACTGACAGACAGTGCAGAAGCAATATGCCCCTGGTGTCAGTTGCCTTGTCCCTAGTCCCACGGTTTGACACTGAATTGGAAGGCCTCAGTAACAGGCACCGCAGGTGGTGGGTCTCTGCCAGGAAGGAGCCCACAGCTGTGCCCTATGGACTGAGCAGCTCTGTAGTCCACAGGTGTACTCTCAGCTGGGGCTAGGGAGACCACCCTATATTCAGCCGAAACCAGAGGTGGGTGAGTAGCAACTTTGTGTCACCTCCAGCTGGAAAAGGAGGCAGGTGAGAAATGGCCTCATAGTAGTTCTTCATCAGGCTGCTTATCTCTCCTTGCTACAAGAGCAATCAGTAGATTCTCTGCCAGGATTCAAGTCAGCCTGCAGTTTAGCCTTCTACGTAGCCTAAGTGGGAACATGCAAGGTCACCAGGCCACCAAGACAGAGCCACACCCCTACAGTGTCTGGAACAAGACACAAGGCTTTATGTATGGTGCTACAAATATGACACCTATATACTGACTCCTACATGGAGGAGATGCTTTTCCTGTCAGTCATTAAAAATATCCCTTCATTTAGTACACACACATTGATTACTAGCATGTTTCAGGACCTATCTGCAATGCTTGCAATAACAAGACCAGTGATGTGAGGTGGATGATGGGAATATCACACTGGTGGACCAGACAGACACATAAACAGAAAAGAAGTGCAAGGGAGATACACAGGGAGTGGACCTAAGGGGAGGGGGGACACAGTGAGTGGGGTGGCCAAGAAGCAGGAGGAAAGCTAGAAGATGAGGTTCATTGTAAGAGTGAAAGAGGTTATATATAACATAGTCGTGCTTTGACCCAGGCTGTGGATGAGAGTCCCAACCTCCCCTGCATCACTCTCCCTTTTGAGGGTGATGTCTGGGAGTCTACAAATTCTGAAGGGAAAGGAGAAAGAAAATACATAGTGCAGGGGGTACATGCACCCGCCTGATAGAGATGTAGGTGCAGGTTGTTACAGTAACCAGGTGGGGATGAGCAGAGTTGGATTCAGTGACTCAAGGATGAAATGTGGAAGTGAATGTAAAAGGAGAAAACACGTTGAGAGGGGTAAACAGCTCCAACTCCCATTTCTGTAGCAGGGGAGGTTCTCCATTACTGTTGTGAGAAGGCTGCCTGGTCTGAGCTCTGGGAGGGAGTGATGAGCATTCTAAGGACCCACATCAAACCTAAGCAGGGGGTGCTGAGTTTGTGAAGACATAAGTCTCAGCCTTCACCACTGACAGACACAGAAAGCTTCTTAGCCCTTAGCCCTTAGCCCTTAGCACCTTAGCTTCTTAGCTTCTTAGCACCTTAGGGAAGCTCAAAGGGAAGGTGGAGGTGGTGGTGGTTGTTCATTCGCTCAGTCATGTCCGACTGTTTACGAGCCCATGACCTGCAGCACGCCAGGCCCCTCTGTCCTACACTATCTCCCTGAGTTTGATCAAATTAATGTCCATTGTGTTGGGCGATGCTATCTAATCTTCTCACCCTCTGTCGCCCCCTTCTCCTCTTTCCTTCGATCTTTTTGCATCAAGGTCTTTTCCAATGAGTCGGCTATTTGTACCAGGTGGCCAAAGTATTGCAGCTTCAGCATCAGTCCTTCCAGTGAATATTCAGAGTTCATTTCCTTTAGGATTGGCGGGTTTGTTCTCCTTGCTGTCGAAGGGATTCTCAAGGCTCATCTCTAGGACCACAGTTTGAAAGCATCAAGTCTTTGGCACTCAGCCTTCTTCATGATCCAACTCACATCTGTCCATCACTACTGGAAAAACCATAGTTTTGACTCTACAGACCTTTGTCAGCAAAGTGATGTCTGTGCTTTTTAATATGTTGTCTAGGTTTGTCATCGGCCTCCCCAGGGGCTCAGCGGTGAAGAATCTGTCTGTAATGCAGCACACTTAGGAGATATGGGTTCAATCTCTGGGTCAGGAAGATATCCTGCAGGAGGGCATAGCAACCTACTCCAGTATTCTCGTCCAGACAATCCCCTGGACAGAGGAGCCTGGCAGGCCCCGGTCCATAGGGTCCTAACGAGCCAGACACTACTGAAGCGCCTGAGAATGCGTGCAACCTAGGTTTGTCATCGCTTTCCTTCCAAGGAGCAAGTGTCTTTTAATTTCGTGGCTGAAATCACCATCTGCAATGATTTTGGAGATCAAGAAAATGAAATCTGTCACTGTTTCCACTTCCCCCCCTTCTATTTGCCATGAAGTGATAGGTCCAGATGCCATGATCTTAGTTTTCTAAATGTTGAGTTTTAAGCCAGTTTTTTCACTCTCCTCTTTCACCCTTATCAAAAGGTTCTTTAGTTGCTCTTCCCTTTCTGCCATTAGAGTGGTATCATCTGTGTATCTGTGTATCTGAGCTTCTCGATATTTCTCCCAGCAATCTTGACTCCAGTCTGAAATTTTGCATGATGTACTCTGCATATAAGTTAAATAAGCAGCATGCCAATATACAGCCTTGTCATACTCCTTTCCCAATTATAAAGCAGTCAGTTGTTCCAACTCTGGTTCTGTTGCTTCTTGACCCGCATACAGGTTTTTCAGGAGACTGGTCGAGTAGTCTCGTACTGCCCTCTGTTTAAGAATTTTGTGTATCTGTTGTCATCCACGCAGTTAGAGGTCTTAGTGTAGTCGATGACACAGAAGTAGATGTTTTTCTGGAATTCCCTTGCTTTCCCCATGACCTAAGAGATGTTGGCAATTTGATCTCTGGTTGCTCCGCCTCCTCGACACCTAAGTATATCTGGAAGTTCTTCGTTCACATACTGTTGAAGCCTAGCTTGGAGGAGTTTTCTAACCAGGAGGCTTCAGAAATTGGGGACAATCTAAGTGGAGAAGCCTATGAAATTGGATGGTGTGAAGGAAGCCTGATAAGAGAGAGAAGAAAAGGAAGCTCTCCTTTCGATGTTGGTAGCAAAGTGGGCAGAGGCTAGACCATGCCTTCAAGTTCTTGTGTAGAAGAGTAGCCTTTATCTACAAAATCATAGACAGTTCTGTAAGAGAGGGAGGGAGAGGGCAGGAAGAGGGAGACAGACACCCTGAGTGGATGTGAGAGACCCGTTAGAAGGGGGTTGACAATTAAATGGAGGGAGGCTTTGTACTAGAGCAGATGTGCTGGAATTGGGAAAAAGTAGACGCATTAGACATTTTCAAAGTAAAATGGACAGAACTCAGCAAGAATTGAGGTGAAGGAGAGGGAATTGTAAACATGGTTTAGACTAAGTTTCTGTGTCCTGTCATAAGAGTACAAAGATGTCATGGGGAATTCTGGAAGTTGGCCAGGTCTGGGTAGAAATCCAAAATGCGATCTTTATGTTTTTGAGCTCATGGTCTACATGGACACAATAACCAGTATTTAAATACTTAAAATTTCCTTTTCCTAAAAAAAAAAAAGTATTGAGGTTTTTTATTATTATTACCGTGTAGTGTTCCTTTGTATACTCGTATACTCTTTGGTCTTTCTCTCATGTGTATACCAGTTGTTGAATAGTTGGATTGTTTCTAGGTTTGGCTATTAGGAATACATGTGTGGAATATTTGAGTACAGGTGTTTGTGTGAGCATGTTTTCATTTCTCTTGGGAAAGTTGTCTAGGAGTAGAATTGCTGGGTCATATAAGGCTTCCCAGGTGGCCCTAATGGCAAAGAACCCATCTGCCAATGCAGGAGACTCAGGTCTGATCCCTTGCTCTGGAAGATCCCCTGGAGTAGGTAATAGCAACCCGCTCGTTTTCTTGCCTGGAAAATTCCATGAAGAGGGGTCCTGGCAGGTTAAAGTCCATGGGGCCCCAGAGAGTTAAACACGACTGAGCGCCTGAACACACACGCACACACATACATGGTAATTTATGTATCTTAGAATCTAAACTGTGTCCTCTGTAGACAACATACACATGGATTTTTTTTTTAACTGTTCTCTCAATGTCTGCCTTCTGGTTGGATTGTTTTAGCTATTGACATTTAATGTTGATACAGTCTTACATCTGCCAATATATATTTCTGTCTCATGTCATTTTGTTCTATGGTCCTCATTTTACTGCTTTCTTTTGCATTCAATGGATATTTTCTAATGTAGCATTTTAAACTCTTGACTGAGTTTTTCCACTACTTTTAAGTTATTTCCTTAGCTGTATGCCACCGTTAACACCTTACTTTATCACAATCAGCTTGAAATTTACACAAATTCTAATGAGATACAGAAACATTACTCCCATATGGCTCTATTCTGGTTTCCCTCTTTTCCTCATATTGTCACATATATAATAAATCTATAAAGAGAAAGTCCA
Source organism: Cervus elaphus (assembly GCF_910594005.1). NCBI lineage: Eukaryota > Metazoa > Chordata > Mammalia > Artiodactyla > Cervidae > Cervus > Cervus elaphus. The sequence continues at coordinate 122,480,173 of NC_057848.1, read as the reverse complement.
TTAATACACTCTTATTGTTATTATATATTACATTATGTGATGAAAAGCTGATATACAGCAGGATATCAGGTATCTATAGCTTCTGTTATATTCACATTCTTTGTCAGGACTTCTGATTCTTTGCATATGTTTGTATGGACTTGACACCATCCAGACTTGTTTCCTTACTTAATACAGCTTTGCTCCCAACCACCTCCTTTGTGCTGTTACAGCGAATATATTACAGTCCATGTGTCATTGGCCCAACGACAATTGGGCTTCTATGATGGCTCAGACAGTAAAGAATCTGCCTGCAATGCAGGAGACCCGGGTTCAGTCCCTTGGTCAGGAAGATCCCCTGGAGGAGGGAATGGCTAACCATTCCAGTATTCTTGCCTGGAGAATCCCATGGACAGAGGAGCCTGGCAGGCTACAGTAATGGGGTTGCCAAGAGTCAGACATGACTGAGCTACTACCACTTTCACAACAATAATTTATGTGACATTGTTTTAGACAGTTGCTTTTTAAACACAGGAAGAAAGGAGTGAACTATGTATCCATAAAGAATTTTTGTTCATATAATTACCTTTACCAGTGCTCTTTGCGTTTTCACATGGATTCTGATTAACATCTGAATTCACTTATTGAAGCCTGAAGAACTTCTTGTAGTTTTTCTTGTAAGCCATTTCTACCAACACATACCCTGAGTTTTTTTTTAAATTTTGGCATACCTTTACTTTACTTTCATTTCTATTTTCTTAAGCCACTTTATCGTGGTGTGTATGACATGTAAAAAGCTGTGTACACACCCGTGAAATCATCACCAGCTTCAATATACAAAACTGAACTGTATTTCTATACTAGTGGTGAATACTCCTAATAAGTAAGAAAATTCCAGTTAGAATAAAAGGAACTTAGGAATTGGTTTAATCAAGGAGGTGTAAGATTTGTACATTGAAAATGACAAAACCAGTTGAAAGAAATTAATGAGAATTTAAGTAAATGGTAATTTATTATCAGTGGGCACTAGAGTTTCCTTTACAAATTTGCTGTCATTGTACACACATCTCTGAGCATGTGGGAATATCTCCTTAAGGCACATTCATAGCAGTGAGACTGCTGGATCAAACACTTCCTTGGCTAAACAGACATATCTGGAGTACCTACCATGTGCATGTGCCTGACACTGTTCTAAACGCCAAGGAGGCATCACAGAGTTGGACTAACACATGTCCCTCTTTCATGAAGGCAAATGCTGCTGAGGGTGAGGGCAGGATGGAATGTAAATTCTGATGAGCGCTGCCACAGACCCCTGCAAAGGTGTTTTACCAGTTCACACTGGCCTCAGTGGGGCAGGGGAGTGAGTGTGCCTTTACTGGCATCTTGGCAGCATTTGTAGGGTGGGAGGTCTAGGCAGGAGGCTGGACTCCTTATGTCCAGTTCCCTAGCAGAGCTTCAAGTCCACAACTAGGAATGATCCACATAGGGATTTCGGGGGACGTGAATACCCTAGGTGTCCATACCCTTGGTTGTGACATCACAAAGTGTATTTGTCAAAGCATGGGAGGTATCTGACCCTTTGGTGGCACTGCACCCTGAGTGTGCCATCTCTGACCTGGAGATAAGTCTGTGAGCCAGGGACTGAGGGTGCTGAAACCTTGAGGGGTTTACTATGTCTTGGGCTATGAACTTTGGAGTTTGGAGGATGCGGGGTACCATGGTCTGAGGTCTCTTTGTGGTGGCTGCATGAAACATCGTGACAGAGCTGTATGCGTTCACCATACCAGTGCTCTGTGCAGTTGGTGTGACCGTGTCCTATGGTGTGAGCTGTGATTGCGACTTCTGTGTCCAGGCTGTGAGGTCTCTGTGCTGTCGGGTTTCTCCATGGCCGCTTATGAAGTTGCTAAAATGCAGGTCGGCCTGTATTTGAATTTCATCTCACTTATTGAGTCTCTAGAGTTTCCGTTTGGTGGATTGTTTGGAGTTGGGTGTCCAGTGCAGTGAGGTTTGACAGGTGCTATTTCCTTGGTCCATATCTGGTCGAGTGTATCATTGATATGTGGGTTTTGTGACCCATCGCGTGAGGTCCCTTCTTCTCCCTTCCCTAGCCTTTCTCTTCTCCAGGGGAATATTCCCAACCCAAGGATTGGACCCAGGTCTCCCGCATTGCAGGCAGATTATTTACCAGGTGAGCCACAAGGGAAGCCCAAGAATACTGGAGTGGGTAGCCTATCCCTTCTCGAGCCGATTTTCCCAGCCCAGGATCGAACCAGGGTCTCCTGCATTGCAGGCAGATTCTTTAACAGCTGAGCTATCAGGGATTGAAACATTTCAGGTTGTGGTTGTTCAGTAGCTCAGTCATGTCTGACTCTTTACAACCTCGTGGACTGCAGCACGCCAGGCTTCCTGTCCTTCACTATATCCCGGAGTTTGCTCAAACCCATGTCCATTGAGGCAATGATGCCATCCAACCATCTCATCCTCTGTCGCTCCCGTTTCCTCCTGCCCTCGATCTTCCCCAGCATCAGGGTCTTTCCCAATGAGTTGGCTCTTCACATCAGGAAGCCAAAATATTGGAGTTTCAGCTTCAGCATCAGTCCTTCCAATGGATATTGACGGTTGATTTTCTTCAGGATTGACTTATTTGATCTCCTTGCTGTCCAAGGGACTCTCAAGAGTCTTCTCCAGCATTCTGGGTTCAAAGGTTCAATTCTTTGGCACTCAGCTTTCCTTAGGTCCAACTCTCCCATCCATACAGGACTACTGGATAAACCGTAGCTTTGATGATAGGGACTTTTGTCGGCAACGTAATGTCTGGGCTTTTTTTTTTTTTTATGTCTGGGCTTTTTAACATGCTGTCTCCGTTTGTCATAGCTATTCTTCCAAGGAGCAAGTGTCTATCAATTTCATGGCTACAGTCACAACCTGCAGTGGTTTTGCAGCCCGAGAAAATAAAGCCTGCCAGTGTTTCAAATTTTTCTTCATCTATTTGCCATGAAGTGACGGAACCAGATATCATGATCTTACTTTTTGAATGCTGAGTTTTAAGAGAGCATTTTTACTCTCCTCTTTCGCCTGCATTGAGAGGCTCTTTAGATCCTCTTCGATTTCTGCCATAAGGGTGGTGTCCTCTGTGCATCTGAAGTTATTGATATTTCTAAAAGCAACCTTGATTCCAGATTGAGTTTCATCCAGCCCAGCATTTTACATGATGTACTCTGCATGTAAGTTAAATAAGCAGGGTGACAATATACAGCCTTTACATGCTCTTTTCTGAAGCTTGAATCAGTCTGTTGTTCCATGTCCAGTTCTAGCTGATGCTTCTTGACCTGCATACAGCTTTCTCAGGAAGCAGGTAAGGTGGTCTGGTAGTCCCATCTCTTGAAGAATTTTCCACAGTTTGTTGTGATCCACACAGTGAAAGGCTTTCAGTTCTGTTCAGTTCAGTCACTCAGTCGTGTCCGACTCTTTGCGACCCCATGAATCGCAGCACGCCAGGCCTCCCTGTCCATCACCACCTCCCAGAATTTACCCAAACTCATGTCCTTTGAGTCGGTGATGTCATATAACCATATTATCCTCTGTTGACCCCTTCTCCCCTTGCCCTCAATCTTTCCCAACATCAGGGTCTTTTCAAAAGGGTCACCTCTTCACACCAGGTGGCCAAAATATTGGAGTTTCAGCTTCAACATCAGTCCTTCCAATGAACACCCAGGAATGACTTCCTTTAGGATGGATGGGTTGGATCTCCTTGCAGTCCCAGGAATTCTCAACAGTCTTCTTCAACACTGCAGCTCAAAAGCATCAATTCTTTGGCACTCAGCTTTCTTTATAGTCCAACTCTCATAGCCATACATGACTACTGGAAAAACCATAGACTTGACTAGATGGACTTTTGTTGACAAAGTAATGTCTCTGCTTTTTAATATGCTGTCTAGTTTGGTCAAAACTTTCCTACCGAGGAGTAAGCGTCTCTTAGTTTCATGGCTGCAATCACCATCTGCAGTCATTTTGGAGCCCCCCCCCCGAAAAAAATAAAATCGGCCACTGTTTCCACTGTTTCCCCATCTATTTGCCATGAACTCATGGGCCCAGATGCCATGATCTTAGTTTTCTGAAGGTTGAGCTTTAAGCCAACTTTTTCACTCTCCTCTTTCACTTTCATCAAGAGGCTCTTTAGTTCTTCTTTGCTTTCTGCCATAAGGGTGGTGTCATCTGCATATCTGAGGTTATTGATATTTCTCCCGGCAATCTTGATTCCAGCTTGTGCTTCTTACAGCCCAGCGTTTTTCATGATGTACTCTGCATATGAGGTAAATAAGCAGGGTGACAATATACAGCCTTGACATACTCCTTTTCCTATTTGGAACCAGTCTGTTGTTCCATGTCCAGTTCTAACTGTTGCTTCCTGACCTGCATACAGGTTTCTCAAGAGGAAGGTCAGGTGGTCTGGTATTCCCATCTGTTTCAGAATTTCCCACAGTTTATTGTGATCCACACAGTCAAATGGTTTGGCATAGTCAATAAAGCAGAAATAGATGTTTTCCGGAATTCCCCTGCTTTTTCTATGATCCAACGGATGTTGGCAGTGGGATCTCTGGTTTCTCTGCCTTTTCTAAATCCACGTTGTATATCTGGTACTTCTCCATTCACATACTGTTGAATCCTAGCTTGATGGATTTTCAGAATGACCTTGCTAGCATCTGAAATGGGTGGAGTTGTGCAGTAGTTTGAACATTCCTTGGCATCGCCCTTCTTTGGGATTGGAATGAAAACTGACTTTTTCCAGTCCTGTGGCCTCTGTGGAGTTTTCCAAATTTGTTGGCATATTGAGTGCAGCACTTTAACAGCATCATCTTTTAGCTTTTGAAATAGCTGGGATTCCATCAACTCCACCAGCCTTGTTCATAGCAATGTTCCTAAGGCCCACTTGACTTCCCACTCCAGTATGTTTCAGGTTGTTTCACATTGGCACAACCAAATTCATCAAAAATAGTGAACTTGTGTTTCAGAAGCTGCAACAATTCGTACTCAATGTGGTTGCCAAAAACCTTGAGGCCCAAAGTAAAGTCTAAACATTGAAAATCCCTACATTCCTTTAAAAACAGGTGTTTACAGTTTGAAGTGAAGTTGGGTGACTCCTGAGTCCCAGGTCATGGAGCTGCTGGGCTGGAGGTGTGGCTAAAATGAGGCAGCCGCAACTTGAGGCCCTCTCCCTGCGTGGAGGGAGGGCCTGCCCCCAGGACGAGAAGAACAGGACCCTCAGGGGTCTCACAGTCTTGCAGAGAGGCAGGCACATTGCTTCAGGCAGGAAATATTCAACAAGGCTTTTCTTGGCTCCCCGTGCCAGATACAAGTGGCCAGCCCACAGAAATCCCTGTGCTGGACTTGACTCTCCCCGAAGGGGAAGGGCTAGGGGTAGGAGGCACCCAGTAAACCCCCCTGATAACAACCCAGGGCATTCTACAATGTGTTAGAAGGTGGTGGTGCTGTGATCAGATAAATGTAAGTCCTGTGAGGGACTGGTACTGTGGGCAGCAAGGGGGAAAGCTGCAAGTCACAGTATTGAACACAGCCACCAGGGTGGGCTTCATTGAGGAGCTGATATTTTAACAAAGACTTGAAGGGGGAAAGGAGTTAGCACAGCAGACATCTGGGGTCAGGATATTGCAGAAGAGCGAACACTGGGGATAAATGCTGGGGGCAGATACTGCCAGGAGGCCAGGGCAGCTGGGAGCAGGGAGTGAGAGCTGAACAGAAAGCGGGGACTAGATCCCACGGCACTGGGTCAGCGTCTGCTCTGTCAGCGAAATGACAGGGACCAGCAGGGGTCAGAGGTGCTGATGGACGTGCCTGTGCCAGGCCTGAGAGGGAGGCAGAGGCAGGACAGGGGGAGACAGCTGAGGTGGGGCAACAAGGTGTGAGGAGGACACACGAGGGGCAGCTCCAAGTGAGGCTGACGGCCTCCCCTGAAATCGACACGCCCTTCCTACCTGTGCTTGTGTCCCTGACCCCATAGACGCCTGTGCTCCGGGCACGGTGTCACAGACTCCACTAGCAGCCTGAGTTCATTCAACAGTCCATCATCTGGACACAGTTGCGGGGCCTACCCTGCCACTTGGTCCTTCGGAAACGCTCAGTGACCTGCCCGGTGCTCTCAGGATCTTGACCCCAGTTCCACTCTGAGGCTACAACTGTGGCTGATGGGGCAACAGAGTGACCCACACATGTGAAATGAACCTTGCAGCCTCTTTGATCAGGAGTTTCCAGAATTAGGGGTCATATGCAACATGCAGTCCTCCCCCGTCTCTAAAGGGAAAAGAATTTGATTCCACAGATGTCCTGCTTACTCCATTCTCCTGTGTCATTATTAAGACAAAAGTAACTGGTCCATGAAGAGCTATGCTTTATTGACTGAGTATTTACCTTGAGTCCCGGTCCTTCATTTATTGAGGGAGCAATTCTAAGCAGGGACCAGACTCTATGTCTCCTCCTACTGCGACCAAATTGGTTAGGGATGATGGGGACTGTCACCTGCAAGCAGATGACTGCCACGTGCCATGTGAGAAAAGCGACGGCAGGATCTAAAGTATAGAACTCTGGGAACACAGAAGAGAGCATCTGACCCCTGCCATATGTCCAGGGCTGGGATGTGGTTTGGGTCCCTGGTCAGCACACATTCTTGGGGTGGGGTGTTTCTTGAGGTGGCACTTTGACCTTCCACAGTTTACACACACACGAGCAGAAGGGCACAGACCTGGACACAGGTGGAGCCAGACAGACTTTCATTCCCAGTTGTCTCCAGACCACCATGGCAGCTGGGTCATCTCCAGTGCTGTCTGCAGCCACTAAAAATACTTCTTGTCCTTTGGCATGCCTCCAAATTCCTTATATCTGATAAATAGAGTGAGACTGGTGGAGACATAACTGGGGTGGGGGCTGGTTGCAATGCCTCTCTGATATGGCAGAGTGTCTCCCCGCAGGGGAAGTTAAAGTCCTTCTTGGTATTGCCTCTGGAGCAACCCTTTCCTACCAGTGGACTCCAGTTTCTTGGCTTCCCAGCGGCTTCTCCTAAGGCGCACACACAAAGGGGCTTAGAACCTTTCACGGTGGCTTCCCCTACTGGGTACCTGCGTTTCACAAGTGGACAAGAGACTGGGACGATGGGGGCTCTCCTCTCGTGGAACAACATCCGCATCTCGGTAACTGAAACACAAGCCACGCGTGTTGTGGTCACTGCAGAGAAGACTGGCTTTGCACTCAAGAAGAACGAGGGCGTGACTCCCAGACCCAGCTTTTACTGCATCAGCCACCTAAGCTCTTTCAGCTTGCTTCCTTGTCTGTGAGAAGGCTGGGGTTCATCCTTACCACCCTGGGTCTGTGGGGAATAAAACCCCACATGCCCGGCTCCCACAGGCTCCATAAGTAGGCTCCAGGTGAGTCATTTACACTGCGCCCTGTGTTACGGACACATCAGTGGGGAGGGAGGCATGCCAGAGCCCTTGAGAGTCTACTCCATCTTCTGGCTGGGGTTGGGGTGGGGGTGGTGGAACTGGTGCTGTGTCCAACTATGTAATTGGCTTTACATACCACAGGCACACACTTCATTTCATATTTAGGTGTGTTCTGCTCAGAGGAGTTGTAATGAATGAAGTCTGTCGTCACAGGTGAATCTGTAGCAGGTAGAAGCAGCAGTGGGTTCGCTCCCGCCACTGGCCATCACAGGAACTGGCAGTTCCCTCCATGGGTTGATGGCACCAGGTGGAGACAGCTGAGGAGTTGCAAGAAGGTGCTGTGACATTCCCTAGGAGGGTCCCCGTACTGAGCTGGCAGCTCATCCTTGCCTCCCCGATGACCACAGGGACTAGTAAATCAAACCCCTCATAGGGAGGACGTGTTAATATACTTCATCTTGTCCTAACAGGAACTCAGACTATAGAGTGAAAAATAGTGAAAATCTCAGCAAACATAGTACATGGGTGGGGCAGTTCAAGTCCTGTTCCGTGTACTGGGTCACTGACACCGTAAAGTGACATTTTGAAATGTCCATGCTTCGGCTTATCCCTCCTCACTGTGAAGCTGGTGGTCACCCTGCATCCCTTTATGCTTCTGACACTGTGGCCAAATTCCGAAGGCCACATTCAAACACAACAATGGGCCCATATAAAGCAAGAGGAGAGCTTTTCTGTCTGCATCCTATTCTTAGCAAGGAAGCCTTTCCCAGGCAAACTCTGCCATCATTGGCATTTTGCATCAGCTCATCATGTAGCAGGGATTCATAGTGAAATCTCCACCACCTTCCATTTGGTAAAGATATCAAATCTGTTAACTGTGACTTTTCATCCAGGTACTCCCCAGGAAAAATGGAAATTGCTCTACCCAGCCTGACAGCTGAACCTAAGAAGGAATCAGGCAGATGAGGAGGGAGGAAGGGCATGTGAAGATGGAGGCAAAGGCAGGGGTGAGATTGTGAAATCGGTGGGTGTGGAGGGGGCGAAACGGGGCGGGGGGTGGGCTCGGGAGTACGAGTGAGCACACTGGCCATCTGATGAGCAGAGAGAGGTCTGGGTGGCTGGAATATCAAGTGGGGCATGGAGCAGAAGGAGGGGGTCTGGTGAAGATCAGGCATTTGGGGGCAGACCAGACCTGCTGCGCCTAGTCCAGGAGGCTGGGCAGCATCCTAAGAGCAGCAGGCAGCCCTGCAGAGTTTTGAGCAGGGGTGGCATGCCCAGATTGCACTGAAGAAAGCTTCCCTTCCTCAGGCAGCAGGACAGACCATGTATTGGAAAGCATCAGGATTGCTGGTGCTTATCAAGGAGAGAGACGAGGGTGACCTGGCCTAGGGAACTCACTGTGCTGACGGAGAGAAGGAACAGAATCTTACTTAGACTGAGGGGGCAGAGAGGTGAGGCTTGATGACTGAGAGTGTGGTGAGAGAGAGGCAGCAGGCAAGGATGGCTTTCAGCATCTCTGGCCTAAGCAGCTGGGGAGAAAGCTGCCTTGCACTGAGTCAGGTAACAGTAAAGGAGGTGCAGCTGTGTGGGGAGTCGGGGAGATGGGCGCAGTTTACACATGTTGAATATTCCTTGCCTGTGGGACTCAAACACGTACTATCAGAACGACTTGGGGGAGCTGACCTAACTTCTCTGTGCCCATGATGCCTCATCTGTGATAGGGAGAATGAGACTGATAATTAAGAAAAAGACTCATTTCCTGTTTCATTGCTTTAGTCTAGGAGAATGTTCCCCTTTTACAAAGAAGTGCTGTCTTCCTGTCAGGTACTCCGTCAATAAAATGGGAATGTATCTACTTATCCTTACAACTGCTTGGTTTACATATCTGCTTTGTGTATTTTCATCATGTGGTATGTATTGTCAACTGTAAAAAAAAATAAACTCAAAGGAACAAGTGTTTCTTGTCACATGCATGCAGATCGGCAGTCCATCAACCTGTCTCTCAGAGAAACAGCCCCCTTTAGAACCTCCAGTCTTCCTCCTGTAGCTCCTCACTCCCTCCAGGGGGTGGGTAGAGGCCTGTGGGACCCACTGTGTCTTACACTTCTCTTCCCTGTGAAGGTATCTCCGGTGTCCCAGAAGGTGCCTAGCACCTGATGAGTGCAGTCTCCCTGCAGACCTGTCAGTTGACTAGGTAAGTCTGTAGTCAGGAAGAGAGTGCTGAGCCTGATGTGTGGATCTGGAAACCATCACTGTGTGGTGCCGAGCTGGGAGGTGATGAAGCCACAGATAACCTAGATTGGAATCAAGGTCCCACCACTTATTCCTTCTGCGACCTTGGGCAAGTTACTTACACCCTCTGTGACTCAGTTTCCTCAGTTGAAGAGGATGATGATCATATTCTGTGATAATGACTCCTTTTTGCTGCCTTCATTTAGATTACCAAAAAAAAAAAAAAAATAAAACACAACCTTTTGAGCACTATACAGAGATGTTCAGGTGTTGATTATTTCCAGAGTAAAAACAGAACCTGTCAAAAAAGACATCAAAAGATGCTCAACTCGCTCATCAGGAGAGAAATGCAAATCAGAACCACAAGTAGGTACCTTGTCACAGCGGTCAGAATGGTCAGCATCAGAAGTCTACACACGATGCTGGAGTGGATGTGGAGAAAATGGAATCCTCCTATATTGTTTGTGAGAAGAAAACTGATACAGCCACTATGGAGACCAGTGTGGAGATGTCTCTAAAATCTGGGAATAAAACCACTACGTGCTCTGCCGTGCTTACTTACTCAGTTGTGTCCGACTCTTTGCAACCCCATGGACAGTGGCCCACCAGGCTACTCTGCCCATGGGGATTCCCCAGGCAAGAATACTGAGGTGGGTTGTCATGCCCTCCTCCAGGGGATCTTCCCAACCCAGGGATCAAAGCCAGTCTCCCGCATTGCAGGCGAATCTGTTATTGTCTGAGCAACCAGGGAAGCCCATAAATACCGGAGTGGCTAGCCTATCCCTTCTCCAGATGGTCTTCCCGACCCAGGATTTGAACCGGGTTCTGCCACACTGCACATGGATTCTTTACCAGCTGAGCTACCAGGGAAGCCCATAAAACTACCATATGACCCAGAAATCACACTATTGGGCATACGCCCTTAGAAAACTATAATTCAGAAAGACACATGTATCCAAATGTTCCTTGCACCACTATCTACAACATCCATGATATGGAAGAAACGTAGATGTCTGTCAATGAATGGATAAAGATGTTGTGGCACATGTATACAATGGAATATTAACCAGTTATAAAAGAGAACGAATTTGAGTCATTTCTAGTGAATTTGATGAAGCTAGAGCCTGCTTTACAGAGTGAAATAAATCAGAAAGAGAAAAAGAAATCATACATCAACACATGTACGTGAAATTAAGAAAAATGGTAGTGATGAACCTATTGCAGGGCAAGATGAGAGTCTCAGACATGGACAAGAGAATTATGGACACAGCAGGCAAGGAGAGGATGGATTGAATTGAGAGTGGCACTGAAATATACAGATTCCCGTGTGTGAAATAGATAGCTAGTGGCAAGCTTCTGTATAGCACAGGAAGCTTAGTTTGGTACTCTGTAATGACCTAGAGGGGTGGGGTTGGGGGGTGGAAGAGAGGTTCAAGAGGGAGGGGATATATGTATATGCTTATACTCAATTCACTATTGTCCTACAGCAAAACTTATATTTAAAGCAATTATAATCCAATTTTAAAAGTTGGGGGATGTTCGAACCTCTCTGCTTTTATACTTATCTACAGGGACTGGCATGAAAGATGCTCATATTTACCATGCTGACAAAGTTCAACTTCACCTGAGCTGTTAAAAAAACCACAGTAAAGAAATCTCTGCAGACTTTCGTGTCCCCAAAATGACTTAATGCAAAGCACCACCCTTCCCCGTCAGACTTCGGTAAGACTTGTCCAAAGTATCCAGTGACTCCTGGGTTTACCTACTACAAGTTCAAGTACAGCCCCTCCTCCTTGTCATTAAAGGGCAGACACAGACCATCCAACTCCTTGTTTTCTGTCTCATGACTAGGAACGGAGATTAAAAGTCAATTCTCGTGGAACTAGCTAGTCACAAAGATCATCATTTCCTCTTTTGTCGACGAGATTTCCCCCTAAATGTTTTCCCACCTGCAAAGGCCCCCACTGTAACTTCTCTACTACTATCTGTGGAATGAAATACAATGCAAAACCACCTTGCTGACAGTCTGATCATCAGGTCTGTGGTGATCTCCCAATTGCAATCGGTAGAAATACAGTGTCTCTATTAGTTTGCTTTTACTCTTTCTTAGGGTGTTACTAGTAACAATTGGTAGAAAAACATTCAACTAACAGGAGCTGCTCCTCACGTTGACAGGCGACAACACAAATTACCAGGCAATCAGGGAGAAGCCCCCGCCTTCCAACCCCAAGAGCCGACCATCACCAGCTGTCGTCTGTGTGGAAGGAAACTCTTCCTGCGACTCTGGCAGCGATGGTCCCTCCTAGCCTCCAAGCTGCTGGGAGATGTGCTCTGGGCAAGCGGTGGAGAGGGCCGGGCACTAACTCCTCTTCTCCGAATCCCCCCCGCCCTACTGCCGCCGTCCCCGGGGAGGAACCTACTTTGCTTCAGGCCATTCCAGGCTCCCTCTCAATCCACTACAATGCAGGGAATACGCAGGAAGTTCCTTCTATGAGGAGTGGAAGGGTAAATGTCCCATCTTTGTGACGTTAAAACTGTGAGGCGAGCAGAAGTAACGCCATGGCAGGCAGCTTAGATTAGGAGTAGGCCTTCCTACTTCTGGGTGGTAAGATTATCAGGCCACCTGGATACATCCAATCAGCTTAACACTGACCGCTGTTTGCCAATTAGGAACGGGGCGGAAATCCCGGGAAAGTCCCACGTGCGCGAAAGTTTTAAGTGTTTGACCAATGAAATTACTTTGCAAACTTGTAACCAACCCACTTAAACCAACTACCAACGGCATGTGCTCACCCTATAAATTTGTGTAACAGCTGGGGCTCAGGGCTCTCTGACCCCACACTGTTGGATGCGGCAGGAGCCCTGACTCGAGTCCCTTTTTGCGAGTTGCATTGTCTTGGAGGCCTTCTCTCTTCCCGCTCAGGGATTCGGACATCGGGCATAACAAAAACCAGGCCCGAAGACTCCTCCCCGCTGAAGGCTGGGTAGGCTCTATAGGACACTGGAGGACTCCTCTCGGTGGTCTTTACCATTCTATTCCACAGGCACTAAGGATGGGAGGCCGAGCCCTGCCCACTCCCAGCTTCTCGCATGGGCTGAGGATGGGAGCCACTGCATTGGCGTCCTGCTGTTGAGAACCTGATCCTGAGAAAGAAGGTGTGAGAGCCAGGGGTAGAGAGAGGGACAGACGCAGAGGGAGACATCGATCTCTCTAGGACCCACCAGGTGTGCTTTCGTGTCACAGGACCAGAATCCTCTTTAGCCAAGTGGGATCCGTGTTCTCTCAGGACAGTTATTTTCCGCAGATGCCCCACCTCTTCAGTATCAGATGGCGGTTGGACAGTCTTCAGTTAGTTCAGTCACTCAGTCATGTCCGACTGTTCGACCCCATGGACTGCAGCACACCAGGCTGCCCTGACCATCACCAACTCACGGATCCTACTCAAACTCATGTCCATTGAGTAGGTGCTGCCATCCAACCATCTCATCCTCTGTTGTCCCATTAGCCTCCCACCTTCAGTCTTTCCCAGCATCAGGGTCTTTTCCAATGAGCCAGTTCTTCTCATCAGGTGGCCAATGTATTGCAGTTTCAGCTTCAGCATCAGCATCAGTCCTTCCAATGAATATTCAAGACTGATTTGTTCTAGAATGGACTGGTTGGATCTCCCCTGAAGCTCAAGGGGCGCTCAAGAATCTTGCCCAACACCACAGTTCAAAATCATCAGTTCTTCGGCACTCAGCTTTTTTTATGGTCCACCTCGCACATCCATTCATGACTACTGGAAAAACCAAAACTTTGACTAGACGGACCTTTGTTGGTAATGTCTCTGCACTCGGGGGATACTTGTTGGAAGAATACAGCTTGGACAGCTGGGCTACTTTATTTCACGGGTGAGAGGTGGAACTTCCACTCAGGCTGCCATCAGCAAGATGGACGGTTTGAAGGTGCTGATCAGCGTCCTTGGGCAAGCCCACAGGAGCTCTGTCAACTCTGCTCTCCTCGTCTTCCTCTTGCTCCCATAGCTACTTCTGCGCCTTGCCCTCCCCCGTGCCCTCCTTTCTCCTCTCACTGCTCTCCGTGTACATGTACACTGTGCCTGAGCCTGTCCTGTCTCCTGACTCCATGTTGTGTGATTGTCAGTTACCTTTCTGATTAGCTTCTTTGAGAAGTTTTCTCTTTACTCACAGTCCAGGGTGGATGCCGAAATACAGTAAGCATCATGGGTCTCCTTTTATTCTTTTTCCCTCATTTTCTCCTTTTCTTTTCTTCCTTTTCTCCCTTTTATGAGGAAACAATACAGTGTGTGGGTATGGACACTACCTCTGATTCTTCACAACCTTCCTTGCACCCAGTTCTCCCACTTGCTGTCATCACATCTTAAGAAATTAAATTGCCTCATTGTGCCATACAGCCTCACCTGAAAATGGGTGAACTATTCTGAATAACGACCTGAACTGAGCAGGTTATTTTTGTGAGTACGGAATGGGGCTATTAGAGATGTGCTGGCACCTTCCCTGGTGTAACAACTACTGAGTTGCCACAGGGCAGATTACAGGTCAGGCCTTACCTTCAAGCTTCACAAAGCACTTCAAGGTCACATTAGACATCTGTGTCCAGCCCTAGAGTTTCTTCCTTCCAGCCACAGTCCTCGAGCTTTTCCCTCACAGCTAGATGAACCCTCACCAGGAGGCTGGCTTCTCTGTTACACCTCTCCCACCTAGAAACCACTCACGGACTTCATCTTCTTTTGCGTGCATGATGCTGTTCCTGGTAATATTCGCTTCAGATGGATAGGGGCTGCTCCTATGGCAAGGGGATGCCCAGGACTGATAACAAGGGTGTGATGTTTCCCTGCTCCCCTAATGGCACAGAAATGATCTGCGACCTGTGCCCAAACTCCTCTCCCCATGTCATCTCCCTCCATCCCACAGTTCACAGTTTACACTCAAGCTGGGTTCCAGTGCAGGCCCTACCAGCCCAGTCACTCTCCTTCAGCCTCAAATTCCTTATCTGTAAAATGGCAATAACTGTACCTGTTGGTGAGGTTTATTGGGAGACCTAGTGGAGATAACAGATGTAATTTAAACACCTAGCGCCCATGACCTGGCAGGTGGAAGGCACTAAATAAATGGCTGTAACCTCTGTCTATCAGCTTCTTTAATGCACAGCATCTGGTGTGGGATGATACAGTGACTCAATGTCTTTGGATTGGATTGAGAAAGATGTGATATATTGGGGGTGTATTAGTCAGGCTTCTCCAGAGAAACACAGCCAATAGAGAGAGACTTATTTTAGGGAATTGGATCATGGGCTCGTGGGTGCTGACAGTTCTGATATCCTTAGATATCAGTCAGCTGGCTGGAAACCCAGGTTGCAGTCTAGAGGACCAAATCTGCAGAACAGGCTAGCAAGTTTGAGTTTCATGCAAAGTTTCTCAGGCTGTAGTCTTGAGGCTAAACTGTTTCATGCTCAGGAAGCTTCCGTCCATGCTCTTAAGCTTTTTCAACTGACTGGAGGAAGAAATTGCCCCCCCCCCCCCCCCAACACCGTTATGCTGGGTAATACAATTCCCTTAAAGTCTACTGGGAGAAAAGTTATGACCAACCTAGAAAACATGTTAAAAAGCATAGACATTGCTTTGCCAACAAAGGCCTGTCAAGTCAAAGCTATGGTTTTCCCAGTAGTCATGTACAGACATGATAAAGAAAGCTGAGGGCCAAAGAATTGATGCTGTCAAACTATGGTGTTGGAGAAGACTCTTGAGAGTCCCTTGGACAGTAAGGAGATCGAACCAGTCCATCCTAAAGGAAATCAGCCCTGAATATTCATTGGAAGGACTGATGCTGAAACTGAAACTGCAATATTTTGAACATCTGATGTGAAGAAGCGACTCATTGGAAAAGACCCTGATGCTGGGAAAGATTGAAGGCGGAAGGAGAAGGGGACAACAGAGGATGAGATGGTTGGATGGCATCAGCGACTCAGTGGACATGAGTTTGAGTAAGCTCCGGGAGCTGGTGATGGACAGGGAGGCCTGGGCGTGCTGCAGTCCATGGGGTCACAAAGAGTTGGACATGACTGAGCAACTGAACTGAACTGAAAATCTAGTGATAACGTGAATCAAGTATTCAAGTAACTTTCTAGCTCGCCATCTAGTGGCTAACATCTGAAAAACGTGCACCAGAGCCAAGCCAAGATGACTTTTACTTTATTCATCACAGTGGGTAAGCAGTACACTGAGAGACATCACCTCCCAAACAGAATCTCTAGCCAATGGGCTGTCTCTCTAGCTTTACTCATCTCAAGTAAAATCTGCTCCCTGTCCTCAGAAGCCACGTGAAATAACGAAGAGAACTTGAGGCAGTGGTGATTTAAGCAGCGATTTGGTGTGTTATCTTTATTCATTTGGGCCACGTGACTGCAGGGAATGAAATGGGATGGGGTGGTGAAGGAAAGGAGATGATGAATTTATTGCCCTCGCCACCTCCCTGCCCCCAGGTAGCCGACTTCGATATGTCTGACTGGTATCAATGCCTTTGTGTGTAGGCTCACTATTAACATCAGGTGTGTGGTTCGAGAAACTTGGTGGGCAAATCAGATAACATGGCCAAATATTCATTTCTCAGAGTGGATGGAGGGAGAAGAAGAAGAGTAAGAATGATGAACCACAGGTTAGTTATGAGTCAGTTTCTAAAATCTCAGTATTTCCTCACAAGGTGTGTGTGTGAATTCTTTTCTTTATCTGGGAATTGGCTTTCTATATGAAGAAATATCATTGTGAGAGACTCCTTGTGACATGTGAAAAGTGGTTGGGAGTGAATTGGGTTAAGGTCAGTTTCAAATGTTTCACACTAAGTGTTTTTTTTTTTTTTTTAAAGGGGACGGCCGTTTCCCTATAGCACTGAAGTAAGTGGTTGAAATACAGGTTTCAATTACTGAAATGTGAAGAGACTCTTTCTGGGATGTGTGTTCATCCTAGCCTGTGGTCCGTCACAGGCAACTCATAGGATTTGAACCGTGTCTTCCTAACGTCATTTGTTTCTTGCCCTTCAACACGCTGGAGGCCGCAGTTCCGGTTACTAAAGTGTCGAAGTAAGTTCTCTGAGAAAAGTAGCTCTCTAGAACACAGCAGTGCCTGGGAAGCCGATCTAAAGTTTTAACATAGCCTAGCTACAGTTTTATCATAGAGGTTTAGCATAGCCGAGTTTTAACATAACATAGATGTAATTTTTGTTAGCTTCACCCAAGATATGATTATTCAAAGCATATAGAGATGCACCTACTTCAGTATCTACCATTGGATTTTCCAAATGAACATAGAGTAAGATCGGCCTGGTTTTCTTTCTTATTGATTTCTTTATTGTTGGCTGCACTGAGTCTTTGTTGCTGCATGAGGGCTTTCTCTAGCTGTGGAGAAGGACTGCTCTCTAGCGGTGGTGCGCGGGCTTCTCATTGCAGAGACTTCTCTTGTTGCAGAGCATGAGCTCTAGGCTCATGGCTTCAGTAGTTGGAGCAGGAAGGTTCAGGAGTGTGACACACAGTCCTAGTTGCTCTGCTGCACGTGGAATCTTCCTGGACTAGGGGTGAATGCTTGCCCGTTTCATTGGCAGGTGGATTCTTTTTTTTAAAATCATTAATTTATTTTAATCGGAGAAGAATGCTTTACAATATTCTGATGGTTTTTTACCATATATCAACACGAATCGGCCACAGCTATACATGTGTCCCCCCATTCCTGAATTGGGGGTCCCACCACCTCCCTCCCCATCCTATCCTTCTGGGTTGTCCCAGAGCAGCCGTTTGGGTGTCCTGCTTCATGCATTGAACTTGCGCTGATCATCTATTTTACATATGGTAATGAATATGTTTCAATGTTATTCACTCAAATCATCCCACCCTCCACTTCCCCCACCGAGTTGAAAAGTCTGTTCTTTAGGTCTCTGTCTTCTTTCCTACCCTGCATGCAGAATCGTTGCTACCGGCTTTTTAAATTCCATATATATGCCTTAATATAAGTATTTGTCTTTCTCTTTCTGACTTACTTCTCTCTGTATAACAGGATCCAGGTTCATCCACCTCATTAGAACTGATTCCAGTGTGTTCCGTTTTAATAGCAGAGTAATATTCCATTGTGTATATGTACCACTACTTCCTTATCCATTCGTCTGCTGATAGACATCTAGGTTGCTCCAATGTCATAACTGTTGTAAATAGTGCTGCAGTGAACATAGGGGTACATGTGTCTCTTTACCCAATGTTCATCGAAGCACTGTTTATAATAGCCATGACATGGAAGCAACCTAGATGCCCATCAGCAGACGAATGGATAAGAAAGCTCTGGTACAATGGTGAATGGTATTGTTTCCTTAATTTCTCTTTCTGTTTTCTCATTGTTAGTGTATAGGAATGCAAGGGATTTTTGTGTGTTAATTTTACATCCTGCAACTTTACTATATTCGTTGATTAGCTCTAGTAATTTTCTGGTAGAGTCTTTAGGGTTTTCTATGTAGACGATCATGTCATCTGCAAACAGCGCGAGTTTCACTTCTTCTTTTCCTATCTGGATTCCTTTTACTTCTTATTCTGCTCTGATTGCTGTGGCCAAAACTGGTCAACCACTTGTAAAAGAATGAGAAATATCAATAACCTTAAATATGCAGATGACACCACCCTTATGGCAGAGAGTGAATAGGAACTAAAAAGCCTCTTGAAGAAAGTGAAAGAGGAGAGTGAAAAAGTTGACTTAAAGCTTAACATTCAGAAAAGTAAGATCATGGCATCTGGTCCCATCACCTCATGGGAAATCGATGGGGAGACAGTGGAAACAGTGTCAGACTTTATTTTTTTGGACTCCAAAATCACTGTGGATGGTGACTGCAGCCATGACATTAAAAGACGCTTACTCCTTGGAAGGAAAGTTATGCCCAACGAAGACAGCATATTAAAAAGCAGAGACATTACTTTGCCAACAGAGGTCCATCTAGTCAATGCTATGGTTTCTTCAGTGGTCATGTATGGATGTGAGAGTTGGACTGTGAAGAAACCTGAGTGCTGAAAAATTGATGCTCTTGAACTGTGGTGTTGGAGAAGACTCTTGAGAGTCCCTCGGACTGCAAGGAGATCCAACCTGTCCATCCTAAAGGAGATCAGTCCTGGGTGTTCATTGGAAGGAATGATGCTGAGGCTGAGACTCCAGTAGTTTGGCCACCTCATGCGAAGAGCTGACTCACTGGAAAAACCCTGATGCTGGGAGAGATTGAGGGCAGGAGGATAAGGGGACAACAGAGGATATGATGGCTGGATGGCATCACCGACTCGATGGGCATGAGTTTGAGTAAACTCCGAGAGCTGGTGATCGACAGTGAGGCCTGGCTTGCTGCTATTCATGGGGTCGCAAAGAGTCGGACACGACTGAGCGACTGAACCGAACTGAAGGGAAGTCTGCATAGAAGTTAAATATGCAGGGTGACAATATACAGCCTTGACGTACTCCTTTTCCTATTTGGAATCAGGCTGTTCGTCCATGTCCAGTTCTAACTGTTGCTTCCTGACCTGCATAC
Source organism: Cervus elaphus (assembly GCF_910594005.1). Taxonomy (NCBI): domain Eukaryota; kingdom Metazoa; phylum Chordata; class Mammalia; order Artiodactyla; family Cervidae; genus Cervus; species Cervus elaphus. The sequence continues at coordinate 122,460,947 of NC_057848.1, read as the reverse complement.
AGGTTTCTCAAGAGGCAGGTCAGGTGGTCTGGTATTCCCATCTCTTTCAGAATTTTCCACAGTTTATTACGATACACACAGGCAAAGGCTTTGGCACAGTCAATAAAGCAGAAATAGATGTTTTTCTGGAACGCTCTTGCTTTTTCGATGATCTAGCGGATGTTGGCAATTTGATCTCTGGTTCCTCTGCCTTTTCTAAAACCAGCTTGAACATCTGGAAGTTTGCGGTTCATGTATTGCTGAAGCCGGGCTTGAAGAATTTTAAGCATCACTTTACTAGCATGTGAGATGAGTGCAATTGTGTGGTAGTTTGAGCATTCTTTGGCTTTGCCTTTCATTGGGATGGGAATGAAAACTGACCTTTTCCAGCTCTGTGGCCACTGGTGAGTTTTCCAAATTCGCTGACGTATTGACTGCAGCACTTTCACAGCATCGTCTTTCAGGATTTGAAATAGCTCAACTGGAATTCCATCACCTCCACTAGCTTTGTTCATAGTGATGCTTCCTAAGGTCCACTTGACTGCACATTCCAGGATGTCTGGCTCTAGGTGAGTGATCACACCATCCTGATTATCTAGGTCGTGAAGATGATTTTTGTACAGTTCTTCTGAGTATTCTTGCCACCTCTTCTTAACATCTTCTGCTACTGTTAGGTCTCTACCATTTCTGCCCTTTATTGAGTCCATTTTTGCATGAAATGTTCCCTTGGTATCTCTAATTTTCTTGAAGAGAGCTCTAGTCTTTCCCCTTCTATTGTCCAAGGGGTCTTAAAGAACCTGACAGGACTGAGCAACTTTCATTTCCATGTCACTTAAACATTTTCAAGTCAAAACTCACTGTCATTATAAAGTTCTATTTAAATACTACATTTCCTGTAGGATCAGAAGCAAGACAAGGAACTCACTCTCTCCACCACTATTCAATACATCAGCCTATATTATTTTATTGTAATTTTCAGTGTCAATGGGTTTGTTCAAAGTTTTCACAAAGGGCTGTCTGAAGGGCTCAGACGAGGTTTGAACCAGCCAATCTGTGCAAGCAGAGAAAACTAGGAGCTGCTACTTATGGCAAAAGGTTTCGTGCCGTTTTTTTTAACCGCGAAGGGCGGAGGAGAAACAGGATGGTTACACTTGGAGCCACACTGCCATCTACAGACCACAGAAACCAAAATGCCAGAAGCCCGGAAGAAAAGCCAACGTTTTTCTTGGATTTTCGCAGAGAGGACTGGACACTCTGTATACGGAAGTTAAGAGGGATTCTCATGAGGACCAGAGAAAGGAAGGTAACCTCTCGGTGTCCCGGTCAAACCACCCGTGGACCGCGGACTCCAGAGGCTAGCGGAGCCAAGGAAACTCGGGCAGGAAGTCAGGCAGTCTCAGAATTCCGGAGCTTGGTGCGCACGGCTGCGCTCCGATTGGCTGGTTCTGGGCCTGCGCGGAGCAACCCAGTGAGGCCCCTGCCAGTCTCCTGGGACCGGTTGAGAGTTTTCTCTCCGACCCCGTTTCAGAGTCTTCAGTGAGGAACCTGACCGTGTATGTCCGGGTCCTGTCGCCCACTGCCGAAGGCCCACAAGTGCGGAACTGGTACAAGTCCCTGTATTTCTCCTTCCGCCCACCCCAGGCCTGTGAACGCGTTCCTCCCGTGTTATACTCACTGTTCCCTCCGCTCTCAATCTTCTGATCGTCCTCAGTGCCCACGAGGCTCCCACGGTCACCCCGGAGACGCTCAGTCCTCGTCGAAGTTCCCCTCCTCCCTACCCGAGCATCCCCCTGCCCACGGTCTCCCCGCCACCGACCCCGGCCCCGGGCATCAGGAAAGACCGCGCCCCTCATGGTCTGCTGTTTCTAGCCTTCTTCCCTCTCATCACCCTCAACACGCTGTCCTGTCCTCCAGCTCCCTAGCTCTAGGGCCAGTGCACGGATAACAGAACATCCTGGAAACGCTCACCTCTACTACCACACGACCTTCCATACCTTCCGCCAGGCCCCTCCCCGATCGGATTGGATCCTTGCAGACTCCTGACTATTCACTCCCTGCCTGTGTCTGAGCACATGAGCGTTGAGGAGCAAACTTTACAACCTTACATAAGTTTTTTATCTTAAACCCGTGGCCAGCTGTTCGTTTTCACTCTCACCTACCTACACTACTACACTACACAGTAGTAACCTTCCTCCATCATAATGACCACCAGCCCAACCTGCCAATAATTGGCGGAGAAGCAAGCAGCAACTCAGTGGGATTTCTCAAGTTTCCCAATCCCAAAGTGCATGTTTCTGCCCTGGCAGTATGTTGCCCGTCTGCCCGAGTCCTACTGACTGCACCCAGCCCCTCACCTCTGCCCGGGATCCCATGCCTTGCACCTTCCCAGGGACTTCCAACCTACAGTTATCACCCCTCTCGCCTGAACCAGCCCCTGCTCCCTCTACACCGCAGCATTCCACAAAACAGGGGGAAACCCATCCTCTTCTACCACCCTATTCTGTAGCTACTGGCACTTCACCTGTTGCCCTTCAAAACAAAACTGCTTCAAATTCTGCTGAGATATTCTCTACTCAGCCCCCTTCCACGAAGCTTTTATCCCAGTCATTCCACTGTAACTGGCATTGTCAAGCCCATCATTAAAATCCATACTTCCTGATCCCGCAGACACTCTTCAGTGCTCACTCATCTTGGCCAACATCTCAGGCACCTTTGGCATATTTGATTCTTGTGTTTTTTATCCCTGTTTTTATATTTCAGGGGCTTGGGGCTTATGTGACACCAAAGTATCCTAACTGTACTTGACAAGGGACACATTCTACCCTATGCCCCCTTTGACCTGGATATTGTATGGGAAGTCTTGGGTCAAATGAAAGACAAACAAAGAAAACAGCATCCCAGTCACAGAGGGGGAAACGGCCCACAGAGGCAGTGGCAGTCAGAGGTGAGAGAGCTCAGACAGGGAGGTGTGACAAGAAATGAAGAGGAAGACCAGGGCAAGGAGGATTCCACCCCATTCCCACTTGGGACTCACAGGGGGCACACTGCGCAATGACCGAACGGAGTCTTTGGGCAGATGGGTGGCTGTCGTTTAGGAATTTCTTTTCCTGGAGCTGATCTTGGTGCCTGTTTTGCAGCAGGTGAGATCCAAGTGAGGGCTCTGCATCACCTGAGGGAGAAATGTGGAAAGGGACTGAATCCAGACGAAACCTAAGCAGCCAATGGGCTAGGAAACCTTGCAATTGAGGCTGAGGAGTGGACATCCCTGCCCAGGGGTGGGCTGGACGATGAGACCCAGATTCAGAGGGGTCTGAAGATGCCTGCAGAGTGGCTGAGGCTCAGTCAGCCAGGGAGCACTGGATCCACAGCAAGAGGAGGGAGACAGAAATGCAAGTTTCACCACCCCAACCCAAGGGCGGTGCAGGTGAGCATCAACAGCTGGAGCCAGGAGAGGACAGTCATCTTTCCCTCAGGGACTGCTGAGGCCACTGTGAGGAACAAAGGTATGCTGTATTATAGACGACCCCTCCCACATTACCACAGGCCTTGTAAGTGACATACCCCTGCTCCATGGCTGAAAGAAGTAGAGAGCATTTTCATCAAAATAGACTGAGCATTTGTATCTATGGATGTTCAGTTGGTTGCATGCAACCACACTTTCCAAGTTAGAAGCAACGTCAATAGGAGTTTTCTGGTTATTAACCAGTATGAAGGGTGAACACTCATGAGGAAGATCAGATCAGCCAGGGAGAACAAATACACTAAAGTGTCCATGGAATCTGAGGAACATACATTGAGACTGTGATCCTAGCAACCCATGCCCCCCACCACCACCCTGGCTCTTCCTGTGACCATGGGTCACAGAGGTACAGTGGGGCTAAGAGGGAGAGGAAGGTCTTCCTGGAACTCCAATGCTGCTTTGAAATCACCACTCTCCCTTGACTTCAACGTGAATACTCACCTGTGAAGATCATTCCAATTCTCCATTCCGTCTTCTAGTCAACAGTCCTGATGATTCTTTTGGAACTGGCATCCTGGTCTCTTTGGTTTGGAGAACAGAAAATAGCATACCCTGCAAGCACACAGACCTCTACTTCCAATACACTGCATCTTTGATTCCTTTCAAGCCATGCTTCTTGAAAGTACAGACTCCAGGACCATCCTTATCTGGTTACCTCTTGATTCTTCCTCTGAGTGCCCATCCACACAACATCCCCTTGCTAACGTATCCCAAGAGCTCCATGGGCCAAACCGTAGTACCCGGTGCTGTATTGGCCATAGACACATTCCGCCTTCAAAAACACTTTCCTTGGTCAGAGTCTCTGACAGAAGTACATGCTGGCTTTCCTCCTCCCTCTCAGTCCATTACTTCTAAGACTCCTTGTGTGTCCATTTACTTTGATCCCCTCCTAAACCTTGGTTTTGCTTTCCTCTGGTTTCCCACCTCTGCCCCGTGCTCTTCCATTCTACACATAATCCTTGGGTGACCACGTCACCCCCCACAGCTTTTACCCATCTGACTTGTTTTCATTAGTATCCCTCTATGCTGATGGTTTTTCCTATCACCAGATCTACCTAAGACGTCCCAACGGGGCCCCACTTCCACCACACGCTGAGACGTATACGCCATCTGCACTCAGATGTCCCATAAGCACTGCAGACCTGCTAGTAGCCCCAGGCCAATGTTCCCTGGGGTGTCTCATGGATGGGCAGGCCCAGGCATCCTCTCGTCTGATTTCCCTCTCTGTAGATTTGCCCTTTCTGGGCATTTCATATCAACGGACTCCTGCAGGAAGTGGCCTTTTGTGTCTGGGTTCTTTCACTTAGCGTAATGCTTTGCAGGCTCACCCACGTGACAGCAGAAAGCAGAAGTTCATCACTTTTCATCCATTTATGCTATTCCACCATATGGCTACATACAGAATACTTTGTTTACCACTCTCCAGCTGACTGGAATCTCTCCATGTGTCAGAGCCCAGAGAGCTGCACACCCAAGGACAAGCAGGCCAGGAATTCCCTGGTGGTCCACTGATTAAGAATGTGCCTGCAATATTGTAAAGTACTCTCCAACTAATATAAAGAAATTTAAAAAATGTAAAAAATGTGCCTGCCATAAAAAATGAATGCACAGAAATCCATTCCATTCCTATAAAATAATAAGGAAAAATCAGAAAGAGTAATTAAGGAAACTATCCCATTCACCATTGCAATGAAAAGAATAAAATACTTATGAATAATTGTACGAAAAGAAACAAGGGACCTGTATACAGAAAACTATAAAAAAAAAACTGATGAAAGAAATCAAAGATGACACAAAGAGATGGAGAAGTGTACCACGTTCTTGGATTGGAAGAATCAGTACAGTGAAAATGACTCTACTACCCAAAGCAATCTGTAGATTCATCACAATCCCGATCAAACTACCGAAGGTATTTTTCACACAACTAGAACAAATAATTTCTCAGTTTGTATGGAAACAGTAAGGACTCTGAATACCCAAAGCAATCTTGAGAAAGAAGAATGGACCTGGAGGAATCAACCTTCCTGACTTCAGACTATACTACAGACCATACTACAAAGCTACAGTCATCAAGACAGTCATCAAGGCAGTATGGCAGAAAGACAGAAATATAGATCAATGGAACAAAATAGAGAACCCGGAGATAAATCCACACACGTATGAACAGGTTATCTCTGACAAACGAGGCACAAATATACAATGGCGTAAACAAAGTCTCTTCAACACATGACGCTGGGGAAAATGCTCAACTACGTGTAAAAGAATGAACCTGGAGCACTTTCTAACACCACACAACAAAATAAACTCAAAATGGATTAAAGATCTAAATGTGAAACCAAAAACTATAAAACTCTTAAGAGGAAATCATAGGCAGAACACTCTCTGACATAAATCACAGCAAGATCCTCTATGGGCCGCCTCCAAGAGTAATGGAAATAAAAACACAAATAAACAAAAGAGACCAAATTTAACTTAAATGCTTTCGCACAATGAAGGAAACTGTAAGCACGGTGAAAAGACAGCCCTCAGAATTGGAGAAAATAACAGCAAATGAAACAACTGACAAAGAAGCAATCTCCAAAATATACAAGCAGCCCATGCGGCTCAATACCAGAAAAACAAACAACCCCATAAAAAGGGGGCAGGAGATCTAAACAGACATTTCTCCAAAGACATAGAGATGGCTACCAAATATATGAAGAGATGCTCAAAATCACTCATTATTAAAAAACTGCAAATCAAAACCACAATGAGGTATCATCTCACACGGGTCAGAATGGCCATCATCAAAAAGTCTACAAACAATAAATGCTGGAGATGGTGTGGAGAAAAGGGAACCTTCTTCCACTGTTGGCGGGAATGCAAACTGATACAGCCACTATGGAGAACAGAGTGGTGATTCCTTAAAACACTGGGAACAGAACTGCCACAGGACCCAGCAATCCCACTGCTGGGCATACACCTCGAGGAAACCAGAAGTGAACAGACACATGTACCCCAATGTTCACAGCAGCACTATTTACAACAGCTAGGACATGGAAGGAACCTAGACGTCCATCAGCAGATGAATGGATGAGGAAGCTGTGGTGCATATACACAAAGGAATATTACTCAGCTATAAAAAGGAAAACATTTGAATCAGTGCTAATGAGGTGGATGAACCTGGAGCCTGTTATACAGAGAGAAGTCAGTCAGAAAGAGAAAGACAACACTTCTACTAATGCATATTTATGCAATTTAGAAAGACGGTAGCAACGATTCTACATGCAGGGAAGCAAAGGAGACAGAGACGTACAGAACAAACTTTTTGACTTGGGGAGAGAAGGTGAGGGTGGGATGATTTGAGAGAATAACAGTGAAACATACACATTCCCATATGTAAAACAGATGACCAGTGCAAGTTCATTGCATGAAGCAGGGCAACCAAAGCCGGTGCTCTGGGACAACCCAGAGGGATAGGGTGGGGAGGGAGGTGGGATGGGGGTTCAGGAGGGGAGGACACATGTATACCTGCAGCCGATTCATGTTGATATATGGCAGAAACCATCACAATACGGTATAGTAATTGTCCTCCGAGTAAAATAAATTAATGATTAAAAAAATAAAACAGAACCCACATGCCAATGCCAACAGGGAAGGCATTCAGTCCCTAGTCCAGGAAAGTTCCACATGCCGCAGGGCAACCAATACTGTGTGTCACTACTGAACCCACCTGCTTCGACTACTGAAGCCCTCGAGCCCAGAGTCCATGCTCCTCAACAAGAAAACTCGAGAAGTTCATGCACCGCCACTAGAGAGTAGTCCTTCTACTCCACAACTAGAGAAAGCCTCGTGCAGGAACAAAGACTCAGTGCAGCCACCAATAAATAAATAAATAATAAGAAAGAAAACCAGGCCAATCTTCTGTATGTTCATTTGAAAAATCCAATGGTAGATACCAAAGCAGGTGCATCTCTCTAGATCTTTGAATGATCATATCTTGGGTGAAGCTAACAAAAATTACACCACAGGCTATATTAAATTTTTAGATCACGTTCCCAGGCACTGCTTTTTTCTAGACAGCCTCTTTTCTCAGAAAAGTGTTCCTTAGGAACTTTAGTCACCGGAACTGGGGCCTCCACCACATACAAGGGCAGAAAGCAAAAGCCATTAGGAAGACACGGTTCAAATCCTATGAGTTTATGAGTGCCTGTGACCACAGGCTAGGAAGAACACACATCCCAGAGTCTCTTCACATTTCAGGAACTGAAACCTGTATTTTAACCACTTCGTTCAGTTCTTTAATACCACTACTATCCCCTTAAACAAAGACTTGGTGTGAAACACTTGGAAAATGACCTTAACCCAATTCACTCCCAACCTCTTGTCACATGTCACAAGGAGTCTCTCACGAAATTTCCTCACCTAGAAAGCCAATTCTCAGATAAAGAAAAGAATTCACACACACACACATCTTGTGAAGAAATACTGAGATTTTAGAAACTGACCCACAACTAACCCATGGTTCATCATTCTTTCCTCTTGTCTCCCTCCATCCACTCTGAGAAATGAGTATTTGGCCATGCTGTCTGATTTGCCCACCAAGTTCCTCATAGCACACACAGGATGTTGTTACAAGTGAGCCTATAAACTCGCCGTTGACACCAGCCAGCCCTACTGAAGTCGGCTACCTGGGGGCAGGGAGGTGGCCAGGCCAATAAATTCATCATCTCATTTCCTTCATCACCCTACCCATTTCATTCCCTGCAGTCACGTGGCCCAAATGAATAAAGATCTCGCACCAAATTGCTGCTTAAAGCACCACTGCCTCAAGTTTCCTTCGTTATCTCACGTGGCTTCTGAGCCCAGGGAACAGATTTTACTTGAGATGAGTAAAGCTAGAGAGACAGCCCATTGGCCAGAGATTCTGTTTGGGAGGTGATGTCTCTCAGCATACTCTTTACGAACCCATGGACCAAGGCCCGCCAGGCTCCTCTGTCCAGGGGATTCTCCAGGCGAGAATACTGGAGTGGGTTGCCATGGCCTCCTCCAGGGAACCTTCCCGACCCAGGGATTGAACCCAGGTGTCCGAATTCCCCTTCATTGCAGACAGATTCTCTACCGCTGAGCCCCCGGGGAAACCCATGATGAACATAGACCGCATATTAAAAAGAAGAGACATCACTTTGCTGACAAAAGTCTGCAGAGTCAAAACCATGATTTTTCCAGTAGCCGTGTACAGATGTGTGAGTCAGATCATTAGGAAGGCTGAGTGATGCTTTCGAATTGTGGTGCTAGAGAGATGATGCTTTAGAATCCCTCGGGCAGTAAGGAGAACAACCCGGCCAATCCTACAGGAAATGAATACTGAATACTCTGAATACTCACTGGAAGCACTGATGCTGAAGCTGCAATACTTTGGCCACCTGATGAGAATAGCTGACTCATTGGAAAACACCCTAGTGCTGGAAAAGATGGAAGGCAGGAGGAGAAGGGGGCGACAGAGGGTGAGATCGTTAGACAGCATCACCAACACAATGGACATTAATTTGATCAAACTCAGGGAAATAGTGTAGGACAGAGGAGCCTGGTGCGCTGCAGGCCATGGGGTCGTAAATAGTCGGACATGACTGAGTGACTGAACCACCACCTCCACCTTCCCTTTGAGCTTCCCTAAGGTGCCACCGCCCCACACTCAGCGGGGCTAAGAAGCTTTCTGTGTCTGTCAGTGGTGAAGGCTGAGACTTCTGTCTTCACACACTCAGCGCCCCCTGCTTAGGGTTGATGGCGGGTCCTTAGAATGCTCATCACTCCCTCCCAGAGCTCAGACCAGGCAGCCTTCTCACAACAGTCATGGAGCACCTACCCTGCTACAGAAATGGGAGTTGGAGCTGTTTACCCGTCTCAATGTGTTTTCTCCCTTTACATTCACTTCCACATTTCTTCCTGAGTCACCGAATCCAACTCTGCTCATCCCCACCTGGTCCCTCTAAGAAGCTGCCCCTGCATCTCTAGCACCACATGCACGGGGTGGCTGCATGTACGCCCTGCGCCATGTATCTTCTTTCTCCTTTCTCTTCAGAATCTGTCCACTCCCAGATATCACAAAAGGGCTCCAGATCGCCCACAAAGGGGGCGGTGCTGCAGGGGAGGCTCTGATTCTCATCCACAGCCTGGCTCAAAGCAGGACTGTGTTATAAGCACCACAAGCCACTGCACTGCATCATGGGAGCCAAAAGAGCAAAGGTCTGAAAGTCCTAACACAGACATTTCCGTGGACAGAACACCAGTGTCTTCCTTGGGACCTGTGAGCTGTTCTTTGGTTTGGGCCTATGGAGTCAGTGACCTTTTTCAGAATGATTGCAGGCTTACCTAGCCTTCCATCAGGACCTCTCTACTCCCCACAGCCCCCCACCTACTGTACCAATGATATTACTTCTCACTTCAGTGCGCCAATTGGGTTTTCACCTGGCAGGGATACAAACACAAGTTTTTTATGCTGAAACCTCAAGATACCTGAGGAGAACGAGTCTTCAGAAAGTACATTGTTCAATTATAATAGAAAAACTGCCTATGTAACAAAGAAGGTACAACAAATTACAATACTAATAAAATGTTATTTGGAAATTATATACAATGTCACACTTCAGAGAAAAAACTTAGTATGTGGTCTATTGCCTTCCAGGTTTTGTTCTCTGCATTTAAGAAAATCAGGAGATGGGTGAGGTAACGTCTTCATGATACTGTATCTGTTGCTCTGTCTGTGTATCATTATATTATACTATGCTTATGCTACTTTCCATAATGATGAGGGTGCTCCACTAATGTTGGTCAGAGGAAGCACTGTTTAGACCTCAGTATGGACCAGGAATGGTTCTCTGTGATGTGTGCATGTTGACATGACACCCCATGGTCTTTCACGCACTTAGGAGACACTGTGTTCAATCCATACACAGATGCATAGTAATGTTTCATGCGGATGGACATGTAGATCTGCCTTTTGAACCAGAGTACACCAGACACTGCACTGTATTCCAGATTGCGGGTCAGATCCCACACCTGGCTGTTTCTCTCTGGCCTGCGCACCAATCTGACTCAGCTCTTGCCAGCTAGGTCACTTTGTGCAGATGCATTCACCCACTAACATCTTCGTGTCTCTGCTCCTCAGCTGACAAAAGGGATGATAGCATTAAAGATGCTCACCTCACCGTGTTGCTATGAGTACTCAAAGACTTCATTATGCGTATATGTACGGAGAGCTACACACGGTGCAGAAGGGGAGCTCTTCCTCCTGTGTCTCTTCACTTCTGTTTCCGCTTGTACTAGCAGCCCCCCGTCCCTGCCCCCACGCGTTCACCTCCCCCACCCCTACTCTGCTCTCTCTCCCCTGTGCCCCTGTCCTCAGACTCTCCATCCCAAAACACAGCTGAACATCTTACGATTTACCCCAGAAAATACCCATACCATCACCCTTGGATTAAACAATCATGAACATTAGCAGAAAAAATAAGAAACACAATAAACGGGCAATGTTAAAACTACATAAGAAATAAAGCATTACTGATGAATGTCGGGCTACTAATATTTTCATATCTTCATCAGATTCAGATCTTCAGAACTTGATATATGAGAATTAGATTTGATAAACAATGCCAGAAAAGGTAATGCAATGTGGTTCCTTAAATAAGACCTAACAAAATGGGGGCACATGGTGTGTTCATGGGTTGAGAAATTCAATATAATTAGGATGTCAGTAGTTCCCATACACATCCATCAATTTCACACAATTCCAGTCAGAAATTCCAGCAGGACTTTTTCGTACATATAGACTAATTGAGGATAACATTTCTGTGGTAAGGCAAATGAACTAGAATAGCCAAATGATTCTGAAATACAACATTGGAGGAGTGACATTAACCTGAAATTTACTTTGCATCTTCAACCAAAAGTTGTAAGCAACCATGTGTCTATGAAGGGATGAATGGATACAGAAAACGTGGTGACAGCAGTCAGAATGGCCACCATCAAAAAGTCTACAAACAACAAAGGCTGGATAGGGTGTGGAGGAAGGGGAACCCTCTTACACAGTGGGTGGGAATGCAAACTGGTATAGCCACTATGGAGAACAGTGTGGGATTCCTTTAAAAACTGGGAATAGACCTGCCATGTGACCCAGCAATCCCACTGCTGGGCATACACCCTGAGGAAACCAGAAGTGAAACAGACACATGGACCCCAATGTTCACCGCAGCACTGTTTACAATAGCTAGCACCTGGAAGCAACCTAGATGCCCACTGGCACACGAACGGAGAAGGACGTTGTGGTACATATACAATGGAATATTACTCAAGTATAAAAAGGAATGCATTTGAGTCAGTTCTAATGAGGTGGATGAACCTGGGGCCTATGACACAGAGTGAAGTAAGTCAGAAAGAGAAAGAGAAATACTTTATACTAACGCTTATATATGGAATTTAGAAAGATGGTACCAATGACCCTACATGCAGGGCAGCAAAGGAGACAGTGTTAAGGTCCAATCATGAAGCAGGGCACTCAAAGCCGGTACTCTGGGCAAACCCAGAGGGATAGAGTGGGGAGGGAGGTGGGAGGGGCGTTCAGGATGGGGGGACACGTGAATGCCTATGGCCACTTCATGTTGATGTATGACACAAACATCACAATACTGTAAAGTAATTATCCTCCAATTAAAATAAATTAATTTGAAAACAGAAAATGTGAGATATACAATGGAATATTATTCAGTCACAAGGAAGAAAATTCTGCCTTTTGCAACAACATGAATGGAATTCAAAGGCTTTATGCTAAGTGAAAAAAGTGAGAGAAAGACATATATTGTATGTTCTCACTTACGTGCAGAATCTAAAAAAGTCAAACTTACAGAAATTTCCAAGAGTCTAGAATGGTGGTTTCCAGGGCCTGCGCAAAATGTTAAATACTGGGTACAAACTTCCAGGTATGAGATGAATAAGTTGCATGGATCCAATGTATAGCATGGTGAGTATAATTAACGAAACTGTAGAATACAGTGAAAGCTAAGAGGGTAGATCTGAGATGTTATTTCCTCAACAGTTTTTAAAAAGGATTATGTGAGGGCACAAAGTGCCAACCCTGCTGTGGTAATCGTTTTGCCAAATATGTGTGTATCAAATCATCACATTGGCATCTTAAACTTACAGGTTATATGTCAATAATACCTCAAAAAAGGTGGACAAAATAAGAGTACTTCGTGTGTCCGGTGGGAGAGCATTCAAGCTATATTCTGTGTCCCTCTGATATGTCCCCATCATTCTTGAACTTTCCCTTGTTACTGACATGACAAGGTGACCCAGGCTCATTTATCCTTTCCTTCCTCAGCCTGGGAACCCATCATTTAGTGGAGAAAGGTGTTCAGAAGCTAGGGTCTGGGGACTGGTGTAATTATAGCCATTGGAATGTTGCTTTTTCCAGTAACTTGGGAATATATGTGTGTACACAATCACACACACACACACACAAACACATAGACACACATCTATAGTTACATATCAGTCTAGCCACATATGCACACCTATCGAATACAAGAAGTCTGCATGGAGACCTTTAATCCCAGTAGAATTCCTCAGATTTGTTCTAGGTTACTTCCTTTCCATACTGGAAATTCCCTTTTCCAAAAATGAAAGACATGGCTCTCAGCATTCTTATGTATTTGGTGAATAGTTGATGAGTTGATGAATCCCAATGCATATAAGTGATCCCTCCTCCATGAAAGGGTGCTCCTCACAATCTATGCAGAACCATCCCTTGCCCTTGACTTCCACACCTCACTCAACCTTGAATCCATGAAGCAGTTAGCCTCCTTCACACTCAATCCCCAGCGATATCCTTCTTTCCACCTTGGGCTCTGACTCTCCAGGCAGGGATGCTCCTTTACACATATACATGCCTTGCCTGGCCAACACCTAACGGCTTTAGGACTGACTTGCTCAGGCACAAAAAAGGGAAGGGAAAAAAAAAAAAAAAAAGGGAAGGGAAAGAAAGGGTAGGGACAGGAAAAGGTGAGTATGTCATAATACAGTCAGCCAATCAACGTGAACTGGGCCAAACCCAAGCAATGTGATGAAGTCAGTTGTTCTTGCTTTCTTTCTTTCTCAGTGTCCTCCAACTTCCCTTTCTGCCTCTGTCCTTTGCCCCAGTTCCCTTTTCCTTCTTAAGTCCTGCCCTCCATCAAGAGTACGAATGTTACGAGGCATGATTCCCACATCATAACCGATCTCTGCTGCTTGGCTGACATTCAGTGTGACATCCCTGCAGCTGGGACACTCATTCTCTCTCTCTCTCTCTCATGATGGACCAGAAGGTCTCACTCCTAATTTCAGGGATAGGTAGGAGAGAAGGTGTAGGGCACACGTTGGAGCCCTCAGTCCTTCATCTGTGAAATGCGGATGATCACAAATTGTGAGAGAAACAGAGACAGCAGCAACCAGACCCCTTTCAATGAGTGCTATATGCCAAATCCTGTGCATCACAGGACTCCTTGACATTCAGGAGCACGCCAAGTGGATTTCCATGCCAGGACAGTTGCATTTGTTGTTCCTTCTGCCTGGAATGCTCTTCCCTTAGATATCCCCATGGCCTGCTCCCTCACTTCCTCCAGGTCTCTGCTTACTTGCCATCTTTCAGGGAGACTTTCCCTCCTTACTTTGAATAATATAATAACATCATACCTACATATACCCTTTCCCCTGATCTAGCATTATCTTTCTTCATAGTGCCTGCCATCCTTGATTATTTACTGACCACCAAGTCTATGAAATGACAGACTTGGTTGGATTTGTCCTGTCCCAAACTCCTCCAAAATTGCTCAGGTCTATGGCAGGTGCTCAGAAAACATTTGCTGAAGGATAGTCTGGAGCCAGGCCCGTTACACACATTGCTAACATGCACAGGTAGCTTCCAAGATGGGCACTGGCCCCATTGTATTAATTATGGACAAACTGAGATTCCAGGAGACAACTGATACACTCAACAACACACAGTCAGCATGTCAGGTTCCAGGCCTCAGAATCATATCTGCCAGCTTCCAAACCCTCAGTTCCCGGACAGAGACCTCACAGCCAAGAACATAAGAGGTTTTATTTCTGACACAGAGACTCCAGACAGCCCAGATAGATACCCAGAGACACCAAAAAGAGCTCACTGAATCTCTGCACAGAGAGCACACAACTCGTTTCAGACCCTCAAACACAACTGAGACCATCACCATACACGCTGTGACAAAGACCCTCCAAACAGACCAAAGTCTTCAAGACAGAAACAAATGAGAACTGCACAGATACTTCACACCATGGAGACTGACGCCCAAACCACTCGACACTTACCAACCTAATACAAAATCCCTAAACGGAAAGAGAACCTTTAATAACTCAAGAACATCATGTACCGAAATAGGACCTGTGTTGCAACACGTAGTGATACACAAGCCCAGGCTCCCTGGCACAGGTTAGTCTCCAGGGAGAGACAGCTAACTCAGAGACCTCTCCCTGGACATGAATTGCATGCATTTCTGCGAATATCCGTGCGCTGCCACATGCTCCAGACTGAGCGAGAGCAAAACAAGACCGAAACGCCGTCAGCATGCACAGCCAGCGACTGCGCCAAACCTCGCCACTAACCAGGGCAGCTATTCGACCCCTTCGGGAAAAGGCATAAAACTCGGAGAAAAACTGTATGCTCTAAAAAGCCCCAAACGGCAACATGCCTCTCGTCCTCAGGTCCAGCTCTGCCATCCCAGTCCTGTAACAGCCAGCCAGACAACTGGAACTGGGCCGGAGACGGAGCAGGGCGGGACTCGCAGGACTTCCGGCGCCTATCCGCGCCCCGGAAGAGCTCATTCCTGCGACCTCGCGGTGACCAATCAATGCCCAGAACGCTCCCTGACGCCAGACCCCAAACTGGCAGCCCAGCTCGCTCCGTAGCCGCCCCCCTTGGATGTAACCATGTAGAAACGAAGGGGTGGAATTGGAAAAGAGACGAGGACAGCTACCGCTTAATACCGGTGTCCACTCGGACTCAGATGCAGCGCGATGCCGGAATGGAGCGAATGGGGACGGAGGCAGTGGTGCCATTGGTGCCTCCGCTAGGAACTCTAGTCGATGCCCGAGGCGGGGTAAAGGTACTCTCTGTGTTGTCATAGACCCTCTCGAATGGTACCTTCCAGAGTGGGTGGTTCTACCGCTACCCCTCAGTGCCACATCCCAGGACCGAACTGTTTCATCTGCCGCGCCCCTTGGTGGTGAGCCTGGAGAACAGCCGATGTAGATACCGGTGGACCGTTAGAGGGTGGATGATCCTCCAAGGGTGGAAGGGCAACGTGAGGATGAAAACCCCGCCGATTGCTGCAATCTTGGACTCCGAAAAATGTCTCCATAAACTGAAGATTACTTCTCTGTAGTGGCCACTATCATAACAGGAAGCATGGAAAGCATTTTCTGTGTGCTGGGCATTGTTCTTGTTTGTGCTTTCCTGTTTAATACAGAATAGGTCTCAATGGGGAAAGCCAGCCACAGTCCCCCAGCGGGCAGGGGAGAGAAATCTTTGGACTGGGATCTGAAGGTCTGGGGTGGGGAAGGCCTCTGTCGTTGACTCCGAGTAATATGTGAGAAGGACAACAGGACATTCCATTCTGTTCCGAAAGGGGTCAACTCTGAGGGGAGCCAAGGATAGTGCATAGGTGAGATAAAGACCATGGGTTTGACACCATCTTGTCATCCCTGAATTTGTTCACTAGCAGAATCCTCAGCCTGTCTAGCTATGCCTCTGTCAACACGTTTAATTTGCTTATTCATGCCTACATTCAATCATCTTCTCCACAGTTTCTGTCAAGCAAAACTCTGTGTGTTAGGAAAGAGAAAATCAACCTTGGCATCATGGAACTTTCATTGTGTTGGGGTCATACAGCCCCAAAAGATAAGTAATTTATCGGGTGTTCATAACTGCTGTGATTAACGTTAAACCGGGATAGTGAAATAGAGAGAGGGGATGATATCTAGAAAGAGTGGCCAGGGATGTTCCTTCTAAGATTGTGACATTTGAACAAAACCTAGCGGAGATGCCTCTCCGGGAGAAAGTGTCTCAGACAGATTTAAGGCCAGTGTAAAAACGGGAGTGGAACTCAGTGTAGAGTGTATGAAAAGAATGTTGAGGGCTATGTGACTGTCACAGCATGATGGAGGGAGGGCCGGGAGATCCGATGAGAGCGGTGATGAGGGGCGGGTCCCCTAGGGCCTCTGGCCATAGAGGTGACTTTGACTTGAGCCACAGGAGGGTTCTTACCAGAGAAGCCCCCAAGGTTCTTTCAGACGCCCAGATCACACAAGGTTTGTTGAGGATCTCTAGATTCATCCCGGGAAATCTACAGACCCTCTGCAGTTGAACATGCCTTTCCTGGAATCCACTACACTCAAGGGGAACCCCTTGTACTGTTCCCAGTGGACATCCATGTTGCTTGATGATACACTCAGGACAGAGAAAGGACCCTCACGGTATGAGGGAGGTCACAGACAGTCTCATAAAGGCTAAGAGGGAGGATGTAACAGACACAGAGATGGCAGGGAGAAAGACAAAGATAGAACATTGGACAGGGACAGAGAGACTATCTCTGGCAGCAAAGGATCCCCAATTAGCACCCAGCTATGGGCCCCCAGCCCTGCTACTGGATGAGGTACCTATCTCTATAGGAGAAAATAAGGTGGTCCCCCTCCCCGCCCCGCCCCCCACCAGGGACTGTCTCTAGGAAATGAGTCAGTTGCCCGAGGCCTGAGTCTAAATCATGGTCCCTTGGCACACATCAGAGTCCTCTGCCCTGATCAAGACGTGGAGATGATCCAGTCATGGGGAGGCTCATGCTGTACACAGGGTCCCTCACAAGCTGTCCAGCCCTGACTGCCCTCCTGCTGACCTCAGTGCCAAGGAATGCTTTAGTGGGGGAAAGAGAGGCAGGAATCACTCCATTTGTGGTGGAGCCTCATGCAAATTGGTGAATGTGATGTTTATCCCCACCTGCTTGGAGGCTCATCTCTGCATTTTCAACCACCACGTCCCCAGGGAATGTGTAGATTACATTCAATACATCAGGTGAGCAGCTCAGTGTATGATGGGAAGACACCGAGTCGTATCCTGACATTGAGACAGTCAGAGGGTCCTTGTGGCCCTGTGCAAATGCCCCCCTCCCCCACTACCTGGCCAGGGTTCTGCTGAGTCTTCCCTGCCTCCTCCAAGGAGCCCAAGCCTGCATCCCGTTCCTCCTGTCCTCATGAGCCGAGAACTTCAATCTGCACTGGGCCTTGAGCTCCCATCTGCAAATGGTGGCCTCTTTGTGCTGGGTTGGCCAGATTGTCTGAGTGAGTGTGTGTACACAGTTTTTTCACAGGGTCCCTATCAAGGGTGGTAGTCTTGTCAGGAAGTATTGTTCTCCTCAGTATTGTTACCGTGGGCTCCTGTGTACTGTTCATGACTTGCCCTCCCTGAGGATAGGGCCGCAAGATTTTTTCTCTCTAGGGAGGCATGGGAGAAATCATAGCAAATGTGATATCACAGGTCTACTTCTAAGACCCATGAGAGTGGGGTCCATCCAGCCTTCCTCTTAAGACTACTCTCATATGCAGATCCATGAACAGCTCAGAGACCCAACCCTCTGGACAAAACCCTCCCAAATAGTTCAGAGACTTCACGCCTGGGACAGAGATCCACAAACAGTTTAGAGAGCACTCATCCTGGAAAGCAACCCAAAACAGCTCAAATACGTCACACCTGAGGACAGAGACCCTAAACATCTTAGAGAATTCCAACTCTCAGTTCAGTTCAGTCATTCAGTCGTGTCCAACTCTCTGAGAGCCCGTGGACTGCAGCAATCCAGGCCTCCCTGTCCATCGCCAACTCCCAGAGTTTATGCAAACTCATGTCCATTGAGTCGGTGATGCCATCTAACCATCTCATCCTCTGTTGTCCCCTTCTCCTCCCGCCTTCAATCTTTCCCAGCATCAGGGTCTTTTCAAATGAGTCAGTTCTTCGAATCAGGTGGCCAAAGTATTGGAGTTTCAGTTTCAGCATCAGTCCTTCCAATGAATATTCAGGACTGATTTCCTTTAGGATGGACTGGTTGGATCTCCTTGCAGTCTAAGGGACTCTCAAGAGTCTTCTCCAACACCACAGTTTGAAAGCATCAATTCTTCGGCACTCAGCTTTCTTTACAGTCCACCTCTCACATGCATACATGACTACTGGGAAAACCATTGCCTTGACTAGATGGACCTTTCTTGGCATAGTAATGTCTCTGCTTTTTAATATGCTGTCTAGCTTGGTCCTAATTTTTCATTCAAGATGCAAGTGTCCTTTCATTTGATGGCTACAGTCACCATGTGCATTGATTTTGGAGCCCCCCAAAATAAAGTCTGTCACTGTTTCCCCATCTATTTGCCATGAAGGGATGGGACCAGATACCATGATCTTAGTTTTCTGGATGTTGAGTTTTAAGCCAACTTTTTCACTCTCCTCTTTCACTTTCTTCAAAGGACCCTTTAGTTCTTCGCTTTCTCCCATAAGGGTGGTGTCATCTGTATATCTGAGGTTACTGATATTTCTCCTGGCAATCTTGATTCCAGGTTGTGCTTCATCTAGCCCACTGTTTCTCATGATGTACTCTGCATCTAAGTTAAATAAGCAGGGTGACAATATACAGCCTTGAGTTACGCCTTTTCCTATTTGGAACCTGTCTGTTGTTCCATGTCCAGTTCTGGCTGTTGCTTGCTGACCTGCATACCCATTTCTCAAGAGGCACATCAGGTGATCTGGTATTCCCACCTCTTTCAGAATTTTCCAGAGTTTCTTGTGGTCCACACAGTCAAAGGCTTTGACATAGTCATTAAAGCAGAAGGAAATGTTTTTCTGGAACTCTTTAGCTTTTTCTATCACACAGTCAAAGGCTTTAGATAGTCATTAAAGCAGATGGAGATATCTTTTGGAACTCTTTTGCTTTTTGTATGATCCAAACGATGTTGGACATTTGATCTCTGGTTCCTCTGCCTTTTCTAAATCCACCTTGAACATCTGGCCTCAGGTAAATTCAGATCCTTAAGACAAACAGCACTACTCTCAGCCAGTACTACAAGTGTTAAGTTGTAACCACTGTGGTTGCTGATCTAAAGTGCATTCTGAAGGAATTTATGGTGAAAAACAGTATGAGGCACCCTGTGCTTTGGACAAGTTGGCCTTTTTTATTTACCGATACCTCAGGAAAAGGTTCAGTGACCCTAGATTCTTGCCTCTTCCCCACACAGAAAAGCATGAAAATAATGAACTTGTGACATCTGATCTCTGTGTTTCACAGCACTCTTTAACCAATGTGCACGCCTGACTGCATGTACTTCCTAGGCAACAATCATACTGACTTCTCCGCTACCTCCTCCAAGCAGTTTCCTCAGAGCCAAAGGAGGAATGTGTCCTGGGTTGTAGTTCCCAGAAGACTCCAAATCCAACTTAAACTCACAACTTGCCTGTTTTATGCTTTTATTTAAGTAGACACAACTCTAGATAACAGCTCTCCTTTAGCTCAGAGGCTCCACCCCTCTCCCCCAGAGCCTACAGCCTGCACCCTGGGACACAGAGCCCCACATCTTTCCCTCTGGGCTGCGGTGTTGGCATTTGCACTGAGTCTCTGTTCAGTCAACCCCAAGGGACAGAGGCCTCCAGTCCTGCAGTCCCTGCAGTCTGCATTCACCAGCATGTCATCCTGAGGAAGGCAGATTCATCCCAGGGGTGGGGATTGCCTGAGAGCTGAGGAGTTCTGAAATTGATTTCCCATGTCTGGGTCCTCAGACACCCTGGTCACCTCTGGAAGTGTTGACTTTGTATTGTGCCCCACGGGAGGGTCAGAGTGAATCCCAGATCCACAGAACGAGTCCGAGGGACCTTGTTCTCTCTGTCATGTCTCAGCACACTCGGTGGGCAACTGAATTCTGGAGATAGGAGAGGTCTTCCCCTCACTGTGCCTATGACAGCTCCCTTACATCCCTCTAGTCATCTGTCGTTTTCCAGAGTCCCTCTCCTGTTGACAGCTGCCACAAGTCCTCTTTATCCCAAGTCGCCACCCTCTCCCCTCACCTTCCACCTGGCTTCCCTCCCACTCTAGGAGCCTCTTTAGCCCCTCTCTAGCCCTGCTCACAGGGCCTCTGTTACATCCTCACCCCATTTGTGGCCTCTCACCCAGCACCCTCACTGCCTCAGACGATCCCGTGAGGACCTTGCCTGCTCCCTGCATTCTGCAGGACACCTCTCTCCTGCCCACACACAGGTGACTGTGTTAATGTCCTGGTGAGGGCTGAACTGAAAATCTCTCCAGGATCCCGAGAAAATCCAGACCTAGACCAGGCGTCCAAGGCACTTCCCTCAGGGCTGGGGCGAAAGAGAGGGGATCTCAGAGAGAAAGAACACGACTCAAGTTCCTGCAGGGGTGACAGGGTTTTCTTCAAGTGAGATGACACCTTAGAAGTGCTTAGGACACTGCAACTCAGATGACTGATTATCTAAGACTCAGAGATGCGCCCACGGATGCCAGCTGACTCCTAGAGTGACCTCACTAATGCAGCCACTGACTGGGGAAGCATCTCCAGCCTGTTTACTGGGCAGTGAACACTCCTGGAGACTAGGTTCCACTGGTCCTCCAGTGCTCAGGCCCAAGACCCCACTGTGAACTCTTGCCCATCAACCTCAGCACCTGACTGTGTGAGCCCTGGCCTGATATGGGGTCTCTACCCTGTTCCCCGTGAGAGCCTGAGCCTGTGTTTTCCACGTGGGCTCCCCAGAGTTGTCTGGGATTTCTTGCCTCTGAATCCTCACAACCAATCATTGCTGCTTGTGTATTCAAATCTGCACGGTGTTGGCATGACCAAAATGGGCCTGGAGTGTCCTCCTGGACATCTGAGAAAGGGGACTGCCCTCGGTCCAGGTTTGAGGCCTGGGTCTCCAGGGTGGCATCCTCCCCATCTGTGTCAAAGGCTGTGGTTGGTCACCCTGGGCAGTGGTGGACGGTTTGTCCATCCATTCACAGTACTTGCATTGTTACCAAATGGAACCCTCTACCCTGTAGTACCTTCTACTTCCTGTGGTTCCCTGGGGAGCCATTTTTCACTCAGTCTTGTTGGTCCTGGGTGGGATCGGACTATTTGCATTTCTAACCATGCTCAGCCTCCCTCCTACACAACTGGTGAACTCCATGATGAGCAAAGGTCTAAGCATCCTGTTCACTGCAGCAGAGTGGTCTGCTCCAAGAATGATGTGATGTGGTAGTAAACAACCTTTCCTTCTCCTGCTTTACTGATGGACATCAGCTTTACTGACGGACAGCATTTTGGCAGCATCAATGAAAGTGAACATCCTAAAAAAAAAAGAAAAAAAAATCCTTACAAAATCCTCGTCCTTGTTCATTTACTGTTAACAATCCATTAACTTATTATACCACCTCAGTAGAATAAAGGAAAAAAAAACCGCATTATCATCTTGGTAGCTAACTAAAAAAGCATTTGACAAAATTCAGCATCCGTTCAAAATACAAAGACTCAAACTAGAAGCAGAAGGCAATATTTTGAATGTGATATAAAACATCTATGAAAAACCCATCGCTATCATCATAGTTAGTGATAACAGGCAAAAGTACTTCCCCTGAAAATCAAGAACTGTAGAAGGATAACATCTCTTACCACTTCTATTCCACATGGTTCTGGACAGGGTAATAAAGCAAGGGAAAGAAATAAAATGAATCTACATTGGCAAAGAAGTAAAACTATTCTATTTGCAGATGATGTAATCTTTTGTGGGAGCTCTCAATGACCTTTTATACATTCCCACAGACACAGAGTCTGTCTAGTTGATCGTGTGGATTAAATCTGCAGCTTGTGCAGCTGGTGGGAGGGTTTTGAGTCTTCTTCCTTAGTCACACTGCCCTTGGGTTTCAATTGTGGTTTTATGTTTACCTCTGGATATGGGCAGTCCTCTGGGGTTTGCTCCTGGGGCTGCCTTGGAGGACTTGGGTTTGCCCCTGCGAGGGCCAGGTGTGGAGGTGGTGCAGCTGCTTGAGTCACAGGGGTTGTGGCAACATCAGGTACTCAGGGGAGTTGGCGGCTAGGGCAGCAGGAAGTATAGTGCTCTAGAAGGGTATGGCAACCAGTATTGGCCAATACACTCCAGTATTCTTGCCTGGAGAACCCCCTCCCTGACAGAGAAGCCTGGCAAGCCACAGTCCACAGGGTCACAAAGAGTCGGACACTACCAACGTGACCCTGCATGCATAGACATAAGACTTTTCTTGTCTGTGGCAGCTCTGCCCCAGTGCGAGTTGAGCGTGAACGTTGCACAGCAGCTCGGCGTGCAGGGACCCTGCTG
Organism: Cervus elaphus; assembly: GCF_910594005.1. NCBI lineage: Eukaryota > Metazoa > Chordata > Mammalia > Artiodactyla > Cervidae > Cervus > Cervus elaphus. The sequence goes on along the minus strand of NC_057848.1, from coordinate 122,438,034 downwards.
GTGCCAAGTGTGCAGGGACATGGACTGCCTCTGCCACAGGAGTTATGGCCCTATCAGAGTCTTTTTTCGAGGCTCTTGTAGCTGGCGATCAGAAGGCCTCTTTGGCCTTTTTTTCTCCATAGCTCCGCCCATTCAGGCACTTAGAGGGCTTCGTTACCTGGGATCCTTCTCTGTTGTTCGAGCATCAGGCACTTAAAGGGGCACCGTGGATGGGGTCCTACTCTGTAGTTTGGTGCATCAGTCACTTAAAGAAGCACCCTGGGTGTAGTCCTACTCTGTAGTTCAGTGCGTCAGGCCAGCCTCTCTATTGTTCAGCTGCCAGTGCTGGCATGGGGTGTTCGAGAGGCAATGGTGATGGCTCCATGCCCTACAGATGAATCAGCAGTATCACCTTACTTCCAAGGCTGCCCGAATTTCCTCCACAGGTATTTCCCACCACAGTCTCCTCCCTTACATCCCCTCCATCCATCTCTCTGCAGTCAACAGCAGCCCTTGTCCTGGGATTGTTCCACAACCCCTAAACTCCAGCTCCCAGCCACTGCACCATCTAGGGTATGTATGGCTCTGGCAAGGATGTCTGATTCGCACTCCATTTAGGGTGCCACAGATGAGCTGTTTCACTCTCAGCCTGAAATGTTTCTCCTCTGACTCAGACAATTGCCCCATCTGGGGATTGGACCCTTGCTTCAGTTCCCCCACTGACCGAGGGCAGGTCCAGCCCTACTAACACTCCTGTTTTTTCTGCCTAGTTGCCTCATCCTACCGAGTTTTGTGTGGGTCTATATATTCTTTTCCACTGGTCAGGTGCTGCTATCTGTGCTCGGCTGGTGTTCTGCATGCACTTCTGTGTCTGAAGGTATATTCCTGATGTATCCTTGGAGAGGGATGTATTCCCCATCCACCTACTCCGCCACCATCTTGTTGATCCATGATATAATCTTGTGTATAAAAAATTGTGAAGAACCACCCTCTCCCCATAGAAACTGTTAGAACTAATATAGGGGTTCGACAGGTTTACAGAATACAAGGTCATATACAAAGGGCAAATAGATTTCTATACACGTTCAGGACTTGTACAATACAAATTACAAAACATTGCTGAGTGAAATGAAAGACAGTCTAGATGAGTGGAAATTTTACTTCAGTTCAGTCGCTCAGTCGTGTCTGAGTCTTTGGGATCCCATGGACTGCCGCATGCCAGTCTTCCCTGTCCATCACCAACTCCCAGAGCTTGCTCAGAGTTTTACAGACTTTGGAGATCACATCTGTGGATTGGAAGACTCACTATTGTGTTAAGATGGAAGTACTCCCCTAATAGAGGCCTATCAAAGTTCAAACTGCTCTTTTCCCCTGGAAATCAACAAAATGATCCTAGAATTGTAAGAATTAAAAGGGTCCTGGGATAGCGAAAACAGTGTGGAGAAAGAACAAGTAGTTACACTTCCCAATTTCAAACCCCACTTCAAACCTACAATAATCAAGACATTATGGTACTGACATAAGGATTGTATATAGACACATAATGGAATGGAATGGAGAGTCAAGAAACAAGCCCATATTTGTATGGTCAGTTGATTATTGTGAGGGGTGTAGAGGCCATTCAATGGCAAAGAAAAATGTTTGAAAAATCGTCTTGGAATAACTGGATGTTCACATGCAAAAGAATCAATTTCAACCTATACCTCACACTGTATATAACAATTAACTGAAAATTAATAAAACACCTAAATATAAGAGCTAAAACTATAAAGTACTCAGAAGAAAACAGAGATGTAATTGTGAATCTTGGATTAGGCAATGATTTCCTAGATATGATACAAAAAGCACAAGCACCAAAGGAAACAAAAATAGGCAATTTGGAATCATCAAAATTAAAACTTGTATCATTCAAGTGATACTATCAAGAATGTGAGATATCTAGGGCACCTACTGAATGCTGGCAGGGAGCCTTGAAACCCAGGCGGACCAGAGGAACTCCAGAGCAACCCTGTATGATGTGTGGGTGGGGAGCGAGGGGGGAGGAGTTGTGGTGGCTAGTTGGTGTTCGTGTTCCTGAGGGTCAACTAGGGGAGGACAGGTTTTCCTACACCTGCAGAGTGCGGATGGGGCAGGACCCTTGGGTTCGCAAATGCTCCCTTGGGCTATTTGCCATCAGACTCCTTCCTCCACTCCTATACACTGGCAACCACAGATATATTTCTGTGCCTATACTTGTGCCTTTTCCAGGAATCCATTGACATGAAATCATATAATATAGCTTACTGTGTCTGACATCTCTCATTGGCACAGCTGAGATGCATCCTTGCTGTTACATGCATTAGTAGTTCCTTTTTACGTGACTGTGTAGTATTATTTTGTATGAGTATACGCTTTTGTTTTTCTTTCATCTGTATACCAGTTGTTGAATAGTTGGGCTGTTTCTAGGTTTGGCTATTAGGAGTACATGAGTAGAATATTTGAGTAAAGGTCCTTGTGTGAGCATGTTTTCCTTTCTCTTGGGTAAAATTAAAACTCCTAGTAAGTACAAAAATTCCCACTATAATAGAATAAGAAGAAGAATGTGCTACTGGAGAAGAGTGAAGAACTAGCTACAGAAGGAATGAAAAGGCTAAGCCAAAGTGGAAACAACACCCAGTTGTGGATGTGTCTGGTGGTGAAAGTAAAGCCCGATGCTAAAAGAACAATATTGTATAGGAACCAGAGGTATATTCAGAGAAATCAGTTACCAGTTCAGAGATTTAAATGTGCAGTGCTCCAAGCAAAAAATGGCAACAGAGGTATGGATTTATGTATTTATTCCATGGAAATGAGTAAAGCCATTGCAAGCATGATGGAAAACCCAGAAGCAGAGAAAGAAATGGTTCATCAAAGCATGTATAAAAATAGGTATTAAAAACCTTAAAACCTATTTCTGTCATGAGTGTCTTCCTGAGACACATTCTCCACTAAGGGTAACCTGGGACTACCTATCACCACAGTTTGTGGATGCATAAGCTAGACTGCCCTGGAAGGAAAAACATATAGTCTTCAAGCCCTTTTCTCATCCTCCAGAGACCCTGCGGTTCCAGGACTCTACCTCAGTGGCGGGAAAACCTCAACCTGCACTGCACAGGCCCAAGTCAGGGAGCATGCGCAGTGTGTGCGCACGCGCCTCTTTCTGCGCATGCGCCTTAGTGCGCATACGCCTTCCTGAGCGCATTCTGTGAGAACCGTTGGGCCTGAGACAGGTGTGTTTATTCAGTTCCGGTTCATTCTCACTACTTGAGACTCACCAGGTGGGTTCACAAATCTGTCCTGTCTGGAGTTTAAGTGTGCGTGCGTGTCAGGGGGAGCCAGCGAGTTTCGGGCGGGTTGGGCAGTGCCATCTGGGGCCTTTGAGGAGGAAGGCCCTCGAGGTCATCATCTTCCTCCTCACAGGTGTCGCGACGCCCTAGATCTTGTTCTGGTGGCTGGAGAGGAAGGGCGGTGGGCAGAGGAGGGCAGGGGTTCCGATGACAGTGGGGGGAGTCTTGGGGGTGCTGTTTGAGATATCTGGCTCATTGGAGCCCTGGAAGTAATGACAGAGCACAGAATCTGCGGCCGGGCGTGGGACCTGGGCAGGGGGCACTGTGGGCGATTAAGGAAAGGCCTAGAAACAGGACCGCAGTGGGTTTGTGACCCTATCACGAGTATTGTGGAAAGGTGCCAAGAGAGAAGTGGACAGGTATGCTCTGTATGCAGACCCAGCTCAGCCACAGACGCTGAGAAAATCGCCATAGTCAGGCTGTAAAGACTAACCCATTCTTCCTGTTCCCACGGAATTCCAAGGGAGTTGGGGAAAATAGGTCTGATGAATAGGAGTGTGACAAGAGCAATAGTCCTGAATTTTTAAATCCCTAGCAGTATTTCACTAACTATCTTCATGATGGAGCATTCTGTTGTGAAATCAAACTTCCTCACAACAATTGTCTGTGTTCTTGTGTACCTTAAGGTGATTTCTCTGCCAGCTTAGCGAAGATACACATGGCTTTGCAAGCAACTGTATTTGGTGTAAATGGAATGCATGTACACCCATACTTTCTTTTGAAGGTATTTTCACAGTTTTAAAACATAGGAAGTCAACATATGGTCATAAAAGTGATCAAATATAGCTGTACTCTTAAATACATTTTCTAAATCACAATATTCTCCTTTCAGGGAGAAATATGAGTGGGCAAGTGGCATCAACACTGGGATCTACAGGTCAAGATTCTACCCAGCTGGATGAACCTGTGGTTGTGAGTACCTTAGCATTTGATATTTTCTATTAGCACAAATTTACATTTGAGAAAATGATGTTAAGTAATGCAGATGCAGTGATAAAGGTCTTCCGTGCTGATAAAGGGTGACAGTTTGTCTTAGGAAGGAACACTGGTCCAGATATATTACAGTCTGGCATTGCCTGGATGAGTATACTGTGAAATTCCCTGGAAATGTGCACAGTGACTCCCTCCTCCTGCTTATTAACAACAGATTGCACACTTCCATCCCAGCATAGATTTAAATAGCTTCCAAAGTCTTTCTGGGTAACTCTTATGGGAGCTAACTTTTCTCTGTGGGAAGAGTAACTTTATTAAAAGTAAGTACATAGAATTCTGTTGGGAAAACTTTGTTAGGTTTACTTATGATTAGATATATCTGTGTATTATGTATATTTATGTTGTTAGATGTGTTAACAACAAAAAGATTTATTTGCATGCACACTCCACTAGGACCAGCAGCCCAGTGTTGAGCAACCTCAACAAGAGGAAGCACCAGCTGAGATTCAGGATATCATACCTGGAAAGGAGGAAGTCAATGGAGAGGATCCAGTGAATCATGGTGAAGAGAAGAAGAAGGATGCCCCTGGAGGTAAAGTGTATGTGTGCATCATGTCTTAAGACATAACCAGTAAGAGGAGGAAAGGAAACATTTGAAAAGGACATCAGACAGTTCCTAAAAAACTGAGGAGAGTATAGTTTGCAGGTTAGTGTGGTCGCTCAAATGTTCCCTTGTTTTCAAGACAAAGAGAAGGCGACAACTGAGTTGTCTGAGGACAGCCCTGGGAAAGGAAAATGGTCATAACATCTGGAAAATTCTGCTTTCCTTTTTCTCCAGCAAAACATTCCTGGAATAATGCTCCTGAGGTTCTTATTCATCACATTTTTACCAAACTAGCCTAAGGCTTTTAATTCATAACACTGAGGGGATCAATATTATCATTCCCTTGTTTATAGTGTATGCTTTACAGCTGAATTCATACTTTTTTTTTAAAGATTCTGACCTGGAAACTGATCTCCAGGAATTGGCTTTGGCAAAGACTGGGGGTCAAGGCGGAGATGGTCCTGATGTCAAGGAGGAGATTGCATCAAATACAGAGACTGTTGAAATGCCAGAGGAGGTATGTCATCCATTCAGAAAGTAATTTATATGGTTTATGTTTTTCAGAATATTATATCTTTAAAAATATAGAGGGAAAAATAGTATTATTTTAATAACAGAGTTCACATATTCTTTGAAAGATAGTTCAGACCCCAGATGCCTGAGTGCCTGACTTACAGACTTGCAAATAAAGAAACAGACAGGATCAAAGCCATATCGAATTGAAAACAGGAAACCGTTTCCTTCTCTTGAGTATAAGTACTTTAACCAACAGCTAATAATTTTCAGGTTCTTTTATAATTTCTGCTTGTAACAAATATGGAATGCATCTGTACTAAATATCAGTTTATATGAAATATGCTCAGGTATTCATGTAGGTTCTAGTACCATCTATAACATAATGTGTGTGATTCTGTGAAATCCCTTAACTTCTAAACTCAACTTTACTCATGTAAGTTGTGAATTCAGAACAGATACACTACAGTGCTCATTGTTCAATGCTAATTTTTGCATTCTCTGGTTCTCTTTGATGGCATGCATACAAGAATACTCTGTTTTCCATGATTTATTTATCATAAAATAGCATCTTGAGTCAAATTATAACAGGGAAATTGAGATTTCATTTTCTGATGGGGAACACATGTACACCTGTGGCTGATTCCTGTTGATGTATGGCAAAAACCATGACAATATTGTAAAGTAATTAGCCTCCAATTAAAATAAATAAATAAACTTTTGTTTAAAAAAGAAAATGAGCCAACATTCTGCTTGATGTTTGTTAAATTCTCTCAAATTCTGAATTCTCTAGCTCTTAAAAAGCAGTTGCATTTTAAATCCTTTCCCCAATGAAGCATGAAATGACTGAACAATGAAATGGCAAAAGATAGTCTAGTGTCCTGTGTCTTTGGCTGATCAAGTTGAGAGAGTGCATGTAGTCAGTGCTATTCAAGGCAGGTGTGAGTAAGATACACATGCTAAGCACACTGCCTGCCCCCACGTTTTGTCTGTTTTTTTGGGGGGGGGGTTTGCTTATTTTGGAGAAGGAAATGGCAACCCACTCCAGTATTCTTGCCTGGAGAATCCATGGAAAGAGGAGCCTGGCAGGCGACAATCCACGGGGTCGCAAAGAGTCGGACACGACTGAGCGACTTCACTTCACTTTGCTTATTTTAATTGGAGGAGAATTACTTTGCAATACTATGATGATTTTTGATGATGGTTTTTGCCATACATCCCAGTGTCACTCATAAAGTACTAATAAAAATCTGAGCCTCATGATATAATCATCTCTAACCATATCAAATATGTTATTTTTCCTCTTTGATGCATCAGTTTAAAAGTTTCGAAGGTCAAAGTCCGTAACTCTAGTTCTTCCCACGTAATCAACTTAGTATCTTTCACATACGTGTTTTCCAAATTGTTGACAATTAATTGCATGGTTCCGATTTTAAAGGAAGAACTTCATAGTTAGGGAAGAATTTACTGTGTATTAGCCTCCTAAACATTTTCACTTTACATTTTTGTTCCATTCCATTAGAACATTTAGACGAAAATAGCACTTCCAGACTACCTCAGAGTAACTACAGAACATGATTAAAATGTTCTCATAGAAAAATCTTCGACCTAAATATGTGTGGTACTTGAAAAGACCCATACATAAATTACAAAGTACATAAACATAAAATCCTACATCCAATATAAAAGGGAAGAAAAAGAGCAACAGAGTGAACCGAAGGGAAAAAGAAAAAGATAGTTAATAAAAGACAGGTATCAATTGTTAGGAAGAGGAAAATAAATTCAACTAATAAATAAAGACAATGTGCTTGTTTACATAATTTTTAACACATATATATACATTTTTAAAAATATTCTTTTCCGTTGTGATTTATCACAGGAGATTGGACATAGTTCCCTGTGTGGTATAGTAGGACCTTGTTGTTTATCCATTCTGAGTGTAATAGTTTGTATCTGCCAACCCCAAATTACCAGTCCATTCCTCTCAGTTTACATAACTGTGAAGAAAATGGAGAAAGCCCAAGTACACATAATAAGAAACATGAACAAGACACTTAACAGCATATTACAGAATTAAAACAGTATAATCTGCAATTCAGATATTTTCAGAATATTGATGAAATGGCTAATAGGATAGAAAAACAAATATTTAACATACCCCACAGTAACTAAATAACTAAACATCACAGATACCTTGGATGAACTTTTGAAATTGGTCAGAGTTGTCTCTCACAAACCATTATCCTTTAGAAACAAGGAAAAATATCTGCTTTTCCAGAATTTCTTTCTGTCTTCCTACCTGCTTTTCTGTCTCACGCATACTCCCTCTTGCTCTCCCTTTTCTTCTCTTCTCACCTTTTTTTCTTTCTTTTTTTGGTTTGGCTGTGAGAAACAGTCCTATTTCTGCTTCACATTTTGATGTCACCATGTCACCAGTGATAGTAATGACTTAAAAGTAGTGTCACCATCTAATCTATTATACCAACTGGAATGCTTTCCAGGGTGAAAAGAAACATTTAGAATTATGTGAGGGCCACAAGGAAAGCGGGGGCACATGTTGAACCAACTTAAAACAACCATATCAGGGATAAACTAAAACAAATGAAAATTTCTATACTTTTCCAAAGTAGAGAAGAAACAAATGTAATACTGGCCTTTTAATTTACTTCACTTAAGCAGTAACAGAGGTAACAACTATTTAGCTATCCTATATTCAGAATATTATTTCAAATCAATACATGTAAATGATACTTTTGGGGGACGTTTTTGTTTCATTTTTTGTGTATTTTGTTTTCCTTAGGGTGTTGTTTGTTGTTAGATATTTTACTGAATGTGTACACAGTTTTGCCTTCTACTGAAAACTACATTCTGATAGGTTCCATTGATTTATTTGTTCTGAACTCTGTGTCCTTGTTTTCTTGTATAACTAGGAAGAGTAGCGTGTTTTTAAAATACTCATAATGTGCCTGAAAAGTCTATACAATTTCTAGAGAGGATGAACTGAAGGTAAGCCAAAGGGTTGCCCTTAGTGTTCTTGCTTTAGTCCATTTTACAGAACTACAACTGCAGTGAACTTTGCATACCTCTCCTCTCATCGAAATAAAGTTCTGCTAAGTAAGTTTAATGTTTATATTATAGGTGAAGGGGAACCATTTGCTTGAAAGAAGATAAACTGAAACCATCTATGCTGTTCTTATGCTGTTTATTTGACTGTTAAAGTTCTGTCAATAAAGTTTCATTTTCTACTTGCACATTTTTTGTTAACTTTTCCCTGGGTATTTAATGTTATTGAAACTTCATGGTTTGTGATTTTTATTGTCTAGCTGAGGATGTATGTAGAGATAGAATATTTGTATATAGACTTTCTGTCCACCAATTCCTCTAACTATGCATATTAATTCCACAAATTTAGATCTAGATTGTTTTTGCTGTTCAAAATATACTATTATATTTGATATCAACAGTTTCTACTGGCTTAAACCTTAAACCTTTCCTCATTTTGCAGCATTGAACAAACCTAGCCAGAATAGTCTTGACTAAAACAGGTGATAATCGGCATTTTTCCTGATAGGAAATGAAAAATCTTCTCCATTTCAACCTGTTTACATTGCTTTTTTGTAGATATACTTTATCAGAGTAAGTTCTATTCTATTCCTAGTTTGCTAGGAATATAGATTAATCTATAATTAAATATAGATTAATTTTCATCAAACACAATGCATCAATTGTGATGATCACAGAATTGTTTTCCTTCCATTTTTCTATTACTGTGGCGAATTGCATTGGTAACCTTATACATGTAAACCACCCTTGCACTTCTAGGGTTAACAAAATTTGGTCATAACATTTTCTTAGGTGTAATCTACATGTTAATACATATATATACATATATATACACCACACATAAAAATTTCATAAAGGCCTTTGGTCTTCTCTTGAATATATAGGTTTACAAAATGTGCCACCCAGATCTCATATGGTCCCTGATAAAATCATTGACAGAGAAATATTTTTTTAATACTTAATAAACTTGTATTGTCCTACAGAGAAATGAAATGCCAAAGCCATTGTTAATGGTTCTAGGGAAACAGAGAATAAAAACTGCCTGTCAAATTCCATGGCAAATGCCACAGCGTACCTTTCACACTCTTCTGACTTGCCTTCCAAGTTTTTTTGGGTACAGGAAGAGAGCAGCCACAAACGTCTTTTCTTTTCCATGACATCCTCCATTGGCTTGATAGTCACCAGATCTCAGAAGCCCTCCAGCTGTGCTGTGTCTGTGTGTATTATTCACACAGTTGTGTCTGACTCTTTGCGAGCCCACAAACTATAGCCCGCCAGGCTTCTCTGTCCATGGAATTCTCCAGGCATGAATACTGGAGTGGTTGCCATTCCCTTCTCTAGAGGATCTTCCCAACCCAGGGATCTAAGCCTGGTCTCCTGCATCACAGGCAGATTCTTTACGGTTAGAGGTACAGGGAAGTCTTCCAGCTGTCTGATTTCTCCCTTATATCCTTATTATTACATAATAACAAAATGCTTACGTCTCTGAGCCCGCATCTGTATCCTGATGCACCAAAAAATATATTTATGCAACAAACGACCTATTCAGAATGCACTCTGCTTAGGGACTAAGCGGGGAATATAAATAGCAGCTGTTGTGCCCTTACAGAGGTCTGAAAATCCAGGTCCAAAATGACTGAAAATGGGAGGTAAAGAATGGTAAAGATGGTAAAGAATCCACCTGCAGGGTTGGAGACCTGAGTTTGATCCCTGGGTCGGGAAGAACCTCTGGAGGAGGGCATAGCAACCCACTCCAGTATTCCTGCCTGAAGAATCCCCTTGGATAGAGGTGCCTGATGGGCTACAGTCCATGGGTCGCAAAGAATCAGACACGACTGAGCGACTAGGCACAGCACGTGACATAATTAAGAGTCTGGATACTGGCTCTGACACAGTTTGTGTGAAGGTGAGAAAGGTATTTACATCCTTTGGATCCGTTTCCCTATTTCAAAAATGGAAATTACAAGTTTACACTAAATATTCGTTATGAAGAATAAACAAGATAACATGTGAAATAAGCATTCCTTTGAAAATGGATTTGGTTTATTCTACACCAATTTTCATTTAAACTTTCAAAATTTTTAATTTCATTTACCTTTACAACTACAGTTCTCTCAAGTGATACAGATATTGAATTTTAAGTAGAGTATAAGACTAACTTTTAAAATGAATCGCACTTCAGAAACATATTTTGTCTAAATAAATATATTGACTCAATAGCGGTGCAGCTGGTATCAGACATAGTATCCATTCTAAGGTTGGTTTGTAAATAAGGACTGACAAGGCTACCCTAAGTCATAGTATGTAGTGAAAACTATGATCCTTGCTGTGTGTGATGACAAAATAAGCCGATATTCTGGTCACGCAACATCACACAACTCAACACCAGACTCTGTCACGTAGTCAGGCAGCCAGTCCCTAAGTAACACTGCAGGGGCTACAGGACTGCACAGTGTACCAATGAGTTGTTAGTTTGTCACCTTCTACGGGCTTGGCCAGTAAGGAGACAATGAACCCGAATGGATTCAGATTCTAACTGACAGACAGTGCAGAAGCAGTATGCCCCTGGTGTCAGTTGCCTTGTCCCTAGTCCCACGGTTTGACACTGAATTGGAAGGCCTCAGTAACAGGCACTGCAGGTGGTGGGTCTCTGCCGGGAAGGAGCCCACAGCTGTGCCCTATGGACTGAGCAGCTCTGTAGTCCACAGGTGTACTCTCAGCTGGGGCTGGGGAGAGCACCCTATGTTCAACGGAAACCAGAGGTGGGTGAGTAGCAACTTTGTGTCACCTCCAGCTGGAAAAGGAGGCAGGTGAGAAATGGCCTCATAGTAGTTCTTCATCAGGCTGCTTATCTCTCCTTGCTACAAGAGCAATCAGTAGATTCTCTGCCAGGATTCTAGTCAGCCTGCAGTTTAGCCTTGCCTACGTAGCCTAAGTGGGAACATGCAAGGTCACCAGGCCACCAAGACAGAGCCACACCCCTACAGTGTCTGGAACAAGACACAAGGCTTTTTGTATGGTGCTACAAATATGAAACCTATATACTGACTCCCACATGGAGGACATGCTTTTTCTCTGAGTCATTTAAAATATTCCTTCACTTAGTAGACACACATTGATTACTAGCATGTTTCAGGACCTATCTGCAATGTTTCAAATAACAAGACCAGTGATGTGAGGTGGATGATGGGAATATCACACTGGTGGACCAGACAGACCCATAAACAGAAAAGAAGTGCAAGGGAGATACAGAGGGAATGGACCTAAGGGGAGGGGGGGACACAGTGAGTGGGGTGGCCAAGAAGCAGGAGGAAAGCTAGAAGATGAGGTTCATTGTAAGAGTGAAAGAGATTATATATAACACAGTCGTGCTTTGACCCAGGCTGTGGATGAAAGTCCCAACCTCCCCTGCATCACTGCCCCTTTTGAGGGTGATGTCTGGGAATCTACAGATTCTGAAGGGAAAGGAGAAAGAAAATACATAGTGCAGGGGGTACATGCACCCGCATGATAGAGATGAAGGTGCAGGTTATTACAGTAACCAGGTGGAGATGAGCAGAGTTGGATTCGGTGACTCAAAGATGAAATGTGGAAGTGAATGTAAAGGGAGAAAACACATTGAGAGGGGTAAACAGCTCCAACTCCCATTTCTGTAGCAGGGGAGGTGCTCCATTACTGTTGTGAGAAGGCTCCCTGGTCTGAGCTCTGGGAGGGAGTGATGAGCATTCTAAGGACCCACATCAAACCTAAGCAGGGGGTGCTGAGTGTGTGAAGACATAAGTCTCAGCTTTCACCACTGACAGACACAGAAAGCTTCTTAGCCCTGCTGAGAGTGGGGCCGTGGCACCTTAGGGAAGCTCAAAGGGAAGGTGGAGGTGGTGGTTGTTGTTCAGTTGCTCAGTCGGTCCGAATATTTAGGACCCCGTGATCTGCAGCATGCCAGGCTCCTCTGTCCTACACTATCTCCCTGAGTTTGATCAAATTAATGCCCATTGTGTTGGGCGATGGTATCTAATCATCTCACCCTCTGTCGCCCCCTTCTCCTCCTCCCTTCGATCTATTTGCATCAGGGTCTTTTCCAAGGAGTCGGCTATTTGCACCAGGTGGCCAAAGTATTGCAGCTTCAGCATCAGTCCTTCCAGTGAATATTCAGAGTTCATTTCCTTTAGGATTGGCGGGTTTGTTCTCCTTGCTGTCCAAGGGATTCGCAAGGCTCATCTCTAGCACCACAATTTGAAAGCATCAATTCTTTGGCACTCAGCCTTCTTCATGATCCAACTCACACATCTGTACATCACTACTGGAAAAACCATAGTTTTGACTCTACAGACCTTTGTCAGCAAAGTGATGTCTCTGCTTTTTAATATGTTGTCTAGGTTTCTCATCAGTCTCCCCAGGGGCTCAGTGGTGAAGAATCTGTAATGCAGCACACTTAGGAGATATGGGTTCAATCCCTGGGTCAGGAAATTATCCTGGAGGAGGGCATAGCAACCCACTCCAGTATTCTCGTCCGGACAATCCCCTGGACAGAGGAGCCTGGCAGGCCTCGGTCCATGGGGTTGTAAAGAGCCAGACACTACTGAAGTGCCTGAGAATGCGTGCAACCTAGGTTTGTCATCGCTTTCCTTCCAAGGAGCAAGTGTCTTTTAATTTCAAGGCTGAAATCACCATCTGCAGTGATTTTGGAGATCAAGAAAATGAAATCTGTCACTGCTTCCACTTCCCCCCCTTCTATTTGCCATGAAGTGATAGGACCAGATGCCATGATCTTAGTTTTCTAAATGTTGAGTTTTAAGCCAGTTTTTTCACTCCCCTCTTTCACCCTTCTCAAAAGGTTCTTTAGTTGCTCTTCCCTTTCTGCCATTAGAGTGGTATCATCTGTGTATATGTGTATCTGAGCTTCTCGATACTTCTCCCAGCAATCTTGACTCCAGTCTGACATTTTGCATGATGTACTCTGCATATAAGTTAAATAAGCAGCGTGCCAATATACAGCCTTGTCATACTCCTTTCCCAATTATAAAGCAGTCAGTTGGTCCAACTCTGGTTCTGTTCCTTCTTGACCCGCATACAGGTTTCTCAGGAGACAGGTCGAGTAGTCTGGTACTGCCCTCTGTTTAAGAATTTTGTGTATTTGTTGTGATCCATGCAGTCAGAGGTCTTAGTGTAGTCAATGACACAGAAGTAGATGTTTTTCTGGAATTCCCTTGCTTTCCCCATGACATAAGAGATGTTGGCAATTTGATCTCTGGTTGCTCCGCCTCCTCGACACCTAAGTATATCTGGAAGTTCTTCGTTCACATACTGTTGAAGCCTAGCTTGGAGGAGTTTTCTAACCAGGAGGCTTCAGAAATTGGGGACAATCTAAGTGGAGAAGCTTAGGAAATTGGATGGTGTGAAGGAAGCCTGATAAGAGAGACAAGAAAAGGAAGCTCTCCTTTCAATGTTGGTAGCAAAGTGGGCAGAGGCTAGACCATGCCTTCAAGTTCTTGTGTAGAAGAGTAGCCTTTATCTACAAAATCATAGACAGTTCTGTAAGAGAGGGAGGGAGAGGGCAGGAAGAGGGAGACAGACACCCTGAGTGGATCTGAGAGACCCGTTAGAAGGGGGTTGACAATTAAATGGAGGGAGGCTTTGTACTAGAGCAGATGTGCTGGAATTGGGAAAAAGTAGACACATTAGACATTTTCGAAGTAAAATGGACAGAACTCAGCAAGAATTTGGACTTGAGGTGAAGGAGAGGGAATTGTAAACATGGTTTAGACTAAGTTTCTGTGTCCTGTCATAAGAGTACAAAGATGTCATGGGGAATCCTGGAAGTTGTCCAGGTCTGGGCAGAAATCCACAATGCGATCTTTATGTTTTTGAGCTCATGGTCTACATGGATACAATAACCAGTATTTAAATAATTAAAATTTCCTTTTCCTTTAAAAAAAAAAGTATTGAGGTTTTTTATTATTATTACCGTGTAGTGTTCCTTTGTATACTCGTATACTCTTTGGTCTTTCTCTCATGTGTATACCAGTTGTTGAATAGTTGGATTGTTTCTAGGTTTGGCTATTAGGAATACATGTGTGGAATATTTGAGTACAGGTGTTTGTGTGAGCATGTTTTCATTTCTCTTGGGAAAGTTGTCTAGGAGTAGAATTGCTGGGTCATATAAGGCTTCCCAGGTGGCCCTAGTGGTAAAGAACCCATCTGCCAATGCAGGAGACTCAGGTCTGATCCCTTGCTCTGGAAGATCCCCTGGAGTAGGTAATAGCAACCCGCTCCATTATTCTTGCCTGGAAAATTCCATGAAGAGGGGTCCTGGCAGGTTACAGTCCATGGGGCCCCAGAGAGTTAAACACGACTGAGCACCTGAACACACATGCACACACATACATGGTAATTTATGTATCTTAGAATCTAAACTGTGTCCTCTGTAGAAAACATACACATGGATTTTTTTTTTAACTGTTCTCTCAATGTCTGCCTTCTGGTTGGATTGTTTTAGCTATTGACATTTAATGTTGATACAGTCTTACATCTGCCAATATATATTTCTGTCTCATGTCATTTTGTTCTATGGTCCTCATTTTACTGCTTTCTTTTGCATTCAATGGATATTTTCTAATGTAGCATTTTAAACTCTACTGATTTTTCCACTACTTTTAAGTTATTTCCTTAGCTGTATGCCACCATAAACATCTTCCTTTATCACAATCAGCTTGAAATTTTCACAAATTCTAATGAGATACAGAAACATTACTCCCATATCGCTCTATTCTGGTTTCCCTCTTTTCCTCATATTGTCACATATATAATAAACCTATAAAGGGTAAGTCCATTAATACACTCTTATTGTTATTATATATAATGTTATGTGATGAAAAGCTGATATCTGGCAGGATATCAGGTATCTATAGCTTCTGTTATATTCACATTCTTTGTCATGATTTCTGATTCTTTGCATATGTTTGTATGGATTTGACACCATCCAGACTTGTTTCCTTACCTAATACAGCTTTGCTCCCAACCACCTCCTTTGTGCTGTTACAGCGAATATATTACATTCCATGTGTCATTGGCCCAACAATAATTGGGCTTCTATGATGGCTCAGACAGTAAAGAATCTGCCTGCAATGCAGGAGACCCGGGTTCAGTACATTGGTCAGGAAGATCCCCTGGAGAAGGGAATGGCTAACCATTCTAGTATTCTTGCCTGGAGAATCCCATGGACAGAGGAGCCTGGCAGGCTACAGTAATGGGGTTGCCAAGAGTCAGACATGACTGAGCTACTACCACTTTCACAGCAATAATTTATGTGATATTGTTTTAGACAGTTGCTTTTTAAACACAGGAAGAAAGGAGTGAACTATGTATCCACAAAGAATTTTTGTTCATATAATTACCTTTACCAGTGCTCTTTGCGTTTTCACATGGATTCTGATTAACATCTGAATTCACTTATTGCAGCCTGAAGAACTTCTTATAGTTTTTCTTGTAAGCCATTTCTACCAACACATACCCTGAGTTTTGTTTTAATTTGGGCATACCTTTAGTTTGCTTTCATTTCTATTTTCTTAAGCCACTTTATTGTGGTGTGTATGACATGTAAAAAGCTGTGTACACACCCGTGAAATCATCACCAGCTTCAATATACAAAACTGAACTGTATTTCTATACTAGTGGTGAATACTCCTAATAAGTAAAAAAATTCCAGTTAGAATAAAAAGAACTTAGGAATTGGTTTAAGCAAGGAGGTGTAAGATTTGTACATTGAAAATGACAAAACCATTTGAAAGAAATTAATGAGAATTTAAGTAAATGGTAACTGATTCTCAGTGGGCACTAGAGTTTCCCCTAGAAATTTGCTGTCATTGTACACACATCTCTGAGCATGTGGGAATATCTCCTTAAGGCACATTCATAGCAGTGAGACTGCTGGATCAAACACTTCCTTGGCTAAACAGACATATCTGGAGTACCTACCATGTGCATGTGCCTGACACTGTTCTAAACGCCAAGGAGGCATCACAGAGTTGGACTAACACATGTCCCTCTTTCATGAAGGCAAATGCTGCTGAGGGTGAGGGCAGGATGGAATGTAAATTCTGATGAGCGCTGCCACAGACCCCTGCAAAGGTGTTTTACCAGTTCACACTGGCCTCAGTGGGGCAGGGGAGTGAGTGTGCCTTTACTGGCGTCTTGGCAGCATTTGTAGGGTGGGAGGTCTAGGCAGGAGGCTGGACTCCTTATGTCCAGTTCCCTAGAAGAGCTTCAAGTCCACAACTAGGAATGATCCACGTAGGGATTTCGGGGACGTGAATACCCTAGGTGTCCATACCCTTGGTTGTGACATCACAAAGTGTATTTGTCAAAGCATGGGAGGTATCTGACCCTTTGGTGGCACTGCACCCTGAGTGTGCCATCTCTGACCTGGAGATAAGTCTGTGAGCCAGGGACTGAGGGTGCTGAAACCTTGAGGGGTTTACTATGTCTTGGGCTATGAACTTTGGAGTTTGGAGGATGTGGGGTACCATGGTCTGAGGTCTCTTTGTGGTGGCTGCAGGAAACATCGTGAAAGAGCTGTATGCGTTCACCATACCAGTGCTCTGTGCAGTTGGTGAGACCGTGTCCTATGGTGTGAGCTGTGTGATTGCGACTTCTGTGTCCAGGGTGTGAGGTCTCTGTGCTGTCGGGTTTCTCCATGGCCGCTTATGAAGTTGCTAAAATGCATGTCGGTCTGTGTTCAAATTTCATCTCACTTATTGAGTCTCTAGAGTTTCAGTTTGGTGGATTGTTTGGTGTTGGGTGTCCAGTGATGTGAGGTCTGCCAGGTGCTATTTCCTTGGTCCATATCTGGTCGAGTGTATCATTGATATTTGGGTTTTGTGACCCATCGTGTGAGGTCCCTGGGGTATTTGTGAGTCTGGATCCAGGCTCTGATGCTGCACTGCTGGCGGGAGACCAGAGTCCCAGAGGGAGGTTGCTCTGTCTTTGCTCCTGTGCTGCAGGAATTGAAACCTCTGAGCCACTTGGGCATTTATGTCTCGATTGAGATATTTTGCCACTTGCCAGGCTTCAGACATGAGGTGTTTGTGATCTCCTGATGTCTCCATCTGACATCTGTCTATAAAGAAATTGAGAGGTTGATTGATCTGAGTTGAATGTGAACTCGGCCACTGCTGCTTCCGTCAACCAGGTTTCCTTGTCTAGATCGTTGTGGTATGGGGTTGCCTTCCTTGAGACCCTCCCTGGGCGTCAGTTTCTTGCTACTGTTTTGAAAGTCTCCCTCAGTCACAGTGGTGGAAATGCCATTGTGGAGGATGAGTTTTTTTCTGTGACTCTGACAAAATGCAGCAGGGACACCATGCTCTTTTCTAATATATCCTCTGTGTAATGTAAAGCTGTCTCCCTCTCCATCTTCACTTATTCCCACAGTGCAGAACGTCATCACCTTCACAGCAAAGCTGTCAGCCAGGAGCACCACTGTACACCCAGCCCTGGGAAACCTTCCTTGTCATGAACATGTCTGCTTTCCCCAAACCTGCCTCCTGTCTCTGATCCCTGCTCTCTGGTGCGGCCCCTCAGCTCAGCTGTCTGGTGGCCTGAAGTCTGGGGAAGCCTTCCAACCTGAGAAGGGCAGGGGAACCGGAGGTCACACCCCAAGGGGAAAACAACAAGGCCATTCTAACTTTGCCCAACATTTCCTGTCATTCCAAAATGTAAACAGGTGCCTGTTGGCCTCTCCTTTGCAAAAGTAATTGAAATCTTCCTGCAGTTGTGTGTCAGGCAGGAGTGCATTGAACACACTGGGAGCAAGTCACCTGAATGTTGGAGGAGGGGGAGTGCATGGGTGATCAGTCCGGTCTGATTCTTTGTGACACCATGGTCTTCAGCCTTTTGGGCTCTTCTGTCCATGGGATTTTCCAGGCAAGAATACAGGAGTGGGTTACCATTTCCTCTCCCTGGGGATCTTCTCAATCTAACCCCTGTCGTCCTGTCTCCTACATTGACAGGCAAGTTATTTACCACTCTGCCACCTGGGAAGCCCTTGTTGGGCTGTGGGCAGGGAGGGGGGTTGTGGAAAACTTTCTATTGTTTTTTGAATTGAAAGCTCAACAAGTGAGAATAAGAAAAGAGGAAAAAGAACTACCACACCTGCTGAAAGTGAAAGTCACTCAGTCATGTCTGACTCTTTGCAAACCCATGGTCTATTCAGTCCATGGTCTATACAGTCTGTGGTCTGTACATTCCATGGAATTCTCCAGTACAGAGCACTGGAGTGGGTAGCCTTTCCCTTCTCCAGTGGATCGTCCCAGCCCAGGGATCAAACCCAGGTCTCCCGCATGGCAGGAGGATCTTTACCAGGTGAGCCACAAGGGAAGGCCAAGAATACTGGAGTGGGTAGCCTATCCCTTCTCCAGTGGATCTGTCCGACCCAGCATCGAACCAGGGTGTCCAGTGTTGCAGGTGAATTCTTTACCAGCTGAGCTATCAGGGATTGAAATATTTCACATTGTTGTTCAGTAGCTCAGTGGTGTCCAACTCGTTACAACCTCATGGACTGCAGCATGCTAGGCTTCCCTGTCCTTCACTATATCCTGGAGTTTGCTCAAACCCATGTCCATTGAGGCAATGATGCCATCCAACCATCTCATCATCTGTCGCTCCGTATTCCTCCCGCCCTCAATCTTCCATAGCATCGGGGGCTTTTACATTGAGTCAACACTTCGCATCAAGTAGCCAAAGTATTGGAGCTTCAGCTTCTGTATCAGTATTTCCAATGAATATCCAGGACTGATTTCCTTTAGGATTGACTGGTTTCATCTCCTTGCAGTCCAAAGGACTGTGAAGAGTCATCTCCAACACCTCAGTTCAAAAGCATCAATTATTTAGCACTCAGCTTTCTTTATAGTTTACTTCTCACATCCATACATAACTACTGGAGAAAACATAGCTTTAACTAGATGGAACTTTGGTGACAAAGTAATGTCTTTGCTTTATAATATGCTGTCTATGTTGGTCATAGCTTTTCTTCTAAGAATCAAGCGTCTTTTAATTTCACCACTGTAGTCACCATCTGCAGTGATTTTGGAGCCCAAAAAGATAAAGTATCTCACGCTTTCCATTGTTTCCCCATCTATTTGCCATGAAGTGATGGGACCGTATGCCATGATATTAGTTTTCTGAATGTTGAACTTTAAGCCAACTTTTGCACTCTCCTCTTTCAGTTTCATCAAGAGGCTCTTTAGTTCTTCTTCGCTTTCTGCCACAAGGGTGGTGTCATCTGCATATCTGAGGTTATTGATATTTCTCCCGGCAATCTTGATTCCAGCATGTGCTTCATCCAGCCCAGCGTTTCTCATGATGTACTCTGCATATGAGGTAAATAAGCAGGGTGACAATATACAGCCTTGACATACTCCTTTTCCTACTTGGAACCAGTCTGTTGTTCCATGTCCAGTTCTAACTGTTGCTTCCTGACCTGCATGTAGGTTTCTCAAGAGGCAGGTCAGGTGGTCTGGTATTCCCATCTCTTTCAGAGTTTTCCACAGTTTATTGTGATCCACACAGTCAAATGGTTTGGCATAGTCAATAAAGCAGAAATAGATGTTTTCCGGAATTCCCTTGCTTTTTCTATGATCCAACGGATGTTGGCAGTGGGATCTCTGGTTTCTCTGCCTTTTCTAAATCCACGTTGTACATCTGGTACTTCTCCATTCATACTGTTGAATCCTAGCTTGATGGATTTTCAGAATGACCTTGCTAGCATCTGAAATGGGTGGAGTTGTGCAGTAGTTTGAACATTCCTTGGCATTGCCCTTCTTTGGGATTGGAATGAAAACTGACTTTTTCCAGTCCTGTGGCCACTGTGGAGTTTTCCAAATTTGCTGGCATATTGAGTGCAGCACTTTAACAGCATCATCTTTTAGCTTTTGAAATAGCTGGGATTCCATCAACTCCACCAGCCTTGTTCATAGCAATGTTCCTAAGGCCCACTTGACTTCCCACTCCAGTATGTTTCAGGTTGTTTCACATTAGCACAACCAAATTCATCAAAAATAGTGAACTTGTGTTTCAGAAGCTGCAACAATTCGTACTCAATGTGGTTGCGAAATACCTTGAGGCCCAAAGTAAAGTCTAAACATTGAAAATACCTACATTCCTTTAGAAACAAGTGTTTACAGTTTGAAGTGAAACCGGGTGACTCCTGAGTCCCAGGTCACGGAGCTGCTGGGCTGGAGGTGTGGCTAAAATGAGGCAGCCGCAATTTGAGGCCCTCTCCCTGCGTCGAGGGAGGGCCTGCCCCCAGGATGAGAAGAACAGGACCCTCAGGGGTCTCACAGTCTTGCAGAGAGGCAGGCACATTGCTTCAGGCAGGAAATATTCAACAAGGCTTTTCTTGGCTCCCCGTTCCAGATAAACGTGGCCAGCCCACAGAAATCCCTGTGCTGGACTTGACTGTCCCCGAAGGGGAAGGGCTAGGGGTAGGAGACACCCAGTAAACCCCCCTGATAACAACCCAGGGCATTCTACAGTGTGTTAGAAGGTGGTGGTGCTGTGATCAGATAAATGTAAGTCCTGTAAGGGACTGGTAATGTGGGCAGCAAGGGGGAAAGCTGCAAGTCACAGTATTGAACAGAGCCACCAGGGTGGGCTTCATTGAGGAGCTGATATTTTAACAAAGACTTGAAGGGGGAAAGGAGTTAGCACAGCAGACATCTGGGGTCAGGATATTGCAGAAGAGGGAACACTGGGGATAAATGGTGGGGGCAGATACTGCCAGGAGGCCAGGGCACCTGGGAGCAGGGAGTGAGAGCTGAACAGAAAGCGGGGACTAGATCCCACGGCACTGGGTCAGCGTCTGCTCTGTCAGCGAACCATCAGGGACCAGCAGGGATCAGAGGTGCTGATGGACGTGCCTGTGCCAGGCCTGAGAGGGAGGCAGAGGCAGGACAGTGGGGGAGAGAGAGACAGCTGAGGAGGGGCAAGCAGGAGGTGAAGAGGACGCACGAGGGGCATGTTCGTGTGAGGCTGCCATCCTACCCTGAAATCGACACGCCCTTCCTACCTGTGCTTGTGTCCCCGACTCCATAGATGCCTGTGGTCCGGGCACGGTGTCACAGACTCCGCTAGCAGCCTGAGTTCATTCAACAGTCCATCGTCTGGACACAGTTGCGGGGCCTACACTGCCACTTGGTCTTTGGGAAATGTTCAGTGACCTGACCGGTGCTCTCAGGATCTTGACCCCAGTTCCAGTCTGGGGCTCCAACTATGGCTGATGGGGCAACAGAGTGACCCACACGTGTGAAATGAACCTTGCAGCCTCTTTGATCGGGAGTTTCCAGTATTAGGGGTCATATGCAACATGCAGTCCTCCCCCGTCTCTAAAGGGAAAAGAATCTGATTCCACAGATGCCCTGCTTACTCCATTCTCCTGTGTCATTATTAAGACAAAAGTAACTGGTCCATGAAGAGCTACTCTTTATTGACCGAGTATTTACCTTGAGTCCCAGTCCTTCATTTATTGCGGAAGCAATTCTAAGCAGGGACCAGACTCTGTGTCTCCTCCTACTGCGACCAAATTGGTTAGGGATGATCGGACTGTCACCTGCAAGCAGATGACTGCCACGTGCCATGTGAGAAAAGCGACGGCAGGATCTAAATTATAGAACTCTGGGAACACAGAAGAGAGCATCTGACCCCTGCCATATGTCCGGGGCTGGCATATGGTGTGGGTCCCTGGTCAGGACACATTCTCTTGGGGGCGGGGGGTGTTTCTTGAGGTGGCACTTTAACCTTCCACAGTTTACACACACATGAGCAGAGGGGCACAGACCTGGACACAGGTGGAGCCAGACAGACTTTCATTCCCAGTTGTCTCCAGACCACCATGGCAGCTGGGTCATCTCCAGTGCTGTCTGCAGCCACTAAAAACACTTCTTGTCCTTTGGCATGCCTCCCAATTCCTTATATCTGATAAATAGAGTGAGACTGGTGGAGACATAACTGGGGTGGGGGCTGGTTGCAATGCCTCTCTGATATGGCAGAGTGTCTCCCCGCAGGGGAAGTTAAAGTCCTTCTTGGTGTTGCCTCTGGAGCAACCCTTTCCTACCAGTGGACTCCAGTTTCTTGGCTGCCTGGCGGCTTCTCCTAAGGCGGACAGACAAAGGGTGGCTTCCCCTACTGGGTACCTGCGTTTCACAAGTGTACAAGAGACTGGGACGATGGGGGCTCTCCTCTCATGGAACAACATCTGCATCTCGGTAACTGAAACACAAGCCATGCGTGTTGTGGTCACTGCAGAGAAGACTGGCTTTGCACTCAAGAGGAACAAGGGCGTGACTCCCAGATCCAGCTTTTACTGCATCTTTCACCTAAGCTCTTTCAGCTTGCTTCCTTGTCTGTGAGAAGGCTGGGGTTCATCCTTACCACCCTGGGTCTGTGGGGAATAAAACCCCACATGCCCGGCTCCCACATCCTCCATAAGTAGGCTCCAGGTGAGTCATTTACACTGCGCCCTGTGTTACGGACATATCAGTGGGGAGGGAGGCTTGCCAGAGCCCTTGAGAGTCTACTCCATCCTCTGGCTGGGGTGGGGGTGGGTGTGGTGGAACTGGTGCTGTGTCCAACTATGTAATTGGCTTTACACACCACAGGCACACACTTCATTTCATATTTAGGTCTGTTCTGCTCAGAGGTGTTGTAGTGAATGAAGTCAGTCATCACAGGTGAATCTGTAGCAGGTAAAAGCAGCAGTGGGTTTGCTCCTGCCACTGGCCATCACAGGAACTGGCAGTTCCCTCCATGGGTTGATGGCATCAGGTGGAGACAGCTGAGGAGTTGCAAGAAGGTGCTGTGACATTCCCTAGGAGGGTCCCCGTACTGAGCTGGCAGCTCATCTTTGCCTCCCCGATGACCACAGGGACTAGTAAATCAAACCCCTGCAGAGGGAGGAAGTGTTAATATACTTCATCTTGTCCTAACAGGGACTCAGACTATAGAGTGAAAAATAGTGAAAATCTCAGCAAACATAGTGCATGGGTGGGGCAGTTCAAGTCCTGTTCCGTGTACTGGGTCACTGACACTGTAAAGTGACATTTTGAAATGTCCATGCTTCGGCTTATCCCTCCTCACTGTGAAGCTGGTGGTCACCCTGGATCCCTTTATGCTTCTGACACTGTGACCAAATTCCAAAGGCCATATTCAAACACAACAATGGGCTCATATAAAACAGGAGGAGAGCTTTGCTGTCTGTATCCTTTTCTTAGCAAGGAAGCCTTTCCCAGGCAAACTCTGCCACCAGATTGCGTTTCACATCAGCTCATCATATAGCAGAATAAAATGTGTGTCCATTTGGGGGATTCTTAGAGAAATCTCCACCACCTTCCATTTGGTAAAGATATCATATCTGTTAACTGTGACTTTTCACCCAGGTACTCCCCAGGAAAAATGGAAATTGCTCTACCCAGCCTGACAGCTGAACCTAAGAAGGAATCAGGCAGATGAGGAGGGAGGAACGGCATGTGAAGATGGAGGCAAAGGCAGGAGTGAGATTCTGAAATCGGTGGCTGTGGAGGGGGCGAGACGGGGCAGGGGGTGGGCTTGGGAGTACGAGTGAGCACACTGGCCATCTGATGAGCCGAGAGAGGTCTGGGTGGCTGGAATATCAAGTAGGACATGGAGCAGAAGGAGGGGGTCTGGTGAAGATCAGGCATTTGGGGGCAGACCAGACCTGCTGCACCTAGTCCAGGAGGCTGGGCAGTATCCTAAGAGCAGCAGGCAGCCCTGCAGAGTTTTTTTTTTTTTTTTTTTTTTTTTATGTTATGCCAGGACTGCTTTATTCATTCATAGGATATGCTCATTCCTGGACCGACTTTATCAACAGAAGAACAAAAGCCAGGGTGAATCTCAGGACCTGCAGAGTTTTGAGCAGCGGTTTCATGCCCGGATTGCACTGAAGAAAGCTTCCCTTCCTCAGGCAGCAGGACAGACCATGTGTTGGAAAGCATCAGGATTGCTGGTGCTTATCAAGGAGAGAGATGAGGGTGACCTGGCCTAGGGAACTCACTGTGCTGACGGAGAGAAGGAACAGAATCTTACTTAGACTGAGGGGGCAGAGAGGTGAGGCTTGATGACTGAGAGTGTGGTGAAAGAGAGGCAGCAGGCAAGGATGGCTTTCAGCATCTCTGGCCTAAGCAGCTGGGGAGAAAGCTGCCTTGCACTGAGTCAGGTAACAGTAAAGGAGGTGCAGCTGTGTGGGGAGTCGGGGAGATGGGCGCAGTTTAGACATGTTGAATATTCCTTGCCTGTGGGACTCAAACACGTACTATCAGAACGACTTGGGGGAGCTGACCTAACTTCTCTGTGCCCATGATGCCTCATCTGTGATAGGGAGAATGAGACTGATAATTAAGAAAAAGACTCATTTCCTGTTTCATTGCTTTAGTCTAGGGGAATGTTCCCCTTTTACAAAGAAGTGCTGTCTTCCTGTCAGGTATTCTGTCTGCAAAATGGGAATGTATCTACTTATCCATATATCTGCTTGGTTTTACATATCTGCTTTCTGTATTTTCATCATGTGGTATTTATTGTCAACCGTAAAGAAAAATAAACTCAAAGGAACAAGTGTTTCTTGTCACATGCATGCAGATCGGCAGTCCATCAACCTGTCTCTCAGAGAAACAGTCCCCTTTAGAACCTCCAGTCTTCCTCCTGTAGCTCCTCACTCCCTCCAGGGGGTGGGTAGAGGCCTGTGGGACCCACTGTGTCTTACACTTCTCTTCCCTGTGAAGGTATCTCCGGTGTCCCAGAAGGTGCCTAGCACTTGTTGAGTGCAGTCTCCCTGCAGACCTGTCTGTTGACTAGGGAAGTCTGTAGTCAGGAAGAGAGTGCTGAGCCTGATGTGTGGATCTGGAAACCATCACTGTGTGGTGCCGAGCTGCGAAGTGATGAAGCCACAGAAAACCTAGATTTGAATCAAGCTCCCACCACGTATTCCTTCTGCGACTTTGGGCAAGTTACTCACACTCTCTGTGACTCAGTTTCCTCAGTTAAAGAGGATGATGATCATATTCTGTGATAATGACTCCTTTTTGCTGCTTTCATTTAGATTACCAAAAAAACACAAACTTTTGAGAACAATAGAGTGATGTTCAGGTGTTGATTACTTCCAGAGTAAAAACAGAACCTGTCAACAAAGACATGAAAAGATGCTCAACCTCGCTCATCAGGAGAGAAATGCAAATCAGAACCACAAGTAGGTACCTTGTCACAGCGGTCAGAATGGTCAGCATCAGAATTCTACACACGATGCTGGAGTGGATGTGGAGAAAAGGGAATCCTCCTGTACTGTTTGTGAGAGGAAAACTGATACAGCCACTATGGAGACCAATGTGGAGATGTCTCTAAAAACTGGGAATAAAACCACCACGTGCTGTGCTGTGCTTACTTGCTCAGTTGTCTCTGACTCTTTGCAACTCCATGGACAGTGGCCCACCAGGCTACTCTGCCCATGGGGATTCCCCAGGCAAGAATACCGAGGTGGGTTGTCATGCCCTCCTCCAGGGGATCTTCCCAACCCAGGGATCAAAGCAGGTCTCCCGCATTGCAGGCAGATCTGTTATTGTCTGAGCAACCAGGGGAGCCCATAAATACTTGAGTGGCTAGCCTGTCCCTTCTCCAGGGGATCTTCCCGACCCATGATTTGAACCGGGTTCTCCCACAGTGCACATGGATTCTTTACCAGATTAGCTACCAGGGAAGCCCATAAAACTACCATATGACCCAGAAATCACACTAATGGGCATACACCCTGAGAAAACTATAATTCAGAAATACACATGTACCCAAATGTTCCTTGCACCACTATCTAAAATATGCACGATTTGGAAGAAACGTAGGTGTCTGTCAATGAATGGATAAAGATATTGTGGCACATGTATACAATGGAATATTAATCAGTTATAAAAGGGAATGAATTTGAGTCTGGCGCCCCACGGGTGCTCAGAACACGATCACCATCTTATGAGTGATGACAAGGTGAGGCACACAGAGCAGTGCTGCTGTTGATATGCTGTCAATTTGTTTGCTGCAAACAGCACACAGGAAAAAAGTGGCTAGAGCAAACCTCTCAGCTCAGTTTACTTAGGTCCAGGGCTGTTCCTGTCTTTTATTCCCACATTGTCCAGAACCTTATTGTACCAGAGCAACACTCGCCTTTCCCCTTCCTACTGCATCAGCATCATAGCAGCTGTTTCTCAACTGAATTGCCACTGAGTGAACCCTGAAAATTCTAGGCTCACATCTCTGTTCCTTCGAGCGGGTGTGGGACATCCTGTCTTCAATCCCCACTCGGACAGGAGTGTCTAGTGTCCGTCTCTTCCCACTTGGCTTCCCCTTTATTCTATATCTCGGACAGTCCTTTACCTCCTGAGACTGATTTCTGTCCTAGGCTATGGCTGCTTTCAGCACTGTGCTGAGACCATTGATGACCAGGTGGGCGCTGGGGGGATACTTGTGGGATGAATCCAGTTCGGAGAGCCGGGCTACTTTATTTCACGGGTGAGAGGTGGAACTTCCACTCAGGCTGCCATCAGCAAGATGGACGGTTTGAAGGTGCTGATCAGCGTCCTTGGGCAAGCCCACAGGAGCTCTGTCAACTCTGCTCTCCTCATCTTCCTCTTGCTCCCATAGCTACTTCTGCTCCTTGCCCTCCCCCGTGCCCTCCTTTCTCCTCTCACTGCTCTCCGTGTACATGTACACTGTGCCTGAGCCTGTCCTGTCTCCTGACTCCATGTTGTGTGATTGTCAGTTACCTTTCTGATTAGCTTCTTTGAGAAGTTTTCCCTTTACTCACAATTCAGGGTGGATGCTGCAATACAGTAAGCATCATGGGTCTCCTTTTATTCTTTTTCCCTCATTTTCTCCTTTTCTTTTCTTCCTTTCCTCCCTTTTATGAGGAAACAATACAGTGTGTGGGTATGGACACTACCTCTGATTCTTCACAACCTTCCTTGCACCCAGTTCTCCCACTTGCTATCATCACATCTTGAGAAATTAAATTGGCTCACTGTGCGATACTAGCCTCACCTGAAAATGGGTGAATAATTCTGAATAAAGACCTGATCTGTGCAGGCTGTTTTTGTGAGTATGGAATGGGGTTATTAGAGATGTGCTGGCACCTTCCCTGGTGTAACAACTACTGAGTTGCCACAGGGCAGATTACAGGTCAGGCCTTACCTTGAAGCTTCACAAAGCACGTCAGGGTCACATTAGACATCTGTGTCCAGCCCTAGAGGCTCCTTCCTTCTCAGCCACAGTGCTCGAGCTTTTCCCTCACAGCTAGATGATCCCTCACCAGGAGGCTGGCTTCTCTGTTACACCTCTCCCACCTAGAAACCACTCACGGACTTCATCTTCTTTTGCGTGCATGATGCTGTTCCTGGTAATTTTCGCTTCAGATGGATTGGGGCTGCTCCTATGGCAAGGGGATGCCCAGGACTGATAACAAGGGTGTGATGTTTCCCTGCTCCCTTATGGCATAGAAACTCTCTGGGACCTGTGCCCAAACTCCTCTCCCCATGTCATCTCCCTCCATCCCACAGTTCACAGTTTACACTCAAGCTGGGTTCCAGTGCAGGCCCTACCAGCCCAGTCACTCTCCTTCAGCCTCAAATTCCTTATCTGTAAAATGGCAATAACTCTACCTGTTGGTGAGGTTTATTGGGAGACCTAGTGGAGATAACAGATGTAAAACACCTAGCGCCCATGACCTGGCAGGTGGAAGGCACTAAATAAATGGCTGTATCCTCTATCTATCAGCTTCTTTAATGCACAGCATCTGGTGTGGGATGATACAGTGACTCAGTCAAAGTCTTTGGATTGGATTCAGAAAGATGTGACATATTGGAGGGTGTATTAGTCAGGCTTCTCCAGAGAAACACAGCCAATAGAGAGAAACTTAGTTTAGGGAATTGGATCATGGGCTCGTGGGTGCTGACAGTTCTGATATCCTTAGATATCAGTCAGCTGGCTGGAAATCCAGGTTGCAGTCTAGAGGCCCAAATCTGCAGAACAGGCCAGCAACTTTGAGTCTCATGCAAAGTTCCTCAGGCTGTAGTCTTGAGGCTAACCTGTTTCATGCTGAGGAAGCTTCAGTCCATGCTCTTAAGCTTTTTCAACTGATTGGATGA
Organism: Cervus elaphus; assembly: GCF_910594005.1. Lineage (NCBI taxonomy): Eukaryota > Metazoa > Chordata > Mammalia > Artiodactyla > Cervidae > Cervus > Cervus elaphus. Next base: position 122,409,394 of record NC_057848.1, on the reverse strand, counting down.
AGAAACTGCCCCCCACCCCCGTTATCATGGGTAATACAATTCCCTTAATGTCTACTGGGAGAAAAGTATGACCAACCTAGAAAGCATATTGAAAAAACAGAGACATTGCTTTGCCAACAAAGGCCTGTCAAGTCAAAGCTATGGTTTTTCCGGTAGTCATATACAGACATGATAGGGAAAGCTGAGCGCCAAATTATTGATGCTTTTGAACTGTGGTGTTGGAGAAGACTCTTGAGAGTCCCTTGGATAGTGAGGAGATTGAGCCAGTCTATCCTAAAGGAAATCAGCTGTGAATATTCATTGGAAGGACTGATGCTGAAACTGAAACTGCAATATTTTGAACATCTGATGTGAAGAAGCGACTCATTGGAAAAGACCCTGATGCTGGGAAAGATTGAAGGTAGGAGGAGAACAGGACAACAGAGGATGAGATGGTTGGATGGCATCACCGACTCAATGGACATGAGTTTGAGTAAGCTTCGGGAGCTGGTGATGGACACGGAGGCCTGGGCGTGCTGCAGTCCATGGGGTCACAAAGAGTTGGCCATGACTGAACAACTGAACTGAACTGAAAATCTAGTGATAACAACGTGAATCAAGTATTCAAGTACATTTCTAGCCCTCCATCTATTGGCTAACATTTCAAAAACCGGGCACCAGAGCCAAGCCAAGATGACTTTTACTTTATTCATCACAGTCGGTAAGCAGTACACTGAGAAACATCACCTCCCAAACAGAATCTCTAGCCAATGGGCTATCTGTAGCTTTACTCCTCAAGTAAAATCTGCTCCCTGGCCTCAGAATCCACATGAAATAATGAAGAGAACTTGAGGCAGTGGTGATTTAAGCAGCGATTTGGTGTGTTATCTTTATTCATTTGGGCCACGTGACTGCAGGGAATGAAATGGGATGGGGTGGTGAAGGAAAGGAGATGATGAATTTATTGCCCTCGCCACCTCCCTGTGCCCAGGTAGCCGACTTCAATAGGTCTGACTGGTATTAATGCCTTTGTGTGTAGGGTCACTATTAACATCAGGTGTGTGGTACGAGAAACTTGGTGGGCAAATCAGATAGCATGGCCAAATATTCATTTCTCAGAGTGGATGGAAGGAGAAGAAGAAGAGTAAAGAATGATGAACCACAGGTTAGTTATGAGTCAGTTTCTAAAATCTCAGTATTTCCTCACAAGGTGTGTGTGTGAATTCTTTTCTTTATCTGAGAATTGGCTTTCTATATGAAGAAATATCATTGTGAGAGACTCCTTGTGACATGTGACAAGTGGTTGGGAGTGAATTGGGTTAAGGTCACTTTCCAAATGTTTGACACTAAGTGTTTTTTTTTTTTTTTTTTTTTTTGTAAGGGGCCAGCAGTGGCCCTAAAGAACTGAACCAAGTGGTTGAAATACAGGTTTCAGTTACTGAAATGTGAAGAGACTCTTTCTGGGATGTGTGTTCATCCTAGCCTGTGGTCGGTCACAGGCAACTCATAGGATTTGAACCGTGTCTTCCGAATGTCATTTCTTTCTTGCCCTTCAACACGCTGGAGGCCGCAGTTCCGGTTACTAAAGTGTCGAAGTAAGTTCTCTGAGAAAAGTAGCTCTCTAGAAAACAGCAGTGCCTGGGAAGCCGATCTAAAGTTTTAACATAGCCTAGCTACAGTTTTATCATAGAGGTTTAACATAGCCGAGTTTTAACATAACATAGATGTAATTTTTGTTAGCTTCACCCAAGATATGATTATTCAAAGCATATAGAGATGCACCTACTTCCGTATCTACCATTGGATTTTCCAAATGAACATACAGTAAGATCGGCCTGGTTTTCTTTCTTATTGATTTCTTTATTGTTGGCTGCACTGAGTCTTTGTTGCTGCATGAGGGCTTTCTCTAGCTGTGGAGAAGGACTGCTCTCTAGCGGTGGTGCGCGGGCTTCTCATTGCAGAGACTTCTCTTGTTGCAGAGCATGAGCTCTAGGCTCATGGCTTCAGTAGTTGGAGCAGGAAGGTTCAGGAGTGTGACACACAGTCCTAGTTGCTCTGCTGCACGTGGAATCTTCCTGGACTAGGGGTTGAATGCTTGCCCGTTTCATTGGCAGGTGGATTCTTTTTTTTTTTATCATTAATTTATTTTAATCAGAGAATAATGCTTTACAATATTCTGATGGCTTTTACCATATATCACCATGAATCAGCCACAGCTATACATGTGTTCCCCCATTCCTGAACCGGGGGTCCCACCTCCCTCCCCATCCTGTCCTTCTGGGTTGTCCCAGAGCACCAGCTTTGGGTGCCCTGCTTCATGCATTGAACTTGTGCTGGTCATCTATTTTACATATGGTAATGTATATGTTTCAGTGCTATTCACTCAAGTCATCCGACCCTCCCCTTCCCCCACCGAGTTGAAAAGTCTGTTGTATAGGTCTCTGTCTTCATTGCTACCCTGCATGCAGAATCATTGCTACCGCCTTTCTAAATTCCATATATATGCCATTATATAAGTATTTGTCTTTCTCTTTCTGACTTACTTCTCTCTGTATAACAGGATCCAGGTTCATCCACCTCATTAGAACTGATTCCAGTGTGTTCCGTTTTAATAGAAGAGTAACATTCCATTGTGTATATGTACCACTACTTCCTTATCCATTCGTCTGCTGATAGACATCTTGGTTGCTCCAATGTCCTAACTATTGTAAATAGTGCTGCAGTGAACATAGGGGTATATGTGTCTCTTTCGAAAGACACGTGTACCCCAATGTTCATCGAAGCACTGTTTATAATAGCCAGGACATGGAAGCAACCTAGATGCCCATCAGCAGACAAATGGATAAGAAAGCTACGGTACAATGGTGAATGGTATTGTTTCCTTAATTTCTCTTTCTGTTTTCTCATTGTTCGTGTATAGGAATGCAAGGGATTTCTGTGTGTTAATTTTATATCCTGCAACTTTACTATATTTGTTGATTAGCTCTAGTAATTTTCTGGTAGAGTCTTTAGGGTTTTCTATGTAGAGGATCATGTTATCTGCAAACAGCGAGAGTTTCACTTCTTCTTTTCCTATCTGGATTCCTTTTACTTCTTATTCTGCTCTGATTGCTGTGGCCAAAACTGGTCAACCACTTGTAAAAGAATGAAACTAGAACACTTTCTAACACAATACACAAAAATAAATTCAAAATGGATTAGAGATCTAAATGTAAGACCAGAAATGATAAAACTCCTAGAGGAGACCATAGGCAAAACACTCTCCGACATAAATCACAGCAGGATCCTCTATGACCCACCTCCCAGAATATTGCAAATAAAAGCAAAAATAAACAAATGGGACCTAGTGAAACTTAAAAGCTTTTGAACAACAAAGGAAACTATAAGCAAGGTGAAAAGACAGCCCTCAGATTGGGAGAAAATAATAGCAAACGAAGCAACAGACAAAGGATTAATCTGAAAAATATTCAAGCAACTCCTGCAGCTCAATTCCAGAAAAATAAATGACCCAATCAAAAAATGGGCCAAACAACTAAACAGACATTTCTCCAAAGAAGACATACACATGGCTAACAAACACATGAAAAGATGTTCAGCATCACTCATTATCAGAGAAATGCAAATCAAAACCACAATGAGGTACCATTACACACCAGTCAGGATGGCTGTTATCCAAATGTGTACAAGCAATAAATGCTGGAGAGGGTGTGGAGAAAAGGGAACCCTCTTACACTGTTGGTGGGAATGCAAACTAGTACAGCCATTATGGAGAACAGTGTGGAGATTTCTTAAAAAACTGGAAATAGAACTGCCAGATGACTCAGCAATACCACTTCTGGGCATACTCACAGAGGAAAACAGATCTGAAAGAGACACGTGCACCCCAATGTTCATTGCAGCACTGTTTATAATAGCCAGGACATGGAAGCAACCTAGATGCCCATCAGCAGATGAATGGATAAGGAAGCTCTGGTACAGATACAGCATTTATTATTACTCAGCCATTAAAAAGAATTCATTTGAATCAGTTCTAATGAGATGGATGAAACTGGAGACCATTATACAGAGCGAAGTTAGCCAGAAAGATAAAGACCATTACAGCATACTAACACATATATATGGAATTTAGAAAGATGGTAACGATAACCCTATATGCAAAACAGAAAAAGAGACACAGATGTACAAAACAGACTTTTGGACTCTGTGGGAGAAGGCGAGGGTGGCGTGTTTTGAGAGAATAGCATTGAAACATGTATATTATCTAGGGTGAAACAGATCACCAGCCCAGGTTGGATGCATGAGACAAGTGCTCGGGCCTGTTGCACTGGGAAGACCCAGAGGGATCAGGTAGAGAGAGAGGTGGGAGGGGGGATGGGGATGGGGAATACATGTAAATCCATGGCTGATTCATGTCAATGTATGACAAAAGGCACTACAATATTGTAAAGTAATTAGCCTCCAACTAATAAAAATAAATGAAAACAAACAAACAAATCTGGTTTCCTCGCGGTGTATGCCCAGCAGTGGGTCATATGGCAGTTCTATTCCGAGTTTTTTAAGGAATCTGCACACTGTTCTCCATACGGGCTATACCAGTTTGCATTCCCACCAACCGTGGCAGAAGGTTCCCTTTTCTCCCCACCCTCCCCAGCATTTATTGTTTGTAGACATTTTGATGATGGCCATTCTGACCAGTGTGTGATGATACCTCATTGTGGTTTTCATTTGCATTTTTCTAATAATCTATGATACTGAGCATCTTTTCATGTGTTTATTAGCTATCTGTATGTCTTTGGAGAAATGTCTGCTTAGGTCACTTGCCTACTTTTTATTGGATGTTAATTTTTTTTATATTGAGCCACATGAGCTGTTTGTATATTTTGGAGATTCATTCTTTGTCAGTTGTTTCATTTGCTATTATTTTCTCCTGTTCTGAGCACTGTCTTTTCACCTTGCTTATAGTTTCCTTCATTGTTCAAAAGCTTTTAAGTTTAATTAGGTCCCATTTGTTTATTTTTGTTTTTTATTTCCATTACTCTGGGAGGTGGATCCTAGAGGATTTTGCTGTGATTTAGGTCAGAGAATGTTCTGCCTATGTTTTCCTCTTAAGAGTTCTGTAAGTTCTGGTCTTACACATAGGTCTCTAATCCATTTTGAGTTTATTTTTGCATATGGTATTGGAAAGTGCTCCAGTTTCATTCTCTTATACATAGTTGACCAGTTTTCCCAGCACCACGAGCTGAAGAGACTGTATTTTATCTATTGTATATTTGTGCCTCCTTTGTCAAAGATAAGCTGTTCATAGGTGAAGGGATTTTTCACTGAACTTTCTGTTTTGTCCCATTGATTGATATTTCTGCCTTTGTGCCAGTACCATACTATCTTGATGACTCTGGCTTTGTAGTATAGTCTGAGTCGGGAAGGTGGATTCCTCCAGTTTCATTCTTCTCTCTCAAGATTGCTTTGGGCATTCTGGATCTTTGGTATTTCCATAGAAACTGTGAAATAATTTGTTCTAGTTCTGTGAAAAATACCATTGACAGTTTGATCAGGATTGTGATGAATCTATAGATTGCTGTGGGTAGTAGAGTCATTTTCACTATATTGATTCTTCACTCCAAGAACATGGTACATTTCTCTACTTGTGCTATCTTTGATGTCTTTCATCAGTTTTATTTTAATAGTTTTCTGTATCCAGGTCTTTTGTTTCTTAGCTAAATTTATTCCTAAATATTTTATTCTTTTTGTTGCGATGGTGAATGGAATTGTTTCCTTAATTTCTCTGATTTTTCACTGTTAGTGTATAGGAATGCAAGGAATTTCTGTGTATTAATTTTATATGGCAGGCACATTCTTAACCACTGGACCACCAGGGAAGTCCTGGCCTCCTTGTCTTTGGGTGTGAAGCTCTCTGAGATCTGACACACAGTGAATTCCGGTGATCACTACCATGACCAGGAACAGGCCACGTCCATCACCCTGAAAATGCCCAGGTGCTGCCCCTTTCTGGTTTCTCCTTCCACACCTGAATCCCTGGCAAAAGGATCTGTGCTCCTTCACTACATTTTGGCCTTTGCAAATTTAAAATTCCTTACGTATTCTGAATATAAGACCTTTCTCATACCTGTGATTCACAAACATCTTTCCCCTAATAACAAACGGCTTCACTTTTCATTGCAAGAGATGGGACTGATGAAAACTAGTTTTCCTCCCCACACTCAGAGCCCAATATTGTGTAGACAGCAAGTGCCCATGAGAGTCTTCAGAAGTGAAAATGAATTCTGCTGTCTGTCAGTCTGAGTTCTCAGCTAGTCCCCAGAGCTATATTTCTCATCTCTGATCCCCTACCTGAAGGGAAAATATAATAGAACTGTCTAAGGACAGGTGCTATATCTTTTGCTGTGTTCTTCCTCACACCAGTATTTGCAGTATCAACCAAGCAATGACCAGCAGTCTGTTCTCAATATGTGTCTGTAGACCAAATGAAAAGTACCTGATTTGTTCCAGGTGCTTTACTTTATAATTGTGTTGTGTCATAGTACTGATACAGTGGATGAACCATTTTCTATGTGGTACTCTCTCTTGTCATTTAGCATCTTATTATAAGAACTATATTATACATTTTTAAAAGTTTTGCAGGCTATTTTACATTCATTTGGTCTTCCCTGGGGGCTCAAATGGTAAAGAATCTGCCAGCAATGCGGGAGACCTCGGTACAATCCCTGTGAGACCAAGGGTCAGTACCTCGGTCGGAAAGATCCCCTGGAGAAGATAATTGCAACCCACTCCACTCTTCTTGCCTGGAGAATCCCCATGGACAGATGAGCCTGGCAGGCTACAGTCCAGGGGGTCTCAAAGAGTCAGACAGGGCTGAGTGACTACACTTTGACTTTACCCTCATTCCCATTATTTTATTTCTTTCCCCTATTGGGGATAGGAAAGCATCCTGCAAACCAGTGTGCAGACTACAATCTGACAGACTTGAGACCTGAACGGAGGGACACTCTTGGAGGAACCCGGAGAACCTGGACAGCTGACCCTTCCTCTGTGGGTTACAGTTCCCAAAGGCAAAAACGAGGGCAGTAATACCACCTGCTTCTTGGGTGGTGTCCAGCATCAATGAGCCAGCAGGATCTTAGCTTGCCACTTGTCCCTGTCATGTTATTATTGTAGGTGGCTCAGATAGTAAGGAGGCAGCCTGCAATGCAGGACACCCAGGTTCAATCCTTGGGTTGGGAAGATCCACTGGAGAAGGAAATGGCAACCCACTCCAATAGCAGTGTCCCATGGGCAGAGGAGCCTGGCAGCCTACACAGTCCAGTTCAGCTCGGTCGTACAGTCGTGTCCAACTCGTTGCAACCCCACAAACCGCAGCGCACCAGGCCTCCCTGTCCATCACCAACTCCCAGAGTCCCCCCAAACCCATGTCCATCGAGTCAGTGATGCCATCCAACCATCTTATCCTCTGTCATCCCCTTTTTCTCCTGCCCTCAATCTTTCCCAGCATCAGGGCCTTTTCAAGTGAGTCAGCTGTTCGCATCAGGTGGCCAAAATATTGGAGTTTCAGCTTCAACATCACTCCTTCCAATCAACACGCAGGACTGATCCCCTTTAAGATGGACTGGTTGGATCTCCTTGCAGTCTAAGGGACTCTCAAGAGTCTTCTCCAACAGCACACTTCAAAAGCATCAATTCTTCGGTGCTCAGCTTTCTTTATAGACCAACTCTCACATCCATACATGACCACTGGAAAAACCATAGCCTTGACTAGACGGACATTTGTTGACAATGTAATGTCTCTGCTTTATAACATGCAGTCTAGGTTGGTCATAACTCTCCCTCCAAGGAGTAAGCATCTTTTAATTTCATGGCTGCAGTCACCATGTGCAGTATTTTGGAGCCCCCCAAATTAAACTCTGTCACTGTTTTCCCATCTATTTGCCATGAACTGATGGGACCAGATACCATGCTCTTAGTTTTCTGGATGTTGAGTTTTAAGCCAACTTTTTCACTCTCCTCTTTCACTTTCTTCAAAGGACTCTTTGGTTCTTCTTCACTTTCTCCCATAAGGGTGGTGTCATCTATTTATGTGAAGTTATTGCTATTTCTCCTGGCAATCTAGCTTCCAACTCGTGCTCCCTCCAGCCCAGCGTTTCTCATAATGTACTCTGGTTTTAGGAACGGCAGAGGAACCAGAGATCAAATTGACAATATCCCCTGGATCATTGAAAAAGCAAGAGAGGGGGGCTTCTGCCTGAGGCCTCCCTCCCTCTGCCCTCGCCCGCTAGTCTGCCTGTCCCCCAGCTGTGACAATGTAGAGCCTTGATATACTCCTTTCTCTATTTGGATCCAATCTGTTCATCCACGTCCAGTTCTAACTCTTCCTTCCTGACCTGCATACAGGTTTCTCAAGAGGCAGGTCAGGTGGTCTGGTATTCCTATCTCTTTCAGAATTTTCCACAGTTTATTATGATCCACACAGGCAAAGGCTTTGGCATAGTCAATAAAGCAGAAATATATGTTTTTCTGGATGCTCTTTATTTTTGATGATCCAGCGGATGTTGGCAATTTGATCTCTGGTTCCTCTGCCTTTTCTAAATCCAGCTTGAACATCTGGAAGTTCACGGTTCATGTATTGCTGAAGCCGGGCTTGGGGAATTTTAAGCATCACTTTACTAGCGTGTGAGATGAGTGCAATTGTGCGGTAGTTTGAGCGTTCTTTGGCCTTTCCTTTCTTTGGGATTGGAACGAAAACTGACCTTTTCCAGCTCTGTGGTCACCGCTGAGTTTTCCAAATTTGCTGGCGTATTGAGTGCAGCACTTTCACAGCATCGTCTTTCAGGATTTGAAATAGCTCAACCTATTCGATCACCTCCACTAGCTTTGTTCATAGTGATGCTTCCTAAGGCCCACTTGACTTCACATTCCACGATGTCTGGCTCTAGGTGAGTGATCACACCATCGTGATTATCTAGGTCGTGAAGATCTTTTTTGTACAGTTCTTCTGAGTATTCTTGCCACCTCTTCTTAACATCTTCTGCTTCTGTTAGGTCCCTAGCATTTCTGCCCTTTATTGATTCCATATTTGCATGAAATGTTCCCTTGGTATCTCTAGTTTTCTTGAAGAGAGCTCTAGTCTTTCCCCTTCTATTGTCCAAGGGGTCTTAAAGAACCTGACAGGACCTAGCAACTTTCATTTCCACGTCACTTACACATTTTCAAGTCAAAAATCACTGTCATCATAAAATTCTATTTAAATACAACATTTCCTCTAGGATCAGAAGCAAGACAAGGGAACTCACTCTCTCCACCATTATTCAATTCATCAGCCTATATTATTTTAATTTTCAGTGTCAATGGGTTTGCTCAAAGTTTTCACAAAGGGCTCAGCTGCAGTTTGAACCAGCCAACCTGCCCAAGCAGAGAAAACCATCTGCAGCTTCTAAAGGCAAAAGGTTTCTTTCGTTTTTTAAAAAGGCGAAGGGCGGAGGAGAAACGGGATGGTGACACTTGGAGCAACACTGCCACCTGCTGACCACAGAAACCAAAACGCCACAAACCCAGAAGAAAAGCCAACGTTTTTCTTGGGTTTTCGTGGAGAGGACTGGACACTCTGGATGCGGAAGGTAAGGGGGATTACCATGAGGACCAGAGACAGGAAGGCAACCTCTCGAAGTGGCTCGATTAAACCACCCGTGGACGCGGACTCAAGCGGCTCGCGAAACCAAGGAAACCCGGGCAGAAAGTCAGAATGTCTCACATATCCGGAGCTTGGTGGGCGGTGCTGTGACCCGATTGGCTGGTTCTGGGCCTGCGCGGAGCCACCCAGTGAAGCCCTTGTCAGTCTCCTGGCAGGGGTCGGTTGAAAGTTTTCTCCTGGACCCCGTTTCAAAGTCTTCACTGAGGAACCTGACCGTGTATGTCCGGGTCCTGTCGCCCACTGCCGAAGGCCCACAAGTGCGGAACCCGTACAAGTCCCCTGTATTTCTCCTTCCGTCCACCCCAGGCCTGTGAACGCGATCCTCCCGTGGTATACTCACCGTTCCTTCCGCTCTCACTATTCTGATCCGTCCTCAGTGCCCACGAGGCTCACCGGGTCACTCGGGGGACTCTCCGTCCTCGTCGATGTTCCCCTCCTCTCCACCCGAGCATCCCCCTGCCCGCGGTCTCCCCGCCCCCGCCCCCGCCCCCGGGCATCAGGAAAGACCGCGCCCCTCATGGTGTCCTGTTTCTAACCTTCTTCCCTCTCATCACCCTCAACATGATGGCCTGTCCTCCAGCTCCCTAGCTCTAGTGCCAGTGCACGGATACCAGTACATCCTGGAAACCCTCACCTCTACTACAATAAGTCCTTCCATTATCATCCGCCAGGCACCTCCCCGATCAGATCGGCTCCTTGCACACTCCTGACTATTCACTCCCTGCCTGTGTCTGAGCACCTGAGCGTTGAGGAGCAAACTTTACAGAAGTGTCTCTTCTTAAACCCGTGATTCAGTCTCACCTGCCTACAGTACTACACTACACAGTAGTAACCTTTCTCCATCCTAATGACCAGCCCCACCCGCCAATAATTCGCGGAGAAGCAAGCAGCAACTCAGTGGGATTTCTCAAGTTTCCCAATCCCAAAGTGCATGTTTCTGCCCTGGCAGTATGTTGCCCGTCTGCCCGAGTCCTACTGACTGCACCCAGCCCCTCACCTCTGCCGGGATCCCATCCCTTGCACCTTCCCAGGGACTTCCAACCTGCAGTTATCACCCCTCTCGCCTGAACCAGCCCCTGCTCCCTCTACATCGCAGCATTCCACAACACAGGGGGAAACCCATCCTCTTCTACCACCATCTTCTGCAGCTACTGGCACATCACCTGTTGCCCTTCAGAACAAAATTGCTTCAAATTCTGCTGAGGTATTCTTTACTCAGCCCCCTTCCATGAATCTTTTGTCCCAGTCATTCCACTGTAACTGGCCTTGTCAAGCCCATCATTAAAATTGATACTTCCTGATCCCGCAGACACTCTTCAGTGCTCATCTTGGCCAACATCTCAGGCACCTTCGGCATATATGATTCTTGTGTTCTTTATCCCTGTTTTTTTATATTTCAGGGGCTGGGGCTTCTGTGACACCAAAGTATCCTAACTGTACTTGACAAGGGACACATTCTACCCTATGCCCCCTTTGACCAGGATATTGTATGGGAAGTCTTGGGTCAAATGAAAGACAAACAAAGAAAACAGCATCCCAGTCACAGTGGGGAATGGCCCACAGAGGCAGTGGCGGGCAGAGGTGAGAGAGCTCAGACAGGGAGGTGTGACAAGAAATGAAGAGGAAGACCAAGGCAAGGAGGATTTCACCCCATTCACACTTGGGACTCACAGGGGGCACACTGCGCAATGACCCAATGTTGTCTTTGGGCAGATGGGTGGCTGTCGTTTAGGAATTTCGTTTTCTGGAGCTGATCTTGGTGCCTGCTTTGCTGCAAGTGAAATCCAAGGGAGGGCTCTGCATCACCTGAGGGAGAAATGTGGAAAGGGACTGAATCCAGACGAAACCTAAGCAGCCAATGGGCTAGGAGGCCTTGCGGCTGAGGCTGAGGAGTGGACATCCCTGCCCAGGGGTGGGCTGGACGATGAGACCCAGATTCAGAGGGGTCTGAAGATGCCTGCAGAGTGGCTGAGGCTCAGTCAGCCAGGGAGCACTGGATCCACAGCAAGAGGAGGGAGACAGAAATGCAAGTTTCACCACCCCACCCACGGGCGGTGCAGGTCAGCATCAACAGCTGGAGCCAGGAGAGGACAGTCATCTTTCCCTCAGGGACCACTGACGCCACTTTGAGGAACAAAGGTATGCTGTGTTATAGACTACCCCTCCCACATTACCGCAAGCCTTGTAAGTGACACATACCCCTGCTCCATGGCTGAAAGAAGAAGAGAGCATTTTCACCAGGATATACTGAGCATTTTTATCTTTGGATATTCAGTTGGTTGCATGCAACCATGCTTTCCATGTTAGAAGCAACTGCAATAGGAGTTTTCTCGTGACTAACTAGTATGAACGGTGAACACTCATGAGGAAGATCACATCAGCCAGGGAGAACAAACAGATTAAAGTGTCCGTGGAATCTGAGGAGCATACATTGAGACTGTGATCTCAACAACCCATGCGCCCCCACCCCCGCCACCGCCCTGGCTCTTCCCGTGACCAAGGGTCGCAGAGGCAGAGTGGGGCCCAGAGGGAGAGGAAGGTCTTCCTGGAACTCCAATGCTGCTTTGAAACCACCACTCTCCCTTCACCTCGACGTGAACACTCACCTGTGAAGATCATTCCAATTCTCCATTCTGTCTTCTAGTCAACAGTCCTGATGATTCTTTTGGAACTGGCATCCTGGTCTCTTTGGTTTAGAGAACAGAAAATAGCATACCCTGCAAGCACACAGACCTCTACTTCCAATACGCTGCGTCTTTGATTCCTTTCAAGCCATGCTTCTTGAAAGCACAGACTCCAGGAGCATCCTTATCTGGTTACCTCTTGATTCCTCCTCTGAGTACCCATCCACACAACATCCCCTTGCTAATGCATCCCAAGAGCTCCGTGGGCCAAACCGTAGTACCCGGTACTGTATTGGCCACAGACACATTCCGTTTTCAAAAACACTTTCCTTGGTCAGAGTCTCTGACAGAAGCGCATCCTGGCTTTCCTCCTCCCTCTCAGTCCATTACTTCTAAGACTGTTTGTGTGTCCATTTACATTGATCCCCTCCTAAATCTTGGTTTTGCTTTCCTCTGGTTTCCCACCTCTGCCCCGTGGTCTTCCATTCTACACATAATCCTTGGGTGACCACGTCACCCCCCAGAGCTTTTACCCATCTGACTTGTTTTCATTAGTATCCCTCTATGCTGATAGCTTTTCCTATCACCAGATCTACCTCAGACGTCCCAACTGGGCCCCACTTCCCCCACAGGCTGAGACGTATAGGCCATCTGCACTCAGATGTCCCATAAGCACTTCAGACCTGCTAGTAGCCCCAGGCCAATGTTCCCTGGGGTGTCTCACAGATGGGCACGGCCATGCACCCAGTTCCTTCAACCACAATCCCGGACACGCTGCTGGGTGTGATCTTCACTGAGCCATGACTCCCCTGGAGCTGCTCTGGAAAAGGCTGACCCGAGATCTTCCTGTTGCCACAGGTGGGGATCCGTTCCTCTCAGGGGCCCTGTTCCTACAGACACACTCTGAAGGTGTCCTGAGCACAGGCCATCACCCTCCTTTGGATCTCCGAGAGAACCTGGCCACTGTAATCCATCTGAGAGGATGAAAGCCTTGTCTTTAACAGGACGGTGAGTCAGGACACAGCAGTGTAAGCCCATCATTGGGGAACATGCCCAAGAATATCCAGAAGAAATTCTTAAAGTAGAACGTTTCGAGAGGTGGGTCTTAAAAGGTGTGCATCAAACAAGGGATTGCTTAATTGTAGTTTTCCCAATAAACATCCTGTTCTTATTTGGTCTTCATCTGAGCATGGGAGTTAATTTGATAACACAGGAAAATAGTTCAAAACAGCAACTGAGCCCAGGCAGGAGATATGCTGACACCCGATCCTTCCACGTCAACATCAATAGCTACAAATCTCAGCCATCTTTAATCTCTTTTTGAAGCACTCTTTTGATCTGTCCAATGCAGTAATCTCCACAGTGTTTCAGAAATGTATTCAACTAACTAGGCACAAGGGATCCTGATAAGAACTACAACATACTGAGTTTCACTAACAACAGCAGGGTTTATACTGTAAAACTTTGGATTCAGGAACATGCAGCAGAGCAAGCACAAGGTCAGTTTTCAAACAAGTATTTATTTGGGCAAGTTGTCCCTTTCCTCAGCCTAAGGTGCCTGTCAAGCATAGCGGGCCATGATGAAAGCCTGCTTTGCTTGTAGAGAGTTGGAAGTTTTCGATGTTCGATTTCTTCCAGTAAGAATGGGTTCTGGTTCCACAGCTGCAAGCTCGGCTTCCGTAAGAGAACTTTTTCACATAATGCTCATGCCAGGGCTACACACCAACCCTACTATATCAGACTCTCCTGGGATGTGCTGCCAGCATCAGCTCTTCTAAAGCCTCTCCAGGGGAGATGTGATGCACAGTTAAGATTGAGAAGCACAATCACATGATGCTTCACCTGTCCTGGTTTAAATAGAATCCTCAACTGAGGAGCAATGTTTGCTACTAATGAACTTTTTAAAAAATTTGTAATTAAAAATTCCCTTCAGAGGTAAATTCCCTTCTGAGGGATTTTGACATATTTATTCACAGCCATATTTAGAACAATTTCAATGACTCAGAGATGTGTCATGACCCCAATTCCTCTTCCTTACCAGACAATCAGGCAGATGGAGGGGAGGGAATGCCCCTCAGTCCTGGTGGCAGAAGGAGGATGGATCAAGTTCCGTTGTCTTGGTTACTGCTCTGCTGAGCATCCCTCCTGGGTTGCTGAGCTCAGGCAGGGGGCCTCACACCAGGCAACAGGTATTCCTGTGACCAGAGGTTGGAGCTAAGGGCTGAGATCCGTTACCAGGGAAACGGAAGCTGGGTCCACGTGATTTGAGAAGAATGGGAAAACAACGAAGTGGAATTTCAGATGCAGGGTGGGTTTTGGGAGCCTGTCCAGAGCCATTGACTTGTGGTCACACAGCCGGCCCCTTGAGTCAACACAGAGACACAGTAGTTGTGTGTGCTCCCTGGGGATTCTGTCCTGACGTGCACAACGACTGTTTCTGGAGGGAGCATCTAGCACTCGTGGAGGAGGCTGGACCCAGAACGTGGAAGGAGCAGGGGCACTCCTCGTTGTTACAAAGCAATGGCATGTCTTTCCCCACATGTCTCACTTGGACATCTGCATTACCTTCCTAAACTGCTTTACTGAGGTATAATTACATACCACAAATCACACCCATCACTTCCAGGGCAGTGACTTTTAGCACCTTCACACAGTGGTGCAACCCCCACCACAGTGCAGGTGTGGAACACCGCCAGCGCCACTAAAGTTTCCGCGTACCCGTCAGCAGTGGATCCCCAACAGGACCTGCAGGCCCAGGCATCCTCTCGTCTGATTTTCCTCTCTGTAGATTTGCCCTTTCTGGGCATTTCATATCAACGGACTCCCGCAGGAAGTGGCCTTTTGTGTCTGGGATGTTTCACTTAGCGTAATGCTTTGGAGGCTCACCCATGTGGCAGCAGAAAGCAGAAGTTCATCACTTTTCATCCATCTATGCTATTCCACTGTATGGCTACATACAGCATACTTTGTTTACCACTCTCCAGCTGACTGGAAACTCTCCATGTGTCAGAGCCCAGAGAGCTGCACACCCAAGGACAAGCAGGCCAGGAATTCCCTGGTGGTCAAGTGGTTAAGAATGTGCCTGCAATATTGTTAAGTAGTCTCCAACTAATATAAGTAAATTTAAAAAATTAAAAACAGTGTGCCTGCCATAAAAAGTGAATGCACAGAAATCCATTGCATTCCTATAAACTAATAACAAAAAATCAGAAAGAGTAATTAAGGAAACTATCCATTTACCATTGCAATGAAAAGAATAAAATACTTAGGAATAATTGTACGAAAAGAAACAAGAGACCTGTATACAGAAAACTATAAAAAAGAAACTGACAAAAGAAATCAAAGATGACACAAAGAGATGGAGAAGCGTACCATGTTCTTGCATTGGAAGAATCAGTACAGTGAAAATGACTCTACTACCCAAAGCAATCTGTAGATTCATCACAATCCCAATCAAACTACCAAAGGTATTTTTCACACAACTAGAACAAATAATTTCTCAGTTTGTATGGAAACAGTAAGGACTCTGAATACCCAAAACAATCTTGAGAAAGAAGAATGGAACTGGAGGAATCAACCTTCCTGACTTCAGACTATACTACAGACTATACTACAAAGCTACAGTCATCAAGACAGTCATCAAGGCAGTATGGCAGAAAGACAGAAATATAGATCAATGGAACAAAATAGGGAACCCAGAGATAAATCCACACACCTATGCACAGGTTATCTTTGACAAACGAGACACAAATATACAATGGCGTAAACAAAGTCTCTTCAACACGTGATGCTGGGCGAAATGCTCAACTACGTAAAAGAATGAAACTGGAGCACTTTCTAACACCACACAACAAAATAAACTCAAAATGGATTAAAGATCTAAATGTGAGACCAAAAACTATAAAACTCTTAAGAGGAAACCGTACGCAGAACACTGTCTGACATAAACCACAGCAAGATCCTCTATGGCCCACCTTCCAGAGTAATGGAGATAAAAACACAAATAAACAAAAGAGACCAAATTTAACTTAAATGCTTTGGCACAATGAAGGAAACTGTAAGCGAAGTGAAAAGATGGAACTCAGAATTGGAGAAAATAACAGCAAATGAAACAACTGACAAAGAAGGAATCTCCAAAATATACAAGCAGCCCATGCAGCTCAATACCAGAAAAACAAACAACCCCATAAAAAGGGGGCAGGAGATCTAAACAGACATTTCTCCAAAGACATAGAGGTGGCTACCAAACACATGAAGAGATGCTCAACATCACTCATTATTAGAAAACTGCAAATCAAAACCACAATGAGGTATCATCTCACACAGGTCAGAATGGCCATCATCAAAAAGTCTACAAACAATAAATGCTGGAGATGGTGTGGAGAAAAGGGAACCTTCTTCCACTATTGGCGGGAACGCAAACTGGTACAGCCACTATGGAGAACAGAGTGGCGATTCCTTAAAACACTGGGAACAGAACTGCTACACCACCCAGCAATCCCACTGCTGGGCATACACCTCGAGGAAACCAGAAATGAACAGACACATGTACCCCAATGTTCACAGCAGCACTATTTACAACAGCTAGGACATGGAGGGAATCTAGATGTTCATCGGCAGATGAATGGATGAGGAAGTTGTGGTGCGTATACACAATGGACTATTACTCAGCTATAAAAAGGAATGCATTCAAATCAGTGATAATAATGTGGATGAACCTGGAGCCTATTATACAGAGAGAGGTCAGTCAGAAAGAGAAAGACAAATACTCGTATTAAAGCATATATATGGAATTTAGAAAGACGGTAGCAACGATTCTACATGCAGGGAGGCAACGGAGACAGTGACTTACAGAACATACTTTTCGACTCAGTGAAAGAAGGCAAGGGTGGGATGATTTGAGAGAACAGCAGTGAAACATATATACTCCCATATGTAAAACAGATGACCAGTGGAAGTTCATTGCATGAAGCACGGCACCCAAAGCCAGTGCTCTGGGATAACCTAGAGGGATAGGGTGGGGAGGGAGGTGGGATGGGGGTTCCGGAGGGGAGGACACATGTATACCTGCGGCTGATTCATGTTGATATATGGCAAAAGCCATCACAATATGGTATAGTAATTATTTTCCGATTAAAATAAATTTATGATTAAAAAAATAAAACAGAATCCACCTGCCCATGCAACGGGGCAGGCGTTCTGTCCCTAGTTCAGGAAGATTCCACGTGTCCCAGGGCAACTAAGACTGTGTGTCACTACTGAACCCACCTGCTTCGACTACTGAAGCCCTCGAGCCTAGAGTCCATTCTCCGCAACAAGAGAAGTCTCTGAGATGAGAAGCGTATGCACCGCCACTAAAGGGTAGTCCTCCTTTTCCACAACTAGAGAAAGCCTCGTGCAGCAACAAAGACTCAGTGCAGCCAACAATAAATAGATAAATAATAAGAAAGAAAACCGGGCCAATCTTACTATGTGTTCATTTGAAAAATCCAATGGTAGATACCGAAGTAGGTGCATCTCTCTAGATTCTTTGAATGATCATATCTTGGGTGAAGCTAATAAAAATTACATCACAGGCTATATTAAAAGTTTAGATCAGCTTCCCAGGCACTGCTCTTTTCTCGAGAGGTACTTTTCTCAGAGAACTGTTACTGAGGAACTTTAGTCACTGAACTGAGGCCTCCACCACATTCAAGGGCAGAAAGCAAAAGACATTAAGAAGACACGGTTCAAATCCTATGAGTTTATGAGTTGCCTGTGACCACTGGCTAGGATGAACATACATCCCAGAGTCTATTCACATTTCAGTAACTGGAACCTCTATTTCAACCACTTAGTTCAGTTCTTTAAGGCCACTGCTGTCCCCTTAAACAAACATTTGGTGTGAAACACGTGGAAAATGACCTTAACCCAATTCACTGCCAACCTTCTGTCACATGTCACAAGGAGTCTCTCACGATGCTATTTCCTCACCTAGACAGCCAATTCTCAGATAAAGAAAAGAATTCACACACACACATCTTGTGAAGAAATACTAAGATTTTAGAAACTGACTCACAACTAACCCATGGTTCATCATTCTTTTCTCTCGTCTCCCTCCATCCACTCTGAGAATTGAATATTTGGCCATGCTGTCTGATTTGCCTACCAACTGCTCATACCACACACAGGATGTTGTTTCAAGTGAGCCTATATACGCGCCATTGACACCAGCCAGCCCTACTGAAGTTGGCTACCTAGGGGCAGGGAGGTGGACGGGGCAATAAATTCATCATCTCATTTCCTTCATCACCCTACCCCATTTCATTCCCTGCAGTCACTTGGACCAAACGAATAAAGATCTCGCACCAAATCGCTGCTTAAAGCACCACTGCCTCAAGTTTCCTTCGTTATCTCACGTGGTTTCTGAGCCCAGGGAACAGATTTTACTTGAGATGAGTAAAGCTAGAGAGACAGCCCATTGGCCAGAGATTCTTTTTCGCAGGTGATGTCTCTCAGTATACTCTTTACGACCCCATGGACCAAGGCCCTCCAGGCTCCTCTGTCCAGGGGATTCTCCAGGCGAGAATACTGGAGTGGATTGCCATGCCCTCCTCCAGGGAACCTTCCCGACCCAGGGATTGAACCCAGGTGTCCTAATTCCCCTGCACTGCAGACAGATTCTCTACCACTGAGCCCCCGGGGAAATCCATGACGAACCTAGACCACATATTTAAAAGCAGAGTCGTCACTTTGCTGACAAAGGTCTGCAGAGTCAAAACGGTGGACTTTTCAGTAGTCGTGTACAGATGTGTGAGTTGGATCATTAGGAAGGCTGAGTGATGCTTTCAAATTGTGGTGCTAGAGAGATGATGCTTTAGAATCCCTCGGACACTAAGGAGAACTACTCTGCCCATCATACAGGAAATGAATACTGAATACTCTGAATACTCACTGGAAGGACTGATGCTGAAGCTGCAATACTTTGGCCACCTGATGAGAATAGCTGACTCATTGGAAAACACCCTAGTGCTGGAAAAGAACAAAGGCAGGAGGAGAAGGGGGAGACAGAGGGTGAGATGGTTAGGCAGCATCACCAACACATGGACATTAATTTGATCAAACTCAGGGAGATAGTGTAGGACAGAGGAGCCTGGCGTGCTGCAGGTCATGGGCTCGTTAATAGTCGGACACGACTGAGTGACTGAACCACCACCTCCACCTTCCCTTTGAGCTTCCCTAAGGTGCCACCGCCCCACACTCAGCGGGGCTAAGAAGCTTTCTGTGTGTGTCAGTGGTGAAGGCTGAGACTTCTGTCTTCACACACTCAGCGCCCCCTGCTTAGGGTTGATGGCGGGTCCTTAATGCTCATCACTCCCTCCCAGAGCTCAGACCAGGCAGCCTTCTCACAACAGTCATGGAGCACCTACCCTGCTACAGAATTGGGAGTTGGAGCTGTTTACCCCTCTCAATGTGTTTTCTCCCTTTACATTGACTTCCACATTTCTTCCTGAGTCACCGAATCCAACTCTGCTCATCCCCACCTGGTCCCTCTAAGAAGCTGCACCTGCATCTCTGGCACATCTCTAGCACCACATGCATGGGGTGGGTGCATGTACGCCCTGCGCCATGTATCTTCCTTCTCCTTTCTCTTCGGAATCTGTAGACTCCAAGACATCACAAAAAGCACTCCAGATCGCCCACAAAGGGGGCGGTGCTGCAGGGAGGCTGACTCTCATCCACAGCCTGGCTCAAAGCAGGACTGTGTTATAAGCGCCACAAGCTGCCCCACTGCATCATGGGAGCCAAAAGAGCCAAGGTCTGAAAGTCCTAACACAGACATTTCCGTGGACAGAACACCAGTGTCTTCCTTGGCACTTGTGAGCTGTTTTCTGGTTTGGGCCTATGGGGTCACTGACATTTTTCACAACGCTTGCAGGCTTAGCTAGCCTTCCATCAGGACCTCTCTATTCCGCACAGCCCCCCACCTACTGTACGAAAGACATCACTTCTGAGTTCAGTGCGCTGATTGGCTTTTCACTTGGCAGGGATACCAACACAACTTTTTTATGCTGAAACCTCAAGACACCTGAGAACGAGTCTTCAGAAAGTCCATTTTTCAATTATAATAGAAAAACTGCCTATGTAACAATGAAGATACAACAAATTACAATACTAATACAATGTTATTTGAAAATTATCTAGACTGTCACACTTCAGAGAAAAAAACTTAGTATGTGGTCTATTGCCTTCCAGGTTTTGTTCTCTGCATTTTAGAAAATTACCAGATGGTGGAGGTAATGTCTTCATGATATTGTATCTGTTGCTCTGTCTGTGTATCATTATATTATACTATGGTTATGCTACTTTCCATAATGATGAGGGTGCTCCACTAATGTTGGTCAGAGGAAGCACTGTTTACCTCCCTATGGTCCAGGAACTGTTCCCTGTGATGTGTGCATGCTGACATGTCACCCCATGGTCTTTCACGCACTTAGGAGACACTGTGTTCAATCCATACTCAGATCCATAGTAATGTTTCAGGAGGATGGACATGTAGATCTGCCCTTTGATCCAGAAGACACCAGACCCTGCACTGTATTCCAGATTGGGGTCAGATCCCACACCTGGCTGTTTCTCTCTGGCCTGGGCACCAACCTGACTCAGCTCTTGCCAGCTAGGTGACTTTGTGCAGATGCATTCACCCATTAACATCTACGTGTCTCTGCTCCTCAGCTGATGAAAGGGATGATAGCATTACAGATGCTTACCTCACAGTGTTGCTATGAGTACATAGAGACTAATTGATGATAAAATTTCTGTGGTAAGGCAAATGATCTAGAATAGATAATGATTCTGAAATACAACATTGGAGGAGTAACACTAACCTGAAATTTACTTTGCAGCTTCAACCAAAAGTTGTAAGCAACCATGTGTCTATGAAGGGATGAATGGATACAGAAAACGTGGTGACAGCAGTCAGAATGGCCACCATCAAAAAGTCTACAAACAACAAAGGCTGGATAGGGTGTGGAGGAAGGGGAACCCTCTTACACAGTGGGTGGGAATGCAAACTGGTATAGCCACTATGGAGAACAGTGTGGGATTCCTTTAAAAACTGGGAATAGACCTGCCATGTGACCCAGCAATCCCACTGCTGGGCATAAACCCTGAGGAAACCAGAAGTGAAACAGACACATGGACCCCAATGTTCACCGCAGCACTGTTTACAATAGCTAGGACATGGAAGCAACCTAGATGCCCACTGGCACACGAATGGAGAAGGACATATACATGTGGTACATATACAATGGAATATTACTCAAGTATAAAAAGGAATGCATTTGAGTCAGTTCTAATGAGGTGGATGAACCTGGAGCCTATGATACAAAGTGAAGTAAGTCAGAAAGAGAATGAGAAATACTGTATATTAACACTTACATATGGAATTTAGAAAGACGGTACCAATGACCGTACATGCAGGGCAGCAAAAGAGACAGTGTTAAGCTCCATGCATGAAGCAGGGCACTCAAAGCCGGTACTCTGCAACAACCCAGAGGGATAGAGGGGGGAGGGCGGTGGGAGGGGGGTTCAGGATGGGGGCACACATGAAGCCCTAAGGCCAATTCATGTTGATGTATGACAAAAACATCACAATATTGTAAAGGAATTATCGTCCAATTAAAATAAATTTGAAAAGAGAAAATCTGAGATATACAATGGAATATTATTCAGTCACAAAGAACATTCTGCCTTTTGCAACAACATGAATAGACTTCAAAGGCTTTATGCTAAGTGAAATAAGTGAAAGAAAGAAAGACATATATTGTATGTTCTCACTTATATGCAGAACCTAAAAAAGTCAAACTTACAGAAATTTCCAAGACTTTAGGATGGTGGTTCCAGGGCCAGTGCAAAATGTTGAATACAGGGTACAAACGTCCAGGTATGAGATGAATAATTTGCGTGGATCCAATGTATAGCATGATGAGTATAATTTACAAAACTGTGTAATACAGTGAAAGCTAAGGGGGTAGATCTGAGATTTTATTTCCTCAACAATTTTTAAAAAGGATTATGTGAGGGGATAGAGTGCCAACCCTGCTGTGGGAATCGTTTTGCCAAATATATGTGTATCAAATCATCACATTGGCATCTTAAACTTACAGGTTATATGTCAATAATACCTCAAAAAAGGTGGAAAAATAAGAGAGTCCTAAGTGTGTCTGGTGGGAGAGCCCTCAAGCTGTATTCTGTGTCCCTCTGACGTCTCCACATCATTCTTGAACTTTGCCTTGTTACTGACATGACAAGGTGAACCAGGATCATTTCCTTTCCTTCCTCAGCCTGGGAACCTGTCATTTAGTGGAGAAAGGTGTTCAGAAGCTAGGATCTGGGGACTGGTGTAACTGTGGCCATTGGAATGTTGCTGTTTTCAGTAACTTGGGAATATATGTGTGTACACAATCACACACACATACACATAGACACACATCTATAGTTATATATCAGTCTACCCACATATGCACACCTATCGAATACAAGAAGTTTGCGTGGAGACCTTTAATTCCAGTAGAATTGCTGAGAATTTGTTCTGGTTTACTTCCTTTCTATACTGGAAATTCCCTTTTCCAAAAATGAAAGACGTGGCTCTCAGCATTCTTATGTATTTGGTGAATAGTTGATGAGTTGATGAATCCCAATGCATATAAGTGATCCCTCCTCCACGAAAGGGTCCTCCTCACAATCTATGCAGAACCATCCCTTGTCCTTGACTTCCACACCTCACTCAACCTTGCATCCATGAAGCAGTTAGCCTCCTTCCCGCCCAAACCTCAGGGATATCCTTCTTTCCACCTTGGGCTCTGACTTTCCAGGCAGGGATGGCCCTTTAGACATACCCATGCCTTGCCTGGCAACACCTAACGGCTTTAGGACTGACTTGCTCAGGCACAAAAAAGGGAAGGGAAAGAAAGGTAGGGACAGGAAAAGGTGACTATGTCCTAATAGGGTCAGCCAATCAACGTGAACTGGGCCAAACCCAAGCAATGTGATGAAGCCAGTCGTTTGTTTTTTTTGCCCCTCATTGTCCTCCAACTTCCCTTCCTGCCTCTGCCCTTGCGCCAGTTCCTGTTTCCTTCTTAAGTCCTGCCCTCCATCAAGACTACCAATGTTACGAGGCATGATTCCCACATTATAACTGATCTCTGCTGCTTGGCTGACATTCAGTGTGATATCCCTGCAGCTGGGACACTCAAACTCTCTCTCTCTTATCATGGACCAGAAGGTCTCACTCCTAATTTCAGGGATAGGTAGGAGAGAAGGTGCAGGGCACACGTTGGAGCCCTCAGTCCTTCATCTGTGAAATGCGGATGATCACAAATTGTGAGAGAAAGAGACAGCAGCAACCAGACCCCTTTCAATGAGTGCTACATGCCAAACCCAGTGCATCACAGGACTCCTTGACATTCAGGAGCACACCAAGTAGATTTCCATGCCAGGACAGTTTCATTTGTTGTTCCTTCTGCCTGGAATGCTCTTCCCTTAGATAACCCCATGGCCTGCTCCCTCACTTCCTCCAGATCTCTGCTTACTTGCCATCTTTCAAGGAGACTTTCCCTCCTTACCTTGAATAAAATAATAACATCATACCTACATATACCCTTTCCCCTGATCTAGCATTATCTTTCTTCATAGTGCCTGACACCCTTGATTTATTTACTGACCACCAAGTCTATCAAAGGAGAGACTTGGTCAGTTCTCTCCTGTCACAAACTCCTCCAACAGTGCTCAGGTATATGGCAGGTGCTCAGAAAACATTTGCTGAAGGATAGTCTGGAGCCAGGCAACACACATTGCTAACATGCGCAGGTACCCTCCAAGACACGCACTGGCCCCACAGTAATAATTATGAACAACCTGAGATTCCAGGAGGCAACTGATACACTCAACAACACACAGTCAGCATGTCAGGTTCCAGGTCTCAGAATCATATCTGCCAGCTTCCAAACCCTAAATCCTGGACAGAGAACTCACAGCCAAGAATATAAGAGGTTTTATTTCTGACACAGAGACTCCAGACAGCTCAGATTGATACCCAGAGACACCAAAAAGAGCTCACTGAATCTCTGCACAGACAGCACACAACTTGTCTCAGACCCTCAAACACAACTGAGACCATCACCATAAACGCTGTGACAAAGACCCTCCAAACAGGCCAAAGTCTTCAAGACAGAAACAAATGAGAACTGCACAGATACTTCACACCATGGAGACTGACGCCCAAACCACTCGACACTTACCAACCTAATACAAAAACCCTAAACGGAAAGAGAACCTTTAATAACTCAAGAACATCATACGACCTTCAGATAAAGTGCCCAGACAAATGGAAAACCTGCACCCTGTGCACAGATCCCCAAGCAGCTGAGACTTCGCACCTTTAGACAAACCCATCCTTAAAGCAGCTCAGAGACATCACAACTTGGGACCAGAATCAAAAACTCAGAGGTCTCACAATCTCAGGTGCACACGCCTACAAAGGGATCTCACACCCAGGGACTGAAAGGCCAGAAAGCTCCAAAAATGCACACCCCGGAATACAGGCACACACATCCTAGGGGCTTTGTACTATGGCTCACAAAATCCACTCAGATCAAATATCCCATCACTCACGACTCTGCCCAAAGGCTCAAGGAGATCAAATGTACCCAAACAGCACCTGTGTTGACACACGTAGCGATACTCGAGCCGAGGCTCCCTGGAACAGGTTAGTCTCCAGGGAGAGACAGCTAACTCAGAGACCTCTCCCTGGACATGAATTGCATGCATTTCTGCGAATATCCGTGCGCTGCCACACAATCCAGACTGAGCGAGAGCTAAACAAGACCGAAACGCCGTCACCATGCACAGCCAGCGACCGCGCCAAACCTCGCCACTAACCAGGGCAGCTATTCGACCCCTTCGGGAAAAGCAATACAACTCAGAGAAACACTGTATGCTCTAAAAAGCCGCGAACGGCAACATGCCTCTCGTCCTCAGGTCCAGGTCAGCCATCCCAGTGCCTGTAACAGCCAGCCAGCCAACTGGAACTGGGCCGGAGACGAAGCAGGGCGGGACTCGCGGGACTTCCGGCGCCAATTCGCGCCCCGGAAGAGCTCATTCCTGCGACCTCGCGGTGACCAATCAATGCCCAGAACGCTCCCTGACGCCAGACCCCAAACTGGCAGCCCAGCTCGCTCAGTAGCCGTCCCCCCTTGGATGTAACCATGTAGAAACGAAGGGGGGAATTCGAAAAGAGACGAGGACAGCTGCAGCTTAATACCGGTGTCCACTCGGACTCAGATGCAGCCGGAAGCCGGAATGGAGCGAATGGGGATGGAGCCAGTGGTGCCATGGGTGCCTCCGCTGGGAACTCTGGTCGATGCCCGACGCGGTTTAAAGGTACTCTGTTAATTGTCATACGCGCTCTTGAATGGTACCTTCCAGAGTGGGTGGTTCTACCGCTACCCCTCAGTGCCACATCCCTGGACCGAACTGTTTCATCTGGCGCGCCCCTTGGTGGTGAGCCTGGGGAACAGCCGATGTAGATGCCGGTGGCCCGTTAGAGGATGGATGATCCTCCAAGGGTGGAAGGGCAACGTGAGGATGAAAACCCCGCCGATTGCTGCAATCTTGGACTCAGAAAAATGTCTCCATAAACTGAAGATTACTTCTCTGTAGTGGCCACTATCATAACAGGAAGCATGGAAAGAATTTTCTGTGTGCTGGGCATTGTTCTTGTTTGTGCTTTCCTGTTTAATACAGAATAGGTCTCAATGGGGAAAGCCAGCCACAGTCCCCCAGCGGGCAGGGGAGAGAAAGCTTTGGACTGGGATCCGAAGGTCTGGAGTGGGGAAGGCCTCTGTCGTTGACTCCGAGTAATATGTGAGAAGGAAAACAGGATATTCCATTCTGTTGGGAAAGGGGTCAACTCCGAGGGGAGCCAAGGATAGTGCATAGGTGAGATAAAGACCATGGGTTTGTCACCATCTTGTCATCCCTGAATTTGTTCACTAGCAGAATCCTCAGCCTGTCTAGCTATGCCTCTGTCAACAAGTTTAATTTGCTTATTCATGCCTACATTCAATCATCTTCTCCACAGTTTCTGTCAAGCAGAACTCTGTGTGTTAGGAAAGAGAAAATCAACCTTGGCTTCCTGGAACTTACATTGTGATGGGGTCATACAGCCCCAAAAGATAAGTAATTTATCGGGTGTTCATAACTGCTGTGATTAACGTTAAACCGGGATAGTGAAATAGAGAGAGGGGATGATATCTAGAAAGAGTGGCCAGGGATGTTCCTTCTAAGATTGTGACATTTAAGCAAAACCTAGCGGAGATGCCTCTCAGGGAGATAAGTGTCTCAGACAGATTTAAGGCCAGTGTAAAAAACGGGAGTGGAACTCAGTGTAGAGTGTATGAAAAGAATGTTGAGGGCTATGTGACTGTCACAGCATGATGGAAGGAGGGCTGGGAGATCTGATGAGAGCGTTGATGAGGGGCGGGTCCCCTAGGGCCTCTGGCCATAGAGGTGACTTTGACTTGAGCCATAGAAGGGTTCTTACCAGAGAAGCCCCCAAGGTTCTTTCAGATGTCCAGATCACACAATGTTTGTTGAGGAGCTCTAGATTCATCCCGGGAAATCTACAGACCCTCTGCAGTTGAACATGCCTTTCCTGGAATCCACTACACTCAAGGGGAACCCCTTGTACTGTTCCCAGTGGACATCCATGTTGATTGATGATATCCTCAGGACAGAGGAAGGACCCTCACGGTATGAGGGAGGTCACAGACAGTCTCATAAACGCTAAGAGGAAGGATGTAACAGACACAGAGATGGCAGGGAGAAAGACAAAGATAGAACTTTGGACAGGGACAGAGAGACTATCTCTGGCAGCAAAGGATCCCCAAATAGCACCCACCTATGGGCGCCCAGCCCTGCTACTGGATGAGGTACCTATCTCTACAGGAGAAAATAAGGTGGTCCCCCTCCCCGCCCCGCCCCCCACCAGGGACTGTCTCTAGGAAATGAGTCAGTTGCCCGAGGCCTGAGTAAATCATGCTCCCTTGGCACACATCAGAGTCCTCTGCCCTGATCAAGACATGGAGATGATCCAGTCATGGGGAGGCTCATGCTGTACACAGGGTCCCTCACAAGCTGTCCAGCCCTGACTGCCCTCCTGCTGACCTCAGTGCCAACGAATGCTTTAGTGGGGGAAAGAGAGGCAGGGATCACTGCATTTGTGGTGGAGCCTCATGCAAACTGGTGAATGTGATGTTGATCCCCACCTGCTTGGAGGCTCATCTCTGCATTTTCCACCACCACGTCCCCAGGGAATGTGCAGATTACATTCAATACATCAGGTGAGCAGCTGGGTGTATGATGGGGAAGACACCGAGACTTATCCTGACATTGAGACAGTCACAGGGTCGTTGTAGCCCTGTGCCAATGCCCCCCTCCCCCACTACATTGCCAGGGTTCTGCTAAGTCTTCCCTGCCTCCTCCAAGGAGCCCAAGCCTGCATCCAGTTCCTCCTGTCCTTATGAGCCAAGAACTTCCAACTGCACTGCACCTTGGGCTCCCATCTGCAAATGGTGGCCTCTTTCTGATGGGTTGGGCAGATTGAGTGAGTGCCTGTACACAGTTTTTTCACAGGGCCCCTATCAAGCGTGGTAGTCCTGTCAGGAAGTATTGTTCTCTTCAGTATTGTTACCGTGGGCTCCTGTGTATTGCACATGACTTGCCCTCCCTGAGGATGGGGCTACAAGATTTTATCTCTGTAGGGAGCCATGGTAGAAATCATAGCAAATGTGATATCACATGTCTACTTCTAAGACCCATGAGAGTGGGGTCCATCCAGCCTTCCTCTTAAGACTACTCTCATATGCAGATCCATGAACAGCTCAGAGACCCAACCCTCTGGACAAAACCCTCCCAAATAGTTCAGAGACTTCACGCCTGGGACAGAGATCCACAAACAGTTTAGAGAGCACTCATCCTGGAAAGCAACCCAAAACAGCTCAAATACGTCACACCTGAGGACAGAGACCCTAAATATCTTAGAGAATTCCAACTCTCAATTCAGTTCAGTCATTCAGTCGTGTCCAACTCTCTGAGAGCCCGTGGACTGCAGCATTCCAGGCCTCCCTGTCCATCATGAACTCCCAGAGTTTATGCAAACTCATGTCCATTGAGTCGGTGATGCCATCTAACCATCTCATCCTCTGTCGTCCCCTTCTCTTCCTGCCTTCAATCTTTCCCAGCATCAGGGTCTTTTCAAATGAGTCAGTTCTTCTCATTAGGTGGCCAAAGTATTGGAGTTTCAGTTTCAGCATCAGTCCTTCCAATGAATATTCAGGACTGATTTCCTTTAGGATGGACTGGTTGGATCTCCTTGCAGTCTAAGGGACTCTCAAGAGTCTTCTCCAACACCACAGTTTGAAAGCATCAATTCTTCGGCACTCAGCTTTCTTTACAGTCCACCTCTCACATGCATACATGACTACTGGGAAAACCATTGCCTTGACTAGATGGACCTTTCTTGGCATAGTAATGTCTCTGCTTTTTAATATGCTGTCTAGGTTGCTCCTAATTTTTCTTTCAAGGAACAAGTGTCTTTTCATTTGATGGCTACAGTCACCATGTGCATTGATTTTGGAGCCCCCCAAAATAAAGTCTGTCACTGTTTCCCCATCTATTTTCCATGAAGGGATGGGACCAGATACCATGATCCTAGTTTTCTGGATGTTGAGTTTTAAGCCAACTTTTTCACTCTCCTCTTTCACTTTCTTCAAACACCCTTTAGTTCTTCTTCGCTTTCTGCCATAAGGGTAATGTCATCTGTATGTCTGAGATACTGATATTTCTCCTGGCAATGTTGATTCCAGCTTGTGTTTCATCTAGCCCACTGTTTCTCATGATGTACTCTGCATCTAAGTTAAATAAGCAAGGTGACAATATACAGCCTTGAGTTACGCCTTTTCCTATTTGGAACCTGTCTGTTGTTCCATGTCCAGTTCTGGCTGTTACTTGCTGACCTGCATACCCATTTCTCAAGAGGCCCGTCAGGTGATCTGGTATTCCCATCTGTTTCAGAATTTTCCAGAGTTTCTTGTGGTCCACACAGTCAAAGGCTTTGGCATAGTCATTAAAGCAGAACGAAATGTTTTTCTGGAACTCTTTTGCTTTTTCTATCAGACAGTCAAAGGCTTTAGTTAGTCATTAAAGCAGATGGAGATATTTTGGTACTTTTTTGCTTTTTGTATGATCCAAACGATGTTGGACATTTGATCTCTGGTTCCTCTGCCTTTTCTAAATCCACCTTGAACATCTGGCCTCAGGTAAATTCAGATGCTTAAGACAAACAGCATTACTCTCAGCCAGTACTACAAGTGTTAAATTGTAACCACTCTGGTTGCTGACCTAAAGTGCATTCTGAAGGAATTTACGTGAAAAACAGTATGAGGCACCCTGTGCTTTGGACAAGTTGGCCTTTTTTATTTACCCATACCTCAGGAAACTGTTCAGTGACCCTAGATTCTTGCCTCTTCCCCACACAGAAAAGCATGAAAATAATGAACTTGTGACATCTGATCTCTGTGTTTCACAGCACTCTTTAACCAATGTGCACGCCTGACTGCATGTACTTCCTAGGCAACAATCATACTGACTTCTCCGCTACCTCCTCCAAGCAGTTTCCTCAGAGCTAACGGAGGATCTGTGTCCTGGGTTGTAGTTCCCAGAAGACTCCAAATCCAACTTAAACTCACAACTCTCCTGTTATAAGCTTTTCTTGAAGTAGACACTACTCTAGCTCACAGCTCTCCTTTAGCTCAGAGGCTTCACCCCTCTCCCCCAGAGCCTACAGCCTGCACCCTGGGACACAGAGCCCCACATCTTTCCATCTGGGCTGCTGTGTTGGCATTTGCACTGAGTCTCTGTTCAGTCAACCCCAAGGGAGAGAGGCCTCCAGTCCTGCAGTCCCTGCAGTCTGCATTCACCAGCATGTCATCCTGAGGAAGGCAGATTCATCCCAGGGGTGGGGATTGCCTGAGAGCTGAGGAGTTCTGAAATTGATTTCCCATGTCTGGGTCCTCAGAATGGACTTAACCCACCCTGGTCACTTCTGGGTGTGTTGACTTTGTATCCTGCCCCATGGGAATTCAGAGTGAATCCCAGATTCACAGAACGAGTCCGAGGGACCTGTTCCTCTCTGCACACACTGTGGGCTACTGAATTCTGGAGATAGGAAAGGTCTTCCCCTCACTGTGCCTATGACAGCTCCCTTACATCCCTGTAGTCATCTGTCGTTTTCCAGAGTCCCTCTCCTGGTGACAGCTGCCACAAATTCTCTCTATCCCCAAATCCCCACCCTCTCCCCTCACCTTCCACCAGGCCTCCCTCCCACTCCAGGAGCCTCTTTAGCCCCTCTCTAGCCCTGCTCACAGGGCCTCAGTTACATCCTCACCCCATTTGTGGCCTCTCACCGAGCACCCTCACTGCCTCAGACGATCCCCTGAGGACCTTGCCTGCTCCCTGCATTCTGCAAGACACCTCTCTCCTGCCCACACACAGGTGTCTGTCTTAATGTCTTGTTGAGGGCTGAACTGAAAATCTCTCCAGGGTCCAGAGAAAATCCAGACCTAGACCAGGCATCCAATGCACTTCCCTCAGGGCTGGGGCGAAAGGGAGGGGGTCTCAGCGAGAAAGAGCAGGACTCAAGTTCCTGCAGGGGTGACAGGGTTTTCTTCAAGTGAGATGACACCTTAGAAGTGCTTAGGACACTGCAACTCAGATGACTGATTATCTAAGACTCAGAGATGCGCCCACGGATGCCAGCTGACTCCTAGAGTGACCTCACTAATGCAGCCACTGACTGGGGAAGCGTCTCCAGCCTGTTTACTGGGCAGCGAACACTCCTGGACACTGGGTTCCACTGGTCCTCCAGTGCTCAGGCCCAAGACCCCCACTGTGAACTCTTGCCCATCAACCTCAGCACCTGACTGTGTGAGCCCTGGTCTGATCTGGGCTCTTTGTCCCTGTTCCCCGTGAGAGCCTGAGCCTGTGTTTTCCACGTGGGCTCCCCAGAGTGGTCTGGGATTCCTTGCCTCTGAATCCCCACAACCAATCACTGCTGCTTGTGTATTCAAATCTGCACGGTGTTGGCATGACCAAAATGGGCCTGGAGCGTCCTCCTGGACATCTGAGAAAGGGGACTCCCCTCGGTCCAGGTTTGAGGCCTGGGTCTCCAGGGTGGCATCCTCCCCATCTGTGTCAAAGGCTACAGTTTGTCACCCTGGGCAGTGGTGGACGGTTTGTCCATCCATTCACAGTACTTGCATTGTTACCAAATGGAACCCTCTCCCCTGTAGTACCTTCTACTTCATGTGGTTCCATGGAGAGCCATTTTTCACTCAGTCTTGTTGGTCCTGGGTGGGATCGGACTATTTGCATTTCTAACCATGCTCAGCCTCCCTCCTACACAACTGGTGAACTCCGTGATGAGCAAAGGTCTAAGCATCCTGTTCACTGCAGCAGAGTGTCTGTGCCAAGAATGATGTGTTGCGGTAGAAAGCAAGCTTTCCTTCTCCTGCTTTACTGATGGACATGAGCTTTACTGACGGACAGCATTTTGGCAGCATCAATGAAAGTGAAAATCTTAAAAAAAAAAAAAGAAAAAGAAAAATCCTTACAAAATCATCGTCCTTGTTCATTTACTGTTAACAATCCATTAACTTATTATACCACATCTGTAGAATAAAGGAGAAAAACTGCATTATCATCTCAGTAGCTACCTAAAAAAGCATTTGACAAAATTCAGCATCCGTTCAAAATACAAGGACTCAAACTAAAGCAGAAGGCAACATGTTGAATGTGATATAAAGCATCTATGAAAAACCCATCGCTATCATCATACTTAATGATAAAAGGCAGAAGTACTTCCCCCGAAAATCAAGAACTATAGAAGGATAACAGCTCTTACCACTTCTATTCCACATGGTTCTGGAGACGGTAATAAAGCAAGGGAAAGAAATAAAATGCATCTACATTGGCAAAGAAGTAAAACTATTCTATTTGCAGATGATCTAATCTTTTGTGGGAGCTCTCAATGACCTTTTATATATTCCCACAGACACAGAGTCTGTCTAGTTGATCGTGTGGATTTAATCTGCAGCTTGTGCAGCTGGTGGGAGGGTTTTGAGTCTTCTTCCTTAGTCACACTGCCCTTGGGTTTCAATTGTGGTTTTATTTCCACCTCTGGATATGGGCGGTCCACTGGGGTTTGCTCCTGAGGCTGCCTTGGAGGACTTGGGTTTGCCCCTGCGAGGGCCAGGTGTGGAGGTGGTGCAGCTGCTTGAGTCACAGGGGTTTTGGCAACATCAGGTACTCAGGGGAGTTGGCGGCTAGGGCAGCAGGAAGTATAGTGCTCTAGAAGGGTATGGCAACCAGTATTGGCCAATACACTCCAGTATTCTTACCTGGAGAACCCCCTCCCTGACAGAGAAGCCTGGCAAGCCACAGTCCACAGGGTCACAAAGAGTCGGACACTACCAACGTGACCCTGCATGCATAGACATAAGACTTTTCTTGTCTGTGGCAGCTCTGCCCCAGTGCGAGTTGAGCGTGAACGTTGCACAGCAGCTCGGCGTGCAGGGACCCTGCTGGTGCCAAGTGTGCAGGGACATGGACTGCCTCTGCCACAGGAGTTATGGCCCTATCAGAGTCTTTTTTCGAGGCTCTTGTAGCTGGCGATCAGAAGGCCTCTTTGGCCAGTTTTTCTCCATGGCTCTGCCCATTCAGGCACATAGAGGGCTTCCTTACCTGGGATCCTTCTCTGTTGTTCAAGCATCAGGCACTTAAAGGGGCACCGTGGGTGTGGTCCTACTCTGTAGTTTGGTGCATCAGTCACTTAAAGAAGCACCCTGGGTGTGGTCCTACTCTGTAGTTTGGTGCATCAGTCACTTAAAGAAGCACCCTGGGTGTAGTCCTACTCTGTAGTTCAGTGCGTCAGGCATTTGATGGGCCAGCCTCTCTATTGTTCAGCTGCCAGTGCTGGCATGTTCGAGAGGCAATGGTGATGGCTCCACGCCCTACACATGACTCAGCAGTATCACCTTACTTCCATGGCTGCCCGAATTTCCTCCACAGGTATTTCCCACCACAGTCTCCTCCCTTACATCCCCTCCATCAGTCTCTCTGCAGTCAACAGCAGCCCTTGCCCTGGGATTGTTCCACAATCCCTAAACTCCAGCTCCCAGCCACTGCACCATCGAGAGTATGTATGGCTGTGGCAAGGATGTCTGATTCGCACTCCATTTAGGGTGCCACAGATGAGCTGTTTCACTCTCAGCCTGAAATGTTTCTCCTCTGACTCAGACAATTGCCCCATCTGGGGATCGGACCCTTGCTTCAGTTCCCCCACTGACCGAGGGCAGGTCCAGCCCTACTAACACTCCTGTTTTTTCTCCGTAGTTGGCTCATCCTACCGAGTTTTGTGTGGGTCTATATATTCTTTTCCACTGGTCAGGTGCTGCTATCTGTGCTCGGCTGGTGTTCTGCATGCACTTCTGTGTCTGAAGGTATATTCCTGATGTATCCTTGGAGAGAGATGTATTCCCCATCCACCTACTCCTCCACCATCTTGTCGATCCATGATATAATCTTGTGTATAAAAAATCATGAAGAACCACCCTCTCCCCATAGAAACTGTTAGACTTACTACAGGGTCTCAACAGGTTTACAGAATACAAGGTCATATACAAAGTGAAAATAGATTTCTATACACTTTCAGGATTTGTAGAATACAAATTACAAAACATTGCTGAGTGAAATGAAAGACAGTCTAGATGAGTGGAAATTTTACTTCAGTTCAGTCGCTCAGTCGTGTCTGACTCTTTGGAATCCCATGGACTGCCGCATGCCAGTCTTCCCTGTCCATCACCAACTCCCAGAGCTTGCTCAGAGTTTTACAGACTTTGGAGATCACATCTGTGGATTGGAAGACTCACTATTGTGTTAAGATGGCAGTACTCCCCTAGTAGAGGGCTATCAAAGTTCAAACTGCTCTTTTCCCCTGGAAATCAACAAACCGATCCTAGAATTGTAAGAATTAAAAGGGTCCTGGGGTAGCGAAAACAGTGTGGAGAAAGAACAAGTAGTTACACTTCCTAATTTCAAAACCCACTTCAAACCTACAATAATCAAGACATTATGGTACTGACATAAGGATTGTATATAGACACATAATGGAATGGAATGGAGAGTCAAGAAACAAGCCCATATCTCTATGGTCAGTTGATTATTGTGAGGGGTGTAGAGGCCATTCAATGGCAAAGAATAATGTTTGAACAAATCTTCTTGGAATAACTGGATGTTCACATGCAAAAGAATCAATTTCAACCTATACCTCACACTGTAGATAACAATTAACTAAAAATTGATAAAACACCTAAATATAAGAGCTAAAACTGTAAAGTAATAAGAAGAAAACCGAGATGTA
Organism: Cervus elaphus; assembly: GCF_910594005.1. Taxonomy (NCBI): domain Eukaryota; kingdom Metazoa; phylum Chordata; class Mammalia; order Artiodactyla; family Cervidae; genus Cervus; species Cervus elaphus. Next base: position 122,374,572 of record NC_057848.1, on the reverse strand, counting down.
AATGTTAATCTTGGATTAGGCAATGATTTCCTAGATATGATACAAAAAGCACAAGCACCAAAGGAAACAAAAATAGGCAATTTGGAATCATCAAAATTAAAACTTGTATCCTTCAAATGATACTATCAAGAATGTGCGAGATCTACGGCACCTACTGAATGCTGGCAGGGAGCCTTGAAACCCAGGCGGACCAGAGGAACACCAGAGCAACCTTGTATGATATGTGGGTGGGGAGCGAGGGGGGAGGAGTTGTGGAGGCTAGTTGGGGTTCGTTTTCCTGAGGGTCAACTAGGGGAGGACAGGTTTTCCTACACCTGCAGATTGGGGATGGGGAGGGACCCTTGGGTTCACAAATGCTCCCTTGGGCTATTTGCCATCAGACTCCTTCCTCCAGTCCTATACACTGGCAACGACGGATATATTTCTGTGCCTATATTTGTGCCTTTTCCAGGAATCCATTGACATGAAATCATATAATATAGCTTACTGTGTCTGACATCTCTCATTGGCACAGCTGAGATGCATCCTTGCTGTTACATGCATTAGTAGTTCCTTTTTAAGTGACTGTGTATTATTCTTTTGTATGAATATACGCTTTTGTTTTTCTTTCATCTGTATACCAGTTGTTGAATAGTTGGGCTGTTTCTAGGTTTGGCTATTAGGAGTACATGAGTAGAATATTTGAGTAAAGGTCCTTGTGTGAGCATGTTTTCCTTTCTCTTGGGTAAAATTAAAACTCCTAGTAAGCACGAAAATTCCCACTATAATAGAAGAAGAAGAAGAATATGCTACTGGAGAAGAGTGAAGAACTAGCTACAGAAGGAATGAAAAGGCTAAGCCAAAGTGGAAACAACACCCAGTTGTGGATGTGTCTGGTGGTGAAAGTAAAGCCCGATGCTAAAAGAACAATATTGTATAGGAACCAGAGGTATATTCAGAGAAATCAGTTACCAGTTCAGAGATTTAAATGTGCAGTGCTCCAAGCAAAAAATGGCAACAGAGGTATGGATTTATGGATTCGATGGAAATGAGTAAAGCCATTGCAAGCATGATGGAAAACCCAGAAGCAGAGAAAGAAATGGTTCATCAAAGCATGTATAAAAATAGGTATTAAAAACCTTAATATCTATTTCTGTCATGAGTGTCTTCCTGAGACACATTCTCCACTAAGGGTAACCTGGGACTACCTATCACCACAGTTTGTGGATGCATAAGCTAGACTGCCCTGGAAGGAAAAACATATAGTCTTCAAGCCCTTTACTCATCCTCCAGAGACCCTGCGGTTCCAGGACTCTACCTCAGTGGCGGGAAAACCTCAACCTGCACTGCGCAGGCCCAAGTCAGGGAGCATGCGCAGTGTGTGCGCACGCGCCTCTTTCTGCGCATGCGCCTTAGTGCGCATACGCCTTCCTGAGCGCATTCTGTGAGAACCGTTGGGCCTGAGACCTGTGTGTTTATTCAGTTCCGGTTCATTTTCACTACTTGAGACTCACCCGGTAGGTTCACAAATCTGTCCTGTCTGGAGTTTAAGTGTGCGTGCGTGTCAGGGGGAGCCAGCGAGCTTCGGGTGGGTCGGGCAGTGCCATCTGGGGTCTTTAAGGAGGACGGCCCTCGAGGTCATCATCTTCCTCCTCACAGGTGTCGCGACGCCCTAGACCTTGTCCTGGTGGCTGGAGAGGAAGGGCGGTGGGCAGAGGAGGACAGGGGGTCAGATGACAGTGGGGGGAGGCTTGGGGGTGCTGTTTGAGATGTCTGGCTCATTGGAGCCCTGGAAGTGACGACAGAGCACAGAATCTGCGGCCGGGAGTGGGACCTGGGCAGGGGGCAGTGTGGGCGATTAAGGAAAGGCTTAGAAACAGGACCGCGGTGGGTTTGTGACCCTATCACGAGTTTTGTGGTAAGGTGCCAAGAGAGAAGTGGACCGGTATGCTCTGTATGCAGACCCAGCTCAGCCACAGACGCTGAGAAAATCGCCATAGTCAGGCTGTAAAGACTAACCCATTGTTCCTGTTCCCACTGAATTCCAAGGGAGTTGGGGAAAATAGGTCTGATGAATAGGAGTGTGACAAAGAGCAATAGTCCTGAATTTTTAAATTCCTAGCAGTATTTCACTAACTATCTTCATGATGGAGAATTCTGTTGTGAAATCAAACTTCCTCACAACAGTTCTCTGTCTTCTTGTGTACCTTAAGGTGATTTCTCTGCCAGCTTAGCGAAGATACAAATGGCTTTGCAAGCAACTGTATTTGGTGTAATTGGAATGCATGTACACCCATACTTAACCACAGTTTTCTTTTGAAAGTATTTTCACAGTTTTAAAACATAGGAAGTCAACATATGGTCATAAAAGTGATCAAATATAGCTGTACTCTTAAATACATTTTCTAAATCACAATATTCTCCTTTCAGGGAGAAATATGAGTGGGCAAGTGGCATCAACACTGGGACCTACAGGTCAAGATTCTTCCCAGCTGGATGAACCTGTGGTTGTGAGTACCTTAGCATTTGATATTTTCTATTAGCACAAATTTACTTTTGAGAAAATGATGTTAAGTAATGCAGATGCAGTGATAAAGGTCTTCCGTGCTGATAAAGGGTGACAGTTTGTCTTAGGAAGGAACACTGATCCAGATATATTACAGTCTGGCGTTGCCTGGATGAGTATACTGTGAAATTCCCTGGAAATGTGCACAGTGACTTCCTCCTCCTGCTTATTAACAACAGATTGCACACTTCCATCCCAGCATAGATTTAAATAGCTTCCAAAGTCTTTCTGGGTAACTCTTATGGGAGCTAACTCTTCTCTGTGGGAAGTTTAACTTTATTAAAAGTAAGTACATAGAATTGTGTTGGGAAAACGTTGTTAGGCTTACTTATGATTAGATATATCTGTGTATTATGTATATTTATGCTGTTAAATGTGTTAACAACAAAAAGTTTTACTTGCATGCACACTCGACTAGGACCAGCAGCCCAGTGTTGAGCAACCTCAACAAGAGGAACCACCAGCAGAGATTCAGGATATCACACCTGGAAAGGAGGAAGTCAATGGAGAGGATCCAGTGAATCATGATGAAGAGAAGGAGAAGGATGCCCCTCGAGGTAACGTGTATGTGTGCATCATGTCTTAAGACATAACCAGTAAGAGGAGGAAAGGAAACATTAGAAAAGGGCTTTAGACAGTTCCTAAAAAACTGAGGAGATTATAGTTTGCAGGTTAGTGTGGTCGCTCAAATGTTCCCTTGTTTTCAAGACAAAGAGAAGGCGACAACTGAGTTGTCTGAGGACAGCCCTGGGAAAGGAAAATGGTCATAACATCTGGAAAATTCTGCTTTCCTTTTTCTCCAGCAAAACATTCCTGGAATAATGCTCCTGAGGTTTTTATTCATCACATTTTTACCAAACTAGCCCAAGGCTTTTAATTCATAACACCGAGGGGATCAATATTATCATTCCCTTGTTTATAGTGTATGCTTTACAGCTGAATTGATACATTTTTTTTTAAAGATTCTGACCTGGAAACTGATCTCCAGGAATTGGCTTTGGCAAAGACTGGGGGTCAAGGCGGAGATGGTCCTGATGTCAAGGAGGAGATTGCGTCAAATACAGAGACTGTTGAAATGCCAGAGGAGGTATGTCATCCATTCAGAAAGTAATTTATATGGTTTCTGTTTTTCAGAATATTATATCTTTAAAAATATAGAGGGAAAAATAGTATTATTTTAATAATAGAGTTCACATATTCTTTGAAAGATAGTTCAGACCCCAGATGCCTGAGTGCCTGACTTACAGACTTGCAAATAAAGAAACAGACAGGATCAAAGCCATATCGAATTGAAAAGAGGAAACCGTTTCCTTCTCTTGAGTATAAGTACTTTAACCAACAGCTAATAATTTTCAGGTTCTTTTATAATTTCTGCTTGTAACAAATATGGAATGCATTTGTAATAAATATCAGTTTATATGAAATACGCTCAGGCATTCAAGTAGGTTCTAGTACTAGCTTTAACATAATGTGTGTGATTCTGTGAAATCCCTTAACTTCTAAACTCAACTTTACTCATGTAAGTTGTGAATTCAGAACAGATACACTAAAATGCTCATTTTTCAATGCTAATTTTTTCATTCTCTGGTTGTCTTCGATGGAATGCATACAAGAATACTCTGTTTTCCATGATTTATTTATCATAAAATAGCATCTTGAGTCAAATTATAACAGGGAAATTGAGATTTCATTTTCTGATGGAGAACACATGTACACCTGTGGCTGATTCATGTCGATGTATGGCAAAAATCATGACAATATTGTAAAGTAATTAGCCTCCAATTAAAATAAATAAATAAACTTTTGTTTAAAAAAGAAAATGAGCCAACATTCTGCTTGATGTTTGTTAAATTCTCTCAAATTCTGAATTCTCTAGCTCTTAAAAAGCAGTTGCATTTTAAATCCTTTCCCCAATGAAGCATGAAATGACTGAACAATGAAATGGCCAAAGATAGTCTAGTGTCCTGTGTCTGTGGCTGATCAAGTTGAGAGAGTGCATGTAGTCAGTGCTATTCAAGGCAGGTGTGAGTAAGATACACATTCTAAGCACACTACCTGCCCCCACGTTTGGTCTGTTTTTTTTTGAGGGGGTTGCTTACTTTGGAGAAGGAAATGGCAACCCACTCCAGTATTCTTGCCTGGAGAATCCCATGGAAGGAGGAGCCTGGCAGGCTACAATCCACGGGGTCGCAAAGAGTCGGACACGACTGAGCGACTTCACTTCACTTGCTTATTTTAATTGGAGGATAATTATTTTGCAATACTGTGATGGTTTTTGATGATGGTTTTTGCCATACATCCCACTGTCACTCTTAAAGAACTAATAAAAATCTGAGCCTCATGATATAATCATCTCTAACCATATCAAATATGTTATTTTTCCTCTTTGATGTAACAGTTTAAAAAGTTTTGAAGGTCAAAGTCTGTAACTCTAGTTCTTCCAATGTAATCAACTTAGTATCTTTCACATCCGTGTTTTCCAAAATTGCTGACAATTAATTGCATGGTTCCGATTTTAAAGGAGGAACTTCATAGTTAGGGAAGAATTTACTGTGTATTAGGCTTCTAAAAATTTTCACTTTACATTTTTGTTCCATTCCATTAGAACATTTAGACGAAAATAGCACTTCCAGACTACCTCCAAGTAACTACAGAACATGAATAAAATGTTCTCATAGAAAAATCTTCACCCTAAATATGTGTGGTACTTGAAAAGAGTAATATATAAACTACAAAGTACATAAATATAAAATCCTACATCCAATATAAAAGGGAAGAAAAAGAATAACAGCGGAAACCGAAGGGAAAAAGAAAAAGATACTTAATAAAAGACAGGTATCAATTGTTAGTAAGAGGAAAAGGATTTCAACTAATAAATGAAGACAATGTGCTAGTTTACATAATTTTTTAACACACACACACACATATATATATATATTTTAAATATTCTTTTACATTGTGATTTATCACAGGAGATTGGACATAGTTCCCTGTGTGGTATAGTAGGACCTTGTTGTTTATCCATTCTGAGTGTAATAGTTTGTATCTGCCAACCCCAAATTACCAGTCCATTCCTCTCAGTTTACATAACTGTGAAGAAAATGGACAAACCCAAGTACACATAATAAGAAATATGAACAAGACACTTAACAGCATATTACAGAATTAAAACAGTATAATCTGGAATTCAGATATTTTCAGAATATTGATGAAATGGCTAATAGGATAGAAAAACAAATATTTAACATACCCCACAGTAACTAAATAACTAAACATCACAGATACCTTGGATGACCTTTTGAAATTAGTCAGAGTTGTCTCTCACAAACCATTATCCTTTAGAAACAAGGAAAAATATCTGCTTTTCCAGACTTTCTTTCTGTCTTCCTACTTGCTTTCCTGTCTCACGCATACTCCCTCTTGCTCTCCCTTTTCTTTTCTTCTCTCCTTCTTTTCTTTCTTTTTTTGGTGTGGCTGTGAGAAACACTCCTATTTCTGCTTCACATGTTGATGTCACCATGTCGCCAGTGATAGTAATGACTTAAAATTAGTGTCAGCATATAATCCATTATACCAACTGGAATGCTTTCCAGGGTGAAAAGAAACATTTAGAATTATACGAGGGCCACAAGGAAAGGGGGAGGGGGCAAATGTTGAACCAACTTAAAACAACCATATCAGGGATAAACGAAAACAAATGAAAATTTCTATACTTTTCCACAGTAGAGAAGAAACAAATGTAATACTGGCCTTTTTATTTGCTTCACTTAAGCAGTAACAGAGGTAACAACTATTTAGCTATCCTATATTCAGAATATTATTTCAAATCAATACATGTAAATGATACTTTTGGGGGACGTTTTTGTTTCATTTTTTGAGTATTCTGTTTTCCTTAGGGTGTTGTTTGTTGTTAGATATTTTACTGAATGTGTACACAGTTTTGCCTTCTACTGAAAACTACATTGTGATAGGTTCCAGTGATTTCATTTGTTCTGAACTCAGTGTCCTTGTTTTCTTGTATAACTAGGAAGAGTAGTGTGTTTTTAAAAATACTCATAATGTGCCTGAAAAGTCTATACAATTTCTAGAGAGGATGAACTGAAGGTAAGCCAAAGGGTTGCCCTTAGTGTTCTTGCTTTAGTCCATTTTATAGAACCACAACTGCAGTGAACTTTGCATACCTCTCCTCTCATAGAAATAAAGTTCTGCTAAGTAAGTTTAATGTTTATATTATAGGTGAAGGGGAACCATTTGCTTGAAAGAAGATAAACTGAAACCATCTATGCTGTTCTTATGCTGTTTATTTGACTGTTAAAGTTCTGTCAATAAAGTTTCATTTTCTACTTGCACATTTTTTGTTAACTTTTCCCTGGGTATTTAATGTTATTGAAACTTCATGGTTTGTGATTTTTATTGTCTAGTTGAGGATGTATGTAGAGATTGAATGTTTGTACATAGACTTTCTGTCCACCAATTCCTCTAACTATGCATATTAATTCCACAAATTTAGATCTAGATTGTTTTTGCTTTTCAAAATATACTATTATATTTGATATCAACAGTTTCTACTGGCTTAAACCTTAAACCTTTCCTCATTTTGCAGCATTGAACAAACCTAGCCAGAATAGTCTTGACTAAAACAGGTGATAATCGGCATTTTTCCTGATAGGATCGCTTTGTTTTATGTTAGACTGTGTGTGTGTGTGGTGAGAACACAATATTAGATTAACTCTCAACAGATGTTGGGGCTACCCAGGTGGCTCAGTGGTAAAGTATTCACCTGCCAGTGCAGGAGATGCAGGAAATGGGGGTTTGATCCCTGGAACGGCAAGATACCCTAGAGGAGGAAATGGCAACCCATTCCAGTATTCTTGCAGGAGAATCCCAGCGACAGAGAACCCTGGCGGACATGATTCAAGAGAATTGCACACACTTGGCATGTATGCATAAGCACTTATAAGGTGCCATTTCACTTCATCCTCACTAGGATCCTTGAAGAAAACCCTTTCACCCCTGCAGGACTCTGAGACCAGATGCTCCTCTCAGAGACCCTCTCCTTTTCCTTCCATCCCCACAGGAACTGCTCCGGACTCCTGGTCTGGGTCTGAATTTTATCTGGATCCTGAACAAATTTTTCAGTTTGGCCCTCACAGGGACTTTATGACAGACCCTGTGTGTGGGCAGGAGACAGGTGTCCGGCAGAATCCTGGGAAAAAGCAGGGTCTTCAGGGGATCTTCTGAGGGAGCATGGCTGCTGGGTGAGAGAACAAAAATGGGGTGAAGCCCTGTGAGAAGGGCTGGGGGAGGGGCTAAAGAGGCCCCTGAGAGGGGAGGGGAGACCTGGTGGAAAGGGAGGGGAGGGGTGAGAATTTGGGGAGAGAGAGGAATTGAAGCAGCTGTCACCAGGAGATAGAATATGGAAAATGACAGAGGTGACTAGCGGGATGTAAGGGTGTTGTCACAGGCATGGTGAGGGGACACCCTCTCCTATCTCCAGAATTCAGTAGCCCAGAGTAGGTGCTGTAATAGAGAGGACCAGGTCCCCGGGGCTGCTTCTGCAGATCTGGCATTCACTCTGAACCTCCCATTGGGGCAGGATACAAAGTTACCACGACCAGAGTTGACCAGGGTGGGGTTAGGGCCATTCTCAGGACCCAGACATGGGAAATCAATTTCAGAACCCCTCAGCTCTAAGGCACACCACACCCCTGGAATGCACCTGCCTTCCTCAGGGTGACATGCTGGTGACTGCGGGCTGTAGGAAGTGCAGGATTGGAGGCCTCTCTCCCTTGGGGTTGACTGAACAGAGACTCAATGCAAATGTCCACCCAGTGGCCCAGAGGCAAAGATGTGGGACTCTGTGTCTCAGGGTGTGGAGTGTAGGCTCTGGGGGAGGGGTGAGAAGCCTCTGAGGTAAATGGGAGCTGTAAGCCAGAGTAGTGTCCACTTAAAGAAAAACATACAACAGAAGAGTTGTGAGTTTAAGTTGGATTTGGGGTCTCCTGGGGACTATAGCCCGGGACACAGCTCTTCCGATAGCTCTGAGAACACTGCTCTGAGGAGGTAGCACTGAAGACAATATGATTTTTGCCTAGGAAATACAAGAAGTCTAGCATGAATACTGGTAAAAGATTACTGTGAAGCACAGAGATCAGACATTGCAAGTTAATCATTTTCATGCTTTTGTGTATGTGGGAAGATGCCAGAATCTGGGGTCACTGAACCTTTTCCTGAGGTAGGTGAGTGACTAAATAAGGGCGAGTTTGTCCAAAGTACAGTGTGCCTCTTCCTGTTTGTCACCCAGAATTCCTTCAGAATGCAGTGTCATTCAGGAACCACCGAGGTTACAACTTAACCCTGTAGAACTGGCTGTGAGCAACGCTGTTTCTCTTAGGGATCCTAATTCATCTGAGGCCACAGTTGGCATTTCTGAGCTGGAATGCGTTTGTGTCCTCAGGTGCAACCTGTTAGAGCTGTTCTGGGTTGGTGTTCAGGATGAGAAATCTGAACTGTTTGCAGATCTCTGTCCCAGGGCATGAAATCTCAGAATTATATGGGCGGTCTTTGTTTGCCCAGAGGGTTTGGCCTCTCAGCTGTTCATGTATCTGTATATGAGAATAGTCTTAAGAGGAAGGGTGGATGGACCCCACTGTCACAGGTCTTAGAAGTAGGCCTGTGATGCCACATTTGCTACAATTTCTACCGTGCCTCCCTACAGACATAAAAGCTTGGGGCCCCATCCTCAGAGAGGGTAATAATGGGCAACTCACAGAAGCCCAGTTAATAAACCTGTTAAGAACACTACTTGCTGATATGACTACCACCCATGCAGGGGCCCTGTGACAAAAACTGCACACACACTCCCTCAGTCCATCTGCCCAACCCACAACAAGGAGGGCACCGTTAGCAGATGGGCGCCCAAGGCCCAGTGCAGACGGAATGTCTCAGGTCATGAGGAGGGGAGGGACTGCATGTAAGCTTGGGCTCCTTGGAGGAGGCAAGGAAGACTCAGCACAACCCTGGCCAGGTAGTGGCGAGGGGGGAATTTGCACAGGGCCACAAGGACGCTATGACTGACTCACTGTCAGGATATGTCTCTGTGTCTCCCCATCACACATCCAGCTTCTTACCTGATGTGTGAAATGTAATCTTCACATTCCCTGGGGAGGTGGTGGGGGAAGGTACAGAGGTGAGCCTCCAAGCAGCTGGGGAGAAATCTCACATTCACCCATTTGCATGAGGCTCCACAACAAATGCAGAGATCCCTGTCTTTCTTTCCCCCATTAAATCAGTCATTGGCAGTGAGATCAGCAGGAGGGCAGTCTGGGCGGGACAGGTTGTGAGAGACCCTGTGTACAGCATGAGCCTCCCCAGGAATGGAGCATGTCCTTGTCTGGATGGGCAGAGGCCCCTGATGTGTATGAAGGGAGCATGATTAAGGCCCAGGCCACGGGCAACTGAGTCATTCCCTACAGACAGTCCCTGGGGAGGGGCTTCTTTTCTCCTATAGAGACAATGTACTGTACATCATCCAGCAGCAGGGCTGGGAGCCCGTAGTTGGGTGCTAACTAAGTGAGGAGAGTTTCCTGCCAGAAGTAGTCTCTCCAGCCCTAGCTAATGTTCTTTGTCATTCTCCCTGCCATCTCTGTGCCTGTTATATCATCCCTCTTTGCCTTTGCAAGACTCGATGTGACCTCATTCACATCAAGAGGGTCCTTGCCCTGTCTCTTGAGGGTATCATCAGTTGACATGGATGTTCACTGGGAGCAGTAGGGGACATTCCCCTTGAGTGTAGGGGATTCCAGGGAAGGCATGCTCAACTGCAGAAGGGGTGGGGAAGGGTTTTTCTTCAAATACACCAAGAGCTCCTCAACAATAATATGTGATCTGGGCCTCGGGAAGAAGCCTGGGGACTTCTCTGATAAGAACCCTCCTGTGGTTCAAGTCAAAATCCTCCCAATGGCCAGAAGGCCCAAGGGACCTGGCCTTCATCACTTCTGTCCCCAATCTCCTCGCTCTCCCTCCATCATGCTGTGCCTGTCACATTGCCCTCCTCACTCTTTTCATACACACAACACAGGGTTCTACTCCCCAGTTTTTCCACTGGCCTTACCTCTGTCTAGGATACTTTTTTCCCAGATAGGCATATCTCCTCTAGGCCTTTGCTCAAATGTCACAGTCTTAGAACTTCCCTGACCACTCTTTCTAGATATCATCCCATCTATTTCACTATCCCGATATAATTTTAATCATGTCAGTTACAAAGACCTGATAAATTACTTGAATTTGGGGACCACATGATCCCAAGAGAATGTAAGCTCCATGAGGAAAAGGTTGATTTTTCTCTTTCCTAACACACAGAGTTGTGCTTGACACATACTTTGGGGAGAATGAATGAATGAATGATGGAATGAGTGAGCAAATTTAAACTTGTTGAGAGAGGCATAGCTAGACAGGCTGAGGATCCTGCTAGGGAACATATTCAGGTATGACAAGATGGTGACAAAGACATGGTCTTTATCTCACCTACGTGGTGGTGTCCTTGGGTCCCCTCGGAGTTGACCCCTTTCCTAACAGAATGGAAGGTCCTGTTGTCTCTTTCACATATTACTCGCAGTCAACGACAGAGGGCTTTCCCTCGCCAGGCCTTCAGATCCCAGTCGGAAGCTTTTTCTATCCTGCCCCTTGGGGGACTGCGGCTGGCTTTCCCCCATGAGACCTATTCTGTATTGAACAGGAATGCACAAACAAGCACAATGCCAGCATAGATAAAATGCTTTCCATGCTCTCTGTTACGACAGTGATCCCCATAGAGACGCAATCTTCAGTTTATGAAGGCTTTTTTCTGAGTCCAAAATTGCAGCAATCTGTGGGGTTTTCACCCTAACTTTGCCCTTCCGCCCTTTGGGGATCATCCTGGAACGGTCCACAGGCATCTACATCTGCTGTTCCCCAATCCCACCAGCAAGGGGCGCGCGAGATGAAACAGTTCTGTCCTGGGATGTACCACTGAGGGGTAGCGGTAAGCCCACCCACTCTGAAAGGTACCATTGAGAGAGGGCGTGTGCCAACAAGGAGGGTCCCCTTACACCGCGTCGGGCATGGACCGCCGGTCCCAGCCGCGGCACTCATGGGGCCACTGGGTCCATCCCCATTCGCTCCTCTTCATCTTCCCACCTCTCTCGAATCCGAACGGACAGCGGTATTACGCGGAAACTTTCTTCGTCTCTTTTTCAACTCCACCCCTTCTTGGTGGGACGACTGCGGAGCGAGAGACTGGCTGTCGGTTTGGGTTTGGCGTCCGGGAAGCGTTCTGGGCAGTGACTGGCCACCGCGTGATTGCCCACATTGGGGTCGCCGAACTGGAACTGATGGCGGGAGGCGCCTGTATCCGCGTGCGCCCGCGTTGGCGTGTGCGACTTCTCAGAGCATACAATTTTCCTCCGAGTTTTCTTGCTTTTCTTGAAGGGGTCCAGTCCTGGTTAGTGGCGAGGTTTGGCGCAGTCGCTGGCTGTGTATGGTGACGGCGTTTCAGTCTTGTTTAGCTCTCGCTCAGTCTGGAGCATGTGGCAGCACAGGGTCATTCACAGAAATGCTTGCAATTCATGTCCAGGGAGAGGTCTCTGAGTTTGGTGTCTCTCCCTGGAGCGTAACCTCTATCTGGCAGCTTGGGTTTGTGTATTGCTACGTATGACAACACAAGTGCTCTCTGGGTACATTTGATTTCCTTGAGCCTTTGGGCGGGGTTGTGAGTGACGGGATATTTGATCTGAGTAGATTTTGTGAGCCATAGTACAAAGCCTCTAGGATGTGTGCCTGTACACCAGGATGTGCATCTTTGGAGTTTTCTGGCCTTTCATTCCCTGGGTGAGAGATCTCTGCATAGGCGTCTGCACCCAGAATGTGAGATCACTGAGCTTTTGATTCTAGGTCCCAAGTTGTGATGCCTCTGTGCCGCTTTAAGGATGGGTCAGTCTTAAGGTGTAAACTATCAGCTCCGTGGGGCTCTACGCACAGGTTGCAAGTTTTTCATTTGTCTGGGAACTGTATCTTAAGATTATATGATATTCTTGAGTTATTAAAACTTCTGTCTTTCTGTTTAGGGGGTTTTGTAGTAGGTCGGTCAGTGTCCCTGTGGTTTGGAGTCAGTCTCCATGATGTGAAGTATCTGTGCAGTTCTCATTTCTTTCTGTCTGGAAGACTTTGGGCTGTTTGCAGGGTTTCTGTCACAGTGTGTATGCTTATGGTCTCCGTTCTGTTTCACCGTCTGAGACTCGAGCTGTGCGCTCTCTGCAGAGGTTCAGTGAGCTCTTTTTGGTGTCTCTGCATATCTATGAGCTGTTTGGAGTCTTTGTGTTAGAAGTAAAACCTCTTATGTTCTTGGCTGTGAGGTCTCTGTCGGGGAACTGAGGATTTGGAAGCTGGCAGATATGATTCTGAAGCCTGGAACCTGACATGCTGACTGTGTGTTGTTGAGTGAATCAGTTGTCTCCTGAAATCTCAGTTTGTTCATAATTAATACAGTGGGGCCAGTGCCCATCTTGGAGGGTTTCTGTGGGTGTTAACAATGTGTGTAAAGGGCCTGGCACCAGACTGTCCCTCTCAGCAAATATTTTCTGAGCACCTGCCATAGACTTGAGCACTGTTGGAGGAGTTTGGGACAAGACAAAACTAACCAAGTCTCTCATTTCATAGACTTGGTGGTCAGTAAATAATCAAGGGTGGCAGGCACTATGAAGAAAGATATTGCTGCATCAGGGGAAAAGGTGTATGTAGGTATGATGTCATTATTTTATTCAAGATAATGAGGGAAAAACTCCCTGAAAGATGGCAAGTAAGCAGAGATCTGGAGGAAGTAAGGGAGCAGGCTGTGGGGTTATCTAAGGGAAGAGCATTCCAGGCAGAAGGAACAATAAATGCAACAGTCCTGGCATGGAAATCTACTTGGCGTGCTCCTGAATGTCAAGGAATCCTGTGATGCACTGGGTTTGGCACGTAGCTCTCATTGAAAGGGGCCTGGTGCTGCTGTTTCTGTTTCTCCCCCAGTTTGTGGTCATCAGCACTTCACAGATGAAGGACTGAGGGCTCCAACATATGGCTGCACCTTCTCTCCTACCTATCCCTGAAACTAGGAGTGAAACCTTCTGGTCCATCATGAGAGACAGAGAGCTTCAGTGTACCAGCTGCAGGGATGATAGCATCCACACTGAATGTCAGCCAAGCAGTGGACATCAGTTATAATCATGGGTCGCTCCTCTTGATGGAGGGCAGGACTTTAGAAAGAGAAAGGAACTGGGGCAAAGGAGAGAGGCAGGAAGGGGAAGCTGGAGGACAATGAGAAAAAAAATGAGTGGTTTCATCACTTTGCTTGGATTTGGCCCAATTCATCTTCATTAAATGATTGGATTAGGATATGTGTGTGTGTGTGTGTCTGTGAGTGTGTGTGTATTCACCTTTTCCCTGTCCGTACCCTTTCTTTCCCTCCCCTTCTCTTTTGTGCCTGGGATACTATCTGGGGCTGGAGATTTCTTTTCTGTAAATTTTTCAACCATAAGCTCAGTTTTAATATAGATTTTATGTTTCTTTTTCACTGAACTTTGATAGTTTGTTCCACTTCACCTAAATTGCCAGATGAAGTTATGTAGAATTATTAATAAAATCCTTTTAATTTCTGTGGGATCTGTAACCTCTTTCCTGATATTGGTAAGTTTTGTCTTTAGTTATCTTTTTTTTTACTCTTGTGGATGGAAATTTATGAATTCGTATTGACCTTTTGAAAGAGCCAGCTTTGGGTTCTGTTGATTATCTATATATTTTTTCTAATATCTGTTCCAATCTCTATTTCCTTTATTTTGCTGACAGTCTCACTCCAAAGGGGTTTAATAAAGTCCCTGAGAGTTTCCCAAATGTAGTGAAATCTCGTAGATTCTAGGGCACTGTTGTAGCCACACTGAGTGAGATTCACTGAGTGTAGATCATGGAATCTGCACTTTTTAAAAGAATTCCTCAGTTCTGATTGACATGGACAACTTGTCTAGGCACTACCGGAGCAGAGGCATGGTCTTATTTTGCCTACTGCCAGGCTCATGTCTCTGCGAGCATGTGACAGGGGTTTCCTGCCTTCTCTGATGCACAAACTCAAGACCTCCAGTCTAGGAGACTCACTGACATGCTGTCTGTTGTTCTGAGGAGGCTCTCAGACCATCATTTCCACAAAACATCCTGTCAAGCCTCCATTTGAAAGATTTCTGAAGAAATTGGATATCTATTTAGTGTGCATTTCTATGATGTAAGATCAATTTGTCTTATGTGGTAGCTGTTATTCTACATATTTTGCTCTAGCTGTTGGATTCTACCCTTGACTGAGTAAATACAGAACACACAGAGATTTCTACAGTGTGTCCAGACCTGTGGCTCCCTTACTGCTGGGCGACACTGAACAAGTTACGTAGCACCTCTGTGCCTCATTCCTCTTTTCACCACATGGGAACACTAGCTTGGAGTAAATTTAACTACTTCATGGGGCAGTGTAGACCTCTGACATGGGAAATTGTCAGGACAGTATGTGCCATATGGTATGTTCCAAGTCAATTGTAGCTGTTGTCATTACTGTTGTTAATATTATTGCTGTTCTACATTTCCCTGGAGATTGTTCCAGAGACACAATGTCAAGACCACCTTTGACCCACTGCATGGACCTTGCACTATCATTTTGGGCCTTTCAGGGCCTCAAGGTAGGAGTGTATGAGGCATGAGGGAGGAATTTTTTTTAGCATAATGCATATCCCCCTCTTCTTATTGGGATATTGTGAAGCTTAAATGAAATATTTAGGTTTCATCATGTGCTCGTATGAAAAAGTTTAGTGAATTTTCTCTATGAAGTTAGAAGTTAATGACCTCTTCATAGGATTTGCACCATAACCGGAAAGCAAGTGGTCACTGAACAGTTATAGAACTTGAGTATACAAATTTTTAAAAACATTGTCCAGGGAAATTAAAAGGCCAAGAAACCTCATCACATGGCCTTTTTTTGCCATTATTTTTATCAAGTCTAATTTTCAATCAAATTCTGAAGATCTGAATCTGTTGAAGATATGAAAATGTTAATAGTCAAACGTTCATCAGCAATGCCTTCTTTCTTGTGTAGTTTTCACATTTTCAGTATTCTTGTGTTTCTTATTTCTTCCACTAATACTCATGATTGTTTAATCCAAGGGTGATGATATGGATATTTTCTGAGGTAAGTCATGAGGAGTTGTTCAGCTGTGTTTTGGGATGGAGAGTCTGAAGACAGGGGCACAGATCAGAGATGACACAGATCAGCTGGGATTGGGGAGGTAAAAGCATGGGGGCAGGCACAGGGAGATATGAGTACAAGCAGAAACGGAAGTGAAGAGAGACAAGAAGAAAAGTTCACCCTTCTGGATCGTGTTTAGCTCTCCATATGTACACAATGTACATATGTACTCTATATGTACTCAAAAGTCTTTGAGTACTCATAGCAACACTGTAAGGTAAGCATTTTTCATGCTATCATCCCTTTTGGCAGTTGAGGAGCAGAGACACGTAGACATTAATGGGTGGATGCATTTGCACAAAGTCACCTAGCTGGCAAGAGCTGAGTCAGATGGGTGCCCAGGCCAGAGAGAAACATACAGGTGTGGTATCTGACTCCCAATCTGGAATACAGTGCAGTGTCTAGTCTACTGTGGATCAGAAGGCAGATCAGCATGTCCATCCGCATGAAACATTATGATGGATCTGTAGATGGATTGAACACAGCTTCTCCTAAGTGCATGAAAGACCATGGGGTGTCATGTCAATATGCATACATCACAGAAAACAGTTCCTAGTCCATATCAAGCTCTAAACATGTATTTTCCATGACAGATATTAGTGGAGCACCCTCATCATTCTGGAAAGTAGCCTAATCATAGTAATAATATAATGATAAACAGAACAAGAAATACATGATCATGAAGACCTTACCTCCCCCATCTCATAATTTTCTTAAATGCAGAGAACAAAACCTGAAAGACAATAGACCACGTACTAAATTTTTTTCTCTTAAGTGTGACATTCTAAATAATTTGCAAAAAAACATTTTATTAGTATTTTAATTTGCTGTATCTTCATTGTTACATAGGCAGTTTTTCTATTATAATTGAAAGATGGACTTTCTGAAAACTTGTTCTCTTCAGGTATCTTGAGGTTTCAGCATAAAAAGTTGTGTTGGTATCCCTGCCAGGTGAAAACCCAATCGGCACACTGACATCAGAAGTAATATCTTTGGTACCGTAAGTGGGGGGCTGTAGGGGAGGAGAGAGATCCTGATGGAAGGCTAGCTAAGCCTGCAAATGTGAAAAAGGTCATTGACTCTATAGGCCCAAACCAACCAACAACTCACAGGTCCCTAGGAAGACACTGGTGTTCTATCCACATAAGTGTCTGTGTTAGGACTTTCAGACCATTGCTCTTTTGGCTCCCATGATGCAGTGGGGCAGCTTGTACACTTATAACAAAGTCCTGCTTTGACTCAGGCTGTGGATGAGAGTCACAGCCTTCCCTGCAGCACCGCCCCTTTTGTGGGTGATCTGGAGCCCTTTTTGTGATGTCAACAGATTCCAATGGGAAAGGAGAAAGAAAATACACAGCACAGGGGATACATGCACCTTCCCTGACAGAGCTGCAGGTACAGCTTGTTGCAGTTACCAGTTGAGGACAAGAAGAGTTCTATTTGGTGACTCAAGGAAGAAATGTGGAAGTGAATTGAATGCAAAGGGAGAAAGCATATTAAGAGAGGGTAAACAGCTAAAACTCCCATTTCTGTAGCAGGGCAGGGTGCTCCATTACTGTTGTGAGAAGGGTCCATGCTCTGAGCTCTGGGAGGGAGTGATGAGCGTTCTAAGGATCCACCATCAACCCTAAGCTGGGGGTGCTGAGTGTGTGAAGACATAAGTCTCGGCCCTTAGCACTGACAGACACAGAAATCTTAGTCCCGCTGAGACTGGGGCTGTGGCACCTTAGTGAAACTCAAAGGTAAGGTGGTGGTGGTTCTTCTTTTTCAATCGCTCAGTTGTGTCCGACTCTTTTTGCGAGACCCCATGGACTGTCCAGGCTCCTCTGTCCTCCACTATCTTCCATGGTTTGCTCAAATTCATGTCTGTTGAGTCGGTGATGCTATCTAACCATCTCATCCTCTCTACTGCCCCATTCTCCATTTGCCTTCAATCTTTTCCAGTGAAAGGTTGTTGCTGAACCACAAAAGACACCGAGATTCTTGGGCTCTGGAGGAGAGGAATTCAATCCAGGGCCAGAGATGAGGCTTGATCGCTCAGAACCTTTCTGTTATAAAGTTTTATTAAAGTATACAAGAGATAGAGAAAGCTTCTGACATAGACATCAGAGGGGGGCAGAAAGAGTGCCTCCCTGCTAGTCTTTAGCTGGATGTTATATAGCTACTAGAAGTTTGTTTATTAAGGAAAGGAAATATCTCAAAACTCAGAGAATGTCTCAAAACCCAGGCTCCTCACCCACAACATGCATTTTGAAATAACATTGGCACCAGGTGAGTCATCATGGACCATAAAATGATTGACATGAATCTTGAATAAAGGCAGATTTCCATACAAATATATAGTTTCATTAACATAGACTAGGAGAACAAGGTATGAGTATAACATACTGGTTTGTCAAGTGGGTTCTGAGCCTTTAGGCAGAACCCCCTTGAAGACAGAGTTTAGGGTAAGTGCATAGAACATTAACATAGCTTAAGACAAGCATTTCCATAAGAAAAATGCATTGGTTACCTCAAGGTTTGAGAAAAGTTAGGTTCAGGTGGAACCAGGGGTCATTATGGCAACACAAAATTTTAAGAGAAACCTCTTTTTATATTTGTATAAAGAAGGGGAAAATATATAGCACTAGTTTGTTTCCTCCTGCCTCTTACTGCTGCTGCGGCTGCTAAGTCACTTCAGTCGTGTCCGACTCTGTGCGACCCCATAGACAGCAGCCCACCAGGCTCCCCCATCCCTGGGATTCTCCAGGCAAGAACACTGGAGTGGGTTGCCATTTCCTTCTCCAGTGCATGAACGTGAAAAGTGAAAAGTGAAAGTGAAGTCGCTCAGTCATGTTCGACTCTTAGCGAGCCCATGGACTGCAGCCCACCAGGTTCCTCCGTCCATGGGATTTTCCAGGCAAGAGTACTGGAGTGGGGTGCCATTGCCTTCTCTGCCTGCCTCTTAAGAGAGAGAGAAAAAAAAATGTCTGACACTTGCAGCCTATTTCCTCCATTTGGAGACCCCTCGCCTTCCTGCCTGTTATCCTCTCATTCCCCCCTTTTCTTTTAGGAGAATTATATTGCCTCAGGAAAGGGGCATCAGTCTCATTCCATAACTGCTTCCAATTATGGAAGCAGTATGATAAGGGGCATTGTCCCTAAATTGATGAGGCAACATATTCTCCTAACCCTCATACTGAGGGTCTCTGATCCAGGAGCTCCAAGTAGTAGTTAGAGGAAGCTGCAGGAGTCACAAGAGTTTGAGCAACCATTTGTAACTTAAAAGTCTTCATGCAACTAGAATCAAATCCAGCTACACAAGTTACAGTTGCAGGGAGCAAACAGCAAAAACAGAACAAACAGAATTATTGTAATTCAGATAGTTCTCCACCATAGGGAACTAGTTAACATCTCCCAAAGTGAGGCAATTGAGGCTGCAGGAGTATCCATAGCCTGAATCATCTTATTCCTGTGTTTAGTAAAATGAGTAACGTTAGTGCTCATATCAGGTGTATATGTACAGCACTGGGTATGAATAATGGCACAAGTTCCTCCTCGTGCAGCTGTCAGAATATCTAAGGCCAATCTGTTTTGTAAAACCACCTTTCGAATTTGTGCTTGTTTGGCATTAAGAGCTGAAATAGCTTTTTGAGAATCTTGTAATGCCCGTTGAGTAAAATTAGTCAAAGCATCCACTCGTAGCATAACATCTGTGGTTCCCAGAGAGGGAACAAACACTGCAGCCAAATAATCACACCAGTGAAATACAGACCTTGCCCACCGAGTTTTAAGGTGGGGCAAATTAGCAGGCTTTTCTGGAAGCTCTGAAAATATGAAGCCGTGAGTAAAAGCTAGACCTAGGGTGCATCTCCCTATCCAGCCAGGGGGAAGCCATGCCCATAGGTAAGAGCCACATATCCAATAGGCCCATTTGGAGCAAGCCAGCGTGACTGAGATATCCAGCCCCAATTAGTGCCTGGCCAGGCAAAGGGAGGACCTGAACTGGGGTTGGAAAATATGGGAATGATTAACTTGCATATTTCCTGAGGCAAAAATCCCAATTGTTTCCAATCATTATAATTAAGTTGTTGGCTAACTTCTGGGGATGGCTCTATTTGTTCCCAGCATATAGGGACAGTAGATATTAGACGTCCTTTTTCAGGAGTTCGCCACATAACCTTGTATCATCCGTATTTGATAAACGTCAGGTAAAAAGCCACTAGATCTAGACCCATTTACCTTATGTGTAGCGAAATAGTCATTAAACCAAGACAATGTATAATCAAAATGAAAAGTCACGTTATGTCCATAGTTAAAGTACAAAGTGTTGCACCAGTCCATCTTAGGGTTGTTAGATGTCATCAGATGAAGACGAGGCATCACATATGATTGTTGTCGAATGTATTTGCAGACTTGGAGAAAGTCTTTTCCTTGAAGTGGAGATGTCCCCCATGGGCAGCCTTCCACTGATGAAGAGGGGAGTGCTCCACTGATCCAGCAGTTAGACCGATTGTGGGATGCAGCATAGGAGGGAGCCCAGGACAGGAAGGCATTGTCTTGAGGATCAAACGGCAGACTCAGGATCTTTGGAGTCAGCAGAAGTACACTCACATAGATTATCAGGCCCATCTGAAAAGTACAAAGTCAGAGCATAGAAAGTAAAGACGTAAAATGATGTCATTTAGTTCTGGTCAGGATGCCACCTCTTAACTCCAGTGTGATGCACCAACAAATGAATTCCTGGCACTTTGACAGCTGTGGGAGAAGAAAGAATAACCTGGTAAGGGCCTTCCCAGAGGGGTTCGAGGGATGGGCCCCCAGAGACCAGTGTTGTTATGAGGACCTCGGTTCCTGGCTCAAAGAGAGGCTTGCTTGACTCAGAGGCTGGGTCAGGAGTCGTCTCCCAGAGTTCTGTTAATGCCGGTTGAAAAGCTGAGAGCTGAGTTACATAACTAGTCAATTCCAAGGCTTCAGGGTCTATAATGATGTCTGTGTCTAAGAAAGGCTTTCCATATATACATTCAGAGGGAGACAGTCCCTCCTTTTTTGGGACAGTTCGAGCCCTCATTAAAGCTTTGGGTAGGACTTTAATCCAATTGTCCTGCATCTCTTGAGTTACTTTGATAACTTAAGATGTCTTTTGATAACATCATTAGCTTTTTCAACCTTTCCCGAGGATTGGGGTCTCCAGGAACAGTGTAAGTGATATTCTATTCCTAGAGCTTTAGACACCCCCTGAGTTACAGCAGCTTTAAAGGTGGAGCCATTGTCACTCTGAAGGCTCCGTGGCAGCCCAAACCTGGGGAAAATTTCATGGATTAAAATCTTTATAATCTCCTTAGCTTGTTCACTACGACAGGGGAAATCCTCAGTCCACCCAGTAAAAGTATCCACCCAAGCTTGTAAGCAAGAATATCCATTAGCTTTTGGCACATGAGTAAAATCAATTTCCCAGTTCTCTCCAGAATACTTTGCACTTCATTGTAATCCAGATTTTGCTAGCTTTTTAGTCTTTGGGTTATGTTTCTGGAAAACCTCACACCTTTTGATAATGTTCTTTAAAGTTTTCATTACATTTTTACCTTCAAACAAATGAGAAGCCATTTGGTAAGTACTGTCTACAACTAAATGAAAACTCTGGTGTAAACCCTTAAGAATTTTCCACTGAGCATTTTCAGGAATTATTAATCGTCCATCCTCAGACTGTAACCATCCGTTATCAGTAATCTTTGCTCCTCTTTTCTCATATATTTCTAATTCTTCCTCAGTATATTGTGGTTTTTCCTGTTCCACAGGACCTGTCCAGATCAAAGGCAGACGTCTGCAGTGAAGGGGTTTCATAAAGTGCCACTTTTCTGGCTTGACAGTCAGCTAACTGATTACCTTCTGCTACTTTACTCCCATCCCTGCTGTGCCCTTTGAAATGCATAACAGCTACTTCTTTAGGACAATAGATAGCAGTTAAAAATCTCTCGATCTCTCTGAAATGCTTAATAGGTTCTCCTGTTGCTGTTTTAAACTGTCCTTCTTTCCATATTGCAGCATGAGCATGTAAAGTCAAATAAGCATACTTAGATTCAGTGTAGATATTTACCCGCTGCCCTTTGCTTAACTCTAGAGCTCGGGTCAGAGCCACAAGCTCTGCTAACTGACCACTGGTTCCCTGGGGGAGAGATTTTGCTTCTAAACCCTGTTCAGCAGTCACCATGGCATAACCTGCTTTACGACCAGCATCAGGGTCTTTTCCTGTGAGTTGGCTCTTCCCATCAGGTGGCCAAAGTATTGGAATTTCAGCTTCAGCATTGGTCCTTCCAGTGAATATTCACAGTTGGTTTCCTTTAGGATTGGCTGTTTTGATATCCTGGCTGTCCGAGGGATTCTCAAGTGTCTTCTCCAGCACCAGAAACCAAAAGCGTCAATTCTTTGTCACTCAGCCTTCTTAATGATCAAACTCACACATCTGTACACAACTACTGAAAAAGCCATAGTTTGTCAACAAAGTGATGTCTCTGCTTTATACTATGCTGTCTAGGTTTGACATAGGCTTCCCTGGTAGCTCAGTGGTAAAGAATTCTCCTGCATGGGTGGACCTACGACTGATTCTTGTTGATGTTTGACAGAAAACAACAAAATTCTGTAAAGCAATTATCCTTCAATGAAAAAATAAATCAAGTGGCAAAAGAAAAAGAATCCCCCTGCAATGCACGGGATGCAGGAGACATGGGTTTCACCCCTGGATTGGGAAGATCCCCTACCATGCCCCATGGGCAGAGGGCATGGCAACCCACTAAAGTACTCTTACCTGGAGAATCCCATGGACAGAGGTACCTGGCAGGCCACAGTCCATGGGGTCATAGTCAGACCTGACTAAAGCAATGAGCATGCGTGCATACTACCTTTGTCATAGCTGTACTTCCAAGGATCAAATGTCTTAATTTCATGGCAGCAATCACCATCCACAGTGATTTTGGAGCCCCCAAAATTAAATCTGTCACTGCATCCACTTCCTCCCTTCTGTTTTCCATGAAATGATAAGACTGGATGGCATAATCTTATGTTTTTGAATGCTGAGTTTTAAGTCAGCCTTTTCACCTCCTCTTTCACCTGCATCAAGAGGTTCTTTAGTTCCTCTTTAGTTTCTACCATTAGAGTGGTATGATATGCACATCTGAGCTTGTTGATATTTCTGCCAGCAATCTTGATTCCAGCTTGCGAGACATCCAGCCCAGGATTTCCCATGATGTGCTCTGCATGTAAGTTGAATAAGCAGTGACAATATACAGCCTTGTCTTACTCCTTTCCCAATTTTGAACCAGTCCATTGTTCCATGTCTTATTCTAACTGTAGCTTCTTAGCCCTCATACAGGTTCCTCAGGAGACAGGTCAGCTAATCTGGTACTCTCATCTCTAAGAATTTTACAGTTTGTTGTGATCGACAAAGTCAGAGGCCTTGAGGTAGTCTAGTGAATGAAGCAGAAGTAGATGTGTTTCTGGAATTCCCTTGCTTTCTCCATGATCTGAGGAATGTTGCAATTTGATCTCTTGTTTCTCTGCCTCTTCAAACCCAACTTGTATATCCGGAAGTTCTCATTCCATATACTGTTGAAGCCTAGCTTGAAGGAGTTTACTAACCAGGAGGCTTCCGAAATATGGGGCAATCTAAGCTTGAGGAATTGGAGGGTGTGAATGAAGCCCAATAAGAGAGACAAGAAGAGGATTCTCTAATTTGCATGTTGTTAGCAAGCTGGGCAAGGGCTAGACCATACCTTCAAGTTCTTGTGTAGGACAGTAGCCTTTATCTAGAAAGTCATAAACAGTTTTGCAACTGTAAGAGAGGGAGGGAGAGGGCAGGGGGTGGGAGACAGACACCCTGAGTGGATGTGAGAGACCATTAGAAGGGGGTTGACAATTAAATGAGGGAGGCTTCGGACCACAGCAGATGTGGTGCACATGGGAAAACATAGACGTATTAGATATTTTCAAAGTAAATTGGGCAGAACTCAGCAAGAATATGGACTTGAGCTGAAGGAGAGGGAATTGTAAACATGGTTAAAATCAAGTTTCTGTGTCCTGTCACAAGAATACAAAGGTGGAATGGGGAATCCTGGAAGTTGGCCAGGTCTGGGAAAAATTCCAAATAAGATTTTTATGTTTATGAGCTCATGATCTAGATGGATATGATAACCAATATTTAAATATGTAAAATCTCCTTTTCCTTTAAAAAAGTGAGAAGTGTTGAGATATAATTTATATATGATAGAAGTCAATGGTTTAATGCATTACAGTTTGTCGAGTTTTGACATATGCATACCATCGTGTAAATGCTACCACAGTAAAAATATAGAAAATGTTCCACTGATTCGAAAATGCTCCCTTGGGCTATTTGCCATCAGACTCCTTCCTCCACTCCTATACACCGGCAACCACAGATATATTTCTGTGCCTATACTTGTGCCTTTTCCAGGAATCCATTGACATGAAATCATATAATACATAGCTTTCTGTGTCTGACATCTCTCATTGGCACAGCTGAGATGCATCCTTGCTGTTGCATGCATTAGTAGTTCCTTTTTAAGTGACTGTGTAGTATTCTTTTGTACGAGTATATGCTTTTGTTTTTCTTTCATCTGTATACCAGTTGTTGAATAGCTGGGCTGTTTCTAGGTTTGGCTATTAGGAGTACATGAGTAGAATATTTGAGTAAAGGTCCTTGTGTGAGCATGTTTTCCTTTCTCTTGGGTAAAATTAAAACTCCTAGTAAGTACGAAAATTCCCACTATAATAGAAGAAGAAGAAGAATGTGCTACTGGAGAAGAGTGAAGCACTAGCTACAGAAGGAATGAAAAGGCTAAGCCAAAGTGGAAACAACACCCAGTTGTGGATGTGTCTGGTGGTGAAAGTAAAGTCTGATGCTAAAAGAACAATAGTGTATAGGAACCAGAGGTATATTCAGAGAAATCAGTTACCAGTTCAGAGATTTAAATGTGCAGTGCTCCAAGCAAAAAATGGCAACAGAGGTATGCATTTATGTATTTATTCCATGGAAGTGAGTAAAGCCATTGCAAGCATGATGGAAAACCCAGAAGCAGAGAAAGAAATGGTTCATCAAAGCATGTATAAAAACAGGTATTAAAAACCTTAATATCTATTTCTGTCATGAGTGTCTTCCCGGGACACATTCTCCACTAAGGGTAACCTGGGACTACCTATCACCAGAGTTAGTGGATGCATAAGAAAGATTGCCCTGGAAGGAAAAGAAATAGTCTTGAAGCCCTTTTCTCATCCACCAGAACCCTGCGGTTCCAGGACTCCACCTGAGTGGCGGGAAAACCTCAACCTGCACTGCACACGCCCAAGTCAGGGAGCATGCGCAGTGTGTGTGCGCGCGCACGCGCGCACCCCTTGCTGCGCATGCACCTTGGTACTCATACGCCTTCCTGAGCGCATTCTGTGAGAACCGTTGGGCGTGAGACGGGTGTGTTTATTCAGTCCCGGTTCTTTCTCACTACTTGAGACTCACCAGGTAGGTTCACAGATCTGTCTTGTCTGGAGTTTAAATGTGCGTGCGTGTGAGGGGGAGCCAGCGAGTTTCGGGCGGGTCGGGCAGTGCCATCTGGGGCCTTTGAGGAGGAAGGCCCTCGAGGTCACCATCTTTCTCCTCACAGGTGTCGCGACGCCATAGTTCTTATCCTGGTGGCTGGAGAGGAAGGGCGGTGGGCAGAGGAGGGCAGGGGGTCAGATGACAGTGGGGGGAGACTTGGGGGTGCTGTTTGAGATATCTGGCTCATTGGGGCCCGGGAACTGACGACAGAGCACAGAATCTGGGGCCGGCAGTGGGACCTGGGCAGGGGGCAGGGTGGGCGATTAAGGAAAGGCCTAGAAAGCGGACTGCGGTGGGGTTGTGACCTTATCGCGGGTTTTGTGGTAAGATGCCAAGAGGGAAGTGGACCGGTATGCTCTGTATGCAGACTCACCTCAGCCACAGACGCTGAGAAAATCGCCATAGTCAGGCTGTAAAGACTGAGCCTTTTTTCGTGTTCCAACTGAATTCCAAGGGAGTTGGGGAAAATAGGTCTGGTGAATGGGAGTGGGACAAGAGCAATAGTCCTGAATTTTTAAATTCCTAGCAGTATTTCACTAACTATCTTCATGATGGAGAATTCTGTTGTGAAATCAAACTTGCTCACAACAATTCTCTGTCTTCCTGTGTACGTTAAGGTGATTTCTCTGCCAGCTTAGTGAAGATACAGATGGCTTTGCAAACAACTGTATTTGGTGTAAATGGAATGCATGTACACTCATACTTAACCGGAGTTTTCTTTTGAACGTATTTTCACACTTTTGAAACATAGTAAGTCAACATATGGTCATAAAAGTGATCAAATGTAGCTGTGCTCTTAAATACAATATCTAAATCACAATATTCTACTTTCAGGGAGAAATATGAGTGGGCAAGTGGCATCAACATTGGGACCTACAGATCAAGATTCCTCCCAGCTGGATGAACCTGTGGTTGTGAGTACCTTAGCATTTGATAGTTTCTATTAGGGAGTCCCTGGGCACATTTCCAGGGAATTTACATTTGAGAAAATGATGTTAAGTAATGCAGATGCAGTGATAAAGGACTTCCATGCTGATAAAGGGTGACAGTTTGTCTTAGGAAGGAACACTGATCCAGATATATTACAGTCTGGTGTTGCCTGGATGAGTATACCGTGAAATTCCCTGGAAATGTGCCCAGTGACTCCCTCCTCCTGCTTATTAACAACAGATTGCATACTTCCATCCTAGCATAGATTTAAATAGCTTCCGAAGTCTTTCTGGGTAACTCTTATGGGAGCTAACTCTTCTCTTTGGGAAGCATAACTTTATTAAAAGTAAGTACATAGAATTGTGTTGGGAAAACGTTGTTAGGTTTACTTATGATTAGATATATCTGTATGTTATGTACATTTATGCTGTTAGATATATTAATAAAAAAAGTTTTATTTGCATGCACACTCCACTAGGACCAGCAGCCCAGTGTTGAGCAACCTCAACAAGAGGAAGCACCAGCTGAGAATCAGGATATCACACCTGGAAAGGAGGAAGTCAATGGAGAGGATCCAGTGAATCATGGTGAAGAGAAGGAGAAGGATGCCCCTGGAGGTAAAGTGTATGTGTGCATCATGTCTTAAGACATAACCAGTAAGAGGAGGAAAGGAAACATTAGAAAAGGACTTCAGACAGTTCCTAAAAAACTGAGGAGAGTATAGTTTGCAGGTTAGTGTGGTCGCTCAAATGTTCCCATGTTTTCAAGACAAAGAGAAGGGGGCAACTGAGTTGTCTGAGGACAGCCCTGGGAAAGGAAAATGGTCATAACATCTGGAAAATTCTGCTTTCCTTTTTCTCCAGCAAAACATTCCTGGAATAATGCTCCTGAGGTTTTTATTCATCACATTTTTACCAAACTAGCCCAAGGCTTTAATTCATAACACTGAGGGGATCAATATTATCATTCCCTTGTTTATAGTGTATGCTTTACAGCTGAATTGATACATTTTTTTTTAAAGATTCTGACCTGGAAACTGATCTCCAGGAATTGGCTTTGGCAAAGACTGGGGGTCAAGGCGGAGATGGTCCCGATGTCGAGGAGGAGATTGCATCAAATACAGAGCCTGTTGAAATGCCAGAAGCAGGTATGTCATCCATTCAGAAAGTAATTTATGTGGTTTCTGTTTTTCCAGAATATTATATCTTTAATAATATAGAGGGAAAATTACTATTATTTTAATAACAGAGTTCACATATTCTTTGAAAGGTAGTTCAGACCCCAGATGCCTGAGTGCCTGACTTACAGACTTGCAAATAAAGAAACAGACAGGATCAAAGCCATATCGAATTGAAAAGAGGAAACCGTTTCCTTCTCTTGAGTATAAGTACTTTAACCAACAGCTAATAATTTTCAGGTTCTTTTATAATTTCTGCTTGTAACAAATATGGAATGCATTTGTAATAAATATCAGTTTATATGAAATATGCTCAGGCATTCAAGTAGGTTCTAGTACCAGCTTTAACATAATGTGTGTGATTCTGTGAAATCCCTTAACTTCTAAACTCAACTTGACTCATGTAAGTTGTGAATTCAGAACAGATACACTACAGTGCTCATTTTTCAATGCTAATTTTTGCATTCTCTGGTTCTCTTCGATGGAATGCATACAAGAATACTCTGTTTTCCATGATTTATTTATCATAAAATAGCATCTTGAGTCAAATTATAACAGGGGAATTGAGATTTCATTTTCTGATGGGGAACACATGTACACCTGTGTCTGATTCATGACGATATATGGCAAAAACCACGACAATATTGTAAAGTAATTAGCCTCCAATTAAAATAAATAAATAAACTTTTGTTTAAAAGAGAAAATGAGCCAACATTCTGCTTGATGTTTGTTAAATTCTCTCAAATTCTGAATTCTCTAGCTCTTCAAAAGCAGTTGCATTTTAAATCCTTTCCCCAGTGAAGCATGAAATGACTGAACAATGAAATGGCAAAAGATAGTCTAGTTTCCTGTGTCTGGCTGATCAAGTTGAGAGAGTGAATGTAGTCAGTGATATTCAAGGCAGGTGTGAGTAAGATACACATGCTAAGCACACTACCTGCCCTCACGTTTGGTCTGTTTTTTTTGGGGGGGGGGTTGCTTATTTTGGAGAAGGAAATGGCAACCCACTCCAGTATTCTTGCCTGGAGAATCCCATGGAAGGAGGAGCCTGGCAGGCTACAATCCACGGGGTCGCAAAGAGTTGGACACGACTGAGCGACTTCACTTCACTTGCTTATTTTAATTGGAGGATAATTATTTTGCAATACTGTGATGGTTTTTGATGATGGTTTTTGCCATACATCCCACTGTCACTCTTAAAGAACTAATAAAAATCTGAGCCTCATGATATAATCATCTCTAACCATATCAAATATGTTATTTTTCCTCTTTGATGTAACAGTTTAAAAAGTTTTGAAGGTCGAAGTCTGTAACTCTAGTTCTTCCCACGTAATCAACTTAGTATCTTACACATACGTGTTTTCCGAATTGCTGACAATTAATTGCATGGTTCCGATTTTAAAGGAAGAACTTCATAGTTAGGGAAGAATTTACTGTGTATTAGGCTTCTAAAAATTTTCACTTTACATTTTTGTTCCATTCCATTAGAACATTTAGACGAAAATAGCACTTCCAGACTACCTCCAAGTACTACAGAACATGATTAAAATGTTCTCATAGAAAAATCTTCACCCTAAATATGTGTGGTACTTGAAAAGACCAATACATAAATTACAAAGTACATAAATATAAAATCCTACATCCAATATAAAAGGTAAGAGAAAGAGCAACAGAAGAAACCGAAGGGAAAAAGAAAAAGATACTTAATTAAAGACAGGTATCAATTGTTAGGAAGAAGAAAATAAATTCAACTAATAAATAAAGACAATGTACGTAATTTTTTAACACACACACATATATATATATATATATATATATATTTTAAATATTCTTTTCCATTGTGATTTATCACAGGAGATTGGACATAGTTCCCTGTGTGGTATAGTAGGATCTTGTTGTTTATCCATTCTGAGTGTAATAGTTTGTATCTGCCAACCCCAAATTTCCAGTCCATTCCTCTCAGTTTACATAACTGTGAAGAAAATGGACAAAGCCCAAGTACACATACCAAGAAATGTGAACAAGACACTTAACAGTTAGTATATTACAGAATTAAAACAGTATAATCTGGAACTCAGATATTTTCAGAATATTGATGAAATGGCTAATAGGATAGAAAAACAAATATCATTTTGCATACCCCACAGTAACTAAATAACTAAACATCACAGATCCCGTGAATGAACTTTTGAAATCGGTCAGAGTTGTCTCTCACAAACCATTATCCTTTAGAAACAAACAAAAAAAATATCTGCTTTTCCAGACTTTCTTTCTGTCTTCCTACTTGCTTTCCTGTCTCACTCATACTCCCTCTTGCTCTCCCTTTTCTTCTCTTCTCTCCATTTTTTCTTTCTTTTTTTGGTGTGGCTGTGAGAAACAGTCCTATTTCTGCTTCACATGTTGATGTCACCATGTCGCCAGTGATAGTAATGACTTAAAATTAGTGTCACCATCTAATCCATTATACCAACTGGAATGCTTTCCAGGGTAAAAAGAAACATTTAGAATTATACGAGGGCCACAAGGAAAGGGGGAGGGGGCAAATGTTGAACCAACTTAAAACAACCATATCAGGGATAAACGAAAACAAATGAAAATTTCTATACTTTTCCACAGTAGAGAAGAAACAAATGTAATACTGGCCTTTTTATTTGCTTCACTTAAGCAGTAACAGAGGTAACAACTATTTAGCTATCCTATATTCAGAATATTATTTCAAATCAATACATGTAAATGATACTTTTGGGGGACGTTTTTGTTTCATTTTTTGTGTATTTTGTTTTCCTTAGGGTGTTGTTTGTTGTTAGATATTTTACTGAATGTGTACACAGTTTTGCCTTCTACTGAAAACTACATTGTGATAGGTTCCATTGATTTCATTTGTTCTGAACTCAGTGTCCTTGTTTTCTTGTATAACTAGGAAGAGTAGTGTGTTTTTAAAAATACTCATAATGTGCCTGAAAAGTCTATACAATTTCTAGAGAGGATGAACTGAAGGTAAGCCAAAGGGTTGCCCTTAGTGTTCTTGCTTTAGTCCAATTTATAGAACTACAACTGCAGTGAACTTTGTATACCTCTCCTCTCATTGAAATAAAGTTCTGCTAAGTAAGTTTAATGTTTATATTACAGGTGAAGGGGAACCGTTTGCTTGAAAGAAGATAAACTGAAACCATCTATGCTGTTCTTATGCTGTTTATTTGACTGTTAAAGTTCTGTCAATAAAGTTTCATTTTCTACTTGCACATTTTTTGTTAACTTTTCCCTGGATATTTAATGTTATTGAAACTTCATGGTTTGTGATTTTTATTGTTTAGTTGAGGATGTATGTAGAGATAGAATGTTTGTATATAGACTTTCTGTCCACCAATTCCTCTAACTATGCATATTAATTCCACAAATTTAGATCTAGATTGTTTTTGCTTTTCAAAATATACTATTATATTTGATATCAACAATTTCTACTGGCTTAAACCTTAAACCTTTCCTCATTTTGCAGCATTGAACAAATCTAGCCAGAATAGTCTTGACTAAAACAGGTGATAATCGGCATTTTTCCTGATAGGAAATGAAAAATCTTCTCCATTTCAAGCTGTTTACATTGCTTTTTTGTAGATATACTTTATCAGAGTAAGTTCCATTCTATTCCTAGCTTGCTGTCTTAAATATAGATTAATGTTCATCAAACACTTACAATGCATCAATTGTGATGATCCCAGAATTGTTTTCCTTCCATTTTTCTATTACTGTGGCGAATTGCATTGGTAACCTTATACATGTAAACCACCCTTGCACTTCTAGGGTTAACAAAATTTGGTCATAACATATTCGTAGGTGTAATCTACATGTTAATACATACCCATACATATATATATACCACACATAAAAAATTCATAAAAGCCTTCGGTCTTCTCTTGAATATATGGGTTTACAAAATGTGCCACCCAGATCTCATATGGTCCCTGATGAAATCATTGACAGAGAAACATTTTTTAATACTTAATATACTTGTATTGTCCTATAGAGAAATGAAATGCCAAAGCCATTGATAAAGGTTCTAGGGAGACAGAGAATAAAAACTGCTGTCAAATTCCATGGCAAATGCCACAGCGTCTCTTTCACACACTTCTGACTTGCCTTCCAAGTTTTTTTGGGTACAGGGAGAGAGCAGCCACAAACGTCTTTTCTTTTCCATGACATCCTCCATTGGCTTGATAGTCACCAGATCTCAGACGCCCTCCAGCGGTGCTGTGTCTGTGTGTGTTAGTCACACAGTTGTGTCTGACTCTTTGCAAACCCACAAACTGTAGCCCGCCAGGCTTCTCTGTCCATGGAATTCTCCAGGCAAGAATACTGGAGTGGATTGCCATTCCCTTCTCTAGAGGATCTTCCCAACCCAGGGATCTAAGCCTGGTCTCCTGCATCACAGGCAGATTCTTTACCGTTAGAGGTACAGGGAAGTCTTCCAGCTGTCTGATTTCTCCCTTATATCCTTATTATTACATAATAACAAAATGCTTACGTCTCCGAGCCCGCATCTGTATCCTCATGCACCAAAAAATATATTTATGCAACAAACGACCTATTCAGAATGCACTCTGCTTAGGGACTAAGCGGGGAATATAAATAGCAGCTGTTGTGCCCTTACAGAGGTGTGAAAATCCAGGTCCAAAAGGACTGAAAATGGGAGGTAACAATGGTAAAGATGGTAAAGAATCCACCTGCAGGGTTGGAGACCTGGGTTCGATCCCTGGGTTGGAAAGATCCCCTGGAGGAGGGCATAGCAACCCACTCCAGTATTCTTGCCTGAAGAATCCCCATGGATAGAGGTGCCTGACGGGCTACAGTCCATGGGTCGCAAAGAGTCGGACACGACTGAGCGACTCGGCACAGCACGTGACATAATTAAGAGTCTGGATACTGGCTCTGACACAGTGTGTGTGAATGTGAGAAAGGTATTTACATCCTTTGGATCCGTTTCCCTATTTCAAAAATGGAAATTACAAGTTTACACTAAATATTCGTTATGAAGAATAAACAAGATAACGTGAAATAAGCATTCCTTTGAAAATGGATTTGGCTTATTCTACTCCAGTTTTCATTTAAACTTTCAAAATTTTTAGTTTCATTTACCTTTACAACTACAATTCTCTCAAGTGATACAGATACTGAATTTTAAGTAGACTATAAGACTAACTTTTAAAATGAATCGCGCTTCAGAAACATATTTTGTCTAAATAAATATATTGACTCAATAGCGGTGCAGCTGGTATCAGACATAGTATCCATTCTAAGGTTGGTTTGTAAATGAGGACTGACAAGGCTACCCTAAGTCATAGTATGTAGTGAAAACTATGATCCTTGCTGTGTGTGATGAGAAAGAAAATAAGCTGATATTCTGGTCATGCAACATCACACAACTCAACACCAGACTCTGTCACGTAGTCAGGCAGCCAGTCCCGAAGTAACACTGCAGGGGCTACAGGACCACACAGTGTACCAATGAGTTGTTAGTTTGTCACCTTCTACGGGCTTGGCCAGTAAGGAGACAATGAACCCGAATGGATTCAGATTCTAACTGACAGACAGTGCAGAAGCAGTATGCCCCTGGTGTCAGTTGCCTTGTCCCTAGTCCCACGGTTTGACACTGAATTGGAAGGCCTCAGTAACAGGCACCGCAGGTGGTGGGTCTCTGCCGGGAAGGAGCCCACAGCTGTGCCCTATGGACTGAGCAGCTCTGTAGTCCACAGGTGTACTCTCAGCTGGGGCTAGGGAGACCACCCTATGTTCAGCCGAAACCAGAGGTGGGTGAGTAGCAACTTTGTGTCACCTCCAGCTGGAAAAGGAGGCAGGTGAGAAATGGCCTCATAGTAGTTGTTCATCAGGCTGTTTATCTCTCCTTGCTACAAGAGCAATCAGTAGATTTTCTGCCAAGATTCAAGTCAGTCTGCAGTTCCGCCTTGCCTACATAGCCTACGTGGGAACATGCAAGGTCACCAGGCCACCAAGTCAGAGCCACACCCCTACAGTGTCTGGAACAAGACACAAGGCTTTATGTATGGTGCTACAAATATGACACCTATATACTGACTCCTACATGGAGGAGATGCTTTTCCTGTCAGTCATTAAAAATATCCCTTCATTTAGTACACACACATTGATTACTAGCATGTTTCAGGACCTATCTGCAATGCTTGCAATAACAAGACCAGTGATGTGAGGTGGATGATGGGAATATCACACTGGTGGACCAGACAGACACATAAACAGAAAAGAAGTGCAAGGGAGACACACAGGGAATGGACCTAAGGGGAGGGGGGGACACAGTGAGTGGGGTGGCCAAGAAGCAGGAGGAAAGCTAGAAGATGAGGTTCATTGTAAGAGTGAAAGAGGTTATATATAACACAGTCGTGCTTTGACCCAGGCTGTGGATGAGAGTCCCAACCTCCCCTGCATCACTGCCCCTTTTCAGGGTGATGTCTGGGAGTCTACAGATTCTGAAGGGAAAGGAGAAAGAAAATACATAGTGCAGGGGGTACATGCACCCGCCTGATAGAGATGCAGGTGCAGGTTGTTACAGTAACCAGGTGGAGATGAGCAGAGTTGGATTTGGTGACTCAAGGATGAAATATGGAAGTGAATGTAAAGGGAGAAAACACATTGAGAGGGGTAAACAGCTCCAACTCCCATTTCTGTAGCAGACTAGGTGCTCCATTACTGTTGTGAGAAGGCTCCCTGGTCTGAGCTCTGGGAGGGAGTGATGAGCATTCTAAGGACCCACATCAAACCTAAGCAGGGTGTGCTGAGTGTGTGAAGAGATAAGTCTCAGCTTTCACCACTGACAGACACAGAAAGCTTCTTAGCCCCACTGAGAATGGGGCCGTGGCACCTTAGGGAAGCCCAAAGGGAAGGTGGAGGTGGTGGTGGTTGTTCAGTCGCTCAGTCGTGTCCGACTATTTACGACCCCATGACCTGCAGCACGCCAGGCTCCTCTGTCCTACACTATCTCCCTGAGTTTGATCAAATTAATGTCCATTGTGTTGGGCGATGGTATCTAATCATCTCACCCTCTGTCGCCCCCTTCTCCTCTTTCCTTCGATCTTTTTGCATCAGGGTCTTTCCCAAGGAGTCAGCTATTTGCACCAGGTGGCCAAAGTATTGCAGCTTCAGCATCAGTCCTTCCAGTGAATATTCAGAGTTCATTTCCTTTAGGATTGGCGGGTTTGTTCTCCTTGCTGTCCAAGGGATTCTCAAGGCTCATCTCTAGCACCACAATTTGAAAGCATCAAGTCTTTGGCACTCAGCCTTCTTCATGATCCAACTCCCACATCTGTACATCACTACTGGAAAAACCATAGTTTTGACTCTACAGACCTTTGTCAGCAAAGTGATGTCTCTGCTTTTTAATATGTTGTCTAGGTTTCTCATCGGCCTCCCCAGGGGCTCAGCGGTGAAGAATCTGTCTGTAATGCAGCACACTTAGGAGATATGGGTTCAATCCCTGGGTCAGGAAGATATCCTGGAGGAGGGCATAGCAACCCACTCCAGTATTCTCGTCCGGACAATCCCCTGGACAGAGGAGCCTGGCAGGCCCCGGTCCATGGGGTCGTAAAGAGCCAGACACTACTGAAGTGCCTGAGAATGCGTGCAATCTAGGTTTGTCATCGCTTTCCTACCAAGGAGCAAGTGTCTTTTAATTTCGTGGCTGAAATCACCATCTGCAGTGATTTTGGAGATCAAGAAAATGAAATCTGTCACTGCTTCCACTTCCCCCCCTTCTATTTGCCATGAAGTGATAGGACCAGATGCCATGATCTTTGTTTTCTAAATGTTGAGTTTTAAGCCAGTTTTTTCACTCTCCTCTTTCACCCTTATCTAAAGGTTCTTTAGTTGCTCTTCCCTTTCTGCCATTAGAGTGGAATCATCTGTGTATATGTGTATCTGAGCTTCTCGATACTTCTCCCAGCAATCTTGACTCCAGTCTGACATTTTGCATGATGTACTCTGCATATAAGTTAAATAAGCAGCATGCCAATATACAGCCTTGTCATACTCCTTTCCCAATTATAAAGCAGTCAGTTGTTCCAACTCTGGTTCTGTTGCTTATTGACCCGCATACAGGTTTCTCAGGAGACCAGTCGAGTAGTCTCGTACTGCCCTCTGTTTAAGAATTTTGTGTATCTGTTGTGATCCACGCAGTCAGCGGTCTTAGCATAGTCAATGACACAGAAGTAGATGTTTTTCTGGAATTCCCTTGCTTTCCCCATGACATAAGAGATGTTGGCAATTTGATCTCTGGTTGCTCTGCCTCCTTGAAACCTAAGTATATCTGGAAGTTCTTCGTTCACATACTGTTGAAGCCTAGCTTGGAGGAGTTTTCTAACCAGGAGGCTTCAGAAATTGGGGACAATCTAAGTGGAGAAGCTTAGGAAATTGGATGGTGTGAAGGAAGCCTGATAAGAGAGACAAGAAAAGGAAGCTCTCCTTTCGATGTTGGTAGCAAAGTGGGCAGAGGCTAGACCATGCCTTTAAGTTCTTGTGTAGAAGAGTAGCCTTTATCTACAAAATCATAGACAGTTCTGTAAGAGAGGGAGGGAGAGGGCAGGAAGAGGGAGACAGACACCCTGAGTGGATGTGAGAGACCCGTTAGAAGGGGGTTGACAATTAAATGGAGGGAGGCTTTGGACTAGAGCAGATGTGCTGGAATTGGGAAAAAGTAGACGCATTAGACATTTTCGAAGTAAAATGGACAGAACTCAGCAAGAATTTGGACTTGAGGTGAAGGAGAGGGAATTGTAAACATGGTTTAGACTAAGTTTCTGTGTCCTGTCATAAGAGTACAAAGATGTCATGGGGAATCCTGGAAGTTGGCCAGGTCTGGGCAGAAATCCAAAATACGATGTTTATGTTTTTGAGCTCATGGTCTACATGGATACAATAACCAGTATTTAACTACTTAAAATTTCCTTTTCCTTTAAAAAAAAAGTATTGAGATTTTTTATTATTATTACCGTGTAGTGTTCCTTTGTATACTCGTATACTCTTTGGTCTTTCTCTCATGTGTATACCAGTTGTTGAATAGTTGGATTGTTTCTAGGTTTGGCTATTAGGAATACATGTGTGGAATATTTGAGTACAGGTGTTTGTGTGAGCATGTTTTCATTTCTCTTGGGAAAGTTGTCTAGGAATAGAATTGCTGGGTCATATAAGGCTTCCCAGGTGGCGCTAGTGGTAAAGAACCCATCTGCCAATGCAGGAGACTCAGGTCTGATCCCTTGCTCTGGAAGATCCCCTGGAGTAGGTAATAGCAACCCGCTCCATTATTCTTGCCTGGAAAATTCCATGAAGAGGGGTCCTGGCAGGTTAAAGTCCATGGGGCCCCAGAGAGTTAAACACGACTGAGCAACGGAAAACACACTCACACACATACGTGGTAATTTATGTATCTTAGAATCTAAACTGTGTCCTCTGTAGACAACATACACATGGATTTTTTTTAAACTGTTCTCTCAATGTCTGCCTTCTGGTTGGATTGTTTTATCTATTGACATTTAATGTTGATACAGTCTTCCATCTGCCAATATATATTTCTCTCTCATGTCATTTTGTTCTATGGTCCTCACTTTACTGCTTTCTTTTGCATTCAATGGATATTTTCTAATGTAGCATTTTGAACTCTTGACTGATTTTTCCACTACTTTTAAGTTATTTCCTTAGCTGTATGCCACCGTAAACACCTTACTTTATCACAATCAGCTTGAAATTTACACAAATTCTAATGAGATACAGAAACATTACTCCCATGTCACTCTATTCTGGTTTCCCTCTTTTCCTCATATTGTCACATATATAAGAAATCTATACAGAGAAAGTCCATTAATACACTCTTATTGGTATTATATATAACATTATGTGATGAAAAGCTGATATACGGCAGGATATCAGGTATCTATAGCTTCTGTTATATTCACATTGTTTGTCATGATTTCTGATTCTTTGCATATGTTTGTATGGATTTGACACCATCCAGACTTGTTTCCTTACCTAATACAGCTTTGCTCCCAACCACCTCCTTTGTGCTGTTACAGCGAATATATTACATTCCATGTGTCATTGGCCCAACGACAACTGAGCTTCTATGATGGCTCAGACAGTAAAGAATCTGCCTGCAATGCAGGAGACCCGGGTTCAGTCCCTCGGTCAGGAAGATTCCCCTGGAGAAGGGAATGGCTAACCATTCCAGTATTCTTGCCTGGAGAATCCCATGGACAGAGGAGCCTGGCAGGCTACAGTAATGGGGTTGCCAAGAGTCAGACATGACTGAGCTACTACCACTTTCACAACAATAATTTATGTGATATAGTTTTAGACAGTTGCTTTTTAAACACAGGAAGAAAGGAGTGAACTATGTATCCATAAAGAATTTTTGTTCATATAATTACCTTTACCTGTGCTCTTTGCTTTTTCGCATGGATTCTGATTAACATCTGAATTCACTTATTGCAGCCTGAAGAACTTCTTGTAGTTTTTCTTGTAAGCCATTTTTACCAACACACACCCTGAGTTTTTTTTTAAATTTGGGCATACCTTTACTTTGCTTTCATTTCTATTTTCTTAAGCCACTTTATCGTGGTGTGTATGACATGTAAAAAGCTGTGTACACACCCGTGAAATCATCACCAGCTTCAATATACAAAACTGAACTGTATTTCTATACTAGTGGTGAATACTCCTAATAAGTAAGAAAATTCCAGTTAGAATAAAAAGAACTTAGGAATTGGTTTAATCAAGGAGGTGTAAGATTTGTACATTGAAAATGACAAAACCAGTTGAAAGAAATTAATGAGAATTTAAGTAAATGGTAACTTATTATCAGTGGCCACTAGAGTTTCCTTTACAAATTTGCTGTCATTGTGCACACATCTCTGAGCATGTGGGAATATCTCCTTAAGGCACATTCATAGCAGTGTGACTGCTGGATCAAACACTTCCTTGGCCAAACAGACATATCTGGAGTACCTACTATGTGCACGTGCCTGACACTGTTCTAAACGCCAAGGAGGCATCACAGAGTTGGACTAACACATGTCCCTCTTTCATGAAGGCAAATGCTGCTGAGGGTGAGGGCAGGATGGAATGTAAATTCTGATGAGCGCTGCCACAGACCCCTGCAAAGGTGTTTTACCAGTTCACACTGGCCTCAGTGGGGCAGGGGAGTGAGTGTGCCTTTACTGGCGTCTTGGCAGCATTTGTAGGGTGGGAGGTCTAGGCAGGAGGCTGGACTCCTTATGTCCAGTTCCCTAGAAGAGCTTCAAGTCCACAACTAGGAATGATCCACATAGGGATTTTGGGGACGTGAATACCCTAGGTGTCCATACCCTTGGTTGTGACATCACAAAGTGTATTTGTCAAAGCATGGGAGGTATCTGACCCTTTGGTGGCACTGCACCCTGAGTGTGCCATCTCTGACCTGGAGATAAGTCTGTGAGACAGGGACTGAGGGTGCTGAAACCTTGAGGGGTTTACTATGTCTTGGGCTATGAACTTTGGAGTTTGGAGGATGCGGGGTACCATGGTCTGAGGTCTCTTTGTGGTGGCTGCATGAAACATCGTGACAGAGCTGTATGCGTTCACCATACCAGTGCTCTGTGCTGTTGGTGAGACCGTGTCCTATGGTGTGAGCTGTGATTGCGACTTCTGTGTCCAGGCTGTGAGGTCTCTGTGCTGTCGGGTTTCTCCATGGCCGCTTATGAAGCTGCTAAAATGCATGTCGGCCTGTATTCGAATTGTGAAATCGGTGGGTGGGGAGGGGGCGAGACGGGGCGGGGGGTGGCCTCGGGAGTACAAGTGAGCACACTGGCCAGCTGATGACCAGAGGGGTCTGTGTGGCTGGAATATCAAGTAGGACATGGAGCAGAAGCAGGGGGTCTGGTGAAGATCAGGCATTTGGGGGCAGACCAGACCTGCTGCGCCTAGTCCAGGAGGCTGGACAGTATCCTAAGAGCAGCAGGCAGCCCTGCAGAGTTTTGAACAGGGGTGGTATGCCCAGATTGCACTGAAGAAAGCTTCCCTTCCTCAGGCAGCAGGACAGACCATGTGTTGGAAAGCATCAGGATTGCTGGTGCTTATCAAGGAGAGAGACGAGGGTGACCTGGCCTAGGGAACTCACTGTGCTGACGGAGAGAAGGAACAGAATCTTACTTAGACTGAGGGGGCAGAGAGGTGAGGCTTGATGACTGAGAGTGTGGTGAGAGAGAGGCAGCAGGCAAGGATGGCTTTCAGCATCTCTGGCCTAAGCAGCTGGGGAGAAAGCTGCCTTGCACTGAGTCAGGTAACAGTAAAGGAGGTGCAGCTGTGTGGGGAGTCGGGGAGATGGGCGCAGTTTAGACATGTTGAATATTCCTTGCCTGTGGGACTCAAACACGTACTATCAGAACGACTTGGGGGAGCTGACCTAACTTCTCTGTGCCCATGATGCCTCATCTGTGATAGGGAGAATGAGACTGATAATTAAGAAAAAGACTCATTTCCTATTTCATTGCTTTAGTCTAGGAGAATGTTCCCCTTTTACAAAGAAGTGCTGTCTTCTTGTCAGGTATTGTCAGTAAAATGGGAATGTATCTACTTATCCATATATCTGCTTGGTTTTACATATCTGCTTTGTGTATTTTCATCATGTGGTATGTATTGTCAACCGTAAAAAATAATAAACTCCAAGGAAAAGTGTTTCTTGTCACATGCATGCAGATCGGCAGTCCATCAACCTGTCTCTCAGAGAAACAGCCCCCTTTAGAACCTCCAGTCTTCC
Organism: Cervus elaphus; assembly: GCF_910594005.1. Lineage (NCBI taxonomy): Eukaryota > Metazoa > Chordata > Mammalia > Artiodactyla > Cervidae > Cervus > Cervus elaphus. The sequence continues at coordinate 122,334,235 of NC_057848.1, read as the reverse complement.
TCCTGTAGCTCCTCACTCCCTCCAGGGGGTGGGTAGAGGCCTGTGGGACCCACTGTGTCTTACACTTCTCTTCCCTATGAAGGCATCTCCAGTGTCCCAGAAGGTGCCTAGCACCTGATGAGTGCAGTCTCCATGCAGACCTGTCAGTTGACTAGGTAAGTCTGTAGTCAGGAAGAGAGTGCTGAGCCTGATGTGTGGATCTGGAAACCATCACTGTGTGGTGCCGAGCTGGGAACTGATGAAGCCACAGATAACCTAGATTGGAATCAAGGTCCCACCACTTATTCCTTCTGCAACCTTGGGCAAGTTACTGACACTCTCTGTGACTCAGTTTCCTCAATTGAAGACGATGATCCTATTCTGTGATAATGACTCCTTTTTGCTGCCTGCATTTAGATTACCAAAAACAACAACAACAACAACAAACTTTTGAGAACTATAGAGTGATGTTCAGGTGTCAATTACTTCCAGAGTCAAAACGGAACCTGTCAACAAAGACATGAAAAGATGCTCAACCTCGCTATTCAGGAGAGAAATGCAAATCAGAACCACAAGTAGGTACCTTGTCACAGCGGTCACAATGGTCAGCATCAGAGGTCTACACACGATGCTGGAGTGGATGTGGAGAAACGGGAATCCTCCTATACTGTTTGTGAGAATGAAAACTGATACAGCCACTATGGAGACCAGTGTGGAGATGTCTCTAAAAACTGGGAATAAAACCACCACGTGCTCTGCCGTGCTTACTTGCTCAGTTGTGTCCGACTCTTTGCAACCCCATGGACAGTGGCCCACCAGGCTACTCTGCCCATGGGGATTCCCCAGGCAAGAATACCGAGGTGGGTTGTCATGCCCTTCTCCAGGGGATCTTCCCAACCCAGGGATCAAAACCGGTCTCCTGCATTGCAGGCAGATCTGTTATTGTCTGAGCCACCAGGGAAGCCCATAAATACTTGAGTGGCTAGCCTGTCCCTTCTCCAGTGGATCTTCCCGACCGAGGATTTGAACTGGGTTCTCCCACACTGCACATGTATTGGATACCAGCTGAGCTACCAGGGAAGCCCATAAAACTACCATATGACCCAGAAATCAGACTATTGGGCATACGCCCTGAGAAAACTATAATTCAGAAAGACACATGTACCCAAATGTTCCTTGCACCACTGTCTACTATATCCACTATATGGAAGAAATGCAGATGTCTGTCAATGAATGGATAAAGATGTTGTGGCACATGTATACAATGGAATATTAATCAGTTATAAAAGGGAATGAATTTGAGTCATTTCTAGTGAATTGGATGAAATAGAGCCTGTTATACAGGGTGAAATAAATCAGAAAGAGGAAAAAAATCATACATCAACACATATATATGAAATTTAGAAAAACGGTACTGATGAACCTATCTGCAGAGCAAGATGAGAGTCTCAGACATGGACAAGAGAACTATGGACAGAGCAGGCAAGGAGAGGATGGATTGAATTGAGAGAGTGGCACTGAAATATACAGATTCCCATGTGTGAAATAGATAGCTAGTGGCAAGCTTCTGTATAGCACAGGAAGCTTAGTTTGGTACTCTGTAATGACCTAGAGGGGTGGGGTTGGGGGGTGGAAGAGAGGTTCAAGAGGGAGGGGATATATGTATATACTTATAGCTGATTCACCCTTGTCCTACAGCAAAACTTATATTTAAAGCAATTATAATCCAATTTTAAAAGGTGGGGGCTGTTCAAACCTCTCTGCTTTTATACTTATCTACTGGGACTGTCATGAAAGATGCTCATATTTAACGTGCTGACAAAGTTCAACTTCGCCTGAACTGTTAATCCAAGCCACAGAGAAGAAATCTCTGCAGACTTTCGTGTCCCCAAAATGACTTAATGCAAAGCGCCACCCTTCCCCGTTGGACTTCGGTAAGACTTGTCCAAAGTATCCAGTGACTCCTGGGTTTACCTACTACCAGGTCAAGTACAGCCCCTCCTCCTTGTCATTAAAGGGCAGACACAGACCATCCAAATCCTTGTTTTCTGTCTCATGACTAGGAACGGAGATTAAAAGTCAGTTCTCCTGAAACCAGTTAGTCACAAAGATCATCATTTCCTCTTTTGTCGACGAGATTCCCCCTAAATGTTTTCCCACCTGCAAAGGTCCCCACGGGAACTTCTCTACTACTCTCTGTGGAATGAAGTACAATGCAAAACCACCTTGCTGACAGTCTGATCATCAGGTCTGTGGTGATCTCCCAATTGCAATCGGTAGAAATACAGTCAGTGTCTCTATTAGTTTGCTTTTACTCTTTCCTAGGGTGTTACTAGTAACAATTGGGAGAAAAACATTCAACTAACAGGAGCTGCTCCTCACGTTGACAGGCGACAACACAAATTACCAGGCAATCAGGGAGAAGCCCCCGCCTTCCAACCCCAAGAGCCGACCATCACCAGCTGTCGTCTGTGTGGAAGGAAACTCTTCCTGCGACTCTGGCAGCGATGGTCCCTCCTAGCCTCCAAGCTGCTGGGAGATGCGCTCTGGGCAAGCGGTGGAGAGGGCCGGGCACTAACTCCTCTTCTCCGAATCACCCCCGCCCTACTGCCGCCGTCCCCGGGGAGGAACCTACTTTGCTTCAGGCCATTCCAGGCTCCCTCTCAATCCACTACAACGCAGGGAATACGCAGGAAGGTCCTTCTATAAGGAGGGGAGGGGTAAATGTCCCATCTTTGTGACGTTAAGACCAGGCCCGCAGACTCCTCTCCGCTGAAGGCCGGGTAGGCTCTATAGGACGCTGGAGGACTCCTCTCGGTGGTCTTTACCATTCTATTCCACAAGCACGAAGGATGGTAGGCCGAGCCCCGCCCACTCCCAGCTTCTCGCATGGGCTGAGGATGGGAGCCACTGCATTGGCGTCCTGCTTTTGAGAACCTGATCCTGAGAAAGAAGGTGTGAGAGCCAGGGGTAGAGAGAGGGACAGACGCAGAGGGAGACATCGATCTCTCTAGGACCCACTAGGTGTGCTTTCGTGTCACAGGACCAGAATCCTCTTTAGCCAAGTGGGATCCGTGTTCTCTCAGGACAGTTATTTTCTGCAGATGCCCCACCTCTTCAGTATCAGATGGCGGTTGGACAGTCTTCAGTTAGTTCAGTCACTCAGTCGTGTCCGACTGTTCGACCCCATGGACTGCAGCACACCAGGCTGCCCTGACCATCACCAACTCAGGGATCCTACTCAAACTCATGTCCATTGAGTAGGTGCTGCCATCCATCCATCTCACCCTCTGTTGTCCCCTTCTCCTCCCACCTTCAGTCTTTCCCAGCATCAGGGACTTTTCCAATGAGCCGGTTCTTCTCATCAGGTGGCCAAAGTATTGGAGTTTCAGCTTCAGCATCAGTCCTTCCAATGAATATTCAGGACTGATTTGTTCTAGAATGGACTGGTTGGATCTCCCTGAAGTCCAAGTGGCTCTCTAGAGTCTTCTCCAACACCACAGTTCAAAAGCATCAGTTCTTCCACACTCAGCTTTCTTTATAGTCCACCTCTCACATCCATACATGACTACTGGAAAAACCAAAGCTTTGACTAGATGGACCTTTGTTGGTAAAGTAATGTCTCTGCTTTTTAAAAGTGGTCTAAGTTTGTCATAGCTTTTCTTTTGAGGAGAAATCGTCTTTTAATTTCATGGCTGCAGTCACCATCTGCAGTGATTTTGAAGTCCAAAAAATAAAGTCTCTCACTGTTTCCATTGTTTCCCCGTCTATTTGCCATGAAGTGATGGGTCCGGATGCCATGATCCTAGTTTTCTGAATGTTGTTTTAAGCCAACTTTTTCACTCTCCTCTTTCACTTTCATCAAGAGGCTCTTTAGTTGTTCGCTTTCTGCCACAAGGGTGGTGTCATCTGCATATCGGGAGTTATTGATATTTCTCCCATTAATCTTGAATCCAGCTTGTGCTTCATCTGGCCCAGCATTTCGCATGAGGTACTCTGCATGTAAGTTAAATAAGCAGGATGACAATATACAGCCTTGACGTACTTGAGAACCCCATGAACAGAATGGACAGTCTATATGTGACGTATTTCTCTTTCTCTCCTTGCCGATTGGCATTTTTAAAACAATATCGAAACATCCTGTGGACATCAGTCGATGAACAGGATAACTGGGCTCAAATCGGTGTTCACCAGGTTCAGAAGTAGGCTCTTTCCTTGGCATCACCTTCCTCCATGCCTCCTGTCCCACGTCACAAAGTGAGACAAAATAATGAAGTACTTTCAGGGGAAATGTTTCCCATATTGAAATCATCACAGGTGTTCTTTCTCAAGAGTGTGTGAGTTAGATCTTGATGTGACATAGGCATAAGTACATCCTTTTAATAGTCTCCTTGAGTCCTGCCTTGGTGTGCAATGTGTTTGAAAACTTTTATCTCCTGAATCGTCCAGTGGCAGTGTATAGTAATTTAAAAAGGAAGGTATCTTTGGTTGTCTGGTTTCCTGGAGTACAGCTGATCCTGGACAGTAGACCTCTGCTGTGGTCAGAAATTTGGATATATGATTAGTGAGGGGTTTCCATTTGTATTTCGATTGTTGTTGATTAGTCCCCAAGTCGTGTCCCATTCTTTTGTGATCCCATGGACTGTACCCACCAGGTTTCTCTGTCCATGGGATTTCCCATGGGATCTTCATGACCCAGGGATCAAACCCCAGTCTCCTGCATTAGCAGGTGAATTCTTTACCACTGAGCCACAAGGGAAGCCCCTGTATGTCCAATACAATTGCCTTATATTTGACATACCTTTATTGGATGTATTACATAAGTCTATGCACCTGTGTGTTAGGGTTGCTTTGCTTGTTTGTTTTGTCACAAACAGAAAAGTGAAGTGGCTTTGCTTGCTTAAGTCTCTCAGTGAACGAGCAATAGTGAAAATGTATTTTTTAAAAAAGGATTTCCATATCTTAAGGAAATGAATTTCCACAACTCCCTTTGCCAGGGGTTTAGTCTCCTGTCTAGAAAGTACTGATATTGAATGAACTCTTTCATGAGTGGTCATTTTAGGAAAGAGGTTGTTCTACTGTTTTTAATTGAATATTGGCTACATTTCAAATTATGCTTGAGATTCTGTGAAATAGGTAAGTAAAACTACAGATCCCAGTGATCCATTTTCTTTACCTGCATATGGGTGCAATACAGACTCAGTGTAAACCATCAGAATGGGTGGGGCCAATGTGCCCTGCAAGGAAATTTTGTTTATAAAGTGGACAGACTGGATGTGCTAACAGGAAATCTATACTTTGCTCAGCAGATTATTTATCTAATAAGTGAGGACATAGAGCCAAGGGAATGTGTAACGTGGTGATTGTGAGCTAAAACAGGTGACAACATTGAGAGAGAGAGAGAGTGGTATAATGAATAGTGCAGAAACCTGCACATTTTCACCCACACAGGTGAGAAATGGTCAGCACCACTACCAAGCAGTGTGACCTTGAGTAAGATGCTGACCCTCTCTGATCCTCGGTTCCCATGTCTGCAAATGTGGACAATATTATATGCTATGCCACCCCCAGGTAAGCCCATTCCTGACCCTCTGATCCCGGCCTCTGCTGGCTCCTGAGGCCAAGGCTCTCATCACACTTGTTTCACCATGCTCTTCAGTCTGGCTCCCTGCCCACCCCACGGTGAGCTCCTTGAGGACCCTTTTGCTGCATGAAACATTCCTGTCCTCACAAAGTCTGGAAAGCACCTGTCTGGGAGTCTGGGACCCACGGGTGCTCAGAACACGATCACCATCTTATGAGTGATGGCAAGGTGAGGTACACAGAGCAGTGCCGCTGTTGATACGCTGTCGATTTGTTTGCTGCAAACAGCACACAGGAGACAGTGGCTAGAGCAAACCTCTCGGCTCAGTTTACATAGGTCCAGGGCTGTTCCTGTCTTTTATTCCCACATTGTCCAGAACCTTATTGTAGCAGAGCAACACTCGCCTTTCCCCTTCCTACTGCATCACCATCATAGCAGCTGTTTCTCAACTGAATTGCCAGTGAGTGAACCCTGAAAATTCTAGGCTCACATTTCTGTTCCTTCGAGCGGGTGTGGGACATCCTGTCTTCTATCCCCACTCGGACAGGAGTGTCTAGTGTCCGTCTCTTCCCACTTGGCTTCCCCTTTATTCTATATCTCGGACAGTCCTTTACCTCCTGAGACTGAGTTCTGTCCTAGGCTATGGCTGCTTTCAGCACTGTGCTGAGGGCATTGATGACCAGGTGGGCGCTGGGGGGATACTTGTGGGATGAATCCAGTTCGGAGAGCCGGGCTACTTTATTTCACGGGTGAGAGGTGGAACTTCCACTCAGGCTGCCATCCGCAAGATGGACGGTTTGAAGGTGCTGATCAGCGTCCTTGGGCAAGCCCACAGGAGCTCTGTCAACTCTGCTCTCCTCGTCTTCCTCTTGCTCCCATAGCTACTTCTGCGCCTTGCCCTCCCCCGTGCCCTCGTTTCTCCTCTCACTGCTCTCCGTGTACATGTACACTGTGCCTGAGCCTGTCCTGTCTCCTGACCCCATGTTGTGTGATTGTCAGTTACCTTTCTGATTAGCATCTTTGAGAAGTTTTCCCTTTACTCACAGTCCAGGGTAGATGCTGCAATACAGTAAGCATCATGGGTCTCCTTTTATTCTTTTTCCCTCATTTTCTCCTTTTCTTTTCTTCCTTTTCTCCCTTTTATGAGGAAACAATACAGTGTGTGGGTATGGACACTACCTCTGATTCTTCACAACCTTCCTTGCACCCAGTTCTCCCACTTGCTGTCATCACATCTTAAGAAATTAAATTGGCTCACTGTGCGATACTAGCCTCACCTGAAAATGGGTGAATAATTCTGAATAAAGACCTGATCTGTGCAGGCTGTTTTTGTGAGTATGGAATGGGGTTATTAGAGATGTGCTGGCACCTTCCCTGGTGTAACAACTACTGAGTTGCCACAGGGCAGATTACAGGTCAGGCCTTACCTTCAAGCTTCACAAAGCACTTCAGGGTCACATTAGACATCTGTGTCCAGCCCTAGAGGCTCCTTCCTTCCAGCCACAGTCCTCGAGCTTTTCCCTCACAGCTAGATGAACCCTCACCAGGAGGCTGGCTTCTCTGTTACACCTCTCCCACCTGGAAACCACTCACGGACTTCTTTTGCGTGCATGATGCTGTTCCTGGTAATTTTCGCTTCAGATGGATTGGGGCTGCTCCTATGGCAAGGGGATGCCCAGGACTGATAACAAGGGTGTGATGTTTCCCTGCTCCCCTCTGGCATAGAAACTCTCTGCGACCTGTGCCCAAACTCCTCTCCCCATGTCACCTCCCTCCATCCCACAGTTCACAGTTTACACTCAAGCTGGGTTCCAGTGCAGGCCCTACCAGCCCAGTCACTCTCCTTCAGCCTCAAATTCCTTATCTGTAAAATGGCAATAACTCTACCTGTTGGTGAGGTTTATTGGGAGACCTAGTGGAGATAACAGATATAAAACACCTAGCACCCATGACCTGCCAGGTGGAAGGCCCTCCAATGGCTGTATCCTCTATCTATCAGCTTCTTTAATGCACAGCATCTGGTGTGGGATGATACAGTGACTCAGTCAAAGTCTTTGGATTGGATTGAGAAAGATGTGCCCTATTGGGGGTGTATTAGTCAGGCTTCTCCAGAGAAACACAGCCAATAGAGAGAGACTTATTTTAGGGAATTGGATCATGGGCTCGTGGGTGCTGACAGTTCTGATATCCTTAGATATCAGTCAGCTGGCTGGAAATCCAGGTTGCAGTCTAGAGGCCCAAATCTGCAGAACAGGCCAGCAACTTTGAGCCTCATGCAAAGTTCCTCAGGCTGTATTCTTGAGGCTAACCTGTTTCATGCACAGGAAGCTTCCGTCCATGCTCTTAAGCTTTTCAACTGATTGCATGAAGAAACTGCCCCCCGCCCACAACCCCGTTATGCTGGGTAATACAATTCCCTTAAAGTCTACTGGGAGAAAAGTTATGACCAACCTAGAAAGCATATTAAAAAGCAGAGGCATTGTTTTGCCAACAAAGGCCTGTCAAGTCAAAGCTACGGTTTTCCCAGTAGTCATGTACAGACATGATAAAGAAAGCTGAGCGCCAAAGTATTGATGCTTTTCAACTGTGGTGTTGGAGAAGACTCTTGAGAGTCTTTTCATTGCAGGAGATGGGACTGAGGAAAACTTCTTTTCCTCCCCACACTCAGAGCCCAATGTTGTGTAGCCAGCAAGTGCCCGTGAGAGTCTTCAGAAGTGAACATGAATTCTGCTGTCTGTCAGTCTGTGTTGTCAGCTAGTCCCCAGAGCTAAATTTCTCATCTCTGATTCCCCTACCTGAAGGGAAAATATAATAGAACTGTTTAAGGACAGGTGCTATATCTTTTGCTGTGTTTTCCTCACACCAGATTTGCAGTATCAACCAAGAAATGACCAGCAGTCTGTTCTCAATATGCATCTGTAGACCCAATGAAAAGTACCTGATTTGTCCCAGGTGCTTTACTTTATCATTGCGTTGTGTCACAATACTGATACAGTGGATGAATCGTTTTCTATGTGGTCCTCTCCGTTTTCATTTAGCATCTTATTGTAATAACCATGTTATTATACATTTTTTAAAGTTTCAGGCTATTTTACATTCATTTGGGCTTCCCTGGCGGCTCCAATGGTAAAGAATCTGCCAGCAATGCGGGAGACCTCAGTTCAATCCCTGTGAGACCCAGGGTCAATACCTGGATCGGGAAGATCCGCTGGAGTAGGGAAAGGCAACCCACTCCACTCTTCTTGCCTGGAGAATCCCCATGGACAGAGGAGCCTGGCGGGCTACAGTCCAGGGCGTCTCAAAGAGTCAGACAGGGCTGAGCGACTACACTTTGACTTTACCCTCATTCCCATTATTTTATTTCCTTCCCCTATTGGGGATAGGAAAGCATCCTGCAAACCAGTGTGCAGACTACAATCTGACAGAATCGAGACCTGGACGGAGGGACACTCTTGGAGGAACCCGGAGAACCAGGACAGCTGACCCTTCTTCTGTGGGTTACAGTTCCCAAAGGCAAAAAATGAGGGCAGTAATACCACCTGCTTCTTGGGTGGTGTCCAGCATCAATGAGCCAGCAGGATCTTAGCTTGGCACTTGTCCCTGTCATGTTATTATTGTAGGAGGCTCAGATAGTAAGGAGTCAGCCTGCAATGCAGGACACCCAGGTTCAATCCCTGGGTTCAGAAGATCCGCTGGAGAAGGAAATGGCAACCCACTCCAATGTTCTTGAATGGAAAATCCCATGGGCAGTGGAGCCGGGCAGCCTACACAGTCTAGTTCAGCTCAGTCGTTCAGTCGTGTCTGACTCTTTGCAACCCCAGGAACCGCAGCATGCCAGGCCTCCCTGTCCATCACCAACTCCCGGAGTGCACCCAAGCCCATGTCCATCGAGTTGGTGATGCCATCCAACCATCTTATGCTCTGTCGTCCCCTTCTCCTCCTGCCCTCAATCTTTCCCAGCATCAGGGCCTTTTCCAGTGAGCCAGCTCTTCGCATCAGATGGCCAAAATATTGGAGTTTCAGCTACAACATCAGTCCTTCCAGTGAACACGCAGGACTGATCCACTTTAGGATGGGACTGGTTGGATCTCCTTGCAGTCCAAGGGACTCTCAAGAGTCTTCTCCAACACCACAGTTCAAAAGCATCAATTTTTCAGTGCTCAGCTTTCTTTCTAGTCCAACTCTCACATCCATACATGACCACTGGAGAAACCATAGCCTTGACTAGATGGACCTTTGTTGACAATGTAATGTCTCTGCTTTTTAACATGCAGTCTAGTTTGGTCATAAGTCTCCTTCCAAGGAGTAAGCGTCTTTTAATTGCATGGCTGCAATCACCAACGGCAGTCATTTTCGAGACCCCCCCCCCAAAATAAAATCGGCCACTGTTTCCACTGTTTCCCCATCTATTTGCCATGAAGTGATGGGCCCAGATGCCATGATCTTAGTTTTCTGAAGGGTGAGCTTTAAGCCAACTTTTTCACTCTCCTCTTTCACTTTCACCAAGAGGCTCTTTAGTTCTTCTTCACTTTCTGCCATAAGGGTGGTGTCATCTGCATATCTGAGATTATTGGTATTTCTCCCGGCAATCTTGATTCCAGTTTGTGCTTCATCCGGCCCAGCATTTCTCATGATGTACTCTGCCTATAAGTTAAATAAGCAGGGTGAAAATATACAGCCTTGTCGTATTCCTTTTCCTATTTGGAAGCAGTCTGCTCTTCATGACCAGTTCTAACTGTTGCTTCCTGCACTGCATACAGGTTTCTCAAGAGGCAGGTAAGGTGGCCTGGTATTCCCATCTCTTTCAGAATTTTCCACAGTTTATTGTGATCCACACAGTCAAGGGCTTTGGCATAGTCAATAAAGTAGAGAGAGATTTTATTTTTGGAATGCTCTTGCTTTTTCGAATATCCAGCGGATGTTGGCAATTTGATCTCTGGTTCCTCTGCCTTTTCTAAAACCAGCTTGAACATCTAGAAGTTCACGGTTCACGTAACCATGGCTTGGAGAATTTTAAGCATCACTTTACTAGCGTGTGAGATGAGTGTAATTGTGTGGTAGTTTGAGCATTTTTGGTCTTGTCTTTCTTTGCGATTGGAATGAAAACTGACCTTTTCCAGCTCTGTGGCCACTGGTGAGTTTTCCAAATTTGCTGGCATATTGAGTGCAGCACTTTCACAGCATCGTCTTTCAGGGTTTGAAATAGCTCAACTGGCATTGCATCACCTCCACTAGCTTTGTTCATAGTGATGCTTCCTAAGGCCCACTTGACTTCACATTCCACGATGTCTGGCTCTAGGTGAGTGATCACACCGTCATGATTATCTAGATCGTGAAGATCTTTTTTGTACAGTTCTTCTGTGTAGTCCTGCCACCTCTTCTTAACATCTTCTGCTTCTGTTAGGGCCCTACCATTCCTGTCCTTTATCAAGTCCATCTTTGCATGAAATGTTCCCTTGGTATCTTTAATTTTCTTTAAGAGAGCTCTAGTCTTTCCCCTTCTATTGTCCAAGGGGTCTTAAAGAATCTGACAGGACTGAGCAACTTTCATTTCCACGTCACGTAAACATTTTCAAGTCGAAACTCAGTGTCATAATAAAGTTCTATTTAAATACTACATTTCCTCTAGGATCAGAAGAGGGACAAGGGAGCTCACTCTCTCCACCATTATTCAATATATCAGCTTATATTATTTTATTGTAATTTTCAGTGTCAATGGCTTTGTTCAAAGTTTTCACAAAGGGCTCTCTGAAGGGCTCAGATGCAGTCTGAACCCGCGAACATGCTCAAGCAGAGAAAACAATGTGCTCCTTCTTCTGGCAAAAGGGTTCCTGGCATTTTTTTCAACCGCGAAGGGCGGGGGAGAAACGGGATGGTGACACTTGGAGCAACACTGCCACCTGCCGACCACAGAAACCAAAACGCCACAAGCCCGGAAGAAAAGCCAACGTTTTTCTTGGGTTTTCGAGGAGAGGACTGGACACCGTGGATGCGGAAGTTAAGGGGGATTCCCATCAGGACCAGAGAAAGGAAGGCAACCTCTCGAAGGGGCCCGGCCAAACCACCCGTGGACCGCGGACTTCAGCGGTTCGCGGAACCAAGGAAACAGGGGCAGGAAGTCAGGGAGTCTCAGAAATCCGGGGCTTGGTGGGCGGTGCTGCGCCCCCATTGGCTGGTTCTGGGCATGCGCGGAACAACCCAGTGAGGCCGGTGCCAGTGTCCTGGCCGGGGTTGGTTGGAAGTTTTCTCCTGGACCCGGTTTCAAAGTCTTCACTGAAGAACCTGACCGTGTATGTCCGGGTCCTGTCTCCCACTGCCGAAGCCCCACAAGTGCGGAACCCCTACAAGTCCCCTGTATTTCCCCTTCCGCCTACCCTAGCCCTGTGAACATGTTCCTCCCGTGGTATACTCACTGTTCTCTCAGCCCTCACTCTTCTGATCGTCCTCAGTGCCCACGAGGCTCCCACGGTCACCCCGGAGACTCTCCGTCCTCGTCGATGTTCCCCTCCTCCCTACCCGAGCATCCCCCTGCCCACGGTCTCCCCGCCCCCGCCCCCGGCCCCGGGCATCAGGAAAGACCGCGCCCCTCATGGTCTGCTGTTTCTAGCCTTCTTCCCTCTCATCCCCCTCAACATGATGTCCTGTCCTCCAGCTCCCTAGCTCTAGGGCCAGTGCACGGATACCAGAACATCCTGGAAACCCTCACCTCCACTACCACACGTCCTTCCATTACCATCCGCCAGGCCCCGCCCTGATCCGATCCGCTGAGGCAGGGCTCTAAGTTGTCCCCCACAAACACACCTCCTGTGCTCCCTGCACACTCCTGACTACTCACTCCCTGCCTGTGTCTGAGCACCTGAGCGTTGAGCACCCAGCTTTACAAACTTTACAGAAGTGTCTTATCTTAAACCCGTGGCCAGAGTAGAACTACTGTTCTTTTCACTCTCACCTACCTACACTACTACACTACACAGTAGTAACCTTTCTCGATCCCAATGACCACCAGCCCCAACCGAAAATAGTTCGTGGAGAAGAAAGAAGCAATCCCGTGGGACTTCTAAAGTCTCCCAATCCCAAAGTGCATGTTTCTGCCCTGGCAGTCTGCTGCCCATCTGCCCGAGTGCTCCTGACTGCACCCAGCCCCTCACCTCTGCCTGGGATCCCATCCCTTGCACCTTCCCAGGGACTTCCAACCTGCAGTTATCACCCCCTCTCGCCTGAACCAGGACCTGCTCCCTCTACATCGCAGCATTCCACAACACAGGGGGAAACCCATCCTCTTCTACCACCATCTTCTGCAGCTACTGGCACAGCACCCGTTGCCCTTCAAAACAAAACTGCTTCAAATTCTGCTGAGGTATTCTTTATTCAGCCCCCTTCCATGAAGCTTTTGTCCCAGTCACTCCACTGTAACTGGCCTTGCCAAGTCCATCATTGAAATCCATTCTTCCTGATCCCGCAGACACTCTTCAGTGCTCATCTTAGCCAACATCTCTGGCATCTTTGACTCTTGTGTTCTTTATCCCTGTTTTTATATTTCAGGGGTGTGGGGCTTATGTGACACCAAAGTATCCTAACTGTACTTGACAAGGTACACATTCTACCCTATGCCCACTTTGTTTTATTTTTTTACAGTTGAGAATTTTTATTAAAACAATCATTTAAATTACAACAGTCCGCCAGAATAGCAAATAGCCTTCCCTGGTTTGGCCCTGACAGGAGGCCCCACGGGAGGGGGGGGGGTGGTTTGATGCCTTTGAAAACCGATGGAGCTTCCCTGGAAGCCCAGAGGGGCCGGCCTGGCCCTGGGGCAGCGGGGGTCCCCCCACCAAGGCCGCCCCCTCCGGGGGCCGCCGGGCCTCAGCCCTGTCAGCGGGCGACAGCACTGTCGCCGGTTGTCAGCCTCAGGATGTGCTGTTTGGATTCAAAAGAGGAAAGAGGGGGAGAGAGAGAAGCCTGTCCCCAGGACTCAGAAGGCAGTCACTCAGGAAGTGTTATGTAAGGCCGCGGGGGCCGCCCAGCAGGGACAGCAGATGGCAGAGCCCCCGGGGCCCAGGAGGGGCAGCGAGCACGTCAGCGAGGTGGTCCGCGTGCACCCGCCAAGGGCCGCCGGTGCAGCCTCGCCGAGGGTCACTGGCCAGGTGCTTCCGCCCAGCGCCCGTCAGGGGCGCTTCTAACCCAACGATCCCAGCAGGGCCCTGCTCTCGTGGAGGTCAGGGGCTTCCTTAACTGGACAAGCCCTCAGCTCGTCCACTCACACATCACAGTCGCCTCCGCTGTGGGCGCGCGCCCTGAGCACGGATGTCAGAGTCCTTCTTCCACTCGGGCTCAGGACCCTTCGGAGGGCCCCGTCCTCTCCGCCTGTCCATCTCCAGGAGGTACCCGCCTGCTCTCGTCCCCGAGGAAAACCGCGGTGTTCCAGCCGGCCCACTACCCCCTCCCAGCCCGAGGCAGCTCCCCTAAACGGCTCAGACGCCAGCCCGCTCCCCTGTGGCCACAGACTTCAGACAGACAAGCAGCAGTTAAATAATAACAATAAAAAAAAAAAAACAACCCACAAAGTACGACAAGGCTTTTATAAATGACCACCATGCTCTGTGCCCACAGCCGCTGTTACAGACTAAATCTACAGGTCAGGGATGGATGGGTGGTGAGCCTGAGGAGACAGCCGGGCAGACGCTAGAGGATCCCCACCGGGAGCCTTGTCTCAGGGTAAGAGGCCTTGGAGGGACAGGGGAGACGGAAGGGAACCTCCCGGCCACAGCTGTTCATGCGTAATGTTCCTCCCGGCCACAGCCGTTCATGCGTAATGTTCAGAGTCCCACCCCGCACTTCCCGAGGGGCTGGCTTCCTGTGGGCAGGGTGGCCCGAGGCGCTGGCGGCCAGCCCAGGATAACCCATAGGGCAACTTGACCGTGGAATCTGGCAGGATCTCTGTGAGCATCTCAGTCTCTCAAAACCACTTAGGATGGTCGGAGACCACCTCTGCCCTCGGGAAATCTCCTGGCCCTCACACATCTTGGCGTAAGAAGCGTCTTCTCACTGGACAAGCGTTCCCTCCTGCCGCTCTGCACAAGAGCCCCGTGGGAAGGATGTAAACAGGCTGGTGGGTCCAGCAGGCCGTGGAGAAGGAAGGGCAGGAGAGTGGCCCCAAACCAAGGAGCGAGTGTGGGCCTTGGGGTGGGCACGGGGATGGGTGGGGGTCATGTGCCAGCTGCTGCCGAGCAATGACTATGCCTCCTCGCCCCCACCCGGCCCTGGGGTCACCTGCACCCCTCCCCTCCACGGCCCAGGGAGAATGTAAAGTGAAGGCTCTTGGGAGAAAAGGGCCACAGGAAAGGAGGCCCAGGCACCGTCACCGGCGGGGGGCTGTGCCAGCGCGTGGCCAGGAGGAAGGATGGTTCAGATCGGCAAGACGGACCGTGGCCGTGTCAGTGGCGCTGGGTGTTGGGGCCAGTGAGACATCCCTGCGGGGCCTCAAGAGCCCTGCAGAGACCTGGGTCGTGGCTGGGCTGACTAGAGCGATGGGGAACCCCCTCCTGCACATGCAGGAGAGCCTCCGGCTGGAGAGGCCCACCCCGCCTATGCCTGCCTCTCAGGCCTGGGTCTGAGCAGGCAGAAGAGAGGCAGTGAGTGTTTTGTAGGGTACAAGCTCCAGGTGCAGGCTTGGCTGGCCTCCCAGGCCCTCTGCCGGCAGCCAGCCCTTCACCACAGCTTGGGCCGGGTTTTCCCCGGGCGCAGCTGCGTTCCCACTCCCCACCGCGGGTGACCAGAGCGCTGCCCCCAGGGGTGTCTGGGCCGAGCGCCCATTTCCTCCTGGCTCTTCGTGGCCGAGCTCTCCGATGACGTGGAGCAGGCGGGCCACTCTGGCCTATGCCCACTTTGACCTGGATATTGTATGGGAAGTCTTGGGTCAAATGAAAGACAAGCCAAAGAAAAGAGCATCCCACTCACAGTGGGGAACGGCCCACAGAAGCAGTGGCAGGCAGAGGTGAGAGGGTTCAGACAAGGGAGGTGTGACAAGAAATGAAGAGGAAGACCAGGGAAAGGAGGATTCCACCCCATTCACACTTGGGACTCACAGGGCGCACACTGCGCAATGACCCAATGTTGTCTTTGGGCAGATGGGTGGCTGTCATTTAGGAATTTCGTTTTCTGGAGCTGATCTTGGTGCCTGTTTTGCTGCAGGTGAGATCCAAGGGAGGGCTCTGAATCAACTGAGGGAGAAATGTGGAAAGGGACAGAATCCAGACGAAACCTAAGCAGGCAATGGGCTAGGAGACCTTGCAATTGAGGCTGAGGAGTGGACATCCCTGCCCAGGGATGGGCTGGACGATGAGACCCAGATTCAGAGGGGTCTGCAGATGCCAGCAGAGTGGCTGAGGCTCAGTCAGCCAGGGAGCACTGGATCCACAGCAAGAGGAGGGAGACAGAAATGCAAGTTTCACCACCCCACCCACGGGTGGTGCAGGTCAGCATCAACAGCTGGAGCCAGGAGAGGACAGTCATCTTTCCCTCAGGGACCGCTGAGGCCACTGTGAGGAACAAAGGTATGCTGTATTATAGACGACCACTCCCACATTACCACAAGCCTTGTAAGTGACACATACCCCTGCTCCATGGCTGAAAGAAGTAGAGAGCATTTTCACCACAATAGACTGAGCATTTGTATCTATGGATATTCAGTAGGTTGCATGCAACCACACTTTCCATGTTAGAAGTAACTTCAGTAGGAGTTTTCTGGTTACTAACCAGTATGAAGGGTGAACATTCATGAGGAAGATCAGATCATCCAGGGAGAACAAATACACTAAAGTGTCCATGGAATCTGAGGCGCATACATTGAGACTGTCATCTCAGCAACCCATGTCCCCACCACCACCCTGATCTTCCTGTGACCATGGGTCACAGAGGTACAGTGGGGCTAAGAGGGAGAGGAAGGTCTTCCTGGAACGCCAATGCTGCTTTGAAACCACCACTCTCCCTTGACCTCAACGTGAATACTCACCTGTGAAGATCATTCCAATTCTCCATTCTGTCTTCTAGTCAACAGTCCTGATGATTCTTTTGGAACTGGCATCCTGGTCTCTTTGGTTTGGAGAACAGAAAATAGCATACCCTGCAAGCACACAGACCTCTACTTCCAATACGCTGCGTCTTTGATTCCTTTCAAGCCATGCTTCTTGAAAGTACAGACTCCAGGAGCATCCTTATCTGGTTACCTCTTGATTCCTCCTCTGACTACCCATCCACAGAACATCCCCTTGCTAATGTATCCCAAGACCTCCGTGGGCCAAACTGTAGTACCCCGTGGTGTATTGGCCACACACACATTCCGTCTTCAAAAACACTTTCCTTGGTCAGAGTCTCTGACAGAAGCGCATCCTGGCTTTCCTCCTCCCTCTCAGTCCATTACTTCTAAGACTCCTTGTCTGTCCATTTACTTTAACCCCCTCCTAAATCTTGGTTTTGCTTTCCTCTGGTTTCCCACCTCTGCCCTGTGCTCTTCCGTTCTTTACATAACCCTTGGGTGACCACGGCACCCCCCAGAGCTTTTAACCATCTGGCTTGTTTTCATCCGTTATCCCTCTGTATGCTGATGGCTTTTCCTATCACCAGATCTACCTAAGACGTCCCAACTGGGCCCCACTTCCCCCACAGGCTGAGATGTATGGGCTGTCTGCACTCAGATGTCCCATAAGCCCTGCAGACCTGCTAGTAGCCCCAACCCAATGTTCCCTGGGGTGTCTCATGGATGGGCACGGCCATCCACCCAGTTCCTTCAACCACAATCCCGGACATGCTGCTGGGTGTGATCTTCACCGAGCCATGACATCCCTGGAGCTGCTCTGGAAAAGGCTGACCCGAGATATTCCTGTTGCCACAGGTGGGGATCCGTTCCTCTCAGAGGCCCTGTTCCTACAGACACGCTCTGAAGGTGTCCTGAGTACAGGCCATCACCCTCCTTTGGATCTCCGAGAGAACCTGGCCACTGTAATCCACCTGAGAGGTTGAAAGCCCTGTCTTTAACAGGACGGTGAGTCAGGACACAGCAGTGTAAGCCCATCATTGGGGAACATGCCAAAGAATATCCAGAAGAGATTCCTAAAGTAGAACGCTTCGAGAGGTGGGTCTTAAAAGGGTGTGCATCAAACAGGGGATTGCTTAACTGTATTTTTCCCAATAAACATCCTGTTCTTATTTGGTCTTCATCTGAGCATGGGAGTTAATTTGATAACACAGGAAACAGTTTAAAACGGCAAGTGAGCCCAGGCAGCAGATACGCTGACAGCCGATCCTTCCACATCAACATCAACAGCTACAATTCTCAGCCATCTTTACTCTTTTTTTGAAGCACTCTTTTGATCTGTCCAATGAAGTAATCTCCACAGTGTTTCAGAAATGTATTCAACTAACTAGGCACAAGGGATCCTGACAAGAAGTAAAAAAACTGAGTTTCACTAACAACAGCAGGGTTTTAACTGTAAAACTTTGGATTCAGGAACACCCAGCAGAGCAAGCACAAGATTAGTTTTCAAACAAGTATTTATTTGGGCAAGTTATCCCTTTCTTCAGCCTAAGATGGCTGTCAAGCATAGCGGGTCATGATGAAAGCCTGCTTTGCTTATAGAGCGTTGGAAGTTTTCGATGTTCGATTTCTTCCAGTAAGAATGAGTTCTGTTTCCACAGCTGCAAGCTCGGCTTCTGTAAGAGAACTTTTTCAGATAATGCTTACGCCAGGGCCACACACCAACCCTACTACTTCAGACTCTCCTGGGATGTGCTGCTAGCATCAGCTCTTCTAAAGCCTCTGCAGGGGAGATTTGATGCACTGTTAAGACTGAGAAGCACAATCATATGATGCTTCACCTGTCCTGGTTTTAAATAGAATCCTGAACTGAAGACCCATGTTTGCTACTAATGAAATTTTTAAAAAATTTGTAATTACAAATTCCCTTCGGAGGGAACTTTCCTTCTGAGGGATTTTTGACATATTTATTCACAGCCATATTTAGAACAATTTCAATGACTCAGTGGTGTGTCATGACCCCAAGTCCTCTTCCTTACGAGACACTCAGGCAGATGGAGGGGGGGGGGAATGCCCCTCAGTCCTGGTGGCAGAAGGAGGATGGATGGAGTTGCGTTGTCTTGGTTACTGCTCTGCTGAGCATCCCTCCTTGTTGCTGAGCACAGGCAGGGGGCCTCACACCAGGCTACAGGTATTCCTGTGACCAGAGTTTGGACCTAAGGGCTGAGATCCATTACCCGGGAAACAGAAGCTGGGTCCAAGTGATTTGAGAAGAATGGGAAAACAACTAAGTGCAATTTCAGAGGGAGGGTGGGTTCTGGGAGCCTGTCCAGAGCCATTGATTTGTGGTCATACAACGGACGCCTGTGAATCAACACAGAGACACACTAGTCGTGTGTGCTCCCTGGGGATTCTGTCGTGACGTGCACAGTGACTGTTTCTGGAGGGAGCATCTAGCACACGTAGAGGAGGCCGGACCCAGAATGTGGAAGGAGCAGGGGCACTCCTCGTTGTTACAAAGCAATGGCATGTCTTTTCCCACATGTCTCACGTGGACATCTGCATTACCTTCCTAAACTGCTTTCCTGAGGTATAATTACGTACCACAAATCACACCCATCACTCCCAGGGCAGTGACGTTTAGCACCTTCACACAGTGGTGCAACCCCCACCACAGTGCAGGTGTGGAACACCGCCAGCGCCACTAAAGGTTCCGCGCACCCGTCAGCAGTCGATCCCCAACAGGACCTGCAGGCCCAGGCATCCTCTCGTCTGATTTCCCTCTCTGTAGATTTGCCCTTTCTGGGCATTTCATATCAACGGACTCCTGCAGGAAGTGGCCTTTTGTGTCTGGGTTGTTTCACTTAGCATAATGCTTTGCAGGCTCACCCACGTGGCAGCAGAAAGCAGAAGTTCATCACTTTTTATCCGTCTATGCTATTCCTCTGTATGGCTACATACAGCATACTTTGTTTACCACTCTCCAGCTGACAGACTTTTAGGCTGCTCCACTATTTGGAAATTAGAAACAGTGCTGCTGTGAAAGACCTGTAAGGACAAGTATTTGTGTGGACATAGGTTTCGCTTCTCATTTCCCAATGATGTCATTTCTCCTTTTGCACGGTGCACAGGCTAGACCCTTCCGGCAGTGTGGAATAGAGGCGGTTGAAGCAGACCTCCTGTCCTTGGTCTGGATCTCAAGCGGCAAGCATTCACTCAGACACTACTGGATGTGACGTGACGAGAGCAGGATGGTTCTCGGGGATGTCCTTCAGCACCACGACGACGATCCCTTCTATCCTGAGCTGGTTGACCGTGTTTATTGATTTAGTTATTGACTTATTTGTCATGAACGGGTCTTGAACTGTGTCAAATGCTTTTTCTTTGTCTGTCAAGGTGACAGGTGGTTTCCGTCCTTCCTTATATCAATACGCTGTTTCCCATAACTGAAGTTGAGTGTTGGTCCAATACTGCAATCCTGGGAAAAATCTTGCACAGCCCTTTGCAAAATATTTCTCCATTTGGTTTCCTGATACTGTGTTGAGGGTGTATGCATCGCTATTCATGATAGATATGGATCTGTAGCTTTCTGGTGATGTCAAGTCTGGCTTTGGTTGTGGGGTAATACTGTGCTCACAGGATGAATTAGGAAAGTTCCCTCCTCCCTCCTGTCTATTCAGGAAGAATCTGTGAAGCATGCATGCTATTTCTTCTTCAAACATTTGATAGATTTCATTGATGAAACCAGGAGTCCCAGGACTTCCCTTTATGGGAAGGTGTTTAAATGAATGGTTCAATATCATTGCTTGCTATAGGTACATTCAGATTTGTTATTTGGCCACTGCATTTAAGCCAACTCCCATCCAGTATTCTCTGGCCGGTTGGTTCCTATGGCTCAGTCTCTGGTCTAGGATTTGACGTGTTGGACATCTCTGCACATCACAGGATTCTGGCTCCTACTCTGTAACTGGGGAGAGTATGCTGTCTAAGAAGTCACCCCCAGACCACCAACACCCAATAGGCAGGTTGGGGATACAGACTTTGAGGTGGGGATGGGGTGGCACTGCTGATATCCTCATTTACAGCCGCCCATGCATCCTCCGGGTGCCCTCTTGCAGTCTGTGGGTAATTCAGCAGTCGGGACTGGCACAGCAAGGACCCAGAGTACCCGGTCCCCTCCCCCGCCATGTCCACTTCATCTACCCTGATCCTCGTCACTCCTCTCATCTCCTAGCAACGCAGCCTCACAGGGGATCCGTGACACACTCGCCACCACATCTAAGGGTGTCAGATCTCCTCTCTGCTTAATGACTCAACTCTCAAAGGCAGGGAGTGGTTATGCAATTCCTCCTCACCTCGCCCATCTGAAAAGCCAGCCTGGCACGGCATGGAGGGGATGTAACATCAACAGTGAAAACCTTCGTGATTGGCTAATTGAGGGACTGTGGATGGTGGGATCGACATGGGTTGGCTGCTGGAGTGAGCCCATCACATCCCACCCTGGGGAACTTGTGCCAGGTGGGGATGACCATCCCTGCCCCAGTGCATTGTGGCTAGCATCAATGACGTACCTTATCCAGACTTGGTGTGCCACCAGCTGTGGATGGACATTGAAGTCACCGGGTCTTCTCACTTCACCCCAGCCTTTATAGAGGGTACAGTTGGGGATGCTCTGTCGGAAATAAACCTGCGCTCATATGGCCTATTAGTCTATGACAAAGGAGCCAAAAACATCCATCAGGCAAAATGCTGTCTTTCAATAAATGGTTATGGGAAAACTGGACCCCCTTCTTACACAACATTCAGAAATCAACAACAACAAGGGAAGATTAAAGACAAAATTGATAGACCTTAAACCATAAAGCTCCTAGAAGAAGACGTAGCCAGGACACTCTTTGACATAGGTCTTAGCAATAGTTTTTTGACATGTCTCCTCAGGCAAGAGCAACAAAAGCAAAAATAATCAAATGGGAGTTCATCAAACTAAAAAGCTTTTACAGCGCAAGGGAAACCATCAACAAAAGAAAAAGGCAACTTGCTGGTGGGAATGCAAACTAGTACAGCCACTATGGAAAACAGTGTGGAGATTTCTTAAAAAACTGGAAATAGAACTGCCATATGACCCAGCAATCCCACTTCTGGGCATACACACTGAGGAAACCAGATCTGAAAGAGACACATGCACCCCAATGTTCATCGCAGCACTGTTTATAATAGCCAGGACATGGAAGCAACCTAGATGCCCATCAGCAGATGAATGGATAAGGAAGCTGTGGTATATATACACCATGGAATATTACTCAGCCATTAAAAAGAATTCATTTGAATCAGTTCTAATGAGATAGATGAAACTGGAGCCCATTATACAGAGTGAAGGAAGCCAGAAAGATAAAGAACATTACAGCATACTAACACATATATATGGAATTTAGAAAGATGGTAATGATAACCCTATATGCAAAACAGAAAAAGAGACACAGAAGTACAGAACAGACTTTTGAACTCTGTGGGAGAAGGTGAGGGTGGGATGTTTCGAAAGAACAGCATGTATATTATCTATGGTGAAACAGATCACCAGCCCAGGTGGGATGCATGAGACAAGTGCTCGGGCCTGGTGCACTGGGAAGAACCAGAGGAATCGGGTGGAGAGGGAGGTGGGAGGGGGGATCGGGATGGGGAATACGTGTAACTCTATGGCTGATTCATATCAATGTATAACAAAACCCACTGAAATGTTGTGAAGTAATTAGCCTCCAACTAATAAAAAATAATAATAATAAAAAAGAAAAAGGCAACTTGCTGAGTGGGAGAAGATATGAGCAAGTGATACACATCCGAAAAAAGATAGATATCCAAAACAGCTAAAGGACTCATAGAATGTATTGGCAATGGGAAAACACCCAAAACTCAATTTTAAGATGGGGCAAAGCAGTGAATAGACATTTCTGCAAAGAAGAGGTACAGATGGCTAATAGACATATGAAGAGATGCTCAACATCTCCTCATCAGGGATTTGAAAATCAAGACCTCAGTGAAGTACTTCCTCATACCTGTCAAGTAGCTATTATAAACAAGACAAGAAGTAAGAAATGTTGGTGAAGATGTAGACAAAAGGAAACCCTCGTGCGGTGTTGGTGGAAATGTATATTGGTGCAGCCGCTATGGAGACAATGAGGGTTTCCTCAAAAACTGAAAACAAGAACTACCATGAGATCCCGCAGTTACACTTCTTGGTGTTTTTTTCAAGAATAGAAGAAACACTTGTCACAAAGATATATGTGCTCCTCTGTCCACTGCAGCGCTATTTACAGCCAAGGGGATCCAAGATATGGAAGGAACCTAAGTGCCCATCGATACATGAGTCAAAAAGGAAGAAATGGTGTACACACACACAGTGGAATATTACTCAGCAAAAAAAAAAGTGAAATCTTGTCAATGTCGACAACATGGATGGACCTAGAGGGTATGATGCCAAGTGAAACTAGGCACACAGAGAAAGACAAATACCACACAGTTTTATTTATATGTGGAACCTCAGAAATAGGTAAGAAGGCATGGGAAACAAGACAGAAATAGAGTCAGAGACACAGAGAACAAACTGGTGGTTACCAGAGGAGGAAAGAGTAGGGAGATGTGTAAAACAGGGAAGGGGTTAGGAGATACAAACTTCCAGTTATAAAATAAGTCAGGGGAATGAAATGTACATACAGGGAATATAGTCAATAATCTTATAATGAATCTGTGTGGCGACACATGGTAACCAAAATTATCATAGCAATTCATTTCATAAAGTTTAAAAATATAGAATCACTTTGTTATGCACTTGAAACAAATATAATATCATATGTCAACTTTGGGCCTCCCCGGTGGCTCAGCAGTAAAGCATCCTCCTGCATTGCTGGAGCTGCAGGAGGCATGGGTTGGATCCCTGGGTCGGGAAGATCCCCTGGAGGAGGGCGTGGCAACCCACTCCAGTATTCTTGCCTGGAGAATCCCATGGACAGAGGAGCCTGGCGGGCTACAGGTATGTGGTCGCAAAGAGTTGGACATGACTGATGTGACTTGGCATGCACGCACGCATGGCAACTGTACTGAAGAAATAAAGAGTGGGGGCTCTGAATGGAGGATGCCAAGGTTTGTGGGTCACTTTTCCTCTGGCGGCCTATATGACTCTGAGCGATCCCCCTGACTTCTCTGTCCTCTGCTTTCTCACCTCATCAATTAGGATTGAAATCTTCCAAAATGATGGGTCTTTGAAGGAGGATTAAATAAGGTGACAGAAAGAAATATATTGAATGTGGTCTGATACCTGGTAAAGGATGAACAACCTTGAAATGCCATGTTCGCCCTGCTAAACATGCCCACACTGACTAAATTCACGCCTCTGAGTTTCAAGAAGAAAAGCTCCCTTGGGAGACAAGTCCTGCAAGATGGGTTGAGCTCTGAAGCTCTCTGATGAGATCACAAGTTCAGACTCCAATAAATATACCTGTTCTCAAGCGCCTCTGTCTGCAGAAGACTCGTGGATTTCTGCAGAAATACAGCTCTGGGGGCTAGCTGAGAGCACAGACTGACTGACAGACAGCAAAATTCATTTTTACTTCTGAAGAATCTCACAGGCACTTGCTGGCTACACCACATTGGCCTCTGACTGTGGGGAGGAAAAGAAGATTTCATCACTCATGTCTCCTGTAATGAAAAGGGAAGCTATTTGTTATTAGGGGAAAGATGTTCGTGAATCACAGATCTGAGAAAGGTGTTATACTCAGAATACATAAGGAAATTTAAAATTGCAAAGGACAAAATGTAGTGAAGGAGGACAGATCCTTGTGACAGGGATTGGGGTGTGGGAGAGGAAACCAAAAAGGGCAGCACTTGGGTGTTTTTGGGGTGACGGACATGGCCTGTGTTCTGGTCGTGATGGTGATCACTGGAATCTCTCTGTGGATCAGAGCCCAGACAACTGCACACGCAAGGACAAGCAGGCCAGGAATTTCCTGGTGGTCCAGTGGTTAAGAACATGTCTGCAATATTGTAAAGCAATTAGCCTCCAACTAATGTAAATAAATTTTAAAAATTAAAAATAAAAAAATAAAAAAAAAGAATGTGCCTGCCATATAAAATGAATGCACAGAAATCCCTTGCACTCCTATAAAATAATAAGGAAAAATCAGAAAGAGTAATTAAGGAAACTATCCCATTCACCACTGCAATGAAAAGAATAAAATACTTAGGAATAAATGTACCAAAAGAAACAAGAGATCTGTATACAGAAAACTATAAAAAAAAAAAACTGATGAAAGAAATCAAAGATGACACAAAGAAATGGAGAAATGTACCATGTTCTTGGATTGGAAGAGTCAGCATAGTGAAAATGACTCTACTACCCAAAGCAATCTGTAGATTCATCACAATCCGGATCGAACTACCAAAGGTATTTTTCACACAACTAGAACAAATAATTTCTCAGTTTGAATGGAAACACTAAAGACTCTGAATACCCAAAGCAATCTTGAGAAAGAAGAATGGACCTGGAGGAATCAACTTTCCTGACTTCAGACTACACTACAGACCATACTACAAAGCTACAGTCATCAAGACAGTCATCAAGACAGTATGGCAGAAAGACAGAAATATAGATCAATGGAACAAAATAGAGAACCCAGAGATAAATCCACACACGTATGAACAGGTTATCTTTGACAAAGGAGGCACAAATATACAATGGCATAAACACAGTCTCTTCAACACGTGATGCTGGGGAAAATGCTCAACTACGTGTAAAAGAATGAAACTGGAACACTTTCTAACACCACACACAAAAATGAACTCAAAATGGATTAAAGATCTAAACGTGAGACCAAAAACTATAAAACTCTTAAGAGGAAACCATAGGCAGAACACTCTCTGACATAAATCACAGCAAGATCCTCTATGGCCCACCTCCCAGAGTAATGGAAATAAAAACACAAATAAACAAAAGAGACCAAATTTAACTTAAATGCTTTCGCACAATGAAGGAAACTGTAAGCAAGGTGAAAAGACAGCCCTCAGAATGGGAGAAAATAACAGCAAATGAAATAGCTGACAAAGAAGGAATCTCCAAAATATACAAGCAGCACATGTGGCTCAATACCAGAAAAACAAACAACCCCACAAAAAGGGGCAGAAGATCTAAACAGACATTTACCCAAAGACATAGAGATGGCTACCAAACACATGAAGAGATGCTCAACATCACTCATTATTAGAAAACTGCAAATTAAAACCACAATGAGGTATCATCTCACACAGGTCAGAATGGCCATCATCAAAAAGTCTATAAACAATAAATGCTGGAGATGGTGTGGGGAAAAGGGAACCTTCTTCCACTGTTGGTGGGAACGCAAACTGATATAGCCACTATGGAGAACAGCGTGGTGATTCCTTAAAACACTGGGAACAGAACTGCCACAGGACCGAGCAATCCCACTGCTGGGCATACACCTCGAGGAAACCAGAAGTGAACAGACACATGTACCCCAATGTTCACAGCAGCACTATTTACAACAGCTACGACATGGAAGGAACCTAGATGTCCATCAGCAGATGAATGGATAAGAAAGTTGTGGTGCATATACACAATGGAATATTACTCAGCTATAAAAAGAATGCATTCAGATCAGTGCGAATGAGGTGGATGAACCTGGAGCCTGTTACACAGAAGTCAGTCAGAAAGAGAAAGACAAATACTCATATTAATGCATATATATGGAATTTAGAAAGACGGTAGCAACGATTCTACATGCAGGGAAGCAAAGGAGACAGAGACGGACAGAACTTACTTTTCGACTCGGGGAGAGAAGGCGACGGTGGGATGATTTGAGAGAAGAGCAGTGAAACATACACATTCCCATATGTAAAACAGATCACCAATGCGAGTTCAATGTATGAAGCAGGGCACCCAAAGCCAGTGCTCTGGGGCAACCCAGAGGGATAGGGTGGGGAGGGAGGTGGGATGGGGGTTCAGGAGGGGAGGACACATGTATACCTGCGGCTGATTCATGTTGATATATGGCAAAAAGCCATCACAATATGGTTTAGTAATTCTTCTCCGATTAAAATAAATTAATGATTAAAAAATAAAACAGAACCCACCTGCCAATGCAACGGGGCAGGCGTTCAGTCCCTAGTCCAGGAAGATTCCACGTGCCACAGGGCAACTAATACTGTGTGTCACAACTACTGAACCCACCTGCTTCGACTACTGAAGCCCTCGAGCCTAGACTCCATTCTCCGCAACAAGAGAAGTCTCTGAAATGAGAAGCACATGCACCGCCACTAAAGGGTAGTCCTCCTTCTCCACAACTAGAGAAAGCCTCGTGCAGGAACAAAGACTCAGTGCAGCCAACAATAAATAGATAAATAATAAGAAAGAAAACCGGGCCAATCTTACTGTGTGTTCATTTGAAAAATCCAATGGTAGATACCGAAGTAGGTGCATCTCTCTAGATTCTTTGAATGATCATATCTTGGGTGAAGCTAACAAAAATTACATCACAGGCTATATTAAAATTTTAGATCAGCTTCCCAGGCACTGCTCTTTTCTAGAGAGCTACATTTCTCAGAGAACTGTTACTTAGGAACTTTAGTATCGGAACTGAGGACTCCACCACATTCAAGGGCAGAAAGCAAAAGACATTAGGAAGACACAGTTCAAGTCCTATGACTTTAAGAGTTGCCTGTGACCACTGGCTAGGATGAACACACATCCCAGAGTCTCTTCACATTTCAGAAACTGAAACCTGTATTTCAACCACTTAGTTCAGTTCTTTAAGGGCACTGCTATCCCCTTAAACAAACACTTTGTGTGAAACACTTGGAAAATGTTGGAAAACCTTTGGAAAATGTTGGAAAACACTTGGAAAATGACCTTAACCCAATTCACTCCCACCCTCTTGTCACATGTCACAAGGAGTCTCTCACGATGATATTTCCTCACCTAGAAAGCCAATTCTCAGATAAAGAAAAGAATTCACACACACACACCTTGTGAAGAAATACTGAGATTTTAGAAACTGACTCACAACTAACCCATGGTTCATCATTCTTTTCTCTCATCTCCCTCCATCCACTCTGAGAAATGAGTATTTGGCCATGCTGTCTGATTTGCCCACCAAGTTGCTCATACCACACACAGGATGTTGTTACAAGTAAGCCTATAAACTTGCCGTTGAAACCAGCCAGCCCTACTTAAGTCGTCTACCTGGGGGAAGGGAGGTGGCTGGGGCAATAAAGTCACCATCTCATTTCCTTCATCACCCTACCCCATTTCATTCCCTGCAGTCACTTGGACCAAACGAATAAAGATCTCGCACCAAATCGCTGCTTAAAGCACCACTGCCTCAAGTTTCCTTCGTTATCTCACGTGGCTTCTGAGCCCAGGGAACAGATTTCACTTGAGATGAGTAAAGCTAGGGAGACAGCCCATTGGCCAGAGATTCTGTTTTGCAGGTGATGTCTCTCAGCATACTCTTTACGACCCCATGGACCAAGACCCGCCAGGCTCCTCTGTCCAGGGGATTCTCCAGGCGAGAATACTGGAGTGGATTGCCATGCCCTCCTCCAGGGAAACTTCCCGACCCAGGGATTGAACCCAGGTGTCCTAATTCCCCTGCACTGCAGACAGATTCTCTACCGCTGAGCCCCCGGGGAAACCCATGACGAACCTAGACCACATATTTAAAAGCAGAGACGTCACTTTGCTGACAAAGGTCTGCAGAGTCAAAACGATGGTTTCTCCAGTAGTTGTATACAGATGTGTGAGTCGGATCATTAGGAAGGCTGAGTGATGCTTTCGAATTGTGGTGCTAGAGAGATGACCTTTTAGAATCCCTCGGACAGTAAGGAGCACAACCCGGCCAATCCTAAAGGAAATGAATACTGAATACTCTGCATACTCACTGGAAGGACTGATGCTGAAGCTGCAATACTTTGGCCACCTAATGAGAATAGCTGACTCATTGGAAAACACCCTAGTGCTGGAAAAGATGGAAGGCAGGAGGAGAAGGGGGAGACAGAGGGTGAGATGGTTAGATAGCATCACCAACACAATGGACATTAATTTGATCAAACTCAGGGAGATAGTGTAGGACAGAGGAGCCTGGCGTGTCATGGGGTCACAGGGGTCGTAAATAGTCGGTAATGGGGTCGTAAATAGTCGGACACGACTGAGCGACTGAACAACCACCACCACCACTTTCCCTTTGAGCTTCCCTAAGGTGCCACCACCCCACTCTCAGCGGGGCTAAGAAGCTTTCTGTGTCTGTCAGTGGTGAAGACTGAGACTTATGTCTTCACACACTCAGCGCCCCCCGCTTAGGGTTGATGGCGGGTCCTTAGAATGCTCATCACTCCCTCCCAGAGCTCAGACCAGGGAGCCTTCTCACAACAGTCATGGAGCACCTACCCTGCTACAGAAATGGGAGTTGGAGCTGTTTACCCCTCTCAATGTGTTTTCTCCCTTTACATTCACTTCCACATTTCTTCCTGAGTCACCGAATCCAACTCTGCTCATCCCCACCTGGTCCCTCTAAGAAGCTGCCCCTGCATCTCTAGCACCACATGCACGGGGTGGGTGCATGTACGCCCTGCGCCATGTATCTTCTTTCCCCTTTCTCTTCTGAAACTGTCGACTCCCAGACATCACAAAAAGCACTCCAGATCTCCCACAAAGGGGTCCATGCTGCTGGGGAGGCTCTGACTCTGATCCACAGCCTGGCTCAAAGCAGGACTGTGTTATAAGCACCACAAGCTGCCCCACTGCATCATGGGAGCCAAAGGAGCAAAGGTCTGAAAGTCCTAACACAGACATTTCCGTGGACGGAACACCAGTGTCTTCCTTGGGACCTGTGAGCTGTTTTCTGGTTTGGGCCTATGGCGTCACTGACCTTTCTCACAACGCTTGCAGGCTTAGCTAGCCTTCCATCAGGACCTCTCTACTCCCCACAGCCCCCCACCTGCTGTACCAAAGATATCACTTCTGACTTCAGTGCGCCGATTGGGTTTTCACCAGGCAGGGATACAAACACAACTTTTTCATGCTGAAACCTCAAGATACCTGAGGAGAATGAGTCTTCAGAAAGTCCATTTTTCAATTATAACAGAAAAACTGCATATGTAACAATGAAGATACAACAAATTAGAATACTAATAAAATGTTATTTAGAACTTATCTAGAAAATCACACTTCAGAGAAAACAACTTAGTATGTGGTCTGTTGCCTTCCAGGTTTTGTTCTCTGCATTTAAGAAAATTACGAGATGGGGGAGGAAATGTCTTCTTGATACTGTATCTGTTGCTCTGTCTATGTATCATTATATTATACTATGGTTATGCTACTTTCCATAATGATGAGGGTGCTCCACTAATGTTGGTCAGAGGAAACACTGTTGAGACCTCGGTATGGACTAGTAATGGTTCTCTGTGATGTGTTCATGTTGATATGACACCCCATGGTCTTTCACGCACTTAGCAGACACTGTGTCCAATCCATACACAGATCCATAGTAATGTTTCAGGAGGATTGACATGTAGATCTGCCCTTTGATCCAGAGTACACCAGACACTGCACTGTATTCCAGATTGCGGTCAGATGCCACACCTGGCTGTTTCTCTCTGGCCTGGGCACCAACCTGACTCAGCTCTTGCCAGCTAGGTGACTTTGTGCAGATGCATTCACCCATTAACATCTACATGTCTCTGCTCCTCAGCTGACGAAAGGGATGATAGCATTACAGATGCTTACCTCAGAGTGCTGCTATGAGTACTCAAAGACTTCATTATGCGTATATGTACAGAGAGCTACACACGGTGCAGAAGGGGAGCTCTTCTTCTTGCGTCTCTTCACTTCTGTTTCCGCTTGTACTAGCAGCCCCCCGTCCCTGCCCCCACGCGTTCACCTCCCCCACCCCTACTCTGCTCTCTCTCCCCTGTGCCCCTGTCCTCAGAGTCTCCATCCCAAAACACAGCTGAACATCTTACGATTTACCCCAGAAAATACCCATACCATCACCCTTGGAATAAACAATCATGAACATTAGCAGAAAAAATAAGAAACACAATAAACGGGCAATGTAAAAACTACAGAAGAAATAAAGCATTACTGATGAACGTCTGACTGCTAATATTTTCATATCTTCATTAGATTCAGATCTTCAGAATTTGATATACGAGAATTAGATTTGATAAACAATGCCAGAAAAGGTAATGCAATGTGGTTCCTTAAATAAGACCTAACAAATTGGGGGCACATGGTGTGTTCATGGGTTGAGAAATTCAATATAATTAGGATGTCAGTAGTCCCCATACACATCCATCAATTTCATACAATTCCAGTCAGAAATTCCAGCAGGACTTTATTGTACATAGAGACTAATTGATGATAAAATTTCTGTGGTAAGGCAAATGATCTAGAATAGATAATGATTCTGAAATGCAACATTGGAGGAGTAACACTAACCTGAAATTTACTTTGCATCTTCAACCAAAAGTTGTAAGCAACCATGTGTCTATGAAGGGATGAATGGATACAGAAAACGTGGTGACAGCAGTCAGAATGGCCACCATCAAAAAGTCTACAAACAACAAATGCTGGTTAGGGTGTGGAGGAAGGGCAACCCTCTTACACAGTGGATGGGAATGCAAACTGGTATAGCCACTATGGAGAACAGTGTGGGATTCCTTTAAAAACTGGGAATAGACCTGCCATGTGACCCAGCAATCCCACTGCTGGGCATAAACCCTGGGGAAACCAGAAGTGAAACAGACACAGGGACCCCAATGTTCACCGCAGCACTGTTTACAATAGCTAGGACATGGAAGCAACCTAGATACCCACTGGCACACGAACGGAGAAGGACATATACATGTGGTACATATACAATGGAATATTACTCAAGTATAAAAAGGAACACATTTGAGTCAGGTCTAATGAGGTGGATGAACCTGGAGCCTATGATACAAAGTGAAGTATGTCAGAAAGAGAATGAGAAATACTGTATATTAACACTTACATATGGAATTTAGAAAGACGGTACCAATGACCGTACATGCAGGGCAGCAAAAGAGACAGTGTTAAGCTCCATGCATGAAGCAGGGCACTCAAAGCCGGTACTCTGCAACAACCCAGAGGGATAGGGTGGGGAGGGAGGTGGGAGGGGGGTTCAGGATGGGGGCACACATGAAGCCCTAAGGCCAATTCATGTTGATGTATGACAAAAACATCACAATATTGTAAAGGAATTATCGTCCAATTAAAATAAATTTGAAAAGAGAAAATCTGAGATATACAATGGAATATTATTCAGTCACAAAGAAGAATATTCTGCCTTTTGCAACAACATGAATAGACTTCAAAGGCTTTATGCTAAGTGAAATAAGTGAAAGAGAGAAAGACATATATTGTATGTTCTCACTTATATGCAGAACCTAAAAAAGTCAAACTTACAGAAATTTCCAAGACTTTAGGATGGTGGTTCCAGGGCCAGCACAAAATGTTGAATACAGGGTACAAACGTCCAGGTATGAGATGAATAATTTGCGTGGATCCAATGTATAGCATGATGAGTATAATTTACAAAACTGTGTAATACAGTGAAAGCTAAGGGGGTAGATCTGAGGTGTTATTTCCTCAACAATTTTTTAAAAGGATTATGTGAGGGGATAGAGTGCCAACCCTGCTGTGGGAATCGTTTTGCCAAATATATGTGTATCAAATCATCACATTGGCATCTTAAACTTACAGGTTATATGTCAATAATACCTCAAAAAAGGTGGAAAAAATAAGAGAGTCCTAAGTGTGTCTGGTGGGAGAGCCCTCAAGCTGTATTCTGTGTCCCTCTGACGTCTCCACATCATTCTTGAACTTTGCCTTGTTACTGACATGACAAGGTGAACCAGGATCATTTCCTTTCCTTCCTCAGCCTGGGAACCCATCATTTAGTGGAGAAAGGTGTTCAGAAGCTAGGATCTGGGGACTGGTGTAACTGTGGCCATTGGAATGTTGCTGTTTTCAGTAACTTGGGAATATATGTGTGTACACAATCACACACACATACACATAGACACACATCTATAGTTATGTATCAGTCTAGCCACATATGCACACCTATCGAATACAAGAAGTTTGTGTGGAGACCTTTAATTCCAGTAGAATTCCTGAGAATTTGTTCTAGTTTACTTCCTTTCTATACTGGAAATTCCCTTTTCCAAAAATGAAAGACGTGGCTCTCAGCATTCTTATGTATTTGGTGAATAGTTGATGAGTTGATGAATCCCAATGCATGTAAGTGATCCCTCCTCCACAAAAGGGTCCTCCTCACAATCTATGCAGAACCATCCCTTGTCCTTGACTTCCACACCTCACTCAACCTTGCATCCATGAAGCAGTTAGCCTCCTTCCCACCCAAACCCCAGGGATATCCTTCTTTCCACCTTGGGCTCTGACTTTCCAGGCAGGGATGGCCCTTTACACATACACATGCCTTGCCTGGCAACACCTAACGGCTTTAGGACTGACTTGCTCAGGCACAAAAAAGGGAAGGGAAAGAAAGGTTGGGACAGGAAAAGGTGACTATGTCCTAATAGAGTCAGCCAATCAACGTGAACTGGGCCAAACCCAAGCAATGTGATGAAGCCAGTCTTTCTGCTTTTTTTTTCTCAATGTCCTCCAACTTCCCTTCCTGCCTCTGTCCTTTGCCCCAGTTCCTGTTTCCTTCTTAAGTCCTGCCCTCCATCAAGAGTACCAATGTTACGAGGCATGATTCC
This sequence comes from Cervus elaphus, assembly GCF_910594005.1. Taxonomy (NCBI): domain Eukaryota; kingdom Metazoa; phylum Chordata; class Mammalia; order Artiodactyla; family Cervidae; genus Cervus; species Cervus elaphus. Next base: position 122,300,837 of record NC_057848.1, on the reverse strand, counting down.
CACATTATAAGTGATCTCTGCTGCTTGGCTGACATTCAGTGTGATATCCCTGCAGCTGGGACACTCATACTCTCTCTCTTTCTCATGATGGACCAGAAGGTTTCACTCCTAATTTCAGGGATAGGAAGGAGAGAAGGTGCAGGGCACACGTTGGAGCCTTTAGTCCTTCATCTGTGAAATGCGGATAATCACAAATTGTGAGAGAAAGAGACAGCAGCAACGAGACCACTTTCGATGAGTGCTACATGCGAAACCCTGTACATCACAGGACTCCTTGACATTCAGGAGCGCGCCAAGTAGATTTCCGTGCCAGGACAGTTGCATTTGTTGCTCCTTCTACCTGGAATGCTCTTCCATTAGATAACCCCATAGCCTGCTCCCTCACTTCCTCCAGATCTCTGCTTACATGCCATCTTTCAAGGAGACTTTCCCTCCTTACCTTGAATAAAATGATAACATCATACCTACATACACCCTTTCCCCTGATCTAGCATTATCTTTTTTCATAGTGTCTGCCATCCTTTATTTATTTACTGACCACCAAGTCTTTCAAAGGGGAGACTTGGTTAGTTCTGTCCTGTCACAAACTCCTCCAACAGTGCTCAGGTATATGGCAGGTGCTCAGAAAACATTTGCTGAAGGATAGTTTGGAGCCAGGCAACACACATTGCTAACATGCACAGGTACCCTCCAAGACACGCACTGGCCCCACAGTAATAATTATGAACAACCTGAGATTCCAGGAGGCAACTGATACACTCAACAACACACAGTCACCATGTCAGGTTCCAGGCCTCAGAATCATATCTGCCAGCTTCCAAACCCTAAATCCTGGACAGAGAACTCACAGCCAAGAATATAAGAGGTTTTATTTCTGACAGAGAAACTCCAGACAGCTCAGATTGATACCCAGAGACACCAAAAAGAGCTCACTGAATCTCTGCACAGACAGCACACAACTTGTCTCAGACCCTCAAACACAACTGAGACCATCACCATAAACGCTGTGACAAAGACCCTCCAAACAGGCCAAAGTCTTCAAGACAGAAACAAATGAGAACTGCACAGATACTTCACACCATGGAGACTGACGCCCAAACCACTCAACACTTACCAAACTAATGCAAAAACCCTAAACGGAAAGAGAACCTTTAATAACTCAAGAACATCATACGACCTTCAGATAAAGTGCCCAAATGGAAAACCTGCACCCTGTGCACAGATCCCCAAGCAGCTGAGACTTCGCACCTTTAGACAAACCCATCCTTAAAGCAGCTCAGAGACATCACAACTTGGGACCAGAATCAAAAACTCAGAGGTCTCACAATCTCAGGTGCACACGCCTACAAAGGGATCTCACACCCAGGGACTGAAAGGCCAGAAAGCTCCAAAAATGCACACCCCGGAATACAGGCACACACATCCTAGGGGCTTTGTACTATGGCTCACAAAATCCACTCAGATCAAATATCCCATCACTCAGGACTCTGCCCAAAGGCTCAAGGAGATCAAATGTACCCAAACAGCACCTGTGTTGACACACGTAGCGATACTCGAGCCGAGGCTCCCTGGCACAGGTTAGTCTCCAGGGAGAGACAGCTAACTCAGAGACCTCTCCCTGGACATGAATTGCATGCATTTCTGCGAATATCCGTGCGCTGCCACACAATCCAGACTGAGCGAGAGCTAAACAAGACCGAAACGCCGTCACCATGCACAGCCAGCGACTGCGCCAAACCTCGCCACTAACCAGGGCAGCTGTTCGACCCCTTCGGGAAAAGCAAACAACTCGGAGAAAAACTGTATGCTCTAAAAAGCCGCGAATGGCAACATGCCTCTCGTCCTCAGGTCCAGTTCTGCCATCCCAGTGTCTGTAACTGCCAGCCAGCCAACAGGAACTGGGCCGGAGACGAAGCAGGGCGGGACTCGCGGGACTTCCGGCGCCAATTCGCGCCCCGGAAGAGCTCATTCCTGCGACCTCGCGGTGACCAATCAATGCCCAGAACGCTCCCTGACGCCAGACCCCAAACTGGCAGCCCAGCTCGCTCCGTAGCCGTCCCCCCTTGGATGTAACCATGTAGAAACGAAGGGGTGGAATTGGAAAAGAGACGAGGACAGCTGCAGCTTAATACCGGTGTCCACTCGGACTCAGATGCAGCCGGAAGCCGGAATGGAGCGAATGGGGATGGAGACAGTGGTGCCATGCGTGCCTCCGCTAGGAACTCTGGTCGATGCCCGAGGCGGGGTAAAGGTACTCTCTGTGTTGTCATTGGCCCTCTCGAATGGTACCTTCCAGAGTGGGTGGTTCTACCGCTACCCCTCAGTGCTACATTCTAGGACCCTACTGTTTCATCTGGCGCGCCCCTTGGTGGTGAGCCTGGGGAACAGCCGATGTAGATGCCGGTGGCCCGTTAGAGGGTGGATGATCCTCCAAGGGTGGAAAGGCAACGTGAGGATGAAAACCCCGCCGATTGCTGCAATCTTGGACTCAGAAAAATGTCTCCATAAACTGAAGATTACTTCTCTGTAGTGGCCACTATCGTAAGAGGAAGCATGGAAATCATTTTCTGTGTGCTGGGCATTGTTCTTGTTTGTGCTTTCCTGTTTAATACAGAATAGGTCTCAATGGGGAAAGCCAGCCACAGTCCCCCAGCGGGCAGGGGAGAGAAATCTTCGGACTGGGATCTGAAGGTCTGCAGTGGGGAAGGCCTCTGTCGTTGACTCCGAGTAATATGTGAGAAGGACAACAGGACATTCCATTCTGTTAGGAAAGGGGTCAACTCCGAGGGGAGCCAAGGATAGTGCATAGGTGAGATAAAGACCATGGGTTTGTCACCATCTTGTCACCCCTGAATATGTTTTCTAGCAGAATCCTCAGCCTGTCTAGCTATGCCTCTCTCAACAAGTTTAAATTTGCTTATTCATTCCGACTTTCATCCATCCTCTCCACAGTTTCTGTCAAGCAGAACTCTGTGTGTTAGGAAAGAGAAAATCAACCTTGGTTTCATGGAACTTTCATTGTGTTGGGGTCATACAGCCCCAAAAGATAAGTAATTTATCGGGTGTTCATAACTGCTGTGGTTAACATTAAACCGGGATAGTGAAATAGAGAGAGGGGATGATATCTAGAAAGAGTGGCCAGGGAAGTTCCTTCTAAGATTGTGACATTTGAGCAAAAGCCTAGAGGAAATGCTTGTCTGGGAGAAAAGTGTCCCAGACAGATTTAAGGCCAGTGGAAAAGCTGGGGAGTGGAATTCAGTGTAGTGTGTATGAAAAGAATGTGGAGAGCTATGTGACTGTCACAGCATGATGGAGGGAGAGCCAGGAGTGGTGATGAGGGCGGGTCCCCTAGGGCCTTCTGTCCATAGCGGGGACTATGACTTGAGCCCAGGAGGGTTCTTACCAGAGAAGCCCCCAGGGTTCTTTCAGAGGCCCAGATCACTCAATGATTGTTGAGGAATTCTAGATTCATCCCGGGAAAACCACAGACCCTCTGCAGTTGAACATACCTTTCCTAGAATCCCCTACACTCAAGTGGAATCCCCCCTACTGCTCCCAGTGGACATCCATGTTGATTGATGATACCCTCAGGAGAGACAGAGGAAGGACCCTCGCGGTATGAGTGAGGTCACAGTCAGTCTCGTAAAGGCAAACAGGGAGGATGTAACAGGCACAGAGATGGCAGGGAGAAAGACACAGATAGAACATTGGACAGGGACAGAGAGACTATCTCTGGCAGCAAAGGATCCCCAATTAGCACCCACCTGTGGGCCCCCAGCCCTGCTACTGGATGAGGTACTATCTCTACAGGAGAAAAGCAGCTGCTCCCCCTCCCCGCCCTGCCCCCCACCAGGGACTGTCTCTAGGAAATGACTCAGCTGCCCATGGCCTGAGTCTCAATCATGCTCCCTTGGCACACATCAGGGTCCTCTGCCCTGATCAAGACATGGAGATGATCCAGTCATGGGGAGGCTCATGCTGTACACAGGGTCCCTCACAAGCTGTCCAGCCTGACTGCCCTCCTGCTGACCTCAGTGCCAATGAATGCTTTAGTGGGGGAAAGAGAGGCAGGGATCGCTGCATTTGTGATGGAGCCTCATGCAACTTGGTGAATGTGAGGTTTCTCCCCACCTGCTTGGAGGCTCACCTCTGTATTTTCCACCACCACATCCCCAGGGAATGTGCAGATTACATTCAATACATCAGGTAAGCAGCTGGGCATGTGATGGGGAGACACAGAGGCATATCCTGACAGTGAGACAGTCACGGGGTCCTTGTGGCCCTGTGCCAATGCCCCCCTCGCCCACTACATGGCCGGGGTTCTGCTGAGTCTTCCCTGCCTCCTCCAAGGAGCCCAAGCCTGCATCCAGTTCCTCCTGTCCTTATGAGCCGAGACCTTCCATCTGCACTGAGCCTTGGGCTCCCATCTACCAATGGTGGCCACTTTGTCATGGGTTAGGCAGATTGTCTGAGTGAGTGTGTGTACACAGATTTTTCACAGGGCCCCTATCAAGGGTGGTAGTCTTGTCAGGAAATATTGTTCTTCCCAGTATTATTACTGTGGGCTCCTGTGTACTGCACATGACTTGCCCTCCCTGAGGATGGGGCTACAAGATTTTATCTCTGTAGGGAGGCATGGTAGAAATCGTAGCAAATGTGGTATCATAGGTCTACTTCTAAGACCCATGAGAGTGGGGTCCATCCAGCCTTCCTCTTAAGACCACTCTCATATGCAGATACATGAACAACTCAGAAACCCAACCCTCTGGACAAAACCCTCCCAAATAGTTCAGAGACTTCATGTCTGGGACACAGATCCATGAACATTTCAGAGAGCATTCATCCTGGACAGCACCCCAAAACACCTCAAATATGTCACACCTAAGGACACAGACCCTAACCATCTTAGACAATTCCAACTCTCAGTTCAATTCAGTCCTTCAGTAGTGTCCGACTCTTTGAGAGCCCATGGACTGCAGCATTCCAGGCCTCCCTGTTCATCACCAACTCCCAGTTTATGCAAACTCATATCCATTGAGTCAGTGATGTCATCCAACTATCTCATCCTCTGTTGTCCACTTCTCCTCCTGCCTTCAATCTTTCCCAGCATCAGGGTCTTTTCAAAACGGTGAGTTCTTCGCATCAGGTGGCCAAAGTATTGGAGTTTCAGTTTTAGCATCAGTCCTTCCAATGAATATTCAGGACTGATTTCCTTTAGGATGGACTGGTTGGATCTCCTTGCAGTCCAAGGGACTCTCAAGAGTCTTCTCCAACACCACAGTTTGAAAGGATCAATTCTACGGCACTCAACTCTCTTTATAGTCCAGCTCTCACATGCATACATGACTACTGGGAAAACCATAGCCTTGACTAGATGGACCTTTGCTGGCAAAGTAATGTCTCTGCTTTTTAATATGCAGTCTAGGTTGGTCGTAATTTTTCTTCCAAGGAGGAAGCGTATTTTAATTTCATGGCTGCAGTCACCATCTACTTTTTGTGACTTTGGAGCCCCCCAAAATAAAGTCTGTCACTGTTTCCCCATCTATTTGCCATGAAGTGATGGGGCCAGATACCATTATCATAGTTTTCTGAATGTTGAGTTTTAAGCCAACTTTCCCACTCTCCTCTTTCACTTTGTTCAAAGGATCCTTTAGTTTGTCGTCAGTTTCTCCCATAAGGGTGGTATCATCTGCATATCTGAGGTTATTGATATTTCTCCTGACAATATTGATTCCAGCTTGTGTTTCATCTAGCCCAGCGTGTCTCATGATATACTCTGCATCAAAGTTAAATAAGCAGGGTGACAACATACAGCCTTGAGTTACATCTTTTCCTATTGGGAACCAGTCTGTTGTTCCATGTCCAGTTCTGGCTGTTGCTTGCTGACCTGCATACCCATTTTTCAAGAGGCACGTCAGGTGATCTGGTATTCCCATCTCTTTCAGAATTTTCCAGAGTTTGTTGTGGTCCACACAGTCAAAGGCTTTGGCATAGTCATTAAAGCAGAAGGAGATGTTTTTCTGGAACTCTTTTGCTTTTTATATGATCCAGCGGATGTTGGCAATTTGACCTCTGGTTCCTCTGCCTTTTCTAAATCTACCTTGAACATCTGGCCACTGGTAAATTCAGATCCTTAAGACAAACAGCATTACTCACAGCCAGTACTACAAGTGTTAAGTTGTAACCACTCTGGTTGCTGACCTAAAGTGCATTCTGAAGGAATTTAGGGTGAAAAACAGTATGAGGCACTCTGTGCTTTGTACAGGTTTGCCTTTATTTATTTACCGATACCTCAGGAAAAGTTTCAGTGACCCTAGATTCTTGCATCTTCCACACACGGAAAAGCATGAAAGTAATGAACTTGTGACATCTGATCTCTGTGTTTCACAGCACTCTTTAACCAATGTGCACGCCTGACTGCGTGTACTTCCTAGGCAACAATCGTACTGACTTCTCCGCTACCCCCTCCAAGCAGTTTCCTCAGAGCCAAAGGAGGAGCTGTGTCCTGGGTTGTAGCTCCCAGAAGACTCCAAATCCAACTTAAACTCACAACTCTCCTGTTATATGCTTTTCTTTAAGTAGACACTACTCTAGATAACAGCTCTTCTTTAGCTCAGAGGCTTCACCCCTCTCCACCAGAGCCTACAGCCTGCACCCTGGGACACAGAACCCCACATCTTTCCGTCTGGGCTGCTGTGTTGGCATTTGCACTGAGTCTCTGTTCAGTCAACCCCAAGGGACAGAGGCCTCCAGTCCTGCAGTCCCTGCAGTCTGCATTCACCAGCATGTCATCCTGAGGAAGGCAGATTCATCCCAGGGGTGAGGATTGCCTGAGAGCTGAGGAGTTCTGAAATTGATTTCCCATGTCTGGGTCCTCAGAATGGACTTAACCCACCCTGGTCACCTCTGGGTGTGTCGACTTTGTATCCTGCCCCACGGGAGGTTCAGAGTGAATCCCAGATCCACAGAACGAGCCCGAGGGACCTTGTCCTCTCTGTCATGTCTCATCACACACAGTGGGCAACTGAATTCTAGAGATAGGAAAGGTCTTCCCCTCACTGTGCCTATGACAGCTCCCTTACATCCCTCTAGTCATCTGTCGTTTTCCAGAGTCCCTCTCCTGGTGACAGCTGCCACAAATCCTCTCTATCCCCAAATCCCCACCCTCTCCCCTCACCTTCCACCAGGCCTCCCTCCCACTCCAGGAGCCTCTTTAGCCCCTCTCTAGCCCTGCTCACAGGGCCTCTGTTACATCCTCACCCCATCTGTGGCCTCTCACCCAGCACCTACACTGCCTCAGACGATCCCCTGAGGACGTTGCCTGCTCCCTGCATTCTGCAGGACACCTCTCTCCTGCCCACACACAGGTGTCTGTCTTAATGTCCTGGTGAGGGCTGAACTGAAAATCTCTCTAGGATCCAGAGAAAGTTCAGACCCGGTCCAGGCATTCAAGGCACTTCCCTCAGGGCTGGGGCAAAAGGGAGGGCGTCTCTGAGAGAAAGAGCTGGACTCAAGGTCCTGCAGGGGTGACAGGGTTTTCTTCAAGTGAGATGGTACCTTAGAAGTACTTAGACACTGCAACTCAGAGCAATGATTGCCTAAAACTCAGAGGTGCGCCCACGGATGCCAGCTGACTCCTAGAGTGACCTCACTAAAGCAGCCACTGACTGGGGAAGCATCTCCAGCCTGTTTACTGGGCAGTGAACACTCCTGGAGACTGGGTTCCACTGGTCCTCCAGTGCTCAGGCCCAAGACCCCCACTGTGAACTCTTGCCCATCAACCTCAGCACCTGACTGTGTGAGCCCTGGCCTGATATGGGGTCTCTGTCCCTGTTCCCCGTGACAGCCTGAGCCTGTGTTTTCCACATGGGCTCCCCAGAGTGGTCTGGGATTCCTTGCCTCCGAATCCCCACAACCAATCACTGCTGCTTGTGTATTCAAGGCTGCAGGGAGTGGGCATGACCAAAATGGGCCTGGAGCGTCCTCCTGGACATCTGAGAAAGGGGACTCCCCTCAGTCCAGGTTTGAGGCCTGGGTCGCCAGGATAGCATCCTCCCCATCTGTGTCAAAGGCTGCGGTTGGTCACCCTGGGCAGTGGTGGACGGTTTGTCCTTCCATCCACAGTAGTTGCATTGTTACCAAATGGAACCCTCTCCCCTGTAGTACCTTCTACTTCCAGTGGTTGTGCTTCCCATCTCTGCAGCCACAATGGTGTGTTTGTCTCTCACCTCACCCTCCAACACCCCCAGGAGGTGAGACGCCCATGGGGAGCCATTTTTCACTCAGTCTTGTTGGTCCTGGGTGGGATCCGACTATTTGCATTTCTAACAGTGCTCAGCCTCCCTCCTACACAACTCTGGTTTCATTTGCTGTTATTTTCTCCCTTTCTGAGGGCTGTCTTTTCACCTTGCTTAGAGTTTCCTTCATTGTGCAAAAGCATTTAAGTTAAATTTGATCCCTTTTGTTTATTGTGTTTTTAGTTCCATTACTCTGGGAGGTGGGCCATAGAGGATCTTGCTGTGATTTATGTCAGAGAGTGTTTTGCCTGTGGTTTCATCTTAAGAGTTTTATAGTTTTTGGTCTTACATTTAGATCTTTAATCCATTTTGAGTTTATTTTGGTGTGTGGTGTTAGAAAGTGTTCCAGTGTCATTCTTTTACATGTAGTTGAGCATTTTCCCCAGCATCACGTGTTGAAGAGATTTGTTTACGCCATTGTATATGAACTTGGGTTTCCTTTTCTCTTCATCCTCACCAACATTTCTTACTTGTCTTGTTGATAATAGCTACTTGACAGGTATGAGGAAGTACTTCAGTGAGGTCTTGATTTTCTAATCCCTGATGAGGAGATGTTGAACATCTCTTCATATGTCTATTAGCCATCTGTATCTCTTCTTTGCAGAAATGTCTATTCACTGCTATTCCTGTTGGGGATCGACTGCTGATGGGTACACGGAACCTTTCTGTGGGGCTGGCGGTGTTCCACACCTGCACTGTGGTGGGGGTTGCACCACTGTGTGAAGGTGCTAAAAGTCACTGCCCTGGGAGTGATGGGTGTGATTTGTGGTACGTAATTATACCTCAGGAAAGCAGTTTAGGAAGGTAATGCAGATGTCCACGTGAGACATGTGGGAAGAGACATGCCATTGCTTTTGTCACAACGAGGAGTACCCCTGCTCCTTCCACGTTCTGGGTCCGGCCTCCTCCACGAGTGCTAGATACTCCCTCCAGAGACAGTCACTGTGCACGTCAGGACAGAATCCCCAGGGAGCACACATGTCGAGTGTGTCTCTGTTGTTACGTACAGGCGCCCTTTGTGTGACCACAAGTCAATAGCTCTGGACAGGCTCCCAGAACCCACCCTGCATCCTAAATTCCACTTGGTTGTTTTCCCATTCTTCTCAAATCACTTGGACCCAGCTTCCGTTTCCCTGGTAACGGATGTCAGCCCTTAGCTCCAACCTCTGGTCACAGGAATACCTGTTGCCTGGTGTGAGGGCCCCTGCCTGAGCTCAGCAACCCAGGAGGGATGCTCAGCAGAGCAGTAACCAAGACAACGGAACTTGATCCATCCTCCTTCTGCCACCAGGACTGAGGTGCGTTCCCTCCCCTCCATCTGCCTGAGTGTCTGGTAAGGAAGGGGACTTGGAGGCATGACACACCACTGAGTCATTGAAATTGTTCTAAATATGGCTGTGAATAAATATGTCAAAAATCCTTCAGAAGGGAATTTACCTCAGAAGGCAATTTGTAATTACAAATTTTTTAAAACTTTCATTTGTAGCAAACATGGCTTATCAGTTCAGGATTCTATTTAAAACCAGGACAGGTGAAGCATCATGTGATTGTGCTTCTCAATCTTAACAGTGCATCAAATCTCCCCTGCAGAGGCTTTAGAAGAGCTGATGCTAGCAGCACATCCCAGGAGAGTCTGAAGTAGTAGGGTTGGTGTGTGGCCCTGGCGTAAGCATTATCTGAAAAAGTTCTCTTACGGAAGCCGAGCTTGCAGCTGTGGAAACAGAACCCATTCTTACTGGAAGAAATCGAACATCGAAAACTTCCAACGCTGTATAAGCAAAGCAGGCTTTCATCATGACCCGCTATGCTTGACAGCCATCTTAGGCTGAAGAAAGGGATAACTTGCCCAAATAAATACTTGTTTGAAAACTAATCTTGTGCTTGCTCTGCTGGGTGTTCCTGAATCCAAAGTTTTACAGTTAAAACCCTGCTGTTGTTAGTGAAACTCAGTTTTTTTACTTCTTGTCAGGATCCCTTGTGCCTAGTTAGTTGAATACATTTCTGAAACACTGTGGAGATTACTTCATTGGACAGATCAAAAGAGTGCTTCAAAAAAAGAGTAAAGATGGCTGAGAATTGTAGCTGTTGATGTTGATGTGGAAGGATCGGCTGTCAGCGTATCTGCTGCCTGGGCTCACTTGCCGTTTTAAACTGTTTCCTGTGTTATCAAATTAACTCCCATGCTCAGATGAAGACCAAATAAGAACAGGATGTTTATTGGGAAAAATACAGTTAAGCAATCCCCTGTTTGATGCACACCCTTTTAAGACCCACCTCTCGAAGCGTTCTACTTTAGGAATCTCTTCTGGATATTCTTTGGCATGTTCCCCAATGATGGGCTTACACTGCTGTGTCCTGACTCACCGTCCTGTTAAAGACAGGGCTTTCAACCTCTCAGGTGGATTACAGTGGCCAGGTTCTCTCGGAGATCCAAAGGAGGGTGATGGCCTGTACTCAGGACACCTTCAGAGTGTGTCTGTAGGAACAGGGCCTCTGAGAGGAACGGATCCCCACCTGTGGCAACAGGAATATCTCGGGTCAGCCTTTTCCAGAGCAGCTCCAGGGATGTCATGGCTCGGTGAAGATCACACCCAGCAGCATGTCCGGGATTGTGGTTGAAGGAACTGGGTGGATGGCCGTGCCCATCCATGCGACACCCCAGGGAACATTGGGTTGGGGCTACTAGCAGGTCTGCAGGGCTTATGGGACATCTGAGTGCAGACAGCCCATACATCTCAGTCTGTGGGGGAAGTGGGGCCCAGTTGGGACGTCTTAGGTAGATCTGGTGATAGGAAAAGCCATCAGCATACAGAGGGATAACGGATGAAAACAAGCCAGATGGTTAAAAGCTCTGGGGGGTGCCGTGGTCACCCAAGGGTTATGTAAAGAACGGAAGAGCACAGGGCAGAGGTGGGAAACCAGAGGAAAGCAAAACCAAGATTTAGGAGGGGGTTAAAGTAAATGGACAGACAAGGAGTCTTAGAAGTAATGGACTGAGAGGGAGGAGGAAAGCCAGGATGCGCTTCTGTCAGAGACTCTGACCAAGGAAAGTGTTTTTGAAGACGGAATGTGTGTGTGGCCAATACACCACGGGGTACTACAGTTTGGCCCACGGAGGTCTTGGGATACATTAGCAAGGGGATGTTCTGTGGATGGGTAGTCAGAGGAGGAATCAAGAGGTAACCAGATAAGGATGCTCCTGGAGTCTGTACTTTCAAGAAGCATGGCTTGAAAGGAATCAAAGACGCAGCGTATTGGAAGTAGAGGTCTGTGTGCTTGCAGGGTATGCTATTTTCTGTTCTCCAAACCAAAGAGACCAGGATGCCAGTTCCAAAAGAATCATCAGGACTGTTGACTAGAAGACAGAATGGAGAATTGGAATGATCTTCACAGGTGAGTATTCACGTTGCGGTCAAGGGAGAGTGGTGGTTTCAAAGCAGCATTGGAGTTCCAGGAAGACCTTCCTCTCCCTCTTAGCCCCACTGTACCTCTGTGACCCATGGTCACAGGAAGATCAGGGTGGTGGTGGGGACATGGGTTGCTGAGATGACAGTCTCAATGTATGCGCCTCAGATTCCATGGACACTTTAGTGTATTTGTTCTCCCTGGATGATCTGATCTTCCTCATGAATGTTCACCCTTCATACTGGTTAGTAACCAGAAAACTCCTACTGAAGTTACTTCTAACATGGAAAGTGTGGTTGCATGCAACCTACTGAATATCCATAGATACAAATGCTCAGTCTATTGTGGTGAAAATGCTCTCTACTTCTTTCAGCCATGGAGCAGGGGTATGTGTCACTTACAAGGCTTGCGGTAATGTGGGAGGGGTATTCTATACCGCGGCATACCTTTGTTCCTCACAGTGGCCTCAGCGGTCCCTGAGGGAAAGATGACTGTCCTCTCCTGGCTCCAGCTGTTGATGCTGACCTGCACCGCCCGTGGGTTGGGGTGGTGAAACTTGCATTTCTGTCTCCCTCCTCTTGCTGTGGATCCAATGCTCCCTGGCTGACTGAGCCTCAGCCACTCTGCTGGCATCTGCAGACCCCTCTGAATCTGGGTCTCATCGTCCAGCCCATCCCTGGGCAGGGATGTCCACTCCTCAGCCTCAATTGCAAGGTCTCCTAGCCCATTGCCTGCTTAGGTTTCGTCTGGATTCTGTCCCTTTCCACATTTCTCCCTCAGTTGATTCAGAGCCCTCCCTTGGATCTCACCTGCAGCAAAACAGGCACCAAGATCAGCTCCAGAAAACGAAATTCCTAAATGACAGCCACCCATCTGCCCAAAGACAACATTGGGTCATTGCGCAGTGTGCGCCCTGTGAGTCCCAAGTGTGAATGGGGTGGAATCCTCCTTTCCCTGGTCTTCCTCTTCATTTCTTGTCACACCTCCCTGTCTGAACCCTCTCACCTCTGCCTGCCACTGCTTCTGTGGGCCGTTCCCCACTGTGAGTGGGATGCTCTTTTCTTTGGCTTGTCTTTCATTTGACCCAAGACTTCCCATACAATATCCAGGTCAAAGTGGGCATAGGCCAGAGTGGCCCGCCTGCTCCACGTCATCGGAGAGCTCGGCCACGAAGAGCCAGGAGGAAATGGGCCCTCGGCCCAGACACCCCTGGGGGCAGCGCTCTGGTCACCCGCGGTGGGGAGTGGGAACGCAGCTGCGCCCGGGGAAAACCCGGCCTAAGCTGTGGTGAAGGGCTGGCTGCCGGCAGAGGGCCTGGGAGGCCAGCCAAGCCTGCACCTGGAGCTTGTACCCTACAAAACACTCACTGCCTCTCTTCTGCCTGCTCAGACCCAGGCCTGAGAGGCAGGCATAGGCGGGGTGGGCCTCTCCAGCCGGAGGCTCTCCTGCATGTGCAGGAGGGGGTTCCCCATCGCTCTAGTCAGCCCAGCCACGACCCAGGTCTCTGCAGGGCTCTTGAGGCCCCGCAGGGATGTCTCACTGGCCCCAACACCCAGCGCCACTGACACGGCCACGGTCCGTCTTGCCGATCTGAACCATCCTTCCTCCTGGCCACACGCTGGCACAGCCCCCCGCCGGTGACGGTGCCTGGGCCTCCTTTCCTGTGGCCCTTTTCTCCCAAGAGCCTTCACTTTACATTCTCCCTGGGCCGTGGAGGGGAGGGGTGCAGGTGACCCCGGGGCCGGGTGGGGGCGAGGAGGCATAGTCATTGCTCGGCAGCAGCTGGCACATGACCCCCACCCATCCCCGTGCCCACCCCAAGGCCCACACTCACTCCTTGGTTTGGGGCCACTCTCCTGCCCTTCCTTCTCCACGGCCTGCTGGACCCACCAGCCTGTTTACATCCTTCCCACGGGGCTCTTGTGCAGAGCGGCAGGAGGGAACGCTTGTCCAGTGAGAAGACGCTTCCTACGCCAAGACGTGTGAGGGCCAGGAGATTTCCCGAGGGCAGAGGTGGTCTCCGACCATCCTAAGTGGTTTTGAGAGACTGAGATGCTCACAGAGATCCTGCCAGATTCCACGGTCAAGTTGCCCTATGGGTTATCCTGGGCTGGCCGCCAGCGCCTCGGGCCACCCTGCCCACAGGAAACCAGCCCCTCGGGAAGTGCGGGGTGGGACTCTGAACATTACGCATGAACGGCTGTGGCCGGGAGGAACATTACGCATGAACAGCTGTGGCCGGGAGGTTCCCTTCCGTCTCCCCTGTCCCTCCAAGGCCTCTTACCCTGAGACAAGGCTCCCGGTGGGGATCCTCTAGCGTCTGCCCGGCTGTCTCCTCAGGCTCACCACCCATCCATCCCTGACCTGTAGATTTAGTCTGTAACAGCGGCTGTGGGCACAGAGCATGGTGGTCATTTATAAAAGCCTTGTCGTACTTTGTGGGGTTTTTTTTTTTATTGTTATTATTATTATTTAACTGCTGCTTGTCTGTCTGAAGTCTGTGGCCACAGGGGAGCGGGCTGGCGTCTGAGCCGTTTAGGGGAGCTGCCTCGGGCTGGGAGGGGGTAGTGGGCCGGCTGGAACACCGCGGTTTTCCTCGGGGACGAGAGCAGGCGGGTACCTCCTGGAGATGGACAGGCGGAGAGGACGGGGCCCTCCGAAGGGTCCTGAGCCCGAGTGGAAGAAGGACTCTGACATCCGTGCTCAGGGCGCGCGCCCACAGCGGAGGCGACTGTGATGTGTGAGTGGACGAGCTGAGGGCTTGTCCAGTTAAGGAAGCCCCTGACCTCCACGAGAGCAGGGCCCTGCTGGGATCGTTGGGTTAGAAGCGCCCCTGACGGGCGCTGGGCGGAAGCACCTGGCCAGTGACCCTCGGCGAGGCTGCACCGGCGGCCCTTGGCGGGTGCACGCGGACCACCTCGCTGACGTGCTCGCTGCCCCTCCTGGGCCCCGGGGGCTCTGCCATCTGCTGTCCCTGCTGGGCGGCCCCCGCGGCCTTAGGTAACACTTCCTGAGTGACTGCCTTCTGAGTCCTGGGGACAGGCCTCTCTCTCTCCCCCTCTTTCCTCTTTTGAATCCAAACAGCACATCCTGAGGCTGACAACCGGCGACAGCGCTGTCGCCCGCTGACAGGGCTGAGGCCCGGCGGCCCCCGGAGGGGGCGGCCTTGGTGGGGGGACCCCCGCTGCCCCAGGGCCAGGCCGGCCCCTCTGGGCTTCCAGGGAAGCTCCATCGGTTTTCAAAGACATCAAACCACCCCCCCCCCTCCCGTGGGGCCTCCTGTCAGGGCCAGACCAGGGAAGGCTATTTGCTATTCTGGCGGACTGTTGTAATTTAAATGATTGTTTTAATAAAAATTCTCAACTGTTAAAAAAAATAAAATAAAACAAAGTGGGCATAGGGTAGAATGTGTACCTTCTCAAGTACAGTTAGGATACTTTGGTGTCACATAAGCCCCACACCCCTGAAATATAAAAACAGGGATAAAGAACACAAGAGTCAAAGATGCCAGAGATGTTGGCTAAGATGAGCACTGAAGAGTGTCTGCGGGATCAGGAAGAATGGATTTCAATGATGGACTTGGCAAGGCCAGTTACAGTGGAGTGACTGGGACAAAAGCTTCATGGAAGGGGGCTGAATAAAGAATACCTCAGCAGAATTTGAAGCAGTTTTGTTTTGAAGGGCAACGGGTGATGTGCCAGTAGCTGCAGAATAGGGTGGTAGAAGAGGATGGGTTTCCCTCTTTTTTGTGGAATGCTGCGATGTAGAGGGAGCAGGTCCTGGTTCAGGCGAGAGGGGTGATAACTGTAGGTTGGAAGTCCCTGGGAAGGTGCAAGGCATGGGATCCCGGCAGAGGTGAGGGGCTGGGTGCAGTCAGGAGCACTCGGGCAGATGGGCAGCAGACTGCCAGGGCAGAAACATGCACTTTGGGATTGGGAGACTTGAGAAATCCCACGGGATTGCTTCTTTCTTCTCCACGAACTATTTTCGGTTGGGGCTGGTGGTCATTAGGATCGAGAAAGGTTACTACTGTGTAGTGTAGTAGTGTAGGTAGGTGAGAGTGAAAAGAACAGTAGTTCTACTCTGGCCACGGGTTTAAGATAAGACACTTCTGTAAAGTTTGTAAAGCTGGGTGCTCAACGCTCAGGTGCTCAGACACAGGCAGGGAGTGAGTAGTCAGGAGTGTGCAAGGAGCACAAGAGGTTTGTTTGTGGGGGACAACTTCCAACCCTGGCTCAGCGGATCGGATCAGGGCGGGGCCTGGCGGATGGTAATGGAAGGACGTGTGGTAGTGGAGGTGAGGGTTTCCAGGATGTTCTGGTATCCGTGCACTGGCACTAGAGCTAGGGAGCTGGAGGACAGGACATCATGTTGAGGGGGATGAGAGGGAAGAAGGCTAGAAACAGCAGACCATGAGGGGCGCGGTCTTTCCTGATGCCCGGGGCCGGGGTCGGTGGCGGGGAGACCGTGGGCAGGGGGATGCTCGGGTAGGGAGGAGGGGAACATCGACGAGGACGGAGAGTCTCCGGGGTGACCGTGGGAGCCTCGTGGGCACTGAGGACGATCAGAAGAGTGAGGGCTGAGAGAACAGTGAGTATACCACGGGAGGAACGCGTTCACAGGGCTAGGGTGGGCGGAAGGGGAAACACAGGGGACTTGTACGGGTTCCGCACTTGTGGGGCTTCGGCAGTGGGAGACAGGACCCGGACATACACGGTCAGGTTCTTCAGTGAAGACTTTGAAACCGGGTCCAGGAGAAAACTTCCAACCAACCCCGGCCAGGACACTGGCACCGGCCTCACTGGGTTGTTCCGCGCATGCCCAGAACCAGCCAATGGGGGCGCAGCACCGCCCACCAAGCCCCGGATTTCTGAGACTCCCTGACTTCCTGCCCCTGTTTCCTTGGTTCCGCGAACCGCTGAAGTCCGCGGTCCACGGGTGGTTTGGCCGGGCCCCTTCGAGAGGTTGCCTTCCTTTCTCTGGTCCTGATGGGAATCCCCCTTAACTTCCGCATCCACGGTGTCCAGTCCTCTCCTCGAATACCCAAGAAAAACGTTGGCTTTTCTTCCGGGCTTGTGGCGTTTTGGTTTCTGTGGTCGGCAGGTGGCAGTGTTGCTCCAAGTGTCACCATCCCGTTTCTCCCCCGCCCTTCGCGGTTGAAAAAAATGCCAGGAACCCTTTTGCCAGAAGAAGGAGCACATTGTTTTCTCTGCTTGAGCATGTTCGCGGGTTCAGACTGCATCTGAGCCCTTCAGAGAGCCCTTTGTGAAAACTTTGAACAAAGCCATTGACACTGAAAATTACAATAAAATAATATAAGCTGATATATTGAATAATGGTGGAGAGAGTGAGCTCCCTTGTCCCTCTTCTGATCCTAGAGGAAATGTAGTATTTAAATAGAACTTTATTATGACACTGAGTTTCGACTTGAAAATGTTTACGTGACGTGGAAATGAAAGTTGCTCAGTCCTGTCAGATTCTTTAAGACCCCTTGGACAATAGAAGGGGAAAGACTAGAGCTCTCTTAAAGAAAATTAAAGATACCAAGGGAACATTTCATGCAAAGATGGACTTGATAAAGGACAGGAATGGTAGGGCCCTAACAGAAGCAGAAGATGTTAAGAAGAGGTGGCAGGACTACACAGAAGAACTGTACAAAAAAGATCTTCACGATCTAGATAATCATGACGGTGTGATCACTCACCTAGAGCCAGACATCCTGGAATGTGAAGTCAAGTGGGCCTTAGGAAGCATCACTATGAACAAAGCTAGTGGAGGTGATGCAATGCCAGTTGAGCTATTTCAAACCCTGAAAGACGATGCTGTGAAAGTGCTGCACTCAATATGCCAGCAAATTTGGAAAACTCACCAGTGGCCACAGAGCTGGAAAAGGTCAGTTTTCATTCCAATCGCAAAGAAAGACAAGACCAAAAATGCTCAAACTACCACACAATTACACTCATCTCACACGCTAGTAAAGTGATGCTTAAAATTCTCCAAGCCATGGTTACGTGAACCGTGAACTTCTAGATGTTCAAGCTGGTTTTAGAAAAGGCAGAGGAACCAGAGATCAAATTGCCAACATCCGCTGGATATTCGAAAAAGCAAGAGCATTCCAAAAATAAAATCTCTCTCTACTTTATTGACTATGCCAAAGCCCTTGACTGTGTGGATCACAATAAACTGTGGAAAATTCTGAAAGAGATGGGAATACCAGGCCACCTTACCTGCCTCTTGAGAAACCTGTATGCAGTGCAGGAAGCAACAGTTAGAACTGGTCATGAAGAGCAGACTGCTTCCAAATAGGAAAAGGAATACGACAAGGCTGTATATTTTCACCCTGCTTATTTAACTTATAGGCAGAGTACATCATGAGAAATGCTGGGCCGGATGAAGCACAAACTGGAATCAAGATTGCCGGGAGAAATACCAATAATCTCAGATATGCAGATGACACCACCCTTATGGCAGAAAGTGAAGAAGAACTAAAGAGCCTCTTGGTGAAAGTGAAAGAGGAGAGTGAAAAAGTTGGCTTAAAGCTCACCCTTCAGAAAACTAAGATCATGGCATCTGGGCCCATCACTTCATGGCAAATAGATGGGGAAACAGTGGAAACAGTGGCCGATTTTATTTTGGGGGGGGGGTCTCGAAAATGACTGCCGTTGGTGATTGCAGCCATGCAATTAAAAGACGCTTACTCCTTGGAAGGAGACTTATGACCAAACTAGACTGCATGTTAAAAAGCAGAGACATTACATTGTCAACAAAGGTCCATCTAGTCAAGGCTATGGTTTCTCCAGTGGTCATGTATGGATGTGAGAGTTGGACTAGAAAGAAAGCTGAGCACTGAAAAATTGATGCTTTTGAACTGTGGTGTTGGAGAAGACTCTTGAGAGTCCCTTGGACTGCAAGGAGATCCAACCAGTCCCATCCTAAAGTGGATCAGTCCTGCGTGTTCACTGGAAGGACTGATGTTGTAGCTGAAACTCCAATATTTTGGCCATCTGATGCGAAGAGCTGGCTCACTGGAAAAGGCCCTGATGCTGGGAAAGATTGAGGGCAGGAGGAGAAGGGGACGACAGAGCATAAGATGGTTGGATGGCATCACCAACTCGATGGACATGGGCTTGGGTGCACTCCGGGAGTTGGTGATGGACAGGGAGGCCTGGCATGCTGCGGTTCCTGGGGTTGCAAAGAGTCAGACACGACTGAACGACTGAGCTGAACTAGACTGTGTAGGCTGCCCGGCTCCACTGCCCATGGGATTTTCCATTCAAGAACATTGGAGTGGGTTGCCATTTCCTTCTCCAGCGGATCTTCTGAACCCAGGGATTGAACCTGGGTGTCCTGCATTGCAGGCTGACTCCTTACTATCTGAGCCTCCTACAATAATAACATGACAGGGACAAGTGCCAAGCTAAGATCCTGCTGGCTCATTGATGCTGGACACCACCCAAGAAGCAGGTGGTATTACTGCCCTCATTTTTTGCCTTTGGGAACTGTAACCCACAGAAGAAGGGTCAGCTGTCCTGGTTCTCCGGGTTCCTCCAAGAGTGTCCCTCCGTCCAGGTCTCGATTCTGTCAGATTGTAGTCTGCACACTGGTTTGCAGGATGCTTTCCTATCCCCAATAGGGGAAGGAAATAAAATAATGGGAATGAGGGTAAAGTCAAAGTGTAGTCGCTCAGCCCTGTCTGACTCTTTGAGACGCCCTGGACTGTAGCCCGCCAGGCTCCTCTGTCCATGGGGATTCTCCAGGCAAGAAGAGTGGAGTGGGTTGCCTTTCCCTACTCCAGCGGATCTTCCCGATCCAGGTATTGACCCTGGGTCTCACAGGGATTGAACTGAGGTCTCCCGCATTGCTGGCAGATTCTTTACCATTGGAGCCGCCAGGGAAGCCCAAATGAATGTAAAATAGCCTGAAACTTTAAAAAATGTATAATAACATGGTTATTACAATAAGATGCTAAATGAAAACGGAGAGGACCACATAGAAAACGATTCATCCACTGTATCAGTATTGTGACACAACGCAATGATAAAGTAAAGCACCTGGGACAAATCAGGTACTTTTCATTGGGTCTACAGATGCATATTGAGAACAGACTGCTGGTCATTTCTTGGTTGATACTGCAAATCTGGTGTGAGGAAAACACAGCAAAAGATATAGCACCTGTCCTTAAACAGTTCTATTATATTTTCCCTTCAGGTAGGGGAATCAGAGATGAGAAATTTAGCTCTGGGGACTAGCTGACAACACAGACTGACAGACAGCAGAATTCATGTTCACTTCTGAAGACTCTCACGGGCACTTGCTGGCTACACAACATTGGGCTCTGAGTGTGGGGAGGAAAAGAAGTTTTCCTCAGTCCCATCTCCTGCAATGAAAAGACTCTCAAGAGTCTTCTCCAACACCACAGTTGAAAAGCATCAATACTTTGGCGCTCAGCTTTCTTTATCATGTCTGTACATGACTACTGGGAAAACCGTAGCTTTGACTTGACAGGCCTTTGTTGGCAAAACAATGCCTCTGCTTTTTAATATGCTTTCTAGGTTGGTCATAACTTTTCTCCCAGTAGACTTTAAGGGAATTGTATTACCCAGCATAACGGGGTTGTGGGCGGGGGGCAGTTTCTTCATGCAATCAGTTGAAAAGCTTAAGAGCATGGACGGAAGCTTCCTGTGCATGAAACAGGTTAGCCTCAAGAATACAGCCTGAGGAACTTTGCATGAGGCTCAAAGTTGCTGGCCTGTTCTGCAGATTTGGGCCTCTAGACTGCAACCTGGATTTCCAGCCAGCTGACTGATATCTAAGGATATCAGAACTGTCAGCACCCACGAGCCCATGATCCAATTCCCTAAAATAAGTCTCTCTCTATTGGCTGTGTTTCTCTGGAGAAGCCTGACTAATACACCCCCAATAGGGCACATCTTTCTCAATCCAATCCAAAGACTTTGACTGAGTCACTGTATCATCCCACACCAGATGCTGTGCATTAAAGAAGCTGATAGATAGAGGATACAGCCATTGGAGGGCCTTCCACCTGGCAGGTCATGGGTGCTAGGTGTTTTATATCTGTTATCTCCACTAGGTCTCCCAATAAACCTCACCAACAGGTAGAGTTATTGCCATTTTACAGATAAGGAATTTGAGGCTGAAGGAGAGTGACTGGGCTGGTAGGGCCTGCACTGGAACCCAGCTTGAGTGTAAACTGTGAACTGTGGGATGGAGGGAGGTGACATGGGGAGAGGAGTTTGGGCACAGGTCGCAGAGAGTTTCTATGCCAGAGGGGAGCAGGGAAACATCACACCCTTGTTATCAGTCCTGGGCATCCCCTTGCCATAGGAGCAGCCCCAATCCATCTGAAGCGAAAATTACCAGGAACAGCATCATGCACGCAAAAGAAGTCCGTGAGTGGTTTCCAGGTGGGAGAGGTGTAACAGAGAAGCCAGCCTCCTGGTGAGGGTTCATCTAGCTGTGAGGGAAAAGCTCGAGGACTGTGGCTGGAAGGAAGGAGCCTCTAGGGCTGGACACAGATGTCTAATGTGACCCTGAAGTGCTTTGTGAAGCTTGAAGGTAAGGCCTGACCTGTAATCTGCCCTGTGGCAACTCAGTAGTTGTTACACCAGGGAAGGTGCCAGCACATCTCTAATAACCCCATTCCATACTCACAAAAACAGCCTGCACAGATCAGGTCTTTATTCAGAATTATTCACCCATTTTCAGGTGAGGCTAGTATCGCACAGTGAGCCAATTTAATTTCTTAAGATGTGATGACAGCAAGTGGGAGAACTGGGTGCAAGGAAGGTTGTGAAGAATCAGAGGTAGTGTCCATACCCACACACTGTATTGTTTCCTCATAAAAGGGAGAAAAGGAAGAAAAGAAAAGGAGAAAATGAGGGAAAAAGAATAAAAGGAGACCCATGATGCTTACTGTATTGCAGCATCTACCCTGGACTGTGAGTAAAGGGAAAACTTCTCAAAGATGCTAATCAGAAAGGTAACTGACAATCACACAACATGGGGTCAGGAGACAGGACAGGCTCAGGCACAGTGTACATGTACACGGAGAGCAGTGAGAGGAGAAACGAGGGCACGGGGGAGGGCAAGGCGCAGAAGTAGCTATGGGAGCAAGAGGAAGACGAGGAGAGCAGAGTTGACAGAGCTCCTGTGGGCTTGCCCAAGGACGCTGATCAGCACCTTCAAACCGTCCATCTTGCGGATGGCAGCCTGAGTGGAAGTTCCACCTCTCACCCGTGAAATAAAGTAGCCCGGCTCTCCGAACTGGATTCATCCCACAAGTATCCCCCCAGCGCCCACCTGGTCATCAATGCCCTCAGCACAGTGCTGAAAGCAGCCATAGCCTAGGACAGAACTCAGTCTCAGGAGGTAAAGGACTGTCCGAGATATAGAATAAAGGGGAAGCCAAGTGGGAAGAGACGGACACTAGACACTCCTGTCCGAGTGGGGATAGAAGACAGGATGTCCCACACCCGCTCGAAGGAACAGAAATGTGAGCCTAGAATTTTCAGGGTTCACTCACTGGCAATTCAGTTGAGAAACAGCTGCTATGATGGTGATGCAGTAGGAAGGGGAAAGGCGAGTGTTGCTCTGCTACAATAAGGTTCTGGACAATGTGGGAATAAAAGACAGGAACAGCCCTGGACCTATGTAAACTGAGCCGAGAGGTTTGCTCTAGCCACTGTCTCCTGTGTGCTGTTTGCAGCAAACAAATCGACAGCGTATCAACAGCGGCACTGCTCTGTGTACCTCACCTTGCCATCACTCATAAGATGGTGATCGTGTTCTGAGCACCCGTGGGTCCCAGACTCCCAGACAGGTGCTTTCCAGACTTTGTGAGGACAGGAATGTTTCATGCAGCAAAAGGGTCCTCAAGGAGCTCACCGTGGGGTGGGCAGGGAGCCAGACTGAAGAGCATGGTGAAACAAGTGTGATGAGAGCCTTGGCCTCAGGAGCCAGCAGAGGCCGGGATCAGAGGGTCAGGAATGGGCTTACCTGGGGGTGGCATAGCATATAATATTGTCCACATTTGCAGACATGGGAACCGAGGATCAGAGAGGGTCAGCATCTTACTCAAGGTCACACTGCTTGGTAGTGGTGCTGACCATTTCTCACCTGTGTGGGTGAAAATGTGCAGGTTTCTGCACTATTCATTATACCACTCTCTCTCTCTCTCAATGTTGTCACCTGTTTTAGCTCACAATCACCACGTTACACATTCCCTTGGCTCTATGTCCTCACTTATTAGATAAATAATCTGCTGAGCAAAGTATAGATTTCCTGTTAGCACATCCAGTCTGTCCACTTTATAAACAAAATTTCCTTGCAGGGCACATTGGCCCCACCCATTCTGATGGTTTACACTGAGTCTGTATTGCACCCATATGCAGGTAAAGAAAATGGATCACTGGGATCTGTAGTTTTACTTACCTATTTCACAGAATCTCAAGCATAATTTGAAATGTAGCCAATATTCAATTAAAAACAGTAGAACAACCTCTTTCCTAAAATGACCACTCATGAAAGAGTTCATTCAATATCAGTACTTTCTAGACAGGAGACTAAACCCCTGGCAAAGGGAGTTGTGGAAATTCATTTCCTTAAGATATGGAAATCCTTTTTTAAAAAATACATTTTCACTATTGCTCGTTCACTGAGAGACTTAAGCAAGCAAAGCCACTTCACTTTTCTGTTTGTGACAAAACAAACAAGCAAAGCAACCCTAACACACAGGTGCATAGACTTATGTAATACATCCAATAAAGGTATGTCAAATATAAGGCAATTGTATTGGACATACAGGGGCTTCCCTTGTGGCTCAGTGGTAAAGAATTCACCTGCTAATGCAGGAGACTGGGGTTTGATCCCTGGGTCATGAAGATCCCATGGGAAATCCCATGGACAGAGAAACCTGGTGGGTACAGTCCATGGGATCACAAAAGAATGGGACACGACTTGGGGACTAATCAACAACAATCGAAATACAAATGGAAACCCCTCACTAATCATATATCCAAATTTCTGACCACAGCAGAGGTCTACTGTCCAGGATCAGCTGTACTCCAGGAAACCAGACAACCAAAGATACCTTCCTTTTTAAATTACTATACACTGCCACTGGACGATTCAGGAGATAAAAGTTTTCAAACACATTGCACACCAAGGCAGGACTCAAGGAGACTATTAAAAGGATGTACTTATGCCTATGTCACATCAAGATCTAACTCACACACTCTTGAGAAAGAACACCTGTGATGATTTCAATATGGGAAACATTTCCCCTGAAAGTACTTCATTATTTTGTCTCACTTTGTGACGTGGGACAGGAGGCATGGAGGAAGGTGATGCCAAGGAAAGAGCCTACTTCTGAACCTGGTGAACACCGATTTGAGCCCAGTTATCCTGTTCATCGACTGATGTCCACAGGATGTTTCGATATTGTTTTAAAAATGCCAATCGGCAAGGAGAGAAAGAGAAATACGTCACATATAGACTGTCCATTCTGTTCATGGGGTTCTCAAGTACGTCAAGGCTGTATATTGTCATCCTGCTTATTTAACTTACATGCAGAGTACCTCATGCGAAATGCTGGGCCAGATGAAGCACAAGCTGGATTCAAGATTAATGGGAGAAATATCAATAACTCCCGATATGCAGATGACACCACCCTTGTGGCAGAAAGCGAACAACTAAAGAGCCTCTTGATGAAAGTGAAAGAGGAGAGTGAAAAAGTTGGCTTAAAACAACATTCAGAAAACTAGGATCACGGCATCCGGACCCATCACTTCATGGCAAATAGACGGGGAAACAATGGAAACAGTGAGAGACTTTATTTTTTGGACTTCAAAATCACTGCAGATGGTGACTGCAGCCATGAAATTAAAAGACGATTTCTCCTCAAAAGAAAAGCTATGACAAACTTAGACCACTTTTAAAAAGCAGAGACATTACTTTACCAACAAAGGTCCATCTAGTCAAAGCTTTGGTTTTTCCAGTAGTCATGTATGGATGTGAGAGGTGGACTATAAAGAAAGCTGAGTGTGGAAGAACTGATGCTTTTGAACTGTGGTGTTGGAGAAGACTCTAGAGAGCCACTTGGACTTCAGGGAGATCCAACCAGTCCATTCTAGAACAAATCAGTCCTGAATATTCATTGGAAGGACTGATGCTGAAGCTGAAACTCCAATACTTTGGCCACCTGATGAGAAGAACCGGCTCATTGGAAAAGTCCCTGATGCTGGGAAAGACTGAAGGTGGGAGGAGAAGGGGACAACAGAGGGTGAGATGGATGGATGGCAGCACCTACTCAATGGACATGAGTTTGAGTAGGATCCCTGAGTTGGTGATGGTCAGGGCAGCCTGGTGTGCTGCAGTCCATGGGGTCGAACAGTCGGACACGACTGAGTGACTGAACTAACTGAAGACTGTCCAACCGCCATCTGATACTGAAGAGGTGGGGCATCTGCAGAAAATAACTGTCCTGAGAGAACACGGATCCCACTTGGCTAAAGAGGATTCTGGTCCTGTGACACGAAAGCACACCTAGTGGGTCCTAGAGAGATCGATGTCTCCCTCTGCGTCTGTCCCTCTCTCTACCCCTGGCTCTCACACCTTCTTTCTCAGGATCAGGTTCTCAAAAGCAGGACGCCAATGCAGTGGCTCCCATCCTCAGCCCATGCGAGAAGCTGGGAGTGGGCGGGGCTCGGCCTCCCATCCTTCGTGCTTGTGGAATAGAATGGTAAAGACCACCGAGAGGAGTCCTCCAGCGTCCTATAGAGCCTACCCGGCCTTCAGCGGAGAGGAGTCTGCGGGCCTGGTCTTAACGTCACAAAGATGGGACATTTACCCCTCCCCTCCTTATAGAAGGACCTTCCTGCGTATTCCCTGCGTTGTAGTGGATTGAGAGGGAGCCTGGAATGGCCTGAAGCAAAGTAGGTTCCTCCCCGGGGACGGCGGCAGTAGGGCGGGGGTGATTCGGAGAAGAGGAGTTAGTGCCCGGCCCTCTCCACCGCTTGCCCAGAGCGCATCTCCCAGCAGCTTGGAGGCTAGGAGGGACCATCGCTGCCAGAGTCGCAGGAAGAGTTTCCTTCCACACAGACGACAGCTGGTGATGGTCGGCTCTTGGGGTTGGAAGGCGGGGGCTTCTCCCTGATTGCCTGGTAATTTGTGTTGTCGCCTGTCAACGTGAGGAGCAGCTCCTGTTAGTTGAATGTTTTTCTCCCAATTGTTACTAGTAACACCCTAGGAAAGAGTAAAAGCAAACTAATAGAGACACTGACTGTATTTCTACCGATTGCAATTGGGAGATCACCACAGACCTGATGATCAGACTGTCAGCAAGGTGGTTTTGCATTGTACTTCATTCCACAGAGAGTAGTAGAGAAGTTCCCGTGGGGACCTTTGCAGGTGGGAAAACATTTAGGGGGAATCTCGTCGACAAAAGAGGAAATGATGATCTTTGTGACTAACTGGTTTCAGGAGAACTGACTTTTAATCTCCGTTCCTAGTCATGAGACAGAAAACAAGGATTTGGATGGTCTGTGTCTGCCCTTTAATGACAAGGAGGAGGGGCTGTACTTGACCTGGTAGTAGGTAAACCCAGGAGTCACTGGATACTTTGGACAAGTCTTACCGAAGTCCAACGGGGAAGGGTGGCGCTTTGCATTAAGTCATTTTGGGGACACGAAAGTCTGCAGAGATTTCTTCTCTGTGGCTTGGATTAACAGTTCAGGCGAAGTTGAACTTTGTCAGCACGGTAAATATGAGCATCTTTCATGACAGTCCCAGTAGATAAGTATAAAAGCAGAGAGGTTTGAACAGCCCCCACCTTTTAAAATTGGATTATAATTGCTTTAAATATAAGTTTTGCTGTAGGACAAGGGTGAATCAGCTATAAGTATATACATATATCCCCTCCCTCTTGAACCTCTCTTCCACCCCCCAACCCCACCCCTCTAGGTCATTACAGAGTACCAAACTAAGCTTCCTGTGCTATACAGAAGCTTGCCACTAGCTATCTATTTCACACATGGGAATCTGTATATTTCAGTGCCACTCTCTCAATTCAATCCATCCTCTCCTTGCCTGCTCTGTCCATAGTTCTCTTGTCCATGTCTGAGACTCTCATCTTGCTCTGCAGATAGGTTCATCAGTACCGTTTTTCTAAATTTCATATATATGTGTTGATGTATGATTTTTTTCCTCTTTCTGATTTATTTCACCCTGTATAACAGGCTCTATTTCATCCAATTCACTAGAAATGACTCAAATTCATTCCCTTTTATAACTGATTAATATTCCATTGTATACATGTGCCACAACATCTTTATCCATTCATTGACAGACATCTGCATTTCTTCCATATAGTGGATATAGTAGACAGTGGTGCAAGGAACATTTGGGTACATGTGTCTTTCTGAATTATAGTTTTCTCAGGGCGTATGCCCAATAGTCTGATTTCTGGGTCATATGGTAGTTTTATGGGCTTCCCTGGTAGCTCAGCTGGTATCCAATACATGTGCAGTGTGGGAGAACCCAGTTCAAATCCTCGGTCGGGAAGATCCACTGGAGAAGGGACAGGCTAGCCACTCAAGTATTTATGGGCTTCCCTGGTGGCTCAGACAATAACAGATCTGCCTGCAATGCAGGAGACCGGTTTTGATCCCTGGGTTGGGAAGATCCCCTGGAGAAGGGCATGACAACCCACCTCGGTATTCTTGCCTGGGGAATCCCCATGGGCAGAGTAGCCTGGTGGGCCACTGTCCATGGGGTTGCAAAGAGTCGGACACAACTGAGCAAGTAAGCACGGCAGAGCACGTGGTGGTTTTATTCCCAGTTTTTAGAGACATCTCCACACTGGTCTCCATAGTGGCTGTATCAGTTTTCATTCTCACAAACAGTATAGGAGGATTCCCGTTTCTCCACATCCACTCCAGCATCGTGTGTAGACCTCTGATGCTGACCATTGTGACCGCTGTGACAAGGTACCTACTTGTGGTTCTGATTTGCATTTCTCTCCTGAATAGCGAGGTTGAGCATCTTTTCATGTCTTTGTTGACAGGTTCCGTTTTGACTCTGGAAGTAATTGACACCTGAACATCACTCTATAGTTCTCAAAAGTTTGTTGTTGTTGTTGTTGTTTTTGGTAATCTAAATGCAGGCAGCAAAAAGGAGTCATTATCACAGAATAGGATCATCGTCTTCAATTGAGGAAACTGAGTCACAGAGAGTGTCAGTAACTTGCCCAAGGTTGCAGAAGGAATAAGTGGTGGGACCTTGATTCCAATCTAGGTTATCTGTGGCTTCATCAGTTCCCAGCTCGGCACCACACAGTGATGGTTTCCAGATCCACACATCAGGCTCAGCACTCTCTTCCTGACTACAGACTTACCTAGTCAACTGACAGGTCTGCATGGAGACTGCACTCATCAGGTGCTAGGCACCTTCTGGGACACTGGAGATGCCTTCATAGGGAAGAGAAGTGTAAGACACAGTGGGTCCCACAGGCCTCTACCCACCCCCTGGAGGGAGTGAGGAGCTACAGGAGGAAGACTGGAGGTTCTAAAGGGGGCTGTTTCTCTGAGAGACAGGTTGATGGACTGCCGATCTGCATGCATGTGACAAGAAACACTTTTCCTTGGAGTTTATTATTTTTTACGGTTGACAATACATACCACATGATGAAAATACACAAAGCAGATATGTAAAACCAAGCAGATATATGGATAAGTAGATACATTCCCATTTTACTGACAATACCTGACAAGAAGACAGCACTTCTTTGTAAAAGGGGAACATTCTCCTAGACTAAAGCAATGAAATAGGAAATGAGTCTTTTTCTTAATTATCAGTCTCATTCTCCCTATCACAGATGAGGCATCATGGGCACAGAGAAGTTAGGTCAGCTCCCCCAAGTTGTTCTGATAGTACGTGTTTGAGTCCCACAGGCAAGGAATATTCAACATGTCTAAACTGCGCCCATCTCCCCGACTCCCCACACAGCTGCACCTCCTTTACTGTTACCTGACTCAGTGCAAGGCAGCTTTCTCCCCAGCTGCTTAGGCCAGAGATGCTGAAAGCCATCCTTGCCTGCTGCCTCTCTCTCACCACACTCTCAGTCATCAAGCCTCACCTCTCTGCCCCCTCAGTCTAAGTAAGATTCTGTTCCTTCTCTCCGTCAGCACAGTGAGTTCCCTAGGCCAGGTCACCCTCGTCTCTCTCCTTGATAAGCACCAGCAATCCTGATGCTTTCCAACACATGGTCTGTCCTGCTGCCTGAGGAAGGGAAGCTTTCTTCAGTGCAATCTGGGCATACCACCCCTGTTCAAAACTCTGCAGGGCTGCCTGCTGCTCTTAGGATACTGTCCAGCCTCCTGGACTAGGCGCAGCAGGTCTGGTCTGCCCCCAAATGCCTGATCTTCACCAGACCCCCTGCTTCTGCTCCATGTCCTACTTGATATTCCAGCCACACAGACCCCTCTGGTCATCAGCTGGCCAGTGTGCTCACTTGTACTCCCGAGGCCACCCCCCGCCCCGTCTCGCCCCCTCCCCACCCACCGATTTCACAATTCGAATACAGGCCGACATGCATTTTAGCAGCTTCATAAGCGGCCATGGAGAAACCCGACAGCACAGAGACCTCACAGCCTGGACACAGAAGTCGCAATCACAGCTCACACCATAGGACACGGTCTCACCAACAGCACAGAGCACTGGTATGGTGAACGCATACAGCTCTGTCACGATGTTTCATGCAGCCACCACAAAGAGACCTCAGACCATGGTACCCCGCATCCTCCAAACTCCAAAGTTCATAGCCCAAGACATAGTAAACCCCTCAAGGTTTCAGCACCCTCAGTCCCTGTCTCACAGACTTATCTCCAGGTCAGAGATGGCACACTCAGGGTGCAGTGCCACCAAAGGGTCAGATACCTCCCATGCTTTGACAAATACACTTTGTGATGTCACAACCAAGGGTATGGACACCTAGGGTATTCACGTCCCCAAAATCCCTATGTGGATCATTCCTAGTTGTGGACTTGAAGCTCTTCTAGGGAACTGGACATAAGGAGTCCAGCCTCCTGCCTAGACCTCCCACCCTACAAATGCTGCCAAGACGCCAGTAAAGGCACACTCACTCCCCTGCCCCACTGAGGCCAGTGTGAACTGGTAAAACACCTTTGCAGGGGTCTGTGGCAGCGCTCATCAGAATTTACATTCCATCCTGCCCTCACCCTCAGCAGCATTTGCCTTCATGAAAGAGGGACATGTGTTAGTCCAACTCTGTGATGCCTCCTTGGCGTTTAGAACAGTGTCAGGCACGTGCACATAGTAGGTACTCCAGATATGTCTGTTTGGCCAAGGAAGTGTTTGATCCAGCAGTCACACTGCTATGAATGTGCCTTAAGGAGATATTCCCACATGCTCAGAGATGTGTGCACAATGACAGCAAATTTGTAAAGGAAACTCTAGTGGCCACTGATAATAAGTTACCATTTACTTAAATTCTCATTAATTTCTTTCAACTGGTTTTGTCATTTTCAATGTACAAATCTTACACCTCCTTGATTAAACCAATTCCTAAGTTCTTTTTATTCTAACTGGAATTTTCTTACTTATTAGGAGTATTCACCACTAGTATAGAAATACAGTTCAGTTTTGTATATTGAAGCTGGTGATGATTTCACGGGTGTGTACACAGCTTTTTACATGTCATACACACCACGATAAAGTGGCTTAAGAAAATAGAAATGAAAGCAAAGTAAAGGTATGCCCAAATTTAAAAAAAAACTCAGGGTGTGTGTTGGTAAAAATGGCTTACAAGAAAAACTACAAGAAGTTCTTCAGGCTGCAATAAGTGAATTCAGATGTTAATCAGAATCCATGCGAAAAAGCAAAGAGCACAGGTAAAGGTAATTATATGAACAAAAATTCTTTATGGATACATAGTTCACTCCTTTCTTCCTGTGTTTAAAAAGCAACTGTCTAAAACTATATCACATAAATTATTGTTGTGAAAGTGGTAGTAGCTCAGTCATGTCTGACTCTTGGCAACCCCATTACTGTAGCCTGCCAGGCTCCTCTGTCCATGGGATTCTCCAGGCAAGAATACTGGAATGGTTAGCCATTCCCTTCTCCAGGGGAATCTTCCTGACCGAGGGACTGAACCCGGGTCTCCTGCATTGCAGGCAGATTCTTTACTGTCTGAGCCATCATAGAAGCTCAGTTGTCGTTGGGCCAATGACACATGGAATGTAATATATTCGCTGTAACAGCACAAAGGAGGTGGTTGGGAGCAAAGCTGTATTAGGTAAGGAAACAAGTCTGGATGGTGTCAAATCCATACAAACATATGCAAAGAATCAGAAATCATGACAAACAATGTGAATATAACAGAAGCTATAGATACCTGATATCCTGCCGTATATCAGCTTTTCATCACATAATGTTATATATAATACCAATAAGAGTGTATTAATGGACTTTCTCTGTATAGATTTCTTATATATGTGACAATATGAGGAAAAGAGGGAAACCAGAATAGAGTGACATGGGAGTAATGTTTCTGTATCTCATTAGAATTTGTGTAAATTTCAAGCTGATTGTGATAAAGTAAGGTGTTTACGGTGGCATACAGCTAAGGAAATAACTTAAAAGTAGTGGAAAAATCAGTCAAGAGTTCAAAATGCTACATTAGAAAATATCCATTGAATGCAAAAGAAAGCAGTAAAGTGAGGACCATAGAACAAAATGACATGAGAGAGAAATATATATTGGCAGATGGAAGACTGTATCAACATTAAATGTCAATAGATAAAACAATCCAACCAGAAGGCAGACATTGAGAGAACAGTTTAAAAAAAATCCATGTGTATGTTGTCTACAGAGGACACAGTTTAGATTCTAAGATACATAAATTACCACGTATGTGTGTGAGTGTGTTTTCCGTTGCTCAGTCGTGTTTAACTCTCTGGGGCCCCATGGACTTTAACCTGCCAGGACCCCTCTTCATGGAATTTTCCAGGCAAGAATAATGGAGCGGGTTGCTATTACCTACTCCAGGGGATCTTCCAGAGCAAGGGATCAGACCTGAGTCTCCTGCATTGGCAGATGGGTTCTTTACCACTAGCGCCACCTGGGAAGCCTTATATGACCCAGCAATTCTATTCCTAGACAACTTTCCCAAGAGAAATGAAAACATGCTCACACAAACACCTGTACTCAAATATTCCACACATGTATTCCTAATAGCCAAACCTAGAAACAATCCAACTATTCAACAACTGGTATACACATGAGAGAAAGACCAAAGAGTATACGAGTATACAAAGGAACACTACACGGTAATAATAATAAAAAATCTCAATACTTTTTTTTTAAAGGAAAAGGAAATTTTAAGTAGTTAAATACTGGTTATTGTATCCATGTAGACCATGAGCTCAAAAACATAAACATCGTATTTTGGATTTCTGCCCAGACCTGGCCAACTTCCAGGATTCCCCATGACATCTTTGTACTCTTATGACAGGACACAGAAACTTAGTCTAAACCATGTTTACAATTCCCTCTCCTTCACCTCAAGTCCAAATTCTTGCTGAGTTCTGTCCATTTTACTTCGAAAATGTCTAATGCGTCTACTTTTTCCCAATTCCAGCACATCTGCTCTAGTCCAAAGCCTCCCTCCATTTAATTGTCAACCCCCTTCTAACGGGTCTCTCACATCCACTCAGGGTGTCTGTCTCCCTCTTCCTGCCCTCTCCCTCCCTCTCTTACAGAACTGTCTATGATTTTGTAGATAAAGGCTACTCTTCTACACAAGAACTTAAAGGCATGGTCTAGCCTCTGCCCACTTTGCTACCAACATCGAAAGGAGAGCTTCCTTTTCTTGTCTCTCTTATCAGGCTTCCTTCACACCATCCAATTTCCTAAGCTTCTCCACTTAGATTGTCCCCAATTTCTGAAGCCTCCTGGTTAGAAAACTCCTCCAAGCTAGGCTTCAACAGTATGTGAACGAAGAACTTCCAGATATACTTAGGTTTCAAGGAGGCAGAGCAACCAGAGATCAAATTGCCAACATCTCTTATGTCATGGGGAAAGCAAGGGAATTCCAGAAAAACATCTACTTCTGTGTCATTGACTATGCTAAGACCGCTGACTGCGTGGATCACAACAGATACACAAAATTCTTAAACAGAGGGCAGTACGAGACTACTCGACTGGTCTCCTGAGAAACCTGTATGCGGGTCAATAAGCAACAGAACCAGAGTTGGAACAACTGACTGCTTTATAATTGGGAAAGGAGTATGACAAGGCTGTATATTGGCATGCTGCTTATTTAACTTATATGCAGAGTACATCATGCAAAATGTCAGACTGGAGTCAAGATTGCTGGGAGAAGTATCGAGAAGCTCAGATACACATATACACAGATGATTCCACTCTAATGGCAGAAAGGGAAGAGCAACTAAAGAACCTTTAGATAAGGGTGAAAGAGGAGAGTGAAAAAACTGGCTTAAAACTCAACATTTAGAAAACAAAGATCATGGCATCTGGTCCTATCACTTCATGGCAAATAGAAGGGGGGGAAGTGGAAGCAGTGACAGATTTCATTTTCTTGATCTCCAAAATCACTGCAGATGGTGATTTCAGCCACGAAATTAAAAGACACTTGCT
Organism: Cervus elaphus; assembly: GCF_910594005.1. NCBI lineage: Eukaryota > Metazoa > Chordata > Mammalia > Artiodactyla > Cervidae > Cervus > Cervus elaphus. Next base: position 122,267,442 of record NC_057848.1, on the reverse strand, counting down.
CCTTGGTAGGAAAGCGATGACAAACCTAGATTGCACGCATTCTCAGGCACTTCAGTAGTGTCTGGCTCTTTACGACCCCATGGACCGGGGCCTGCCAGGCTCCTCTGTCCAGGGGATTGTCCGGACGAGAATACTGGAGTGGGTTGCTATGCCCTCCTCCAGGATATCTTCCTGACCCAGGGATTGAACCCATATCTCCTAAGTGTGCTGCATTACAGACAGATTCTTCACCGCTGAGCCCCTGGGGAGGCCGATGAGAAACCTAGACAACATATTAAAAAGCAGAGACATCACTTTGCTGACAAAGGTCTGTAGAGTCAAAACTATGGTTTTTCCAGTAGTGATGTACAGATGTGGGAGTTGGATCATGAAGAAGGCTGAGTGCCAAAGACTTGATGCTTTCAAATTGTGGTGCTAGAGATGAGCCTTGAGAATCCCTTGGACAGCAAGGAGAACAAACCCGCCAATCCTAAAGGAAATGAACTCTGAATATTCACTGGAAGGACTGATGCTGAAGCTGCAATACTTTGGCCACCTGGTGCAAATAGCTGACTCCTTGGGAAAGACCCTGATGCAAAAAGATCGAAGGAAAGAGGAGAAGGGGGCGACAGAGGGTGAGATGATTAGATACCATCGCCCAACACAATGGACATTAATTTGATCAAACTCAGGGAGATAGTGTAGGACAGAGGAGCCTGGCGTGCTGCAGGTCATGGGGTCGTAAATAGTCGGACACGACTGAGCGACTGAACAACCACCACCACCTCCACCTTCCCTTTGGGCTTCCCTAAGGTGCCACGGCCCCATTCTCAGTGGGGCTAAGAAGCTTTCTGTGTCTGTCAGTGGTGAAAGCTGAGACTTATCTCTTCACACACTCAGCACACCCTGCTTAGGTTTGATGTGGGTCCTTAGAATGCTCATCACTCCCTCCCAGAGCTCAGACCAGGGAGCCTTCTCACAACAGTAATGGAGCACCTAGTCTGCTACAGAAATGGGAGTTGGAGCTGTTTACCCCTCTCAATGTGTTTTCTCCCTTTACATTCACTTCCATATTTCATCCTTGAGTCACCAAATCCAACTCTGCTCATCTCCACCTGGTTACTGTAACAACCTGCACCTGCATCTCTATCAGGCGGGTGCATGTACCCCCTGCACTATGTATTTTCTTTCTCCTTTCCCTTCAGAATCTGTAGACTCCCAGACATCACCCTGAAAAGGGGCAGTGATGCAGGGGAGGTTGGGACTCTCATCCACAGCCTGGGTCAAAGCACGACTGTGTTATATATAACCTCTTTCACTCTTACAATGAACCTCATCTTCTAGCTTTCCTCCTGCTTCTTGGCCACCCCACTCACTGTGTCCCCCCCTCCCCTTAGGTCCATTCCCTGTGTGTCTCCCTTGCACTTCTTTTCTGTTTATGTGTCTGTCTGGTCCACCAGTGTGATATTCCCATCATCCACCTCACATCACTGGTCTTGTTATTGCAAGCATTGCAGATAGGTCCTGAAACATGCTAGTAATCAATGTGTGTGTACTAAATGAAGGGATATTTTTAATGACTGACAGGAAAAGCATCTCCTCCATGTAGGAGTCAGTATATAGGTGTCATATTTGTAGCACCATACATAAAGCCTTGTGTCTTGTTCCAGACACTGTAGGGGTGTGGCTCTGACTTGGTGGCCTGGTGACCTTGCATGTTCCCACGTAGGCTATGTAGGCAAGGCGGAACTGCAGACTGACTTGAATCTTGGCAGAAAATCTACTGATTGCTCTTGTAGCAAGGAGAGATAAACAGCCTGATGAACAACTACTATGAGGCCATTTCTCACCTGCCTCCTTTTCCAGCTGGAGGTGACACAAAGTTGCTACTCACCCACCTCTGGTTTCGGCTGAACATAGGGTGGTCTCCCTAGCCCCAGCTGAGAGTACACCTGTGGACTACAGAGCTGCTCAGTCCATAGGGCACAGCTGTGGGCTCCTTCCCGGCAGAGACCCACCACCTGCGGTGCCTGTTACTGAGGCCTTCCAATTCAGTGTCAAACCGTGGGACTAGGGACAAGGCAACTGACACCAGGGGCATACTGCTTCTGCACTGTCTGTCAGTTAGAATCTGAATCCATTCGGGTTCATTGTCTCCTTACTGGCCAAGCCCGTAGAAGGTGACAAACTAACAACTCATTGGTACACTGTGTGGTCCTGTAGCCCCTGCAGTGTTACTTCGGGACTGGCTGCCTGACTACGTGACAGAGTCTGGTGTTGAGTTGTGTGATGTTGCATGACCAGAATATCAGCTTATTTTCTTTCTCATCACACACAGCAAGGATCATAGTTTTCACTACATACTATGACTTAGGGTAGCCTTGTCAGTCCTCATTTACAAACCAACCTTAGAATGGATACTATGTCTGATACCAGCTGCACCGCTATTGAGTCAATATATTTATTTAGACAAAATATGTTTCTGAAGCGCGATTCATTTTAAAAGTTAGTCTTATAGTCTACTTAAAATTCAGTATCTGTATCACTTGAGAGAATTGTAGTTGTAAAGGTAAATGAAACTAAAAATTTTGAAAGTTTAAATGAAAACTGGAGTAGAATAAGCCAAATCCATTTTCAAAGGAATGCTTATTTCACGTTATCTTGTTTATTCTTCATAACGAATATTTAGTGTAAACTTGTAATTTCCATTTTTGAAATAGGGAAACGGATCCAAAGGATGTAAATACCTTTCTCATATTCACACACACTGTGTCAGAGCCAGTATCCAGACTCTTAATTATGTCACGTGCTGTGCCGAGTCGCTCAGTCGTGTCCGACTCTTTGCGACCCATGGACTGTAGCCCGTCAGGCACCTCTATCCATGGGGATTCTTCAGGCAAGAATACTGGAGTGGGTTGCTATGCCCTCCTCCAGGGGATCTTTCCAACCCAGGGATCGAACCCAGGTCTCCAACCCTGCAGGTGGATTCTTTACCATCTTTACCATTGTTACCTCCCATTTTCAGTCCTTTTGGACCTGGATTTTCACACCTCTGTAAGGGCACAACAGCTGCTATTTATATTCCCCGCTTAGTCCCTAAGCAGAGTGCATTCTGAATAGGTCGTTTGTTGCATAAATATATTTTTTGGTGCATGAGGATACAGATGCGGGCTCGGAGACGTAAGCATTTTGTTATTATGTAATAATAAGGATATAAGGGAGAAATCAGACAGCTGGAAGACTTCCCTGTACCTCTAACGGTAAAGAATCTGCCTGTGATGCAGGAGACCAGGCTTAGATCCCTGGGTTGGGAAGATCCTCTAGAGAAGGGAATGGCAATCCACTCCAGTATTCTTGCCTGGAGAATTCCATGGACAGAGAAGCCTGGCGGGCTACAGTTTGTGGGTTTGCAAAGAGTCAGACACAACTGTGTGACTAACACACACAGACACAGCACCGCTGGAGGGCGTCTGAGATCTGGTGACTATCAAGCCAATGGAGGATGTCATGGAAAAGAAAAGACGTTTGTGGCTGCTCTCTCCCTGTACCCAAAAAAACTTGGAAGGCAAGTCAGAAGTGTGTGAAAGAGACGCTGTGGCATTTGCCATGGAATTTGACAGCAGTTTTTATTCTCTGTCTCCCTAGAACCTTTATCAATGGCTTTGGCATTTCATTTCTCTATAGGACAATACAAGTATATTAAGTATTAAAAAATGTTTCTCTGTCAATGATTTCATCAGGGACCATATGAGATCTGGGTGGCACATTTTGTAAACCCATATATTCAAGAGAAGACCGAAGGCTTTTATGAATTTTTTATGTGTGGTATATATATATGTATGGGTATGTATTAACATGTAGATTACACCTACGAATATGTTATGACCAAATTTTGTTAACCCTAGAAGTGCAAGGGTGGTTTACATGTATAAGGTTACCAATGCAATTCGCCACAGTAATAGAAAAATGGAAGGAAAACAATTCTGGGATCATCACAATTGATGCATTGTAAGTGTTTGATGAACATTAATCTATATTTAAGACAGCAAGCTAGGAATAGAATGGAACTTACTCTGATAAAGTATATCTACAAAAAAGCAATGTAAACAGCTTGAAATGGAGAAGATTTTTCATTTCCTATCAGGAAAAATGCCGATTATCACCTGTTTTAGTCAAGACTATTCTGGCTAGATTTGTTCAATGCTGCAAAATGAGGAAAGGTTTAAGGTTTAAGCCAGTAGAAATTGTTGATATCAAATATAATAGTATATTTTGAAAAGCAAAAACAATCTAGATCTAAATTTGTGGAATTAATATGCATAGTTAGAGGAATTGGTGGACAGAAAGTCTATATACAAACATTCTATCTCTACATACATCCTCAACTAAACAATAAAAATCACAAACCATGAAGTTTCAATAACATTAAATATCCAGGGAAAAGTTAACAAAAAATGTGCAAGTAGAAAATGAAACTTTATTGACAGAACTTTAACAGTCAAATAAACAGCATAAGAACAGCATAGATGGTTTCAGTTTATCTTCTTTCAAGCAAACGGTTCCCCTTCACCTGTAATATAAACATTAAACTTACTTAGCAGAACTTTATTTCAATGAGAGGAGAGGTATACAAAGTTCACTGCAGTTGTAGTTCTATAAATTGGACTAAAGCAAGAACACTAAGGGCAACCCTTTGGCTTACCTTCAGTTCATCCTCTCTAGAAATTGTATAGACTTTTCAGGCACATTATGAGTATTTTTAAAAACACACTACTCTTCCTAGTTATACAAGAAAACAAGGACACTGAGTTCAGAACAAATGAAATCAATGGAACCTATCACAATGTAGTTTTCAGTAGAAGGCAAAACTGTGTACACATTCAGTAAAATATCTAACAACAAACAACACCCTAAGGAAAACAAAATACACAAAAAATGAAACAAAAACGTCCCCCAAAAGTATCATTTACATGTATTGATTTGAAATAATATTCTGAATATAGGATAGCTAAATAGTTGTTACCTCTGTTACTGCTTAAGTGAAGCAAATAAAAAGGCCAGTATTACATTTGTTTCTTCTCTACTGTGGAAAAGTATAGAAATTTTCATTTGTTTTCGTTTATCCCTGATATGGTTGTTTTAAGTTGGTTCAACATTTGCCCCCTCCCCCTTTCCTTGTGGCCCTCGTATAATTCTAAATGTTTCTTTTTACCCTGGAAAGCATTCCAGTTGGTATAATGGATTAGATGGTGACACTAATTTTAAGTCATTACTATCACTGGCGACATGGTGACATCAACATGTGAAGCAGAAATAGGACTGTTTCTCACAGCCACACCAAAAAAAGAAAGAAAAAATGGAGAGAAGAGAAGAAAAGGGAGAGCAAGAGGGAGTATGAGTGAGACAGGAAAGCAAGTAGGAAGACAGAAAGAAAGTCTGGAAAAGCAGATATTTTTTTTGTTTGTTTCTAAAGGATAATGGTTTGTGAGAGACAACTCTGACCGATTTCAAAAGTTCATTCACGGGATCTGTGATGTTTAGTTATTTAGTTACTGTGGGGTATGCAAAATGATATTTGTTTTTCTATCCTATTAGCCATTTCATCAATATTCTGAAAATATCTGAGTTCCAGATTATACTGTTTTAATTCTGTAATATACTAACTGTTAAGTGTCTTGTTCACATTTCTTGGTATGTGTACTTGGGCTTTGTCCATTTTCTTCACAGTTATGTAAACTGAGAGGAATGGACTGGAAATTTGGGGTTGGCAGATACAAACTATTACACTCAGAATGGATAAACAACAAGATCCTACTATACCACACAGGGAACTATGTCCAATCTCCTGTGATAAATCACAATGGAAAAGAATATTTAAAATATATATATATATATATATGTGTGTGTGTGTTAAAAAATTACGTACATTGTCTTTATTTATTAGTTGAATTTATTTTCTTCTTCCTAACAATTGATACCTGTCTTTAATTAAGTATCTTTTTCTTTTTCCCTTCGGTTTCTTCTGTTGCTCTTTCTCTTACCTTTTATATTGGATGTAGGATTTTATATTTATGTACTTTGTAATTTATGTATTGGTCTTTTCAAGTACCACACATATTTAGGGTGAAGATTTTTCTATGAGAACATTTTAATCATGTTCTGTAGTACTTGGAGGTAGTCTGGAAGTGCTATTTTCGTCTAAATGTTCTAATGGAATGGAACAAAAACGTAAAGTGAAAATTTTTAGAAGCCTAATACACAGTAAATTCTTCCCTAACTATGAAGTTCTTCCTTTAAAATCGGAACCATGCAATTAATTGTCAGCAATTCGGAAAACACGTATGTGTAAGATACTAAGTTGATTACGTGGGAAGAACTAGAGTTACAGACTTCGACCTTCAAAACTTTTTAAACTGTTACATCAAAGAGGAAAAATAACATATTTGATATGGTTAGAGATGATTATATCATGAGGCTCAGATTTTTATTAGTTCTTTAAGAGTGACAGTGGGATGTATGGCAAAAACCATCATCAAAAACCATCACAGTATTGCAAAATAATTATCCTCCAATTAAAATAAGCAAGTGAAGTGAAGTCGCTCAGTCGTGTCCGACTCTTTGCGACCCCGTGGATTGTAGCCTGCCAGGCTCCTCCTTCCATGGGATTCTCCAGGCAAGAATACTGGAGTGGGTTGCCATTTCCTTCTCCAAAATAAGCAACCCCCCCAAAAAAAAACAGACCAAACGTGAGGGCAGGTAGTGTGCTTAGCATGTGTATCTTACTCACACCTGCCTTGAATATCACTGACTACATGCACTCTCTCAACTTGATCAGCCAGACACAGGAAACCAGACTATCTTTTGCCATTTCATTGTGCAGTCATTTCATGCTTCACTGGGGAAAGGATTTAAAATGCAACTGCTTTTTAAGAGCTAGAGAATTCAGAATTTGAGAGAATTTAAAAAACATCAAGCAGAATGTTGGCTCATTTTCTCTTTTAAACAAAAGTTTATTTATTTATTTTAATTGGAGGCTAATTACTTTACAATATTGTCATGGTTTTTGCCATATATCGTCATGAATCAGACACAGGTGTACATGTGTTCCCCATCAGAAAATGAAATCTCAATTCCCCTGTTATAATTTGACTCAAGATGCTATTTTATGATAAATAAATCATGGAAAACAGAGTATTCTTGTATGCATTCCATCGAAGAGAACCAGAGAATGCAAAAATTAGCATTGAAAAATGAGCACTGTAGTGTATCTGTTCTGAATTCACAACTTACATGAGTAAAGTTGAGTTTAGAAGTTAAGGGATTTCACAGAATCACACACATTATGTTAAAGCTGATACTAGAACCTACTTGAATGCCTGAGCATATTTCATATAAACTGATATTTATTACAAATGCATTCCATATTTGTTACAAGCAGAAATTATAAAAGAACCTGAAAATTATTAGCTCTTGGTTAAAGTACTTATACTCAAGAGAAGGAAACGGTTTCCTCTTTTCAATTCGATATGGCTTTGATCCTGTCTGTTTCTTTATTTGCAAGTCTGTAAGTCAGGCACTCAGGCATCTGGGGTCTGAACTACCTTTCAAAGAATATGTGAACTCTGTTATTAAAATAATAGTAATTTTCCCTCTATATTATTAAAGATATAATATTCTGGAAAAACAGAAACCACATAAATTACTTTCTGAATGGATGACATACCTGCTTCTGGCATTTCAACAGGCTCTGTATTTGATGCAATCTCCTCCTCGACATCGGGACCATCTCCGCCTTGACCCCCAGTCTTTGCCAAAGCCAATTCCTGGAGATCAGTTTCCAGGTCAGAATCTTTAAAAAAAAATGTATCAATTCAGCTGTAAAGCATACACTATAAACAAGGGAATGATAATATTGATCCCCTCAGTGTTATGAATTAAAGCCTTGGGCTAGTTTGGTAAAAATGTGATGAATAAAAACCTCAGGAGCATTATTCCAGGAATGTTTTGCTGGAGAAAAAGGAAAGCAGAATTTTCCAGATGTTATGACCATTTTCCTTTCCCAGGGCTGTCCTCAGACAACTCAGTTGCCCCCTTCTCTTTGTCTTGAAAACATGGGAACATTTGAGCGACCACACTAACCTGCAAACTATACTCTCCTCAGTTTTTTAGGAACTGTCTGAAGTCCTTTTCTAATGTTTCCTTTCCTCCTCTTACTGGTTATGTCTTAAGACATGATGCACACATACACTTTACCTCCAGGGGCATCCTTCTCCTTCTCTTCACCATGATTCACTGGATCCTCTCCATTGACTTCCTCCTTTCCAGGTGTGATATCCTGATTCTCAGCTGGTGCTTCCTCTTGTTGAGGTTGCTCAACACTGGGCTGCTGGTCCTAGTGGAGTGTGCATGCAAATAAAGCTTTTTTTATTAATATATCTAACAGCATAAATGTACATAACATACAGATATATCTAATCATAAGTAAACCTAACAACGTTTTCCCAACACAATTCTATGTACTTACTTTTAATAAAGTTATGCTTCCCAAAGAGAAGAGTTAGCTCCCATAAGAGTTACCCAGAAAGACTTCGGAAGCTATTTAAATCTATGCTAGGATGGAAGTATGCAATCTGTTGTTAATAAGCAGGAGGAGGGAGTCACTGGGCACATTTCCAGGGAATTTCATGGTATACTCATCCAGGCAACACCAGACTGTAATATATCTGGATCAGTGTTCCTTCCTAAGACAAACTGTCACCCTTTATCAGCATGGAAGTCCTTTATCACTGCATCTGCATTACTTAACATCATTTTCTCAAATGTAAATTCCCTGGAAATGTGCCCAGGGACTCCCTAATAGAAACTATCAAATGCTAAGTTACTCACAACCACAGGTTCATCCAGCTGGGAGGAATCTTGATCTGTAGGTCCCAATGTTGATGCCACTTGCCCACTCATATTTCTCCCTGAAAGTAGAATATTGTGATTTAGATATTGTATTTAAGAGCACAGCTACATTTGATCACTTTTATGACCATATGTTGACTTACTATGTTTCAAAAGTGTGAAAATACGTTCAAAAGAAAACTCCGGTTAAGTATGAGTGTACATGCATTCCATTTACACCAAATACAGTTGTTTGCAAAGCCATCTGTATCTTCACTAAGCTGGCAGAGAAATCACCTTAACGTACACAGGAAGACAGAGAATTGTTGTGAGCAAGTTTGATTTCACAACAGAATTCTCCATCATGAAGATAGTTAGTGAAATACTGCTAGGAATTTAAAAATTCAGGACTATTGCTCTTGTCCCACTCCCATTCACCAGACCTATTTTCCCCAACTCCCTTGGAATTCAGTTGGAACACGAAAAAAGGCTCAGTCTTTACAGCCTGACTATGGCGATTTTCTCAGCGTCTGTGGCTGAGGTGAGTCTGCATACAGAGCATACCGGTCCACTTCCCTCTTGGCATCTTACCACAAAACCCGCGATAAGGTCACAACCCCACCGCAGTCCGCTTTCTAGGCCTTTCCTTAATCGCCCACCCTGCCCCCTGCCCAGGTCCCACTGCCGGCCCCAGATTCTGTGCTCTGTCGTCAGTTCCCGGGCCCCAATGAGCCAGATATCTCAAACAGCACCCCCAAGTCTCCCCCCACTGTCATCTGACCCCCTGCCCTCCTCTGCCCACCGCCCTTCCTCTCCAGCCACCAGGATAAGAACTATGGCGTCGCGACACCTGTGAGGAGAAAGATGGTGACCTCGAGGGCCTTCCTCCTCAAAGGCCCCAGATGGCACTGCCCGACCCGCCCGAAACTCGCTGGCTCCCCCTCACACACACGCACATTTAAACTCCAGACAAGACAGATCTGTGAACCTACCTGGTGAGTCTCAAGTAGTGAGAAAGAACCGGGACTGAATAAACACACCCGTCTCACGCCCAACGGTTCTCACAGAATGCGCTCAGGAAGGCGTATGAGCACCAAGGCGCATGCGCAGCAAGGGGTGCGCGCGTGCGCGCGCACACACACTGCGCATGCTCCCTGACTTGGGCGTGTGCCGTGCAGGTTGAGGTTTTCCCGCCACTCAGGTGGAGTCCTGGAACCGCAGGGTTCTGGTGGATGAGAAAAGGGCTTCAAGACTATTTCTTTTCCTTCCAGGGCAATCTTTCTTACGCATCCACTAACTCTGGTGATAGGTAGTCCCAGGTTACCCTTAGTGGAGAATGTGTCCCGGGAAGACACTCATGACAGAAATAGATATTAAGGTTTTTAATACCTGTTTTTATACATGCTTTGATGAACCATTTCTTTCTCTGCTTCTGGGTTTTCCATCATGCTTGCAATGGCTTTACTCACTTCCATGGAATAAATACATAAATGCATACCTCTGTTGCCATTTTTTGCTTGGAGCACTGCACATTTAAATCTCTGAACTGGTAACTGATTTCTCTGAATATACCTCTGGTTCCTATACACTATTGTTCTTTTAGCATCAGACTTTACTTTCACCACCAGACACATCCACAACTGGGTGTTGTTTCCACTTTGGCTTAGCCTTTTCATTCCTTCTGTAGCTAGTGCTTCACTCTTCTCCAGTAGCACATTCTTCTTCTTCTTCTATTATAGTGGGAATTTTCGTACTTACTAGGAGTTTTAATTTTACCCAAGAGAAAGGAAAACATGCTCACACAAGGACCTTTACTCAAATATTCTACTCATGTACTCCTAATAGCCAAACCTAGAAACAGCCCAGCTATTCAACAACTGGTATACAGATGAAAGAAAAACAAAAGCATATACTCGTACAAAAGAATACTACACAATCACTTAAAAAGGAACTACTAATGCATGCAACAGCAAGGATGCATCTCAGCTGTGCCAATGAGAGATGTCAGACACAGAAAGCTATGTATTATATGATTTCATGTCAATGGATTCCTGGAAAAGGCACAAGTATAGGCACAGAAATATATCTGTGGTTGCCGGTGTATAGGAGTGGAGGAAGGAGTCTGATGGCAAATAGCCCAAGGGAGCATTTTCGAATCAGTGGAACATTTTCTATATTTTTACTGTGGTAGCATTTACACGATGGTATGCATATGTCAAAACTCGACAAACTGTAATGCATTAAACCATTGACTTCTATCATATATAAATTATATCTCAACACTTCTCACTTTTTTAAAGGAAAAGGAGAGTTTACATATTTAAATATTGGTTATCATATCCATCTAGATCATGAGCTCATAAACATAAAAATCTTATTTGGAATTTTTCCCAGACCTGGCCAACTTCCAGGATTCCCCATTCCACCTTTGTATTCTTGTGACAGGACACAGAAACTTGATTTTAACCATGTTTACAATTCCCTCTCCTTCAGCTCAAGTCCATATTCTTGCTGAGTTCTGCCCAATTTACTTTGAAAATATCTAATACGTCTATGTTTTCCCATGTGCACCACATCTGCTGTGGTCCGAAGCCTCCCTCATTTAATTGTCAACCCCCTTCTAATGGTCTCTCACATCCACTCAGGGTGTCTGTCTCCCACCCCCCGCCCTCTCCCTCCCTCTCTTACAGTTGCAAAACTGTTTATGACTTTCTAGATAAAGGCTACTGTCCTACACAAGAACTTGAAGGTATGGTCTAGCCCTTGCCCAGCTTGCTAACAACATGCAAATTAGAGAATCCTCTTCTTGTCTCTCTTATTGGGCTTCATTCACACCCTCCAATTCCTCAAGCTTAGATTGCCCCATATTTCGGAAGCCTCCTGGTTAGTAAACTCCTTCAAGCTAGGCTTCAACAGTATATGGAATGAGAACTTCCGGATATACAAGTTGGGTTTGAAGAGGCAGAGAAACAAGAGATCAAATTGCAACATTCCTCAGATCATGGAGAAAGCAAGGGAATTCCAGAAACACATCTACTTCTGCTTCATTCACTAGACTACCTCAAGGCCTCTGACTTTGTCGATCACAACAAACTGTAAAATTCTTAGAGATGAGAGTACCAGATTAGCTGACCTGTCTCCTGAGGAACCTGTATGAGGGCTAAGAAGCTACAGTTAGAATAAGACATGGAACAATGGACTGGTTCAAAATTGGGAAAGGAGTAAGACAAGGCTGTATATTGTCACTGCTTATTCAACTTACATGCAGAGCACATCATGGGAAATCCTGGGCTGGATGTCTCGCAAGCTGGAATCAAGATTGCTGGCAGAAATATCAACAAGCTCAGATGTGCATATCATACCACTCTAATGGTAGAAACTAAAGAGGAACTAAAGAACCTCTTGATGCAGGTGATAGAGGAGGTGAAAAGGCTGACTTAAAACTCAGCATTCAAAAACATAAGATTATGCCATCCAGTCTTATCATTTCATGGAAAACAGAAGGGAGGAAGTGGATGCAGTGACAGATTTAATTTTGGGGGCTCCAAAATCACTGTGGATGGTGATTGCTGCCATGAAATTAAGACATTTGATCCTTGGAAGTACAGCTATGACAAAGGTAGTATGCATGCATGCTCATTGCTTTAGTCAGGTCTGACTATGACCCCATGGACTGTGGCCTGCCAGGTGCCTCTGTCCATGGGATTCTCCAGGTAAGAGTACTTTAGTGGGTTGCCATGCCCTCTGCCCATGGGGCATGGTAGGGGATCTTCCCAATCCAGGGGTGAAACCCATGTCTCCTGCATCCCGTGCATTGCAGGGGGATTCTTTTTCTTTTGCCACTTGATTTATTTTTTCATTGAAGGATAATTGCTTTACAGAATTTTGTTGTTTTCTGTCAAACATCAACAAGAATCAGTCGTAGGTCCACCCATGCAGGAGAATTCTTTACCACTGAGCTACCAGGGAAGCCTATGTCAAACCTAGACAGCATAGTATAAAGCAGAGACATCACTTTGTTGACAAACTATGGCTTTTTCAGTAGTTGTGTACAGATGTGTGAGTTTGATCATTAAGAAGGCTGAGTGACAAAGAATTGACGCTTTTGGTTTCTGGTGCTGGAGAAGACACTTGAGAATCCCTCGGACAGCCAGGATATCAAAACAGCCAATCCTAAAGGAAACCAACTGTGAATATTCACTGGAAGGACCAATGCTGAAGCTGAAATTCCAATACTTTGGCCACCTGATGGGAAGAGCCAACTCACAGGAAAAGACCCTGATGCTGGTCGTAAAGCAGGTTATGCCATGGTGACTGCTGAACAGGGTTTAGAAGCAAAATCTCTCCCCCAGGGAACCAGTGGTCAGTTAGCAGAGCTTGTGGCTCTGACCCGAGCTCTAGAGTTAAGCAAAGGGCAGCGGGTAAATATCTACACTGAATCTAAGTATGCTTATTTGACTTTACATGCTCATGCTGCAATATGGAAAGAAGGACAGTTTAAAACAGCAACAGGAGAACCTATTAAGCATTTCAGAGAGATCGAGAGATTTTTAACTGCTATATATTGTCCTAAAGAAGTAGCTGTTATGCATTGCAAAGGGCACAGCAGGGATGGGAGTAAAGTAGCAGAAGGTAATCAGTTAGCTGACTGTCAAGCCAGAAAAGTGGCACTTTATGAAACCCCTTCACTGCAGACGTCTGCCTTTGATCTGGACAGGTCCTGTGGAACAGGAAAAACCACAATATACTGAGGAAGAATTAGAAATATATGAGAAAAGAGGAGCAAAGATTACTGATAACGGATGGTTACAGTCTGAGGATGGACGATTAATAATTCCTGAAAATGCTCAGTGGAAAATTCTTAAGGGTTTACACCAGAGTTTTCATTTAGTTGTAGACAGTACTTACCAAATGGCTTCTCATTTGTTTGAAGGTAAAAATGTAATGAAAACTTTAAAGAACATTATCAAAAGGTGTGAGGTTTTCCAGAAACATAACCCAAAGACTAAAAAGCTAGCAAAATCTGGATTACAATGAAGTGCAAAGTATTCTGGAGAGAACTGGGAAATTGATTTTACTCATGTGCCAAAAGCTAATGGATATTCTTGCTTACAAGCTTGGGTGGATACTTTTACTGGGTGGACTGAGGATTTCCCCTGTCGTAGTGAACAAGCTAAGGAGATTATAAAGATTTTAATCCATGAAATTTTCCCCAGGTTTGGGCTGCCACGGAGCCTTCAGAGTGACAATGGCTCCACCTTTAAAGCTGCTGTAACTCAGGGGGTGTCTAAAGCTCTAGGAATAGAATATCACTTACACTGTTCCTGGAGACCCCAATCCTCGGGAAAGGTTGAAAAAGCTAATGATGTTATCAAAAGACATCTTAAGTTATCAAAGTAACTCAAGAGATGCAGGACAATTGGATTAAAGTCCTACCCAAAGCTTTAATGAGGGCTCGAACTGTCCCAAAAAAGGAGGGACTGTCTCCCTCTGAATGTATATATGGAAAGCCTTTCTTAGACACAGACATCATTATAGACCCTGAAGCCTTGGAATTAACTAGTTATGTAACTCAGCTCTCAGCTTTTCAACCGGCATTAACAGAACTCTGGGAGACGACTCCTGACCCAGCCTCTGAGTCAAGCAAGCCTCTCTTTGAGCCAGGAACCGAGGTCCTCATAACAACACTGGTCTCTGGGGGCCCATCCCTCGAACCCCTCTGGGAAGGCCCTTACCAGGTTATTCTTTCTTCTCCCACAGCTGTCAAAGTGCCAGGAATTCATTTGTTGGTGCATCACACTGGAGTTAAGAGGTGGCATCCTGACCAGAACTAAATTATGACATCATTTTACGTCTTTACTTTCTATGCTCTGACTTTGTACTTTTCAGATGGGCCTGATAATCTATGTGAGTGTACTTCTGCTGACTCCAAAGATCCTGAGTCTGCCGTTTGATCCTCAAGACAATGCCTTCCTGTCCTGGGCTCCCTCCTATGCTGCATCCCACAATCGGTCTAACTGCTGGATCAGTGGAGCACTCCCCTCTTCATCAGTGGAAGGCTGCCCATGGGGGACATCTCCACTTCAAGGAAAAGACTTTCTCCAAGTCTGCAAATACATTCGACAACAATCATATGTGATGCCTCGTCTTCATCTGATGACATCTAACAACCCTAAGATGGACTGGTGCAACACTTTGTACTTTAACTATGGACATAACGTGACTTTTCATTTTGATTATACATTGTCTTGGTTTAATGACTATTTCGCTACACATAAGGTAAATGGGTCTAGATCTAGTGGCTTTTTACCTGACGTTTATCAAATACGGATGATACAATGTTATGTGGCGAACTCCTGAAAAAGGACGTCTAATATCTACTGTCCCTATATGCTGGGAACAAATAGAGCCATCCCCAGAAGTTAGCCAACAACTTAATTATAATGATTGGAAACAATTGGGATTTTTGCCTCAGGAAATATGCAAGTTAATCATTCCCATATTTTCCAACCCCAGTTCAGGTCCTCCCTTTGCCTGGCCAGGCACTAATTGGGGCTGGATATCTCAGTCACGCTGGCTTGCTCCAAATGGGCCTATTGGATATGTGGCTCTTACCTATGGGCATGGCTTCCCCCTGGCTGGATAGGGAGATGCACCCTAGGTCTAGCTTTTACTCATGGCTTCATATTTTCAGAGCTTCCAGAAAAGCCTGCTAATTTGCCCCACCTTAAAACTCGGTGGGCAAGGTCTGTATTTCACTGGTGTGATTATTTGGCTGCAGTGTTTGTTCCCTCTCTGGGAACCACAGATGTTATGCTACGAGTGGATGCTTTGACTAATTTTACTCAACGGGCATTACAAGATTCTCAAAAAGCTATTTCAGCTCTTAATGCCAAACAAGCACAAATTCGAAAGGTGGTTTTACAAAACAGATTGGCCTTAGATATTCTGACAGCTGCACGAGGAGGAACTTGTGCCATTATTCATACCCAGTGCTGTACATATACACCTGATATGAGCACTAACGTTACTCATTTTACTAAACACAGGAATAAGATGATTCAGGCTATGGATACTCCTGCAGCCTCAATTGCCTCACTTTGGGAGATGTTAACTAGTTCCCTATGGTGGAGAACTATCTGAATTACAATAATTCTGTTTGTTCTGTTTTTGCTGTTTGCTCCCTGCAACTGTAACTTGTGTAGCTGGATTTGATTCTAGTTGCATGAAGACTTTTAAGTTACAAATGGTTGCTCAAACTCTTGTGACTCCTGCAGCTTCCTCTAACTACTACTTGGAGCTCCTGGATCAGAGACCCTCAGTATGAGGGTTAGGAGAATATGTTGCCTCATCAATTTAGGGACAATGCCCCTTATCATACTGCTTCCATAATTGGAAGCAGTTATGGAATGAGACTGATGCCCCTTTCCCGAGGCAACATAATTCTCCTAAAAGAAAAGGGGGGAATGAGAGGATAACAGGCAGGAAGGCGAGGGGTCTCCAAATGGAGGAAATAGGCTGCAAGTGTCAGACATTTTTTTTTCTCTCTCTCTTAAGAGGCAGGCAGAGAAGGCAATGGCACCCCACTCCAGTACTCTTGCCTGGAAAATCCCATGGACGGAGGAACCTGGTGGGCTGCAGTCCATGGGCTCGCTAAGAGTCGAACATTACTGAGCGACTTCACTTTCACTTTTCACTTTTCACTTTCATGCACTGGAGAAGGAAATGGCAACCCACTCCAGTGTTCTTGCCTGGAGAATCCCAGGGATGGGGGAGCCTGGTGGGCTGCTGTCTATGGGGTCACACAGAGTCGGACACGACTGAAGTGACTTAGCAGCCGCAGCAGCAGTAAGAGGCAGGAGGAAACAAACTAGTGCTATATATTTTCCCCTTCTTTATACAAATATAAAAAGAGGTTTCTCTTAAAATTTTGTGTTGCCATAATGACCCCTGGTTCCACCTGAACCTAACTTTTCTCAAACCTTGAGGTAACCAATGCATTTTTCTTATGGAAATGCTTGTCTTAAGCTATGTTAATGTTCTATGCACTTACCCTAAACTCTGTCTTCAAGGGGGTTCTGCCTAAAGGCTCAGAACCCACTTGACAAACCAGTATGTTATACTCATACCTTGTTCTCCTAGTCTATGTTAATGAAACTATATATTTGTATGGAAATCTGCCTTTATTCAAGATTCATGTCAATCATTTTATGGTCCATGATGACTCACCTGGTGCCAATGTTATTTCAAAATGCATGTTGTGGGTGAGGAGCCTGGGTTTTGAGACATTCTCTGAGTTTTGAGATATTTCCTTTCCTTAATTAACAAACTTCTAGTAGCTATATAACATCCAGCTAAAGACTAGCAGGGAGGCACTCTTTCTGCCCCCCTCTGATGTCTATGTCAGAAGCTTTCTCTATCTCTTGTATACTTTAATAAAACTTTATAACAGAAAAGTTCTGAGCGATCAAGCCTCATCTCTGGCCCTGGATTGAATTCCTCTCCTCCAGAGCCCAAGAATCTCGGTGTCTTTTGTGGTTCAGCAACAACCTTTCACTGGAAAAGATTGAAGGCAAATGGAGAATGGGGCAGTAGAGAGGATGAGATGGTTAGATAGCATCACCGACTCAACAGACATGAATTTGAGCAAACCATGGAAGATAGTGGAGGACAGAGGAGCCTGGACAGTCCATGGGGTCTCGCAAAAAGAGTCGGACACAACTGAGCGATTGAAAAAGAAGAACCACCACCACCTTACCTTTGAGTTTCACTAAGGTGCCACAGCCCCAGTCTCAGCGGGACTAAGATTTCTGTGTCTGTCAGTGCTAAGGGCCGAGACTTATGTCTTCACACACTCAGCACCCCCAGCTTAGGGTTGATGGTGGATCCTTAGAACGCTCATCACTCCCTCCCAGAGCTCAGAGCATGGACCCTTCTCACAACAGTAATGGAGCACCCTGCCCTGCTACAGAAATGGGAGTTTTAGCTGTTTACCCTCTCTTAATATGCTTTCTCCCTTTGCATTCAATTCACTTCCACATTTCTTCCTTGAGTCACCAAATAGAACTCTTCTTGTCCTCAACTGGTAACTGCAACAAGCTGTACCTGCAGCTCTGTCAGGGAAGGTGCATGTATCCCCTGTGCTGTGTATTTTCTTTCTCCTTTCCCATTGGAATCTGTTGACATCACAAAAAGGGCTCCAGATCACCCACAAAAGGGGCGGTGCTGCAGGGAAGGCTGTGACTCTCATCCACAGCCTGAGTCAAAGCAGGACTTTGTTATAAGTGTACAAGCTGCCCCACTGCATCATGGGAGCCAAAAGAGCAATGGTCTGAAAGTCCTAACACAGACACTTATGTGGATAGAACACCAGTGTCTTCCTAGGGACCTGTGAGTTGTTGGTTGGTTTGGGCCTATAGAGTCAATGACCTTTTTCACATTTGCAGGCTTAGCTAGCCTTCCATCAGGATCTCTCTCCTCCCCTACAGCCCCCCACTTACGGTACCAAAGATATTACTTCTGATGTCAGTGTGCCGATTGGGTTTTCACCTGGCAGGGATACCAACACAACTTTTTATGCTGAAACCTCAAGATACCTGAAGAGAACAAGTTTTCAGAAAGTCCATCTTTCAATTATAATAGAAAAACTGCCTATGTAACAATGAAGATACAGCAAATTAAAATACTAATAAAATGTTTTTTTGCAAATTATTTAGAATGTCACACTTAAGAGAAAAAAATTTAGTACGTGGTCTATTGTCTTTCAGGTTTTGTTCTCTGCATTTAAGAAAATTATGAGATGGGGGAGGTAAGGTCTTCATGATCATGTATTTCTTGTTCTGTTTATCATTATATTATTACTACGATTAGGCTACTTTCCAGAATGATGAGGGTGCTCCACTAATATCTGTCATGGAAAATACACGTTTAGAGCTTGATATGGACTAGGAACTGTTTTCTGTGATGTATGCATATTGACATGACACCCCATGGTCTTTCATGCACTTAGGAGAAGCTGTGTTCAATCCATCTACAGATCCATCATAATGTTTCATGCGGATGGACATGCTGATCTGCCTTCTGATCCACAGTAGACTAGACACTGCACTGTATTCCAGATTGGGAGTCAGATACCACACCTGTATGTTTCTCTCTGGCCTGGGCACCCATCTGACTCAGCTCTTGCCAGCTAGGTGACTTTGTGCAAATGCATCCACCCATTAATGTCTACGTGTCTCTGCTCCTCAACTGCCAAAAGGGATGATAGCATGAAAAATGCTTACCTTACAGTGTTGCTATGAGTACTCAAAGACTTTTGAGTACATATAGAGTACATATGTACATTGTGTACATATGGAGAGCTAAACACGATCCAGAAGGGTGAACTTTTCTTCTTGTCTCTCTTCACTTCCGTTTCTGCTTGTACTCATATCTCCCTGTGCCTGCCCCCATGCTTTTACCTCCCCAATCCCAGCTGATCTGTGTCATCTCTGATCTGTGCCCCTGTCTTCAGACTCTCCATCCCAAAACACAGCTGAACAACTCCTCATGACTTACCTCAGAAAATATCCATATCATCACCCTTGGATTAAACAATCATGAGTATTAGTGGAAGAAATAAGAAACACAAGAATACTGAAAATGTGAAAACTACACAAGAAAGAAGGCATTGCTGATGAACGTTTGACTATTAACATTTTCATATCTTCAACAGATTCAGATCTTCAGAATTTGATTGAAAATTAGACTTGATAAAAATAATGGCAAAAAAAGGCCATGTGATGAGGTTTCTTGGCCTTTTAATTTCCCTGGACAATGTTTTTAAAAATTTGTATACTCAAGTTCTATAACTGTTCAGTGACCACTTGCTTTCCGGTTATGGTGCAAATCCTATGAAGAGGTCATTAACTTCTAACTTCATAGAGAAAATTCACTAAACTTTTTCATACGAGCACATGATGAAACCTAAATATTTCATTTAAGCTTCACAATATCCCAATAAGAAGAGGGGGATATGCATTATGCTAAAAAAAATTCCTCCCTCATGCCTCATACACTCCTACCTTGAGGCCCTGAAAGGCCCAAAATGATAGTGCAAGGTCCATGCAGTGGGTCAAAGGTGGTCTTGACATTGTGTCTCTGGAACAATCTCCAGGGAAATGTAGAACAGCAATAATGTTAACAACAGTAATGACAACAGCTACAATTGACTTGGAACGTACCATATGGCACATACTGTCCTGACAATTTCCCATGTCAGAGGTCTACACTGCCCCATGAAGTAGTTAAATTTACTCCAAGCTAGTGTTCCCATGTGGTGAAAAGAGGAATGAGGCACAGAGGTGCTACGTAACTTGTTCAGTGTCGCCCAGCAGTAAGGGAGCCACAGGTCTGGACACACTGTAGAAATCTCTGTGTGTTCTGTATTTACTCAGTCAAGGGTAGAATCCAACAGCTAGAGCAAAATATGTAGAATAACAGCTACCACATAAGACAAATTGATCTTACATCATAGAAATGCACACTAAATAGATATCCAATTTCTTCAGAAATCTTTCAAATGGAGGCTTGACAGGATGTTTTGTGGAAATGATGGTCTGAGAGCCTCCTCAGAACAACAGACAGCATGTCAGTGAGTCTCCTAGACTGGAGGTCTTGAGTTTGTGCATCAGAGAAGGCAGGAAACCCCTGTCACATGCTCGCAGAGACATGAGCCTGGCAGTAGGCAAAATAAGACCATGCCTCTGCTCCGGTAGTGCCTAGACAAGTTGTCCATGTCAATCAGAACTGAGGAATTCTTTTAAAAAGTGCAGATTCCATGATCTACACTCAGTGAATCTCACTCAGTGTGGCTACAACAGTGCCCTAGAATCTACGAGATTTCACTACATTTGGGAAACTCTCAGGGACTTTATTAAACCCCTTTGGAGTGAGACTGTCAGCAAAATAAAGGAAATAGAGATTGGAACAGATATTAGAAAAAATATATAGATAATCAACAGAACCCAAAGCTGGCTCTTTCAAAAGGTCAATACGAATTCATAAATTTCCATCCACAAGAGTAAAAAAAAAGATAACTAAAGACAAAACTTACCAATATCAGGAAAGAGGTTACAGATCCCACAGAAATTAAAAGGATTTTATGAATAATTCTACATAACTTCATCTGGCAATTTAGGTGAAGTGGAACAAACTATCAAAGTTCAGTGAAAAAGAAACATAAAATCTATATTAAAACTGAGCTTATGGTTGAAAAATTTACAGAAAAGAAATCTCCAGCCCCAGATAGTATCCCAGGCACAAAAGAGAAGGGGAGGGAAAGAAAGGGTACGGACAGGGAAAAGGTGAATACACACACACTCACACACACACACACACACACACACACACACACACATATCCTAATCCAATCATTTAATGAAGATGAATTGGGCCAAATCCAAGCAACGTGATGAAACCACTCATTTTTTTTCTCATTGTCCTGCAGCTTCCCCTTCCTGCCTCTCTCCTTTGCCCCAGTTCCTTTCTCTTTCTAAAGTCCTGCCCTCCATCAAGAGGAGCGACCCATGATTATAACTGATGTCCACTGCTTGGCTGACATTCAGCGTGGATGCTATCATCCCTGCAGCTGGTACACTCAAGCTCTCTGTCTCTCATGATGGACCAGAAGGTCTCACTCCTAGTTTCAGGGATAGGTAGGAGAGAAGGTGCAGCCATATGTTGGAGCCCTCAGTCCTTCATCTGTGAAGTGCTGATGACCACAAACTGGGGGAGAAACAGAAACAGCAGCACCAGGCCCCTTTCAATGAGAGCTACGTGCCAAACCCAGTGCATCACACGATTCCTTGACATTCAGGAGCACGCCAAGTAGATTTCCATGCCAGGACTGTTGCATTTATTGTTCCTTCTGCCTGGAATGCTCTTCCCTTAGATAACCCCACAGCCTGCTCCCTCACTTCCTCCAGATCTCTGCTTACTTGCCATCTTTCAGGGAGTCTTTCCCTCATTATCTTGAATAAAATAATGACATCATACCTACATACACCTTTTCCCCTGATGCAGCAATATCTTTCTTCATAGTGCCTGCCACCCTTGATTATTTACTGACCACCAAGTCTATGAAATGAGAGACTTGGTTAGTTTTGTCTTGTCCCAAACTCCTCCAACAGTGCTCAAGTCTATGGCAGGTGCTCAGAAAACATTTGCTGAGAGGGACAGTCTGGTGCCAGGCCCTTTACACACATTGCTAACACCCACAGAAACCCTCCAAGATGGGCACTGGCCCCACTGTATTAATTATGAACAAACTGAGATTTCAGGAGACAACTGATTCACTCAACAACACACAGTCAGCATGTCAGGTTCCAGGCTTCAGAATCATATCTGCCAGCTTCCAAATCCTCAGTTCCCCGACAGAGACCTCACAGCCAAGAACATAAGAGGTTTTACTTCTAACACAAAGACTCCAAACAGCTCATAGATATGCAGAGACACCAAAAAGAGCTCACTGAACCTCTGCAGAGAGCGCACAGCTCGAGTCTCAGACGGTGAAACAGAACGGAGACCATAAGCATACACACTGTGACAGAGACCCTGCAAACAGCCCAAAGTCTTCCAGACAGAAAGAAATGAGAACTGCACAGATACTTCACATCATGGAGACTGACTCCAAACCACAGGGACACTGACCGACCTACTACAAAACCCTCTAAACGGAAAGACAGAAGTTTTAATAACTCAAGAATATCATATAATCTTAAGATACAGTTCCCAGACAAATGAAAAACTTGCAACCTGTGCATAGAGCCCCACGGAGCTGATAGTTTACACCTTTAGACTGACCCATCATTAAAGCGGCACAGAGGCATCACAACTTGGGACCTAGAATCAAAAGCTCAGTGATCTCACATTCTGGGTGCAGACGCCTACGCAGAGATCTCTCACCCAGGGACTGAAAAGCCAGAAAACTCCAAAGATGCACATCTTGGTGTACAGGCACACATCCTAGAGGCTTTGTACTATGGCTCACAAAATCTACTCAGATCAAATATCCCGTCACTCACAACCCCGCCCAGAGGCTCAAGGAAATCAAATGTACCCAGAGAGCACTTGTGTTGTCATACGTAGCTATACACAATCCCAAGCTGCCAGATAGAGGTTACGCTCCAGGGAGAGACCCCAAACTCAGAGACCTCTCCCTGGACATGAATTGCATGCATTTGTGCAAATGACCCTGTGCTGCCACAAGATCCAGACTGAGCGAGAGCTAAACAAGACCGAAATGCCGTCACCATGCACAGCCAGCGACTGCGCCAAACCTCGCCACTAACCAGGGCAGCTATTCGACCCATTCCGGAAAAGCAATAGAACTCGGAGAAAACCTGTATGCTCTAAAAAGCTGCGAACGGCAACATGCCTCTCGTCCTCAGGAGAAAAGCAAGAAAACTCGGAGGAAAATTGTATGCTCTGAGAAGTCGCACACGCCAACGCGGGCGCACGCGGATACAGGCGCCTCCCGCCATCAGTTCCAGTTCTGCGACCCCAATGCGGGCAATCACGCGGTGGCCAGTCACTGCCCAGAACGCTTCCCGGACGCCAAACCCAAACCGACAGCCAGTCTCTCGCTCCGCAGTCGTCCCACCAACGAAGCGGTGGAGTTGAAAAAGAGACGAAGAAAGTTTCCGCGTAATACCGCTGTCCATTCGGATTCGAGAGAGGTGGGACGATGAAGAGGAGCGAATGGGGATGGACCCAGTGGCTCCATGAGTGCCGCCGCTGGGAGCGGCGGTCCATGCCCGACGCGGTGTAAGGAGACCCTCCTAGTTGGCACACGCCCTCTCTCAATGGTACCTTTCAGAGTGGGTGGGCTTACCGCTACCCCTCAGTGGTACATCCCAGGACGGAACTGTTTCATCTCGCGCGCCCCTTGCTGGTGGGATTAGGGAACAGCAGATGTAGATGCCTGTGGACCATTCCAGGATGATCCCCAAAGGGCGGAAGGGCAAAGTTAGGGTGAAAACCCCACAGATTGCTGCAAATTTAGACTCAGAAGAAAGTCTTCATAAACTGAAGATTGCGTCTCTATGGGGATCACTGTCGTAACAGAGAGCATGGAAAGCATTTTATCTATGGTGGGCATTGTGCTTGTTTGTGCATTCCTGTTCAATACAGAATAGGTCTCATGGGGGAAAGCCAGCCGCAGTCCCCCAAGGGGCAGGATAGAAAAAGCTTCCGACTGGGATCTGAAGGCCTGGCGAGGGAAAGCCCTCTGTCGTTGACTGCGAGTAATATGTGAAAGAGACAACAGGACCTTCCATTCTGTTAGGAAAGGGGTCAACTCCGAGGGGACCCAAGGACACCACCACGTAGGTGAGATAAAGACCATGTCTTTGTCACCATCTTGTCATACCTGAATATGTTCCCTAGCAGGATCCTCAGCCTGTCTAGCTATGCCTCTCTCAACAAGTTTAAATTTGCTCACTCATTCCATCATTCATTCATTCATTCTCCCCAAAGTATGTGTCAAGCACAACTCTGTGTGTTAGGAAAGAGAAAAATCAACCTTTTCCTCATGGAGCTTACATTCTCTTGGGATCATGTGGTCCCCAAATTCAAGTAATTTATCAGGTCTTTGTAACTGACATGATTAAAATTATATCGGGATAGTGAAATAGATGGGATGATATCTAGAAAGAGTGGTCAGGGAAGTTCTAAGACTGTGACATTTGAGCAAAGGCCTAGAGGAGATATGCCTATCTGGGAAAAAAGTATCCTAGACAGAGGTAAGGCCAGTGGAAAAACTGGGGAGTAGAACCCTGTGTTGTGTGTATGAAAAGAGTGAGGAGGGCAATGTGACAGGCACAGCATGATGGAGGGAGAGCGAGGAGATTGGGGACAGAAGTGATGAAGGCCAGGTCCCTTGGGCCTTCTGGCCATTGGGAGGATTTTGACTTGAACCACAGGAGGGTTCTTATCAGAGAAGTCCCCAGGCTTCTTCCCGAGGCCCAGATCACATATTATTGTTGAGGAGCTCTTGGTGTATTTGAAGAAAAACCCTTCCCCACCCCTTCTGCAGTTGAGCATGCCTTCCCTGGAATCCCCTACACTCAAGGGGAATGTCCCCTACTGCTCCCAGTGAACATCCATGTCAACTGATGATACCCTCA
Organism: Cervus elaphus; assembly: GCF_910594005.1. Classification (NCBI taxonomy): domain Eukaryota; kingdom Metazoa; phylum Chordata; class Mammalia; order Artiodactyla; family Cervidae; genus Cervus; species Cervus elaphus. Next base: position 122,242,411 of record NC_057848.1, on the reverse strand, counting down.
AGAGACAGGGCAAGGACCCTCTTGATGTGAATGAGGTCACATCGAGTCTTGCAAAGGCAAAGAGGGATGATATAACAGGCACAGAGATGGCAGGGAGAATGACAAAGAACATTAGCTAGGGCTGGAGAGACTACTTCTGGCAGGAAACTCTCCTTACTTAGTTAGCACCCAACTACGGGCTCCCAGCCCTGCTGCTGGATGATGTACAGTACATTGTCTCTATAGGAGAAAAGAAGCCCCTCCCTAGGGACTGTCTGTAGGGAATGATTCAGTTGCCCATGGCCTGGGCCTTAATCATGCTCCCTTCATACACATAAGGGGCCTCTGCCCATCCAGACAAGGACATGCTCCATTCCTGGGGAGGCTCATGCTGTACACAGGGTCCCTCACAACCTGTCCTGCCCAGACTGCCCTCCTGCTGATCTCACTGCCAATGACTGATTTAATGGGGGAAAGAAAGACAGGGATCTCTGCATTTGTGGTGGAGCCTCATGCAAATGGGTGAATGTGAGCTTTCTCCCCAGCTGCTTGGAGGCTCACCTCTGTACCTTCCCCCACCACCTCCCCAGGGAATGTGAAGATTACATTTCACACATCAGGTAAGAAGCTGGGTGTGTGATGGGGAGACACAGAGACATATCCTGACAGTGAGTCAGTCATAGCGTCCTTGTGGCCCTGTGCAAATTCCCCCCTCGCCACTACCTGGCCAGGGTTGTGCTGAGTCTTCCTTGCCTCCTCCAAGGAGCCCAAGCTTACATGCAGTCCCTCCCCTCCTCATGACTTGAGACATTCCATCTGCACTGGGCCTTGGGCGCCCATTTGCTAACGGTGCCCTCCTTGTTGTGGGTTGGGCAGATGGACTGAGGGAGTGTGTGTGCAGTTTTTGTCACAGGGCCCCTACATGGGTGGTAGTCATATCAGCAAGTAGTGTTCTTAACAGGTTTATTACCTGGGCTTCTGTGAGTTGCCCATTATTACCCTCTCTGAGGATGGGGCCCCAAGCTTTTATGTCCGTAGGGAGGCACAGTAGAAATTGTAGCAAATGTGGCATCACAGGCCTACTTCTAAGACCTGTGACAGTGGGGTCCATCCACCCTTCCTCTTAAGACTATTCTCATATGCAGATACATGAACAGCTGAGAGGCCCAACCCTCTGGGCAAACAAAGACCGCCGATATAATTCTGAGATTTCATGCCCTGGGACAGAGATCTGCAAACTGTTCAGACTGCTCATCCTGGACACCAACCCAGAACAGCTCTAACAGGTTGCACCTGAGGACACAAACGCATTCCAGCTCAGAAATGCCAACTGTGGCCTCAGATGAATTAGGATCCCTAAGAGAAACAGCGTTGCTCACAGCCAGTTCTACAGGGTTAAGTTGTAACCTCGGTGGTTCCTGAATGACACTGCATTCTGAAGGAATTCTGGGTGACAAACAGGAAGAGGCACACTGTACTTTGGACAAACTTGCCCTTATTTAGTCACTCACCTACCTCAGGAAAAGGTTCAGTGACCCCAGATTCTGGCATCTTCCCACATACACAAAAGCATGAAAATGATTAACTTGCAATGTCTGATCTCTGTGCTTCACAGTAATCCTTTACCAGTATTCATGCTAGACTTCTTGTATTTCCTAGGCAAAAATCGTATTGTCTTCAGTGCTACCTCCTCAGAGCAGTGTTCTCAGAGCTATCGGAAGAGCTGTGTCCCGGGCTATAGTCCCCAGGAGACCCCAAATCCAACTTAAACTCACAACTCTTCTGTTGTATGTTTTTCTTTAAGTGGACACTACTCTGGCTTACAGCTCCCATTTACCTCAGAGGCTTCTCACCCCTCCCCCAGAGCCTACACTCCACACCCTGAGACACAGAGTCCCACATCTTTGCCTCTGGGCTACTGAGTGGACATTTGCATTGAGTCTCTGTTCAGTCAACCCCAAGGGAGAGAGGCCTGCAGTCTTGCACTTCCTACAGCCCGCAGTCACCAGCATGTCACCCTGAGGAAGGCAGGTGCATTCCAGGGGTGTGGTGTGCCTTAGAGCTGAGGGGTTCTGAAATTGATTTCCCATGTCTGGGTCCTGAGAATGGCCCTAACCCCACCCTGGTCAACTCTGGTCGTGGTAACTTTGTATCCTGCCCCATGGGAGGTTCAGAGTGAATGCCAGATCCGCAGAAGAAGCCCCGGGGACCTGGTCCTCTCTATTACAGCACCTACTCTGGGCTACTGAATTCTGGAGATAGGAGAGGGTGTCCCCTCACCGTGCCTGTGACAACACCCTTACATCCCGCTAGTCACCTCTGTCATTTTCCATATTCTATCTCCTGGTGACAGCTGCTTCAATTCCTCTCTCTCCCCAAATTCCCACCCCTCCCCTCCCTTTCCACCAGGTCTCCCCTCCCCTCTCAGGGGCCTCTTTAGCCCCTCCCCCGGCCCTTCTCACAGGGCTTCACCCCATTTTTGTTCTCTCACCCAGCAGCCATGCTCCCTCAGAAGATCCCCTGAAGACCCTGCTTTTTCCCAGGATTCTGCCGGACACCTGTCTCCTGCCCACACACAGGGTCTGTCATAAAGTCCCTGTGAGGGCTGAACTGAAAAATTTGTTCAGGATCCAGATAAAATTCAGACCCAGACCAGGAGCCCGGAGCAGTTCCTGTGGGGATGGAAGGAAAAGGAGAGGGTCTCTGAGAGGAGCATCTGGTCTCAGAGTCCTGCAGGGGTGAAAGGGTTTTCTTCAAGGATCCTAGTGAGGATGAAGTGAAATGGCACCTTATAAGTGCATATGCATACATGCCAAGTGTGTGCAATTCTCTTGAGTCATGTCCGCCAGGGTTCTCTGTCGCTGGGATTCTCCAGCAAGAATACTGGAATGGGTTGCCATTTCCTCCTCTAGGGTATCTTGCCGTTCCAGGGATCAAACCCCCATTTCCTGCATCTCCTGCACTGGCAGGTGAATACTTTACCACTGAGCCACCTGGGTAGCCCCTACATCTGTTGAGAGTTAATCTAATATTGTGTTCTCACCACACACACACACAGTCTAACATAAAACAAAGCTAAAGAGACACAAGGAAAGTTTAGGAGGTGTTGGATATGTCTTTATTTTGATTGTGGTGATAATAGTATCATTGTTTGCATATGACCAAGCTCATCAAATTGTACACATTAAATATATACAATTTGCTGTATATCAATTCTATTTCAATAAAGATGTTTTAAAAAGGAGAGCAGAAAAACATTCTCCAAAAAATTGATACTTAGATAAAATGAGAACATTTCTTGAAAAATACTGACAAGCAAAGTTCACTTAAAATGTAATGAAGATGAATACCTTTATGTTTATTAAGTAAGTTCATGTGTGTGCATGCTAAGTCACTTCCATCGTGTCTGACTCTTTAAGGTCCTATGGACCATAGCCTATAAGGTCCTCTGTCCCTGGGATTCTCCATGTAAAAATACTGGAGTGGGTTGCCAGGGCCTTTTCCAGGGGATCTTTCTGATCCAGGGATTGAACCTGACTCTCTCATGCATTGGCAGGCAGGTTCTTCACCTCTAGTGCCACTCGGGAAGTCCTAAGGAAGTTAGTTCCTTTGTCTCATATTATGAGGCCATTGTTACCTGATAACACACAGTTGTGTCATACTCCTTTCCCAATTTTGAAGCAGTCACCTCTTCCATCTTTTGTTCTAACTTGCTTCTTGACCTGCATACAGATTTCTCAGGAGACAGGTCAGGTAGTCTGGTACTCTGCTCTGTTCAAGAATTTTCTACAGTTTGTTGTGATCCATGCAGTCAGAGGTCTTAGCATAGTCAGTGATGCAGAAGTAGATGTTTTTCTCGAATTCCCCTTGCTTTCTCCATGATCTAGTGGATGCTGGCAATTTGATCTCTGGTTCCTCTGCCTCCTCAAAACCTAAGTTGTATATCTGGAAGTTCTCGGTTCACATACTTTTGAAGCCTAGCTTGAAGGAGTTTACTAATCATGAGGCTTCAGAAACTGGGGACAATCTAAGTGAAGGAGCTTAGGAAATTGGATGGCGTGAAGGAAGCCTGATAAGAGAGACAAGAAGAGGAAGCTCTACTTCCGTTGTTGCTAGTAAGGTGCACAGGGGCTAGACCATGCCTTCAAGTCCTTGTGTAGGAGAGCAGCCTTTATCTAGAGAGACATAGACAGTTATGCAACTATAAGAGAGTGAGGGAGAGGGAGGGAAGAGGGAGACAGATACCCTTAGTGGATGTAAGAGACCAGTTAGAAGGGGAGATGACAATTAAATGGAGGGAGGCTTTGGACTAGAGCAGATGTGTTGGATGTGGGTAAAAGTAGACACATTAGATGTTTACAAAGTAAAATGGACAGAACTCAGCAAGAATTTGGACTTGAGGTGAAGGAGAGGGAGTTGTAAACATGGTTAAGAACAATTTTGTGTGTCCTGTCAAAAGAGTACAAAAGTGTCATGGGGAATCCTAGAAGTTGGCCAGATCTGGAAAGAATTCCAAATAAGATTTTTATGTTTTTGAGTTCATGGTCTACATGGATACAATAACCAATATTTAAATACTTAAATGTTCCCTTTCCTTTAAAAAAAAGTATTGTGGTATAATTTGTATACAATAAAAGCCAGCACTTTAAAGCATTGCAGTTTGTAGGGTTTTGACAAATGTATACTGTGGTGTAAATGCTACCACATTAAAATGTAGAAAACAGCCCATCGTTCAAAAATGCTCCCTTGGGCTATTTGCCATCAGATTCCTTCCTCCACTCCCATACCCTTGCAACCACAGATACTCTTCTGTGTGAATAGCTGTGCCTTTTCTAGAAATCCATTGACATGAAATCACATGATATGTAGGCTTCTGTGTTTGGTTTCTCACAGTTTTTGCACAGTTGAGACACATCCTTGCTGTTACAATGCATTAGTAGTTCTTTTTTTAATTACCATGTAGTGTTGCTTTGCATGGGTATACTCTTTTGTTCTTCTTTCATCCGTATACCGGCTGTTGAATATTTGGGTTGTTCCTATGTGTGGTTATTAGGAATACATGTGTGGAATATTTGAGTACAGGCCACTGTGTGAACATGTTTTCATTTCTCTTGGGTAAAGTTGTCTAGGAGTAGATTTGCTGGGTCATATAAGGCTTCCCAGGTGGTGCTAGTTGTAAGGGACCCACCTGCCAATTCAGGTTTGATCCCTCGGTCTGGAAGATCCCCTGGAGTAGGAAATAGCAACTCGCTCCAGTATTCTTGCCTGGAAAATTCCATGAAGAGGGGTCCTTGCAGGTTACAGTCCGTGGGGCCCCAGAGACTTGAACATGACTGAGTGACTGAACACACACACACACACAGTAATTTATGTATCTTAGAATCTAAACTGTGTCGTCTGTAGACAACATATAGTTGGATCTTGGTTTTTTTTTTTAAACTGGTCTCTCAATGTCTGCCTTTGATTGTATTGTTTTATCTATTCACATTTAATGTTGATACAGACTTACATCTGCCAATATATTTTTCAGTCTCATGTCATTTTATTCTATGGTCCTCATATTACTGCTTTCTTTTGCATTAAATGGGTATTTTCTAATGTACCATTTTAAATTCTTTACTGATTTTTTTTTTACTATTTTAAGTTATTTCCTGAGCTATAGGCTACCATAAACAACTTCAGTTCAGTTCAGTCACTAAGTCCTGTCCAACTCTTTGTGACCCCATGGCATGCAGCATGCCAGGGCTCCCTGTCCATCACCAACTCCCAGAGCTCGCTCAAACTTATGTCCAACAAGTTGGTGATGTCATCCAACCATCTCATCCTCTGTCATCCCCTTATCCTCCTGCCTTCAATCTTTCCCATCATCAGGGACTTTCCCAATGAGTCAGTTTTTCACATCAGGTGGCCAAATTATTGGAGTTTCAGCTCAGCATCAGTCCTTCCAATGAATATTCAGGACTGATTTCCCTTAGGATGGACTGGTTTGATCCCCTTGCAGTCCAAGGGACTCTTAAGAGTCTTCTCCAACACCACAGTTCAAAAGCATCAATTCTTTGGCACTCAGATTTCTTTATAGTCCACCTCTCACATCCATACCTGACTACTGGAAAAACCATAGCTTTGACTAGGTGGACCTTTGTCGGCAATGTCTCTGCTTTTTAATGTACTTGTCTAGGTTTGTCATAGCTTTTCTTCCAACTAGCAAGTGTCATTTAATTTCATGGCTGTAGTCGCCATCCGCAGTGATTTTGGAGCCCAAGAAAACAAAGTCTGTCACTGTTTCCGTTGTTTCCCCATTTGTTTGCCATGAAGTGATGGGACGGGATGCCATGATCTTACTTTATAAATGTTGAGTTTAAGCCAGTTTTTTCACTCCCCTCTTTCAGTTTCATCAAGAGGGTCTTCAACTCCTCTTCACTTTCTGCCATAAGGATGTTGTCATCTGTATATCTGAACTTACTGATATTTATCCCAGCAATCTTGATTCCAGCTTGTGCTTAATCCAGCATGGCATTTTACGTGATGTTCTCTGCATATAAGTTAAATAAGCAGAGTGACAATATACAGCCTTGACGTACTCCTTCCCCAATTTGGAACCAGTCCATTGTTCCATGTCCAGTTCTAACTGTTGTTTCTTGACCTGCATGCAGATTTCTAAGGAGGCAGGTAAGGTGGTCTGGTAGTCCCATCTATTTAAGAATTTTCCACAGTTTGTTGTGATCCACACAGTCAAAGGCTTTGGCGTAGTCAACAAAGCAGAGGTAGGTATTTTTCTGGAAATCTCTTCCTTTTCCATCATCCAACAGATGTTGGCAATTTGATCTCTGGTTCCTCTGCTTTTGCTAAATCCAGCATGAACATCTGAAAGTTCTCAGTTCACATGCTGTTGAAGCCTTGCTTGGAGAATTTTGAGCATCATTTTGCTAGTGTGTGAGATGAGATCAATTATGCCATAGTCTGAACATTCTTTGGCATGGGCATTCTTTGGGATTGGAATGAAAACTGACCTTTTCAAGTCCTGTGGCCACTGCTGAGTTTTCCAAATTTGCTGGCATATTGAGTGAAACACTTTAACAGCATCAACTTTTAGGACTTAAAATAGCTCAGCTGGAATTCCATCACCTCCACTAGCTTTGTTCATACTGATGATTCCTAAGGCCGACTTGACTTCACACTCCAGGATGTCTGACTAGTTGAGTGATCACACCATCGTGGTTATCTGGGTCATTACGATCTTTTTTTGTATGGTTCTTCTGTGTATTCTAGCCACCTCTTCTTAATATCTTCTGTCTCTGTTAGGTCCATACTGTTTTTGTCCATCTTTGTTTTTGTTCCTTTGGTATCACTCCCATTCTATTTTTTCCTCTATTTCTTTACAACGATCACTGAGGAATGCTTTCTTATCTCTCCTTTCTATTCTTTGGAACTCTCCATTCAGATGGGTGTATCTTTCCTTTTCTAAAGTAAGATGTTTATTACTAATGCCACAAATAAACATCTTACTCTATCACAATCAGCTTAAAATTTATCTAATCCTAATGATATATACAAACATTACTCCTATATCACTCTATTCCATTTCCCCCCCTTTCCTCATATTGTCACAAATACTAGAAGGGAACATCCCATTAATACATTCTTATCATTATTATATTACTATAATATTATGTCTATGAAAAGCTGATATAAGGCAGGATATCAGGAATATATTTACAACTTCTGTTATATTAAACTTCTTTGTCATGATTTCTGATACTTTGCATATGTTCCTGTGGATCTGACACCATCCTGACTTGTTTCCTTACCTAATACAGCCTTGCTCCCAACCACCTCCTTTGTGCTGTTACAGCAAATATATTACATTCCATGTGTTATTGGCCCAACAATAATTGGGCTTCTCTGGTGGCTCGGACAATAAAGAACCTGCCTGCAATGCAGGAGACCTGGGTTCAATCCCTTGGTCAGGGAGATCCCCTGGAGAAGGGAATGGCTAACCACTCCAGTATTCTTGCCTAGAAAATTCCATGGACAAGTGGCCTGGCGGGCTACGGTAATGGGGTCGCTGAGAGTCAGACATGATTGAGCAACTATCTCTTTCACAACAATAATTTATGTGGTATTGTTTTAGACAGTTGCTTTTTAAATACAGGAAGAAAGGGGTGAAATGTGTATCCATAAAGTATTTTTGTTCATATAATTACCTTTACCTGTGCTCTTTGCTTTTTCACACGGATTCTGATTAACATCTGAATTCACTTATTGCAGCCTGAAGACTTTCCTTTAGTTTTACTTGTCAGCCAGCTCTACCAACAAATTTCCTGATTTTTTTTAAATTTGAGAATGCTTTTATTTTGCTTTCATTTCTGTTTTTCAAACTACTATATTCTCATATGTGTAACATGTAGAAAGCTGTGTACACTCCGTGAAATATCACCAGCTTCAATATACAAAACTCAAGTGTATTTCTATACTAGTGGTGAATACTCCTAATAAGTAAGAAAATTCCAGTTAGAATAGAATAAAAAGAACTTAGGCATTGGTTTAACCAAGGAGGTGTAAGATTTGTACATTGAAAATGACAAAACCATTTGAAAGAAATTAATGAGAATTTAAGTAAATGGTAACTTATTATCAGTGGCCACTAGAGTTTCCCCTAGAAATTTGCTGTCATTGTACACACATCTCTGAGCATGTGGGAATATTTCCTTAAGGCACATTCATAGCAGTGTGACTGCTGGATCAAACACTTCCTTGGCTAAACAGACATATCTGGAGTACCTACTGTGTGCATGTGCCTGACACTGTTCTAAACGCCAAGGAGGCATCACAGAGTTGGACTAACACATGTCCCTCTTTCATGAAGGCAAATGCTGCTGAGGGTGAGGGCAGGATGGAATGTAAATTCTGATGAGCGCTGCCACAGACCCCTGCAAAGGTGTTTTACCAGTTCACACTGGCCTCAGTGGGGCAGGGGAGTGAGTGTGCCTTTACTGGCATCTTGGCAGCATTTGTAGGGTGGGAGGTCTAGGCAGGAGGCTGGACTCCTTATGTCCAGTTCCCTAGCAGAGCTTCAAGTCCACAACTAGGAATGATCCACATAGGGATTTCGGGGGACGTGAATACCCTAGGTGTCCATACCCTTGGTTATGACATCACAAAGTGTATTTGTCAAAGCATGGGGGGTATCTGACCCTTTGGTGGCACTGCACCCTGAGTGTGCCATCTCTGACCTGGAGATAAGTCTGTGAGCCAGGGACTGAGGGTGCTGAAACCTTGAGGGGTTTACTATGTCTTGGGCTATGAACTTTGGAGTTTGGAGGATGCGGGGTACCATGGTCTGAGGTCTCTTTGTGGTGGCTGCATGAAACATCGTGACAGAGCTGTATGCATTCACCATACCAGTGCTCTGTGCTGTTGGTGAGACCGTGTCCTATGGTGTGAGCTGTGATTGCGACTTCTGTGTCCAGGGTGTGAGGTCTCTGTGCTGTCGGGTTTCTCCATGGCCGCTTATGAAGTTGCTAAAATGCAGGTCGGTCTGTGTTCGACTTTCATCTCACTTATTGAGTCTCTAGAGTTTCAGTTTGGTGGATTGTTTGGTGTTGGGTGTCCAGTGAAGTGAGGTCTGCCAGCTGCTATTTCCTTGGTCCATATCTGGTCGAGTGTATCATTGATATTTGGGTTTTGTGACCCATCGTGTGAGGTCCCTGGGGTATCTGTGAGTCTGGATCCAGGCTCTGATGCTGCACTGCTGGCGGGAGACCAGAGTCCTAGAGGGAGGTTGCTCTGTCTTTGCTCCTGTGCTGCAGTGATTGAAACCTCTGAGCCACTTGGGCATTTATGTCTCGATTGAGATATTTTGTCACTTGCCAGGCTTCAGACATGAGGTGTTTGTGACCTCCTGATGTCTCCATCTGACATCTGTCTATAAAGAAAGTGAGAGGTTGATTGATCTGAGTTGAATGTGAACTCGGCCACTGCCGCTTCCATCAACCAGGCTTCCTTGTCTAGACCGTTGAGGTATGGGGTTGCCTTCCTTGAGACCCTCCCTGGGCGTCATTTTCTTGCTACTGTTTTGAAAGTCTCCCTCAGTCACAGTGGTGGAAATGCCATTGTGGAGGATGAGTTTTTTTCTGTGACTCTGACAAAATGCAGCAGGGACACCATGCTCTTTTCTAATATATCCTCTGTGTAATGTAAAGCTGTCTCCCTCTCCATCTTCACTTATTCCCAAAGTGCAGAATGTCATCACCTCCACAGCAAAGCTGTCAGCCAGGAGCGCCACTGTACACCCAGCCCTGGGAAACCTTCCTTGTCATGAACATGTCTGCTTTCCCCAAACCTGCCACCTGTCTCTGATCCCTGCTCTCTGGTGCGGCCCCTCAGCTCAGCTGTCTGGTGGCCTGAAGTCTGGGGAAGCCTTCCAACCTGAGAAGGGCAGGGGAACCGGAGGTCACACCCCAAGGGGAAAACGACAAGGCCATTCTAACTTTGCCCAACATTTCCTGTCATTCCAAAATGTAAACAGGTGCCTGTTAGCCTCTCCTTTGCAAAAGTAATTGAAATCTTCCTGCAGTTGTGTGTCAGGCAGGAGTGCATTGAACACACTGGGAGCAAGTCACCTGAATGTTGGAGGAGGGGGAGTGCATGGGTGATCAGTCTGGTCTGATTCTTTGTGACACCATGGTCTTCAGCCTTTTGGGCTCTTCTGTCCATGGGATTTTCCAGGCAAGAATACAGGAGTGGGTTACCATTTCCTCTCCCTGGGGATCTTCTCAATCTAACCCCTGTCCTCCTGTCTCCTACATTGACAGGCAAGTTATTTACCACTCTGCCACCTGGGAAGCCCTTGTTGGGCTGTGGGCAGGGAGGGGGGTTGTGGAAAACTTTCTATTGTTTTTTGAAATTGAAAGCTCAACAAGTGAGAATAAGAAAAGAGGAAAAAGAACTACCACACCTGCTGAAAGTGAAAGTCACTCAGTCATGTCTGACTCTTTGCAAACCCATGATCTATACAGTCCATGGTCTATACAGTCTGTGGTCTGTACATTCCATGGAATTCTCCAGTACAGAGCACTGGAGTGGGTAGCCTTTCCCTTGTCCAGTGGACCTTCACAACCCAGGGATCAAACCCAGATCTCCCGCATGGCAGGAGGATCTTTACCAGGTGAGCCACAAGGGAAGGCCAAGAATACTGGAGTGGGTAGCCTATCCCTTCTCCAGTGGATCTGTCTGACCCAGCATCGAACCAGGGTGTCCAGTGTTGCAGGTGAATTCTTTACCAGCTGAGCTATCAGGGATTGAAACATTTCACATTGTTGTTCAGTAGCTCAGTGGTGTCCAACTCGTTACAACCTCATGGACTGCAGCATGCTAGGCTTCCCTGTCCTTCACTATATCCTGGAGTTTGCTCAAACCCATGTCCATTGAGGCAATGATGCCATCTAATCATCTCATCCTCTGTCGCTCCCTTTTCCTCCTGCCCTCAATCTTCCATACCATCGGGGGCTTTTACATTGAGTCAACACTTCGCATCAAGTAGCCAAAGTATTGGAGCTTCAGCTTCTGCATCAGTACTTCCAATGAATATCCAGGACTGATTTCCTTTAGGATTGACAGGTTTCATCTCCTTGCAGTCCAAGGGACTGTGAAGAGTCATCTCCCAACACCTCAGTTCCAAAGCATCAATTCTTCAGCGCTCAGCTTTCTTTATAGTCCACTTCTCACATCCATACATGGCTACTGGAGAAACCATAGCTTTAACTAGATGGACCTTTGGTGACAAAGTAATGTCTTTGCTTTTTAATATGCTGTCTGTGTTGCTCATAGCTTTTCTTCCAAGAATCAAGCGTCTTTTAATTTCACCACTGTAGTCACCATCTGCAGTGATTTTGGAGCCCAAAAAGATAAAGTCTCTTATGTTTTCTATTGTTTCCCCATCTATTTGTCATGAAGTGATGGGACCAGATGCCATGATATTAGTTTTCTGAATGTTGAGTTTGAAGCCAACTTTTTCACTCTCCTTTTTGGTTTTCATCAAGAGGTTCTTTGCTTTCTGGATAAAGGTGGTATCATCTGGGTGTCTGAGGTTATTGAGATTTCTCCTGGCAATCTTGATTCCAGTTTGTGCTTCATCCAGCCCAGCATTTCACATGATATACTCTGCATATATGTTAAATAAGCACGGGGACCATATACAGCCTTGACGTACTCCTTCCCCTCTTTGGAACCAGTCTGTTGTTCCCTGTCCAGTTCTAAGTGTTGCTTCTTGACCTGCATACAGATTTCTCAGGAGGCAGGTAAGGTGGTCTGGTAGTCCCATCTATTTAAGAATTTTCCACAGTTTGTTGTGATCCACACAGTCAAAGGATTTGGCGTAGTCAATAAAGCAGAAGTAGATGTTTTCCTGGAATTCTCATGCTTTTTCCACGATCCAACGAATGTTGGCAGTTTGATCTCTGGTTCCTCTGACTTTTCTAAATCCACTTTGAATATCTGGAATTTCACGGTTCACGTTGTCTTGAAGCCTTGCTTGGAGAGTTTTGAGCATTAGTTTGCTAGAGTGTGAGATCAGTGAAACAGTGAGGTAGTCTGAACATTCCTTGGCATGGGCATTCTTTGGGATTGGAATGAAAACTGACCTCTTCCAGTACTCTGGCCACTGCTGAGTTTTCCAAATTTGCTGGAATACTGAGTGCAGCTCTTTAACCACATCATCTTTTATGGTTTGAAATAGCTCAACTGGAATTCCATCACCTCCACTAGCTTTCTTTGTAGCAATGCTTTCTAAGGCTTGACTTTGCATTCCAGGATGTCTGGCTCTAGGCAAGTGATCACACCATCATGGTTATCTGGGTCGTGAGAATCCTTTTTGTATAGCTCTTCTGTGTATTCTTGCCACCTCTTCTTAATATTGTCTACTTCTGTTAGGTCCATACCATTTCTGTCCTTTATTATTCCCATCTATGCATGAAATATTACCTTGGTATCACTAATTTTCTTGAAGAGATCTCTAGTCTTTTCCATTCTATTGTTTGCCTCTATTTCTTTGCATTGGTCACTGAGGAAAGCTTTCTCATGTCTCCATGCTCTTCTTTGGAGCTATGCATTCAAATGGTTATATCTTTCCTTTTCTCCTTTGCCTTTAGCTTCTCTTCTTTTCTCAGCTATTTTTTTTTCATTTATTTTTATTAATTGGGGGCTAATTACTTTACAGTATTGTAGTGGTTTTTGCCATACATTGACATGAATCAGCCATGGATTTACATGTGTTCCCCATCCCGATCCCCCCTCCTGCCTCCCTCCCCATCTGATCCCTCTGGGTCTTCCCAGTGCACCAGCCCTGAGCACTTGTCTCATGCATCCAACCTGGGCTGGTTTGTAAGGCCTCCTCAGACAACCATTTTGCCTTTTTGTATTTCTTTTTCTTGGGGACGATCTTGATCAGTGCCTCCTGTACAATGTCATGAACCTCTGTCCATAGTTCTTCAGGCACTCTGTCTATCAGATCTAACCCCTTGAATCTATTTGTCACTTTCACTGCATAATCATAAGGGATTTGCCTTAGGTCATACCTGAATGGTCTAATGGTTTCTCCTACTTTCTTCAGTTTAAGTCTGACACTTGCAATCAGGTATTCATGATCTGAGCCACAGTCAGCTCCCAGTCTTGTTCTTGCTGACTGTACAGAGCTTCTCTATCTTTGGCTGGAAAGAATATAATCAATCTGATTTTGGTATTGACCATCTGGTGAGGTCCATGTGTACAGTCTTCTCTTGTTTTGTTGGAAGAGGGTGTTTGCTATGACCAGTGCATCCTCTTGGTAAAACTCTGTTAGCCTTTGCCCTGCTTCATTTTGTACTCCAAGGCCAGATTTGCCAGTTACTCCAGGTATCTCTTGACTTCCTCCTTCTGCATTCCAGTCCTGTATAATGAAAAGGACATCTTTATTGGGTGTTAGTTCTAGAAGGTCATGTAGGTCTTCATAGAACCATTTAACTTCAGCTTCTTCAACATCCCTGGTTGGGGCATAGACTTGGATTAATGTGATATTGAATGGTTTGCCTTGGAAATGAACAGAGATCATCCTGTCATCTTTCAGATTGCACCCAAGTACTGCATTTCAGACTCTTTTGTTGACTATGATGGCTACTCCATTTCTTCTAAGGGATTCTTGCCCACAGTAGTAGATATAATGGTCATCTGAATTAAATTCACCCATTCCAGTCCATTTTATGTCACTGATTCCTAAAATATCAATGTTTACTCTTACCATCTCCTGTTTGACCACTTCCAATTTACCATAATTCATGGAATTAACATTCCAGTTTCCTACGCAATGTTATTCTTTACAGCATCAGACTTTACTTCCATCACCAGTCACATCCACAACTGGGTGTTGTTTTCACTTTGGCTCTGTCCCTTCATTCTTTCTGGTGTTATTTCTTCACTCTTCTCCAGTAGCATATTGGGCACCTACCAACCTGGGGAGTTCATCTTTCAGTGTCATATCTTTTTGCCTTTTCATACAGTTCATGGGATTCTCAGGGCAAGAATACTGAAGTGGTTTACCAGTGTCTTCTTCAGTGGACCACGTTTTGTCTGAACTCTCCACCAGGACCCATCCGTCTTGGGTGGCCCTACAAGGCATGGCTCACAGTTTCACTGAGATAGACACATTTGTGATCAGTTTGATTAGAAGTGCTTAGGACACTGCAATTCAGGAGAATGATTACCTAAAACTCAGAGGTGCGCCCACGGATGCCAGCTGACCCCTGGAGTGACCTCACTAAAGCAACCACTGACTGGGGATGTGTCTCCAGCCTGTTGACTGGCAGCAAACACTCCTGGAGACTGGGTTACACGGGTCCTCCAGTGCTCAGGCCCAAGACCCCCACTGCGATCTCTTGTCCATCAACCTCAGTGCCTGAGTCAGACCCCTGTCTGGTCTGTGGTCTCTGTCCTTGTACCCCATGAGAGCCTGAGCCTGCATTTTCCACGTGGGCTCCCCAGAGTGGTCTAGGATTCCTTGCCTCCCAAGCCCCACACCCAATCACTGCTGCTGGTGTATTCAAATCTGCAGGGGATGGGCGTGGCCAAAATGGGGCTGTAGTGGCCTCTTGGACATTTGAGAAAGGGGATTGCCCTTGGTCCAGATTTGAGGCCTGAGTTGCCAAGATAGCATTCTCCCCATCTGTGTCGAAGGCTGTGGTTGGCCACCCTGGACAGTGGTGGACGTTTTGTCCTTCCATACACAGTGCTTACATTGTTATCAAATGGAACCCTCTCCCCTGTAGTATTTTCTGCCTCCTGTGGTGGTGCTTCCCATCTCTGCAGGCACAATGGAGCGTTCCAGTCTCACACCTCATTCTTCAGCACCTCCAGGAGGTGAGACCCCATGGGGAGCCATTTTTCACTCAGGCTTGTTGGCCCTGGCTGGGACCCGACTATTTGCATTTCTAACCCTGCTCAATCTCCCTCTTACACAACTGGTGAATTCTATGATGAGCAAAGGTCTAAGCATCTTGTTAACTGCAGCAGAGTGTCTGTTCCAAGAATGATGTGAGGAGATAGTAAACAAGCTTTGTTTCTCCTGCACCACTGATGGACAGCTTTGTGACAACATCTATCAAAGTGAAGAAATCCTTACAAAATCCTTGTCCTGTCTCAGAGGGAACTTCTTCAGGACGTGTTGTTAATATTTGGAGGAGGGGAAGCAAAAGCACTTTGATGCCCAAAGTGGGGCCTCTTCTGTGTGTGTGTGTGTGTGTGGTTTAAATACAGAGATACCTGTTTGAAAGGAACAAGGAGGAACCAATAACTAACCCCAGTGGTAGGCCCTGGAAGCAGAGAATGTGGAGTGTGATGACATGTGTAGTCCATGTACTGATACACTAACAGAATCTTTCTTCAGCCCCATACTCATGCAATATTTGAGTAACTGAAAGGACTACGACAGGGCTGTCTGCTGTCACCCTGTCTGTTTAACCTGTACACTGAGCACATTATGAGAAATGCAGGGCCAGATGAGTTACAAGCTAGAATCAAGATAGGCGGGAGAAACATCAACAACCTCAGATATGCAGATGATACAACTCTAATGGCCGAAAGCAAAGAGGAGCTAAGGAGTCTCTTGAAGAGGGTAAAGGAGGAGAGTGAAAGAGCCGGCTTAAAACTAAATATTAAAAACTAAGATCATGGGGTCTGGCCCCATGGCTTCATGGCAGATGAGGAGGGGGGGGAGGTGGAAGTAGTGACAGATTTCCTCTTCTTGGGCTCTAAAATCACTGCGGATGGTGGCCGCAGCCATGAAATCAGAAGACATTTGCTTTCTGGCAGGAAAGCTATGACAAACTCAGTGTGTTGAAAAGCAGAGACATTACTCTGCTGACAAAGGTCCATATAGTCAAGGCTATGGTTTTCCCAGTGGTTACATATAGTTGCAAGAGCTGGAAGGTAAAGAAGGCAGACTGCTGAAGAATTGATGCCTACGAACTTTGGTTCTGGAGAAGACTCCTGAGAGTCCCTTGGACAGCGAGGAGATCAATCTTAAGGGAAATCAACCCTGAATAATCGTTGGAAGGACTGATGCTGAAGCTGAAATTCCAGTATTTTGGTCATCTGATGCAAACAGCTGACTCATTGGAAAACTCTCTGGTGCTGGGAAAAATTGAGGGCAGAAGGAGAGGAGGGCATCAGAGGATGAGATGGCTGGATGGCATCACCGATACAATGGACATGAACTTGGCCAAACTTTGGGAGATGGTGAGGGACAGAGAGGCCTGGCGTGCTGCCGTCCATGGGGTTGCAAAGAGTTGGACACAACTGAACAACTGAGCACATTCTAGAATTCCTCTAACACAGGATAAGAGAAAGCAGAGTTGCACAGAGGTGGGAAGGACTGCAGAGAGAGAAAGAGAAAGAGAGAGCACAGGAGCGAGCGCTATGGATATTTGCACAGGGTTCCCTGGGAGTCCCCCACACATTCTGATCAGCTCACGTGTGTGCAGCATGCACCCAAGGCCAAGAAAAGAACCGCAGAATAAGATTGGGTGGAGTGATCCCAGAGCTCACAGAGGGATGGAGATAGTTCTTCTTACTTGCTGGAGGGAAGAAACACTCATAATATGCAGTTGTCTTGTACATTACTCAGCAAGATATTACCTAAGTAGTGGGGCAAATTAGCCCTAGATTAGTGACTGCTCTTGTCCAATCTAACAATGGTTGAAAGCAAGCCTGAAAAGGATAAATCTCCTTTTAAGCATCTGAAATGCATCACAGGATCAACCTCAACATCACTGAAAGGAATTATTATTACTGCTATTACTCTTATCCTAAAATCCAGAACCCAACAAGGTAAAATTCTCCATGTCTAGCATATAGTAAAAAATTGTATTGGATTGAAAATAGCTATAGCCAGAAAACAACTGAAGGCCAGCTCAACAACTGAGAAGACTGACTCAAACATCAGCAGTGATTCTGATGTGACATCAGCAGTTGCAGAAAGAGAATCAAAAAGACACATTTCATACACAGGAACAAAATTAAGAAAGGCAGAAAAATTCTCATCAGAATTTATGCCACCCAGAATTGTCTAATTAGTGGAAATGTTTTTTTTTAAAAATGAAGATAAAATTGAAATATTTAAACCAATGATTTTCAAACTAAATATCAGAGAATATTCACTGCTAACAGATCGGCCCTACAAAGTTTGTTAATAAAATTCTTAAGGGAGAAGGAAGATGATATTAGAAGCAAATTTGTATCTACACAATGAAATGAATAATATTGGAAAATTTGAAAACCTTTTTATAAATACACATTTTAAAAATATTTAATCTCTTTAAAGGATAATCATCTAAAGTAAAATATTAATAGTGTAATGTGGTGTCTGTTACATATATAAAAATAAAATGTAAGAAAACAATAGCACAAAGGATAGCAGGAAGGAAAGGGAAATACACAGTTGTAAGGTTCTTATATATGAAGTGGGTATAATATTAATTGAAAGCATATTATAAGAAGTATAAAATGTATATTGTAAATTCTAGAACTAACCCTAGAAAGGTTCCTTTGGCCATGCATGCAGCTCACGGGACCTTAGTTCCCTGACCAAGGACTGGACCTGTGGCCATGGCAGTGAAAGCACCAAGTCCTAATCATTGGACCACCAGGCAATTCCCTAGAAAGATTTTGAATAAGATGTATATCTAGAAAGCTAATAGTGGCAATAAAGTGGACTATAGCCTCCAATTATAATAAATAAATTTTAAAGAAGAAACAAGCAATCTAAATGAAGAGAAGAAATGGAAAACTGGTCACTAAAAAACACATGTGATATAAAGAAAAGCATATCCACATGGTATATTTAAAACTGAACTGTTTACCCATTAATTGTAAGTTGCCTACACACATAAATTAAAAGATCTACTTTGGGGGACTTGGCCAGTGGTCCAGTGGTTAAGGATCTGCTTTCCAATGCAGGGGAACAGGTTTGATCCCTGGTCTGGGAGCTAAGATCCCACACATCGTGAGGCAACTAGGCCCTTGTGCCACAGTAAGAGAAGCCCACACACTGCAACTAGAGAGAAGCCCACTTGCAGCAGCAAAGGCCCATGAAGCCAGATAAATAAATAAAGCCCTAGTTTGTCAAATCATATGTTTGGTAAAAAAATATTCTCACCTTAAATAAGTCAATAATTTAAAATTAAATGGGTGGAAATACTTATACCTCTTAATCCTAAAGCAAATGAAAGCTAGAGAGGCTGAATTTATGTCACAAAAGTATATTTCAGAATGAGGATTTTTACCAAAGATAAAGGACAGTACATAATGAGAGAGAATTCAATTCACTGAGAAGACATAACAATCATGAATGTACATGCAATTTCAAAGTACAGGAGCCAAAAGCTGATAGAATAGAAAGGAGAAACAGACAAATCCACAGCTGTAGTTGGAGACATTAACTTTTCACTCTCAGTCATTAATACAATAAGTGAGGAACACAATGATAAACTATGCAGAACACTTGAATAATACTATTAACCAATTTGACCTAACTGATATTTATAGAATGTGCTCAGTTGCTCAGTTGTGGACTGAGCCCGCCAGGCTCCTCTGTCCATGGAATTTTTCAGGGAAGAATACTGGAGTGGGTTGCCATTTCTTACACCAGGGGACCTTTCAGACCTACAAACTGAACCCGCATTTCTTGCCTCTCCTGCACTGGCAGGCAGATTCTTTACCACTGCATCACCTGGGAAGTGCATTTATTGAACAACAGCAACCAAATACATATTCTTCTGAAGTGAATATGGAAGCTCAACAAAATATGCCATTTAAAAAACACAATAAGTTCAGAAGGACTGAAATGATACAAAATATATTTCCAGACCCAAGAATAATTAACATAAAGATTAGCTATGGAAAGTTAGCTGGAAAATCACAAACTGTTTGTAAATTGAACAAAACTTCAAATTAATGCAGGGATCAAAGGAGAAAAAGAAAATATATCAAAACTTATGAGGTGATGCTAAGTTTCACAGAGGGATAGTTACAGTATTAAATATTATAACATTATAAATTATAGCATTATAAATTTATAGCATTAAGTATTTGCATTAGAAAAGGGAAAAGGCCAATGATCATTCGAAGATCAATCATCTTCTTTAAGCAACTAGAAAGGTACAGTAAAATCTAACCCAAATCCTGCAAAAGAAAAGAATAACAAACATCTGAGCAGAAATCAATTAAAGAAAAACCAGAAATTCAGTAGTACCAAAAAATTCAGTGAAACCAATGGTTGATACTGTGAATAGATTAATATAATAAACCTATAGCCTGATTGATTAAAAAAGGAGAGAAGGAAGGAGGGGTGACAGTAATTACCAATTTCAGTAATATAATAGGGGACATCAATACAGAACTCTAAGATATTAAATGCACAATGAAGGAAGATTTTAAAAATATTATTCAAAATTTGTTGCATGGTCAGTCGTATCAGACTCTTTGTGACCCTGTGGACTGTAGCCCACCAACCTCCTCTCTCCATGGGATTTTCCAGGCAAGAATACTGGAATGGGTTGCCATTTCCTCCTCCAGGGGATCTCCTGATCCAGGAATTGAACCTCCTTCTCTTATGTCTCCTGAATTGGCAGGTGGATTCTTTACCATTGAGCCATCTGGGAAACCCCAAAATTTGTTGATGTAAATCTAATATTGTGTTCTCACTACACACACACACACACACACACACACGATTTAACAACAACAACAAAAAAACAAAACAAAAACAAAAACAAAAAAAAGGACGGAAAGAAATTTTAGGAGGTGTTGGATAGGTCTATTATCTTGATTCTGGTGATGATATTATCATTGTTTCTGTTCAGTTCAGTCGCTCAGTTGTGTCCAATTCTTTGCAACCCCATGGACTGCAGCACACTAGGCCTCCCTGTCCATCACCAACTCCCAGAGTTTACCCAGACTCATGTCCATTGAGTCGGTGATGCCATTCAGCCATCTCATCCTCTGTTGACCCCTTCTCCTCCTGCCCTCAATCTTTGCCAGCATCAGGGTTTTTTCAAATGAGTCAGCTCTTTGCATCATGTGGCCAAAGTATCGGAGTTTCAGCTTCAACATCAGTCCTTCCAATGAACATTTAGGACTCAGGACTGATCTCCCCCAGGATGGACTGGTTGGATCTCCTTGCAGTCCAAAGGACTTTCAAGAGTCTGCTTCAACACCACAGTTCAAAAGCATCAATTCTTCAGTGCTCAGCTTTCTTTATAGTCCAACTCTCACATCCATACATGACTACTGTAAAAACCATAGCCTTGACTAGACGGACCTTTGTTGGCAAAGTAATGTCTCTGTTTTTAAATATGCTGTCTAAGTTGGTCAAAACTTTCCTTCCAAGGAGTAAGCGTCTTTTAATTTCATGGCTGTAGTCACTGTCTGCAGTGATTTTGGGGCCCAGAAAAATAAAGTCAGCCACTGTTTCCACTGTTTCCCCATCTATTTGCCAGGAAGTGATGGGACCGGATGCCATGATCTTAGTTTTCTGAATGTTGAGCATTATTCCAGCTTGTGCTTCTTCCAGCCCAGCATTTCCCATGATGTACCCTGCATATAAGTTAAATAAGTAGGGTGACAATATACAGCCTTGACATACTCCTTTTCCTATTTGGAACCAGTCTGTTGTTCCATGCCCAGTTCTAACTGTTGCTTCCTGACCTGCATACAGATTTCACAAGAGGCAAGTCAGGCGGTCTGGTATTCCCATCTCTCAGAATTTTCCACAGTTTATTGTGATCCACACAGGCTTTGGCATAGTCAATAAAGCAGTTCCAGAGTTTTTCTGGAACTCTCTTATTTTTTTGAGGATCCAGGAGATGTTGGCAATTTGATCTCTGGTTCCTCTGCCTTTTCTAAAACCAGCTTAAACATCTGGAAGTTCACGGTTCATGTATTGTTGAAGCCTGGCTTGGAGAATTTTGAGCATTACTTTGCTAGTGTGTGAGATGAGTGCAATTGTGCGATATCATTGTTTGCATATGCCCAAACTCATCAAACTGTACACATAAAATATATACAATTTGTTGTATATCAATTATACTTCAACTGAGCTCTTTAGGAAAGGAGAGCAGAAAAATGTTATCCAAAAAATTGATACTTAGATAAAATTAGAACATTTCTTGAAAAATACTAACCGAGGACACTCAAAAAGAAATAAGGCTGAGTAACTTTAATAAGGAAGTTATGTGCATGCATGCTATGTTGCTTCCGTCATGTCTGACTCTTTGTGATTCTACGGACTATAGGCCACCAGGCTCCTCTGTTCATGCGATTCTTCAGGCAAAAATAGTGGAGTGGGTTGCCAGGCCCTCCTCCAGGGGATCTACCTGACCTAGGGATTGAACCTGCATCTCTTACCTCTCCTGCATTGGCAGCCACTAGGGCAACCCCGGAAGCCCCAAGAAAGTTAATTCCTCTGCTTCATTTTATGAGGCCATTGTTACCCTGATACCAAACCAAACCAAACCAAACAAAGACAACACAAGAAAATCACAGACCAATATTTTTATGAATATAGACACAAAAATTCTTAGTAAAATACTAGCAAACCAAATTATATAGCATGAGCAAGTAGGATTTATCCCAGGAATGCAACATTGATTTAATACTAAGAATCAATTAAGCTAATATACCACATCAATAGAATAAACGACAAAAACCACATTATCATTTCAGTACCTACATAAAAAGCATTGGACAAAATTCAGCATCCCTTCAAGATAAAGACTCAAACTAGGAGTAGAATGCAATATTTTCAATCTGATATAAAACATCTATGAAAAACCCACAGCTGTCATCATACTTAATGATGAAAGGCTGAAATACTTCCCCTGAAAATTAGGAACAATAGAAGGATATCATCTCTTACCACTTCTATTCCACATTGTTCTGGAGGTTCTGGACAGGGTAATTAAGCAAGGGAAAGAAATAAAATGAATTTACATCAGAAAAGAAGTAAAACTTTTCTATTTGTAGATGACATAATCTTGTGTATAGAAAATCCTGAAGAACAACCCTCTCCCCACAGAAACTACTAGCCCTAATACAGGGGCTCAACAGGTTTACAGAATACAAGGTCATATACAAAGAGCAGATATATTTCTATACATGTTCACATTCAAGACTTGTACAATAAAAACTACAAAAATTGCTGGGTGAAATTAAAGACAGTCTAGATAAGTGGGAAGGCATCTCACATTCATGGACTAGGAGACTTATTCTTGTATGAAGATGGCAGTACTCCCCTAATAGAGCCCCATCAAAATCAAACTGCTCTTTCCCCCAACAAATCAATAAACTGATCCTAAAATTGAAAGAATTAAAAGGGTCCTGGGATAGCCAAAACAGTGTGGAGAAAGAACAGGTACTTACGCTTCCGAATTACAAAACTCACTTCAAAGCTAAAATAATCAAGACATTATATGGGACTGACATAAGGATTGTATATAGACAGATAACAGAATAGAATGGAGATGCAAGAAATAACCCCATATCTCTATGATCAATTGATTACTGTGAGGGGTGCATAGGCCATTCAATGGCAAAGAATAATGTTTCCACAAATGGTCTTGGGATAACTGGATGTTCACAAGCAAATGAATGAATTTAGACCCATACCTCTCACTGTATATAACAATTAACTGAAAAGTGATCAAAAACCTAAATATAAGAGCTAAAACTATAAAGCACTCAGAAGAAAACAGATGTAAATGTTAATGTTGGATTAGGCAATGATTTCCTAGATATGATACAAAAACACAAGCACCGAAAGAAACAAAAATAGGCAATTTGGAATCATCAAAATTAAAACTTTTATCCTTCAAAGGACACTATCAAGAAAGTGAAACATGCTTGGCACCTACTGGGTGCTGGCAGGGAGCCTTGAATCCCAGATAGACCAGAGGAACACCTGAGCATCCCTGTATGATGTGTGGGGTGAGCGAGGGGGAGGAGATATTCAGGCTAGTTGGGGTCAGTGCTACTGACGGGCAGCTAGGGAAGGAAAGGTTTTCCCACACCTGGAGAAGCACTCATACCTCGAGGAGATCAGTGGGGATGGGGAGGGAGCCTTGTGGTTTTGGGAGAATGCACCTTGTGTTTCTGTCCCCCCTCCCCCGACTCATCCTTTACGAGCCTGCTGAGGCCTGGGGCCACTCCTCTGTTCTCTGAAGCTGAAGGCACTCTGGGAACCATCCAGACCACACTTAGCATAGGCCCCACCCCTGCATAAGCCTGCCCTGCCTGAGCTCCATCCTACCTATGCCCAGCCCCTACAGCAAAGGCTTTTTCTACCTTTTTATAAATTTCCCCATTTTGTTATTGTAGTTGTGTCTTACCTTCCAGTGATTGTTTCGTTTATATGTTTAATTTTTCTAATTTATCTGTTTCTTATTTATTTTATTTTTTATTATTTGTCATTTTCCTCCACCTTTTTAAAAATTTTTCTTTAATTTTTGGTGTGCCATGCAGCTTGCAGGATCTTGATTCATGGGCCAGAGATCAGGCTTGAGCTCCTGTGGGGGGAGCACCAAGTCCAGATTGCTGGACTAACAGAGACACTCAGACCCCACTGAGTGAGGTCCCCTGGAGGTCCACATCTCAACACCTCGACCTGGCTCTACCAAACTGCCTGCAAACTCCAGTGCTAGAAATCTCAGGCCAAACAATCAGTGAGAGAGGAGCAGAGTCCCATCCATCAGCAGAAAATGATATGACCAAAAATATGTTACAGACAAAGGAGCAAGGTCATAAACCACAAAACCATGTAAATGAGGAGGAAATAGGGAAACTACCTGAAAAGCAATTTAGAGTAAGGATATTAAAAGTGATTCAAAATCTTCAAAACAGAATGGAGGTATGGATTTAAAAAATACAAGAAATGTTTAACAAAGATTTAGAAGAAATAAGGAACAAGCAAACAAAGATGAAAACACAATAACGGTGGTACATATACACCATGGACTATTACTCAGCCATTAAAAAGAATTCATTTGAATCAGTTCTAATGAGATGGATGAAACTGGAGCCCATTATACAGAGTGAAGTAAGCCAGAAAGATAAAGAACATTACAGCATACTAACACATATATATGGGATTTAGAAAGATGGTAATGATAACCCTATATGCAAAACAGAAAAAGAGACACAGATGTACAGAACAGACTTTTGGACTCTGTGGGAGAAGGCGAGGGTGGGATGTTCTGAGAGAACAGCATCGAAACATGTATATTATCTATAGTGAAACAGATCACCAGCCCAGGTTGGATGCATGAGACAAGTGCTCGGGCCTGGTGCACTGGGAAGACCCAGAGGGATCGGGTAGAGAGGGAGGTGGGAGGGGGGATCGGGATGGGGAACACATGTAAATCCATGGCTGATTCATGTCAATGTATGGCAAAACCCACTACAATATTGTAAAGTAATTAGCCTCCAACTAATAAAAATAAATGAAAAAAAAAAAAAGAAAAATTCACTAGAAGAAATCAATATGAGACTAACTAAAGCAGGAGAACAAATAAAGTGAGGTGGAAGACAGAATGGTGGAAATAACTGCTGAGGAGCAGAATAAAGAAAGAAGAATGAAAAGAATTGAAGACAGTCTTAGAGACCTCTGGGACAACATGAAACACAAGAACATTCAAATTAAAAAAGAGCCAAAAAAAAAGAAAAAGAAGAACATTCAAATTTTAGGCATCCTAGAAGAAGAAGAGAAAAAGAAAGGGTTTGAGAAAATATTCAAAAACTTCCCTAACACAGGAAAGGAAATAGCCACCTAAGTCCAGGAAGTGCAGAGAGTCCCATGTGGGATAAATACTAGAGGAAACACGCTAAGACATGTACTAATCAAAGTAACAAAAATTAAACAAAAACAAATATTAAAAGCATCAAGGGGAAAGCAGAAGATAACATAGAAGGGAATCCCATAAAGCTATCAGCTGATTTTTCAGCAGAAATTCTGCAGGCTAGAAGGGAGTGGCAGGATATATTTAACGTGATGAAAGGGAAAAACCTACAACCAAGATGACTCTACCCAGTAAGGGTCTCATTCAAATTCAAAGGGGAAATCAAAAACTTTAGAGACAAACAAAAGCTAAGAGGATTCAGCACCAGCAAACCAGCATTTCAACAAATGCTAAAGAAATTCTCAAGTCAGGGAGCACAAAAGAAGTAAAATACCTACAAAAACGAACCAAAAGCAGCTATGAAAATGGTAATGAGAACATATATATCAGCAATGATCTTAAATGTAAATGGATTAAATGCCCCAAGCAAAAGACACAGACTGCCTGGATGGACACCAAAACAAGACTGGTGTATATGCTGCCTACAACAAACCCACTGCAACTGAAGGACACACACAGACTGAAAGTGAGGGCTTGGAAAAAGATATTCCATGCAAATGGAAATCAAACGAAAGCTGGAGTAGCAATGCTCATATCAGATAAAATAGACTTTAAAATAAAAACGGTTGCAAGGGATAAAGAAGGACACTACATAATGATCAAGGGATCAATCCAAGAAGGAGATGTAGTAGTTTTAAATATTTATGCACCCAATATAGGAGTACCTCAATATATGAGGCAAATGGTAACAACTATTAAAGAGGAAATCAACAGTAATGCAATAATAGTGGGGGACTTTAACAGCCCACTTACACCAATGAGCATATCATTCATGCAGAAAATTAATACAGAAATTCAATCTTTAAATGAAACAATAGACCAGATTGAATTAATTGATATTTAAAGGACATTCCACCTGAAAGCAGCAGAGTACCCTTTCTTCTCAAGTGCACATGGAACATTCTCCGGGAGAGACCACATATCATGGTCACAAGTGAAGCCTCAGAACATTTAAGAAAATTGAAATTGTATCAAGCATCTTTCCCAACCACAGTATCATGATATTAGAAAATAATTACAGGGAAAAAACTATAGAAACACAAGCACATGGAAGATAAACAGTGCACTGCTAAATAACCAAGTGATCACTGGAGAAATTAAAGAGAAAATTTAAAAATACACAGAAAAAATGGCAATAAAAACACAAAGACTGCAAACCTGTGAAGCTCACCAAAAGCTGTTTTAAGAGAGTTTAGAGCAATTCAATCTCACCTCAAGAAACAAGAAAAATCTTAGATAAACAATCTAACCTTACCCCAAAAGCAACTAGAGGAAGGAGAACAAAGAAAACGCAATGTCAGTAGAAAGAAAGAAATCATAAAGATCATAGCAGACATAAATGAACTATAAATGAAGTAAACAATAGCAAGGCTCATTAAAAGTAAAAGTTGGTTGTTTGAGAAGATAAGCAATACTGAAAAATCTTTCAGCATTCAGGCAGACTGCTCACACAAAAAAAGGAGAGGACTCAAATTAATAAAATGAGAAATGAAGAAGGGGAAGTTATGACTGACACCACAGAAATACAAAGATCATAAGAGAATACTACAAGCAACTGCATGCCAATAAAATGGACCACCTGGAAGAAATGGACATATTCTTAGAAAGATACAACTGTCTAAGACTGAACCAGGAAGAATTAGAAAATATGAACAATTCAATCACGAGTAAGGAATGTGAGAGTATGAGTCACTCAGTCTTGTCCAACTCTTTGCCACCCCAGTCATGTACTTTAGCCTGCCAGGCTCCTCTTTCCATGGAATTCTCCAGTCACAAATACTGGTGTGGGTAGCCATTCTCTTCTCCAGGGGATCTTCCTGACCCAGAAATTGAGCCTGGGTCTTGGGCATTGCAAGTGTATTCTGTACCATCTGAGCCGCCAGGCAATCCCCAAAGTAAGACTGGACATTATAAAACTCTTAGAGGAAAACATAGGAAAAACACACTTTGACATAAACCATGTCAAGTGTGTTAGTTGCTCAGTCATGCCTGACTCTTTGCGACCCCATGGACTGCAGCCCACCAGGCTCCTCTGTCCATGAGATTTTCCAGGCAAGGATACTGGAGTGGGTTGCCATTTCCTTCTCCAGGGGATCTTTCCAACCCAGGGATTGAACCTGGCTCTCCTGCACTGCAGGCAGATTCTTTATCAACTGAGCTACAAGGGAAGCCCTGACATAAACCATAGCAAGACCTTTTTTCCTCACATTTTGGAGTAATTAAAATGAAAGCAAAAACAAACAAATGGGAACCAAGTTGAACTTAAAAGCTTTTGCACAGCAAACTAAACCATAAACAAGATGAAAAGACAACCCTCAGAATGGCAGAAAATATTTGCAAATGAAGCAACTGAAAAGGAACTAATCCCACAAATATACCAGCATCTCATGGGGCTTAAGATCAAAAAGAACAAGCAACCCAGTCAAGAAATGAACAGAAGGCCTAAATAAACACTTCACCAAAGAAGACATACTGATGGCCCACAAACGCATGGAAAGATACTCAATCTCTTTCCTTATGAGAAAAATACAAATCAAAAGTACAATGAGGTATCACCTCACACTAATCAGAATGATCAGCATGAAAAAGTCTACAAACAGTAACTGCTGAAGAGGATGTGCAGAAAAGGGAACCCTCCTGCACTATTGGTTAGAGTGTAAACTGACACAGCCACTATGCAAAAGAGTAAAGAGTTTCCTTTAAAAACTAGGCATAAAGTTAAAAATATGACCCAACAATGCCATTATTGGGCCCATACCCTGTAATCATAACTGCAAAAGACACATGTACCCCAATGTTCATTGCAGCACTATTTATAATAGCCAGCACATGGAAGCAACTTATATGTCTCTAAACAGATGAATTGGTAAAGAAGATGTGGTACATATATACAATGAAATATTACTCAGCCATAAAAAGGAACGAAATTGAGTCATTTGTATGATTTGTAAAGTAAATGTAATTTGTAACAACTTATTTATAACAATAAAGCTGTTAAAGTTTATATAAGTAAATAAACTAAGTAAATAACATTTCAGTCTATATCATATATTCCAATAATCCCAAAGCTTCTCTGGAAATGACTGAGTCCTGTAAATGCAGGTATGTCATGCAATGGGATTATAACTGTGTTACTTGTGCGATAACACAGGAAAATAAGTCAAAGTTCTATTCCTGCAACAACTCGCAGCTGAGTACAAGAGGTTGTCCAATGATTGCTTATACTTTGTAAACGGGTGACTTCACAAATATCTTCTCCATACAGACTCAAGGATTGAGGGAGTGGTCTTTCAGTCAGGAGCACGAAAAGATTATTCAACTCAATAAACACTCGGTAAGCTCACAATGTTTCATGCAATATCTTGAATCAGCATCCTGCATGGCATGTTCCAGCCATTCTGAACCCCTTTCTAGTCATCACATCCCCCATACTCTCTCTGATTTCCACAGCTTCATTATCTTCTGTCAGGGATGATTCCCTCCATCTTCATCTGGCTGAAACTGCTTACCTTCAGCTCTCAGGTTACACTTATCTTTCTCTCTGTCCATCTGAAGTTAGATTATTTCCTGGTATGTACAGACAAGTCCATGCCTTCTCTCTGATAGAAAGCGCTTACCAAGTTCGTTGTCAGTGCTTGTTTTATTGAATGTCTCCCAACAGACTAGGAGTCACTGAGGGTGGAGACTGTGTGTGTCTTTTCCACCCTTGAATCCCAGAGCCTAGCATAGTCTAGGAGACACTGTTTAACATATTCAGAGTCATAGTTCAGTATCAAATGTTAGAATGGGGAAATCATTAATTATGAAATCATGCATCAAATTCCTGTTCATCCAACACAGGTTCAATCTGAATGGAGGCAGAAGCCCTAAATAGACATTTCTCCAAAGAAGACATACAGATGGTCAACAAACACATAAAACGATGCTCAATGTCACTAATTATTAGAAAAATGCAAATCAAAACTACAGTGAGGTATTATCTCACACTGGTCAGAATGGCCATCACCAAGACAGAAAGAAATCTACAAACAATAAGTGCTAGAGAGGTTGTTGTAAAAAGGCAACCCTGCTGCACTGTTGGTGGGAATGTACATTGGTACAGTCACTATGGAGAACACTATGGAGGTTCCTTAAAAAATTAAAACTACCACATGGCCCAGCAATCCCACAACTGGGCATATATCCAGAGAAAACCATAATTCAAAAAAGACACATGTATGCCAATGTTCATTGCAGCACTGTTTATAATAGCTAGGATATGGAAGCATCCTAGATGTCCATTGAAAGATGAATGGACAAATAAGCTGTGGTACATATATACAATGGAATTTTACTCAGCCATGAAAAGGAATGAAATTGTGTCATTTGTAGAAATGTGGATGGAACTAGAGACTGTCATACAGAATGAATTTAGTCAGAAAGAGAAAAGCAAATACTGTATGTGAATGCAAATATGTTGAACATTAAAAAAAATGGTATAGATGACCTTAGTTTCAAAGCAGAAATTGAGATGCAGATGTAGAGAACAAATGTAAATATACCAAGGGAGAAGGGGCAGTGAGATGAATTGGGAGATAGGGGTTGACAAATATACAAGATTACCGCTATTTATAATATATATAACCTACCACATAGCCCAGGGAACTCTACTCAGTGCTCTGTGGGGACCTAAATGTAAAGGAAATCCAGCAAAGATGGGATATATGTACAGGTATACCTGAATGACTTTGCCATACAACAGAAACTAACACAATATTGTAGAGAATCTGTACTTCAATAAAAATTTGAATGAAAGAGTTCAGTTAATAAATTCAATATTTTAAAATTTAATAGTTGGAATGTGACAGAATTTCATTATAAAATTGGCAAATATGTCAATATTTCTTCAAGTTCAGAATGGGCTAAGTGCAAATGCAGTCTGAGATCTGGGTGGCTTGGGGAAAGGTTTCTTTGGTCAGAATAGGATACACACAGCAAGGGTCAAGTCCTTGTTTTCCATTGAAGGTTCCTATGCCTGAATATGGTGCATGGAACTTTGGGGACAATGTTTGATACCAAAAGGGTATCTGGGCCTAGGAGAAGCCCATCCAGTAATGATGGAAACACAGAAATACGAAAGTTGGTTACTTTATGGCATCATTGAGATACTAAATTGGCCATGCCTGGAACCACTCTGTCCAAGGCCTTTTTGTTAAATAGATAATTTTCATTATAACTTAAACCAATTTATTCACGTTTTCTGCCATCTCAAGACTGTGTCTTGACTAAGTTATCCTAGCTCTGTCTAGTGGTTCATTCCTGGTCCCACTCTGCCACCAGAGAGACAAGAATGAGTCCTCTGCTGGCTCCTGGATACACTCTCAGGGACTTTGACAAACCTTATCCATCCCCATGGACTCCGCTAAAACCCACTCTGGCTGTGCCCATGCCTACAATGGCCACATAGAAGCTGGGACCCCACAGTTGGTACCCTTGACTATAGAGCAAACTATGAGAGCTAGTTCCATATCTTTACAACACATAATTTTTATCTCCCCTTACACAACCCATGAGAAATCTATATGCGGTCAAGAAGCAACAGTTAGAACTGGACATGGAAGAACTGACTGGTTCAAAATTGGGAAAGGAGTGTGACAAGGGTTTATATTGTCACCCCTCTTATTTATCTTATTTGAAGAGTATGTCATTCAAAATGCTAGACTGGATGAATCACAAGCTGGAATCAAAATTGCCCTGAGAAATATCAACAACTTCTGATGGCAAATACCCCAAGGGAGCATTTTCAAACGATGGGCCATTTCCTACATTTTTATTGTAGTAGCATTTATACCACGGTATACATTTGTCAAAACTCTACAAACTGTAATGCTTTAAAGTGTTGGCTTTTGTTGTACACAAATTATACCTCAATATTTTTTTAAAGGAAAAGGAACATTTAAGTATTTAAATATTGGTTATTGCATCCATCTAGACCATGAGCTCAAAAACACAAAAATCTTATTTTGGAATTCTTCCCAGACCTGGCCAACTTCTAGGATTCCCCATAACAGTTTCGTACTCTTATGACAGAACACACAAACTTGTTCTTAACCATGTTTACAATTCCCTCTCCGTCACCTCAAGTCCAAATTCTTGCTGAGTTCTGCTCATTTTGCTTAGTAAACGTCTAATGCGTATACTTTTACCCATGTCCACCACATCTGCTCTAGTCCAAAGCCTCCTTCCATTTAATTCTCAACGCCCCTTCTAACTGGTCTCTTACATCCACTCAGGGTGTCTGTCTCCCTCTTCCCTCCCTCTCCCTCCTTCTCTTACACTTGCAGAACTTTCTGTGTCTTTCTAGATAATGCTACTCTCCTACACAAGGACTTGAAGGCATGGTCTAGCCCCTGTCCAACTTGCTAGCAACAACGAAAGTAGAGCTTCCTCTTCTTGTCTCTCTTATCAGGCTTCCTTCACACCATCTAATTTCCTAAGCTTCTCCACTTAGATTGTCCCCAATTTCTGAAGCCTCATGGTTAGAAAACTCCTTCAAGCTAGGCTTCAACAGTACGTAAACTGAGAACTTCCAGATATAGAGCTTAGGTTTTGAGGAGGCAGAGGAACCAAAGATCAAATTGCCAACATTCGTTAGATCATGGAGAAAGCAAGGGGGATTTTGAGAAAAACATCTACTTCTGCATCATTGACTTCGCCAAGACCTCTGACTGAGTGGATCACAACAAACTGTAGAAACTTCTTAAGCAGAGCGGAGTACCAGACTACTCGACCTGTCTCCTGAGAAACCTGTATGTGGGACAAGAAGCAAGTTAGAACCAAAGATGGAAGAGGTGACTGCTTCAAAACTGGGAAAGGAGTATGACACGGCTGTGTGTTATCAGGTAACAATGGCCTCATAATATGAGACAAAGGAATTCACTTCCTTGGGACTTCCCAGGTGGTGCTAGAGGTGAAGAACCTGCCTGCCAAAGCATGAGAGTCAGGTTCAATCCCTGGGTCAGAAAGGTCCCCTGGAGGAGGCCCTGGCAACCCACTCCAGTATTCTTACCTGGAGAATCCCAGGGACGGAAAAGCCTTGCGGGCTATGGTCCATAAAATCGCAGAGTCAGACATGATGGAAGTGAATTAGCATGCACACACATGAACTTCCTTAATAGATATAAAGGTATTCATCTTCATTACTTCTTAAGTGAACTTTGCTCATCAGGATTTTTCAAGAAATGTTCTCATTTTATGTAAGTATCAATTTTCTGGAGAACATTTTCCTGCTCTCCTTTTTAAAACATCTTTATTGAAATAGGATTGATATATAGCAAATTATATATATTTAATGTGTACAATTTGATGAGTTTGGACATATGCAAACAATGATACTATCATCACTACAATCAATGTAAAAGACATATCCAACACCTCCTAACATTTCCTTGTGTCCCTTTAGTTTTGTTTTATGTTAGACTCTGTGTGTGTGTGTGTGTGTGTGTGTGTGTGTGTAGTGAGAAGACAATATTAGATTAACTCTCAACAGGTGTTGGGGCTGCCCAGGTGGCTCAGTGGTAAAGTATTCACCTGCCAGTGCAGGCAATGCAGGAAATGGGGGTTTGATGCCTGGATCGGCAAGATCCCCTAGAGGAGGAAATGGCAACCCATTCCAGTATTCTTGCTGGAGAATGCCATGGACAGAGGAGCCTGGTAGTCATGACTCAAGAGAATTGGCACACACTTGGCATGTATGCATATGCACTTATAAGGTGCCATTTCACTTCATCCTCACTAGGACCCTTGAAGAAAACCCTTTCACCCCTGCAGGACTCTGAGACCAGATGCTCCTCTTGGAGACCCTCTCCGTTTCCTTCCAGCCCCACAGGAACTGCCCCGGGCTCCTGGTCTGGGTCTGAATTTTATCTGGATCCCGAACAGATTTTTCAGTTCGGCCCTCACACGGACTTTATGACAGACCCTGTGTGTGGGCAGGAGACAGGTGTCCGGCAGAATGCCAGGAAAAAGCAGGATCTTGAGGAGATCTGTGAGGGAGCGTGGGTGCTGGGTGAGAGGAACAAATGGGGTGAGGCCCTGTGAGTAGGGCTGGGGGAGGGGCTAAGGAAGCACCTGAGAGGGGAGGGGAGGCCTGGTGGAAGGGGAGGAGAGGGGTGGGAATTTGGGGAGAGAGAGGAATTGAAGCAGCTGTCACCAGGAGACGGACTCTGGAAAATAACAGAGGTGACTAGAGGGATGTAAGGGAGTTGTCATAGGCACAGTGAGGGGACACCCTCTCCTATCTCCAGAATTCAGTAGCCCAGAGTGGGTGCCGCGATAGAGAGGACCAGGTCCCCGGGGCTTCTTCTGTGGATCTGGCATTCACTTTGAACCTCCCATGGGGCAGGATACAAAATTACCACGACCAGAGTTGACCAGGGTGGGGTTAGGGCCATTCTCAGGACGCAGACATGGGTCTAAGGCACACTACGCCCCTGGAATGAACCTGCCAACCTCAGGGTGACATGCTGGAGACTGCGGGCTGTAGGAAGTGCAAGACTGCAGGCCTCTCTCCCTTGGGGTTGACTGAACAGAGACTCAGTGCAAATGTCCACTCAGTAGCCCAGAGGCAAAGATGTGGGACTCTGTGTCTCAGGGTGTGGAGTGTAGGCTCTGGGGGAGGGGTGAGAAGCCTCTGAGGTAAATGGGAGCTGTAAGCCAGAGTAGTGTCCACTTAAAGAAAAACATACAACAGAAGAGTTGTGAGTTTAAGTTGGATTTGGGGTCTCCTGGGGACTATAGCCCGGGACACAGCTCTTCCGATAGCTCTGAGAACACTGCTCTGAGGAGGTAGCACTGAAGACAATACGATTTTTGCCTAGGAAATACAAGAAGTCTAGCATGAATACTGGTAAAGGATTACTGTGAAGCACAGAGATCAGACATTGCAAGTTAATCATTTTCATGCTTTTGTGTATGTGGGAAGATGCCAGAATCTGGGGTCACTGAACCTTTTCCTGAGGTAGGTGAGTGACTAAATAAGGGCGAGTTTGTCCAAAGTACAGTGTGCCTCTTCCTGTTTGTCACCCAGAATTCCTTCAGAATGCAGTGTCATTCAGGAACCACAGAGGTTACAACTTAAACCTGTAGAACTGGCTGTGAGCAACGCTGTTTCTCTTAGGGATCCTAATTCATCTGAGGCTACAGTTGGCATTTTTGAGCTGGGGTGCATCTGTGTCCTCAGGTGTGACCTGTTAGAGCTGTTTTGGGTTGGTTTCCAGGATGAGCACTCTGAACAGTTAACAGATATCTGTCCCAGAGCATGAAATCTCAGAACTATTTGGGGGGCCTTTGTCCAGAGGGTTAGGCCTCTCAGTTGTTCATGTATCTGCATATGAGAATAGCTTTAAGAGGAAGGGTGGATGGACCACACTGTCACAGATCTTAGAAGTAGGCCTGTGATGTCACATTTGCTAAGATTTCTACCATGCCTCCTTACAGAGATAAAAGCTTGGGGCCCTATCCTCAGAGAGGGTAATAATGCCCAGTTCACAGAAGCCCAGGTAATAATCCTGTTAAGAACACTACTTGCTGATATGACTAGCACCCTTGATAGGGGCCCTGTGACAAACACTGTGTCCACACACTCCCTCAGTCCATCTGCCCAACCCACAACAAGGAGGGCACCGTTAGCAGATGGGTGCCCGAGGCCCTGTGTAGACGGAATGTCTCAGGTCATGAGGAGGGGAGGAACTGGATGTAAGCTTGGGCTCCTTGGAGGAGGCAAGGAAGACTCAGCACAACCCTGGCCAGGTAGTGGCAGAGGGGGGCCTTTGCACAGGGCCACAAGGACCCTATGACTGACTTACTGTCAGGATATGTCTCTGTGTCTCCCCATCACACACCCAGCTTCTTACCTGATGTGTGAAATGTAATCTTCACATTCCCTGGGGAGGTGGTGGGGGAAGGTACAGAGGTGGGCCTCCAAGCAGCGGGGGAGAAATCTCTCATTCACCCATTTGCATGAGGCTCCACCACAAATGCAGAGATCCCTGCCTCTCTTTCCCCCATTAAATCAGTCATTGGCAGTGAGATCAGCAGGAGGGCAGTCTGGGCAGGACAGGTTGTGAGGGACCCTGTGTACAGCATGAGCCTCCCCAGGAATGGAGCATGTCCTTGTCTGGATGGGCAGAGGCCCCTTATGTATGAAGGGAGCATGATTAAGGCCCAGGCCATGGGCAACTGAATCATTCCCTACAGACAGTCCCTGGGGAGGGGCTTCTTTTCTCCTATAGAGACAATGTACTGTACATCATCCAGCAGCAGGGCTGGGGCTAACTAAGTGAGGACAGTTTGGTGCCAGAAGTAGTCTCTCTGTCCCTGTCTAATGCTCTATCTTTGTCTTTTTCCCTGCCATCTCTGTGCCTGTTATATCATCCCTCTTTGTCTTTGCAAGACTCAGTGTGACCTCACTCACACCAAGAGGGTCCTTGCCCTGTCTCTCCTGAGGGTATCATCAGTTGACATGAATGTTCACTGGGAGCAGTAGGAGGCATTCCCCTTGAGTGTAGGGGATTCCAGGAAAGGCATGCTCAGCTGCAGAAGGGGTGGGGAAGGGATTTTCTTCAAATAAACCAAGAGCTCCTCGACAATCATGTGCGATCAGGGCCTCAGAAAGAAGCCTGGGGACTTCTCTGATAAGAAACCTCCTGTGGTTCAAGTCAAAATCCTCCCAATGGCCAGAAGGCCCAAGGGACCTGGCCTTCATCACTTCTGTCCCCAATCTCCTCACTCTCCCTCCATCATGCTGTGCCTGTCACATTGCCCTCCTCACTCTTTTCATACACACAACACAGGGTTCTACTCCCCAGTTTTTCCACTGGCCTTACCTCTGTCTAGGATACTTTTCTCAAAGATAGGCATATGTCCTCTAGGCTTTTGCTCAAATGTCACAGTCTTAGAACTTCCCTGACCACTCTTTCTAGATATCATCCCCTCTATTTCACTATCCCGATTTAATTTAAATCATGGCAGTTACAGACACCTGATAAACTACTTGTATTTGGGGACCACATGATCCCAAGAGAATGTAAGCTCCATGAGGAAAAGGCTGATTTTCTCTTTCCTAACACACAGAGTTGTGCTTGACACATACTTTGGAGAGAATGAATGAATGATGGAATGAATAAACAAATTTAAACTTGTTGAGAGAGGCATAGCTAGACAGGCTGAGGATCCTGCTAGGGAACATATTCAGGGATGACAAGATGGTGACAAAGACATGGTCTTTATCTCACCTATGTGGTGGTGTCCTTGGGTCCCCTCGGAGTTGACCCCTTTCCTAACAGAGTGGAAGGTCCTGTTGTCTCTTTCACATATTACTCGCAGTCAACGACAGAGGGCTTCCCCCCGCCAGGCCTTCAAATCCCAGTCGGAAGCTTTTTCTATCCTGCCCCTTGGGGGACTGCGGCTGGCTTTCCCCCATGAGACCTATCCTGTATTGAACAGGAATGCACAAACAAGCACAATGCCAGCATAGATAAAATGCTTTCCATGCTCTCTGTTACGACAGTGATCCCTATAGAGACGCAATCTTCAGTTTATGAAGACTTTATTCTGAGTCCAAAATTGCAGCAATCTGTGGGGTTTCACCCTAACTTTGCCCTTCCGCCCCTTGGGGATCATCCTGGAATGGTCCACAGGCATCTACATCTGCTGTTCCCCAATCCTACCAGCAAGGGGCGCGCGAGATGAAACAGTTCTGTCCTGGGATGTACCACTGAGGGGTAGCGGTAAGCCCACCCACTCTGAAAGGTACCATTGAGAGAGGGCGTGTGCCAACAAGGAGGGTCCCCTTACACCGCGTCGGGCATGGACCGTCGGTCCCAGCGGCGGCACTCATGGAGCCACTGGGTCCATCCCCATTCGCTCCTCTTCATCTTCCCACCTCTCTCGAATCCGAACGGACAGCGGTATTAAGCGGAAACTTTCTTCATCTCTTTTTCAACTCCACCCCTTCGTTGGTGGGACGACTGCGGAGCGAGAGACTGGCTGTCGGTTTGGGTTTGGCGTCCGGGAAGCGTTCTGGGCAGTGACTGGCCGCCGCGTGATTGCCGGCACTGTGGTCCCAGAACTGGAACTGACGGCGGGAGGCGCCTGTATCCGCGTGCGCCCGCGTTGGCGTGTGCGACTTCTCAGAGCATACAATTTTCCTCCGAGTTTTCATGCTTTTCTTCAAGGGATCGAATAGCTGCCCTGGTTAGTGGCGAGGTTTGGCGCAGTCGCTGGCTGTGTATGGTGACGGCGTTTCAGTCTTGTTTAGCTCTCGCTCAGTCTGGAGCATGTGGCAGCACAGGGTCATTCGCACAAATGCTTGCAATTCATGTCCAGGGAGAGGTCTCTGAGTTTGGTGTCTCTCCCTGGAGCGTAACCTGTATCTGGCAGATTGGGATTGTGTATTGCTATGTGTGACAACACAGGTGCTGTTTGGTGTACATTTGATCTCCTTGAGCCTTTGGGTGGAGTTGTGAGTGATGGGATATTTGATCTGAGTGGATTTTGTGAGCCTCTAGGATGTGTGCCTGTATACCGTGATGTGCATCTTTGGAGCTTTCTGGCTTTTCAGTCCCTGGGTGAGAGATCTATGTGTAGGCATATGCACTCCAGAATGTGAGATCACTGAGCTTTTGAATTCCGATCCATGTTTGTGATTCCTCTGTGCTGTTTTAAGGATGGGTCAGTCTTAAGGTGTGAACTATCAGCTCCTTGGGGATCTATGCACAGGTTGCAAGTTTTTCATTTGTCTGGGTACTGTGTCTTAAGAGTGTATGATGTTCTTGAGTTATTAAAACATCTGTCTTTCCGATTAGGGGGTTTTGTATTAGGTCGGTCAGTGTCCCTGTGGTTTGGGAGTCAGTCTCCATGATGTGAAGTATCTGTGCAGTTCTCATTTCTTTCTGTCTGGAAGACTTTGGGCTGTTTGCAGGGTCTCTGTCACAGTGTGTATGCTTATGGTTTCTGTTGTGTTTGAGCGTCTGAGACTCGAGCTGCGTGCACTCTGTGTAGAGATTCAGTGAGCTCTTTTTGATGTCTCTGGGTATCTATGAGCTGTTTGGAGTCTTTGTGTTAGAAATAAAACCTCTTATGTTCTTGGCTGTGAGGTCTCTGTCCGGAAACTGAGGTTTTGGAAGCTGGCAGATATGATTCTGAAGCCTGGAACCTGACATGCTGACTGTGTGTTGTTGAGTGAATCAGTTGTCTCCTGAAATCTCAGTTTGTTCATAATTAATACAATGGGGCCAGTGCCCATCTTGGAAGGTACCTGTGCATGTTAGCAATGTGTGTAAAGGGCCTGGCTCCAGACTGTCCTTCAGCAAATGTTTTTGAGCACCTGCCATAGACCTGAGCACTATTGGAGGAGTTTGGGACAGGACAAATCCAACCAAGTCTCTCCTTTCATAGACTTGGTGGTCAGTAAATAATCAAGGGTGGCAGGCACTATGAAGAAAGATATTGCTGCATCAGGGGAAAAGGTGTATGTAGGTATGATGTCATTATTTTATTCAAGATAATGAGGGAAAGACTCCCTGAAAGATGGCAAGTAAGCAGAGATCTGGAGGAAGTGAGGGAGCAGTCCGGGGGGTTACCTAAGGGAAGAGCATTCCAGGCAGAAGGAACAATAAATGCAACAGTCCTGGCATGGAAATCTACTTGGTGTGCTCCTGAATGTCAAGGAATCGTGTGATGTGCTGGGTTTGGCACGTAGCTCTCATTGAAAGGGGCCTGGTGCCGCTATTTCTGTTTCTCCCACAGTTTGTGGTCTTCTGCATTTCATAGATGAAGGACTCAAGGCTCCAACATGTGCCCTGCACCTTCTCTCCTACCTATACCTGAAATTAGAGTGAAACCTTCTGGTCCATCATGAGAGACAGAGAGCTTGAGTGTACCAGCTGCAGGGATGATAGCATCCACGCTGAATGTCAGCCAAGCAGTGGACATCAGTTATAATCATGAATCATGCCTCATAACATTGCTCCTCTTGATGGAGGGCAGGACTTAAGAAGGAGAAAGGAACTGGGGCAAAGGAGAGAGGCAGGAAGGGGAAGCTGGAGGACAATGAGAAAAAAAACGAGTGGTTTCATCACATTATTTGGATTTGGCCCAATGCACCTTGATGAAATGATTGGATTAAGAAATGTGGGATCTGTAACCTATTTCTTTCCTGATATTGGTAAGTTTTGTCTTTAGTTATCTTTTTTTTTATTCTTGTGGATGGAAATTTATGAATTCATATTGACCTTTGGAAAGAGCCAGCTTTGGGTTTTGTTGATTATCTATACAGTTTTCCTAATATCTGTTCCGATCTCTAATTTCCTTATTTTCCTGACAGTCTCACTACCAAAGGGGTTTAATAAAGTCCCTGAGAGTTTCCCAAGTATAGTGAAATCTCACAGATTCTAGGGCACTGTTGTAGCCGCACTGAGTGAGATTCACTGAGTGTAGATCATGGAATCTGCACCTTTAAAAAAGAATTCCTCAGTTCTGATTGACATGGGCAACTTGTCTAGGCACTACCGGAGCAGAGACATGGTCTTATTTTGCCTACTGCCAGGCTCATGTCTCTGTGAGCATGTGAGCATGTTTCCTGCCTTCTCTGATGCACAAACTCAAGACCTCCAGTCTAGGAGACTCACTGACATGCTGTCTTGCTGTTCTGAGGAGGCTCTCAGACCATCGTGTCTACAAAACATCCTGATGCCAGTCTTGTCAAGCCTCCATTTGAAAGATTTCTGAAGAAATCGGATATCTATTTTGTGTGCATTTCTATGATGTAAGATCAATTTTTTTTTTATGTGGTAGCTGTTATTCTACATATTTTGCCATAGCCGTTGGATCTTACCCTTGACTGAATAAATACAGAACACCCAGGGTTTTCCACAGTGCGTCCAGACCTGTGGCTCCCTTACTGCTGGATGACACTGAACTAGTTACGTAGCACCTCTGTGCCTCATTCCTCTTTTCACCACATGGGAACACCAGCTTGGAGTAAATTTAACTACTTCACGGGGCAGTGTAGACCACTGACCATGTTAAGACATGGGAAATTGTCAGGACAGTACGTGCCAATTCTAGCTGTTGTCATTGCTGTTGTTAATATTATTGCTGTTCCACATTTCCCTGGAGATTGTTCCAGAGACACAATGTCAAGACCACCTTTGACCCACTGCATGGACCTTGCACTATCATTTCAGGCCTTTCGGGGCCTCAAGAATGGAGTGTATGAGGCATGACGGAGGGTTTTTTTTAAGCACGGTGAGTATCCCCCTCTTCTTATGGGGATATGGTGAAGCTTAAAGGAAATATTTAGGTTTCATCATGTGCTCATATGAAAAAGTTTAGTGACTATTCTCTGTGAAGTTAGACGTCTAATGACCTCTTCATAGGATTTGCATCATGATGGGAAAGCAAGTGGTCAATGGACAGTTATAGAACATGAGTACATAAATTTTTAAAAACATTGTCCAGGGAAATTGAAAGGCGAAGAAATCTCATCACATGGCCTTTTTTTGCCATTATTTTTATCAAGTCTAATTCTCAATCAAATTCTGAAGATCTGAATCTGGTGAAGATGTGAAGATGTTAATAGTCAAACGATCATCAGTAATGCTTTATCTCTTGTGTAGTTTTCACATTTCCAGTTTTGTTGTGTTTCTTATTTCTTCCACTAATACTTACTCATGATTGTTTAATCCAAGGGTGATGATATGGATATTTTCTGAGGTAAGTCACGAGGAGTTGTTCAGCTGTGTTTTGGGATGGAGAGTCTGAAGACAGGGGCACAGATCAGAGATGACACGGATCAGTTGAAATTGGGGAGGTAAAAGCGTGGGGGCAGGGACAAGGGGATATGAGTACAAGCAGAAACAGAAGTGAAGAGAGACAGGAAAGAAAGCTCACCCTTCGGGATCGTGCTTAGCTCTCCATATGTACCCAAT
Organism: Cervus elaphus; assembly: GCF_910594005.1. NCBI lineage: Eukaryota > Metazoa > Chordata > Mammalia > Artiodactyla > Cervidae > Cervus > Cervus elaphus. The sequence continues at coordinate 122,200,986 of NC_057848.1, read as the reverse complement.
GTACACATGTACTCCATATGTACTCAAAAGTCTTTGAGTACTCATAGCAACACTGTAACGTAAGCATTTTTCATGCTATCGTCCCTTTTGGCAGTTGAGGAGCAGAGACACCTAGACGTTAATGGGTGGATGAATTTGCACAAAGTCACCTAGCTGGCAAGAGCTGAGTCAGTTGGATGCCCAGGCCAGAGAGAAACAGACAGGTGTGGTACCTGACTCCCAATCTGGAATACAGCGCAGTGTCTAGTCTACTGTGGATCAGAAGGCAGATCAACATGTCCATCCGCATGAAACACTATGATGGATCTGTAGATGGATTGAACACAGCTTCTCCTAAGTGCATGAAAGACCATGGGGTGTCATGTCAACATGCAAAGATCACAGAGAACAGTTCCTAGTCCATATCAAGCTGTAAACATGTATTTGCCGTGACAGACATTAGTGGAGCACCCTCATCATTTTGGAGAGTAGCATAACCATAGCAATAATATAATGATAAACAGAACAACAAATACAATATGGAGACATTACCTCACCCATCTCGTAATTTTCTTAAATGAAAATTCAACCTGAAAGGCAATAGACGACGTACTAAATTTTTTTTCTCTTAAGTGTGACATTCTAGATAATTTCCAAATAATATTTTATTAGTATTTTAATTTGCTGTATCTTCATTGTTACATAGGCAGTTTTTCTATTATAATTGAAAGATGGACTGCCTGGAAACTCGTTCTCTTCAGGTGTCTTGAGGTTTCAGCATAAAAAGTTGTGTTGGTATCCCTGCCAGGTGAAAACCCAATCAGCACACTGAAGTCAGAAGTATGATTTTTGGTACAGTAGGTAGGGGGCTGTAGGGGAGGAGAGAGGTCCTGATGGAAGGTTAGCTAAGCAGGCAAGCATTGTGAAAAAGGTCACTGCTTCTATAAGTCCAAACCAAACAACAACTCACAGGTCCCTAGGAAGACACTGGTGTTCTATCCACATAAGTGTCTGTGTTAGGACTTTCACACCATTGCTCTTTTGGCTCCCATGATGCAGTGGGGCAGCTTGTGACACTTATAACACAGTCCTGCTTTGACTCAGGCTGTGGATGAGAGTCACAGCCTTCCCTGCAGCACCGCCCCTTTTGTGGGTGATCTGGAGCCCTTTTTGTGATGTCTTGGAGTCGACAGATTTTGAAGGGAAAGGAGGAAGAAAATACAGAGCACAGGGGGTACATGCACCATCCTTGATAGAGATGCAGGTGCAGCTTCTTACACTAACCAGTTGGGGATGAGAAGAGTTCCATTTGGTGACTCAAAGAAGAAATGTGGAAGTGAATTCAATGCAAAGGGAGAAAGCATATTAAGAGGGGGTAAACAGCTACAGGCAATGGCACCCCACTCCAGTACTCTTGCCTGGAAAATCCCATGGATGGAGGAGCCTGGTAGGTTGTGGTCCTTGGGGTCACTAAGAGTCGGACATGACTGAGCGACTTCACATTACTTTTCACTTTCATGCATTGGAGAAGGAAATGGCAACCCACTCCGGTGTTCTTCCCTGGAGAATCCCAGGGATGGGGGAGCCTGGTGGGCTGACATCTTTGGGGTCGCACAGAGTTGGACACGACTGAAGTGACTTAGCAGCAGCAAACAGCTACAGCTCCCATTTCTGTAGCAGGGCAGGGTGCTCCATTACTGTTGTGAGACCACTCCATGCTCTGAGCTCTGGGAGGGAGTGTTGAGTGTTCTAAGGACCCGCCATCAACCTTAAGCAGGGGGCGCTGAGTGTGTGAAGACGTAAGTCTCAGCCTTTAGCACTGACAGACACAGAAAGTTTCTTAGCCCCGCTGAGAGTGGGGCTGTGGCACCTTAGGAAAACTGAAAGGTAAGGTGGTGGTGGTTCTTTTTCAATCGCTCAGTCGTGTCTGACTCTTTTCACGAGACCCCATGGACTGTAGCACCCCAGGCTCCTCTGTCCTCCACTGTCTGCCATAGTTTGCTCAAATTCATGTCCGTTGAGTCGGTGATGCTATCTAACCATCTCATCCTCTACTGCCCCCTTCTCCATTTGCCTTCAATCCTTCCCAGTGAAAGGTTGTTGCTGAGCAATGAAAGACACCAGGAATGTCCTCTGGAGGAGAAGAATTCAATCCAGGGCCAGAGACAAGGCTTGATCGCTCAGAGCTTTTGTGTAATAAAGTTTCATTAAAGTACAAAAGAGATAGAGGAAGCTTCTGACATAGACATCAGAAGGGAGGCAGAAAGAGTGCCCCCCTGCTAGTCTTTAGCTGGATGTTATATAGCTACTAGCAGTCTGCTAATTAAAAACAGGAAATGTCTCAAAACTCAGAATGGCACCAGGCCCCTCACCCACAACATGCATTTTGAGATAACATTGGCAGCAGGTGAGTCATCCTGGGCCATAAAATGATTGACTTGAATCTTGAAGAAAGGCAGATTTCCATACAAATATATAGTTTCATTAACATAGATTAGGAGAACAAGATATGAGTTTAACATACTGGTTTGTCAAGTGGGTTCTGAGCCTTTAGGCAGAACCCCCTTGAAGACAGAGTCTAGGGTAAATGCATAGAACATTAACATAACTTAAGACAAGCATTTCCATAAGAAAAATGCATTGGTTCACCCAAGGTTTGAGAAAAGTTAAGTTCAGGTGGAACCAGGTGTCATTATGGCAACACAAAATTTTAAGCGAAACCTCTTTTTATGTTTGTATAGAGAAGGGGAAAAAATATAACACTAGTTTCTTTCTTCCTGCTGCTTAAGAGAGAGAGAAAAAAAAGTCTGACACTTGCAGCCTATGTCCTCCGTTTGGAGACCCCTGGCCTTCCTCTCTCATTCCCCTCTTTTCTTTTAGGAGAATTATGTTGCCCAGGGAAAGGGGCATCGTTCTCATTCCATAACTGCTTCCGAGCTGATAAGGGAGGTTGTCCCTAAATTGGTGAGGCAACATATTGTGCTAACCCTCATATTGAGGGTCTCTGATCCAGGGGTCCCAAGTAGTACTTGGAGGAAGCTGCATGGTCACAGGCGTTTGAGCAGCCATTTGTGACTTAAAAGCCTTCATGCGACTAGAAACAAATCCAGCTACACAGTTACAGGTGCAGGGAGCAAACTGCAAAAACAGAACAATCAGAATTATTATAATTAAGGTAGTTTTCCACCATGGGGAACTAGTTAACATCTGCCAATGTGAGGCAATTGAGGCTTCAGGAGCATCCATAGCCTGAATCATCTTGTTCATGTGTTTAGAAAAATGAGTAATATTAGTGCTTATATCAGGTATATATGTACAGCACTGGGTATGAATAATGGAACAAGTTCCTCCTCGTGCAGCTGTCAGAATATCTAAGGCCAATCTGTTTTGTAAAACCACCTTTCGAATTTGTATTTCTTCAGCCTTAAGAACTGAAAGAGCTTTTTGAGAATCTTGTAATGCCTGTTGAGTAAAATTAGTCAAAGCATTCACTTGCAGCATAACATCTGTGGTTCCCAGAGAGGGAACAAAGACAGCAGTCAAATAATCACATCAGTGAAATACAGACCTTGCCCACTGAAGCTTAAGGTGTGGTAAATTAGCAGGCTTTTCTGGAAGCTCTGAAAATATGAAGCCGTGAGTAAAAGCTAGACCTAGGGTGCATCTCCCTATCCAGCCAGGGGGAAGCCATGCCCATAGGTAAGAGCCACATATCCAATAGGTCCCGTTTGGAGCAAGCCAGCGTGACTGAGATATCCAGTCCCAATTAGTGCCTGGACAGGCAAAGGGAGGACCTGAACTGGGGTTGGGAAATACGGGAATGATTCCCTTGCATATTTCCTGAGGCAAAAATCCCAATTGTTTCCAATCATTATAATTAAGTTGTTGGCTAACTTCTGGGGATGGCTCTATTTGCTCCCAGCATATAGGGGCAGGAGACATTAGATGTCCTTTTTCAGGAGTTCGCCATATAACCTCATATCAATCCGTATTTGATAAACGTCAGGTAAAAAGCCACTAGATCTAGACCCATTTACCTTATGTGTAGTGAAATAGTCATTAAAACAAGACAATGCATATCAAAATTAAGAGTCACGTTATATCCGTAGTTAAAGTAGAAAGTGTTGCACCAGTCCGTCTTAGGGTTGTTATATGTCATCAGATTAAGAAGAGGCATCACATACGATTTTTGTCGAAGGTATTTTTGGACTTGGAGAAAGTCTTTTCTTTGAAGTGGAGATGTCCACCATGGGAAGCGTTCCCCTGATGAGGAGGGGAGCACTCTGCAGACCCAGCAGTTAGACCGATTGTAGAATGCAGCATAGGAGTGAGCCCAGGACAGGAAGGCATTGTCTTGAGGATCAAACGGCAGACTCGGGATTTTTGGAGTCAGCAGAAGTAGGCTCACATAGATTATCAGGCCCATCTGAAAAGCACAAAGTCAGAGCATAAAAAGTAAAGACATAAAATGATGTCACTTAGTCCTGTTCAGGGTGCCACCTCTTAAACTCGAGTCTGATGCACCCACGAATCACTTCCTGGCACTTTGTCAACAGTGGGAGAAGAAAGAACAACCTGGTAAGGGCCTTCCCAGAGGGGTTCGAGGGTTGGCCCCAGATCCCAATGTTTTTATCAGGACCTCGGTTCCTGGCTCAAGTAGAGGCTTGCCTGATTCAGAGGCTGGGTCAGGAGTCACCTCCCGGACTTCCATTAATGCCTGTTGAAAAGCTGAGAGCTGAGTTACATAATTAGTTAATTCTAAGGCTTCAGGTATTCAGCCTTCCTAATGATCGAACTCAGACATCTGTACATGACTACTGAAAAAGCCATAGTTTTGACTATGTGGACCTTTAATGGCAAAGTGATGTCTCTGCTTTATACTATGCTGTCTGGGTTTGACATGGGCTACCCTGGTGGCTCAGTGGTAAGAATTCACCTGCATGGTGTACCTATGGCTGATTCTTTTTTTTTTATTAGTTGAAGGCTAATTACTTCACAACATTTCAGTGGGTTTTGTCATACATTGACATGAATCAGCCATAGAGTTACACGTATTCCCCATCCCAATCCCCCCTCCCACCTCCCTCTCCACCCGATTCCTCTGGGTCTTCCCAGTGCACCAGGCCCAAGCACTTGTCTCATGCATCCCACCTGGGCTGGTGATCTGTTTCACCATAGATAATATACATGCCGTTCTTTCGAAACATCCCACCCTCACCTTCTCCCAGAGTTCAAAAGTCTGTTCTGTACTTCTGTGTCTCTTTTTCTGTTTTGTATATAGGGTTATTGTTACCATCTTTCTAAATTCCATATATATGTGTTAGTATTGTTAGAAAAACGCCGCTGGAGGAAAAAGAGCCACCTCTAAGGACCGGTGGTGAAGGCCTTTATTGAGCTGTCGCACTCGGGCAGAACTCCTGGGGGCAGGTGAGTGAGGAGACAAAGGGAGTCTGTGAGTTATGAGGGGTGGGGAGGGGTTTTATAGCCAGGGCCGGCGTTTAAGCCAGGTCTTTTCATATAAGGAAGAAAGCGCGGGTTACAGCGGCGGTTAGTGTCCGAGGGCTCTGTGTCGGTACCTGATTGGACCAGGCTGCAGGGGGTCGGTCCCCGGAAGTTTAGCCAGCCTCCGGAATTTGCCTTGCGGCACTTTCCCAGGGCATGCCCCGACCTTTCATCCCGGCCTTTTTGTTATAGGACAAGGGGCGCCGGTTCTGTCTGGCTATTTCCTGCTGAACGGGGGCGACGAGGGGTAGGGTCCAGCCGGGACGAAAGGTCAGCTTATGCAGGATTGTGAGGTGGGTCTATGTCTTCTTGATTGAGTCGAGTGTAAGCTGTTAGGAGCATGGCCCATCCGGTCGCAGCCTGCGCTATTTCTTGGACCCATTGAGTCCAGTCCGGAGGGGGCTTTCTTGGAGCTGTCTGCGCCTTTGTTCTAGGCCTGACGATTGGGGCCGATAGGGGATGTGGAGATGTCAGTCGATGTCCAGGGCCGTAGCCACCTGCTGGGAGATCTGTGAGAGTATATTTCTTTTTAAGAGAGGAGTAGGGCAGGAGGGGATGACCAGAAAGGAGTGGGTAAATAGGCAGGAATCTAATTGACAGGGTGGTGGCTGGGTTTGGAGCGGACATGAGGGTTGGCTGTCAATGCCCATAACCGACACCTCGGAAGGACGTAAAGTGTCCCCGAAAGACGGACGGACCGAATAGGTAGCCCCCGCATTAACCAGACTTACCCGTTACCTGGAGCGTTACCCTGGGCTTGGCTTGGGTTATCGGGGTTCCCGAGTCTGGGCGGCGTCAGCCATCGTCGAAGCTCAGCAGCTCGAAGGCCGGAGGAGGGCAGGAGGTCTCCCTGGGGCGCTCTGGTCCCCGGCCCCTAGAGGTCGGGGCCCGAGAGGCCTGGGGACAGTCACTAGCCCAGTGTCCTCGCTGTTTGCACAACGGGCACGGCTTGGAAGGAGGTTGCGGATTGGGGCACATCTTGGCCCAGTGTCCTTCTTGGCCGCACTTGAAGCAGGCCCCCGGAGGGGTGTTTCGGGACCCCGAGCCCGCCGCCAGCCGCAGGGCCGCTACCAAGGCCTGGATTTGCTGGTTTAGGAGGCTTGCCTGAAATTCAGCCTCTTGCTTGAGCCTTGCCATTTGGCTGGCCTCAGCAGTTTCTTCACGGGCGTTGTAAACCTTAAAGGCCATTTTTACCAGGTCTCGAATAGGGGTCTGAGGGCCGTCCTCGGCCTTGGCCAGCTTTTTTCCGGATGTCAGGTGCGGATTGGGAGATAAAACGATTGGCCAAGGTAGCTGCCCCAATGGGGGACTCAGGGGACAGTCTGGTGTATTGAACAAGGGCCTCAGTCAGCCGATTAAGAAACATGGCTGGGTTTTCATCGGGCCCCTGAGTCACCTCATCTAGTTTGAGGAGGTTTACTACCTTATGAGAGGACGTTTCCATCCCATCGAGGATACACTCTATCATATAACGTACCCGCAGCTGGCTGCCACCCCCTTCTTGGTAGTTCTAATCAGGGTTGGTGTCAGGAACTGCCTGAGCTCCCGGGGGGCGCTCGGGGGAGGGATTGGCACTGGAGGGTTGCTATGGGAGCAAGTGTGGGAGCTAACCGGAGAAGAGGAGGGAGTGACGGGGGAAAGGGGAGGATACAAGATAGGGTTAAGGGCCGGAGGATCTGGGGCCGGCGGTGAAGCCTCAGGGGCGGGAACAGGAGCAAAAGAGGCCGGAGTAGGGTTAGAGGGGGAGGGGTTAGGAGGGGCCGGAGAGGAGGGGGAGGGGTTAGGAACCGGAGAGGAAGGGGAGGGGGCCGTGGGAGAGGTACAGGGAGGGGGGGGCACCAGATCTTCTGGGGGAACAGAGAAAGCAGAAGACTCAGAGACGGGAGGAGTCGGCTTAGCTCGGGAGGGTGGAGTCGGGGGGGGGGGCCATGGTGAGTAGGATTTGGCTAGGAGCGCACGTAGTGCACAGGGTGGGGCGAGAGCGCGACGCCGAAAAAGCCTGAACATAGGGGACCTCAGACCATTTTCCCCTTCTCCGGCAGTAATTATCTAAATCACGGAGGACGTGAAAGTCTAGTGTCCCTGTGGCTGTTCATTGTGAGCCATTATCTAGGGAATACTGAGGCCAGGCCTGTGAACACAGAAAAGTGAGCTGCTTGGGACAGATATCTCCCTTTAGTCTTAGAGTCCGCAGGTTAGCCAGCAGGCACTCTAAGGGGGTGGAGTATTGGGGATCGGGTTTGGAGGCTGTCGATCCCATGACGACCACGGGGCGTGGAGGCAACCCCCGCTGTCCGAACGTCTTCGGACGAGTCAAGGGGAGCTGGAGATCCGTGTAGTCGCGGGGAACATCTTCCTCACGACTGCAGGGACCCGGAAAGGCCGAAGTCAGAGGCCGAAGCCGGAGGTCTACTCAGCTGCTGGGGACGTCTCCCCACCAGCTGGTGACCGGAAAGGCCGAAGCCGGAGGCCGAAGCCAGAGGTCTACTCAGCCGCTGGGGACGTCTCCCCACCAGCTGGTGACCGGGAGGGCCCAGTAAGTGCGCACCCGTTATGGGGCCCTAGGAGGTGGTCGCCAGGGAGTGCAGGCCCCAAAGCCGAAGGGACTTACTCTGTATCCTGCCGTCCGGGGGGTTGGTCAGCCGCCTGGGTCTGAGGCTTCCGCGGCGGTGGAGCTCGAGGGGACCTCAACGGCAAGTGCCGGGGCCCTCACTTCGAGCCTCACGTTGGGCGCCAGATGTTAGAAAAACGCTGCGGGAGGAAAAAGAGCCGCCTCTAAGGACCGGTGGTGAAGGCCTTTATTGAGCGGTCGCTCTCGGGCAGAACTCCCGGGGGAAGGTGAGTGAGGAGACAAAGGGAGTCTGCGAGGTATGAGGGGTGGGGAGGGGTTTTATAGCCAGGGCCGGCGTTTAAGCCAGGTCTTTTCATATAAGGAAGAAAGCGCGGGCTACAGCGGCGGTTAGTGTCCGAGGGCTCTGTGTTGGTACATGATTGGACCAGGCTGCAGGGGGTCGATTCCAGGAAGTTTAGCCAGCCTCCGGAATTTGCCTTGCGGCACTTTCCCGGGGCATGCCACGACCTTTCAAGTATGCTGTAATGTTCTTTATCTTTCTGGCTTACTTCACTCTGTATAATGGGCTCCAGTTTCATCCACCTCACCAGAACTGATTCAAATGAATTCTTTTTAGTGGCTGAGTAATATTCCATGGTGTATCTGTACCACAGCTTCCTTATCCATTCGTCTGCTGATGGGCATCTAGGTTGCTTCCATGTCCTGGCTATTATAAACAGTGCTGCGATGAACATTGGGGTGCACGTGTCTCTTTCATATCTGGTTTCCTCAGTGTGTATGCCCAGAAGTGGGATTGCTGGGTCATATGGCAGTTCTATTTCCAGTTTTTTAAGAAATCTCCACACTGTTCTCCATAGTGGCTGTACTAGTTTGCATTCCCACCAACAGTGTAAGAGGGTTCCCTTTTCTCCACACCCTCTCCAGCATTTATTGCTTGTAGACTTTTGGATAGCAGCCATCCTGACTGGTGTGTAATGGTGCCTCATTGTGGTTTTGATTTGCATTTCTCTAATAATGAGTGATGTTGAGCATCTTTTCATGTGTTTGTTAGCCATCTGTATGTCTTCTTTGGAGAAATGTCGGTTTAGTTCTTTGGCCCATTTTTTGATTGGGTCATTTATTTTTCTGGAATTGAGCTTCAGGAGTTGCTTGTATATTTTTGAGATTAATCCTTTGTCTGTTTCTTCATTTGCTATTATTTTCTCCCAATCTGAGGGCTGTCTTTTCACCTTACTTATAGTTTCCTTTGTTGTGCAAAAGCTTTTAAGTTTCATTAGGTCCCATTTGTTTAGTTTTGCTTTTATTTCCAGTATTCTGGGAGGTGGGTCATAGAGGATCTTGCTGTGATTTATGTCGGAGAGTGTTTTGCCTATGTTCTCCTCTAGGAGTTTTATAGTTTCTGGTCTTACATTTAGATCTTTAATCCATTTTGAGTTTATTTTTGTGTATGGTGTTAGAAAGTGCTCTAGTTTCATTCTTTTACAAGTGGTTGACCAGTTTTCCCAGCACCACTTGTTAAAGAGGTTGTCTTTTTTCCATTGTATATCCTTGCCTCCTTTGTCAAAGATAAGGTGTCCATAGGTTCATGGATTTATCTCTGGGCTTTCTATTCTGTTCCATTGATCTATATTTCTGTCTTTGTGTATGGCTGATTCTTGATGTTTGACAGAAAACAACAAAATTCTGTAAAGCAATTACCCTTCAATTAAAACATGAATAAAGTGGCAAAAAAAAAAAAAAAAAAGAATCCTTCTGCAATGCATGGGACGCGGGAGACATGGGTTTGACCCCTGGGTTGGGAAGATCCCCTGCCATGCCCTATGGGAGGAGGGCATGGCAATCCACCAAAGTATTCTTGCCTGGAGAATCCCATGGACAGAGGCACCTGGCAGGCTACAGCCCATGGGATCGTAAAGAGTCAGGCAAGACTGAAGCCATGAGCATGCATGCATACTAGCTTTGTCATAGCTGTTCTTCCAAGGATCAAATGTCTTAATTTCATGGCAGCAATCACCATCCACAGTGATTTTGGAGCCTCCAAAATTAAATCTGTCCGTGCATCGACTTCCCCCTTCTGTTTTCCATGAAATGATTGGACTGAATTCCATAATCTTATATTTTTAAATGCTGAGTTTTAAGCCAGCCTTTTCACTCTCCTCTTTCACCCTCATCAAGAGGTTCTTTAGTTCCTCTTTGGTTCCTGCCATTAGACTGGTAAGATATGCACATCTGAGCTTGTTGATATTTCTGCCAGCAACCTTGATTTCAGCTTGTGAGTCATCCAGCCCAGCATTTCCCATGATGTGCTCTGCATGTAATTTGAATAAGTAGAGTGACCATATACAACGTTGTCTTCCTCCTTTCCCAATTTTGAAACAGTCCGTTGTTCCATGTCTTAATCTAACTGTTGCTTCTTGACCCTCATACAGGTTTCTCAGGAGACAGGTCAGCTAGTCTGGTACTCCCATCTCTAAGAATTTTCCACAGTTTGTCGTGATCCACACAGTCAGAGGCCTTGAGGCAGTCTAGTCAATGAAGCAGAAGTAGATGTGTCTCTGGAATTCCCTTGCTTTCTCCATGATCTAGGGAATGTTGCAATTTGATCTCTTGTTTCTCTGCCTCTTCAAACCCAACTTGTATATCTGGAAGTCCTCATCCCATATACTGTTGAAGCCTAGCTTGAAGGAGTTTACTAACCAGGAGGCTTCAGAAATATGGGACAATCTAAGCTTGAGAAATTGGAGGGTGTGAATGAAGCCCAATAAGAGACAAGAAGAGGAATCTCTACTGTGCATGTTGTTAGCAAGCTGGCAAGGGCTAGACCATACCTTCAAGTTCTTATGTAGGACAGTGGCCTTTATGTAGAAAGTCATAAACAGTTCTGCAACTGTAAGAGAGGGAGGGAGAGGGTGGTGGGTGGGCGACAGGCACCCTGAGTGGATGTGAGAGACCGGTTAGAAGGGGGTTGACAATTAAGTGGAGGGAGGCTTTGGACTAGAGCACATGTGGTGGACATGGGAAAAAGTAGATGCATTAGACATTTTCAAAGTAAAGGGGACAGAAGTCAGCAAGAATATGGACTTGAAGTGAAAGAGAGGGAATTGGAAACATGGTTAAGACCAAGTTTCTGTGTCCTGTCAGAAGGGTGCAAAGGTGTCATGGGAAACCCTGGATGTTGGCCAGGTCTGGGAAGAATTCCAAATAAGGTTTTTATGTTTTTGAGCTCATGGTCTGGATGGATACAATAACCAGTATTTACATACTTAAAAGTTCCTTGTCCTTTTTAAAAAAGTGAGAAGTATTGATATATAGTTTATATACAATAGAAGTCGATGCTTTAAAGCATTACCGCTTGTTGAGTTTTGACATATGCATACCATCATGTAAATGCTACCACAATAAAAATGTGGAAAACGTCCCATTGGTTTGAAAATGCTCCCTTGGACTATTTGCATTCAGACTCCTTCCTCGACTCCTATAAACTGGCAACCAGAGACAGATTTCTGTGCCTATAGTTGTGCCTTTTCCAGAACTCCATTGACATGAAATCATAGAATACATAGTTTTCTGTGTCTGACATCTCTCATTGGCACAGCTGAGATGCATCCTTGCCGTTACATGCATAAGCAGTTCCTTTAAAATGACTGTATAGTATTCTTTTGTACGAGTATACCCTTTTGGTTTTCTTTCATCTATATACCAGTTGTTGAATAGTTGGGCTGTTTCTAGCTTTGGCTATTCGGAGTACATGAGTAGAATATATGAGTAAAGGTCCTTGTGTGAGCATGTTTTCCTTTCTCTTGGGTAAAACCGGGTAAAATTAAACCTCCTAGTACGTACGAAAATTTCTGCTGTACTAGAATAAGAAGAATGCGCTACTGGAGAAGAGTGAAGAAATAGCTACAGAAGGAATGAGAAGGCTAAGCCAAAGTGGAAACAACACCCAGCTGTGGATGTGTCTGGAGGTGAAAGTAAAGCCCGATGCTAAAAGAACAATATTGTATAGGAACCAGAGGTATATTCAGAGAAATCAGTTACCAGTTCAGAGATTGAAATGCACAGTGCTCCAAGCAAAAAAAGGAAACAGGGGTATCTATTTATGTATTTGTTCCATGGAAGTGAGTAAAGCCATTGCAAGCATGCTGGAAAACCCAGAAGCAGAGAAGGAAATGGTTCATCAAAGCCTGTATAAAAATAGGTATTAAAAACCGTAATGTCTAGTTCTGTCATGAGGGTCTTTCTGAGACACATGCTCCCCTAAGGGTAACCTGGGGCTTCCTATCACCACAGTTTGTGGATGCATAAGAAAGACTGCACTGGAAGGAAAAAAATACAGTATTCAAGCCTCCTTGCTCATCCTGCAGAGACCCTGCGGTTCCAGGACTACCTCGGTGGCGGGAAAACCTCAACCAGCACAGCTCACGCCCAACTCAGGGAGCATGCGCAGTGTACCCCTTCGTGCGCATGCGCCTCGGTGCACGTCCGCCTTCCTGAGCGTTCTGTGAGGAGCGTTGGGCCTGAGACGGGTGTGTTTATTCAATCCCGGTTCTTTCTGACCACTTGAGCCTCACCAGGTAGGTCCACAGATCTGTCCTGTCTGGAGTTTAAGTGTGTGCACGTGTGAGGGGGAGCCAGCGAGTTTCGGGCGGGTCGGGCAGTGCGATCTGGGGCCTTTGAGGAAGAAGGCCCTCGAGGTCGTCATCTTTCTCCTGACAAGTGTCGCGACGCCATAGTTCTTGCCCTGGTGTTGGGAGAGCAAGGGCGGTGGGCAGAGGAGGGCAGGGGGTCGGATGATGGTGGGGGGAGACTTGGGGGTGCTATTTGAGATACCTGGTTCACTGGGGCCCTGGAACTGATGACAGGGCACAGAATCTGGAGCCGGCAGTGGGACCTGGGCAGGGGCGGGGTGGGCGATTAAGGAGAGACCTGGAAACTGGACCGCGCTGGGGTTGTGACTGTATCGCGGGTTTTGTGGTAAGGTGCCAAGAGAGAAGTGGACCGGCTGCTCTGCATGCAGACTCACCTCAGCCACGGACACTGAGAAACTCCCCATAGTCAGGCTGTAAGACTGAGCCTTTCTTCGTGTTCCAACTGAATTCCAGGGGAGTTGGGGAAAATAGGTCTGGTGAATAGGAGTGTGAGAAGAGCAATAGCCCTGAATTTTTAAATTCCTAGCAGTATTTCACTAAATATCTTCATGATGGAGAATTCTGTTGTGAAATCACACTGCCTCACAAAAATTCAGCCTTCCTGTGTACCTTAAGGTGATTTCTCTGCCGGCTTAGCAGAGACACAAATGGCTTTGCAAGCAACTGTATTTGGTTTAATTGGAATGCATGTACACTCATGCTTAACCAGAGTTTTCTTTTAAAAGTATTGTCACATTAAAAAAAATAATAATCAACATATGGTCATAAAAGTGATCAAATGTAGCTGTGCTCTTAAATACAATATCTAAGTCACAATATTCTACTTTCAGGGAGAAATATGAATGGGCAAGGGGCATCAACACTGGGACCTGTAGATCCAGATTGCTCCCGGCTGGATGAACGTGTGGTTGTGAGTATCTTACCATTTGATGTTTTCTGTTCGCACAAGTTTATTTTTGAGAAAATGATGTCAAGTAGTACAGAGGCAGTGATACAGGTCTTCCATGCTGATAAAGGGTGACAGTTTGTCTTAGGAAGGAACACTGACCCAGATACATTACAGTCTGGCATTGCCTGGATGAGTATACTGTTAAATCCCCTGGAAATGTGCCCAGTGACTCCCTCCTCCTGCTTATTAACAACAGATTGCATACTTCCATCCCAGCATAGATTGAAATAGCTTCCAAAGTCTTTCTGGGTAACTCTTATGGGAGCTAACTCTTCTCTGTGGGAAGAGTCACTTTATTAAAAGTAAGTACACAGAATTGTGTTGGAAAAATGTTGTTAGGTTTACTTATGATCGGATATATCTGTGTATTATCTCTGTTTATGCTATTAGATGCATTAACAACAAAATGTTTTTATTTGCATGCACACTGTCCTAGGACCCGCAGCCCAGTGTTGAGCAACCTCAAGAAGAGGGACCACCAGCTGAGATTCAGGATATCACACCTGAAAAGGAGGAAGTAAGTGGAGAGGATCCAGTGAATCCTGATGAAGAGAAGGAGAAGGATGCCTCTGAAGGTAAAGTATATCTGTGCATCATGCCTTAAGACATAATCAGTCAGAGGAGGAAAGGAAACATTAGAAAAGGACTTCAGACAATTCCTAAAATCCTGAGGAGAGTATAGTTTGCCAGTTAGTGTGGTCGCTCAAATGTTCCCTTGTTTTCAAGACAAAGAGAGAGGGGGCAACTAAGTTGTCTGAGGACAACCCTGGAAAAGGAAAATGGTAATAGCATTCAGAAACTTCTGCTTTCCCTTTTCTCCAGCAAAACATTCCTGGAGTAATGCTCCTGAGGTTCTTATTCGTTACATCTTTACCATACTATCCTAAGGCTTTTAATTCATAACACTGAGGGAATTAATATCATCATTCCCTTGTTTATATTGTATGCTTTACAGCGGAATTCATGCATTGTTTTTAAAGATGCTGTCCTGGAAACTGATCTCCGGGAATTGGCTGTGGCAAAGACTGGGGGTCAGGGTGGAGATGGTCCTGATGTCAAGGAGGAGATTGCATCAAATAGAGAGCCTGTTGAAATGCCAGAAGCAGGTATGTCATCCATTCAGAAAGTAATTTATGTGGTTTCTGTTTTTCCAGAATATTATATCTTTAATAATATAGAGGGAACACTACTATTATTTTAATAACAGAGTTCACATATTCTTTGAAAGGTAGTTCAGACCCCAGATGCCTGAGTGTCTGACTTACAGACTTGCGAATAAAGAAAGTCTGTAACTTTCTTTATTCGGATCAAAGCCATATCGAGTTGAAAATAGGAAACCGTTTTCTTCATTATATAAGTACTTTAAGCAACAGTTAATAATTTTCAGGTTCTTTTATAATTTCTGCTTGTAACAAATATGGAGTGCATTTGTAATAGATATCAGTTTATATGAAATATGCTCAGGCATTCAAGTAGGTTCTAGTACCAGCTTTAACATAATGTGTGTGATTCTGTGAAATCCCTTAACTTCTAAACTCAACTTGACTCATATAAATTGTGAATTCAGAACAGATACACTAAAATGCTCATTTTTCAATGCTAATTTTTGCATTCTCTGATTCTCTTCGATGGAATGCATACAAGAATACTCTGTTTTTCATGATGTATTTATCATAAAATGTCATCTTGAATCTAATTATAACAGGGGAATTGAGATTTCATTTTCTGATGGGGGACACATGTACACCCGTGGCTGATTCATGTCAATGTATGGCAGAAACCACCACAATATTGTAAAGTAACTAGCCTCCAATTAAAATAAGTAAATTAATTTTTTTAAAAAGAAAATGAGCCAACATTCTGCTTCGTGTTTGTTAAATTCTCTCAAATTCTGAATTCTCTAGCTCTTAAACAAAATAGTTGGATTTTCAGTCCTTTCCCCAGTGAAGCATGAAATGACTGAACAATGAAATGGCAAAAGATAGTCTAGTTTCCTGTTTCTGTGGCTGATCAAGTTGAGAGAGTGCATGTAGTCAGTGATATTCAAGGCAGGTGTGAGTAAGATACATATGCTAAGCACAGCACCTGCCCCCACGTTTGGTCTTTATTGGGGGGGAGGGTTGCTTATTTTAGTTGAAGGATCATTGCTTTACAATACTATGATGGTTTTTGCCATACACCCCACTCTCACTCTTAAAGACCTAATAAAAATCTGAGCCTCATGATATAATTGTCTCTAAGCATATCAAGTATGTTATTTTTCCTCTTTGATGCATGAGTTTAAAAAGTTTTGAAGGGCGAAGATTGTAACTCTAGTTCTTCCCGCGTAATCAACTTAGTATGTTTCACATACGTGTTTTCCAAATTGCTGACAATTATTGCATGGTTCTGATTTTAAAGGAAGAACTTCATAGTTAGGGAGGAATTTGCTGTGTATTAGCCTTCTAAATATGTTCACTTTACATTTTTGTTCCATTCCATTAGAACATTTAGACGAAAACACAACTTTCAGACTACTTTCAAGTAACTACACAGCATGATTAAAACGTTCTCATAGAAAAATCTTAGCCCTAAATATGTGTGCTATTTAAAAAGGAAAATACATACATTACAAAGTCCATAAATATAAAATCCTACACCCAACATAAAAGGTAAGAAAAAGAGCAACAGAATAAACCTAAGGGAGAAAGAAAAAGATACTGAATAAAAGACAGGTATGAATTGTTAGGAAGAGGAAAATAAACTCAACTATTAATAAATAAAGGCAATGTGCTAGTTTACATAATTTTTTAACATGTATATGTGTGTATACACACACACACACACACACATTTTTTAATATTCTTTTCCGTTGTGATTTGGACATCTGTGCTGTATAGTAGGACCTTGTTGTTTATCCATTCTGAATATAATTGCTTGTATCTGCCAACCCCAGATTGCAAGTCCATTCCTCTCAATTGACATAACTGTGAGGAAAAAGGACAGAGCCCAAGTATACATAATAAGAAATATGAACCCAGACTATAACAGTTAGTATCTTACAGAATTAAAACTGAGTATAATTTGGAACCCAGATATTTTCAGAATATTGATGAAATGGCTAATAGGGTGGGAAAACAAATATTATTTGACATACCCACAGTAACTAAATAACTAAACATCACAAATGCCGTGGATGAACTTGAAATTGGTCAGAGTTGTCTCTCAAAAGCAATTATCATTTAGAAACAAACAAAAAAATCTGCTTTTCCAGATTTTCTTTCTCTCTTACTTGCTTTCCTGTCTCACTCATACTCCCTCTTGCTCTCCCTTTTCTTCTCTTCTCTCCTTTTTTGCTT
Source organism: Cervus elaphus (assembly GCF_910594005.1). NCBI lineage: Eukaryota > Metazoa > Chordata > Mammalia > Artiodactyla > Cervidae > Cervus > Cervus elaphus. Next base: position 122,183,997 of record NC_057848.1, on the reverse strand, counting down.
TTCCTTTTTTGGTGTGGCTGTGAGAAACAGTCCTGTTTCTGCTTCACATGTTGATGTCACCATGTCGCCAGTGATAGTAATGACTAAAAATTAGTGTCAGCATATAATTTACTATACCAACTGGAGTGCTTTCCAGGGTGAAAAGAAACATTCCGAATTACATGAGGGCCACAAGTAAACAGGGGGACAGATGTTTAACCGACTTAAAGCAACCATATCAGGGATAAATTAGAACAAATGAAAATTTCTACACTTTTCCACAGCAGAGAAGAAACAAATGCAATACTGGCCTCTTTGTTTACTTCACTTAAGCAGTAAGAGAGATAACAACTGTTTAGCTATCCTATATTCAGACTGTTATTTCAAACCAACACATTTGAATGATACTTTTTTGGGACTTTTTGTTTCATTTTTTTGTGTATTTTGTTTTTCTTAGGGTGATTTTTGTTGTTAGATATTTTACTGAATGTGTACACAGGTTTGCCTTCTACTGAAAACGACCTTCTGATAGGTTCAGTTGATTTCATTTGTTCTGAACTCAGTGTCCTTATTGTCTTGTATAACTAGGAAGAGTAGTGTGTTTTTAAAAATGCTGGTAATATGCTTGAAAATTCTATAAAATCTCTAGAGAGGATTAACTGAAGGTAAGCCAAAGGGTCGCCCTTAGTGTTCTTGTTTTAGTCCATTTTATAAAACTACAACTGCAGTGAACTTTCTATACCTCTCTTATCATCAAAATAAAGTTCTGCTAAGTAACTTCTTTAATGTTTATATTGTAGGTGAAGGGCAACCATTTCCTTGAAAGAAGATAAACTGAAATGATCTATGCTATTCTTACGTTGTATATTTGACTGTTAAAGTTCTGTCAATAAAGTTTCGTTTTCTCCTGGCACATTTTTTGTTAAATTTATCCCCGGCTGTTTAATGTTATTGAAAATTCATGGCTTGTGATTTTTATTGTCTAGTTGAGGATGTATGTAGAGACAGAATGTTTGTGTATAGATTTTCTGTCCAACAATTCCTCTAAATATGCATATTAATTCCACAAATTTAGATCTAGATTATTTTTGCTTTGCAAAATAGACTATTATATTTGAATATCAACAGTGTCTACTGGCTTAAACCTGAAACCTTTCCTCATTTTGCAGCACTGAACAAGCCTAGCCAGAATAGTCTTGACTAAAGCAGGCGATAATTGGCATTTTTCCCGATAGGAAGTGAAAAATCTTCTCCATTTCAACCTGTTTGTGTTGCTTTTTTTGTAGATATACTTTATCAGAGTAAGTTCCATTCTATTCCTAGTTTGCTGTTTTGAATATAGATTAATTTTCATCAAACACTTACAGTGCATCAATTGTGATGATCATAGCATTGTTTTCCCTCCATTTTTCTATTAATGTGGTGAATTGCAGTGGTAACCTTATACATTTAAACCACCCTTGCACTTCTAGGGGTAACAAAATTTGGTCCTAACATATTCTTTAGGTGTAATCTACATGTTAATATATATACATACATATATATACCCACACATAAAAAATTCATAAAAGGCTTTGGGCTTCTCTTGAATAAATGGGTTTACAAAATGTGCCACCCAAATCTCATACGGTGTCCCTGATGAAATCATTGACAGAGAAACAATTTTTTAAAACTTAATATATTTGTATGGTCCTATAGAGAAATGGAATGCCAAAGCCACTGTTAACGGTTGTAGGGAGATAGGACAAAACTGCTGTCAAATTCCATGGCAAATGCCACAACATATCTTTCACACATTTCTGACTTGCCTTCCAAGTTTTTTTGGGTGCAGGAGAGAGCAGCCACAAATGTCTTTTCTTCTCCATGACGTCCCCTATTGGCTTGATAGTGACCAGATCTCAGAAGCCCTCCAACTGTGTGTGTGTGTGTGTGTGTGTGTGTGAATCACACAGTCATGTCTGACTCTTTGTGACCCCATGAATTGTGGCCCGCCAGGCTTCTCTGTCCATGGAATTCTCCAGGCAAGAATACTGGAGTGGATTGCCATTCCCTTCTCCAGAGGATCTTCCCAGCCCAGGGATCGAACCCTGGTCTCCTGCAGATTCTTTACTGTTTGAGCTACAGGGAAGTCCTCCAGCTGTCTGATTCCTCCCTTATATCCTTATTATTATGTAATAACAAAACGCTTAGATCTCTGAGGCCCCATCTGCATCCTCACGCACCAAAAATATATATTTCTGCAACATAGGACCTATTCAGAATGCACTCTGCTTAAGGAATAACAGGGAATTATAAATAGCAGCTGTTGTGCCCTTACAGAGGTATGAAAACCCAGGTCCAAAAGGACTGAAAAGGGGAGGTCTTTTGGTTTCGTGGCTGCAGTCACCATTTGCAGTGATTTTGGAGCCCAAGAAAATGACATCTGTCACTGCTTCCACTTCAGTTCAGTTCCGTCCCTCAGCCGTGTCCGACTCTCTGCGAGCCCATGAACCGCAGCACGCCAGGCCTCCCTGTCCATCACCAGCTCCCAGACTTCACCCAAACTCATGTCCATTGAGTCGGTGATGCCATCCAACCATCTCATCCTCTGTCGTCCCCTTCTCCTGCCTTCAATCTTTCCCAGCATCAGGGTCTTTTCAAATGAGTCAGCTCTTTGCATCTGGTGGCAAAGTATTGGAGTTTCAGCTTCAACATCAGCCCTTCCAATGAACACCCGGGACTGATCTCCTTTAGGATGGACTGCTTCCACTTACCCCCGTTCTATTTGCCATGAAGTGATAGGACCAGATGCCATGATCTTAGACTTTTAATATTTGAGTTTTAAGCCAGTTTTTTCACTCTCCTCTTTCACCATCATCAAAAGGTTCTTTAGTCGCTCTTCACTTTCTGCCATTAGAGTGGTATCATTCTGTGTATCTGAGCTTGTTGCTATTTCTCCCAGCAATCTTGATTCCAGCTTGTGAGTCATCCAGTGCAGCATTTCGCATGATGTACTCTGCGTATAAGTTAAATAAGCAGCATGACAATATACACCCTTGTCGTACTCCTTCCCCAATTATGAAGCAGTCATTTGTTCCAACTCTGCTTCTAAGAGTTGCTTCTTGACCTGCATACAGGTTTTTCAGGAGACGGGTCGAGTAGTCTGGTACTGCTCTCTGTTTAAGAATTTTCTGTACTTTGTTGTGATCCACGCAGTCAGAGATCTTAGCATAGTCAATGACACAGAATCAGATGTTTTTGTGGAATTCCCTTGCTTTCCCCATGATCTGACGGATGTTGGCAATTTGATCTTTGGTGGTTTTGCCTTCTTGAAACCTAAGTTGTGTATCTGAAAGTGAAGCCTAGCTGGAAGGACTTTACTAACCAGGGGGCTTCAGAAATTGGGGACAATCTAAATGGAGAAGCTTAGGAATTGGATGGTGCGAAGGAAGCCTGATAAGAGAGACAAGAAAAGGAAGCTCTCCTTTCGATGTTGGTAGCAAAGTGGGCAGAGACTAGACCATGCCTCCAAGTCCTTGTATCGGAGAGTAGCCTTTATCTCGAAAGTGATAGTTCTGCAACTGTAAGAGGGAGGGAGAGGGTGGGAAGAGGGAGACAGACACCCTGAGTGAATATGAGAGACCCGTTAGAAGGGGGTTGACAATTAAATGGAGGGAGGCCTTGGACTAGAGCAGATGTGGTGGACATGGGAAAACGTAGACGCATTAGACATTTACGAAGTAAAATGGACAGAACTCAGCAAGAATCTGGACTTGAGGTGAAGGAGAGGGAATTGTAAACAAGGTTTAGACCAAGTTTCTGTGTCCTGTCATAAGAGTACAAAGGTGTCATGGGGAATCCTGGAAGTTGGCCAGGTCTGGGAAGAATTCCATAATACGATTTTTATGTTTTTGAGCTCATGGTCTAGATGGATACAATAACCAATACTGAAATACTTAAAATTTCCTTTTCCTTTAAAAAAAGTATTGAGGTATAATTTATATACAATAAAAGCCAACACTTTAACGGATTACCGTTTGTAGATTTTTGACAAATGTATACCGTGGTGTAAATGGTACCGCAATAAAAATGTAGAAAATGTCTCATCGTTCAAAAATGCTCCCTTGGGCTATTTGCCATCAGACTCCTTCCTCCACTCCTATACCCTGGCAACCACAGATACATTTCTGTGCCAACAGTTGTGCTGTTTCCAGAAATCCATTGACATTAAATCATATAACCTGTAGCCTTCTGTATCTGGTTCTCTCATTTGCACAGTTAAGATGCATCCTTGCTCTTACATGCATTAGTAGTTACATTTTTTTTTTTATTACGGTGTAGTATTCCTTTGTACACTTTGTATACTCTTTTGTTTTTCTTTCACCTGTATACCAGTTGTTGAATAACTGAGTTGTTTCTATGTATGGCTGTTAGGAATACATGTGTGGAATATTTGAGTAAAGGTCCTTGTGTGAGCATGTTTTCCTTTCTCTTGGGTAAAACCGGGTAAAATTAAACCTCCTAGTACGTACGAAAATTTCTGCTGTACTAGAATAAGAAGAATGCGCTACTGGAGAAGAGTGAAGAAATAGCTACAGAAGGAATGAAAAGGCTAAGCCAAAGTGGAAACAACACCCAGCTGTGGATGTGTCTGGAGGTGAAAGTAAAGCCCGATGCTAAAAGAACAATATTGTATAGGAACCAGAGGTATATTCAGAGAAATCAGTTACCAGTTCAGAGATTTAAATGCACAGTGCTCCAAGCAAAAAAAGGAAACAGGGGTATCTATTTATGTATTTGTTCCATGGAAGTGAGTAAAGCCATTGCAAGCATGCTGGAAAACCCAGAAGCAGAGAAGGAAATGGTTCATCAAAGCATGTATAAAAATAGGTATTAAAAACCGTAATGTCTAGTTCTGTCATGAGGGTCTTTCTGAGACACATGCTCCCCTAAGGGTAACCTGGGGCTTCCTATCACCACAGTTTGTGGATGCATAAGAAAGACTGCACTGGACGGAAAAAAATACAGTATTCAAGCCTCCTTGCTCATCCTGCAGAGACCCTGCGGTTCCAGGACTACCTCGGTGGCGGGAAAACCTCAACCAGCACAGCTCACGCCCAACTCAGGGAGCATGCGCAGTGTACCCCTTCGTGCGCATGCGCCTCGGTGCACGTCCGCCTTCCTGAGCGTTCTGTGAGGAGCGTTGGGCCTGAGACGGGTGTGTTTATTCAATCCCGGTCCTTTCTGACCACTTGAGACTCACCAGGTAGGTCCACAGATCTGTCCTGTCTGGAGTTTAAGTGTGTGCACGTGTGAGGGGGAGCCAGCGAGTTTCGGGCGGGTCGGGCAGTGCGATCTGGGGCCTCTGAGGAAGAAGGCCCTCGAGGTCGTCATCTTTCTCCTGACAAGTGTCGCGACGCCATAGTTCTTGCCCTGGTGTTGGGAGAGCAAGGGCGGTGGGCAGAGGAGGGCAGGGGGTCGGATGATGGTGGGGGGAGACTTGGGGGTGCTATTTGAGATATCTGGTTCACTGGGGCCCTGGAACTGATGACAGGGCACAGAATCTGGAGCCGGCAGTGGGACCTGGGCAGGGGGCGGGGTGGGCGATTAAGGAGAGACCTGGAAACTGGACCGCGCTGGGGTTGTGACTGTATCGCGGGTTTTGTGGTAAGGTGCCAAGAGAGAAGTGGACCGGCTGCTCTGCATGCAGACTCACCTCAGCCACGGACACTGAGAAACTCCCCATAGTCAGGCTGTAAGACTGAGCCTTTCTTCGTGTTCCAACTGAATTCCAGGGGAGTTGGGGAAAATAGGTCTGGTGAATAGGAGTGTGAGAAGAGCAATAGCCCTGAATTTTTAAATTCCTAGCAGTATTTCACTAAGTATCTTCATGATGGAGAATTCTGTTGTGAAATCACACTGCCTCACAAAAATTCAGCCTTCCTGTGTACCTTAAGGTGATTTCTCTGCCGGCTTAGCAGAGACACAAATGGCTTTGCAAGCAACTGTATTTGGTTTAATTGGAATGCATGTACACTCATACTTAACCAGAGTTTTCTTTTAAAAGTATTGTCACATTAAAAAAAATAATAATCAACATATGGTCATAAAAGTGATCAAATGTAGCTGTGCTCTTAAATACAATATCTAAGTCACAATATTCTACTTTCAGGGAGAAATATGAATGGGCAAGGGGCATCAACACTGGGACCTGTAGATCCAGATTGCTCCCGGCTGGATGAACGTGTGGTTGTGAGTATCTTACCATTTGATGTTTTCTGTTCGCACAAGTTTATTTTTGAGAAAATGATGTCAAGTAGTACAGAGGCAGTGATACAGGTCTTCCATGCTGATAAAGGGTGACAGTTTGTCTTAGGAAGGAACACTGATCCAGATGCATTACAGTCTGGCATTGCCTGGATGAGTATACTGTTAAATCCCCTGGAAATGTGCCCAGTGACTCCCTCCTCCTGCTTATTAACAACAGATTGCATACTTCCATCACAGCATAGATTGAAATAGCTTCCAAAGTCTTTCTGGGTAACTCTTATGGGAGCTAACTCTTCTCTGTGGGAAGAGTCACTTTATTAAAAGTACGTACACAGAATTGTGTTGGAAAAATATTGTTAGGTTTACTTATGATCAGATATATCTGTGTATTATCTATGTTTATGCTATTAGATGTATTAACAACAAAATGTTTTTATTTGCATGCACACTGTCCTAGGACCCTCAGCCCAGTGTTGAGCAACCTCAAGAAGAGGGACCACCAGCTGAGATTCAGGATATCACACCTGAAAAGGAGGAAGTAAGTGGAGAGGATCCAGTGAATCCTGATGAAGAGAAGGAGAAGGATGCCTCTGAAGGTAAAGTATATCTGTGCATCATGCCTTAAGACATAATCAGTCAGAGGAGGAAAGGAAACATTAGAAAAGGACTTCAGACAGTTCCTAAAATCCTGAGGAGAGTATAGTTTGCCAGTTAGTGTGGTCGCTCAAATGTTCCCTTGTTTTCAAGACAAAGAGAGAGGGGGCAACTAAGTTGTCTGAGGACAACCCTGGAAAAGGAAAATGGTAATAGCATTCAGAAACTTCTGCTTTCCCTTTTCTCCAGCAAAACATTCCTGGAATAATGCTCCTGAGGTTCTTATTCGTTACATCTTTACCATACTATCCTAAGGCTTTTAATTCATAACACTGAGGGAATTAATATCATCATTCCCTTGTTTATATTGTATGCTTTACAGCGGAATTCATGCATTGTTTTTAAAGATGCTGTCCTGGAAACTGATCTCCGGGAATTGGCAGTGGCAAAGACTGGGGGTCAGGGTGGAGATGGTCCTGATGTCAAGGGGGAGATTGCATCAAACAGAGAGCCTGTTGAAATGCCAGAAGCAGGTATGTCATCCATTCAGAAAGTAATTTATGTGGTTTCTGTTTTTCCAGAATATTATATCTTTAATAATATAGAGGGAACACTACTATTATTTTAATAACAGAGTTCACATATTCTTTGAAAGGTAGTTCAGACCCCAGATGCCTGAGTGTCTGACTTACAGACTTGCGAATAAAGAAAGTCTGTAACTTTCTTTATTCGGATCAAAGCCATATCGAGTTGAAAATAGGAAACCGTTTTCTTCATTATATAAGTACTTTAAGCAACAGTTAATAATTTTCAGGTTCTTTTATAATTTCTGCTTGTAACAAATATGGAGTGCATTTGTAATAGATATCAGTTTATATGAAATATGCTCAGGCATTCAAGTAGGTTCTAGTACCAGCTTTAACATAATGTGTGTGATTCTGTGAAATCCCTTAACTTCTAAACTCAACTTGACTCATATAAATTGTGAATTCAGAACAGATACACTAAAATGCTCATTTTTCAATGCTAATTTTTGCATTCTCTGATTCTCTTCGATGGCATGCATACAAGAATACTCTGTTTTTCATGATGTATTTATCATAAAATGTCATCTTGAATCTAATTATAACAGGGGAATTGAGATTTCATTTTCTGATGGGGGACACATGTACACCCGTGGCTGATTCATGTCAATGTATGGCAGAAACCACCACAATATTGTAAAGTAACTAGCCTCCAATTAAAATAAGTAAGTTAATTTTTTTTAAAAGAAAATGAGCCAACATTCTGCTTCGTGTTTGTTAAATTCTCTCAAATTCTGAATTCTCTAGCTCTTAAACAAAATAGTTGGATTTTCAGTCCTTTCCCCAGTGAAGCATGAAATGACTGAACAATGAAATGGCAAAAGATAGTCTAGTTTCCTGTTTCTGTGGCTGATCAAGTTGAGAGAGTGCATGTAGTCAGTGATATTCAAGGCAGGTGTGAGTAAGATACATATGCTAAGCACACCACCTGCCCCCACGTTTGGTCTTTATTGGGGGGGAGGGTTGCTTATTTTAGTTGAAGGATCATTGCTTTACAATACTATGATGGTTTTTGCCATACACCCCACTCTCACTCTTAAAGACCTAATAAAAATCTGAGCCTCATGATATAATTGTCTCTAAGCATATCAAGTTTGTTATTTTTCCTCTTTGATGCATGAGTTTAAAAAGTTTTGAAGGGCGAAGATTGTAACTCTAGTTCTTCCCGCGTAATCAACTTAGTATGTTTCACATACGTGTTTTCCAAATTGCTGACAATTAATTGCATGGTTCTGATTTTAAAGGAAGAACTTCATAGTTAGGGAGGAATTTGCTGTGTATTAGCCTTCTAAATATGTTCACTTTACATTTTTGTTCCATTCCATTAGAACATTTAGACGAAAACACAACTTTCAGACTACTTTCAAGTAACTACACAGCATGATTAAAACGTTCTCATGGAAAAATCTTAGCCCTAAATATGTGTGCTATTTAAAAAGGAAAATACATACATTACAAAGTCCATAAATATAAAATCCTACACCCAACATAAAAGGTAAGAAAAAGAGCAACAGAATAAACCTAAGGGAGAAAGAAAAAGATACTGAATAAAAGACAGGTATGAATTGTTAGGAAGAGGAAAATAAACTCAACTATTAATAAATAAAGACAATGTGCTAGTTTACATAATTTTTTAACATGTATATGTGTGTATACACACGCACACATTTTTTAATATTCTTTTCCGTTGTGATTTGGACATAATTCCCTGTGCTGTATAGTAGGACCTTGTTGTTTATCCATTCTGAATATAATTGCTTGTATCTGCCAACCCCAAATTGCAAGTCCATTCCTCTCAATTGACATAACTGTGAGGAAAAAGGACAGAGCCCAAGTATACATAATAAGAAATATGAACCCAGACTATAACAGTATCTTACAGAATTAAAACTGAGTATAATTTGGAACCCAGATATTTTCAGAATATTGATGAAATGGCTAATAGGGTGGGAAAACAAATATTATTTAACATACCCCACAGTAACTAAATAACTAAACATCACAAATGCCGTGGATGAACTTGAAATTGGTCAGAGTTGTCTCTCAAAAGCAATTATCATTTAGAAACAAACAAAAAAATCTGCTTTTCCAGATTTTCTTTCTCTCTTACTTGCTTTTCTCTCTGACTCATACTCCCTCTTGCTCTCCCTTTTCTTCTCTTCTCTCCTTTTTTTCTTTCCTTTTTTGGTGTGGCTGTGAGAAACAGTCCTGTTTCTGCTTCACATGTTGATGTCACCATGTCGCCAGTGATAGTAATGACATAAAATTAGTGTCAGCATATAATTTACTATACCAACTGGAGTGCTTTCCAGGGTGAAAAGAAACATTCCGAATTACATGAGGGCCACAAGTAAACAGGGGGACAGATGTTTAACCGACTGAAAGCAACCATATCAGGGATAAATTAGAACAAATGAAAATTTCTACACTTTTCCACAGCAGAGAAGAAACAAATGCAATACTGGCCTCTTTATTTACTTCACTTAAGCAGTAAGAGAGATAACAACTGTTTATATATTCGGACTATTATTTGAAGCCAACACATTTGAATGATACTTTTTTGGGACTTTTTGTTTCATTTTTTGTGTATTTTGTTTTTCTTAGGGTGTTTTTTGTTGTTAGATATTTTACTGAATGTGTACACAGGTTTGCCTTCAACTGAAAACGACCTTCTGATAGGTTCAGTTGATTTCATTTGTTCTGAACTCAGTGTCCTTATTGTCTTGTATAACTAGGAAGAGTAGTGTGTTTTTAAAAATACTGCTTGAAAAGTCTATAAAATCTCTAGAGAGGATTAACTGAAGGTAAGCCAAAGGGTCGCCCTTAGTGTACTTGTTTTAGTCCATTTTATAAAACTACAACTGCAGTGAACTTTCTATACCTCTCTTATCATCGAAATAAAGTTCTGCTAAGTAACTTCTTTAATGTTTATATTGTAGGTGAAGGGCAACCATTTCCTTGAAAGAAGATAAACTGAAATGATCCATGCTGTTCTTACGTTGTATATTTGACTGTTAAAGTTCTGTCAATAAAGTTTCGTTTTCTCCTGGCACATTTTTTGTTAAATTTATCCCCGGCTGTTTAATGTTACTGAAAATTCACGGCTTGTGATTTTTATTGTCTAGTTGAGGATGTATGTAGAGACAGAATGTTTGTATATAGATTTTCTGTCCAACAATTCCTCTAAATATGCATATTAATTCCACAAATTTAGATCTAGATTATTTTTGCTTTGCAAAATAGACTATTATATTTGAATATCAACAGTTTCTGCTGGCTTAAACCTTAAACCTTTCCTCATTTTGCAGCATTGAACAAACCTAACCAGAATAGTCTTGACTAAAGCAGGTGATAATTGGCATTTTTCCCGATAGGAAGTGAAAAATCTTCTCCATTTCAACCTGTTTACTTGCTTTTTTTGTAGATATACTTTATCAGAGTAAGTTCCATTCTATTCCTAGTTTGCTGTTTTGAATATAGATTAATTTTCATCAAACACTTATAATGCGTCAATTGTGATGATCATAGAATTGTTTTCCCTCCATTTTTCTATTAATGTGGTGAATTGCAGTGGTAACCTTATACATTTAAACCACCCTTGCACTTCTAGGGGTAACAAAATTTGGTCCTAACATATTCTTTAGGTGTAATCTATATGTTAATACATATACATACATATATATACCCACATATAAAAAATTCATAAAAGGCTTTGGTCTTCTCTTGAATAAATGGGTTTACAAAATGTGCCACCCAAATCTCATACGGTGTCCCTGATGAAATCATTGACAGAGAAACAATTTTTTAAAACTTAATATATTTGTATGGTCCTATAGAGAAATGGAATGCCAAAGCCACTGTTAACGGTTGTAGGGAGATAGGACAAAACTGCTGTCAAATTCCATGGCAAATGCCACAACATATCTTTCACACATTTCTGACTTGCCTTCCAAGTTTTTTTGGGTGCAGGGAGAGAGCAGCCACAAATGTCTTTTCTTCTCCATGATGTCCCCTATTGGCTTGATAGTGACCAGATCTCAGAAGCCCTCCAACTGTGTGTGTGTGTGTGTGTGTGTGTGTGTGTGTGAATCACACAGTCATGTCTGACTCTTTGTGACCCCATGAATTGTGGCCCGCCAGGCTTCTCTGTCCATGGAATTCTCCAGGCAAGAATACTGGAGTGGATTGCCATTCCCTTCTCCAGAGGATCTTCCCAGCCCAGGGATCGAACCCTGGTCTCCTGCAGATTCTTTACTGTTTGAGCTACAGGGAAGTCCTCCAGCTGTCTGATTCCTCCCTTCTATCCTTATTATTATGTAATAACAAAACGCTTAGATCTCTGAGGCCCCATCTGCATCCTCACGCACCAAAAATATATATTTCTGCAACATAGGACCTATTCAGAATGCACTCTGCTTAAGGAATAACAGGGAATTATAAATAGCAGCTGTTGTGCCCTTACAGAGGTATGAAAACCCAGGTCCAAAAGGACTGAAAATGGGAGGTCTTTTGATTTCGTGGCTGCAGTCACCATTTGCAGTGATTTTGGAGCCCAAGAAAATGACATCTGTCACTGCTTCCACTTCAGTTCAGTTCCGTCCCTCAGCCGTGTCCGACTCTCTGCGAGCCCATGAACCGCAGCACGCCAGGCCTCCCTGTCCATCACCAGCTCCCAGACTTCACCCAAACTCATGTCCATTGAGTCGGTGATGCCATCCAACCATCTCATCCTCTGTCGTCCCCTTCTCCTGCCTTCAATCTTTCCCAGCATCAGGGTCTTTTCAAATGAGTCAGCTCTTTGCATCTGGTGGCAAAGTATTGGAGTTTCAGCTTCAACATCAGCCCTTCCAATGAACACCCAGGACTGATCTCCTTTAGGATGGACTGCTTCCACTTACCTCCGTTCTATTTGCCATGAAGTGATAGGACCAGATGCCATGATCTTAGACTTTTAATATTTGAGTTTTAAGCCAGTTTTTTCACTCTCCTCTTTCACCATCATCAAAAGGTTCTTTAGTCGCTCTTCACTTTCTGCCATTAGAGTGGTATCATTCTGTGTATCTGAGCTTGTTGCTATTTCTCCCAGCAATCTTGATTCCAGCTTGTGAGTCATCCAGTGCAGCATTTCGCATGATGTACTCTGCGTATAAGTTAAATAAGCAGCATGACAATATACACCCTTGTCGTACTCCTTCCCCAATTATGAAGCAGTCATTTGTTCCAACTCTGCTTCTAAGAGTTGCTTCTTGACCTGCATACAGGTTTCTCAGGAGACGGGTCGAGTAGTCTGGTACTGCTCTCTGTTTAAGAATTTTCTGTACTTTGTTGTGATCCACGCAGTCAGAGATCTTAGCATAGTCAATGACACAGAATCAGATGTTTTTGTGGAATTCCCTTGCTTTCCCCATGATCTGACGGATGTTGGCAATTTGATCTTTGGTGGTTTTGCCTTCTTGAAACCTAAGTTGTGTATCTGAAAGTGAAGCCTAGCTGGAAGGACTTTACTAACCAGGGGGCTTCAGAAATTGGGGACAATCTAAATGGAGAAGCTTAGGAATTGGATGGTGCGAAGGAAGCCTGATAAGAGAGACAAGAAAAGGAAGCTCTCCTTTCGATGTTGGTAGCAAAGTGGGCAGAGACTAGACCATGCCTCCAAGTCCTTGTATCGGAGAGTAGCCTTTATCTTGAAAGTGATAGTTCTGCAACTGTAAGAGGGAGGGAGAGGGTGGGAAGAGGGAGACAGACACCCTGAGTGAATATGAGAGACCCGTTAGAAGGGGGTTGACAATTAAATGGAGGGAGGCCTTGGACTAGGGCAGATGTGGTGGACATGGGAAAACATAGACGCATTAGACATTTACGAAGTAAAAGGGACAGAACTCAGCAAGAATCTGGACTTGAGGTGAAGGAGAGGGAATTGTAAACAAGGTTTAGACCAAGTTTCTGTGTCCTGTCATAAGAGTACAAAGGTGTCATGGGGAATCCTGGAAGTTGGCCAGGTCTGGGAAGAATTCCAAAATACGATTTTTATGTTTTTGAGCTCATGGTCTAGATGGATACAATAACCAATACTGAAATACTTAAAATTTCCTTTTCCTTTAAAAAAAGTATTGAGGTATAATTTATATACAATAAAAGCCAACACTTTAACGGATTACCGTTTGTAGATTTTTGACAAATGTATACCGTGGTGTAAATGGTACCGCAATAAAAATGTAGAAAATGTCTCATCGTTCAAAAATGCTCCCTTGGGCTATTTGCCGTCAGACTCCTTCCTCCACTCCTATACCCTGGCAACCACAGATACATTTCTGTGCCAACAGTTGTGCTGTTTCCAGAAATCCATCGACATTAAATCATATAACCTGTAGCCTTCTGTATCTGGTTCTCTCATTTGCACAGTTAAGATGCATCCTTGCTCTTACATGCATTAGTAGTTACATTTTTTTTTTATTACGGTGTAGTATTCCTTTGTACACTTTGTATACTCTTTTGTTTTTCTTTCACCTGTATACCAGTTGTTGAATAACTGAGTTGTTTCTATGTATGGCTGTTAGGAATACATGTGTGGAATATTTGAGTAAAGGTCCTTGTGTGAGCATGTTTTCCTTTCTCTTGGGTAAAACCGGGTAAAATTAAACCTCCTAGTACGTACGAAAATTTCTGCTGTACTAGAATAAGAAGAATGCGCTACTGGAGAAGAGTGAAGAAATAGCTACAGAAGGAATGAAAAGGCTAAGCCAAAGTGGAAACAACACCCAGCTGTGGATGTGTCTGGAGGTGAAAGTAAAGCCCGATGCTAAAAGAACAATATTGTATAGGAACCAGAGGTATATTCAGAGAAATCAGTTACCAGTTCAGAGATTGAAATGCACAGTGCTCCAAGCAAAAAAAGGAAACAGGGGTATCTATTTATGTATTTGTTCCATGGAAGTGAGTAAAGCCATTGCAAGCATGCTGGAAAACCCAGAAGCAGAGAAGGAAATGGTTCATCAAAGCATGTATAAAAATAGGTATTAAAAACCGTAATGTCTAGTTCTGTCATGAGGGTCTTTCTGAGACACATGCTCCCCTAAGGGTAACCTGGGGCTTCCTATCACCACAGTTTGTGGATGCATAAGAAAGACTGCACTGGACGGAAAAAAATACAGTATTCAAGCCTCCTTGCTCATCCTGCAGAGACCCTGCGGTTCCAGGACTACCTCAGTGGCGGGAAAACCTCAACCAGCACAGCTCACGCCCAACTCAGGGAGCATGCGCAGTGTACCCCTTCGTGCGCATGCGCCTCGGTGCACGTCCGCCTTCCTGAGCGTTCTGTGAGGAGCGTTGGGCCTGAGACGGGTGTGTTTATTCAATCCCGGTTCTTTCTGACCACTTGAGCCTCACCAGGTAGGTCCACAGATCTGTCCTGTCTGGAGTTTAAGTGTGTGCACGTGTGAGGGGGAGCCAGCGAGTTTCGGGCGGGTCGGGCAGTGCGATCTGGGGCCTTTGAGGAAGAAGGCCCTCGAGGTCGTCATCTTTCTCCTGACAAGTGTCGCGACGCCATAGTTCTTGCCCTGGTGTTGGGAGAGCAAGGGCGGTGGGCAGAGGAGGGCAGGGGGTCGGATGATGGTGGGGGGAGACTTGGGGGTGCTATTTGAGATATCTGGTTCACTGGGGCCCTGGAACTGATGACAGGGCACAGAATCTGGAGCCGGCAGTGGGAGCTGGGCAGGGGCCGGGGTGGGCGATTAAGGAGAGACCTGGAAACTGGACCGCGCTGGGGTTGTGACTGTATCGCGGGTTTTGTGGTAAGGTGCCAAGAGAGAAGTGGACCGGCTGCTCTGCATGCAGACTCACCTCAGCCACGGACACTGAGAAACTCCCCATAGTCAGGCTGTAAGACTGAGCCTTTCTTCGTGTTCCAACTGAATTCCAGGGGAGTTGGGGAGAATAGGTCTGGTGAATAGGAGTGTGAGAAGAGCAATAGCCCTGAATTTTTAAATTCCTAGCAGTATTTCACTAAATATCTTCATGATGGAGAATTCTGTTGTGAAATCACACTGCCTCACAAAAATTCAGCCTTCCTGTGTACCTTAAGGTGATTTCTCTGCCGGCTTAGCAGAGACACAAATGGCTTTGCAAGCAACTGTATTTGGTTTAATTGGAATGCATGTACACTCATGCTTAACCAGAGTTTTCTTTTAAAAGTATTGTCACATTAAAAAAAATAATAATCAACATATGGTCATAAAAGTGATCAAATGTAGCTGTGCTCTTAAATACAATATCTAAGTCACAATATTCTACTTTCAGGGAGAAATATGAATGGGCAAGGGGCATCAACACTGGGACCTGTAGATCCAGATTGCTCCCGGCTGGATGAACGTGTGGTTGTGAGTATCTTACCATTTGATGTTTTCTGTTCGCACAAGTTTATTTTTGAGAAAATGATGTCAAGTAGTACAGAGGCAGTGATACAGGTCTTCCATGCTGATAAAGGGTGACAGTTTGTCTTAGGAAGGAACACTGACCCAGATACATTACAGTCTGGCATTGCCTGGATGAGTATACTGTTAAATCCCCTGGAAATGTGCCCAGTGACTCCCTCCTCCTGCTTATTAACAACAGATTGCATACTTCCATCCCAGCATAGATTGAAATAGCTTCCAAAGTCTTTCTGGGTAACTCTTATGGGAGCTAACTCTTCTCTGTGGGAAGAGTCACTTTATTAAAAGTAAGTACACAGAATTGTGTTGGAAAAATGTTGTTAGGTTTACTTATGATCAGATATATCTGTGTATTATCTATGTTTATGCTATTAGATGTATTAACAACAAAATGTTTTTATTTGCATGCACACTCTCCTAGGACCCGCAGCCCAGTGTTGAGCAACCTCAAGAAGAGGGACCACCAGCTGAGATTCAGGATATCACACCTGAAAAGGAGGAAGTAAGTGGAGAGGATCCAGTGAATCCTGATGAAGAGAAGGAGAAGGATGCCTCTGAAGGTAAAGTATATCTGTGCATCATGCCTTAAGACATAATCAGTCAGAGGAGGAAAGGAAACATTAGAAAAGGACTTCAGACAATTCCTAAAATCCTGAGGAGAGTATAGTTTGCCAGTTAGTGTGGTCGCTCAAATGTTCCCTTGTTTTCAAGACAAAGAGAGAGGGGGCAACTAAGTTGTCTGAGGACAACCCTGGAAAAGGAAAATGGTAATAGCATTCAGACACTTCTGCTTTCCCTTTTCTCCAGCAAAACATTCCTGGAGTAATGCTCCTGAGGTTCTTATTCGTTACATCTTTACCATACTATCCTAAGGCTTTTAATTCATAACACTGAGGGAATTAATATCATCATTCCCTTGTTTATATTGTATGCTTTACAGCGGAATTCATGCGTTGTTTTTAAAGATGCTGTCCTGGAAACTGATCTCCGGGAATTGGCAGTGGCAAAGACTGGGGGTCAGGGTGGAGATGGTCCTGATGTCAAGGAGGAGATTGCATCAAACAGAGAGCCTGTTGAAATGCCAGAAGCAGGTATGTCATCCATTCAGAAAGTAATTTATGTGGTTTCTGTTTTTCCAGAATATTATATCTTTAATAATATAGAGGGAACACTACTATTATTTTAATAACAGAGTTCACATATTCTTTGAAAGGTAGTTCAGACCCCAGATGCCTGAGTGTCTGACTTACAGACTTGCGAATAAAGAAAGTCTGTAACTTTCTTTATTCGGATCAAAGCCATATCGAGTTGAAAATAGGAAACCGTTTTCTTCATTATATAAGTACTTTAAGCAACAGTTAATAATTTTCAGGTTCTTTTATAATTTCTGCTTGTAACAAATATGGAGTGCATTTGTAATAGATATCAGTTTATATGAAATATGCTCAGGCATTCAAGTAGGTTCTAGTACCAGCTTTAACATAATGTGTGTGATTCTGTGAAATCCCTTAACTTCTAAACTCAACTTGACTCATATAAATTGTGAATTCAGAACAGATACACTAAAATGCTCATTTTTCAATGCTAATTTTTGCATTCTCTGATTCTCTTCGATGGCATGCATACAAGAATACTCTGTTTTTCATGATGTATTTATCATAAAATGTCATCTTGAATCTAATTATAACAGGGGAATTGAGATTTCATTTTCTGATGGGGGACACATGTACACCCGTGGCTGATTCATGTCAATGTGTGGCAGAAACCACCACAATATTGTAAAGTAACTAGCCTCCAATTAAAATAAGTAAGTTAATTTTTTTAAAAAGAAAATGAGCCAACATTCTGCTTCGTGTTTGTTAAATTCTCTCAAATTCTGAATTCTCTAGCTCTTAAACAAAATAGTTGGATTTTCAGTCCTTTCCCCAGTGAAGCATGAAATGACTGAACAATGAAATGGCAAAAGATAGTCTAGTTTCCTGTTTCTGTGGCTGATCAAGTTGAGAGAGTGCATGTAGTCAGTGATATTCAAGGCAGGTGTGAGTAAGAGACATATGCTAAGCACACCACCTGCCCCCACGTTTGGTCTTTATTGGGGGGGAGGGTTGCTTATTTTAGTTGAAGGATCATTGCTTTACAATACTATGATGGTTTTTGCCAAACACCCCACTCTCACTCTTAAAGACCTAATAAAAATCTGAGCCTCATGATATAATTGTCTCTAAGCATATCAAGTATGTTATTTTTCCTCTTTGATGCATGAGTTTAAAAAGTTTTGAAGGGCGAAGATTGTAACTCTAGTTCTTCCCGCGTAATCAACTTAGTATGTTTCACATACGTGTTTTCCAAATTGCTGACAATTAATTGCATGGTTCTGATTTTAAAGGAAGAACTTCATAGTTAGGGAGGAATTTGCTGTGTATTAGCCTTCTAAATATGTTCACTTTACATTTTTGTTCCATTCCATTAGAACATTTAGACGAAAACACAACTTTCAGACTACTTTCAAGTAACTACACAGCATGATTAAAACGTTCTCATGGAAAAATCTTAGCCCTAAATATGTGTGCTATTTAAAAAGAAAAATACATACATTACAAAGTCCATAAATATAAAATCCTACACCCAACATAAAAGGTAAGAAAAAGAGCAACAGAATAAACCTAAGGGAGAAAGAAAAAGATACTGAATAAAAGACAGGTATGAATTGTTAGGAAGAGGAAAATAAACTCAACTATTAATAAATGAAGACAATGTGCTAGTTTACATACTTTTTTAACATGTATATGTGTGTATACACACGCACACATTTTTTAATATTCTTTTCCGTTGTGATTTGGACATAGTTCCCTGTGCTGTATAGTAGGACCTTGTTGTTTATCCATTCTGAATATAATTGCTTGTATCTGCCAACCCCAAATTGCAAGTCCATTCCTCTCAATTGACATAACTGTGAGGAAAAAGGACAGAGCCCAAGTATACATAATAAGAAATACGAACCCAGACTATAACAGTTAGTATCTTACAGAATTAAAACTGAGTATAATCTGGAACTCAGATATTTTCAGAATATTGATGAAATGGCTAATAGGGTGGGAAAACAAATATTATTTAACATACCCCACAGTAACTAAATAACTAAACATCACAAATGCCGTGGATGAACTTGAAATTGGTCAGAGTTGTCTCTCAAAAGCAATTATCATTTAGAAACAAACAAAAAAATCTGCTTTTCCAGATTTTCTTTCTCTCTTACTTGCTTTTCTCTCTGACTCATACTCCCTCTTGCTCTCCCTTTTCTTCTCTTCTCTCCTTTTTTGCTTTTCCTTTTTTGGTGTGGCTGTGAGAAACAGTCCTGTTTCTGCTTCACATGTTGATGTCACCATGTCGCCAGTGATAGTAATGACTAAAAATTAGTGTCAGCATATAATTTACTATACCAACTGGAGTGCTTTCCAGGGTGAAAAGAAACATTCCGAATTACATGAGGGCCACAAGTAAACAGGGGGACAGATGTTTAACCGACTGAAAGCAACCATATCAGGGATAAATTAGAACAAATGAAAATTTCTACACTTTTCCACAGTAGAGAAGAAACAAATGCAATACTGGCCTCTTTGTTTACTTCACTTAAGCAGTAAGAGAGATAACAACTGTTTAGCTATCCTATATTCAGACTGTTATTTCAAACCAACACATTTGAATGATACTTTTTTGGGACTTTTTGTTTCATTTTTTTGTGTATTTTGTTTTTCTTAGGGTGATTTTTGTTGTTAGATATTTTACTGAATGTGTACACAGGTTTCCCTTCTACTGAAAACGACCTTCTGATAGGTTCAATTGATTTCATTTGTTCTGAACTCAGTGTCCTTATTGTCTTGTATAACTGGGAAGAGTAGTGTGTTTTTAAAAATGCTGGTAATATGCTTGAAAATTCTATAAAATCTCTAGAGAGGATTAACTGAAGGTAAGCCAAAGGGTCGCCCTTAGTGTTCTTGTTTTAGTCCATTTTATAAAACTACAACTGCAGTGAACTTTCTATACCTCTCTTATCATCAAAATAAAGTTCTGCTAAGTAACTTCTTTAATGTTTATATTGTAGGTGAAGGGCAACCATTTCCTTGAAAGAAGATAAACTGAAATGATCTATGCTATTCTTACGTTGTATATTTGAGTGTTAAAGTTGTGTCAATAAAGTTTCGTTTTCTCCTGGCACATTTTTTGTTAAATTTATCCCCGGCTGTTTAATGTTATTGAAAATTCATGGCTTGTGATTTTTATTGTCTAGTTGAGGATGTATGTAGAGACAGAATGTTTGTATATAGATTTTCTGTCCAACAATTCCTCTAAATATGCATATTAAATCCACAAATTTAGATCTAGATTATTTTTGCTTTGCAAAATAGACTATTATATTTGAATATCAACAGTTTCTACTGGCTTAAACCTTAAACCTTTCCTCATTTTGCAGCACTGAACAAGCCTAGCCAGAATAGTCTTGACTAAAGCAGGTGATAACTGGCATTTTTTTCCGATAGGAAATGAAAAATCTTCTCCATTTCAACCTGTTTGTGTTGCTTTTTTTGTAGATATACTTTATCAGAGTAAGTTCCATTCTATTCCTAGTTTGCTGTTTTGAATATAGATTAATTTTCATCAAACACTTACAGTGCATCAATTGTGATGATCATAGAATTGTTTTCCCTCCATTTTTCTATTAATGTGGTGAATTGCAGTGGTAACCTTATACATTTAAACCACCCTTGCACTTCTAGGGGTAACAAAATTTGGTCCTAACATATTCTTTAGGTGTAATCTACATGTTAATATATATACATACATATATATACCCACACATAAAAAATTCATAAAAGGCTTTGGGCTTCTCTTGAATAAATGGGTTTACAAAATGTGCCACCCAAATCTCATACGGTGTCCCTGATGAAATCATTGACAGAGAAACAATTTTTTAAAACTTAATATATTTGTATGGTCCTATAGAGAAATGGAATGCCAAAGCCACTGTTAACGGTTGTAGGGAGATAGGACAAAACTGCTGTCAAATTCCATGGCAAATGCCACAACATATCTTTCACACATTTCTGACTTGCCTTCCAAGTTTTTTTGGGTGCAGGGAGAGAGCAGCCACAAATGTCTTTTCTTCTCCATGACGTCCCCTATTGGCTTGATAGTGACCAGATCTCAGAAGCCCTCCAACTGTGTGTGTGTGTGTGTGTGTGTGTGTGTGAATCACACAGTCGTGTCTGACTCTTTGTGACCCCATGAATTGTGGCCCGCCAGGCTTCTCTGTCCATGGAATTCTCCAGGCAAGAATACTGGAGTGGATTGCCATTCCCTTCTCCAGAGGATCTTCCCAGCCCAGGGATCGAACCCTGGTCTCCTGCAGATTCTTTACTGTTTGAGCTACAGGGAAGTCCTCCAGCTGTCTGATTCCTCCCTTCTATCCTTATTATTATGTAATAACAAAACGCTTAGATCTCTGAGGCCCCATCTGCATCCTCACGCACCAAAAATATATATTTCTGCAACATAGGACCTATTCAGAATGCACTCTGCTTAAGGAATAACAGGGAATTATAAATAGCAGCTGTTGTGCCCTTACAGAGGTATGAAAACCCAGGTCCAAAAGGACTGAAAATGGGAGGTCTTTTGGTTTCGTGGCTGCAGTCACCATTTGCAGTGATTTTGGAGCCCAAGAAAATGACATCTGTCACTGCTTCCACTTCAGTTCAGTTCCGTCCCTCAGCCGTGTCCGACTCTCTGCGAGCCCATGAACCGCAGCACGCCAGGCCTCCCTGTCCATCACCAGCTCCCAGACTTCACCCAAACTCATGCCCCTTGAGTCGGTGATGCCATCCAACCATCTCATCCTCTGTCGTCCCCTTCTCCTCCTGCCTTCAATCTTTCCCAGCATCAGGGTCTTTTCAAATGAGTCAGCTCTTTGCATCTGGTGGCAAAGTATTGGAGTTTCAGCTTCAACATCAGCCCTTCCAATGAACACCCAGGACTGATCTCCTTTAGGATGGACTGCTTCCACTTACCCCCGTTCTATTTGCCATGAAGTGATAGGACCAGATGCCATGATCTTAGACTTTTAATATTTGAGTTTTAAGCCAGTTTTTTCACTCTCCTCTTTCACCATCATCAAAAGGTTCTTTAGTCGCTCTTCACTTTCTGCCATTAGAGTGGTATTATTCTGTGTATCTGAGCTTGTTGCTATTTCTCCCAGCAATTTTGATTCCAGCTTGTGAGTCATCCAGTGCAGCATTTCGCATGATGTACTCTGCGTATAAGTTAAATAAGCAGCATGACAATATACACCCTTGTCGTACTCCTTCCCCAATTATGAAGCAGTCATTTGTTCCAACTCTGCTTCTAAGAGTTGCTTCTTGACCTGCATACAGGTTTCTCAGGAGACGGGTCGAGTAGTCTGGTACTGCTCTCTGTTTAAGAATTTTCTGTACTTTGTTGTGATCCACGCAGTCAGAGATCTTAGCATAGTCAATGACACAGAATTAGATGTTTTTCTGGAATTCCCTTGCTTTCCCCATGATCTGACGGATGTTGGCAATTTGATCTTTGGTGGTTTTGCCTTCTTGAAACCTAAGTTGTGTATCTGAAAGTGAAGCCTAGCTGGAAGGACTTTACTAACCAGGGGGCTTCAGAAATTGGGGACAATCTAAATGGAGAAGCTTAGGAATTGGATGGTGCGAAGGAAGCCTGATAAGAGAGACAAGAAAAGGAAGCTCTCCTTTCGATGTTGGTAGCAAAGTGGGCAGAGACTAGACCATGCCTCCAAGTCCTTGTATCGGAGAGTAGCCTTTATCTCGAAAGTGATAGTTCTGCAACTGTAAGAGGGAGGGAGAGGGTGGGAAGAGGGAGACAGACACCCTGAGTGAATATGAGAGACCCGTTAGAAGGGGGTTGACAATTAAATGGAGGGAGGCCTTGGACTAGGGCAGATGTGGTGGACATGGGAAAACGTAGACGCATTAGACATTTACGAAGTAAAAGGGACAGAACTCAGCAAGAATCTGGACTTGAGGTGAAGGAGAGGGAATTGTAAACAAGGTTTAGACCAAGTTTCTGTGTCCTGTCATAAGAGTACAAAGGTGTCATGGGGAATCCTGGAAGTTGGCCAGGTCTGGGAAGAATTCCAAAATACGATTTTTATGTTTTTGAGCTCATGGTCTAGATGGATACAATAACCAATACTGAAATACTTAAAATTTCCTTTTCCTTTAAAAAAAGTATTGAGGTATAATTTATATACAATAAAAGCCAACACTTTAACGGATTACCGTTTGTAGATTTTTGACAAATGTATACCGTGGTGTAAATGGTACCGCAATAAAAATGTAGAAAATGTCTCATCGTTCAAAAATGCTCCCTTGGGCTATTTGCCGTCAGACTCCTTCCTCCACTCCTATACCCTGGCAACCACAGATACATTTCTGTGCCAACAGTTGTGCTGTTTCCAGAAATCCATCGACATTAAATCATATAACCTGTAGCCTTCTGTATCTGGTTCTCTCATTTGCACAGTTAAGATGCATCCTTGCTCTTACATGCATTAGTAGTTACATTTTTTTTTTTATTACGGTGTAGTATTCCTTTGTACACTTTGTATACTCTTTTGTTTTTCTTTCACCTGTATACCAGTTGTTGAATAACTGAGTTGTTTCTATGTTTGGCTGTTAGGAATACATGTGTGGAATATTTGAGTAAAGGTCCTTGTGTGAGCATGTTTTCCTTTCTCTTGGGTAAAACCGGGTAAAATTAAACCTCCTAGTACGTACGAAAATTTCTGCTGTACTAGAATAAGAAGAATGCGCTACTGGAGAAGAGTGAAGAAATAGCTACAGAAGGAATGAAAAGGCTAAGCCAAAGTGGAAACAACACCCAGCTGTGGATGTGTCTGGAGGTGAAAGTAAAGCCCGATGCTAAAAGAACAATATTGTATAGGAACCAGAGGTATATTCAGAGAAATCAGTTACCAGTTCAGAGATTGAAATGCACAGTGCTCCAAGCAAAAAAAGGAAACAGGGGTATCTATTTATGTATTTGTTCCATGGAAGTGAGTAAAGCCATTGCAAGCATGCTGGAAAACCCAGAAGCAGAGAAGGAAATGGTTCATCAAAGCATGTATAAAAATAGGTATTAAAAACCGTAATGTCTAGTTCTGTCATGAGGGTCTTTCTGAGACACATGCTCCCCTAAGGGTAACCTGGGGCTTCCTATCACCACAGTTTGTGGATGCATAAGAAAGACTGCACTGGACGGAAAAAAATACAGTATTCAAGCCTCCTTGCTCATCCTGCAGAGACCCTGCGGTTCCAGGACTACCTCAGTGGCGGGAAAACCTCAACCAGCACAGCTCACGCCCAACTCAGGGAGCATGCGCAGTGTACCCCTTCGTGCGCATGCGCCTCGGTGCACGTCCGCCTTCCTGAGCGTTCTGTGAGGAGCGTTGGGCCTGAGACGGGTGTGTTTATTCAATCCCGGTCCTTTCTGACCACTTGAGCCTCACCAGGTAGGTCCACAGATCTGTCCTGTCTGGAGTTTAAGTGTGTGCACGTGTGAGGGGGAGCCAGCGAGTTTCGGGCGGGTCGGGCAGTGCGATCTGGGGCCTTTGAGGAAGAAGGCCCTCGAGGTCGTCATCTTTCTCCTGACAAGTGTCGCGACGCCATAGTTCTTGCCCTGGTGTTGGGAGAGCAAGGGCGGTGGGCAGAGGAGGGCAGGGGGTCGGATGATGGTGGGGGGAGACTTGGGGGTGCTATTTGAGATATCTGGTTCACTGGGGCCCTGGAACTGATGACAGGGCACAGAATCTGGAGCCGGCAGTGGGAGCTGGGCAGGGGGCGGGGTGGGCGATTAAGGAGAGACCTGGAAACTGGACCGCGCTGGGGTTGTGACTGTATCGCGGGTTTTGTGGTAAGGTGCCAAGAGAGAAGTGGACCGGCTGCTCTGCATGCAGACTCACCTCAGCCACGGACACTGAGAAACTCCCCATAGTCAGGCTGTAAGACTGAGCCTTTCTTCGTGTTCCAACTGAATTCCAGGGGAGTTGGGGAGAATAGGTCTGGTGAATAGGAGTGTGAGAAGAGCAATAGCCCTGAATTTTTAAATTCCTAGCAGTATTTCACTAAATATCTTCATGATGGAGAATTCTGTTGTGAAATCACACTGCCTCACAAAAATTCAGCCTTCCTGTGTACCTTAAGGTGATTTCTCTGCCGGCTTAGCAGAGACACAAATGGCTTTGCAAGCAACTGTATTTGGTTTAATTGGAATGCATGTACACTCATGCTTAACCAGAGTTTTCTTTTAAAAGTATTGTCACATTAAAAAAAATAATAATCAACATATGGTCATAAAAGTGATCAAATGTAGCTGTGCTCTTAAATACAATATCTAAGTCACAATATTCTACTTTCAGGGAGAAATATGAATGGGCAAGGGGCATCAACACTGGGACCTGTAGATCCAGATTGCTCCCGGCTGGATGAACGTGTGGTTGTGAGTATCTTACCATTTGATGTTTTCTATTCGCACAAGTTTATTTTTGAGAAAATGATGTCAAGTAGTACAGAGGCAGTGATACAGGTCTTCCATGCTGATAAAGGGTGACAGTTTGTCTTAGGAAGGAACACTGACCCAGATACATTACAGTCTGGCATTGCCTGGATGAGTATACTGTTAAATCCCCTGGAAATGTGCCCAGTGACTCCCTCCTCCTGCTTATTAACAACAGATTGCATACTTCCATCCCAGCATAGATTGAAATAGCTTCCAAAGTCTTTCTGGGTAACTCTTATGGGAGCTAACTCTTCTCTGTGGGAAGAGTCACTTTATTAAAAGTAAGTACACAGAATTGTGTTGGAAAAATGTTGTTAGGTTTACTTATGATCAGATATATCTGTGTATTATCTATGTTTATGCTATTAGATGTATTAACAACAAAATGTTTTTATTTGCATGCACACTCTCCTAGGACCCGCAGCCCAGTGTTGAGCAACCTCAAGAAGAGGGACCACCAGCTGAGATTCAGGATATCACACCTGAAAAGGAGGAAGTAAGTGGAGAGGATCCAGTGAATCCTGATGAAGAGAAGGAGAAGGATGCCTCTGAAGGTAAAGTATATCTGTGCATCATGCCTTAAGACATAATCAGTCAGAGGAGGAAAGGAAACATTAGAAAAGGACTTCAGACAATTCCTAAAATCCTGAGGAGAGTATAGTTTGCCAGTTAGTGTGGTCGCTCAAATGTTCCCTTGTTTTCAAGACAAAGAGAGAGGGGGCAACTAAGTTGTCTGAGGACAACCCTGGAAAAGGAAAATGGTAATAGCATTCAGACACTTCTGCTTTCCCTTTTCTCCAGCAAAACATTCCTGGAGTAATGCTCCTGAGGTTCTTATTCGTTACATCTTTACCATACTATCCTAAGGCTTTTAATTCATAACACTGAGGGAATTAATATCATCATTCCCTTGTTTATATTGTATGCTTTACAGCGGAATTCATGCGTTGTTTTTAAAGATGCTGTCCTGGAAACTGATCTCCGGGAATTGGCAGTGGCAAAGACTGGGGGTCAGGGTGGAGATGGTCCTGATGTCAAGGAGGAGATTGCATCAAACAGAGAGCCTGTTGAAATGCCAGAAGCAGGTATGTCATCCATTCAGAAAGTAATTTATGTGGTTTCTGTTTTTCCAGAATATTATATCTTTAATAATATAGAGGGAACACTACTATTATTTTAATAACAGAGTTCACATATTCTTTGAAAGGTAGTTCAGACCCCAGATGCCTGAGTGTCTGACTTACAGACTTGCGAATAAAGAAAGTCTGTAACTTTCTTTATTCGGATCAAAGCCATATCGAGTTGAAAATAGGAAACCGTTTTCTTCATTATATAAGTACTTTAAGCAACAGTTAATAATTTTCAGGTTCTTTTATAATTTCTGCTTGTAACAAATATGGAGTGCATTTGTAATAGATATCAGTTTATATGAAATATGCTCAGGCATTCAAGTAGGTTCTAGTACCAGCTTTAACATAATGTGTGTGATTCTGTGAAATCCCTTAACTTCTAAACTCAACTTGACTCATATAAATTGTGAATTCAGAACAGATACACTAAAATGCTCATTTTTCAATGCTAATTTTTGCATTCTCTGATTCTCTTCGATGGCATGCATACAAGAATACTCTGTTTTTCATGATGTATTTATCATAAAATGTCATCTTGAATCTAATTATAACAGGGGAATTGAGATTTCATTTTCTGATGGGGGACACATGTACACCCGTGGCTGATTCATGTCAATGTATGGCAGAAACCACCACAATATTGTAAAGTAACTAGCCTCCAATTAAAATAAGTAAGTTAATTTTTTTAAAAAGAAAATGAGCCAACATTCTGCTTCGTGTTTGTTAAATTCTCTCAAATTCTGAATTCTCTAGCTCTTAAACAAAATAGTTGGATTTTCAGTCCTTTCCCCAGTGAAGCATGAAATGACTGAACAATGAAATGGCAAAAGATAGTCTAGTTTCCTGTTTCTGTGGCTGATCAAGTTGAGAGAGTGCATGTAGTCAGTGATATTCAAGGCAGGTGTGAGTAAGAGACATATGCTAAGCACACCACCTGCCCCCACGTTTGGTCTTTATTGGGGGGGAGGGTTGCTTATTTTAGTTGAAGGATCATTGCTTTACAATACTATGATGGTTTTTGCCAAACACCCCACTCTCACTCTTAAAGACCTAATAAAAATCTGAGCCTCATGATATAATTGTCTCTAAGCATATCAAGTATGTTATTTTTCCTCTTTGATGCATGAGTTTAAAAAGTTTTGAAGGGCGAAGATTGTAACTCTAGTTCTTCCCGCGTAATCAACTTAGTATGTTTCACATACGTGTTTTCCAAATTGCTGACAATTAATTGCATGGTTCTGATTTTAAAGGAAGAACTTCATAGTTAGGGAGGAATTTGCTGTGTATTAGCCTTCTAAATATGTTCACTTTACATTTTTGTTCCATTCCATTAGAACATTTAGACGAAAACACAACTTTCAGACTACTTTCAAGTAACTACACAGCATGATTAAAACGTTCTCATGGAAAAATCTTAGCCCTAAATATGTGTGCTATTTAAAAAGAAAAATACATACATTACAAAGTCCATAAATATAAAATCCTACACCCAACATAAAAGGTAAGAAAAAGAGCAACAGAATAAACCTAAGGGAGAAAGAAAAAGATACTGAATAAAAGACGGGTATGAATTGTTAGGAAGAGGAAAATAAACTCAACTATTAATAAATGAAGACAATGTGCTAGTTTACATAATTTTTTAACATGTATATGTGTGTATACACACGCACACATTTTTTAATATTCTTTTCCGTTGTGATTTGGACATAGTTCCCTGTGCTGTATAGTAGGACCTTGTTGTTTATCCATTCTGAATATAATTGCTTGTATCTGCCAACCCCAAATTGCAAGTCCATTCCTCTCAATTGACATAACTGTGAGGAAAAAGGACAGAGCCCAAGTATACATAATAAGAAATACGAACCCAGACTATAACAGTTAGTATCTTACAGAATTAAAACTGAGTATAATCTGGAACTCAGATATTTTCAGAATATTGATGAAATGGCTAATAGGGTGGGAAAACAAATATTATTTAACATACCCCACAGTAACTAAATAACTAAACATCACAAATGCCGTGGATGAACTTGAAATTGGTCAGAGTTGTCTCTCAAAAGCAATTATCATTTAGAAACAAACAAAAAAATCTGCTTTTCCAGATTTTCTTTCTCTCTTACTTGCTTTTCTCTCTGACTCATACTCCCTCTTGCTCTCCCTTTTCTTCTCTTCTCTCCTTTTTTGCTTTTCCTTTTTTGGTGTGGCTGTGAGAAACAGTCCTGTTTCTGCTTCACATGTTGATGTCACCATGTCGCCAGTGATAGTAATGACTAAAAATTAGTGTCACCATCTAATCCACTATACCAACTGGAGTGCTTTCCAGGGTGAAAAGAAACATTCCGAATTACATGAGGGCCACAAGTAAACAGGGGGACAGATGTTTAACCGACTGAAAGCAACCATATCAGGGATAAATTAGAACAAATGAAAATTTCTACACTTTTCCACAGTAGAGAAGAAACAAATGCAATACTGGCCTCTTTGTTTACTTCACTTAAGCAGTAAGAGAGATAACAACTGTTTAGCTATCCTATATTCAGACTGTTATTTCAAACCAACACATTTGAATGATACTTTTTTGGGACTTTTTGTTTCATTTTTTTGTGTATTTTGTTTTTCTTAGGGTGATTTTTGTTGTTAGATATTTTACTGAATGTGTACACAGGTTTCCCTTCTACTGAAAACGACCTTCTGATAGGTTCAATTGATTTCATTTGTTCTGAACTCAGTGTCCTTATTGTCTTGTATAACTGGGAAGAGTAGTGTGTTTTTAAAAATGCTGGTAATATGCTTGAAAATTCTATAAAATCTCTAGAGAGGATTAACTGAAGGTAAGCCAAAGGGTCGCCCTTAGTGTTCTTGTTTTAGTCCATTTTATAAAACTACAACTGCAGTGAACTTTCTATACCTCTCTTATCATCAAAATAAAGTTCTGCTAAGTAACTTCTTTAATGTTTATATTGTAGGTGAAGGGCAACCATTTCCTTGAAAGAAGATAAACTGAAATGATCTATGCTATTCTTACGTTGTATATTTGAGTGTTAAAGTTCTGTCAATAAAGTTTCGTTTTCTCCTGGCACATTTTTTGTTAAATTTATCCCCGGCTGTTTAATGTTATTGAAAATTCATGGCTTGTGATTTTTATTGTCTAGTTGAGGATGTATGTAGAGACAGAATGTTTGTATATAGATTTTCTGTCCAACAATTCCTCTAAATATGCATATTAAATCCACAAATTTAGATCTAGATTATTTTTGCTTTGCAAAATAGACTATTATATTTGAATATCAACAGTTTCTACTGGCTTAAACCTTAAACCTTTCCTCATTTTGCAGCACTGAACAAGCCTAGCCAGAATAGTCTTGACTAAAGCAGGTGATAACTGGCATTTTTTTCCGATAGGAAATGAAAAATCTTCTCCATTTCAACCTGTTTGTGTTGCTTTTTTTGTAGATATACTTAATCAGAGTAAGTTCCATTCTATTCCTAGTTTGCTGTTTTGAATATAGATTAATTTTCATCAAACACTTACAGTGCATCAATTGTGATGATCATAGAATTGTTTTCCCTCCATTTTTCTATTAATGTGGTGAATTGCAGTGGTAACCTTATACATTTAAACCACCCTTGCACTTCTAGGGGTAACAAAATTTGGTCCTAACATATTCTTTAGGTGTAATCTACATGTTAATATATATACATACATATATATACCCACACATAAAAAATTCATAAAAGGCTTTGGGCTTCTCTTGAATAAATGGGTTTACAAAATGTGCCACCCAAATCTCATACGGTGTCCCTGATGAAATCATTGACAGAGAAACAATTTTTTAAAACTTAATATATTTGTATGGTCCTATAGAGAAATGGAATGCCAAAGCCACTGTTAACGGTTGTAGGGAGATAGGACAAAACTGCTGTCAAATTCCATGGCAAATGCCACAACATATCTTTCACACATTTCTGACTTGCCTTCCAAGTTTTTTTGGGTGCAGGGAGAGAGCAGCCACAAATGTCTTTTCTTCTCCATGACGTCCCCTATTGGCTTGATAGTGACCAGATCTCAGAAGCCCTCCAACTGTGTGTGTGTGTGTGTGTGTGTGTGTGAATCACACAGTCGTGTCTGACTCTTTGTGACCCCATGAATTGTGGCCCGCCAGGCTTCTCTGTCCATGGAATTCTCCAGGCAAGAATACTGGAGTGGATTGCCATTCCCTTCTCCAGAGGATCTTCCCAGCCCAGGGATCGAACCCTGGTCTCCTGCAGATTCTTTACTGTTTGAGCTACAGGGAAGTCCTCCAGCTGTCTGATTCCTCCCTTCTATCCTTATTATTATGTAATAACAAAACGCTTAGATCTCTGAGGCCCCATCTGCATCCTCACGCACCAAAAATATATATTTCTGCAACATAGGACCTATTCAGAATGCACTCTGCTTAAGGAATAACAGGGAATTATAAATAGCAGCTGTTGTGCCCTTACAGAGGTATGAAAACCCAGGTCCAAAAGGACTGAAAATGGGAGGTCTTTTGGTTTCGTGGCTGCAGTCACCATTTGCAGTGATTTTGGAGCCCAAGAAAATGACATCTGTCACTGCTTCCACTTCAGTTCAGTTCCGTCCCTCAGCCGTGTCCGACTCTCTGCGAGCCCATGAACCGCAGCACGCCAGGCCTCCCTGTCCATCACCAGCTCCCAGACTTCACCCAAACTCATGCCCCTTGAGTCGGTGATGCCATCCAACCATCTCATCCTCTGTCGTCCCCTTCTCCTCCTGCCTTCAATCTTTCCCAGCATCAGGGTCTTTTCAAATGAGTCAGCTCTTTGCATCTGGTGGCAAAGTATTGGAGTTTCAGCTTCAACATCAGCCCTTCCAATGAACACCCAGGACTGATCTCCTTTAGGATGGACTGCTTCCACTTACCCCCGTTCTATTTGCCATGAAGTGATAGGACCAGATGCCATGATCTTAGACTTTTAATATTTGAGTTTTAAGCCAGTTTTTTCACTCTCCTCTTTCACCATCATCAAAAGGTTCTTTAGTCGCTCTTCACTTTCTGCCATTAGAGTGGTATTATTCTGTGTATCTGAGCTTGTTGCTATTTCTCCCAGCAATTTTGATTCCAGCTTGTGAGTCATCCAGTGCAGCATTTCGCATGATGTACTCTGCGTATAAGTTAAATAAGCAGCATGACAATATACACCCTTGTCGTACTCCTTCCCCAATTATGAAGCAGTCATTTGTTCCAACTCTGCTTCTAAGAGTTGCTTCTTGACCTGCATACAGGTTTCTCAGGAGACGGGTCGAGTAGTCTGGTACTGCTCTCTGTTTAAGAATTTTCTGTACTTTGTTGTGATCCACGCAGTCAGAGATCTTAGCATAGTCAATGACACAGAATTAGATGTTTTTCTGGAATTCCCTTGCTTTCCCCATGATCTGACGGATGTTGGCAATTTGATCTTTGGTGGTTTTGCCTTCTTGAAACCTAAGTTGTGTATCTGAAAGTGAAGCCTAGCTGGAAGGAGTTTACTAACCAGGGGGCTTCAGAAATTGGGGACAATCTAAATGGAGAAGCTTAGGAATTGGATGGTGCGAAGGAAGCCTGATAAGAGAGACAAGAAAAGGAAGCTCTCCTTTCGATGTTGGTAGCAAAGTGGGCAGAGACTAGACCATGCCTCCAAGTCCTTGTATCGGAGAGTAGCCTTTATCTCGAAAGTGATAGTTCTGCAACTGTAAGAGGGAGGGAGAGTGTGGGAAGAGGGAGACAGACACCCTGAGTGAATATGAGAGACCCGTTAGAAGGGGGTTGACAATTAAATGGAGGGAGGCCTTGGACTAGGGCAGATGTGGTGGACATGGGAAAACGTAGACGCATTAGACATTTACGAAGTAAAAGGGACAGAACTCAGCAAGAATCTGGACTTGAGGTGAAGGAGAGGGAATTGTAAACAAGGTTTAGACCAAGTTTCTGTGTCCTGTCATAAGAGTACAAAGGTGTCATGGGGAATCCTGGAAGTTGGCCAGGTCTGGGAAGAATTCCAAAATACGATTTTTATGTTTTTGAGCTCATGGTCTAGATGGATACAATAACCAATACTGAAATACTTAAAATTTCCTTTTCCTTTAAAAAAAGTATTGAGGTATAATTTATATACAATAAAAGCCAACACTTTAACGGATTACCATTTGTAGATTTTTGACAAATGTATACCGTGGTGTAAATGGTACCGCAATAAAAGTGTAGAAAATGTCTCATCGTTCAAAAATGCTCCCTTGGGCTATTTGCCATCAGACTCCTTCCTCCACTCCTGTACCCTGGCAACCACAGATACATTTCTGTGCCAACAGTTGTGCTGTTTCCAGAAATCCATCGACATTAAATCATATAACCTGTAGCCTTCTGTATCTGGTTCTCTCATTTGCACAGTTAAGATGCATCCTTGCTCTTACATGCATTAGTAGTTACAGTTTTTTTTATTACGGTGTAGTATTCCTTTGTACACTTTGTATACTCTTTTTTTTTGTATACTCTTTTGTTTTTCTTTCACCTGTATACCAGTTGTTGAATAACTGAGTTGTTTCTATGTTTGGCTGTTAGCAATACATGTGCGGAATATTTGAGTGCAGGCCACTGTGTGAGCATGTTTTCATTTCTCTTGGGTAAAATTGTCTAGCAGTAGAATCGCTGGGTCATGTAATGCTTCCCAGGTGGCCCTAGTGATAAAGAACCCATCTGCCAATGCAGGAGACTCAGGTTCGATCCCTCAGTCTGGAAGATCCCCTGGAGTAGGAAACAACAATCTGCTCCAGTGTTCTTGCCTGGAAAATTCCATGAAGAGAGGTCCTGGCGAGTTACAGTCCATGGGGCCCCAGAGAGTTAAACACGACTGAGCACTGAACACACACATACATACATGGTAATTTATGTATCTTAGAATCTAAACTGTGTCCTCTTTAGACAACACACAGTTGGATTTTTTTAAAAACTGGTCTCTCAACGTCTGACATCTGGTTGGACTGCTTTATCTATTCACATTTAATGTTGATACAGACTTACATCTGCCAATGTATATTTCTGTCTCATGTCGTTTTGTTCTATGGTCCTCACTTTACTGCTTTCTTTTGCATTCAATGGATATTTTCTAATACAGCATTTTAAAATCTTTACTGATTTTTCCACCACTTTAAAGTTATTTCCTTAGCTGTATGCCACCGTAAACATCTTACTTGATCACAATCAACTTGAAATTTACACAAAGTCTAATGAGATACAGAAAGACTACTCCTATATCGCTCTATTCTGGTTTCCCTGTTTTCCTCATATTGTCACATATGTAGTAAATCTATAAAGGGCAATCCCATTAATACACTCTGATCATTATTATATTATATATAACATTATGTGATGAAAAGCTGATATACGGCAGGATATCAGGTATCTATTCATAGCTTCTGTTATATTCACCTTCTTTGTCATGATTTCTGATTCTTTGCATGTGTTCCTGTGGATCTGACACCATCCGGACTTGTTTCCTTACCTAATACAGCTTTGCTCCCAACCACCTCCTTTGTGCTGTTACAGCGAATATATTACATTCCATGTGTTATTGGCCCAACAATAATGGGCTTCTCTGGTGGCTCAGACAGTAAAGCATCTGCCTGAAATGCAGGAGGCCCGGGTTCAATCCCTCCAAGAGCCCCTGGAGAAGGGAATGGCTAACCACTCCAGCATTCTTGATTGTGATTCTGAAGAATCACATGGACAGAGGAGCCTGGCGGGCTACAGTAATGGGGTTGCCGAGAGTCAGACACAACTGAGCAACTACCACTTTCACAGGAATAATTTATGTGATACATTTTTTAGACAGTTGCTTTTTAAATATAGGAAGAAAGGAGTGAAATATGTATTCATAAAGTATTTTTGTTCATATAATTACCATTACCTGTGCTCTTTGCTTTTTCACATGGATTCTGATTAACATCTGAATTCACTTATTGCAGCATGAAGAACTTCCTATAGTTTTTCTTGTAAGCCAGTTCTACGAACAAATTCCCTGAGCTTGTTTTTTTCTTTTTTTAATTTGGGCATACATCTATTTTGCTTTCATGTTTATTTTCTTAAACCACTTTATTGTGGTATGTTTGACATGTAAAAAGCTGTGTACACACCCATGAAATCATCACCAGCCTCAGTATACAAAACTCAACTGTATTTCTTTTTTTTTTCCATTTATTTTTCTTAGTTGGAGGCTAATTACTTTACAATATTATAGTGGTTTTTTCCATACATTGACATGAATCAGCCATGGATTTACAAGTATTTCTATACTAGTGGTGAATACTCCTATTAAGTATGAAAATTCCAGTTACAATAGAGTAAAAAAAATAATATATTTAGGAATTAGTTTAACCAAGGAGGTGTAAGATTTGTACATTGAAAATGACAAAACCAGTTGAAAGAAATTAATGAAAATTTAAACAAATGATCACTGACTGACTATCAATGGGCACTAGAGCTTCCCCTAGAAATTTTCTGTCATTGTACACACATCTCTGAGCATGTGGGAATATTTCCTTAAGGCACATTCATAGCAGTGAGACTGCTGGATCAAACACTTCCTTGGCTAAACAGACATCTGTGGAGTACCTACTATGTGCATGTGCCTGACACTGTTCTAAATGCCAAGGAGGCATCACAGAATAGGATTAACACACGTCCCTCTTTCATGAAGGCAAATGCTGCTGAGGGTGAGGTCAGGATGGAATGTAAATTTTGATGGGTGCTGCCACAGACCCCTGCAAAGGTGTTTTACCAGTTCACACTGGCCTCAGTGGGGCAGGGGAGTGAGTGTGCCTTCACTGGCATCTTGGCAGCATTTGTAGGGTGGGAGGTCTAGGCAGGAGGCTGGACTCCTTATGTCCGGTTCCCTAGAAGAGCTTCAAGTGCACAACTAGGAATGATCCACGTAGGGATTTCAGGGGACTGAATACCCTAGGTGTCCATACCCTAGACATCACAAAGTGTATTTGTCAAAGCATGGGAGGTATCTGACCCTTTGGTGGCACTTTACCCTGAGTGTGCTATCTCTGACCTTGGTGGGCAAATCAGATAGCATGGCCAAATATTCATTTCTCAGAGTGGATGGAGGGAGAAAAAGAAGAGTAAAGAATGATGAACCACAGGTTAGTTGTTAGTCAGTTCCTAAAATCTCAGTATTTCCTCACAAGTTGTGCGTGTGAATTCTTTTCTTTATCTGAGAATTGGCTTTCTATATGAAGAAATATCTTTGTGAGAGACTCCTTGTGACTTGTGAAAGGTGGTTGGGAGTGAATTCGGTTAAGGTCATTTTCCAAATGTTTCACACTAAGTGCGTTTTTTTTTTTTTTTTTTTTTTTTTTTAAGGGGACAGCCGTGGCCCTAAAGAACTGAACCAAGTGGTTGAAATACAGGTTTCAGTTACTGAAATGTGAAGAGACTCTTTCTGGGATGTGTGTTCATCCTAGCCTGTGGTCGGTCACAGGCAACTCATACGATTTGAACCGTGTCTTCCGAATGTCATTTCTTTCTTGCCCTTCAACACGCTGGAGGCCGCTGTTCTGGTTACTAAAATTTCGACGTTTAAGTTCTCTGAGAAAAGTAGCTCTCCAGAAAACAGCAGTGCCTGGGAAGCCAATCTAAAGTTTTAACATAGCCTAGCTAAAGTTTTATCATAGAGGTTTAACATAGCCGAGTTTTAACATAACATAGATGTAATTTTTGTTAGCTTCACCCAAGATATGATTATTCAAAGAATATAGAGATGCACCTACTTCAGTATCTACCATTGGATTTTTCAAATGAACATACAGTAAGATCAGCCTGGTTTTCTTTCTTATTTATTTCTTTATTGTTGGCCGCACTGAGTCTTTGTTGCTGCATGAGGGCTTTCTCTAGCTGTGAAGAAGGACTGCTCTCTAGTGGTGGTGCGCGGGCTTCTCATTGCAGAGACTTCTCTTGTTGCAGAGCATGAGCTCTAGGCTCATGGCTTCAGTAGTTGGAGCAGGAAGGTTCAGGAGTGTGACACACAGTCCTAGTTGCTCTGTTGCACGTGGAATCTTCCTGGACTAGGGGTTGAATGCTTGTCTGTCTCATTGGCAGGTGGATTCTTTTTTTTTTTAATCATTAATTTATTTTAGCTGGAGAATAATGCTTTACAATATTCTGATGGTTTTTTTTTTTTTTTTTTTTTTTTTACCATATCCAACATGAATCAGCCACAGCTATAATGTGTTCCCCGATTCCTGAACTGGGGTTCCCACCTCCTTCCCCATCCTATCATTCTGGGTTGTCCCAGAGCACCAGCTTTGGGCGCCCTGCTTCATGCATTGAACTTGTGCTGGTCATCTATTTTACATATGGTAATGTATAAGTTTCAATGTTATTCACTCAAATCATCCCACCCTCCCCTTCTGCCACCGAGTTGAAAAGTCTGTTGTATAGGTCTCTGTCTTCTTTGCTACCCTACATGCAGAATCGTTGCTACCGCCTTTCTAAATTCCATATATATGCATTAATATTTGTCTTTCTCTTTCTGACTTACTTCTCTCTGTATAACAGGATCCAGGTTCATCCACCTCATTAGAACTGATTCAAGTGTGTTCCTTTTTCATAGCTGAGTAATATTCCATTGTGTATATGTACCACTATTTCCTTATCCATTCGTCTGCTGATAGACATCTAGGTTGCTTCAATGTCCTAACTATTGTAAATAGTGCTGCAGTGAACATCGGGGAACAAGTGTCTCTTTCAAATCTGGTTTCCTCGGGGTGTATGCCCAGCAGTGGGTTATATGGCAGTTCTATTCTCAGTTTTTTAAGGAATCTGCACACTGTTCTCCATAATGGCTATACCAGTTTGCGTTCCTACCAACTGTGGAAGAAGGTTCCCTTGTCTCCCCACCGTCTCCAGCATTTATTGTTTGTAGACATTTTGATGATGGCCATTCTGACCAGCATGAGATGACACCTCATTGTGTTTTTCATTTGCATTTTTCTAATAATCTATGATACTGAGCATCTTTTCATGTGTTTATTAGCCATCTGTATGCCTTTGGAGAAATGTGTGCTTAGGTCACTTGCCTACTTTTTATTGGATTGTTCATTTTTTCTGGTATTGAGCCACATGAGCTGCTTGTATATTTTGGAGAGTCATTCTTTGTCAGTTGTTTCATTTGCTATTATTTTCTCCTATTCTGAGCGCTGTCTTTTCACCTTGCTTATAGTTTCCGTTGTTGTTCAAGAGCTTTTAAGTTTAATTAAGTCCCATTTGTTTATTTTTGTTTTTATTTCCATTACTCTGGGAGGTGGATCCTAGAGAATT
This sequence comes from Cervus elaphus, assembly GCF_910594005.1. Classification (NCBI taxonomy): domain Eukaryota; kingdom Metazoa; phylum Chordata; class Mammalia; order Artiodactyla; family Cervidae; genus Cervus; species Cervus elaphus. The sequence continues at coordinate 122,146,072 of NC_057848.1, read as the reverse complement.
TTGCTGTGATTTATGTCAGAGAATGTTCTGCCTATGTTTTCCTCTTAAGAGTTTTGTAGTTTCTGGTCTTACACTTAGGTCTCTAATCCATTTTGAGTTTATTTTTGCATATGGTGTTGGAAAGTGCTCCAGTTTCATTCTGTTATACTTAGTTGACCAGTTTTCCCAGCACCACGAGCTGAAGAGACTGTGTTTTATCTATTGTATATTTGTGCCTCCTTTGTCAAAGAAAAGGTGTTCATAGGTGCAGGGATTTATCATTGAACTTTCTGTTTTTTTCCATTGATCTATGTTTCTGTCTTTGTGCCAGTACCATACCATCTTGATGACTCTGGCTTTGTAGTATAGTCTGAGTCAGGAAGGTTGATTCCTCCAGTTCCATTCTTCTCTCTCAATATTGCTTTGGGAATTCAGGGTCTTTGGTGTTTCCATACAAACTGTGAAATTATTTGTTCTAGTTCTGTGAAAAATACCATTGGTAGTTTGGGATTGTGATGAATCTGTAGATTTCTTTCAGTAGTAGAGTCATTTTCACTGTATTGATTCTTCAATCCAAGAATATGGTACATTTCTCCATCTATTTGTGTTATCTTTGATTTATTTCATCAGTTTTTTAAAAAATATTTTTCTGCATACAGGTCTTTTGTTTCTTTAGGTAAATTTAGTCCTAAGTATTTTATTGTTTTTGTTGCAGTGGTAAATGTGATTGTTTCCTTAATTTCTCTTTCTGATTTTTCATTGTTAGTGTAGAGGAATGCAAGGGATTTCCATGTATTAATTTTATATGGCAGGTGGATTCTTAACCACTGGACCACCAGGAAAGTCCTGGCCTGCTTGTCTTTGGGTGTGAAGCTCTCTGAGCTCTAACACAGGGCGAATTCCAGTGATCACCACCATGACCAGGAACAGGCCACGTCCATCACCCTAAAAACGCCCAGGAGCTGCCCCTTTCTGGTTTCTCCTTCTACACCTGAATCCCTGCCAAAAGGAGCTGTCCTCCTTCACTACAGTTTGTCCTTTGCAATTTTAAAATTTCTTATGTATTCTGAATATAAGACCTTTACCATAGCTCTGATTCAGAAACATCTTTCCCCTAATAACAAACAGCTTCCCTTTTCATTACAGGAGACATGAGTGATGAAATCTACTTTTCCTCCCCACACTCAGAGCCCAATGTTGTTTACCCAGCATGTGCCCATGAGATTCTTCAGAAGTGAAAATGAATTCTGGTGTCTATCTGTGCTCTCAGGTAGTCCCCAGAGCTATATTTCTCATCTCTGAGCCCCTACCTGAATGGGAAATATAATAGAACTGTCTAAAGACAGGTGCTGTATTTTTTGCTGTGATTTTCCTCACACTAGTATTTGCATTATCAACCAAGAAATGACCAGCATTCTGTTCACAATATAAAGCTGTAGACCAAATGAGAAGTATCTGATTTGTTCCAGGTGCTTTACTTTATAATTGTGTTGTGTCATGATACTGATACAGTGGATGAATCGTTTTCTATGTGGCACCCTCCCTTTTCCTTTAGCATCTTATTGTTATAACTATGTTATTATACATTTTTAAAAGTTTCACAGGCTATTTTACATTCATTTGGACTTCCCTGGAGGCTCAGATGGTAAAGAATCTGCCAGCAATGCAGGAGACCTCGGTGCAATCCCTGTGAGACTCAGGGTCAATCCCTGGGTTGGGAAGATCCGCTGGAATAGGGCATGGCAACCCACTCCAATATTCTTGAATGGAGAATCCCCATGGACAGAGGAGCCTGGCGGGCTACAGTCCAGGGGGTCTCAAAGAGTCAGACAGGGCTGAGCGACTAACACTTTCACTTTACCCTCATTCCCATTATTTTATTTCATTCTTCTACTGGGGATAGGAAAGCATCCTGCAAACCAGTGTGCAAACTACAATTTGACAGACTTGAGACCTGAACGGAGGGACACTCTTGGAGGAACACGGAGAACCTGGACAGCTGACTCTTCCTCTGTGGGTTACAGTTCTCAAAGGCATAAAATGAGGGCAGTAATACCACCTGCTTCTCGGGTGGTGTTCAGCATCAACTACCCAGCAGCATCTTAGCTTGCCACTTGTCCCTGTCATGTTATTATCGTAGGTGGCTCGGATGGTAAGGAGTCAGCCTGCAATGCAGGAGACCCAAGTTCAGTCCCTGGGTTGGGATGATCCGCTGGAGAAGGAAATGGCAACCCACTTCAATATTCTTGAATGGAGAATCCGATGGGCAGAGGAGCCTGGCAGCCTACACAGTCCAAAGGGTCTTAAAGAATCTGACAAGACTGAGCAACTTTCATTTCCACTTCACGTAAACATTTTCAACTCAAAACTCACTGTCATAATAAAGTTCTCTTTAAATACAGCATATCCTCTAAGATCAGAAGCAAGACAAGGGAGCTCACTCCCTCCATTATTCAATATATCAGCTTATATTATGTTATTGTAATTTTAAGTGTCAATGGGTTTGTTCAGAGTTTTCACAAAGGGCTCTCAGAAGGGCTCAGATGCAGTTTGAACCGGCCCTCTGGCGCAAGCAGAGAAAACTATCCGCTGCTTCTCTTTTTTTTCCATTTATTTTTATTAGTTGCATGCTAATTAGTTTACAATATTGTAGTGGTTTTTATCTTTATCCGCTGCTTCTTGTGGCAAAAGGGTTCGTGGCGTTTTTTCAACGACGAAGGGCGGGGGAGAAATGGGATTGGCGACACTTGGAGCAACACTGCCACCTGCAGACCACAGAAACCAAAACGCCACAAGCCCGGAAGAAAATCCACCGTTTCCGTTGGGTTTTCGCCCAGAGGACTGGACAACGTGGATGCGGAAGTTAAGGGGGATGCCCATGAGGACCAAAGAAAGGAAGCGACCCTCTCGAAGGGGCACGGCCAAACCACCCGTGGACCGCGGGCTCCTCTGGAGCGGCCCGCGGAACCCAGGCAACACGGGCAGGAAGTCAGGGAATCCGGGAAATCCGGAGCTTGGTGGGCGGGGCTGCGCTCCGATTGGCTGGTTCTGGGCCTGCGCGGAACAACCCAGTGAGACCCGCGCCAGTCTCCTGGCTGGGGGTCAGTTGGGAGTTTTCTCCTGCACCCTGTTTCAAAGTCTTCACGGAGGAACCTGGTCGTGTATGTCCGGGTCCTATCGCCAACTGCCGAAGCCCCCAAAGTGTGGGACCGGTACAAGTCTCCTGTATTTCTCCTCCCGCCCACCCCAGGCCTGTGAATGCGTCCCTCCCGTGGTACACTCACTGTTCTCTCAGCCCTCACTCTTCTGACCCGTCCTCAGTGCCCACGAGGCTCACCCGGTCACCCCGGAGACTTTCCGGCCTCTCCGATGTTCCCCTCCTCCCCAACCGAGCATCCCCCTGCCCACGGTCCGCCCTGGGCATCAGGAAAGACCGCGCCCCTCATGGTGTCCTGTTTCTAGCCTTCCTCCCTGTCATCACCCTCAACATGATGTCCAGTCCTCCAGCTCACTCGCTCTAGTGTCAGTGCACTAATACCTGGAAACCCCCACGTCACCTACCACATGTCTTTCAACAGTATCTGTCAGGCCCCTCAATTGGCTGATCCAGGGCTGTCCCCAAAAAACACACCTCTTGTGCTCCTTGCACCCTCCTGCCTATCCACTCCCTGCCTGTGTCTGAGCACCTGAGCGTTGAGGAGCAAACTTTACAACTTTACAGAAGTGTTTTATCTTGAATCCATGGCCACAGTAGAACTGCTGTTCATTTTCACTCTCACCTACCTACACTACACTACACAGTAGTAACCTTCCTCCATACCAATGACCACCAGCCCCACCCGGCAGTAATTCCTGGAGAAGAAACCTTCCTCCATCCTAATGACCACCAACCCCGCAGGCCAATAATTCCTGGAAAAGGAAGATGCAATCCCTTGGGATTTCTCAAGTTTCCCAATTCCAAAGTGCATGTTTCTGCCCTGGCACTCTGCTGCCCCTCTGCAGCTGTGCTCCTGACTGCACCCAGCCCTCACCTCTGCCCGGGATCCCACGCCTTGCACCTTCTCAGGGACGTTGCACCTGCAGTTATCATTCCTCTGTCCTGAACCAGCCCCTGCTCCCTCTACATCGCAGCATTCCACAGCACAGGGGGAAACCCACCGTCTTCCACCGCCCTATTCTGCAGCTACTGGCACATCACTGGTTGCCCTTCAAAACAAAACTGCTTCAAAGTCTGATGAGATAGTCTCTCCTCAGATCCCTTCCATAGAGCTTTTGTCGCAGTCACTCCACTGTAACTGGTCTTGTCATGGCCATCATATCCACACTTTCTGATCCCACAGACACTCTTCAGTGCTCATCTAAGCCAACATCTCAGGCATCTTTGGCATATTTGACTCTTGTGTTCTTTATCCCTCTGTTTTTATATTTCAGGGGCATGGGGCTTATGTGACACCAAATATCCTAGCTGTACTCAACAAGGTACACATTCTACCCTATACCCCCTTTGACCTGGGTATTGTATGGGAAGTCTTGGGTCAAATGAAAGACAAGCAAAAGAAAAGAGTGTCCCAGTCACAGTGGGGAACGGCCCACAGAGGCAGTGGCGGGCAGAGGTGAGAGAGCTCAGACAAGGGAGGTGTGACAAGAAATGAAGAGGAAGACCAGGGAAAGGGGGATTCCACCCCATTCACACTTGGGACTCCAGGGGCACACTGTACAATTACCCAATGGAGTCTTTGGGCAGAAGGGTGGCTGCAGTTTAGGAATATTGTTTTCTGGAGCTGATCTTGGTGCCTGTTTTGCTGCAGGTGAGATCCAAGGGAGGGATCTGCATCACCTGAGGGAGAAATGTGGAAAGGGACTGAATCCAGATGAAGCCTAAGCAGGCAATGGACTAGGAGACCTTGCGGCTGAGGCTGAGGAGTGGACATCCCTGCTCAGGGATGGGCTGGACGATGAGACCCAGATTCAGAGGGGTCTGAAGGTGCCAGTGGGGTGGCTGAGGTTCAGTCATACAGGGAGCACTGGATCCACAGCAAGAGGAGGGAGACAAAAATGCAAGTTTCACCACTCCCACCCATGGGTGGTGCAGGTCAGCATCAACAGCTGGAGCCAGGAGAGGACAGTTTTCTTTCCCTCAGGGAACACTGAGGCCACTGTGAGGAACAAAGTTATGCCGTGTTATAGACTCCCTCTCCCACGTTACCACGAGCCTTGTAACTGACACATACCCCTGCTCCATGGCTGAAAGAAGTAGAGAGCATTTTCACCAGAATAGACTGAGCCTTTGTATCTATGGATATTCAGTTGGTTGCATGCAACCACACTTTCCAAGTCAGAAGCAACTTCAGTGGGGGTTTCCCGTTACTAACCAGTATGAAGGGTGAACACTCATGAGGAAGATCAGATCAGCCAGGGAGAACAAATACACTAAAGTGTCCATGGAATCTGAGGAGCATACATTGAGACTGTGATCTCAGCACCCATGCCCCCCACCACCACCCTGGCTCTTCCTGTGACCATGGGTCACAGAGGTAGAATGGGGCCCAGAAGCAGAGGAAGGAGGTCTTCCTGTAACTCCATTGCTTCTTTGAAAATAACACACTCCCCTCTCCTCAACATGAATACTCACCTGGGAAGATCATTCCAATTCTCCATTCTGTCTTCTAGTCAAAACTCCTAATGATTTTTTTGGAACTGGCATCCTGGTCTCTTTGGTTTGGGGAATAGAAAATCGCATACCCTGCAAGCACACAGGCCTCTACTTCCAATGCCTTGCGTCTTTGGTTCCTTTCAAGCCATGTTTCTTGAAAGTATAGACTCCAGGAGCATCCTTATCTGGTTACCTCTTGATTCCTCCTCTGAGTGCCCATCCACAGAACATCCCCTTGCTAACGTATCCCAAGAGCTCCATGGGGCAAACCATAGTACCCAGTGCTGTATTGGCCACAGACACATTCCATCTTCAAAAACACTTTCCTTGGTCAGAGTCTGTGACAGAAGCACATCCTGGCTTTCCTCCTCCCTCTCAGTCCATTACTTCTGAGACTCCTTGTCTGTCCATTTACTTTGCTGCTGCTGCTGCTAAGTCACTTCAGTCATGTCTGACTCTGTGCGACCCCATAGACGGCAGCCCACTAGGCTCCCCCATCCCTGGGATTCTCCAGGCAAGAACACTGGAGTGGGTTGCCATTTCCTTCTCCAATGCATGAAAGTGAAAAGTGAAAGTGAAGTCACTCAGTCGTGTCTAACTCTTAGCGACTCCATGGACTGCAGCCTACCAGGCTCCTCCATCCATGGGATTTTCCAGGCAAGAGTACTGGAGTGGGGTGCCATTGCCTTCTCTGCCATTTACTTTGACCCCCTCCTAATCTTGGTTTTGTTTTCTTCTGGTTTCCCACCTCTGCCCTGTGCTCTTCCATTCTATACATGATCCTTTGGTGACCATGTCACCCCCCAGAGCTTTTAACCATCTGGCTTGTTTTCATTAGTATTCCTCTATGCTGATGGCTTTTCCTATCACCAGATCTACCTAAGATGACTCAACTGGGCCCCCCTTCCACCACAGGCTGAGACGTATAGGCCATCTGCACTCAGATGTCCCATAAGCACTTCAGACCTGCTAGTAGCCCCAGGCCAATGTTCCCTGGGGTGTCTCATGGATGGGCATGGCCATCCACCCAGTTCCTTCAACCACAATCCCAGACATGCTGCTGGGTGTGATCTTCACCGAGCCATGACTCCCCTGGAGCTGCTCTGGAAAAGGCTGACCCGAGATATTCCTGTTGCCACAGGTGGGGATCCGTTCCTCTCAGAGGCCCTGTTCCTACAGACACGCTCTGAAGGTGTCCTGAGCACAGGCCATCACCCTCTTTTGGATCTCCGAGAGAACCTGGCCACTGTAATACATCTGAGAGGTTGAAAGCCTTGTCTTTAACAGGACGGTGAGTCAGGACACAGCAGTGTAAGCCCATCATTGGGGAACATGCCAAAGAATATCCAGAAGAGATCCCTAAAGTAGAACGTTTCGAGAAGTGGGTCTTCATGGGTGTGCATCGAACAAGGGATTGCTTAACTGTATTTTCCCCAATAAACGTCTTGTTCTTATTTGGTCTTCATCTGAGCATGGGAGTTAATTTGATAACACAGGAAACAGTTTAAAACGGCAAGTGAGTCCAGACAGCAGATACGCTGACAGCCGATCCTTCTACATTAACATCAACAGCTACAATTCTCAGCCATCTTTGATCTTGAAGCATTATTCTGATCTGTCAAATGAAGTTATCTCCACAGTGTTTTAGAAATGTGTTCAACTAACTAGGCACAAGGGATCCTGACAAGAACTAAAACATACTGAGTTACACTAACAACAGCAGGGTTTTAACTGTAAAACTTTGGATTCAGGAACATGCAGCAGAGCAAGCACAAGGTCAGTTTTCAAACAAGTATTCACTTGGGAAAGTTGTCCCTTTCCTCAGCCTAAGATGGCTGTCAAGCATAGCGGGTCATGATGACCCGCTTTGCTTGTAGACAGGAGTTGTAAGTTTTTGATGTTTGATTTCTTCCTGTAAGAATGGGTTTTGTTTCCACAGCTGAAAGCTCGGCTTTCATAAGAGAACTTTTTCAGACAATGCTCACGCCAGGGCCACATTCCAGACCTGCCACTTCAGACTCTCTGGGGCTGTCCTGCCAGTGTCAGCTCTTCTAAAGCCTCTCCAGGGGAGATTTGATGCACAGTTAAGATTGAGAAGCACAGTCGCATGATGCTTCACCTGTCCTGGTGTTTTTTTGTTTTTTTTTTTTTTCATTTATTTTTATTAGTTGGAGGCTAATTACTTTACAATATTGTAGTGGTTTTTGCCATACATTGACATGAATCAGCCATGGATTTACATGTATTCCCCATCCCTATCCCCCCTCCCACCTCCCTCTCCACCCGATCCCTCTGGGTCTTCCCAGTGTAGCAGCCCAGAGCACTTGTCTCATGCATCCAACCTGGGCTGGTGATCTCTTTCACCCTTGATAATATACATATTTCGATGCTGTTCTCTCTAAACATCCCACCCTCGCCTTCTCCCACAGAGTCCAAAAGTCTGTTCTGTATATCTGTGTCTCTTTTTCTAGCCAGGATATGGAAGCAACCTAGATGTCCTGGTTTTAAACAGATTCTTGAACTGAAGAACCATGTTTGCTACTAGTGAAATTTTTAAAAATTTGTAATTACGTGTCTTCCCTTCTGAGAGGGATTTTGACATATTTATTCACAGCCATATTTAGAATAATTTCAATGACTCAGTGGTGTGTCATGCCCCCAAATGCCCTTCCTTACCAGACACCCAGGCAGATGGAGGGGAGGGAATGCACCTCGGTCCTGGCGGCAGAAGGAGAATGGATGGAGTTCCGTTGTCTTGGTTACTGCTCTGATGAGCATCCCTCCTGGGTTGCTGAGCTCAGGCAGGGGGCCTCACACCAGTCTACAGGTATTCCTGTGACCAGAGGTTGGAGCTAAGGGCTGAGATCCGTTACCAGGGAAATGGAAGCTGGGTCCACGTGATTTGAGAAGAATGGGAAAACAACTAAGTACAATTTCAGGTGCAGGGTGGGTTCTGGAAGCCTATCCAGAGCCATTGACTTGTGGTCATACATTGGGCACCTGGGCATGAACACAGAGACACACTCGACGTGTGTGCTCACTGGGGATTCTGTCCTGACGTGCACAGCAACTGTTTATGGTGGGAGCATCTAGCAAATGTGGAGGAGGCTGGACCCAGAATGTGGAAGGAGCAGGGACACTCCTCGTTGTTACAAATGCAGTGACATATCTTTTCCCACATGTCTCACTTGGACATCTACCTTACCTTCCTAAACTGCTTTACTGAGGTATAATTACATACCACAGATCACACCCATTCAATGCATCCAGTCCAGTGTCTTTAATAACTTCAAACACTGGTTCAACCACCACCACAGTTCAGTCGTGGAACACTGCCAGCACCACAAAAAGCATCCGTGTACCCATCAGAAGTCAGTCCCCAATAGGACCTGCAGGCCCAGGCATCCTCTCATCTAATTTCTGTCTCTGTAGATTTGCCCTTTCTGGGCATTTCACATCAACAGACTCCTGCAGGAAGTGGCCTTTTGTGTCTGGGTTCTTTCACTTAGCGTAATGCTTTGGAGGCTCACCCATGTGGCAGCAGAAAGCAGAAGTTCATCACTTTTCATCCATCTATGCTATTCCACCATATGGCTACAGAATACTTTGTTTACCACTCTCCAGCTGACAGACTTTTAGGCTGCTCCACTATTTGGAGATTACAAACAGTGCTGCTGTGAAAGACATGTAAGGACAAGTATTTGTGTGGACATAGGTTTCATTTCTTTCTTTCTTATTATTCCACAATTTTATTTCTTGTTTTGCCCCTTGCACAAGCTAGACCCTTCAGTCCAAAGACGTCGACTGAGTCACAGTATTGTCCTACACCAGATGCTGTGCATTAAAGAAGCTGATAGAGGACACATCCATTTATTTAGTGCCTTCCACCTGCCAGGTCATGGGCACTAGGTGTTTTACATCTGTTATCTCCACTAGGTCTCCCAATAAACCTCACCAACAAGTAGAGTTATTGCCATTTTACAGATAAGGAATTTGAGGCTGAAGGAAACTGTCTGGGCTGGTAGGGCCTGCACTGGAACCCAGCTTGAGTGTAAACTGTGAACTCTGGGATGGAGGGAGACGACATGGGGAGAGGAGTTTGGGCACAGGTCCCAGAGAGTTTCCGTGCCATGGGGGAGCATGGAAACATCACACCCTTGTTATCAGACCTGGACATCCCCTTGCAATAGGAGGAGCCTCAACCCATCTGAGGACAAAATTACCAGGAACAGAATGATGCAGGCAACAGAAGATGAAGTCCGTGAGTGGTTTCCAGGTGGGAGAGGTGTAACAGAAAAGCCAGTCTCCTGGTGAGGGTTCATCTAGCTGTGAGGGAAAAGCTCGAGGACTGTGTCTGAGAAGGAAGAAACTCTAGGGCTGGACACAGATGTCTAATGTGACCCTGACGTGCTTTGTGAAGCTTGAGGCTGAGCCCTGACCTGCAACTTGCCCCGTGGCAGCTCAGTATTTGTTACAACAGGGAACATGCCAACACATTTCTACGAACCTCATTCAATACTCACATAAACAACCTGCTCAGTTCATGTCGTTATTAAGAATAATTCACCCATTTTCAGGTGAGGCTGATATGGCACAGTGGGCAAATTTTAATTTCTCAAGATGATGTGATAAACAAGTGGCAGAACTAGGTGGAAAGGAAGGTTATCTGAATCAGAGCTAGTGTCCTTACCCACAATACCATATTGATTCCTCAAAAAAGGGAAAAAAAGGGGGGGGGGAGGATAAAACAAAGGAAAAAGAATAAAAGGAGACCCATGATGCTTACTGTATTTGGGTGTCCACCATAGACTGTGAGTGAAGAGAAAACTCCTCAAAGCAGTCTAATCAGAAAGGGAACTGACAATCACACGACATGAAGTCGGGAGACAGGGTGGGCTCTGGTACAGTGTACACGTACACGGAGAGCAGTGAGAGGAGAAAGGAGGGCACGGGGGAGGGTAAGGAACAGAAGAAGCTATGGAACAAGAGGAAGAGAGGAGAGCAGAGTTGACAGAGCTCCTGTGGACTTGCCCAAGGACACTGATCAGCAGGTTCAAACTGTCCAACCTGCTGATGGCAGCCTGCATGGAAGCTACACTTCTCACCCGTGAAATGAAGTAGCCCGGCTCTCCGAACTGTATTCATCCCACAAGTATCCCCCCAGTGCCCACCTGGTCATCAATGCCCTCAGCACAGTGCTGAAAGCAGCCATAGCCTAGGACAGACCTCAGTCTCAGGAGGTAAAGAACTGTCCAAGATACAGAATAAAGGGGAAGCCAAGTGGGAAGAGATGGACACTAGACACTCCTGTCAGAGTGGGAACAGAAGACAGGTTGTCCCTCACCTGTTCGAAGGAACAGAAATTTGAGCAGAGGATTTTCAGGGTTCACTCACTGACAATTCAGTTGAGTAATGGCTGCTATAATGGCTATACACTAGGATGGGGAAAGGAGGGTGTTTCTCTCGTACAATAAGCTTCTGGACAATGTGGGGATGAAAAACACAAATGGCCCTGGAGCAACAGAAAACGGAGTGGAGAGGTTTGCTCTAGCCATCCGTTTCCTATATGTTGTTTGCAACAAATTGACAGCATAACAACAGCTGCACTGCTCTGTGTCCCTCACTTTATCACACTCATAAGATGGTAAATGTGTTCTGAGCGCCTGTGGTAAAAGGGTCCTCAAGGAGCTCATGGTGGGGTGGGCAGGAAGCCAGACTGAAGACCATGGTGAAACAAGTGTGATGAGAGCCTTGGCCTCAGGAGCCAGTGGAGGCTGGAATCAGGCCGTAAGGAGAGGCTTCGCCTGGGGGTGGGATAACATATGATATTATTGTCCCCATTTGCAGACAAGGGAACTGAGGATCAGAGAGGGTGAGCATCTTACTCAGCGTCACACTGCTTGGTAGTGGTCCTAGCCATTTTTTCATGTATGTCTGTTAAAATGTGAAGGTCTCTGCACTATTCATTACACCACTCTCTGTCTCTCTCAATGTTGTCACCTATTTTCACTCACAATCACCACCTTATACATTCCCTTGGCTCTAAGTCCTTGTTTATTAGATAGATAATCTGCTGAACAAAGTATAGGTTTCCCGTTAGCACATCCAGTCTGTCCACTTTATAAACAAAATTTCCTTGCAGAACACATTGGCCCCACCCAAACTGATGATTTACACTGAGTCTGTACTGCACCCATGTGCAAGGTAAAGAAAATGGATCACTGGGATCTGTAGTTTTACTTACCTATTTCACACAATCTCCAGCATAATTTTAAATGTAGCTAATATTCAGGGGAAAACAGTAGAACCATTGCTTTCCTATAATGAGCACTCATGAAACATTTCATTGAATATTAATAGGTTCTAGGCAGGAGACTAAACCCCTTTCACAGGGAGTTATGGAAATTCTTTTCCTTAAGTTAAGGAAACCCTTTCTTTTTATACATTTTCTCTGTTGGTGGTACCCTGAGACTTAAGCAAGCAAAGCCACTTCACTTTTCTGTTTTTGACAAAAGAAACATGTGAAGCAAGCCTAACACACAGGCACAGACATATGTAATACACCAATAGAGGTATGTCAAATATAAGGCAATGGTATTGGAAATACAAGGGCTTCCCTGGTGGCTCAGTGGTAAAAAAATTCACCTGCTAATGCAGGAGACTGGGGTTTGATCCTTGGGCCATGAAGATCCCCTGAAAAAGGAAATGGCAACCCACTCCAATATTCTGGCCTGGGAAATCCCATGGACTGAAAAACCTGGTGGGTACAGTCCGTGGGGTTGCAAAAGAATGAGACATGATTTAGGGACTAATGAACAATTGAAATACAAAGGGAACCCCTAAGTAATCATATATCCAAATTTCTGACCACAGCAGAGGTCTACTGTCCAGGATCAGCTGTACTCCAGAAAACCAGGTAACCAAAGATACCTTCCTTTTAAAATTACTATACACTGCTGCTGAGTGATTCAGGAGATAAAGGTTTTCAAAAGCATTGCACACCAAGGCAGGACTCAAGGAGCCTATTAAAAGTATGTACTTATTCCTATGTCACGTCAGAGCCTAACTCACACACTCTTGAGAAAGAACACCTGTGATGATTTCAATACGGGAAACGCATTTCCCCTGAAAATACTTCATTATATTGTCTCATTTTGTGAAGTGGGGCGGGAGGTGGGGAGGGAGGTGATGCCAAGGAAACAGCCTACTTCTGAACATGGTGAACACCAATTTGAGCCCAATTATTCCAGATCGACCAATGTCCATAGGAAGATTCAGTATCAGCTTAAGAATGTCAATCCCCATCGAGAGAAAGAGAAATAAGTCATATAAAGACTGTCCAACCGCCATCTGATCCTGAAGAGGTGGGGGTGTTTGTGGAAAATAACAGTTCTGAGGAAGCTCGGATCCCACTTGGCTAAAGAGGATTGTGGTCCCGTGGCACTAACGCACACCTGGTCGGTCCTAGACAGATAGATGTCTCCCTCTATCTGCATGTCTGTCCCTCTCTCTATCTTTCGGTCTCACACGTTCTTTCTCAGGATCAGGTTCACATCAATGGAATGCCAATGCAGTGCTTCCCATCCTCAGCCCAGTCGAGGAGCCTGCAGTGGGGGTGGGGGGGGCACGGTGAGGCTCAGCCTCCCATCCTCAGTGTGTGTGTGGAAGAGAAGGGTAAAGACCACCAAGAGGAGGAGTCAGTCCAGGGTCCTATAGCGGCTACCTGCCCTTCACAGGGGAGGAGTCTGCAGGCCTGGTTTTAACGTCACAAAGATGGGACATTACCCCTCCCCTCCTCATAGAAGGACCTTCCTGTGTATTCCCTTGATTGTGGTGGGTTGAGCGGGAGCCCGGAGTGGCCTGAAGAAAAGTAGGTTGTCCCGGGGACGGTGGCAGTAGGGCGGGGGTGATTCCGAGGTGAGAAGGTAGTGCCGGACCCTCTGGACCGCGTGCCCGGAGGGCCTCTCCTGGCAGCTTGGAGGCTGGGAGGGACGATCGCATCTGGAGTCACAAGAAGAATTGTCAAGTACTGGAGATGCCCTCACAGATGACACCTGGTGATGGTCGGCTCTTGGGGTTGGAGGTCGGGGGCTTCTCCTTAATTGCCTGGTAATTTGTGTTGTCATCTGTCTATGTGAGGAGCAGCTGGTGTTACTTGAAATTTTTTTAAAATTAATTGATTTTAATTGGAGGCTAATTACTTTACAGTATTGTGGTGGTTTTTGCCATATATTCACATGAATCAGCCACGGGTGTACATATGTCCCCCATCCCGAACCCCCTCCTACCTCCCTCCCATCCCATCCCTCTGGATTGTCCCAGTTCACTGGCTTTGAGTGCCTTGTTTCATGCATGGAACTTGGACTGGTCATCTATTTCACGTATGGTAATATATATGTTTCAATGCTGTTCTCTCAGGTCATCCCACCCTCGCCTTCTCTCACAGAGTCCAAAAGCCTGTTCTTTATATCTGTCTTTCTTTTGGTGTCTTGCATATAGGGTCGTTGTTACCATCTTTCTAAATTCCATGTATGTAGGTTAATATACTGTATTGGTGTTTTTCTGTCTGACTTACTTCACTCTGTATAAAAGGCTCCAGTTTCATCCACCTAATTAGGACTGATTCAAATGCATTCATTTTAATAGCTGAGTAATATTCCATTGTGTATATGTAATACAACTTTCTTATCCATTTGTCTGCTGATGGACATCTAGGCTGCTTCCATGTCCTGGCTATTGTAAACAGTGCTGTGATGAACACTGGGGTACACGAGTCTCTTTCAATTCTGGTTTCCTCAGTGTGTATGCCCAGAAGTGGGATTGCTGGGTCGTATGGCAGTTTTATTTCCAGTTTTTTAAGGAATCTCCAAACTGTTCTCCCTAGTGACTGTACTAGTTTGCATTCCCACCAACAGTGTAAGAGGGTTCCCTTTACTCCACACCCTCTCCAGTATTTATTGTTTGTAGACTTTCTGATAGCAGCCATTCTGACCAGCATGAGATGATACCTCACTGTGGTTTTGATTTGCATTTCTCTGATAATGAGTGATGTTGTGCATCTTTTCATGTGTTTGTTTGGCATCTGTATGTCTTTTTTGGAGAAATATCCATTAAGTTCTTTAGCCCATTTTTTTGGATTGGGTCATTTATTGTTTTGTTACTGAGCTGCATGAGCTGTTTGTATACTTTTGAGATTAATTCTTTGTGATTTTTTTCCTACCAGTTGTTACCAGTAAGGCACTGGGAAACAGTAAAAGCAAACTAATAAAGACACTGACTGTATTTCTACCAATTGCAATTGGGAGATCACCACAGGCCTGATGATCAGACTGTCAGTAAGGTGGTTTTGCATTGTACTTCATTCCACAGATAGTAGTAGAGAAGTTACAGTGGGGACCTTTGCAGGTGGGAAAACATTTAGGGGGAAATCTCGTTGACAAGAGAGGAAATGATTATCTTTGTGACTAGCTAGTTTCAGGAGAAGTGACTTTTAATCTCCGTTCCTAGTCATGAGACAGAAAACAAGGAGTTGGATGGTCTGTGTCTGCCCTTTAATGACAAGGAGGAAGGTCTGTACTTGACCTTGTAGTAGGTAAACCCAGGAGTCACTGGATACTTTGGACGAGTCTTACCGAAGTCTGACGGGGAAGGGTGGTGCTTTACATTAAGTCATTTTGGGGACACGAAAGTCTGCAGAGATTTATTTACTGTGGCTTTTTTTAACAGCTCAGGTGAAGTTGAACTTTGTCAGCATGGTAAATATGAGCATCTTTCATGCTGGCCCCAGTAGATAAGTATAAAGGCAGAGAGGTTCAAACACACACCCCCCACCTTTTAAAACTGGATTATAATTGCTTTAAATATAAGTTTTGCTGTAGGACAAGGGTGAATCAGCTATAAGTATATACATATATCCCTTCCCTCTTGAACCTCTCTTCCACCCCCCAACCCCACCCCTCTAGGTCATTACAGAGCACCAAACTAAGCTTCCTGTGCTATACAGAAGCTTGCCACCAGCTATTTCACACATGGGAATCTGTATATTTCAGTGTTACTCTCTCAATTCAATCCATCCTCTCCTTGCCTGCTGTGTTCATAATTCTCTTGTCCATGTCTGAGACTCTCATCTTGCCCTGCAAATAGGTTCATCAGTACCGTTTTTCTAAATTTCATATATATGTGTTGATGTATGATCTTTTTTCTCTTTCTGATTTATTTCACTCTGTATAACAGGCTCTAGCTTCATCCAATTCACTAGAAATGACTCAAATTCATTCCCTTTTATAACTGATTAATATTCAATTGTATACATGAGCCACAACATCTTTATCCATTCATTGACAGACATCTACATTTCTTCCATGTCGTGGATATTGTAGACAGTGGTGCAAGGAACATTTGGGTACATGTGTCTTTCTGAATTATAGTTTTCTCAGGGCGTATGCCCAATAGTCTGATTTCTGGGTCATATGGTAGTTTTATGGGCTTCCCTGGTAGCTCAGCTGGTATCCAATACATGTTCAGTGTGGGAGAACCCAGTTCAAATCCTCGGTCGGGAAGATCCACTGGAGAAGGGACAGGCTAGCCACTCAAGTATTTATGGGCTTCCCTGGTGGCTCATACAATAACGGATCTGCCTGCAATGCGGGAGACGAGCTTTGATCCCTGGGTTGGGAAGATCCCCTGGAGGAGGGCATGACAACCCACCTTGGTATTCTTGCCTGGGGAATCCCCATGGGCAGAGTAGCCAGGTGGGCACAGTCCATGGGGTTGCAAAGAGTCGGACACAACTGAGTAAGTAAGCACGGCAGAGCACGTGGTGGTTTTATTCCCAGTTTTTAGAGACATCTCCACACTGGTCTCCATAGTGGCTTTATCAGTTTTCTTCTCACAAACAGTATAGGAGGATTCCCTTTTCTCCACATCCACTCCAACATTGTGTCTAGATTTCTGATGGTGACCATTCTGACCACTGTGACAAGATACTTACTTGTGGTTCTGATTTGCATTACTCTCCTGATGAGCGAGGTTGAGCATCTTTTGTTGTCTTTGTTGACAGGTTCCTTTTTGACTCTGGAAGTAATCGACACTTGAACATCACTGTGTAGTTCTCAAAAGGTGTCTTTTTTTTTTTCTGGTAATCTAAATGAAGGCAGCAAAAAGGAGTCATTATTGCAGAATAGGATCATCATCCTCTTCAATTGAGGAAACTGAGTCACAGACAGTGTAAGTAATTTGCACAAGGTCGCAGAAGGAATAAGTGGTGAGACCTTGATTCAAATCTAGGTATCTGTGGCTTCATCACTTCCCAGCTCGGCACCACACAGTGATGGTTTCCAGATCCACACATCAGGCTCAGCACTCTCTTCCTGACTACACACTTCCCTAGTCAACTGACAGGTCTGCAGGGAGACTGCACTCAACAAGTGCTAGGCACCTTCTGGGACACCGGAGATGCCTTCAGAGGGAAGAGAAGTGTAAGACACAGTGGGTCCCACAGGCCTCTACCCACCCCCTGGAGGGAGTGAGGAGCTACAGGAGGAAGACTGGAGGTTCTAAAGGGGACTGTTTCTCTGAGAGACAGGTTGATGGACTGCCGATCTGCATGCATGTGACAAGAAACACTTGTTCCTTTGAGTTTATTTTTCTTTACAGTTGACAATACATACCACATGATGAAAATACACAAAGCAGATATGTAAAACCAAGCAGATATATGGATAAGTAGATACATTCCCATTTTACAGACAATACCTGACAGGAAGACAGCACTTCTTTGTAAAAGGGGAACATTCTCCTAGACTAAAGCAATGAAACAGGAAATGAGTCTTTTTCTTAATTATCAGTCTCATTCTCCCTATCACAGATGAGGCATCATGGGCACAGAGAAGTTAGGTCAGCTCCCCCAAGTTGTTCTGATAGTACGTGTTTGAGTCCCACAGGCAAGGAATATTCAACATGTCTAAACTGCGCCCATCTCCCCGACTCCCCACACAGCTGCACCTCCTTTACTGTTACCTGACTCAGTGCAAGGCAGCTTTCTCCCCAGCTGCTTAGGCCAGAGATGCTGAAAGCCATCCTTGCCTGCTGCCTCTCTCTCACCACACTCTCAGTCATCAAGCCTCACCTCTCTGCCCCCTCAGTCTAAGTAAGATTCTGTTCCTTCTCTCCGTCAGCACAGTGAGTTCCCTAGGCCAGGTCACCCTCGTCTCTCTCCTTGATAAGCACCAGCAATCCTGATGCTTTCCAACACATGGTCTGTCCTGCTGCCTGAGGAAGGGAAGCTTTCTTCAGTGCAATCTGGGCATGCCACCCCTGCTCAAAGCTCTGCGGGACTGCCTGCTGCTCTTAGGATACTGTCCAGCCTCCTGGACTAGGCGCAGCAGGTCTGGTCTGCCCCCAAATGCCTGATCTTCACCAGACCCCCTGCTTCTGCTCCATGTCCTACTTGATATTCCAGCCACCCAGACCTCTCTCTGCTCATCAGATGGCCAGTGTGCTCACACTCATACTCCCGAGGCCACCCCCCACCCCGTCTCGCCCCCTCCCCACCCACCGATTTCACAATCTCACTCCTGCCTTTGCCTCCATCTTCACATGCCCTTCCTCCCTCCTCATCTGCCTGATTCCTTCTTAGGTTCAGCTATCAGGCTGGGTAGAGCAATTTCTATTTTTCCTGGGGAGTACCTGGGTGAAAAGTCACAGTTAACAGATTTGATATCTTTACCAAATGGAAGGTGGTGGAGATTTCACTATAAATCCCTGCTTCACGATGAGCTGATGCAAAATGCAAATGATGGCAGAGTTTATCTGGGAAAGGCTTCCTTGCTAAGAATAGGATACAGACAGAAAAGCTCTCCTCTTGCTTTATATGGGCCCATTGTTGTGTTTGAATGTGGCCTTTGGAGTTTGGTCACAGTGTTGGAAGCATAAAGGGATCCAGGGTGACCACTTGCGTCACAGTGAGGAGGGATAAGCCGAAGCATGGACATTTCAAAATGTCACTTTACGGTGTCAGTGACCCAGTACACGGAACAGGACTTGAACTGCCCCACCCATGCACTATGTTTGCTGAGATTTTCACTATTTTTCACTCTATAGTCTGAGTTCCTGTTAGGACAAGATGAAGTATATTAACACGTCCTCCCTCTGCAGGGGTTTGATTTACTAGTCCCTGTGGTCATCGGGGAGGCGAGTATGAGCTGCCAGCTCAGTACGGGGACCCTCCTAGGGAATGTCACAGCACCTTCTTGCAACTCCTCAGGTGTCTCCACCTGGTGCCATCAACTCATGGAGGGAACTGCCAGTTCCTGTGATGGCCAGTGGCGGGAGTGAACCCACTGCTGCTTCTACCTGCTACAGATTCACCTGTGATGACTGACTTCATTCACTATAACACCTCTGAGCAGAACACACCTAAATATGAAATGAAGTGTGTGCCTGTGGTATGTAAAGCCAATTACATAGTTGGACACAGCACCAGTTCCACCACCCCCACCCCAGCCAGAAGATGGAGTAGACTCTCAAGGGCCCTGGCAAGCCTCCCTCCCCACTGATGTGTCCGTAACACAGGGCGCAGTGTAAATGACTCACCTGGAGCCTACTTATGGAGCTTGTGGGAGTCGGGCATGTGGGGTTTTATTCCCCACAGACCCAGAGGGCTAAGGATGAACCCCAGCCTTCTCACAGACAAAGAAGCAAGCTGAAAGAGCTTAGGTGGCTGATGCAGTAAAAGCTGGATCTGAGAGTCACGCCCTATTCCTCTTGAGTGCAAAGCCAGTCTTCTCTGCAGTGACCACAACACGCGTGGCTTGTGTTTCAGTTACCGAGATGCAGATGTTGTTCCATGAGAGGAGAGCCCCCATTGTCCCAGTCTCCTGTCCGCTTGTGAAACACAGGTACCCAGTAGGGCAAAGCCACCCTGAATGGGCCTAAGCCCCTTTGTGTGTGCGCCTTAGGAGGAGCTGCCTGGCAGCCAAGAAACTGGAGTCCACTGGTAGGAAATGGTTGCTCCAGAGGCAACACCAAGAAGGACTTTAACTTCCCCTGCGGGGAGACACTCTGCCATATCAGAGAGGCATTGCAACCAGCCCCCACCCCAGTTATGTCTCCACCAGTCTCACTCTATTTATCAGATATAAGGAATTGGGAGGCATGCCAAAGGACAAGAAGTGTTTTTAGTGGCTGCAGACAGCACTGGAGATGACCCAGCTGCCATGGTGGTCTGGAGACAACTGGGAATGAAAGTCTGTCTGGCTCCACCTGTGTCCCTTCTGCTCGTGTGTGTGTAAACTGTGGAAGTTCAAAGTGCCACCTCAAGAAACACCCCACCCCAAGAATGTGTGCTGACCAGGGACCCACACCACATCCCAGCCCTGGATATGTGGCAGGGGTCAGATGCTCTCTTCTGTGTTCCCAGAGTTGTATAATTTAAATCCTGCTGTCGCGTTTCTCACATAGCATGTGGCAGTCATCTGCTGGCAGGTGAGAGTCCCCATCATCCATAACCAATCCAGTCGCAGTAGGAGGAGACATAGAGTCTGGTCCCTGCTTAGAACTGCTTCCTCAGTAAATGAAGGACCGGGACTCAAGGTAAATACTCGGTCAATAAAGCGTAGCTCTTCATGGACCAGTTACTTTTGTGTTAATAATGACACAGGAGGATGGAGTAAGCAGGACATCTGTGGAATCAAATTCTTTTCCCTTTAGAGACGGGGGAGGACTGCATGTTGCATATGACCCCTAATTCTGGAAACTCCTGATCAAAGAGGCTGCAAGGTTCATTTCACATGTGCGGGCCACTCTGTTGCCCCATCAGCCACAGTTGTAGCCTCAGAATGGAACTGGGGTCAAGATCCTGAGAGCACCGGTCAGGTCACTGAACGTTTCCCAAAGACCAAGTGGCAGGGTAGGCCCCGCAACTGTGTCCAGATGATGGACTGTTGAATGAACTCAGGCTGCTAGTGGAGTCTGTGACACCGTGCCCGGAGCACAGGCGTCTATGGAGTCGGGGACACAAGCACAGGTAGGAAGGGCATGTCGAGTCCAGAGGAGGCCGTCAGCCTCACTTGGAGCTGCCCCTCGTGTGTCCTCCTCACACCTTGTTGCCCCACCTCAGCTGTCTCCCCTTGTCCTGCCTCTGCCTCCCTCTCAGGCCTGGCACAGGCACGTCCATCAGCACCTCTGATCCCTGCTTGTCCCTGACGGTTCGCTGACAGAGCAGACGCTGACCCAGTGCCGTGGGATCTAGTCCCCGCTTTCTGTTCAGCTCTCACTCCCTGCTCCCAGCTGCCCTGGCCTCCTGGCAGTATCTGCCCCCACCATTTATCCCCAGTGTTCGCTCTTCTGCAATATCCTGACCCCAGATGTCTGCTGTGCTAACTCCTTTCCCCCTTCAAGTCTTTGTTAAAATATCAGCTCCTCAATGAAGCCCACCCTGGTTTCTCTGTTCAATACTGTGACTTGCAGCTTTCCCCCTTGCTGCCCACAGTACCAGTCCCTCACAGGACTTACATTTATCTGATCACAGCACCACCACCTTCTAACACACTGTAGAATGCCCTGGGTTGTTATCAGGGGGGTTTACTGGGTGCCTCCTACCCCTAGCCCTTCCCCTTTGGGGAGAGTCAAGTCCAGCACAGGGATTTCTGTGGGCTGGCCACTTGTATTCAGCACGGGGAGCCAAGAAAAGCCTCGATGAATATTTCCTGCCTGAAGCAATGTGCCTGCCTCCCTGCTAGACTGTGAGACCCCTGAGGGTCCTGTTCTTCTCATCCTGGGGGCAGGCCCTCCCTCCACGCAGGGAGAGGGCCTCAAATTGCGGCTGCCTCAGTTTCAGCCACACCTCCAGCCCAGCAGCTCCATGACCTGGGACTCAGGAGTCACCCGGTTTCACTTCAAACTGTAAACACCTGTTTTTAAAGGAATGTAGATATTTTCAATGTTTACACTTTACTTTGGGCCTCAAGGTTTTTGGCACCCACATTGAGTACGAATTGTTGCAGCTTCTGAAACACAAGTTCACAATTTTTGATGTATTTGGTTGTGCTAATGTGAAACAACAAGAAACATACTGGAGTGTGAAGTCAAGTGGGCCTTAGGAACATTGCTATGAACAAGGCTGGTGGAGTTGATGGAATCCCAGCTATTTCAAAAGGTAAAAGGTGATGCTGTGAAAGTGCTGCACTCAATATGCCAGCAAATTTGGAAAACTCTGCAGTGGCCACAGGACTGGAAAAGGGCAGTTTTCATTCCAATCCCAAAGAAAGGCAATGCCAAAGAATTCTCGAACTACCTCACAATTGCACTCATCTCACATGCTAGTAAAGTAATGCTCAAAATTCTCCAAGCCAGGCTTCAGCAATATGTGAACTGTGAACTTCCAGATGTTCAAGCTGGTTTTAGAAAAGGTGGAGGAACCGGATATCAAATTGCCAACATCTGCTGGATCATCGAAAAAGCAAGAGAGTTCCAGAAAAACATCTATTTCTGCTTTATTGACTATGCCAAAGCCTTTGACTGTGTGGATCACAATAAACTGTGGAAAATTCTGAAAGAGGTGGGAATACCAGGCCACCTGACCTGCCTCTTGAGAAACCTGTATGCAGGTCAGGAAGCAATAGTTAGAACTGGACATGGAACAACAGACTGGTTCCAAATAGGAAAAGGAGTACATCAAGGCTGTATATTGTCACCCTGCTTATTTAACTTATATGCAGAGTACATCATGAGAAACGCAGGGCTGGAGGAAGCATGAGCTGGAATCAAGATTGCTGGGAGAAATATCAATAACCTCAGATATGCAGATGGCACCACCCTTATGGCAGAAAGTGAAAAAGAACTAAAGAGCCTCTTGATGAAAGTGAAAGAGGAGAGTGAAAAAGTTGGCTTAAAGCTCACCCTTCAGAAAACTAAGATCATGGCATCCAGGCCCATTACTTCATGGCAAATAAATGGGGAAACAGTGGCTGAATTTATTGTTTTGGGCTCCAAAACGACTGCAAATGGTGATTGCAGCCATGAAACTAAAAGATGCTTACTCCTTGGAAGGAAAGTTTTGACCAAACTAGACAGCATATTAAAAAGCAGAGACAATACCTTGTCAACAAAGGTCTGTCTAGTCAAGGCTATGGTTTTTCCAGTGGTCATGTATGGATGTGAGAGTTGGACTATAAAGAAAGCTGAGTGCCGAAGAATTGATGCTTTTGAGCTGTGGTGTTGGAGAAGACTCTTGAGAGTCCATTGGGCTGCAAGGAGATCCAACCCGTCCATCCTAAAGGAAATCATTTCTGGGTGTTCATTGGAAGGACTGATGTTGAAGCTGAAACTCCAATATTTTGGCCACCTGATGTGAAGAGCTGACTCGTTTGAAAAGAACGTGATGTTGGGAAAGATTGAGGGCAGGGGGAGAAGGGGATGACAGAGGATGAGACGGTTGGATGACATCACCGACTCAAAGGACAGGAGTTTGGGTAAACTCTGGGAGTTGTTGATGGACAGGGAGGTGTGGCGTGCTGCGGTTCATGGGGTTGCAAAGAGTTGGACACGACTGAGTGACTGAACTGAACTGAACTGAAAGCCTTTCACTGTGTGGATCACAACAAACTGTGGAAAATTCTTCAAGAGATGGGGCTACCAGACCACCTTACCTGCTTCCTGAGAAAGCTGTATGCAGGTCAAGAAGCATCACCTAGAACTGGACATGGAACAATAGACTGGTTCAAGCTTCAGAAAAGAGCACTTCAAGGCTGTATATTGTCACCTTGCTTATTTAACTTATATGCAGGGTACATCATGTAAAATGCTGGGCTGGATGAAACTCAATCTGGAATCAAGGTTGCTTTTAGAAATATCAATAACCTCAGATACACAGAGGGCACCATCCTTATGGCAGAAATCGAAGAGAATCTAATGAGCCCCTCGATGCAGGTGAAAGAGGAGAGTAAAAAAGCTGTCTTAAAACTCAGCATTCAAAAAGTAAGATCATGATATCTGGTTCCATTACTTCATGGCAAATAGATGGAGAAAAAATTGAAACACTGGCAGACTTTATTTTCTTGGGTTCCAAAATCACTGCAGGTTGTGACTGTAGCCATGAAATTGATAGACACTTGGTCCTTGGAAGAAAAGCTGTGACAAACATAGACAGCATGTTAAAAAGCAGAGACATTACATTGCCGACAAAGGTCCGTATCATCAAAGCTATGGTTTATCCAGTACTCCTGTATGGATGGGAGAGCTGGACCTAAAGAAGGCTGAGAGCCAAAGAATTGAAACTTTGTGTTTTTTTTTTTAAGTCAAGTTTATTGAAGTATATTTTTTAAAAATAAAGTGCACCTATTTTAAGTATACAGTTAAAGAAGTTTTGACAAATGTATATACATGCACACAACACCAAAATCAAAGCAAAGAACATTTTCATCACCCTAAAAAGCTCCTCTATGTGGCTCAACAAGCAATCCCTCTTCCTATGTCCCCACATCTCCATCCCATAGAGCTACTCATCTGCTTCATAGTATTATAGTTTTGCATTTTCCAAAATTTCACATGAGCTCAAATTGTCACACTATTTTCTACTACTATTAGCAATATATGAGTTGAAGTGCTCCATGTCTTTGACAATACTTGGTATTTAAGTCTTACCAGTTACAACCATCTAGAGGATGTGCAGTTGTACCTCAGTGATTTTCATGTGCATTTCCATCATGAATAAGGTTGACAGGCATCTCTGCATGTGCTTACTGGCATCCAGGTATCCTCCTTTGCAAAGCAGTCAGAATTGATCCTTTGAAACCGTGATGCTGGAGAAGACTCTGGAGAGTCCCTTGGACAGCAAGGAGAGCAAATAAGTCAATCCTAAAGAAAATCAACCATCAATATCCATTGGAAGGACTGATGTTGAAGCTGAAACTCCAATATTTTGGCTTCCTGATGTGAAGAGCCGACTCATTGGGAAAGACCCTGATGCTGGGGAAGATCGAGGGCAGGAGGAAACGGGAGCGACAGAGGATGAGATGGTTGGATGGCATCATTGCCTCAATGGACATGGGTTTGAGCAAACTCCGGGATATAGTGAAGGACAGGGAAGCCTGGCGTGCTGCAGTCCACAAGGTTGTAAAGAGTCAGACATGACTGAGCTACTGAACAACCACAACCTGAAATGTTTCAATCCCTGATAGCTCAGCTGTTAAAGAATCTGCCTGCAATGCAGGAGACCCTGGTTTGATCCTGGGCGGGGAAAATCGGCTCGAGAAGGGATAGGCTACCCACTCCAGTATTCTTGGACTTCCCTTGTGGCTCACCTGGTAAAGAATCCGCCTGCAATGCGGGAGACCTGGGTCCGATCCTTGGGTTGGGAAGATTCCCCTGGAGAAAGGAAAGGCTAGGGAAGGGAAAAGAAGGGACCCCACACGATGGGTCACAAAGCCCAAATATCAATGATACACTCGACCAGATATGCACCAAGGAAATAGCAGCTAGCAAACCTCACTGCACTGGACACCCAACACCAAACAATCCACCAAACTGAAACTCTAGAGACTCAATAAGTCAGATGAAATTCGAATACAGGCCAACATGCATTTTAGCAACTTCATAAGCGGCCATGGAGAAACCCGACAGCACA
Organism: Cervus elaphus; assembly: GCF_910594005.1. Lineage (NCBI taxonomy): Eukaryota > Metazoa > Chordata > Mammalia > Artiodactyla > Cervidae > Cervus > Cervus elaphus. Next base: position 122,120,816 of record NC_057848.1, on the reverse strand, counting down.
GAGACCTCACACCCTGGACACAGAGTCGCAATCACACAGTTCACACCATAGGACACGGTCACACCAACTGCACAGAGCACTGGTATGGTGAACGCATACAGCTCTTTCACGATGTTTCATGCAGCCACCACAAAGAGACCTCAGACCATGGTACCCCGCATCCTCCAAACTCCAAAGTTCATAGCCCAAGACATAGTAAACCCCTCAAGGTTTCAGCACCCTCAGTCCCTGGCTCACAGACTTATCTCCAGGTCAGAGATGGCACACTCAGGGTGCAGTGCCACCAAAGGGTCAGATACCTCCCATGCTTTGACAAATACACTTTGTGATGTCACAACCAAGGGTATGGACACCTAGGGTATTCATGTCCCGGAAATCCCTATGTGGATCATTCCTAGTTGTGGACTTGAAACTCTTCTAGGGAACTGGACATAAGGAGTCCAGCCTCCTGCCTAGACCTCCCACCCTACAAATTGTGCCAAGACGCCAGTAAAGGCACACTCACTCCCCTGTCTCACTGAGGCCAGTGTGAACTGGTAAAACACCTTTGCAGGGGTCTGTGGCAGCACCCATCAAAATTTACATTCCATCCTGCCCACACCCTCAGCAGCATTTGCCTTCATGAAAGAGGGACGTGTGTTAATCCTATTCTGTGATGCCTCCTTGGTGTTTAGAACAGTGTCAGGCACATGCACATAGTAGGTACTCCACAGATGTCTGTTTAGCCAAGGAAGTGTTTGATCCAGCAGTCTCACTGCTATGAATGTGCCTTAAGGAAATATTCCCACATGCTCAGAGATGTGTGTACAATGACAGCAAATTTCTAGGGGAAACTCTAGTGCCCACTGATAGTCAGTGATCATTTGTTTAAATTTTCATTAATTTCTTTCAACTGGTTTTGTCATTTTCAATGTACAAATCTTACACCTCCTTGGTTAAACTAATTCCTAAATATATTATTTTTTTTACTCTATTGTAACTGGAATTTTCATACTTAATAGGAGTATTCACCACTAGTATAGAAATACATGTAAATCCATGGCTGATTCATGTCAATGTATGGAAAAAACCACTACAATATTGTAAAGTAATTAGCCTCCAACTAAGAAAAATAAATGGAAAAAAAAAGAAATACAGTTGAGTTTTGTATACTGAGGCTGGTGATGATTTCACGGGTGTGTACACAGCTTTTTACATGTCAAACATACCACAATAAAGTGGTTTAAGAAAATAGAGATGAAAGCAAAATAAATGTATGCCCAAATTAAAAAAAAAAAAAAACTCAGGGAATTTGTTGGTAGAACTGGCTTACAAGAAAAACTACAGGAAGTTCTTCATGCTGCAATAAGTGAATTCAGATGTTAATCAGAATCCATGTGAAAAAGCAAAGAGCACAGGTAATGGTAATTATATGAACAAAAATACTTTATGAATACATATTTCACTCCTTTCTTCCTGTATTTAAAAAGCAACTGTCTAAAAAAGTATCACATAAATTATTCTTGTGAAAGTGGTAGTTGCTCAGTTGTGTCTGACTCTCGGCAACCCCATTACTGTAGCCCGCCAGGCTCCTCTGTCCATGGGATTCTTCAGGCACAACTGTGGGCTCCTTCCTGGCAGAGACCCAGCACCTGCAGTGCCTGTTACTGAGGCCTTCCAATTCAGTGTCAAACCGTGGGACTAGGGACAAGGCAACTGACACCAGGGTCATATTACTTCTGCACTGTCTGTAAGTTAGAAACGGAATCCATTTGGGTTCATTGTCTCCTTACTGGCCAAGCCCGTAGAAGGTGACAAACTAACAACTCATTGGTACACTGTGTGGTCCTGTAGCCCCTGCAGTGTTACTTAGGGACTGGCTGCCTGACTACGTGACAGAGTCTGGTGTTGAGTTGTGTGATGCTGCGTGACCAGAATATTGGCTTATTTTCTTTCTCATCACACACAGCAAGGAGCACAGTTTTCTCGACATACTATGACTTAGGGGTAGCTTTGTCAGTCCTCATTAACAAACCAACCTTAGAATGGATCCCATGTCTGATACCAGCTATTGAATCTGCTATTGAATCAATATATTTATTTAGACAAAATTTGTTTCTGAAGTCCAACTCATTTTAAAAATTAGCCTTATAGTCCACTTGAAATTCAAAATCTGTATCAATTGTGAGAGAATTATAATCGTAAAGGTAAGTGAAATTAAAAATTTTGAAAGTTTAAAAGAAAAAAAATGGAGCAGAATAAGCCAAATCCATTTGCAATGTAATGCCTACTTCACATGTTATCTTGTTTATTCTTCATAACAAATATTTAGTGTAAAATTGTAATTTCCATTGTAGTAATGGGGAAACAGATCCAAAGGATGTAAATACCTTTCTCACCTTCACACACTATGTGTCACAGCCAATATTAATACTCTTAATTATGTCACATGCTGTGCTTAGTCACTCAGTTGCGTCGGACTCTTTGTGACCCCATGGACTATAGCCCATCAGGCACCACTATCCATCGGGATTCTTCAGGCAAGAATACTGGAGTGGGTTGCCATGGCCTCCTCCAGGGGATCTTCCCAACCCAGGGATCGAACCCAAGTCTCCAGCACTGCAGGCGGATTCTTTACCATCTGAGCCACCAGGGAACCGTAGTTACGTCGTGTCAGAGTGAAAGGTTGCTGCTGACCCACGAAAAGACTCCAGGATTCTTGGCATCCAGAGGAGAATTCAATCCGGGACCAGCAACGAGGCTGGTTTGCTCAGAGCTTTTGTGTAATAGTTTTATTAAAGTATAAAGAAGATAGAGAAACTTCTGACATAGGCATCAAAGGGGGCAGAAAGAGTACCCCCCTGCTAGTCTCCAGCTGGGTGTTATATAGTCACTAGCAGTCTGTTAATGAGAGAAAGGAATGTCTTAAAACTCAGAATGGCACCAGGCCCCTCATCCATAAGACGTATTTTGGGATAATCTTGGCACCAGACGATTCATCCCAGGCCATAAAATGATTGACTTGAATCTCATAGAAAGGCAGGTGACCATAGAAATAGTTTTGTTTTCACAGATTAGGGGAGCAATATCTGAATATAACATAATGGTTTGTCAAGTAGGTTCTGAGCCATTAGGCAGAACCGACTTGAAGACAGAGTCTGGGGTAAATGCATAGTACATTAATATAGCTTAAGACAAACATTTCCATAAGAAAAATGCACTGGTTAACTGAAGGTTTCAGAATAGTTAACTTCAGGTGAAACCAGATGTCATTATGGCAACACAGTATTTTAAGAGAAATCTTTCAAATTTGTATAGAGAAGGAAAAAAATATCTTGTTTGTTTCCTTCTGCCCCTCCTAAGAGAGAGAAAAATGTCTGACACTTGCAGCCTATTTCCTCCATTTGGAGACCCCTGGCCTTCCGGCCTGTTACCCTCTCAATAGCCAATAAGGAGACAGAGCAGATAAGACTCAAGTCATTTTGTCTCACAGAGTTCCCCTAATTCCTTTCAATTTTCTTCTAGCTAGGATCGAACCTTGTCAGGCAGCTCCATGACCCAGGGGCTTTTTCACATACTTTTTGGTAAGATGGGATACTCTAACTTACGTCACGCGGTAGATTTGAACCTCCCATTTTCAGTCCTTTTGGACCTGGGTTTTCATACCTCTGTAAGGGCAGAACAGCTGCTATTTATAATTCCCTGTTATTCCTTCAGCGGAGTGCATTCTGAATAGGTCCTATGTTGCAGAAATATGTATTTTTGGTGCGTGAGGAGGCAGATGGGGCCTCAGAGATCTAAGCGTTTTGTTATTACATAATAATAAGGATAGAAGGGAGGAATCAGACAGCTGGAGGACTTCCCTGTAGCTCAAACAGTAAAGAATCTGCAGGAGACCAGGGTTCGATCCCTGGGCTGGGAAGATCCTCTGGAGAAGGGAATGGCAATCCACTCCAGTATTCTTGCCTGGAGAATTCCATGGACAGAGAAGCCTGGCGGGCCACAATTCATGGGGTCACAAAGAGTCAGACACGACTGTGTGATTCACACACACACACACACACACACACACACACACACACAGTTGGAGGGCTTCTGAGATCTGGTCACTATCAAGCCAATAGGGGACGTCATGGAGAAGAAAAGACATTTGTGGCTGCTCTCTCCCTGCACCCAAAAAAACTTGGAAGGCAAGTCAGAAATGTGTGAAAGATATGTTGTGGCATTTGCCATGGAATTTGACAGCAGTTTTGTCCTATCTCCCTACAACCGTTAACAGTGGCTTTGGCATTCCATTTCTCTATAGGACCATACAAATATATTAAGTTTTAAAAAATTGTTTCTCTGTCAATGATTTCATCAGGGACACCGTATGAGATCTGGGTGGCACATTTTGTAAACCCATTTATTCAAGAGAAGCCCAAAGCCTTATGAATTTTTTATGTGTGGGTATATATATGTATGTATATATATTAACATGTAGATTACACCTAAAGAATATGTTAGGACCAAATTTTGTTACCCCTAGAAGTGCAAGGGTGGTTTAAATGTATAAGGTTACCACTGCAATTCACCACATTAATAGAAAAATGGAGGGAAAACAATTCTATGATCATCACAATTGATGCACTGTAAGTGTTTGATAAAAATTAATCTATATTCAAAACAGCAAACTAGGAATAGAATGGAACTTACTCTGATAAAGTATATCTACAAAAAAAGCAACACAAACAGGTTGAAATGGAGAAGATTTTTCACTTCCTATCGGGAAAAATGCCAATTATCGCCTGCTTTAGTCAAGACTATTCTGGCTAGGCTTGTTCAGTGCTGCAACATGAGGAAAGGTTTAATGTTTAAGCCAGTAGACACTGTTGATATTCAAATATAATAGTCTATTTTGCAAAGCAAAAATAATCTAGATCTAAATTTGTGGAATTAATATGCATATTTAGAGGAATTGTTGGACAGAAAATCTATACACAAACATTCTGTCTCTACATACATCCTCAACTAGACAATAAAAATCACAAGCCATGAATTTTCAATAACATTAAACAGCCGGGGATAAATTTAACAAAAAATGTGCCAGGAGAAAACGAAACTTTATTGACAGAACTTTAACAGTCAAATATACAACGTAAGAACAGCATGGATCATTTCAGTTTATCTTCTTTCAAGGAAATGGTTGCCCTTCACCTACAATATAAACATTAAAGAAGTTACTTAGCAGAACTTTATTTCGATGATAAGAGAGGTATAGAAAGTTCACTGCAGTTGTAGTTTTATAAAATGGACTAAAACAAGTACACTAAGGGCGACCCTTTGGCTTGCCTTCAGTTAATCCTCTCTAGAGATTTTATAGAATTTTCAAGCAGTATTTTTAAAAACACACTACTCTTCCTAGTTATACAAGACAATAAGGACACTGAGTTCAGAACAAATGAAATCAATTGAACCTATCAGAAGGTCGTTTTCAGTAGAAGGCAAACCTGTGTACACATTCAGTAAAATATCTAACAACAAAAATCACCCTAAGAAAAACAAAATACACAAAAAATGAAACAAAAAGTCCCAAAAAAGTATCATTCAAATGTGTTGGTTTGAAATAACAGTCTGAATATAGGATAGCTAAACAGTTGTTATCTCTCTTACTGCTTAAGTGAAGTAAACAAAGAGGCCAGTATTGCATTTGTTTCTTCTCTACTGTGGAAAAGTGTAGAAATTTTCATTTGTTCTAATTTATCCCTGATATGGTTGCTTTAAGTCGGTTAAAGATCTGTCACCCTGTTTACTTGTGCCCGTCATGTAATTCGGAATGTTTCTTTTCACCCTGGAAAGCATTCCAGTTGGTATAGTAAATTATATGCTGACACTAATTTTTAGTCATTACTATCACTGGCGACATGGTGACATCAACATGTGAAGCAGAAACAGGACTGTTTCTCACAGCCACACCAAAAAAGGAAAGAAAAAAAGGAGAGAAGAGAAGAAAAGGGAGAGCAAGAGGGAGTATGAGTCAGAGAGAAAAGCAAGTAAGAGAGAAAGAAAATCTGGAAAAGCAGATTTTTTTGTTTGTTTCTAAATGATAATTGCTTTTGAGAGACAACTCTGACCAATTTCAAGTTCATCCACAGCATTTGTGATGTTTAGTTATTTAGTTACTGTGGGGTATGTTAAATAATATTTGTTTTTCCCACCCTATTAGCCATTTCATCAATATTCTGAAAATATCTGAGTTCCAGATTATACCCAGTTTTAATTCTGTAAGATACTAACTGTTATAGTCTGGGTTCATATTTCTTATTATGTATACTTGGGCTCTGTCCTTTTTCCTCAGAGTTATGTAAATTGAGAGGAATGGACTTGCAATCTGGGGTTGGCAGATACAAGCAATTATATTCAGAATGGATAAACAACAAGGTCCTACTATACAGCACAGGGAACTATGTCCAAATCACAACAGAAAAGAATATTAAAAAATGTGTGTGTGTGTGTGTGTGTATACACACATATACATGTTAAAAAATTATGTAAACTAGCACATTGCCTTTATTTATTAATAGTTGAGTTTATTTTCCTCTTCCTAACAATTCATACCTGTCTTTTATTCAGTATCTTTTTCTTTCTCCCTTAGGTTTATTCTGTTGCTCTTTTTCTTACCTTTTATGTTGGGTGTAGGATTTTATATTTATGGACTTTGTAATGTATGTATTTTCCTTTTTAAATAGCACACATATTTAGGGCTAAGATTTTTCTATGAGAACCTTTTAATCATGCTGTGTAGTTACTTGAAAGTAGTCTGAAAGTTGTGTTTTCGTCTAAATGTTCTAATGGAATGGAACAAAAATGTAAAGTGAACATATTTAGAAGGCTAATACACAGCAAATTCCTCCCTAACTATGAAGTTCTTCCTTTAAAATCAGAACCATGCAATAATTGTCAGCAATTTGGAAAACACGTATGTGAAACATACTAAGTTGATTACGTGGGAAGAACTAGAGTTACAATCTTCGCCCTTCAAAACTTTTTAAACTCATGCATCAAAGAGGAAAAATAACATACTTGATATGCTTAGAGACAATTATATCATGAGGCTCAGATTTTTATTAGGTCTTTAAGAGTGAGAGTGGGGTGTTTGGCAAAAACCATCATAGTATTGTAAAGCAATGATCCTTCAACTAAAATAAGCAACCCTCCCCCCCAATAAAGACCAAACGTGGGGGCAGGTGGTGTGCTTAGCATATGTATCTTACTCACACCTGCCTTGAATATCACTGACTACATGCACTCTCTCAACTTGATCAGCCACAGAAACAGGAAACTAGACTATCTTTTGCCATTTCATTGTTCAGTCATTTCATGCTTCACTGGGGAAAGGACTGAAAATCCAACTATTTTGTTTAAGAGCTAGAGAATTCAGAATTTGAGAGAATTTAACAATCACGAAGCAGAATGTTGGCTCATTTTCTTTTTAAAAAAATTAATTTACTTATTTTAATTGGAGGCTAGTTACTTTACAATATTGTGGTGGTTTCTGCCACACATTGACATGAATCAGCCACGGGTGTACATGTGTCCCCCATCAGAAAATGAAATCTCAATTCCCCTGTTATAATTAGATTCAAGATGACATTTTATGATAAATACATCATGAAAAACAGAGTATTCTTGTATGCATGCCATCGAAGAGAATCAGAGAATGCAAAAATTAGCATTGAAAAATGAGCATTTTAGTGTATCTGTTCTGAATTCACAATTTATATGAGTCAAGTTGAGTTTAGAAGTTAAGGGATTTCACAGAATCACACACATTATGTTAAAGCTGGTACTAGAACCTACTTGAATGCCTGAGCATATTTCATATAAACTGATATCTATTACAAATGCACTCCATATTTGTTACAAGCAGAAATTATAAAAGAACCTGAAAATTATTAACTGTTGCTTAAAGTACTTATATAATGAAGAAAACGGTTTCCTATTTTCAACTCGATATGGCTTTGATCCGAATAAAGAAAGTTACAGACTTTCTTTATTCGCAAGTCTGTAAGTCAGACACTCAGGCATCTGGGGTCTGAACTACCTTTCAAAGAATATGTGAACTCTGTTATTAAAATAATAGTAGTGTTCCCTCTATATCATTAAAGATATAATATTCTGGAAAAACAGAAACCACATAAATTACTTTCTGAATGGATGACATACCTGCTTCTGGCATTTCAACAGGCTCTCTATTTGATGCAATCTCCTCCTTGACATCAGGACCATCTCCACCCTGACCCCCAGTCTTTGCCACAGCCAATTCCCGGAGATCAGTTTCCAGGACAGCATCTTTAAAAACAATGCATGAATTCCGCTGTAAAGCATACAATATAAACAAGGGAATGATGATATTAATTCCCTCAGTGTTATGAATTAAAAGCCTTAGGATAGTATGGTAAAGATGTAACGAATAAGAACCTCAGGAGGATTATTCCAGGAATGTTTTGCTGGAGAAAAGGGAAAGCAGAAGTGTCTGAATGCTATTACCATTTTCCTTTTCCAGGGTTGTCCTCAGACAACTTAGTTGCCCCCTCTCTCTTTGTCTTGAAGGGAGACATTTGAGCGACCACACTAACTGGCAAACTATACTCTCCTCAGGATTTTAGGAATTGTCTGAAGTCCTTTTCTAATGTTTCCTTTCCTCCTCTGACTGATTATGTCTTAAGGCATGATGCACAGATATACTTTACCTTCAGAGGCATCCTTCTCCTTCTCTTCATCAGGATTCACTGGATCCTCTCCACTTACTTCCTCCTTTTCAGGTGTGATATCCTGAATCTCAGCTGGTGGTCCCTCTTCTTGAGGTTGCTCAACACTGGGCTGAGGGTCCTAGGACAGTGTGCATGCAAATAAAAACATTTTGTTGTTAATACATCTAATAGCATAAACATAGATAATACACAGATATATCTGATCATAAGTAAACCTAACAATATTTTTCCAACACAATTCTGTGTACTTACTTTTAATAAAGTGACTCTTCCCACAGAGAAGAGTTAGCTCCCATAAGAGTTACCCAGAAAGACTTTGGAAGCTATTTAAATCTATGCTGGGATGGAAGTATGCAATCTGTTGTTAATAAGCAGGAGGAGGGAGTCACTGGGCACATTTCCAGGGGATTTAACAGTATACTCATCCAGGCAATGCCAGACTGTAATGCATCTGGATCAGTGTTCCTTCCTAAGACAAACTGTCACCCTTTATCAGCATGGAAGACCTGTATCACTGCCTCTGTACTACTTGACATCATTTTCTCAAAAATAAACTTGTGCGAACAGAAAACATCAAATGGTAAGATACTCACAACCACACGTTCATCCAGCCGGGAGCAATCTGGATCTACAGGTCCCAGTGTTGATGCCCCTTGCCCATTCATATTTCTCCCTGAAAGTAGAATATTGTGACTTAGATATTGTATTTAAGAGCACAGCTACATTTGATCACTTTTATGACCATATGTTGATTATTATTTTTTTTAATGTGACAATACTTTTAAAAGAAAACTCTGGTTAAGCATGAGTGTACATGCATTCCAATTAAACCAAATACAGTTGCTTGCAAAGCCATTTGTGTCTCTGCTAAGCCGGCAGAGAAATCACCTTAAGGTACACAGGAAGGCTGAATTTTTGTGAGGAAGTGTGATTTCACAACAGAATTCTCCATCATGAAGATATTTAGTGAAATACTGCTAGGAATTTAAAAATTCAGGGCTATTGCTCTTCTCACACTCCTATTCACCAGACCTATTTTCCCCAACTCTCCTGGAATTCAGTTGGAACACGAAGAAAGGCTCAGTCTTACAGCCTGACTATGGGGAGTTTCTCAGTGTCCGTGGCTGAGGTGAGTCTGCATGCAGAGCAGCCGGTCCACTTCTCTCTTGGCACCTTACCACAAAACCCGCGATACAGTCACAACCCCAGCGCGGTCCAGTTTCCAGGTCTCTCCTTAATCGCCCACCCCGCCCCCTGCCCAGGTCCCACTGCCGGCTCCAGATTCTGTGCCCTGTCATCAGTTCCAGGGCCCCAGTGAACCAGATATCTCAAATAGCACCCCCAAGTCTCCCCCCACCATCATCCGACCCCCTGCCCTCCTCTGCCCACCGCCCTTGCTCTCCCAACACCAGGGCAAGAACTATGGCGTCGCGACACTTGTCAGGAGAAAGATGACGACCTCGAGGGCCTTCTTCCTCAAAGGCCCCAGATCGCACTGCCCGACCCGCCCGAAACTCGCTGGCTCCCCCTCACACGTGCACACACTTAAACTCCAGACAGGACAGATCTGTGGACCTACCTGGTGAGGCTCAAGTGGTCAGAAAGGACCGGGATTGAATAAACACACCCGTCTCAGGCCCAACGCTCCTCACAGAACGCTCAGGAAGGCGGACGTGCACCGAGGCGCATGCGCACGAAGGGGTACACTGCGCATGCTCCCTGAGTTGGGCGTGAGCTGTGCTGGTTGAGGTTTTCCCGCCACCGAGGTAGTCCTGGAACCGCAGGGTCTCTGCAGGATGAGCAAGGAGGCTTGAATACTGTATTTTTTTCCGTCCAGTGCAGTCTTTCTTATGCATCCACAAACTGTGGTGATAGGAAGCCCCAGGTTACCCTTAGGGGAGCATGTGTCTCAGAAAGACCCTCATGACAGAACTAGACATTACGGTTTTTAATACCTATTTTTATACAGGCTTTGATGAACCATTTCCTTCTCTGCTTCTGGGTTTTCCAGCATGCTTGCAATGGCTTTACTCACTTCCATGGAACAAATACATAAATAGATACCCCTGTTTCCTTTTTTTGCTTGGAGCACTGTGCATTTCAATCTCTGAACTGGTAACTGATTTCTCTGAATATACCTCTGGTTCCTATACAGTATTGTTCTTTTAGCATCGGGCTTTACTTTCACCTCCAGACACATCCACAGCTGGGTGTTGTTTCCACTTTGGCTTAGCCTTTTCATTCCTTCTGTAGCTATTTCTTCACTCTTCTCCAGTAGCGCATTCTTCTTATTCTAGTACAGCAGAAATTTTCGTACGTACTAGGAGGTTTAATTTTACCCGGTTTTACCCAAGAGAAAGGAAAACAGGCTCACACAAGGACCTTTACTCAAATATTCCACACATGTATTCCTAACAGCCAAACATAGAAACAACACAGTTATTCAACAACTGGTATACAGGTGAAAGAAAAACAAAAGAGTATACAAAGTGTACAAAGGAATACTACACCGTAATAAAAAAAAAATGTAACTACTAATGCATGTAAGAGTAAGGATGCATCTTAACTGTGCAAATGAGAGAACCAGATACAGAAGGCTACAGGTTATATGATTTAATGTCGATGGATTTCTGGAAACAGCACAACTGTTGGCACAGAAATGTATCTGTGGTTGCCAGGGTATAGGAGTGGAGGAAGGAGTCTGACGGCAAATAGCCCAAGGGAGCATTTTTGAACGATGAGACATTTTCTACATTTTTATTGCGGTACCATTTACACCACGGTATACATTTGTCAAAAATCTACAAACGGTAATCCGTTAAAGTGTTGGCTTTTATATATATAAATTATACCTCAATACTTTTTTTAAAGGAAAAGGAAATTTTAAGTATTTCAGTATTGGTTATTGTATCCATCTAGACCATGAGCTCAAAAACATAAAAATCGTATTTTGGAATTCTTCCCAGACCTGGCCAACTTCCAGGATTCCCCATGACACCTTTGTACTCTTATGACAGGACACAGAAACCTGGTCTAAACCTTGTTTACAATTCCCTCTCCTTCACCTCAAGTCCAGATTCTTCCTGAGTTCTGTCCATTTTACTTCGTAAATGTCTAATGCGTCTACGTTTTCCCATGTCCACCACATCTGCTCTAGTCCAAGGCCTCCCTCCATTTAATTGTCAACCCCCTTCTAACGGGTCTCTCATATTCACTCAGGGTGTCTGTCTCCCTCTTCCCACCCTCTCCCTCCCTCTTACAGTTGCAGAACTATCACTTTCGAGATAAAGGCTACTCTCCGATACAAGGACTTGGAGGCATGGTCTAGTCTCTGCCCACTTTGCTACCAACATCGAAAGGAGAGCTTCTTTTTCTTGTCTCTCTTATCAGGCTTCCTTTGCACCATCCAATTCCTAAGCTTCTCCATTTAGATTGTCCCCAATTTCTGAAGCCCCCTGGTTAGTAAAGTCCTTCCAGCTAGGCTTCACTTTCAGATACACAACTTAGGTTTCAAGAAGGCAAAACCACCAAAGATCAAATTGCCAACATCCGTCAGATCATGGGGAAAGCAAGGGAATTCCACAAAAACATCTAATTCTGTGTCATTGACTATGCTAAGATCTCTGACTGCATGGATCACAACAAAGTACAGAAAATTCTTAAACAGAGAGCAGTACCAGACTACTCGACCCGTCTCCTGAGAAACCTGTATGCAGGTCAAGAAGCAACTCTTAGAACCAGAGTTGGAACAAATGACTGCTTCATAATTGGGGAAGGAGTACGACAAGGGTGTATATTGTCATGCTGCTTATTTAACTTATACGCAGAGTACATCATGCGAAATGCTGCACTGGATGACTCACAAGCTGGAATCAAGATTGCTGGGAGAAATAGCAACAAGCTCAGATACACAGAATGATACCACTCTAATGGCAGAAAGTGAAGAGCGACTAAAGAACCTTTTGATGATGGTGAAAGAGGAGAGTGAAAAAACTGGCTTAAAACTCAAATATTAAAAGTCTAAGATCATGGCATCTGGTCCTATCACTTCATGGCAAATAGAACGGGGGTAAGTGGAAGCAGTCCATCCTAAAGGAGATCAGTCCCGGGTGTTCATTGGAAGGGCTGATGTTGAAGCTGAAACTCCAATACTTTGCCACCAGATGCAAAGAGCTGACTCATTTGAAAAGACCCTGATGCTGGGAAAGATTGAAGGCAGGAGGAGAAGGGGACGACAGAGGATGAGATGGTTGGATGGCATCACCGACTCAATGGACATGAGTTTGGGTGAAGTCTGGGAGCTGGTGATGGACAGGGAGGCCTGGCGTGCTGCGGTTCATGGGCTCACAAAGAGTCGGACACGGCTGAGGGACGGAACTGAACTGAAGTGGAAGCAGTGACAGATGTCATTTTCTTGGGCTCCAAAATCACTGCAAATGGTGACTGCAGCCACGAAACCAAAAGACCTCCCATTTTCAGTCCTTTTGGACCTGGGTTTTCATACCTCTGGAAGGGCACAACAGCTGCTATTTATAATTCCCTGTTATTCCTTAAGCACAGTGCATTCTGAATAGGTCCTATGTTGCAGAAATATATATTTTTGGTGCGTGAGGATGCAGATGGGGCCTCAGAGATCTAAGCGTTTTGTTATTACATAATAATAAGGATAGAAGGGAGGAATCAGACAGCTGGAGGACTTCCCTGTAGCTCAAACAGTAAAGAATCTGCAGGAGACCAGGGTTCGATCCCTGGGCTGGGAAGATCCTCTGGAGAAGGGAATGGCAATCCACTCCAGTATTCTTGCCTGGAGAATTCCATGGACAGAGAAGCCTGGCGGGCCACAATTCATGGGGTCACAAAGAGTCAGACACGACTGTGTGATTCACACACACACACACACACACACACACACAGAGTTGGAGGGCTTCTGAGATCTGGTCACTATCAAGCCAATAGGGGACGTCATGGAGAAGAAAAGACATTTGTGGCTGCTCTCTCCCTGCACCCAAAAAAACTTGGAAGGCAAGTCAGAAATGTGTGAAAGATATGTTGTGGCATTTGCCATGGAATTTGACAGCAGTTTTGTCCTATCTCCCTACAACCGTTAACAGTGGCTTTGGCATTCCATTTCTCTATAGGACCATACAAATATATTAAGTTTTAAAAAATTGTTTCTCTGTCAATGATTTCATCAGGGACACTGTATGAGATTTGGGTGGCACATTTTGTAAACCCATTTATTCAAGAGAAGCCCAAAGCCTTTTATGAATTTTTTATGTGTGGGTATATATATGTATGTATATATATTAACATGTAGATTACACCTAAAGAATATGTTAGGACCAAATTTTGTTACCCCTAGAAGTGCAAGGGTGGTTTAAATGTATAAGGTTACCACTGCAATTCACCACATTAATAGAAAAATGGAGGGAAAACAATTCTATGATCATCACAATTGATGCACTGTAAGTGTTTGATAAAAATTAATCTATATTCAAAACAGCAAACTAGGAATAGAATGGAACTTACTCTGATAAAGTATATCTACAAAAAAAGCAACACAAACAGGTTGAAATGGAGAAGATTTTTCACTTCCTATCGGGAAAAATGCCAATTATCGCCTGCTTTAGTCAAGACTATTCTGGCTAGGCTTGTTCAGTGCTGCAACATGAGGAAAGGTTTAATGTTTAAGCCAGTAGACACTGTTGATATTCAAATATAATAGTCTATTTTGCAAAGCAAAAATAATCTAGATCTAAATTTGTGGAATTAATATGCATATTTAGAGGAATTGTTGGACAGAAAATCTATACACAAACATTCTGTCTCTACATACATCCTCAACTAGACAATAAAAATCACAAGCCATGAATTTTCAATAACATTAAACAGCCGGGGATAAATTTAACAAAAAATGTGCCAGGAGAAAACGAAACTTTATTGACAGAACTTTAACAGTCAAATATACAACGTAAGAACAGCATGGATCATTTCAGTTTATCTTCTTTCAAGGAAATGGTTGCCCTTCACCTACAATATAAACATTAAAGAAGTTACTTAGCAGAACTTTATTTCGATGATAAGAGAGGTATAGAAAGTTCACTGCAGTTGTAGTTTTATAAAATGGACTAAAACAAGTACACTAAGGGCGACCCTTTGGCTTGCCTTCAGTTAATCCTCTCTAGAGATTTTATAGAATTTTCAAGCAGTATTTTTAAAAACACACTACTCTTCCTAGTTATACAAGACAATAAGGACACTGAGTTCAGAACAAATGAAATCAACTGAACCTATCAGAAGGTCGTTTTCAGTAGAAGGCAAACCTGTGTACACATTCAGTAAAATATCTAACAACAAAAAACACCCTAAGAAAAACAAAATACACAAAAAATGAAACAAAAAGTCCCAAAAAAGTATCATTCAAATGTGTTGGCTTCAAATAATAGTCCGAATATAGGATAGCTAAACAGTTGTTATCTCTCTTACTGCTTAAGTGAAGTAAACAAAGAGGCCAGTATTGCATTTGTTTCTTCTCTGCTGTGGAAAAGTGTAGAAATTTTCATTTGTTCTAATTTATCCCTGATATGGTTGCTTTCAGTCGGTTAAACATCTGTCCCCCTGTTTACTTGTGGCCCTCATGTAATTCGGAATGTTTCTTTTCACCCTGGAAAGCACTCCAGTTGGTATAGTAAATTATATGCTGACACTAATTTTTAGTCATTACTATCACTGGCGACATGGTGACATCAACATGTGAAGCAGAAACAGGACTGTTTCTCACAGCCACACCAAAAAAGGAAAAGCAAAAAAGGAGAGAAGAGAAGAAAAGGGAGAGCAAGAGGGAGTATGAGTCAGAGAGAAAAGCAAGTAAGAGAGAAAGAAAATCTGGAAAAGCAGATTTTTTTGTTTGTTTCTAAATGATAATTGCTTTTGAGAGACAACTCTGACCAATTTCAAGTTCATCCACGGCATTTGTGATGTTTAGTTATTTAGTTACTGTGGGGTATGTTAAATAATATTTGTTTTTCCCACCCTATTAGCCATTTCATCAATATTCTGAAAATATCTGAGTTCCAGATTATACCCAGTTTTAATTCTGTAAGATACTAACTGTTATAGTCTGGGTTCATATTTCTTATTATGTATACTTGGGCTCTGTCCTTTTTCCTCAGAGTTATGTAAATTGAGAGGAATGGACTTGCAATCTGGGGTTGGCAGATACAAGCAATTATATTCAGAATGGATAAACAACAAGGTCCTACTATACAGCACAGGGAACTATGTCCAAATCACAACAGAAAAGAATATTAAAAAATGTGTGTGTGTGTGTGTGTGTATACACACATATACATGTTAAAAAATTATGTAAACTAGCACATTGCCTTTATTTATTAATAGTTGAGTTTATTTTCCTCTTCCTAACAATTCATACCTGTCTTTTATTCAGTATCTTTTTCTTTCTCCCTTAGGTTTATTCTGTTGCTCTTTTTCTTACCTTTTATGTTGGGTGTAGGATTTTATATTTATGGACTTTGTAATGTATGTATTTTCCTTTTTAAATAGCACACATATTTAGGGCTAAGATTTTTCTATGAGAACGTTTTAATCATGCTGTGTAGTTACTTGAAAGTAGTCTGAAAGTTGTGTTTTCGTCTAAATGTTCTAATGGAATGGAACAAAAATGTAAAGTGAACATATTTAGAAGGCTAATACACAGCAAATTCCTCCCTAACTATGAAGTTCTTCCTTTAAAATCAGAACCATGCAATAATTGTCAGCAATTTGGAAAACACGTATGTGAAACATACTAAGTTGATTACGCGGGAAGAACTAGAGTTACAATCTTCGCCCTTCAAAACTTTTTAAACTCATGCATCAAAGAGGAAAAATAACATACTTGATATGCTTAGAGACAATTATATCATGAGGCTCAGATTTTTATTAGGTCTTTAAGAGTGAGAGTGGGGTGTATGGCAAAAACCATCATAGTATTGTAAAGCAATGATCCTTCAACTAAAATAAGCAACCCTCCCCCCCAATAAAGACCAAACGTGGGGGCAGGTGGTGTGCTTAGCATATGTATCTTACTCACACCTGCCTTGAATATCACTGACTACATGCACTCTCTCAACTTGATCAGCCACAGAAACAGGAAACTAGACTATCTTTTGCCATTTCATTGTTCAGTCATTTCATGCTTCACTGGGGAAAGGACTGAAAATCCAACTATTTTGTTTAAGAGCTAGAGAATTCAGAATTTGAGAGAATTTAACAATCACGAAGCAGAATGTTGGCTCATTTTCTTTTTAAAAAAATTAATTTACTTATTTTAATTGGAGGCTAGTTACTTTACAATATTGTGGTGGTTTCTGCCACACATTGACATGAATCAGCCACGGGTGTACATGTGTCCCCCATCAGAAAATGAAATCTCAATTCCCCTGTTATAATTAGATTCAAGATGACATTTTATGATAAATACATCATGAAAAACAGAGTATTCTTGTATGCATGCCATCGAAGAGAATCAGAGAATGCAAAAATTAGCATTGAAAAATGAGCATTTTAGTGTATCTGTTCTGAATTCACAATTTATATGAGTCAAGTTGAGTTTAGAAGTTAAGGGATTTCACAGAATCACACACATTATGTTAAAGCTGGTACTAGAACCTACTTGAATGCCTGAGCATATTTCATATAAACTGATATCTATTACAAATGCACTCCATATTTGTTACAAGCAGAAATTATAAAAGAACCTGAAAATTATTAACTGTTGCTTAAAGTACTTATATAATGAAGAAAACGGTTTCCTATTTTCAACTCGATATGGCTTTGATCCGAATAAAGAAAGTTACAGACTTTCTTTATTCGCAAGTCTGTAAGTCAGACACTCAGGCATCTGGGGTCTGAACTACCTTTCAAAGAATATGTGAACTCTGTTATTAAAATAATAGTAGTGTTCCCTCTATATCATTAAAGATATAATATTCTGGAAAAACAGAAACCACATAAATTACTTTCTGAATGGATGACATACCTGCTTCTGGCATTTCAACAGGCTCTCTATTTGATGCAATCTCCCCCTTGACATCAGGACCATCTCCACCCTGACCCCCAGTCTTTGCCACAGCCAATTCCCGGAGATCAGTTTCCAGGACAGCATCTTTAAAAACAATGCATGAATTCCGCTGTAAAGCATACAATATAAACAAGGGAATGATGATATTAATTCCCTCAGTGTTATGAATTAAAAGCCTTAGGATAGTATGGTAAAGATGTAACGAATAAGAACCTCAGGAGGATTATTCCAGGAATGTTTTGCTGGAGAAAAGGGAAAGCAGAAGTGTCTGAATGCTATTACCATTTTCCTTTTCCAGGGTTGTCCTCAGACAACTTAGTTGCCCCCTCTCTCTTTGTCTTGAAGGGAGACATTTGAGCGACCACACTAACTGGCAAACTATACTCTCCTCAGGATTTTAGGAATTGTCTGAAGTCCTTTTCTAATGTTTCCTTTCCTCCTCTGACTGATTATGTCTTAAGGCATGATGCACAGATATACTTTACCTTCAGAGGCATCCTTCTCCTTCTCTTCATCAGGATTCACTGGATCCTCTCCACTTACTTCCTCCTTTTCAGGTGTGATATCCTGAATCTCAGCTGGTGGTCCCTCTTCTTGAGGTTGCTCAACACTGGGCTGAGGGTCCTAGGACAGTGTGCATGCAAATAAAAACATTTTGTTGTTAATACATCTAATAGCATAAACATAGATAATACACAGATATATCTGATCATAAGTAAACCTAACAATATTTTTCCAACACAATTCTGTGTACTTACTTTTAATAAAGTGACTCTTCCCACAGAGAAGAGTTAGCTCCCATAAGAGTTACCCAGAAAGACTTTGGAAGCTATTTAAATCTATGCTGGGATGGAAGTATGCAATCTGTTGTTAATAAGCAGGAGGAGGGAGTCACTGGGCACATTTCCAGGGGATTTAACAGTATACTCATCCAGGCAATGCCAGACTGTAATGCATCTGGATCAGTGTTCCTTCCTAAGACAAACTGTCACCCTTTATCAGCATGGAAGACCTGTATCACTGCCTCTGTACTACTTGACATCATTTTCTCAAAAATAAACTTGTGCGAACAGAAAACATCAAATGGTAAGATACTCACAACCACACGTTCATCCAGCCGGGAGCAATCTGGATCTACAGGTCCCAGTGTTGATGCCCCTTGCCCATTCATATTTCTCCCTGAAAGTAGAATATTGTGACTTAGATATTGTATTTAAGAGCACAGCTACATTTGATCACTTTTATGACCATATGTTGATTATTATTTTTTTTAATGTGACAATACTTTTAAAAGAAAACTCTGGTTAAGCATGAGTGTACATGCATTCCAATTAAACCAAATACAGTTGCTTGCAAAGCCATTTGTGTCTCTGCTAAGCCGGCAGAGAAATCACCTTAAGGTACACAGGAAGGCTGAATTTTTGTGAGGAAGTGTGATTTCACAACAGAATTCTCCATCATGAAGATATTTAGTGAAATACTGCTAGGAATTTAAAAATTCAGGGCTATTGCTCTTCTCACACTCCTATTCACCAGACCTATTTTCCCCAACTCTCCTGGAATTCAGTTGGAACACGAAGAAAGGCTCAGTCTTACAGCCTGACTATGGGGAGTTTCTCAGTGTCCGTGGCTGAGGTGAGTCTGCATGCAGAGCAGCCGGTCCACTTCTCTCTTGGCACCTTACCACAAAACCCGCGATACAGTCACAACCCCAGCGCGGTCCAGTTTCCAGGTCTCTCCTTAATCGCCCACCCCGCCCCCTGCCCAGGTCCCACTGCCGGCTCCAGATTCTGTGCCCTGTCATCAGTTCCAGGGCCCCAGTGAACCAGATATCTCAAATAGCACCCCCAAGTCTCCCCCCACCATCATCCGACCCCCTGCCCTCCTCTGCCCACCGCCCTTGCTCTCCCAACACCAGGGCAAGAACTATGGCGTCGCGACACTTGTCAGGAGAAAGATGACGACCTCGAGGGCCTTCTTCCTCAAAGGCCCCAGATCGCACTGCCCGACCCGCCCGAAACTCGCTGGCTCCCCCTCACACGTGCACACACTTAAACTCCAGACAGGACAGATCTGTGGACCTACCTGGTGAGGCTCAAGTGGTCAGAAAGGACCGGGATTGAATAAACACACCCGTCTCAGGCCCAACGCTCCTCACAGAACGCTCAGGAAGGCGGACGTGCACCGAGGCGCATGCGCACGAAGGGGTACACTGCGCATGCTCCCTGAGTTGGGCGTGAGCTGTGCTGGTTGAGGTTTTCCCGCCACCGAGGTAGTCCTGGAACCGCAGGGTCTCTGCAGGATGAGCAAGGAGGCTTGAATACTGTATTTTTTTCCGTCCAGTGCAGTCTTTCTTATGCATCCACAAACTGTGGTGATAGGAAGCCCCAGGTTACCCTTAGGGGAGCATGTGTCTCAGAAAGACCCTCATGACAGAACTAGACATTACGGTTTTTAATACCTATTTTTATACAGGCTTTGATGAACCATTTCCTTCTCTGCTTCTGGGTTTTCCAGCATGCTTGCAATGGCTTTACTCACTTCCATGGAACAAATACATAAATAGATACCCCTGTTTCCTTTTTTTGCTTGGAGCACTGTGCATTTCAATCTCTGAACTGGTAACTGATTTCTCTGAATATACCTCTGGTTCCTATACAATATTGTTCTTTTAGCATCGGGCTTTACTTTCACCTCCAGACACATCCACAGCTGGGTGTTGTTTCCACTTTGGCTTAGCCTTTTCATTCCTTCTGTAGCTATTTCTTCACTCTTCTCCAGTAGCGCATTCTTCTTATTCTAGTACAGCAGAAATTTTCGTACGTACTAGGAGGTTTAATTTTACCCGGTTTTACCCAAGAGAAAGGAAAACAGGCTCACACAAGGACCTTTACTCAAATATTCCACACATGTATTCCTAACAGCCAAACATAGAAACAACACAGTTATTCAACAACTGGTATACAGGTGAAAGAAAAACAAAAGAGTATACAAAGTGTACAAAGGAATACTACACCGTAATAAAAAAAAAATGTAACTACTAATGCATGTAAGAGTAAGGATGCATCTTAACTGTGCAAATGAGAGAACCAGATACAGAAGGCTACAGGTTATATGATTTAATGTCGATGGATTTCTGGAAACAGCACAACTGTTGGCACAGAAATGTATCTGTGGTTGCCAGGGTATAGGAGTGGAGGAAGGAGTCTGACGGCAAATAGCCCAAGGGAGCATTTTTGAACGATGAGACATTTTCTACATTTTTATTGCGGTACCATTTACACCACGGTATACATTTGTCAAAAATCTACAAACGGTAATCCGTTAAAGTGTTGGCTTTTATATATATAAATTATACCTCAATACTTTTTTTAAAGGAAAAGGAAATTTTAAGTATTTCAGTATTGGTTATTGTATCCATCTAGACCATGAGCTCAAAAACATAAAAATCGTATTTTGGAATTCTTCCCAGACCTGGCCAACTTCCAGGATTCCCCATGACACCTTTGTACTCTTATGACAGGACACAGAAACCTGGTCTAAACCTTGTTTACAATTCCCTCTCCTTCACCTCAAGTCCAGATTCTTCCTGAGTTCTGTCCATTTTACTTCGTAAATGTCTAATGCGTCTACGTTTTCCCATGTCCACCACATCTGCTCTAGTCCAAGGCCTCCCTCCATTTAATTGTCAACCCCCTTCTAACGGGTCTCTCATATTCACTCAGGGTGTCTGTCTCCCTCTTCCCACCCTCTCCCTCCCTCTTACAGTTGCAGAACTATCACTTTCGAGATAAAGGCTACTCTCCGATACAAGGACTTGGAGGCATGGTCTAGTCTCTGCCCACTTTGCTACCAACATCGAAAGGAGAGCTTCTTTTTCTTGTCTCTCTTATCAGGCTTCCTTTGCACCATCCAATTCCTAAGCTTCTCCATTTAGATTGTCCCCAATTTCTGAAGCCCCCTGGTTAGTAAAGTCCTTCCAGCTAGGCTTCACTTTCAGATACACAACTTAGGTTTCAAGAAGGCAAAACCACCAAAGATCAAATTGCCAACATCCGTCAGATCATGGGGAAAGCAAGGGAATTCCACAAAAACATCTAATTCTGTGTCATTGACTATGCTAAGATCTCTGACTGCATGGATCACAACAAAGTACAGAAAATTCTTAAACAGAGAGCAGTACCAGACTACTCGACCCGTCTCCTGAGAAACCTGTATGCAGGTCAAGAAGCAACTCTTAGAACCAGAGTTGGAACAAATGACTGCTTCATAATTGGGGAAGGAGTACGACAAGGGTGTATATTGTCATGCTGCTTATTTAACTTATACGCAGAGTACATCATGCGAAATGCTGCACTGGATGACTCACAAGCTGGAATCAAGATTGCTGGGAGAAATAGCAACAAGCTCAGATACACAGAATGATACCACTCTAATGGCAGAAAGTGAAGAGCGACTAAAGAACCTTTTGATGATGGTGAAAGAGGAGAGTGAAAAAACTGGCTTAAAACTCAAATATTAAAAGTCTAAGATCATGGCATCTGGTCCTATCACTTCATGGCAAATAGAACGGGGGTAAGTGGAAGCAGTCCATCCTAAAGGAGATCAGTCCCGGGTGTTCATTGGAAGGGCTGATGTTGAAGCTGAAACTCCAATACTTTGCCACCAGATGCAAAGAGCTGACTCATTTGAAAAGACCCTGATGCTGGGAAAGATTGAAGGCAGGAGGAGAAGGGGACGACAGAGGATGAGATGGTTGGATGGCATCACCGACTCAATGGACATGAGTTTGGGTGAAGTCTGGGAGCTGGTGATGGACAGGGAGGCCTGGCGTGCTGCGGTTCATGGGCTCACAAAGAGTCGGACACGGCTGAGGGACGGAACTGAACTGAAGTGGAAGCAGTGACAGATGTCATTTTCTTGGGCTCCAAAATCACTGCAAATGGTGACTGCAGCCACGAAACCAAAAGACCTCCCATTTTCAGTCCTTTTGGACCTGGGTTTTCATACCTCTGGAAGGGCACAACAGCTGCTATTTATAATTCCCTGTTATTCCTTAAGCACAGTGCATTCTGAATAGGTCCTATGTTGCAGAAATATATATTTTTGGTGCGTGAGGATGCAGATGGGGCCTCAGAGATCTAAGCGTTTTGTTATTACATAATAATAAGGATAGAAGGGAGGAATCAGACAGCTGGAGGACTTCCCTGTAGCTCAAACAGTAAAGAATCTGCAGGAGACCAGGGTTCGATCCCTGGGCTGGGAAGATCCTCTGGAGAAGGGAATGGCAATCCACTCCAGTATTCTTGCCTGGAGAATTCCATGGACAGAGAAGCCTGGCGGGCCACAATTCATGGGGTCACAAAGAGTCAGACATGACTGTGTGATTCACACACACACACACACACACACACACACACACACACACAGTTGGAGGGCTTCTGAGATCTGGTCACTATCAAGCCAATAGGGGACGTCATGGAGAAGAAAAGACATTTGTGGCTGCTCTCTCCCTGCACCCAAAAAAACTTGGAAGGCAAGTCAGAAATGTGTGAAAGATATGTTGTGGCATTTGCCATGGAATTTGACAGCAGTTTTGTCCTATCTCCCTACAACCGTTAACAGTGGCTTTGGCATTCCATTTCTCTATAGGACCATACAAATATATTAAGTTTTAAAAAATTGTTTCTCTGTCAATGATTTCATCAGGGACACTGTATGAGATTTGGGTGGCACATTTTGTAAACCCATTTATTCAAGAGAAGCCCAAAGCCTTTTATGAATTTTTTATGTGTGGGTATATATATGTATGTATATATATTAACATGTAGATTACACCTAAAGAATATGTTAGGACCAAATTTTGTTACCCCTAGAAGTGCAAGGGTGGTTTAAATGTATGAGGTTACCACTGCAATTCACCACATTAATAGAAAAATGGAGGGAAAACAATTCTATGATCATCACAATTGATGCACTGTAAGTGTTTGATAAAAATTAATCTATATTCAAAACAGCAAACTAGGAATAGAATGGAACTTACTCTGATAAAGTATATCTACAAAAAAAGCAACACAAACAGGTTGAAATGGAGAAGATTTTTCACTTCCTATCGGGAAAAATGCCAATTATCGCCTGCTTTAGTCAAGACTATTCTGGCTAGGCTTGTTCAGTGCTGCAAAATGAGGAAAGGTTTAAGGTTTAAGCCAGTAGACACTGTTGATATTCAAATATAATAGTCTATTTTGCAAAGCAAAAATAATCTAGATCTAAATTTGTGGAATTAATATGCATATTTAGAGGAATTGTTGGACAGAAAATCTATACACAAACATTCTGTCTCTACATACATCCTCAACTAGACAATAAAAATCACAAGCCATGAATTTTCAATAACATTAAACAGCCGGGGATAAATTTAACAAAAAATGTGCCAGGAGAAAACGAAACTTTATTGACAGAACTTTAACAGTCAAATATACAACGTAAGAACAGCATGGATCATTTCAGTTTATCTTCTTTCAAGGAAATGGTTGCCCTTCACCTACAATATAAACATTAAAGAAGTTACTTAGCAGAACTTTATTTCGATGATAAGAGAGGTATAGAAAGTTCACTGCAGTTGTAGTTTTATAAAATGGACTAAAACAAGTACACTAAGGGCGACCCTTTGGCTTACCTTCAGTTAATCCTCTCTAGAGATTTTATAGACTTTTCAAGCAGTATTTTTAAAAACACACTACTCTTCCTAGTTATACAAGACAATAAGGACACTGAGTTCAGAACAAATGAAATCAATTGAACCTATCAGAAGGTCGTTTTCAGTAGAAGGCAAACCTGTGTACACATTCAGTAAAATATCTAACAACAAAAATCACCCTAAGAAAAACAAAATACACAAAAAATGAAACAAAAAGTCCCAAAAAAGTATCATTCAAATGTGTTGGTTTGAAATAACAGTCTGAATATAGGATAGCTAAACAGTTGTTATCTCTCTTACTGCTTAAGTGAAGTAAACAAAGAGGCCAGTATTGCATTTGTTTCTTCTCTGCTGTGGAAAAGTGTAGAAATTTTCATTTGTTCTAATTTATCCCTGATATGGTTGCTTTCAGTCGGTTAAACATCTGTCCCCCTGTTTACTTGTGGCCCTCATGTAATTCGGAATGTTTCTTTTCACCCTGGAAAGCACTCCAGTTGGTATAGTAAATTATATGCTGACACTAATTTTTAGTCATTACTATCACTGGCGACATGGTGACATCAACATGTGAAGCAGAAACAGGACTGTTTCTCACAGCCACACCAAAAAAGGAAAAGCAAAAAAGGAGAGAAGAGAAGAAAAGGGAGAGCAAGAGGGAGTATGAGTCAGAGAGAAAAGCAAGTAAGAGAGAAAGAAAATCTGGAAAAGCAGATTTTTTTGTTTGTTTCTAAATGATAATTGCTTTTGAGAGACAACTCTGACCAATTTCAAGTTCATCCACGGCATTTGTGATGTTTAGTTATTTAGTTACTGTGGGGTATGTTAAATAATATTTGTTTTTCCCACCCTATTAGCCATTTCATCAATATTCTGAAAATATCTGAGTTCCAGATTATACCCAGTTTTAATTCTGTAAGATACTAACTGTTATAGTCTGGGTTCATATTTCTTATTATGTATACTTGGGCTCTGTCCTTTTTCCTCAGAGTTATGTAAATTGAGAGGAATGGACTTGCAATCTGGGGTTGGCAGATACAAGCAATTATATTCAGAATGGATAAACAACAAGGTCCTACTATACAGCACAGGGAACTATGTCCAAATCACAACAGAAAAGAATATTAAAAAATGTGTGTGTGTGTGTGTGTGTATACACACATATACATGTTAAAAAATTATGTAAACTAGCACATTGCCTTTATTTATTAATAGTTGAGTTTATTTTCCTCTTCCTAACAATTCATACCTGTCTTTTATTCAGTATCTTTTTCTTTCTCCCTTAGGTTTATTCTGTTGCTCTTTTTCTTACCTTTTATGTTGGGTGTAGGATTTTATATTTATGGACTTTGTAATGTATGTATTTTCCTTTTTAAATAGCACACATATTTAGGGCTAAGATTTTTCTATGAGAACGTTTTAATCATGCTGTGTAGTTACTTGAAAGTAGTCTGAAAGTTGTGTTTTCGTCTAAATGTTCTAATGGAATGGAACAAAAATGTAAAGTGAACATATTTAGAAGGCTAATACACAGCAAATTCCTCCCTAACTATGAAGTTCTTCCTTTAAAATCAGAACCATGCAATTAATTGTCAGCAATTTGGAAAACACGTATGTGAAACATACTAAGTTGATTACGCGGGAAGAACTAGAGTTACAATCTTCGCCCTTCAAAACTTTTTAAACTCATGCATCAAAGAGGAAAAATAACATACTTGATATGCTTAGAGACAATTATATCATGAGGCTCAGATTTTTATTAGGTCTTTAAGAGTGAGAGTGGGGTGTATGGCAAAAACCATCATAGTATTGTAAAGCAATGATCCTTCAACTAAAATAAGCAACCCTCCCCCCCAATAAAGACCAAACGTGGGGGCAGGTGGTGTGCTTAGCATATGTATCTTACTCACACCTGCCTTGAATATCACTGACTACATGCACTCTCTCAACTTGATCAGCCACAGAAACAGGAAACTAGACTATCTTTTGCCATTTCATTGTTCAGTCATTTCATGCTTCACTGGGGAAAGGACTGAAAATCCAACTATTTTGTTTAAGAGCTAGAGAATTCAGAATTTGAGAGAATTTAACAAACACGAAGCAGAATGTTGGCTCATTTTCTTTTTAAAAAAATTAATTTACTTATTTTAATTGGAGGCTAGTTACTTTACAATATTGTGGTGGTTTCTGCCACACATTGACATGAATCAGCCACGGGTGTACATGTGTCCCCCATCAGAAAATGAAATCTCAATTCCCCTGTTATAATTAGATTCAAGATGACATTTTATGATAAATACATCATGAAAAACAGAGTATTCTTGTATGCATTCCATCGAAGAGAATCAGAGAATGCAAAAATTAGCATTGAAAAATGAGCATTTTAGTGTATCTGTTCTGAATTCACAATTTATATGAGTCAAGTTGAGTTTAGAAGTTAAGGGATTTCACAGAATCACACACATTATGTTAAAGCTGGTACTAGAACCTACTTGAATGCCTGAGCATATTTCATATAAACTGACATCTATTACAAATGCACTCCATATTTGTTACAAGCAGAAATTATAAAAGAACCTGAAAATTATTAACTGTTGCTTAAAGTACTTATATAATGAAGAAAACGGTTTCCTATTTTCAACTCGATATGGCTTTGATCCGAATAAAGAAAGTTACAGACTTTCTTTATTCGCAAGTCTGTAAGTCAGACACTCAGGCATCTGGGGTCTGAACTACCTTTCAAAGAATATGTGAACTCTGTTATTAAAATAATAGTAGTGTTCCCTCTATATTATTAAAGATATAATATTCTGGAAAAACAGAAACCACATAAATTACTTTCTGAATGGATGACATACCTGCTTCTGGCATTTCAACAGGCTCTCTATTTGATGCAATCTCCTCCTTGACATCAGGACCATCTCCACCCTGACCCCCAGTCTTTGCCACAGCCAATTCCCGGAGATCAGTTTCCAGGACAGCATCTTTAAAAACAATGCATGAATTCCGCTGTAAAGCATACAATATAAACAAGGGAATGATGATATTAATTCCCTCAGTGTTATGAATTAAAAGCCTTAGGATAGTATGGTAAAGATGTAACGAATAAGAACCTCAGGAGGATTATTCCAGGAATGTTTTGCTGGAGAAAAGGGAAAGCAGAAGTGTCTGAATGCTATTACCATTTTCCTTTTCCAGGGTTGTCCTCAGACAACTTAGTTGCCCCCTCTCTCTTTGTCTTGAAGGGAGACATTTGAGCAACCACACTAACTGGCAAACTATACTCTCCTCAGGATTTTAGGAATTGTCTGAAGTCCTTTTCTAATGTTTCCTTTCCTCCTCTGACTGATTATGTCTTAAGGCATGATGCACAGATATACTTTACCTTCAGAGGCATCCTTCTCCTTCTCTTCATCAGGATTCACTGGATCCTCTCCACTTACTTCCTCCTTTTCAGGTGTGATATCCTGAATCTCAGCTGGTGGTCCCTCTTCTTGAGGTTGCTCAACACTGGGCTGAGGGTCCTAGGACAGTGTGCATGCAAATAAAAACATTTTGTTGTTAATACATCTAATAGCATAAACATAGATAATACACAGATATATCTGATCATAAGTAAACCTAACAATATTTTTCCAACACAATTCTGTGTACTTACTTTTAATAAAGTGACTCTTCCCACAGAGAAGAGTTAGCTCCCATAAGAGTTACCCAGAAAGACTTTGGAAGCTATTTCAATCTATGCTGGGATGGAAGTATGCAATCTGTTGTTAATAAGCAGGAGGAGGGAGTCACTGGGCACATTTCCAGGGGATTTAACAGTATACTCATCCAGGCAATGCCAGACTGTAATGCATCTGGATCAGTGTTCCTTCCTAAGACAAACTGTCACCCTTTATCAGCATGGAAGACCTGTATCACTGCCTCTGTACTACTTGACATCATTTTCTCAAAAATAAACTTGTGCGAACAGAAAACATCAAATGGTAAGATACTCACAACCACACGTTCATCCAGCCGGGAGCAATCTGGATCTACAGGTCCCAGTGTTGATGCCCCTTGCCCATTCATATTTCTCCCTGAAAGTAGAATATTGTGACTTAGATACTGTATTTAAGAGCACAGCTACATTTGATCACTTTTATGACCATATGTTGATTATTATTTTTTTTTAATGTGACAATACTTTTAAAAGAAAACTCTGGTTAAGTATGAGTGTACATGCATTCCAATTAAACCAAATACAGTTGCTTGCAAAGCCATTTGTGTCTCTGCTAAGCCGGCAGAGAAATCACCTTAAGGTACACAGGAAGGCTGAATTTTTGTGAGGAAGTGTGATTTCACAACAGAATTCTCCATCATGAAGATATTTAGTGAAATACTGCTAGGAATTTAAAAATTCAGGGCTATTGCTCTTCTCACACTCCTATTCACCAGACCTATTTTCCCCAACTCTCCTGGAATTCAGTTGGAACACGAAGAAAGGCTCAGTCTTACAGCCTGACTATGGGGAGTTTCTCAGTGTCCGTGGCTGAGGTGAGTCTGCATGCAGAGCAGCCGGTCCACTTCTCTCTTGGCACCTTACCACAAAACCCGCGATACAGTCACAACCCCAGCGCGGTCCAGTTTCCAGGTCTCTCCTTAATCGCCCACCCCGCCCCCTGCCCAGGTCCCACTGCCGGCTCCAGATTCTGTGCCCTGTCATCAGTTCCAGGGCCCCAGTGAACCAGATATCTCAAATAGCACCCCCAAGTCTCCCCCTACCATCATCCGACCCCCTGCCCTCCTCTGCCCACCGCCCTTGCTCTCCCAACACCAGGGCAAGAACTATGGCGTCGCGACACTTGTCAGGAGAAAGATGACGACCTCGAGGGCCTTCTTCCTCAAAGGCCCCAGATCGCACTGCCCGACCCGCCCGAAACTCGCTGGCTCCCCCTCACACGTGCACACACTTAAACTCCAGACAGGACAGATCTGTGGACCTACCTGGTGAGGCTCAAGTGGTCAGAAAGGACCGGGGTTGAATAAACACACCCGTCTCAGGCCCAACGCTCCTCACAGAACGCTCAGGAAGGCGGACGTGCACCGAGGCGCATGCGCACGAAGGGGTACACTGCGCATGCTCCCTGAGTTGGGCGTGAGCTGTGCTGGTTGAGGTTTTCCCGCCACCGAGGTAGTCCTGGAACCGCAGGGTCTCTGCAGGATGAGCAAGGAGGCTTGAATACTGTATTTTTTTCCGTCCAGTGCAGTCTTTCTTATGCATCCACAAACTGTGGTGATAGGAAGCCCCAGGTTACCCTTAGGGGAGCATGTGTCTCAGAAAGACCCTCATGACAGAACTAGACATTACGGTTTTTAATACCTATTTTTATACATGCTTTGATGAACCATTTCCTTCTCTGCTTCTGGGTTTTCCAGCATGCTTGCAATGGCTTTACTCACTTCCATGGAACAAATACATAAATAGATACCCCTGTTTCCTTTTTTTGCTTGGAGCACTGTGCATTTCAATCTCTGAACTGGTAACTGATTTCTCTGAATATACCTCTGGTTCCTATACAATATTGTTGTTTTAGCATCGGGCTTTACTTTCACCTCCAGACACATCCACAGCTGGGTGTTGTTTCCACTTTGGCTTAGCCTTCTCATTCCTTCTGTAGCTATTTCTTCACTCTTCTCCAGTAGCGCATTCTTCTTATTCTAGTACAGCAGAAATTTTCGTACGTACTAGGAGGTTTAATTTTACCCGGTTTTACCCAAGAGAAAGGAAAACATGCTCACACAAGGACCTTTACTCAAATATTCCACACATGTATTCCTAACAGCCATACATAGAAACAACTCAGTTATTCAACAACTGGTATACAGGTGAAAGAAAAACAAAAGAGTATACAAAGTGTACAAAGGAATACTACACCGTAATAAAAAAAAAATGTAACTACTAATGCATGTAAGAGCAAGGATGCATCTTAACTGTGCAAATGAGAGAACCAGATACAGAAGGCTACAGGTTATATGATTTAATGTCGATGGATTTCTGGAAACAGCACAACTGTTGGCACAGAAATGTATCTGTGGTTGCCAGGGTATAGGAGTGGAGGAAGGAGTCTGACGGCAAATAGCCCAAGGGAGCATTTTTGAACGATGAGACATTTTCTACATTTTTATTGCGGTACCATTTACACCACGGTATACATTTGTCAAAAATCTACAAACGGTAATCCGTTAAAGTGTTGGCTTTTATTGTATATAAATTATACCTCAATAGTTTTTTTAAAGGAAAAGGAAATTTTAAGTATTTCAGTATTGGTTATTGTATCCATCTAGACCATGAGCTCAAAAACATAAAAATCGTATTTTGGAATTCTTCCCAGACCTGGCCAACTTCCAGGATTCCCCATGACACCTTTGTACTCTTATAACAGGACACAGAAACTTGGTCTAAACCTTGTTTACAATTCCTTCTCTTTCACTTCAAGTCCATATTCTTGCTGACTTCTGTCCCCTTTACTTTGAAAATGTCTAATGCATCTACTTTTTCCCATGTCCACCACATCTGCTCTAGTCCAAAGCCTCCCTCCACTTAATTGTCAACCCCCTTCTAACCGGTCTCTCACATCCACTCAGGGTGCCTGTCGCCCACCCACCACCCTCTCCCTCCCTCTCTTACAGTTGCAGAACTGTTTATGAGTTTCTACATAAAGGCCACTGTCCTACATAAGAATTTGAAGGTATGGTCTAGCCCTTGCCAGCTTGCTAACAACATGCAGAGTAGAGATTCCTCTTCTTGTCTCCTATTGGGCTTCATTCACACCCTCCAATTTCTCAAGCTTAGATTGTCCCATATTTCTGAAGCCTCCTGGTTAGTAAACTCCTTCAAGCTAGGCTTCAACAGTTTATGGGATGAGGACTTCCAGATATACAAGTTGGGTTTGAAGAGGCAGAGAAACAAGAGATCAAATTGCAACATTCCTCAGATCATGGAGAAAGCAAGGGAATTCCAGAGACACATCTACTTCTGCTTCATTGACTAGACTGCCTCAAGGCCTCTGACTGTGTGGATCACGACAAACTGTGGAAAATTCTTAGAGATGGGAGTACCAGACTAGCTGACCTGTCTCCTGAGAAACCTGTATGAGGGTCAAGAAGCAACAGTTAGATTAAGACATGGAACAACGGACTGTTTCAAAATTGGGAAAGGAGGAAGACAACGTTGTATATGGTCACTCTACTTATTCAAATTACATGCAGAGCACATCATGGGAAATGCTGGGCTGGATGACTCACAAGCTGAAATCAAGGTTGCTGGCAGAAATATCAACAAGCTCAGATGTGCATATCTTACCAGTCTAATGGCAGGAACCAAAGAGGAACTAAAGAACCTCTTGATGAGGGTGAAAGAGGAGAGTGAAAAGGCTGGCTTAAAACTCAGCATTCAAAAATATAAGATTATGGAATTCAGTCCAATCATTTCATGGAAAACAGAATGGGGAAGTCGATGCACGGACAGATTTAATTTTGGAGGCTCCAAAATCACTGTGGATGGTGATTGCTGCCATGAAATTAAGACATTTGATCCTTGGAAGAACAGCTATGACAAAGCTAGTATGCATGCATGCTCATGGCTTCAGTCTTGTCTGACTCTTTACGATCCCATGGGCTGTAGCCTGCCAGGTGCCTCTGTCCATGGGATTCTCCAGGCAAGAATACTTTGGTGGATTGCCATGCCCTCCTCCCATGGGGCATGGCAGGGGATCTTCCCAACTCAGGGGTCAAACCCATGTCTCCTGCATCTCATGCATTGCAGAAGGATTCTTTTTTTTTTTTTGCCACTTTATTCATGTTTTAATTGAAGGGTAATTGCTTTACAGAATTTTGTTGTTTTCTGTCAAACATCAAGAATCAGCCATACACAAAGACAGAAATATAGATCAATGGAACAGAATAGAAAGCCCAGAGATAAATCCATGAACCTATGGACACCTTATCTTTGACAAAGGAGGCAAGGATATACAATGGAAAAAAGACAACCTCTTTAACAAGTGGTGCTGGGAAAACTGGTCAACCACTTGTAAAAGAATGAAACTAGAGCACTTTCTAACACCATACACAAAAATAAACTCAAAATGGATTAAAGATCTAAATGTAAGACCAGAAACTATAAAACTCCTAGAGGAGAACATAGGCAAAACACTCTCCGACATAAATCACAGCAAGATCCTCTATGACCCAACCTCCCAGAATAGTGGAAATAAAAGCAAAACTAAACAAATGGGACCTAATGAAACTTAAAAGCTTTTGCACTACAAAGGAAACTATGAGTAAGGTGAAAAGACAGCCCTCAGATTGGGAGAAAATAATAGCAAATGAAGAAACAGACAAAGGATTAATCTCAAAAATATACAAGCAACTGCTGAAGCTCAATTCCAGAAAAATAATTGACCCAATCAAAAAATGGGCCAAAGAACTAAACAGACATTTCTCCAAAGAAGACATACAGATGGCTAACAAACACATGAAAAGATGCTCAACATCACTCATTATTAGAGAAATGCAAATCAAAACCACAATGAGGCACCATTACACACCAGTCAGGATGGCTGCTATCCAAAAGTCTACAAGCAATAAATGCTGGAGAGGGTGTGGAGAAAAGGGAACCCTCTTACACTGTTGGTGGGAATGCAAACTAGTACAGCCACTATGGAGAACAGTGTGGAGATTTCTTAAAAAACTGGAAATAGAACTGCCATATGACCCAGCAATCCCACTTCTGGGCATACACACTGAGGAAACCAGATCTGAAAGAGACACGTGCACCCCAATGTTCATCGCAGCACTGTTTATAATAGCCAGAACATGGAAGCAACCTAGATGCCCATCAGCAGACGAATGGATAAGGAAGCTGTGGTACAGATACACCATGGAATATTACTCAGCCATTAAAAAGAATTCATTTGAATCAGTTCTGGTGAGGTGGGTGAAACTGGAGCCCATTATACAGAGTGAAGTAAGCCAGAAAGATAAAGAACATTACAGCATACTTGAAAGGTCGTGGCATGCCCCGGGAAAGTGCCGCAAGGCAAATTCCGGAGGCTGGCTAAACTTCCTGGAATCGACCCCCTGCAGCCTGGTCCAATCATGTACCAACACAGAGCCCTCGGACACTAACCGCCGCTGTAGCCCGTGCTTTCTTCCTTATATGAAAAGACCTGGCTTAAACGCCGGCCCTGGCTATAAAACCCCTCCCCACCCCTCATACCTCGCAGACTCCCTTTGTCTCCTCACTCACCTGCCCCCGGGAGTTCTGCCCGAGAGCGACCGCTCAATAAAGGCCTTCACCACCGGTCCTTAGAGGCGGCTCTTTTTCCTCCCGCGGCATTTTTCTAACATCTGGCGCCCATCGTGAGGCTCGAAGTGAGGGCCCCGGCACTCGCCGTTGAGGTCCCCTCGCGCTCCACCGCCGCGGAAGCCTCGGACCCAGGCGGCTGACCAACCCCCCGGACGGCAGGATACAGAGTAAGTCCCTTCGGCTTTGGGGCCTGCACTCCCTGGCGACCACCTCCTAGGGCCCCGTAACGGGTGCACACTTACTGGGCCCTCCCGGTCACCAGCTGGTGGGGAGATGTCCCCAGCGGCTGAGTAGACCTCCGGCTTCGGCCTCCGACTTCGGCCTTTCCGGGTCCCTGCAGTCGTGAGGAAGACGTTACCCGCGACTACACGGACCTTAGCTCCCCTTGACTCGTCCGAAGATGTTCGGACAGCGGGTGTTGCCTCCACGCCCCGTGGTCGTCATGGGATCGACAGCCTCCAAACCCGATCCCCAATACTCCACCCCCTTAGAGTGCCTGCTGGCTAACCTGCGGACTCTAAGACTAAAGGGAGATATCCGTCCCAAGCAGCTCACTTTTCTGTGTTCACAGGCCTGGCCTCAGTATTCCCTAGATAATGGCTCACAATGAACAGCCACAGGGACACTAGACTTTCACGTCCTCCGTGATTTAGATAATTACTGCCGGAGAAGGGGAAAATGGTCTGAGGTCCCCTATGTTCAGGCCTTTTGGGCGTTGCGCTCTCGCCCCACCCTGTGCACTACGTGCGCTCCTAGCCAAATCCTACTCACCATGGCCCCCCCCCCGACTCCACCCTCCCGAGCTAAGCTGACTCCTCCCGTCTCTGAGTCTTCTGCTTTCTCTGTTCCCCCAGAAGATCTGGTGGCCCCCCCTCCCTATACCTCTCCCACGGCCCCCTCCCCTTCCTCTCCGGTTCCTAACCCCTCCCCCTCCTCTCCGGCCCCTCCTAACCCCTCCCCCTCTAACCCTACTCCGGCCTCTTTTGCTCCTGTTCCCGCCCCTGAGGCTTCACCGCCGGCCCCAGATCCTCCGGCCCTTAACCCTATCTTGTATCCTCCCCTTTCCCCCGTCACTCCCTCCTCTTCTCCGGTTAGCTCCCACACTCGTTCCCATAGCAACCCTCCAGTGCCAACCCCTCCCCCGAGCGCCCCCCCGGGAGCTCAGGCAGTTCCTGACACCAACCCTGATTAGAACTACCAAGAAGGGGGTGGCAGCCAGCTGCGGGTACGCTATATGATAGAGTGTATCCTCGATGGGATGGAAACGTCCTCTCATAAGGTAGTAAACCTCCTCAAACTAGATGAGGTGACTCAGGGGCCCGATGAAAACCCAGCCATGTTTCTTAATCGGCTGACTGAGGCCCTTGTTCAATACACCAGACTGTCCCCTGAGTCCCCCATTGGGGCAGCTACCTTGGCCAATCGTTTTATCTCCCAATCCGCACCTGACATCTGGAAAAAAGCTGGCCAAGGCCGAGGACGGCCCTCAGACCCCTATTCGAGACCTGGTAAAAATGGCCTTTAAGGTTTACAACACCCGTGAAGAAACTGCTGAGGCCAGCCAAAGGGCAAGGCTCAAGCAAGAGGCCGAATTTCAGGCAAGCCTCCTAAACCAGCAAACCCAGGCCTTGGTAGCGGCCCTGCGGCTGGCGGCGGGCTCGGGGTCCCAAAACACCCCTCCGGGGGCCTGCTTCAAGTGCGGCCAAGAAGGACACTGGGCCAAGATGTGCCCCAATCCGCAACCTCCTTCCAAGCCGTGCCCGTTGTGCAAACAGCGAGGACACTGGGCTAGTGACTGTCCCCAGGCCTCTCGGGCCCCGACCTCTAGGGGCCGGGGACCAGAGCGCCCCAGGGAGACCTCCTGCCCTCCTCCGGCCTTCGAGCTGCTGAGCTTCGACGATGGCTGACGCCGCCCAGACTCGGGAACCCCGATAACCCAAGCCAAGCCCAGGGTAACGCTCCAGGTAACGGGTAAGTCTGGTTAACGCGGGGGCTACCTATTCGGTCCGTCCCTCTTTCGGGGACACTTTACGTCCTTCCGAGGTGTCAGTTATGGGCATTGACAGCCAACCCTCATGTCCGCTCCAAACCCAGCCACCACCCTGTCAATTAGATTCCTGCCTATTTACCCACTCCTTTCTGGTCATCCCCTCCTGCCCTACTCCTCTCTTAAAAAGAAATATACTCTCACAGATCTCCCAGCAGGTGGCTACGGCCCTGGACATCGACTGACATCTCCACATCCCCTATCGGCCCCAATCGTCAGGCCTAGAACAAAGGCGCAGACAGCTCCAAGAAAGCCCCCTCCGGACTGGACTCAATGGGTCCAAGAAATAGCGCAGGCTGCGATCGGATGGGCCATGCTCCTAACAGCTTACACTCGACTCAATCAAGAAGACATAGACCCACCTCACAATCCTGCATAAGCTGACCTTTCGTCCCGGCTGGCCCCTACCCCTCGTCGCCCCCGTTCAGCAGGAAATAGCCAGACAGAACCGGCGCCCCTTGTCCTATAACAAAAAGGCCGGGATGAAAGTTCGGGGCATGCCCTGGGAAAGTGCCGCAAGGCAAATTCCGGAGGCTGGCTAAACTTCCGGGGACCGACCCCCTGCAGCCTGGTCCAATCATGTACCGACACAGAGCACTCGGACACTAACCGCCGCTGTAACCCGTGCTTTCTTCCTTATATGAAAAGACCTGGCTTAAACGCCGGCCCTGGCTATAAAACCCCTCCCCACCCCTCATACCTCGCAGACTCCCTTTGTCTCCTCACTCACCTGCCCCCGGGAGTTCTGCCCGAGTGCGACAGCTCAATAAAGGCCTTCACCACCGGTCCTTAGAGGCGGCTCTTTTTCCTCCCCCGGCGTTTTTCTAACAATACTAACACATATATATGGAATTTAGAAAGATGGTAACAATAATCCTATATACAAAACAGAAAAAGAGACACAGAAGTACAGAACAGACTTTTGAACTCTGTGGGAGAAGGTGAGGGTGGGATGTTTCGAAAGAACAGCATGTATATTATCTATGGTGAAACAGATCACCAGCCCAGGTGGGATGCATGAGACAAGTGCTTGGGCCTGGTGCACTGGGAAGACCCAGAGGAATTGGGTGGAGAGGGAGGTGGGAGGGGGGATTGGGATGGGGAATACGTGTAACTCTATGGCTGATTCATGTCAGTGTATGACAAAACCCACTGAAATGTTGTGAAGTAATTAGCCTTCAACTAATAAAAAAAAAAAAAATCAGCCATAGGTACACCATGCAGGCGAATTCTTTACCACTGAGCCACCAGGGTAGCCCATGTCAAACCCAGACAGCATAGTATAAAGCAGAGACATCACTTTGCCATTAAAGGTCCATATAGTCAAAACTATGGCTTTTTCAGTAGTCATGTACAGATGTCTGAGTTCGATCATTAGGAAGGCTGAATACCTGAAGCCTTAGAATTAACTAATTATGTAACTCAGCTCTCAGCTTTTCAACAGGCATTAATGGAAGTCCGGGAGGTGACTACTGACCCAGCCTCTGAATCAGGCAAGCCTCTACTTGAGCCAGGAACCGAGGTCCTGATAAAAACATTGGGATCTGGGGCCAACCCTCGAACCCCTCTGGGAAGGCCCTTACCAGGTTATTCTTTCTTCTCCCACAGTTGACAAAGTGCCAGGAAGTGATTCGTGGGTGCATCAGACTCGAGTTTAAGAGGTGGCACCGTGAACAGAACTAAGTGACATCATTTTATGTCTTTACTTTTTATGCTCTGACTTTGTGCTTTTCAGATGGGCCTGATAATCTATGTGAGCCTACTTCTGCTGACTCCAAAAATCCCGAGTCTGCCGTTTGATCCTCAAGACAATGCCTTCCTGTCCTGGGCTCACTCCTATGCTGCATTCTACAATCGGTCTAACTGCTGGGTCTGCAGAGTGCTCCCCTCCTCATCAGTGGAACGCTTCCCATGGTGGACATCTCCACTTCAAAGAAAAGACTTTCTCCAAGTCCAAAAATACCTTCGACAAAAATCGTATGTGATGCCTCTTCTTAATCTGATGACATATAACAACCCTAAGACGGACTGGTGCAACACTTTGTACTTTAACTACGGATATAACGTGACTCTTAATTTTGATATGCATTGTCTTGTTTTAATGACTATTTCACTACACATAAGGTAAATGGGTCTAGATCTAGTGGCTTTTTAACTGACGTTTATCAAATACAGATTGATATGAGGTTATATGGCGAACTCCTGAAAAAGGACATCTAATGTCTCCTGCCCCTATATGCTGGGAACAAATAGAGCCATCCCCAGAAGTTAGCCAACAACTTAATTATAATGATTGGAAACAATTGGGATTTTTGCCTCAGGAAATATGCAAGGGAATCATTCCCGTATTTCCCAACCCCAGTTCAGGTCCTCCCTTTGCCTGTCCAGGCACTAATTGGGACTGGATATCTCAGTCACGCTGGCTTGCTCCAAACGGGACCTATTGGATATGTGGCTCTTACCTATGGGCATGGCTTCCCCCTGGCTGGATAGGGAGATGCACCCTAGGTCTAGCTTTTACTCACAGCTTCATATTTTCAGAGCTTCCAGAAAAGCCTGCTAATTTACCACACCTTAAGCTTCAGTGGGCAAGGTCTGTATTTCACTGATGTGATTATTTGACTGCTGTCTTTGTTCCCTCTCTGGGAACCACAGATGTTATGCTGCAAGTGAATGCTTTGACTAATTTTACTCAACAGGCATTACAAGATTCTCAAAAAGCTCTTTCAGTTCTTAAGGCTGAAGAAATACAAATTCGAAAGGTGGTTTTACAAAACAGATTGGCCTTAGATATTCTGACAGCTGCACAAGGAGGAACTTGTTCCATTATTCATACCCAGTGCTGTACATATATACCTGATATAAGCACTAATATTACTCATTTTTCTAAACACATGAACAAGATGATTCAGGCTATGGATGCTCCTGAAGCCTCAATTGCCTCACATTGGGAGATGTTAACTAGTTCCCCATGGTGGAAAACTACCTTAATTATAATAATTCTGATTATCCTGTTTTTGCAGTTTGCTCCCTGCACCTGTAACTGTGTAGCTGGATTTGTTTCTAGTCGCATGAAGGCTTTTAAGTCACAAATGGCTGCTCAAACGCCTGTGACCATGCAGCTTCCTCCAAGTACTACTTGGGACCCCTGGATCAGAGACCCTCAATATGAGGGTTAGCACAATATGTTGCCTCACCAATTTAGGGACAACCTCCCTTATCAGCTCGGAAGCAGTTATGGAATGAGAACGATGCCCCTTTCCCTGGGCAACATAATTCTCCCAAAAGAAAAGAGGGGAATGAGAGAGGAAGGCCAGGGGTCTCCAAACGGAGGACATAGGCTGCAAGTGTCAGACTTTTTTTTATCTCTCTCTTAAGCAGCAGGAAGAAAGAAACTAGTGTTATATTTTTTCCCCTTCTCCATACAAACATAAAAAGAGGTTTCGCTTAAAATTTTGTGTTGCCATAATGACACCTGGTTCCACCTGAACTTAACTTTTCTCAAACCTTGGGCGAACCAATGCATTTTTCTTATGGAAATGCTTGTCTTAAGTTATGTTAATGTTCTATGCATTTACCCTAGACTCTGTCTTCAAGGGGGTTCTGCCTAAAGGCTCAGAACCCACTTGACAAACCAGTAGGTTAAACTCATATCTTGTTCTCCTAATCTATGTTAATGAAACTATATATTTGTATGGAAATCTGCCTTTCTTCAAGATTCAAGTCAATCATTTTATGGCCCAGGATGACTCACCTGCTGCCAATGTTATCTCAAAATGCATGTTGTGGGTGAGGGGCCTGGTGCCATTCTGAGTTTTGAGACATTTCCTTTTTTTAATTAGCAGACTGCTAGTAGCTATATAACATCCAGCTAAAGACTAG
Organism: Cervus elaphus; assembly: GCF_910594005.1. Lineage (NCBI taxonomy): Eukaryota > Metazoa > Chordata > Mammalia > Artiodactyla > Cervidae > Cervus > Cervus elaphus. Next base: position 122,081,027 of record NC_057848.1, on the reverse strand, counting down.
CAGGGGGGCACTCTTTCTGCCTCCCTTCTGATGTCTATGTCAGAAGCTTCCTCTATCTCTTTTGTGCTTTAATGAAACTTTATTACACAAAAGCTCTGAGCGATCAAGCCTTGTCTCTGGCCCTGGATTGAATTCTTCTCCTCCAGAGGACATTCCTGGTGTCTTTCATTGCTCAGCAACAACCTTTCACTGGGAAGGATTGAAGGCAAATGGAGAAGGGGGCAGTAGAGGATGAGATGGTTAGATAGCATCACCGACTCAACGGACATGAATTTGAGCAAACTATGGCAGACAGTGGAGGACAGAGGAGCCTGGGGTGCTACAGTCCATGGGGTCTCGTGAAAAGAGTCAGACACGACTGAGCGATTGAAAAAGAACCACCACCACCTTACCTTTGAGTTTTCCTAAGGTGCCACAGCCCCACTCTCAGCGGGGCTAAGAAACTTTCTGTGTCTGTCAGTGCTAAAGGCTGAGACTTATGTCTTCACACACTCAGCGCCCCCTGCTTAAGGTTGATGGCGGGTCCTTAGAACACTCAACACTCCCTCCCAGAGCTCAGAGCATGGAGCGTGTAAAAACGCCGCGACAAGACAAAGGGGCGCCGGAGTATCAAAAGGCTTTTATTGGACAATCGCTCTCGGGCAGATACCCCACGCGCGAGGGAGGAAAAGACGGGAGTCTGCAGTCTGCGAGTAGGCGTGGCAACACCTATATGCCCCGGCGGATACGGAAGTGGCGGGACCAAGGTGCTGATTGGCCCTTTAGGTCCCGCGTCGGCTTTTTGATTGGCCGGAGTCTTGGCGCCTTCGCGTCCATCAGTCTCCCTGGCAACGGGCTGTTTTTTGATGGATATCTGTCCCTGTCAGTCTGCCTGGCAACGGGCTGTCGATTGGTGGATATCTGTCCCGGTCAGTCTGCCTGGCAACGGGCTGTTGATTGGTGGATGTCTGTCCCTGGGACTTTCGGGCGGGGGGCTTCTCCGTCAGTCCGGCTGGAGCTTTCCTGCCTGTGATCAGCGTCACCTTTCAGAGCAGTCTCACAACAGTAATGGAGCACCCTGCCCTGCTACAGAAATGGGAGCTGTAGCTGTTTGCTGCTGCTAAGTCACTTCAGTCGTGTCCAACTCTGTGTGACCCCAAAGATGTCAGCCCAACAGGCTCCCCCATCCCTGGGATTCTCCAGGCAAGAACACTGGAGTGGGTTGCCATTTCCTTTTCCAATGCATGAAAGTGAAAAGTGAAAGTGAAGTCGCTCAGTCGTGTCCGACTCTTAGCGACCCCATGGACTGCAACCTACCAGGCTCCTCCATCCATGGGATTTTCCAGGCAAGAGTACTGGAGTGGGGTGCCATTGCCTGTAGCTGTTTACCCCCTCTTAATATGCTTTCTCCCTTTGCATTGAATTCACCTCCACATTTCTTCTTTGAGTCGCCAAATGGAACTCTTCTCATCCCCAACTGGTTAGTGTAAGAAGCTGCACCTGCATCTCTATCAAGGATGGTGCATGTACCCCCTGCGCTCTGTATTTTCTTCCTCCTTTCCCTTCAAAATCTGTCGACTCCAAGACATCACAAAAAGGGCTCCAGATCACCCACAAAAGGGGCGGTGCTGCAGGGAAGGCTGTGACTCTCATCCACAGCCTGAGTCAAAGCAGGACTGTGTTATAAGTGTCACAAGCTGCCCCACTGCATCATGGGAGCCAAAAGAGCAATGGTCTGAAAGTCCTAACACAGACACTTATGTGGATAGAACACCAGTGTCTTCCTAGGGACCTATGAGTTGTTGTTTGGTTTGGACTTATAGAAGCAGTGACCTTTTTCACAATGCTTGCCTGCTTAGCTAACCTTCCATCAGGACCTCTCTACTCCCCACAGCCCCCTACCTACTGTACCAAAAATCATACTTCTGACTTCAGTGTGCGGATTGGGTTTTTCACCTGGCAGGGATACCAACACAACTTTTTATGCTGAAACCTCAAGACACCTGAAGAGAACGAGTTTCCAGGCAGTCCATCTTTCAATTATAATAGAAAAACTGCCTATGTAACAATGAAGATACACCAAATTAAAATACTAATAAAATATTATTTGGAAATTATCTAGAATGTCACACTTAAGAGAAAAAAAATTTAGTACGTCGTCTATTGCCTTTCAGGTTGAATTTTCATTTAAGAAAATTACGAGATGGGTGAGGTAATGTCTCCATATTGTATTTGTTGTTCTGTTTATCATTATATTATTGCTATGGTTATGCTACTCTCCAAAATGATGAGGGTGCTCCACTAATGTCTGTCACGGCAAATACATGTTTACAGCTTGATATGGACTAGGAACTGTTCTCTGTGATCTTTGCATGTTGACATGACACCCCATGGTCTTTCATGCACTTAGGAGAAACTGTGTTCAATCCATCTACAGATCCATCATAGTGTTTCATGCGGATGGACATGTTGATCTGCCTTCTGATCCACAGTAGACTAGACACTGCGCTGTATTCCAGATTGGGAGTCAGGTACCACACCTGTCTGTTTCTCTCTGGCCTGGGCATCCAACTGACTCAGCTCTTGCCAGCTAGGTGACTTTGTGCAAATTCATCCACCCATTAACGTCTAGGTGTCTCTGCTCCTCAACTGCCAAAAGGGACGATAGCATGAAAAATGCTTACCTTACAGTGTTGCTATGAGTACTCAAAGACTTTTGAGTACATATGGAGTACATGTGTACATTGGGTACATATGGAGAGCTAAGCACGATCCCGAAGGGTGAGCTTTCTTTCCTGTCTCTCTTCACTTCTGTTTCTGCTTGTACTCATATCCCCTTGTCCCTGCCCCCACGCTTTTACCTCCCCAATTTCAACTGATCCGTGTCATCTCTGATCTGTGCCCCTGTCTTCAGACTCTCCATCCCAAAACACAGCTGAACAACTCCTCATGACTTACCTCAGAAAATATCCATATCATCACCCTTGGATTAAACAGTCATGAGTAAGTATTAGTGGAAGAAATAAGAAACACAACAAAACTGGAAATGTGAAAACTACACAAGAAATAAAGCATTACTGATGATCGTTTGACTATTAACATCTTCACATCTTCACCAGATTCAGATCTTCAGAATTTGATTGAGAATTAGACTTGATAAAAATAATGGCAAAAAAAGGCCATGTGATGAGATTTCTTCGCCTTTTAATTTCCCTGGACAATGTTTTTAAAAATTTATGTACTCATGTTCTATAACTGCCCATTGACCACTTGCTTTCCCATCATGATGCAAATCCTATGAAGAGGTCATTAGACATCTAACTTCACAGAGAATAGTCACTAAACTTTTTCATATGAGCACATGATGAAACCTAAATATTTCCTTTAAGCTTCACCATATCCCCATAAGAAGAGGGGGATACTCACCGTGCTTAAAAAAAAAACCCTCTGTCATGCCTCATACACTCCATTCTTGAGGCCCCGAAAGGCCTGAAATGATAGTTCAAGGTCCATGCAGTGGGTCAAAGGTGGTCTTGACATTGTGTCTCTGGAACAATCTCCAGGGAAATGTGGAACAGCAATAATATTAACAACAGCAATGACAACAGCTAGAATTGGCACGTACTGTCCTGACAATTTCCCATGTCTTAACATGGTCAGTGGTCTACACTGCCCCGTGAAGTAGTTAAATTTACTCCAAGCTGGTGTTCCCATGTGGTGAAAAGAGGAATGAGGCACAGAGGTGCTACGTAACTAGTTCAGTGTCATCCAGCAGTAAGGGAGCCACAGGTCTGGACGCACTGTGGAAAACCCTGGGTGTTCTGTATTTATTCAGTCAAGGGTAAGATCCAATGGCTATGGCAAAATATGTAGAATAACAGCTACCACATAAAAAAAAATTGATCTTACATCATAGAAATGCACACAAAATAGATATCCGATTTCTTCAGAAATCTTTCAAATGGAGGCTTGACAAGACTGGCATCAGGATGTTTTGTAGACACGATGGTCTGAGAGCCTCCTCAGAACAGCAAGACAGCATGTCAGTGAGTCTCCTAGACTGGAGGTCTTGAGTTTGTGCATCAGAGAAGGCAGGAAACATGCTCACATGCTCACAGAGACATGAGCCTGGCAGTAGGCAAAATAAGACCATGTCTCTGCTCCGGTAGTGCCTAGACAAGTTGCCCATGTCAATCAGAACTGAGGAATTCTTTTTTAAAGGTGCAGATTCCATGATCTACACTCAGTGAATCTCACTCAGTGCGGCTACAACAGTGCCCTAGTATCTGTGAGATTTCACTATACTTGGGAAACTCTCAGGGACTTTATTAAACCCCTTTGGTAGTGAGACTGTCAGGAAAATAAGGAAATTAGAGATCGGAACAGATATTAGGAAAACTGTATAGATAATCAACAAAACCCAAAGCTGGCTCTTTCAAAAGGTCAATATGAATTCATAAATTTCCATCCACAAGAATAAAAAAAAAGATAACTAAAGACAAAACTTACCAATATCAGGAAAGAAATAGGTTACAGATCCCACATTTCTTAATCCAATCATTTCATCAAGGTGCATTGGGCCAAATCCAAATAATGTGATGAAACCACTCGTTTTTTTTCTCATTGTCCTCCAGCTTCCCCTTCCTGCCTCTCTCCTTTGCCCCAGTTCCTTTCTCCTTCTTAAGTCCTGCCCTCCATCAAGAGGAGCAATGTTATGAGGCATGATTCATGATTATAACTGATGTCCACTGCTTGGCTGACATTCAGCGTGGATGCTATCATCCCTGCAGCTGGTACACTCAAGCTCTCTGTCTCTCATGATGGACCAGAAGGTTTCACTCTAATTTCAGGTATAGGTAGGAGAGAAGGTGCAGGGCACATGTTGGAGCCTTGAGTCCTTCATCTATGAAATGCAGAAGACCACAAACTGTGGGAGAAACAGAAATAGCGGCACCAGGCCCCTTTCAATGAGAGCTACGTGCCAAACCCAGCACATCACACGATTCCTTGACATTCAGGAGCACACCAAGTAGATTTCCATGCCAGGACTGTTGCATTTATTGTTCCTTCTGCCTGGAATGCTCTTCCCTTAGGTAACCCCCCGGACTGCTCCCTTACTTCCTCCAGATCTCTGCTTACTTGCCATCTTTCAGGGAGTCTTTCCCTCATTATCTTGAATAAAATAATGACATCATACCTACATACACCTTTTCCCCTGATGCAGCAATATCTTTCTTCATAGTGCCTGCCACCCTTGATTATTTACTGACCACCAAGTCTATGAAAGGAGAGACTTGGTTGGATTAGTCCTGTCCCAAACTCCTCCAATAGTGCTCAGGTCTATGGCAGGTGCTCAGAAACATTTGCTGAAGGACAGTCTGGAGCCAGGCCCTTTACACACATTGCTAACATGCACAGGTACCTTCCAAGATGGGCACTGGCCCCATTGTATTAATTATGAACAAACTGAGATTTCAGGAGACAACTGATTCACTCAACAACACACAGTCAGCATGTCAGGTTCCAGGCTTCAGAATCATATCTGCCAGCTTCCAAAACCTCAGTTTCCGGACAGAGACCTCACAGCCAAGAACATAAGAGGTTTTATTTCTAACACAAAGACTCCAAACAGCTCATAGATACCCAGAGACATCAAAAAGAGCTCACTGAATCTCTACACAGAGAGCACGCAGCTCGAGTCTCAGACGCTCAAACACAACAGAAACCATAAGCATACACACTGTGACAGAGACCCTGCAAACAGCCCAAAGTCTTCCAGACAGAAAGAAATGAGAACTGCACAGATACTTCACATCATGGAGACTGACTCCCAAACCACAGGGACACTGACCGACCTAATACAAAACCCCCTAATCGGAAAGACAGATGTTTTAATAACTCAAGAACATCATACACTCTTAAGACACAGTACCCAGACAAATGAAAAACTTGCAACCTGTGCATAGATCCCCAAGGAGCTGATAGTTCACACCTTAAGACTGACCCATCCTTAAAGCAGCACAGAGGAATCACAAACATGGATCGGAATTCAAAAGCTCAGTGATCTCACATTCTGGAGTGCATATGCCTACACATAGATCTCTCACCCAGGGACTGAAAAGCCAGAAAGCTCCAAAGATGCACATCACGGTATACAGGCACACATCCTAGAGGCTCACAAAATCCACTCAGATCAAATATCCCATCACTCACAACTCCACCCAAAGGCTCAAGGAGATCAAATGTACACCAAACAGCACCTGTGTTGTCACACATAGCAATACACAATCCCAATCTGCCAGATACAGGTTACGCTCCAGGGAGAGACACCAAACTCAGAGACCTCTCCCTGGACATGAATTGCAAGCATTTGTGCGAATGACCCTGTGCTGCCACATGCTCCAGACTGAGCGAGAGCTAAACAAGACTGAAACGCCGTCACCATACACAGCCAGCGACTGCGCCAAACCTCGCCACTAACCAGGGCAGCTATTCGATCCCTTGAAGAAAAGCATGAAAACTCGGAGGAAAATTGTATGCTCTGAGAAGTCGCACACGCCAACGCGGGCGCACGCGGATACAGGCGCCTCCCGCCGTCAGTTCCAGTTCTGGGACCACAGTGCCGGCAATCACGCGGCGGCCAGTCACTGCCCAGAACGCTTCCCGGACGCCAAACCCAAACCGACAGCCAGTCTCTCGCTCCGCAGTCGTCCCACCAACGAAGGGGTGGAGTTGAAAAAGAGATGAAGAAAGTTTCCGCTTAATACCGCTGTCCGTTCAGATTCGAGAGAGGTGGGAAGATGAAGAGGAGCGAATGGGGATGGACCCAGTGGCTCCATGAGTGCCGCCGCTGGGACCGGCGGTCCATGCCCGACGCGGTGTAAGGAGACCCTCCTTGTTGGCACACGCCCTCTCTCAATGGTACCTTTCAGAGTGGGTGGGCTTACCGCTACCCCTCAGTGGTACATCCCAGGACAGAACTGTTTCATCTCGCGCGCCCCTTGCTGGTGGGATTGGGGAACAGCAGATGTAGATGCCTGTGGACCATTCCAGGATGATCCCCAAGGGGCGGAAGGACAAAGTTAGGGTGAAAACCCCACAGATTGCTGCAATTTTGGACTCAGAAGAAAGTCTTCATAAACTGAAGATTGCGTCTCTATAGGGATCACTGTCGTAACAGAGAGCATGGAAAGCATTTTATCTATGCTGGCATTGTGCTTGTTTGTGCATTCCTGTTCAATACAGAATAGGTCTCATGGGGGAAAGCCAGCCGCAGTCCCCCAAGGGGCAGGATAGAAAAAGCTTCCGACTGGGATCTGAAGGCCTGGCAGGGGGAAGCCCTCTGTCGTTGACTGGGAGTAATATGTGAAAGAGACAACAGGACCTTCCACTCTGTTAGGAAAGGGGTCAACTCCGAGGGGACCCAAGGACACCACCACGTAGGTGAGATAAAGACCATGTCTTTGTCACCATCTTGTCATCCCTGAATATGTTCCCTAGCAGGATCCTCAGCCTGTCTAGCTATGCCTCTCTCAACAAGTTTAAATTTGTTTATTCATTCCATCATTCATTCATTCTCCCCAAAGTATGTGTCAAGCACAACTCTGTGTGTTAGGAAAGAGAAAATCAGCCTTTTCCTCATGGAGCTTACATTCTCTTGGGATCATGTGGTCCCCAAATACAAGTAGTTTATCAGGTGTCTGTAACTGCCATGATTTAAATTAAATCGGGATAGTGAAATAGAGGGGATGATATCTAGAAAGAGTGGTCAGGGAAGTTCTAAGACTGTGACATTTGAGCAAAAGCCTAGAGGACATATGCCTATCTTTGAGAAAAGTATCCTAGACAGAGGTAAGGCCAGTGGAAAAACTGGGGAGTAGAACCCTGTGTTGTGTGTATGAAAAGAGTGAGGAGGGCAATGTGACAGGCACAGCATGATGGAGGGAGAGTGAGGAGATTGGGGACAGAAGTGATGAAGGCCAGGTCCCTTGGGCCTTCTGGCCATTGGGAGGATTTTGACTTGAACCACAGGAGGGTTCTTATCAGAGAAGTCCCCAGGCTTCTTTCTGAGGCCCTGATCGCACATGATTGTCGAGGAGCTCTTGGTTTATTTGAAGAAAATCCCTTCCCCACCCCTTCTGCAGCTGAGCATGCCTTTCCTGGAATCCCCTACACTCAAGGGGAATGCCTCCTGCTGCTCCCAGTGAACATTCATGTCAACTGATGATACCCTCAGGAGAGACAGGGCAAGGACCCTCTTGGTGTGAGTGAGGTCACACTGAGTCTTGCAAAGGCAAAGAAGGATGATATCACAGGCACAGAGATGGCAGGGAGAATGACAAAGATAGAGCATTAGACAGTGACAGAGAGACTACTTCTGGCACCAAACTGTCCTCACTTAGTTAGCCCCAGCCCTGCTGCTGGATGATGTACAGTACATTGTCTCTATAGGAGAAAAGAAGCCCCTCCCCAGGGACTGTCTGTAGGGAATGATTCAGTTGCCCATGGCCTGGGCCTTAATCATGCTCCCTTCATACACATAAGGGGCCTCTGCCCATCAAGACAAGCACATGCTCCATTCCTGGGGAGGCTCATGCTGTACACAGGGTCCCTCACAACCTGTCCTGCCCAGACTGCCCTCCTGCTGATCTCGCTGCCAATGACTGATTTAATGGGGGAAAGAGAGGCAGGGATCTCTGCATTTGTGGTGGAGCCTCATGCAAATGGGTGAATGTGAGCTTTCTCCCCAGCTGCTTGGAGGTTCACCTCTGTACCTTCCCCCACCACCTCCCCAGGGAATGTGAAGATTACATTTCACACATCAGGTTAAGAAGCTGGGTGTGTGATGGGGAGACACAGAGACATATCCTGACAGTAAGTCAGTCATAGGGTCCTTGTGGCCCTGTGCAAAGGCCCCCCTCTGCCACTACCTGGCCAGGGTTGTGCTGAGTCTTCCTTGCCTCCTCCAAGGAGCCCAAGCTTACATGCAGTCCCTCCCCTCCTCATGACCTGAGACATTCCATCTGCACAGGGCCTCGGGCGCCCATCTGCTAACGGTGCCCTCCTTGTTGTGGGTTGGGCAGATGGACTGAGGGAGTGTGTGGACACAGTGTTTGTCACAGGGCCCCTATCAAGGGTGCTAGTCATATCAGCAAGTATTGTTCTTAACAGGATTATTACCTGGGCTTCTGTGAACTGGGCATTATTACCCTCTCTGAGGATAGGGCCCCAAGCTTTTATCTCTGTAAGGAGGCATGGTAGAAATCTTAGCAAATGTGACATCACAGGCCTACTTCTAAGACCTGTGACAGTGTGGTCCATCCACCCTTCCTCTTAAAGCTATTCTCATATGCAGATACATGAACAGCTGAGAGGCCTAACCCTCTGGACAAAGGCCCCCCCAAATAGTTCTGAGATTTCATGCCCTGGGACAGATATCTGCAACCTGTTCAGACTGCTCATCCTGGACACCAACCCAAAACAACTCTCACAGGTCAACCCTGAGGACACAGATGCACCCCAGCTCAGAAGTGCCAACTGTGGCCTCGGATGAATTACGATCCCTAATAGAAACAGCGTTGCTCACAGCCAGTTCTACAGGTTTAAGTTGTAACCTCTGTGGTTCCTGAATGACACTGCATTCTGAAGGAATTCTGGGTGACAAACAGGAAGAGGCACACTGTACTTTGGACAAACTCGCCCTTATTTAGTCACTCACCTACCTCAGGAAAAGGTTCAGTGACCCCAGATTCTGGCATCTTCCCACATACACAAAAGCGTGAAAATGATTAACTTGCAATGTCTGATCTCTGTGCTTCACAGTAATCTTTTACCAGTATTCATGCTAGACTTCTTGTATTTCCTAGGCAAAAATCGTATTGTCTTCACTGCTACCTCCTCAGAGCAGTGTTCTCAGAGCTATCGGAAGAGCTGTGTCCCGGGCTATAGTCCCCAGGAGACCCCAAATCCAACTTAAACTCACAACTCTTCTGTTGTATGTTTTTCTTTAAGTGGACACTACTCTGGCTTACAGCTCCCATTTACCTCAGAGGCTTCTCACCCCTCCCCCAGAGCCTACACTCCACACCCTGAGACACAGAGTCCCACATCTTTGCCTCTGGGCTACTGGGTGGACATTTGCATTGAGTCTCTGTTCAGTCAACCCCAAGGGAGAGAGGCCTCCAGTCTTGCACTTCCTACAGCCCGCAGTCTCCAGCATGTCACCCTGAGGTTGGCAGTTTCATTCCAGGGGCGTGGTGTGCCTTAGACCCATGTCTGCATCCTGAGAATGGCCCTAACCCCACCCTGGTCAACTCTCATCGTGGTAACTTTGTATCCTGCCCCATGGGAGGTTCAAAGTGAATGCCAGATCCACAGAAGAAGCCCCGGGGACCTGGTCCTCTCTATCGCGGCACCCACTCTGGGCTACTGAATTCTGGAGATAGGAGAGGGTGTCCCCTCACTGTGCCTATGACAACTCCCTTACATCCCTCTAGTCACCTCTGTTATTTTCCAGAGTCCGTCTCCTGGTGACAGCTGCTTCAATTCCTCTCTCTCCCCAAATTCCCACCCCTCTCCTCCCCTTCCACCAGGCCTCCCCTCCCCTCTCAGGGGCTTCCTTAGCCCCTCCCCCAGCCCTACTCACAGGGCTTCACCCCATTTGTTCCTCTCACCCAGCACCCACGCTCCCTCACAAGATCCCCTGAAGACCCTGCTTTTTCCCAAGATTCTGCCAGACACCTGTCTCCTGCCCACACACAGGGTCTGTCATAAAGTCCGTGTGAGGGCCGAACTGAAAAATCTGTTCGGGATCCAGATAAAATTCAGACCCAGACCAGGAGCCCGGGGCAGTTCCTGTGGGGCTGGAAGGAAACGGAGAGGGTCTCCAAGAGGAGCATCTGGTCTCAGAGTCCTGCAGGGGTGAAAGGGTTTTCTTCAAGGGTCCTAGTGAGGATGAAGTGAAATGGCACCTTATAAGTGCATATGCATACATGCCAAGTGTGTGCCAATTCTCTTGAGTCATGACTACCAGGCTCCTCTGTCCATGGCATTCTCCAGCAAGAATACTGGAATGGGTTGCCATTTCCTCCTCCAGGGGATCTTGCCGATCCAGGCATCAAACCCCCATTTCCTGCATTGCCTGCACTGGCAGGTGAATACTTTACCAGTGAGCCACCTGGGTAGCCCCAACATCTGTTGAGAGTTAATCTAATATTGTCTTCTCACTACACACACACACACACACACACACACACACACACTCACACACAGAGTCTAACATAAAACAAAACTAAAGGGACACAAGGAAATGTTAGGAGGTGTTGGATATGTCTATTACATTGATTGTAGTGATGATAGTATCATTGTTTGCATATGTCCAAACTCATCAAATTGTACACATTAAATATATATAATTTGCTATATATCAATCCTATTTCAATAAAGATGTTTTAAAAAGGAGAGCAGGAAAATGTTCTCCAGAAAATTGATACTTACATAAAATGAGAACATTTCTTGAAAAATCCTGATGAGCAAAGTTCACTTAAGAAGTAATGAAGATGAATACCTTTATATCTATTAAGGAAGTTCATGTGTGTGCATGCTAATTCACTTCCATCATGTCTGACTCTACGATTTTATGGACCATAGCCTGCAAGGCTTTTCCGTCCCTGGGATTCTCCAGGTAAGAATACTGGAGTGGGTTGCCAGGGCCTCCTCCAGGGGACCTTTCTGACCCAGGGATTGAACCTGACTCTCATGCTTTGGCAGGCAGGTTCTTCACCTCTAGCACCACCTGGGAAGTCCCAAGGAAGTGAATTCCTTTGTCTCATATTATGAGGCCATTGTTACCTGATAACACACAGCCGTGTCATACTCCTTTCCCAGTTTTGAAGCAGTCACCTCTTCCATCTTTGGTTCTAACTTGCTTCTTGTCCCACATACAGGTTTCTCAGGAGACAGGTCGAGTAGTCTGGTACTCCGCTCTGCTTAAGAAGTTTCTACAGTTTGTTGTGATCCACTCAGTCAGAGGTCTTGGCAAAGTCAATGATGCAGAAGTAGATGTTTTTCTCAAAATCCCCTTGCTTTCTCCATGATCTAACGAATGTTGGCAATTTGATCTTTGGTTCCTCTGCCTCCTCAAAACCTAAGCTCTATATCTGGAAGTTCTCAGTTTACGTACTGTTGAAGCCTAGCTTGAAGGAGTTTTCTAACCATGAGGCTTCAGAAATTGGGGACAATCTAAGTGGAGAAGCTTAGGAAATTAGATGGTGTGAGGGAAGCCTGATAAGAGAGACAAGAAGAGGAAGCTCTACTTTCGTTGTTGCTAGCAAGTTGGACAGGGGCTAGACCATGCCTTCAAGTCCTTGTGTAGGAGAGTAGCATTATCTAGAAAGACACAGAAAGTTCTGCAAGTGTAAGAGAAGGAGGGAGAGGGAGGGAAGAGGGAGACAGACACCCTGAGTGGATGTAAGAGACCAGTTAGAAGGGGCGTTGAGAATTAAATGGAAGGAGGCTTTGGACTAGAGCAGATGTGGTGGACATGGGTAAAAGTATACGCATTAGACGTTTACTAAGCAAACTGGACAGAACTCAGCAAGAATTTGGACTTGAGGTGACGGAGAGGGAATTGTAAACATGGTTAAGAACAAGTTTGTGTGTTCTGTCATAAGAGTACGAAACTGTCATGGGGAATCCTAGAAGTTGGCCAGGTCTGGGAAGAATTCCAAAATAAGATTTTTGTGTTTTTGAGCTCATGGTCTAGATGGATGCAATAACCAATATTTAAATACTTAAATGTTCCTTTTCCTTTAAAAAAAACTATTGAGGTATAATTTGTGTACAATAAAAGCCTACACTTTAAAGCATTACAGTTTGTAGAGTTTTGACAAATGCATACTGTGGTATAAATGCTACCACAATAAAAATGTAAGAAATGGTCCATCGTTTGAAAATGCTCCCTTGGGGTATTTGCCATCAGACTCCTTCTTCCACTCCTATACCCTGGCAACCACAGATATATTTCTGTGTGAATAGTTGTGCCTTTTCCAGAAACCCATTGATATGAAATCACATAACCTGTAGCCTTCTGTGCCTGGTGTTTCACAGTTTTTGCACAGTTGAGACACATCCTTGCTGTTGCATGCATTAGTAGTTCTTTTTTATTATTATTACCGTGTAGTATTCCTTTGTATGGGTATACTCTTTTGCTTTTCTTTCTTCTGTATACCAGTTATTGAATAGTTCCGTTGTTTCTATGTGTGGCTATTAGGAATACATGTGTGGAATATTTGAGTACAGGCTGCTGTGTGAGCATGTTTTCCTTTCTCTTGGGTAAAATTGTCTAGGAGTAGAATTGCTGGGTCATATAAGGCTTCCCAGGTGGCGCTAGTGGTAAAGAAGCCACCTGCCAATGCAGGAGACTCAGGTAGGATCCCTGGGACTGAAGTAGGAAATGGCAACCTGCTCCCATATTCTCATCTAGAAAATTACATGGAGAGGGGTCCTGGCAGGTACAGTCCATGGGGCCACAAAGAGTTGGATACAACTGAGTGATTGAACACACACACACACATACACACACACACACACATGATAATTTACGTATCTTAGACTCTAAACTGTGTCCTCTGTAGACAACATACAGTTGGATCTTGTTTTTATTTTTACACTGGTCTCTCAATGTCTGCCTTGTGGTCATATTGTTTTTTTTTTTTTTTTGGTCATATTGTTTTATCTATTCACATTTAATGTTGATACAGACTTACATCTGCCAATATATTTTTCTGTTTAATGTCATTTTGTTCTATGGTCCTCATGTTACTGCTTTCTTTTGCATTAAATTCGTATTTTCTAGTGTAGCATTTTTAATTCTTTACTGATTTTTCCACTATTTTTAAGTTATTTCCTTAGCTATAGGCTACCATAAACAACTTCAGTTCAGTTGCTAAGTCGTGCCTGACTCTTTGTGACCCTGTGGCATGTAGCATGGCAGGGCTCCCTGTCCATCACCAACTCCCAGAGATTGCTCAAACTCATGTCCATCGAGTCGGTGAAAAAGCTACCCACCTAGCTTTGTTCATATGATGCTTCCTGAGGGCCACTTGACTTCACACTCCAGGATGTCTGACTCTAGGTGAGTGATCACACAGTCGTAGTTATCTGGGTCATGAAGATCTTTTTTGTATAGTTCTTCTGTGTATTCTTGCCCCCTTTTCTTAATATCTTCTGCTTCTGTTAGCTCCATACCATTTCTGTCCTTGTTATACCCATATATGCATGCGATGTTCCCTTGGTATCACTAATTTTCTTGAAGAGACCTCTAGTTTTTCCCATTCTATTGTTTTCCTCTATTTCTTTGCATTGGTCACTGAGGAAGGCTTTCTTATGTCTTCTTGCTATTCTTTGGAACTCTGCATTGAAATGGTTATATCTTTCCTTTTCTCCTTTGCTTTAGCTTCTCTTCTTTTCTGAGCTATTTGTAAGGCCTCCTCAGACAACCATTTTGCCTTTCTGCATTTCTTTTTCTTGGTGATGGTCTTGATCACTGCCTCCCGTACAATGTCACGTACCTCCGTCCATAATTCTTCAGGCACTCTGTCAAATCTAATCCCTTGAATCTATTTGTCACTTCTACTGTATATTCGTAAGGGATTTGATTTAGATAGTACCTGAATGTTCTAAAGGTTTTCCCTACTGTCTTCAATTTAAGTCTGAATTTTGCAATAAGGTGCTCTAGATCTGAGCCACAGTCATCTCCTGGTCTTCTTTTTGCTGACTGTTTAGAGCTTCTCCATCTTTGGCTGGAAAGAATGCAATCCATCTGATTTCTTTATTGACCGTCTGGTGATGTCCATGTGTAGACTCTTTGCTTGTGTTGTTGGACGAGGGTGCTTGCTATGACCAGTGCATTCTCTTGGCAAAACTCTGTTAGCCTTTGCCCTGCTTCATTTTGTACCCCAAAGCCAAAGTTGTCTGCTACTCCAGGTATCTCTTGACTTCCTACTTTTGCATTCCAGTCCCCTATGGTGAAAAAGACATATTTTTTTGGGTGTTAGTTCTAGAAGGTCTCATAGGTCTTCATAGAACCATTCAACTTCAGCTTCTTCAGCATCCCTGGTTGGAGCATAGACTTGGGTTACTGTGATATGGAATGGTTTGCCTTGGAAACAAACAGAGATCATTCTGTTGTTTTTGAGATTGCACCCAAGTACTGCATTTCAGACTCCTTTGTTGACTATGAGGGCTACTCCATTTCTTCAAAGGGATTCTTGTCCACAGTAGTGGATACAATGGTCATCTGAATTAAATTCGCCCATCCCAGTCCATTTTAGTTCACTGATTCCTAAAATGTTGATGTTCACTCTTGCCATCTCCTGTTTGACCACTGTCAATTTGCCTTGATTCATGGAACTAACATTCCAGGTTCCTATGCAATATTGTTCTTTCCAGCATCAGACTTTACTTCCATCACCAGTCTCACCCAGAATTGGGCATTGTGCTTGCTTTGGCTCTGTCTCTTCATTCTTTCTGGTGTTGTTTCTCCACTCTTCCCTAGTAGTATATTGGGCACCTACCGACCTGGGGAGTTCATCTTTCAGTGTCGTATCTTTTTACCTTTTCACACTGTTTATGGGGTTCTCAAGGCAAGAATACTGAAGTGGTGTACCAGTACCTTCTCCAGTGGACAGCATTTTGTCAGAACTCTCCATGACTTGTCCATCTTGGGTGGCCTTACACGGCATGGCTCATAATTTCACTGAGTTAGACAAGGTTGTGGTTCATGTGATCAGTTTGATTAGAAGTTTTTAGGACACTGAAACTCAGAAGAATGATTACCTAAAACTCAGAGATGTGCCTGCAGATGCCAGCTGACTCCAAGAGTGACCTCACTAAAGCAGCCACTGAATGGGGATGTGTCTCCAGCCTGTTGACTGGGCAGCAAACACTCCTGGGTTCCACTGGTCCTCCAGTACTCAGACCCAAGATTCCCACTGCAAGCTCTTGCCCATCCACCTCAGTGCCTGACTGTGTGAGTCCTGGTCTGATCTGGGCTGTCTGTCCCTATACCCCATGAGAGCCTGAGCCTGCATTTTCCACGTGGGCTCCCCATAGTGATCTAGTATTCCTTGCCTCCCAAGCCCCACAACCAATCACTGCTGCTGGTGTATTGAAATCTGCAGGTGATGGGCATGACCAAAATGGGGCTGGACCGGCCTCCTGGACATCCAAGAAAGGGGATTCACCTCGGTCCAGATTTGAGGCCTGGGTTGTCAAGATAACATCCTCCCTATCTGTGTCAAAGGCTGAGGTTGGCCACCCTGGGCGGTGGTGGACGTTTTGTCCTTCCACACGCAGGACTTGCATTGTTGCCAAATGGAACTCTCTCCCTTGTAGTACCTTCCACTTCCTGTGGTGGTGCTTCCCATCTCTGCAGGCACAAGGGAGTGTTCCAGTCTCACACCTCATCCTCCAGCACCCCCAGGAGGTGAGACCTCATGGGGAGCCATTTTTCACTCAGTCTTGTTGGTCCTGGCTGGGACCCGACTATTTGCATTTCTAACCCTGCTCAATCTCCCTCTTACACAACTGGTGAACTCCATGATGAGCAAAGGTCTAAGCATCTTGTTAACTGCACCAGAGTGTCTGCTCCAAGAATGATGTGAGGAGGGAGTAAACAAGCTTTACTTCTCCTGCATCACTGATGGACAGCATTGTGGCAGCATCTATCAGGGTGAAAAATCCTTACAAAACTCTTGTCTTGTCTCAGAGGGAACTTCTTCAGGTCATGTTGTTAATATTTGAGGGAGGGGAAGCAAAAGCACTTTGATGCCCAAAGTGGGGCCTCTTCTCTGTGTGTGTGTGTGTGTGTGTGTGTGTGTGTGTGTGTGGTTTAAATTCAGAGAAACGTGTTTGAAAACAACAGGGAGGCACCAATAACTAACCCCAGTGGTAGGCCCTGGAAGCAGAGAATGTGGAATGTGATGACCTGTGTAGTCCATGTGCTGATACACTAATGGAATCTTTCTCCAGCCCTGTACTCATGTAATATTTGAGTAACCAAAGGGACTACAACAGGGCTGTCTGCTGTCACCCTGTTTGTTTAATCTATATGCTGAGTACATCATGAGAAATGCCGGGCTGGATGAGTTACAAGAATCAAGATAGGCAGGAGCAACATCAACAACCTCAGATACGCAGATGATACAACTCTAATGGCAGAAAGCAAAGAGGAACTAAGGAGCCTCTTGATGAGGGTGAAGGAGGAGAGTGGAAGAGCCGGCTTAAAACTAAATATTAAAAAAACTAAGATCATGGCATCTGGCCCCATGACTTCATGGCAAATAGAGGGGGAAAGGTGGAAGTTGTGACAGATGTCCTCTTCTTGGGCTCTAAAATCACTGCAGAAGGTGACCGCAGCCATGAAATCAGAAGACATTTGCTTCCTGGCAGGAAAGCTCTGAGAAACTTAGTGTGCTATAAGCGGAGGCATTACTTTGCCGACAAAGGTCTGTATAGTCAAGGCTATGGTCTTCCCAGTAGTCTTGTATGGTTGTGACAGTTGGACTGTAAAGAAGGCAGAGTGCGGAAGAATTGATGCCTTCAAACTTTGGTTCTGGAGAAGACTCCTGAGAGTCCCTTGGACAGCGAGGAAATCAAACCAGTCAATCTTAAGGGAAATCAACCCTGAATACTCATTGGAAGGACTGATGCTGAAGCTGAAACTCCAGTATTTTGGTCATCTTATGTGAACAGCTGACTCACTGGAAAACTCTCTGATGCTGGGAAAGAATGAGGGCAGAAGGAGAAGAGGGCATCAGTGGATGAGATGGCTGGATGGCATCTCCGATGCAATGCACATGAACTTGGGCAAACTTTGGGAGATGGTGAGGGACAGAGAGGCCTGGCGTGCTGCCGTCCATGGGGTGGCAAAGGGTTGGACACAACTGAGCAACTGAGCACATTCTAGAATTCCTGGAACACAGGATAACAGAATGTGACGTTGCGTGGGAGTAGGGAGGACTGCAGAGAGAGAAAGAGAGAGAGACAGCAAAGGACCGAGCGCTATGGATATTTGCACAGGGTTCCCTGGGAGTCCCACACACATTCTGATCAGCTCACGTGTGTGCAGCATGCACCCAAGGCCAAGAAAAGAACCACAGAAAAGGATTGGGTGGAGGAATCCCAGAGCTCACAGAGGGATGGAGATAGTTCTTCTTACCTGCCAGAGGGAAGAAAGCACCCAGAATATGCAGGTGTCTTGTACATTACTCGGAAACTTATTTACCTCAGTAGTGGGGCTAATTAGACCTAGATTAGTGACTGCTCTTGTCCAATCTAACAAGGATTGAAAGCAAGCCTGAAAAGGATAAATCTCCTTCTAAGCATCTGAAATGCACCACAGGATCAATCTCAACATCACTGAAAGGTATTATCATTATTGCTATTACTCTTATCCTAAAATGCAGAACCCAACAAGGTAAAATTCTCCATGTATAGCATATAGTAAAAAAAAATTGTACTGGATTGAAAATAGTTACAGCTAGAAAATAACTGAAGGCCAGCTCAACAACTGAGAAGATTGACTCAAACATCAGCAGTGATTCTGACGTGACATCATCAGTGGCAAAAAGAGAAACAAAAAGCTACGTTTCATATACAGGAACAAAATTAAGAAAGGCAGAAAAATTCTCATCAGAATTCATGCCATCCAGAATTATATAACGAGTGGAAATATTTTTTTGAAAATGAAGATGAAGTGGAAATATTTAAACCAATGATTATCAAACTAAACATCTGAGAATATTCATTGCTAACAGATATGCCCTACAAAGTTTGTTAATAAAGTTCTTAAGCGAAAAGGAAGATGATATCAGAAGCAACTTTGTATCTATACAAAGAAGTGAATAATACTAGAAATGGTAAAACCTTTTTATTAATACACATTTTAAAAATATTTAATCTCTTTAAATGATAATCATCTAAAGCAAAATATTAATGGTGCAGTGTGGTGTTTGTTACACATGTTAAAATAAAATGTAAGAAAACAATAGCACAAAGGATAGCAGGAAGGAAAGGGAAATACACAGTTGTAAGGTTCTTATGTGATATAAAGAAAAGCATATCCAGATGGTAGATTTGAAACTGAACTATTTACCCACTAATTGTAAGTTGCCTACACACGTCAATTAAAAGACCTACTTTGGGGGACTCCCCTGGTTGTCCAGTGGTTAAGGATCTGCTTTCCAATGCAGGGGACACAGATTTGATCCTTGGTCTGGAAGCTAAGATTCCCACATGTCACGAGGCAACTAAGCCCTTGTGCCACAACAAGAGAAGCCCACACACTGCAACTAGAGAGAAGCCCGAGTGCAGCAGCAAAGACCAATGAAGCCAGATAAATAAATAAAGACCTTGTTTGTCAGATCACATTATGTATGGTAAAAAAAAAATAGTGTCACCTTAAATAAGCTAATAATTTAAAATTAAGTATGTGGAAATACTTATACCTCCAAATCCCAAATCAAACAAAAGCTGGCGAGGCTGAATTAACATCATAAAAGTGTACTTCAGAATGAAGATTTTTACTGAAGATACAGAAGGACAGTACATAATGATAGAGAATTCAGTTCACTGAGAAGACATAATAATCATGAATGTGTATGCAATTTCAGAATACAGGAGCCAAAATCTGATAGAGTGGAAAGGAGAAAGAGACAATCCACAGTTGTAGCTGAAGACTTTCACTTTTCACGCTCAGCCATTAATATAGTAAGTGAGAAACACAGTGAGAAAATATATAGAAGATTGAACAATACTATTAACCGACTTGACCTAATTGATATTTACAGAATGTGCCGAGTCCCAGTTGTGTCCAACTGTTTGAGACCCCATGGACTGTAGTGTCCATGGAATTTTTCAAGGAAGAATACTGGAACGGGTTGCCATTTCTTACTCCAGGGGACCTTCCAGACCCAGAGTTTGAACTCACCTCTCTTGCCTCTCTTGCATTGGCAGGCAGATTCTTTACCACTGCGCCACCTGGGAAGCCCATTTATAGAGCAACAGGAACTAAATACATATTCTTCTGAAGTGAATATGGAAGTTCAACAAAATATGTCAGTTAAAAACCTTAATAAGTTCAAAAGGACTGAAATCACACAAAATATTTTTCCTGACCAAAAAATAATTAAAATAAAGATTAACTATGGAAAGTTAGCTGGAAAATCACAAACTGTTTGTAAAGTGAACAAAACTTCAAATTAATGCAAGGATCAAAGGAGAAATAGAAAATACAATATATCAAAATTTATGAGGTGATGCCAAAGCTTCACACAGGGATATTAATAGCACTAAATGTTTGTATTAGAAAATGGAAAAGGCCAATTATCATTTGAAGATCAATAATCTTCTTTAAGAAACTAGAATACCACAAAATTTAACCCAAATCCAGCAAAAGAAAAGAATAACAAACATCTTGGCAGAAATCAATTAAATAGAAACCAGAAAATCAGTAGTGCCAAAAAATTCAGTTGAAACCAATGGTTGATACTGTGAATAAATTAATATAATAAGAAACCTGTAGCCTGATTAATTAAAATTAATTAAAAAATTAATTAAAAGAGAGAGAAAGAGTAACACTAGTTACCAATTTCAATAATACCACAGGGGATATCAATAGAGAGCTCTCAGATGCTCAATGCACAATGAAGGAAGATTTTTAAAATGTTATTCAAAATTTGTTGCATTGTTGGTCGTATCAGACTCTTTGTGACCCTGTGGACTTTAGCCCACTAGGCTACTCTCTCCATGAGATTTTCCAGGCAAGAATACTGGAATGGGTTGCCGTTTCCTCTTCCAGGGGATCTCCTGATCCAGGGATCGAACCTGCATCTCTTATGTCTCCTGAATTGCCAGGTGTTTCTTTACCACTGAGCCATCTGGGAAGCCCCCAAATTTGTTGAATGTAAATCTAAAATTGTGTTCTCACTACACACACACCTACACACACACACACACAATTTAACAAAAAACAAACAAACAAAAAAGGACATAAAGAAATTTTAGGATGTGTTGGTTGTGTCTATTATCTTGATTCTGATGATGATATTATCATTGTTTGCATAGGCCCAAACTTATCAAATTGCACACAGTAAATATATATGATTTGTTGTATATCAATTATGCTTCAATAAAGCTATTTAAGAAAGGAGAGCAGAACAATGTTATCCAAAAAATTGATACTTAGATAAAATGAAAACATTCCCTGAAAAATACTGACTAGACAAGGTCACTCAAAAAGAAATAAGGATGAATAACTTTATTAATGAAGTTGATGTGCACACATGCTGTTTCTTCTGTCATGCCTGACTCTTTGAGATTCTATGGACTATAGGCCACCAGGCTCCTCTGTCCATGGGATTCCTCAGGCAAAAATTGTGGAGTGGGTTGCCAGGCCCTCCTCCAGGGGATCTACCTGTCCCAGGGATTGAACCCGCATCTCTAACCTCTCCTGAATTGGTAGGGAGGTTCTTTACCACTAGCGCAACCAGGGAAGCCCCAAGGAAGTTAATTCTTCTGCTTCATTTTATGACGCCAAGGTTACCCTGATACCAAACCAAATCAAACAAAGACAACACAAGAAAAGAAAACCACAGACCAATATTTTTCTGAATATAGACACAAAGATTCTTAGTACAATACTAGAAAACCAAATTATCTAGCATGAGGAAGTAGGATTTATCCCAGGAATTAATTAAGACTCAATTAAGTTGATCAGTCATCATCATCACTTCAGTAGCTCAGTCGTGTCTGACTCTTTGCGACCCCATGAACCACAGCATGCCAGGCCTCCCTGTCCATCACCAACTCCTGGAGTCTACCCAAACCCATGGCCATTGTGTCGGTGATGCCATCCAACCATCTCATCCTCTGTTGTCCCCCTCTCCTCCTGCCCTCAATCATTCCCAGCATCAGGGTCTTCTCAAATGAGTCAGCTCTCTGCATCAGATGGGCAAAGTATTGGAGTTTCAGTTTCAGCATCAGTCCTTCCAATGAACACCCAGGAATGATCTCCTTTAGGAGGGACTGGTTGGATCTCTTTGCAGTCCAAGGGGCTCTCAAGAGTCTTCTCCAACACCATAATTCAAAAGCATCAGTTATTCAGCACTCAGCTTTCTTTATAGTCCAAATCTCACATCCGTACATTAATATACCACATCAACACAACAAAGGACAAAAACCACATTATCATCTTAGTACCTACATAAAAAGCATTGGACAAAATTCAGCATCCCTTCAAGATAAAAAGTCTCAAACTAGAAGTAGAAGGCAACATTTTCAACCTGATATGAAACATCTCTGAAAAACTCACAGCTATCATCGTACTTAATGATGAAAGGCAGAAGTACTTACTTCCCCTGAAAATCAGGAACAATAGAAGGATATCATCTCTTACCACTTCTATTCCACATTGTTCTGGAGGTTCTGGACAGGGTAATTAGCAAGGGAAAGAAATAAAATGAATTTACATTGGAAAAGAAATAAAACTTTTCAGTTTGCAGATGACATAATCTTGTGTATAGAAAACCCTAAAGAATCACCCTCTCCCCACAGAAATTATTAGACCCAATACAGGGGCTCAATGGGTTTACAGAATACAAGGTCATATACAAAGAGCAGATATATTTCTATACACATTCAAGACTTGTACAATAAAAACTACAAAACGTTGCTGGGTGAAATTAAAGATAGTCTAGATGAGTGGAAAGGCATCTCACATTTATGGATTGGAAGACTTACTATTGTGTTAAGATGGCAGTAATCCCCTAATAGAGCCCCATCAAAATTCAAACTGCTCTTTCCCCCAGAAATCAACAAACTGATCCTAGAACTGTAAGAATTAAAAGGGCCCTGGGATAGCCAAAACAGTGTGAAGAAAGAACAAGTACTTACACTTCCCAACTACAAAACCCACTTCAAAACCAAAATAATCAAGACATTATATGGTGGTGTCGCCACGCGTTCCGGGAAACAAACTCACTCAGAAGGACAATATAGATAGTGGAGTGCAGTTTATTATACCGGTGGACCCAAGGCAGAGTCTTCTCCTGGACAAGGACCCCGACCAGTTTTTGCAAAAACCTTGTATACCTTAAGCGGATGTGCCCAAATCCACCTCCCCAAATTCCCTGAAATTAGTCTGAACAAAGGAAAAGAAAGATACAATCAAAGTTAACCCGTGATTCATATGCCTTAAGCCTAGGTAGTTAACAGTGGACGATTATCAATAGGCCTGTGGTCATACCCCAATAAGCATAGTAGATTTTATGATTCTCTTCAGCTACACAGATAATTAGGGTATTCTTTTAGGTGATGGAGAGTTTAGGTATGAGCCCTGGGGCTCTTCCACCCGGGAGGTCTGGTTTTCCAGTTGGGATGTCGTTTCCATAGATACTGGGCATATAGCGCAAAGTCCACAGTCCAGCCCAAGATGGAGTCCCACTTTCAAGATGGAGCCTGTTCTGTCTGCTTCTTCCTTCAATGGTAGTGACATAAGGATTCTATATGGAGAGATAACAGAATAGAATGGAGATGCAAGAAACAAAACCATATCTCTGTGGTCAACTGATTATTGTGAGGGGTGCAGAGGCCATTCAATGGCAAAGAATAATGTTTCAACAAATCATCTTGGAACAACTGGATGTTCACAAACAAATGAATCATTTTAGACTTATATCTCACACTGTATATAACAATTAACTAAAAATTGATCAAAAACCTAAATATAAGAACTAAAACTATGAAGCACTCAGAGGAAAACAGAGATGTAAATGTTAAGGTTGGATTAGGCAATGATTTCCTAGATACGATGCAAAAGCACAAGCACCAAAAGAAACAAAAATAGGCAATTTGGAATAATCAAAACTAAAACTTTTATCCTTCAAAGGACACTATCAAGAAAGTGAAACATCCTGGGCACCTACTGCATGATGGCAAGGAGCCTTGAATCCCAGGCGGACCAGAGGAACACCCAAACCACTCTGTATGATGTGGGGAAGGGGGAAGGAGATGTGCAGGCTAGGTGGGATCAGTGCTCTTGAGGTGCAGCTAGGGGAGGAAAGGTTTTCCCACACCTGGAGAGGCTCTCTTACCTTGAGGGGATCTGTGGGGATGGGGAGGGACCTTTGGGGTTATGGAGGAATGCACCTGATGTTTCTGCCCCCACTCCTCCCATTCAACCTCCAGGAACCTGCTGAGGACTGGAGTCTACTCCTCTGTGCTCTGAAGCTAGACACATTCTGGGGCCCCCTCCAGGTCACACTCAGCATACGCCACACCCCTGCCTAAGCCCACCCTGCCTGAGCTTCACCACACCTAAGCTCTGCCCTTACAGCAAAGCTTTTTTCTTCCTTTTTAAAATTTCCCTATTTTGCTAGTGTAGCTGTGTCTTATCTTCCAGTGATTATTTCATTTATATGTTTAATTTTTCTAATTTATGTTAGATTTCTTATTTATTTTATTTTTTTATTATTTGTCATTGTCTTCCACATTTTTTTTCTTTTTCTTTATTTTTTGGTGTGCCATACAGCTTGCGGGATCTTGATTCATGGGCTTGAGCTCCTGTGGTGGGAGGAACAAGTCCAAACTTCTGGATTAACAGAGACACTCAGACCTCATGGAATACTATTTGGAGTGAGGTCTCCTGGAGGTCCATATCTCAACACCTGGTCCTGGCTCTACATAACTGCCTGCAAACTCCAGTGCTAAAATTCTCAGGTCAAACAATCAATGAGAGAAGAACACAGTTCCACCAATAATAAAAAAAAAAGATATGACAAAAAATATGTTACAGACAAAAGAGCAAGGTAAACAAACTACAAGAGCACATAAATGAAGGGGAAATAAGGTAACTACCTGGAAAACAATTTAGAGTAAGGATATTAAAGATGATCCAAAATCTTGAAAATACAGTGGAGGTATGGATTTTAAAAAATACAAGAAATGTTTGACAAAGATTTAGAAGAAATAAGGAACAAACAAACAAAGATGAAAACACAATAACTGAAGTGAAAAATACACTAGAAGAAATCAATATGAGACTCACTGAAGCAGGAGAACAAATAAGTGAGTTGCAAGACAGAATGGTGGAAATTAACTGCTGAGGAGCAGAATAAAGAAAAAAGAATGAAAACAATTGAAGACAGTGTTAGAGAACTATGGGGCACACTAAACACACTAACATTCAAATTTTAGGCATCTTAGAGGAAGAAGAGGGCTTCCCTGGTGGCTCAGAGGTTAAAGCGTCTGCCTCCAATGTGGGAGACCCAGGTTCGATCCCTGGGTCAGGAAGATCCACTAGAGAAGGAAATGGCAACCCACTCCAGTATTCTTGCCTGGAGAATCCCATGGACGGAGGAGCCTGGTAGGCTACAATCCACGGGGTCGCAAAGAGTCGGACACAGCTGAGCGACTTCACTTCACTTCACTTCAGAGGAAGAAGAGAAAAAGAAAGGGATTGAGAAAATATTCAAAGAGATTATAGTAAAAAAACTTCCCTAACATGGCAAAGGAAATAGCCATCTAAGTCCCGGAAGAGCAGAGAGTCCCATATAG
This sequence comes from Cervus elaphus, assembly GCF_910594005.1. Taxonomy (NCBI): domain Eukaryota; kingdom Metazoa; phylum Chordata; class Mammalia; order Artiodactyla; family Cervidae; genus Cervus; species Cervus elaphus. The sequence continues at coordinate 122,055,434 of NC_057848.1, read as the reverse complement.
GATGAACACTAGGATAACACACTAAGACATATATTAACGAAACTAACAAAAATTAAATAAAAATGAATATTAAAAGCAGCAAGGGAAAAGCAGAAGATAACATAGAAGGGAATCCCATAAAGTTTTCAGCTGACTTTTCAGCAGAAATTCTGCAGTCCAGAAGGGAGTGGCAGGATATATTTAATGTGATGAAATGGAAAAACCTACAACCAAGATGACTCTGCCCAGTAGTGATCTCATTCAAATTCAATGGAGAAATCAAAAACTTTAGAGACAAGCAAAAGCTAAGAGGATTCAGCACCACCAAACCATTACAACAAATGCTAAAGAAATTCTCAAGGCAGGGAGCACAAGAGAAGTAAAAGACCTACAAAAACAAACACAAAAGAATTAAGAAAATGGTAATAGGAACATATATATCAACAATTATCTTAAATGTAAATGGATTTAATGCCCCAACCAAAAGACAAAGACTGGCTGAATAGACACAAAAGGAAGACCGGTGTATATGCTGCCTACAACAGACCCACTGCAGACTGAGGGACACATACAGACTGAAAGTGAAGGCATGGAAAAAGATATTCCATGCAAATGGAAATCAAAAGAAAGCTGAGTAGCAATGTTCATATCAGACAAAATAGACTTTAAAATAAAAACTGTTGCAAGAGATAAGGAAGGACACTACATAATGATCAAGGGATAAATCCAAGAAGGAGACATAGTAGTTTTAAATATTTATGCACCCAAAATAGGAGCACCTCAATACACGAGGCAAATGGTAACAAGCATTGAAGAGGAACTCAACAGTAGTACAATAATCGTGGGGGCTTTAACAGCCCACTTACATCAATGAGCAGATCATCCATGCAGAAAATTAATAAGGAAATTCAGTCTTTAAATAAAACAACAGACAAGATTGATTTGACTGATATTTAAAGGACATTCCACCTGAAAGCAGCAGAGTACACTTTCTTCTTAAGTGCACATGGAACACTCTCCAAGAGAGACCACATCTTGGGTCACAAATGAAGCCTCAGAACATTTAAGAAAATTGAAATTGTATCAAACATCTTTCCCAACCACAGTATTATGATATTAGAAAATAATTACAGGGAAAAAACTGCAGAAACAAAAGTACATAGAGGAGCCAGCCCAGGTGGGATGCATGAGACAAGTGCTCGGGCCTGGTGCACTGGGAAGACCCAGAGGAATCGGGTGGAGAGGGAGGTGGGAGGGGGGATCGGGATGGGGAATACGTGTAAATCTATGGCTGATTCATATCAATGTATGACAAAACCCACTGAAATGTTGTGAAGTAATTAGCCTCCAACTAATAAAAAATTTAAAAAAAAGTACATAGAGGATAAACATTGCACTGCCAAATAACCAAGTGATCACTGAAGAAATTAAAGAGAAAATTTAAAAATACATAGAAAGAAAAAAAATACATAGAAAGAATGACAATGAAAACACAAAGACCACAAACCTGTGAGATGCAGCAAAACCCGTTCTAAGGAAGAAGTTTATAACAATTCAATCTCAGCTCAAGAAGCAAGAGAAATCTCAAATAAACGATCTAATCTCACACCTAAAGCAACTAGAGGAAGAAGCACAAGGAAAACACAATGTCAGTAGAAAGAAAGAAATCATAAAGATCACAGCAGACATAATGAAATAGAAATGAAGTAAACAATAGCAAAGGAAAAGTTGGTTGCTTGAGAAGATAAGCAATACTGAAAAATTTTTAGGCAGACTGCTCACGAAAAAAAGGGAGAGGACTCAAATTAATAAAATTAGAAATGAAGAAGGGGAAGTTATGACTGACACCACAGAAATACAAAAGATCATAAGAGAACAGTGCAAGCAACTGCATGCCAATAAAATGGACAACCTGGAAGAAATGGACATATTCTTAGAAAGATACAACTTTCTAAGACTGAAAGAGGAGGAATTGGAAAATATAAACAATTCAATGGCAAGTAATGAAAGTGAAAGTGTGAGTCACTCAGTCTTGTCTGACTCTTAGCCTCCCAGTATCCTCTGTCCATGGAATTCTCCAGTCAAAAATACTGGTGTGGGTAGCCATACTCTTCTCCAGGGGATCTTCCTGACCCAGAAATCGAACCTGGGTCTTGGGCATTGCAAGTGTATTTTGTACCATTTGAGCCACCAGGCAAGCCCAAATGTAAGACTGGACACTATAAAACTCTTAAAGGAAAGCATAGGAAAAACACACTTTGACATAAGCCATAACAAGATCTTTTTTGACTCACATTCTGGAGTAATGAATACAAAAACATAAACAAGCAAATGGGACCAAGTTAAACTTAAAAGCTTTTGCACAGCAAGCTAAACCATAAACAAAATGAAAAGATAGCCCTCAGAATGTCAGAAAATATTTACAAATGAAGCAACTGAAAAGGGACTAATCCCACAAATGTACAAGCATCTCATGGGGCTCAAGATCAAAAGAACAAGCAAGCCAATCCAAAAATGAACAGAAGACCTAAATAGACATTTCTCCAAAGAAGACATACTGATGGCCCACAAACACACAAAATGATACTCAATCTCATTCATTATGAGAGAAATACGAATCAAAAGTACAATGAGGTTTCACCACACACTAATCAGGATAACCAGCATGAAAAAGTCTACAAACAGTAACTGCTGAAGAGGATATGCAGAAAATGGAACTCTCCTGCTCTGTTGGTTGGAGTGTAAACTGACACAGCCACTATGGGAAACAGGAAGGACATTCCTTTAAAAACTAGTAATAAAGTTAAAATATGACCCAACAATACCATTGCTTGGCATATACCCTGTGGAAATCAAAACTGAAAAAGACACTTGTACCCCAATGCTCATTGAAGCACTATTGACAAAAGCCAGCACATGGAAGCAACTTAGACATCTCTTGACAGATGAATTGATAAAGAAGACGTGGTACATATATATATAATGAAATATAACTCAGCCATAAAAAAGAATGAAATTGAGTCATTTGTAGTGAAGTGGATGAACCTACAGCCTGTAATACAGAGTGAAATCGGTCAAAAAGAGAAAAACCAATAGTGTATACTAATGTATATATATGGAATCTAGAAAAATATTGATGAACCTACTACAGGGAAAGAATGGAGAGGCAGACACAGAGTGGACTTCTGGACACTGCAGGGGAAGGAGAGGATGGGATGAATTGAGAAAGTAGCGTTGACTTATATACACTACCATGAGTAAAGTAGATAGTTAGTCGGAAGCTGCTGTATAACCCAGGGAGCCCAGCCTAGTGTTCTGTGATGACCTAGAGGAGTGGGATGGGAGAGGGGAGGGAGGCTCAAAAGGGAGAGTATATATGTATAATTATGGCTGATTCACGTCATTGTACTGCAAAAACCAATGCAACATTGTAAAGCAATTGCCTCCAGTTAAAAAACCTGACAATATGGTATTACCTCACAGCAGTCAGAATGGCCATGATGAAAAAAAAAAAATCTACAAACAGTAAATGCTGGAGAAGATGTGGAGAAAAAGGAACTCTCTTGCACTGTTGTTCGGAATGTAAATTGATATAGCCACTATGGAGAACGGTGTGGAGGTTCTATAAGAAACTAGGAATAAAATTACTGTTTGACCCAACAATCTCACTACTGAACAGGTACCCTGAGAAAACCATAACTCAAAAAGAAACATGCACCCAGTGTTCATTGCAGAACTATTTATAATAGCCAGGACATGGATGCCACCCAGATGTCCATCAACAGATGAACGGATAAAGAAGTTTGGTATATTGGTACATTATACCATTTGGTATATTGGTATATTGGTACAATGGAATATTACCCAGTCATTGAAAAGAATGAAAACGAGGCATTTGTAGTGATGTGTATGAACCTAGAATCTGTCATTCAGAGTGAAATAAGTCAGAAAGAGAAAACAAATTTCATATATTAATGTATATATATATGGAATCTAGAAAAATGCATATATATGGAGTCTAGAAAAATTAAAAATATATATGGAATCTAGAAAAGTGGTACTGATGAAACTATTTGCAGGGCAGAAATAGAAAAACAAATGTGGAGAATGGACTTGCAGACATGGGGTTTAAGGAGTGAGGGGGTGGGATGAATTGAGAGAGTAGCACTGACATATATACTCTACCCTGTGTCAAATAGATAGCTAGTGGGAAGCTGCTGTATAGCACAGGGAGCTCAGCTTGGTGCTCTGTGATGACCTAGATGGGTGGGGTGGGGGAGTGGGAGGGAAGCACAGGAGGAAATGGATGTGTGTGTGTGTGTGTGTGTGTGTGTGGATACACAGTTGGATACACAGTTATCCAAGTTGCTGTGCCCCAGAGACCAACACAACATTGTAAGGCAACTATGCACCAATTAAAAACTAAAGTTAAAAAATAAATAAATAACAACAACAAAAGAGAGTGAAGACAACCTATAGTATGGGAGAAAAATTTTTGCAAATCATGTACATAATAAGGGACATGTATCCATAATATGCGCTTCTCTGGTGGCTCAGAGGTTAAAGCGTCTGCCTCCAATGCGGGAGACCCGGGTTCGATCCCTGGGTCAGGGAAGATCCCCTGGAGAAGGAAATGGTAACCCACTCCAGTATTCTTGCCTGGAAAATCCCATGGACAGAGGAGCCTGGTAGGCTACAGTCCATGGGGTCGCAAAGAGTCAGACACGACTGAGCGACTTCACTTTCTTTCTTTTCTTTCTATCCATAATATATAAAGGAATCTTACAACTCAATCCAAAAACAAGAAACACAATTAAAAATGGACAAAGGACTTGAATAGATCTTTCTCCTAAGAAGATATACAAATAACCACTGAACACATGAGAAGGTGCTGAACATCATTAGCTTCAAAAAAATGAAAATCAAAGTCACAATGAGATACCAATTCACACCTGCTGGGATGGCTACAATAAAGCAGACAGATAAAAACAAGTGTGGAGATACCTGAAACCAGATTCAATGCTGGTTGGAGTTTAAAATGGTACAGCTCCTTTCCAAAACAATGCAGCAGTTTCTCAAAAGGTAAACAAGAGTGATCATATGACCCAGCAATTCCTCTTTTAGGTATATACGCTAAAGAAATGAAAACATATGTATACTCATAAAACATGTATATGATGTTCACAGTAGCATCAACCATTAGTTACCAAAAGTACAAGCAATAGAAATACCCATGACTTCACAACTAGATATGGTACATATATACAGTGAAATGCTGTTCAACAATAATAAAAAATGAAATACATCATGGATGAGCTTTTAAAATATTTTCAAGTCAAAGAAACCAGTCATAAAGAATAATATACTGTGTGATTGCATGTATGTACAATGTTGAGAACAGACAGAAAATGCACTGGCAGGTGCCTAGCATTCGGGTTTCTCATTTGGGTGATTAAAATAGTGTTAAGTTGTGTTGATGGTTGCACACTTTTGTGAATATACTAAGTATCACTGACATGTTCAAGTTCAAGGATTCCACTGTATGATTTGTAGAGTAAATATAACTTGTAACAATTTATTTATAACAATAAAGCTGTTGAAATTGATACAAGTAAAGAAACTAAATAAATAACATTTCAGTCCAAACCATATATTCCAATAATCCCAAAGCTTCTCTGGAAACGACTGAGTCCTGTAAATGTTGGCACGCAAAGGGATTATAACTGTGTTACTTGTGTGATAACACAGTAAAGTAAGTCAAAGTTCTATTCCTGCAACAACTCACAGCTGAGTACAAGAGGTTGTCCAACAATTGGTTATGCTTTGTAAACGGGTGACTTCACAGATATCTTCTCCATACAGACTCAAGGACTGAGGGAGTGTTCTTTCAGTCAGGAGCACAAAACGATTATTCAACTCAATAAATACTCAGTAAGCTCACAATGTTTCAGACAGGATCTCGAATCAACATCCCACATGGCATGTTCCAGCCATTCTGAACCTCTTTCTAGTCATCACATCCCCGATGCCCTCTCTGATTTCCACAACTTCATTATCTTCTGTCAGGGATGATTCCCTCCATCTTCATCTGGCTGAAACACCTTACCTTCACCTCTCAGGACTTGTCTTTCTCTAGGGAGCTTCTCTGTCCTTCTGAAATTAGATTATTTCCTGGTATGTACTGACAAGTCCATATAATTACCTTCTCTCTGATAGAAAGCACTTACCAAGTTCCTTGTCAGTGCTTGTTTTATTGAATGTCTCCCAACAGACTAGGAGTCACTGAGGGTGGATATTGTGTGTGTCTTTTCCACCCTTGAGTCCCAGAGCCTAACATAATCTGGGAGACACTGTTTAACATATTCAGGTCATAGTTCAGTATCAGATGTTAGAATGGGGAAATCATCAGCTATGAAATCATACATCAAATTCTTCTTCATCCAACACAGGTTCAATCTGAATGGAGGCAGAAGCCCTAAATAGATATTTCTCCAAAGAAGACATACAGATGGTCAACAAACACATGAAAAGATGCTCAATGTCATTAATTATTAGAAAAATGCAAATCAAAACTACAGTGAGGTATTATCTCACATGTTCAGAATGGCCATCACCAAAAGAAATCTACAAACAATAAGTGCTAGAGAGGTTGTGGTAAAAAGGAACCCTACTGCACTGTTGGTGGGGATGTACATTGATACAGTCACTATGGAGAACATTATGAAGTTTCCTTAAAAAACTAAAATTAAAACTACCATAGGACCCAGAAATCCCACAGCTGGGAATATACCCAGAGAAAACCATAATTCAAAAAGACACATGTAGACCAATCTTCATTGCAGCAGTGTTTACAATAGCTAGGGTATGGAAGCAACCTAGATGTCCATTGAAAGATGAATGGATAAATAATTTGTGGTACATATGTACAATGAAATTTTACTCAGCCAAGGAAAGGGATGGAATTGTGCCATTTGTAGAGATGTGGATGGAAATAGAGACTGTCATACAGAATGAATTTATTCAGAAAGAGAAAAACAAATATTGTATATTAATGCATACATGTGGAATCTAAAAATAATGGTATAGATGACCTTCTTTGCAAAGCAGAAATTGAGATGCAGATATAGAGAACAAATGTATATATACCAAGGGAGAAGGGGCAGTGAGATGAATTGGAAGACAGGGATTGACATATATGCAAGATTGCCGCTATCTCATTAGATAACTAATGAGAACCTACTGGATAGCACAGGGAACTCTACTCAGTGCTCCGGAGGGACCAAAACGAGAAGGAAATCCAACAGAGAAGGGATATAGCTATAGGTATTGTGGAGTCACCTTGCCATGCAACAGAAACTAACACAACATTGTAAAGAATCTATACTTCAATAAAAAAATCTGAATGGAAGAGTTCAGTTAATAAATTGATATTTTTAATTTTAATGGGTGGAACATGACAGAATTTCATTATAAAACTGACAAGTATATCAACATTTATTCAAGTTCAGAATGGGCTAAATGGAAATGCAGTCTGAGGTCTGGGTGTCTCAGGGAAGGGTTTCTTTGGTCAGAATAGGATACACACAGCAAGGGTCAAGCCCTTGTTTCCCATTGAAGGCTGTTGTGTCTGGAGCAGTGCCTGGAAGTGTGGGCACAATTTTGATACCAGAAGGGGACATTGGCCTAGGAGAAGCCCATCCAGTAAAGATGGAAACCCAGAAATATGAAGTTGGTTACATGAAGGCATCACTGAGATACTAAATTGGCCATGCATAGAACCTCTCTGCCCAAGGACTTTTTCTTAAATAGATAACTTTCATCATAACTTGAACCAATTTTGTCATGTTTTCTGCCATCTCAAGACTGCATCTTAACTAAGTGATCTTAGCTCTGTCCAGTGTTTCATTCCTGGTCCCTCTTTGTCACCAGAGAGACAAGGTTGAGTCCTCTGCTGGCTCCTGGGGACACTCTCAGGGACTTTAACAAACCTTATCCATCACCTTGGACTCACCTAAAACCCACCCAGGCTGTGCTCATTCCTACAATGGCCACGTAGGGCCTGGGACCCCACAGTTGGCACTCTTGGCTGTAGAACAAACTATGAGAGCTAGTTCCTTAACTTTACAACATATAATTTTTATCTCCCCTTACACACCCCTTGAGAAATCTGTATGTGGGTCAAGAAGCAACAGTTAGAACTGGACATGGAAGAACTGATTGGTTCAGAATTGGGAAAGGAGTATGACAAGGGTTTATATTGTCACCCTGCTTATTTAACTTATTTGAAGAGTGCGCCATGCGAAATGCTAGACTGGATGAATCACAAGCTGGAATCAATATTGCCCTGAGAAATATCAACAATTTCAGATATGCAGATGATACTACTCTAATGGCAGAAAGTGAAGAGGAACCAAAGAGCCTTCTGACGAGAGTGAAAGAGGAGAGTGACAAAGCTGTCTTGAAACTCAGCATTGAAAAAACTAATGGCATTCGGTCCCATCACGTCCTGGCAAACAGATGGGGGGAAAGTGGAAGCAGGGACAGATTTTATTTTCTTGGGCTCCAAAATCACTGTGGACAGTGACTGCAGTCACAAAATTAAAAGACACTTTCTTCTTGGAAGGAAAGCCAAATGAAAAACCTAGTTCAGTTCAGTTCAGTCACTCAGTCATGTCCGACTCTTTGCCACCCCATGAACCACAGCACGCCAGGCCTCTCTGTCCATCACCAAATCCCGGAGTCCACCCAAACCCATGTCCATTGAGTCGGTGATGCCATCCAACCATCTCATCCTCTGTCGTCCCCTTCTCCTCCTGCCCTCAATCTTTCCCAGCATCAGGGTCTTTTCCAATGAGTCAGCTCTTTGCATCAGGTGGCCAAAGTATTGGAGTTTCAGCTTCAAAATCAGTCCCTGCAATGAACACCCAGGACTGATCTCCTTTAGGATGGACTGGTTGGATCTCCTTGCTGTCCAAGGGACTCTCAAGAGTCTTCTCCAATGCCACAGTACAAAAGCATCAATTCTTTGGCGCTCAGGTTTCTTGATGATCCAACTCTCACATTCATACATGACCACTGGAAAAACCATAGCATTAACTAGATGGACCTTTGTTTTGACAAAGTAATGTCTCTGCTTTTTAATATTCTGTCTAGGTTGGTCATAACTTTCCTTCCAAGGAGTAAGTGTCTTAATTTCATGGCTTCAATCACCATCTGCAGTGATTTTGGAGCCCAGAAAAACAAAGTCAGCTTCTGTTTCCACTGTTTCCCCATCTATTTGCCATGAAATGATGGGACCGGATGCCATGATCTTAGTTTTCTGAATGTTGAGCTTTAAGCCAACTTTTTCACTCTCCTCTTTCACTTTCATCAAGAGGCTCTTTAGTACTTCTTCACTTTCTGCCATACAGTATATTAAATAGCAGAGACATCACTTTGCTGGCCAAGGTCCATCTACTCAAAGCTATGGTTTTCCCAGCAATGTCAACCCACTCCAGTATTCTTGCCTGGAAAATCTCATGGATGGAGGAGCCTGGTAGGCTGCAGTCCATGGGATTGCTAAGAGTCGGACACGACCGAGTCACTTCACTTTCACTTTTCACTTTCATGCATTGGAGAAGGAAATGGCAACCCACTCCAGTGTTCTTGCCTGGGGAATCCCAGGGACGGGGGATCCTGGTGGGCTGCCGTCTATGAGGTCGCACAGAATTGGACACGACTGAAGCAACTTAGCAGCAGCAGCAGCATATACAGATATGAGACTTGGACCATAAAGAAGGTTGAACACCAACGAATTGATACTTTTGAACTGTGATGCTGGAGAAGACTCTTGAGATTCCCTTGGAATACAAGATCAAACCACTCAATCCCAAAGGAAATCAACCCAGAATATTTGTTTGAAGGACTGATGCTGAACCTGAAGCTGCAATAGTTTGGCCACACGATGTGAAGCACTGACTCATTGGAAAAGACCCTGATGCTATGAAAGATTGAATGCAAAAGGAGAAGGGTGCCACAGAGGATGTGATGGTTAGATAGCATCACTGACTGAATAGACAAGAATGTGAGCAAACTCCAGGAGACAGTGAAGGATAGGGGATCCTGATGTGCTGCAGTCCATGGGTTCTCAAAGACTGGGACACAGCTTATCAACTGCAAAACGACAACAACCTAATAACTCACTTGATGTCAACTCACAGAGATGTCTGTGCCCTGGTATGTAAACTAAAAGAACAGCATAGAGGACTTCCCTGTAGTCCAGGGTGGGGTGGCAGTCTGCCTTCCAATTCAGAGGACATGGGTTCTACCCCTACTCTGGGAAAATCCAAATGCTGTGGGGCAATTAAACCCGTGTGCCGCACCTACTGAGGCCCACATGCACTGGAGCCTGTGCTTTGCAACAAGAGAAGCCTCCAACTTGCCGCAACTAGAGAAAGCCTGGGCACAGCAACGAGGACACAGCACAGCCAAAATAAACTGAAAAAAGAAAGAACAGCATAGCTATGGCACCTACTCCCTTCACTCCAGCGCTCTAGTTCTGCACTAATAAACTGGCTGTGGTGGGGATGTGAGAGAGTTGCATTGGTCTGTAGCACTTGCTGGCTAATTTTGGTGGTGTAAATACTGTCACCATTGCTAATGTTGAGCAGCTAGCAATCTACAAGTCGGTTTGTAAAACCGCTGGAAATTTAGGGGTGAGCAGGTATGATTCTTGTGTGATCTGGCTCGAGCACACTGCTGAGTGGAGTGAAACTAAATGAGATTTTCGAGAATCCTGGCAGTCTTGCCCTCCTCACTGATGCATGTTTCATGGGTCTGCGGTTTATGACATCTTCTGAACCATAACCAGGCTATTTGCATCTTACATTTCCCATGCTGGGGGACGGGGGGAAGAGGAGGAAGTGTTGGGCTTCAGGGCCCCATCCTCACAGAGTGTATGGAAAACAAGGTGGTGTGATCAAGTCTCTGACGTGAGTTCAAAACCTGCCTAGGCCTCTCATATCTCCTACCCCTCAAATACACATCATGAAACCCAGGCAGCCAGAACCACAGCAACGTGTCTAAGCTCACCCATGCAGTAAGTGACGGACTTGGGATTCTACTTCAGATATACCTTTCCACAACGTCAAAGTCAGTTTTCACTGGAAATGGTCAGCTTTCATTCAAATCCCAAAGAAAGGCAATGTCAAAGAACGATCAAACAACCACACAACTGTGCTCATCTCACATGCTAGCAAAGTAATGCTCAAAATTCTCCAAGGTAGGCTTCAAGAGTACGTGAACTGAGAACTTCCAGATGTTCAAGCTGGATTTAACAGCTTTAAAAGTCAGAGGAACCAGAGGTCAAATTGCCAACATCCATTGGATCATAGAAAAAGCAAGAGAATTCCAGAAAAACATCTACTGCTGCTTCATTGATTACACTAAGGCCTTTGACAGTGTGGATCACAACAAAATGTGGACAGTTCTTAGAGATGGGACTAACTGACCACCTTACATGCCTCCTGAGAAATCTGTATGCAGATCAGGAAGCAACAGGTAGAAACAGATATGGAATAATGAACTGCTTCCAAATTGGGAACGGAGTTCATCAAGGCTATATATTCTCACCCTTCTGAATGAGAGTTCCAGAGAACAGCAAGGAGAGAAAAGAAAGCCTTTTTGAGTGAACAATGCAAACAAATAGAGGAAAGCAATAGAATGGGAAAGACTAGAGAGTTCTTCAAGAAAATTAGACAAACAAAGGGAACTGCTTTAGAAGTGACAGGTGCAACAGATTAAAATCCCTGTAGTTAACACCGACTACACTGGAAGGAGCCTACAGATATTGAGAAGTGTAAGCTGGAACAAGGAGCTATCTGAAACTGAAATGAACCCATACTGGCTGCAACAGCTCCAGAGAAATTCCTAGATATATTTTTACTATTATTATTAATTTTTTAATTAAAAAAATTTTTTTCTCTTTCTTTTTTTTTTAAAGTCCTCTATTACTCTTTAATTTTCATAACCCACTATAACCTGGCAAAAAAAAAAGGACCCAGCTTTTAAAGCGAACTTCCTATATATTTCTTAAATTTTTTGTGTTTTTGTTTCTCTAATATTGTATTTCTAAGAGTCTAACCTCTACTCTAGATTTTTAATCTTTGCTTTTCAGTATTTGATATCAATTTTGGACATTTAAGAATCCAACTTTCAGTACCCATTTTTACTCAGGAGTGTGATTACTGGTTTGATCACTCTCTCTCCCTTTTAACTTTCCTTTTTCTCCCCCAGATCACCTCTATTTCCTCCTCCCCCTTCTCTTCTCAGTCCAATTCTGTGAATCTCTGTGGGTGTGCTGGGCTGAGGAGAACACTTAGGGAACAGAGTAATGCCTAGATCTGTCTCTCTTCTGTTGAATCCCCCTTTTTCTCCTCCTGCTCACCTCTATCTCCTTCCTCCCTCTCCTCTTCTTCATGTAACACTGTGAACCTCTCTTGGTGTCCCTCACTGTGGAGAATCCTTTCACCATTAACTAGAAGTTTTATTATCAGTGCTGTATGGGTGGAGAAGTCTTGAGGCTACTGGAAGAATAAGACTGAAATCCAGAGGCAAGAGGCTTAAGCCCAAAGCCTAGAACACCAGAGAACTCCTGACTACAGGGAACATTAATGAATAAGAGATCATCCAAGAGCCTCCATATCTACAGTGAAACCAACCACCACCTAAAAGCCAATAAGTTCCAGAACAAGACATACCACGCAATTCTCAAGCAAGGCAGGAACATAGTCCTGAGCGTTAATATACAGGATGCCCAAAGTCACACCAAACCCATAGACCCATCTCAAAACTCACCACTGGACACTCCATTGCACTCCAGAGAGAAGAAATCCAGCTCAAACCACCAGAACACCAATGGAAGCTTCCCTAACCAGCAAACCTCGAGAAGCCAAACGTCCAGCCCCACCCACTGGGAGAAACCTCCACAGTGAAAAGGAACCACAGACTACCAGAATACAGAAAGGCCACGCCAAACACAGCAATCTAAATAAGATGAAAAGGCAGAGAAATACCCACCAGGTAAAGGAACATGAAAAATGCCCACCAATCCTAGAGGAGAACATAGGCAAAACACTCTCTGACATAAATCACAGCAAGATCCTCTATGACCCACCTCCCAGAATATTGGAAATAAAAGCAAAACTAAACAAATGGGACCTAATGAAACTTAAAAGCTTTTGCACTACAAAGGAAACTATAAGTAAGGTGAAAAGACAGCCCTCAGATTGGGAGAAAATAATAGCAAATGAAGAAACAGACAAAGGATTAATCTCAAAAATATACAAGCAACTCCTGCAGCTCAATTCCAGAAAAATAAATGACCCAATCAAAAAATGGGCCAAAGAACTAAACAGACATTTCTCCAAAGAAGACATACAGATGGCTAACAAACACATGAAAAGATGCTCAACATCACTCATTATTAGAGAAATGCAAATCAAAACCACAATGAGGCACCATTACACGCCAGTCAGGATGGCTGCTATCCAAAAGTCTACAAGTAATAAATGCTGGAGAGGGTGTGGAGAAAAGGGAACCCTCTTACACTGTTGGTGGGAATGCAAACTAGTGCAGCCACTATGGAAAACAGTGTGGAGATTTCTTAAAAAACTGGAAATAGAACTGCCATATGACCCAGCAATCCCACTTCTGGGCATACACACTGAGGAAACCAGATCTGAAAGAGACACGTGCACCCCAATGTTCATTGCAGCACTGTTTATAATAGCCAGGACATGGAAGCAACCTAGATGCCCATCAGCGGACGAATGGATAAGGAAGCTGTGGTACATATACACCATGGAATATTATTCAGCCGTTAAAAAGAATTCATTTGAATCAGTTCTAATGAGATGGATGAAACTGGAGCCCATTATACAGAGTGAAGTAAGCCAGAAAGATAAAGAACATTACAGCATACTAACACATATATATGGAATTTAGAAAGATGGTAATGACAACCCTATATGCAAAACAGAAAAAGAGACACAGAAGTACAGAACAGACTTTTGAACTCTGTGGGAGAAGGTGAGGGTGGGATGTTTCGAAAGAACAGCATGTATATTATCTATGGTGAAACAGATCACCAGCCCAGGTGGGATGCATGAGACAAGTGCTTGGGCCTGGTGCACTGGGAAGACCCAGAGGAATCGGGTGGAGAGGGAGATGGGAGGGGGGATCGGGATGGGGAATACGTGTAACTCTATGGCTGATTCATATCAATGTATGATAAAACCCACTGAAATGTTGTGAAGTAATTAGCCTCCAACTAATAAAAAAAATAAAAAGAAAAAAAAAAAAAGAAAAATGACCACCAAGCCAAACAAAAGAGGAGGAGAGAGGGAATCTACCTGAAAAAGAATTTAGAATAATTATAATAACGATGATCCAAAATCTTGAAAACAAAACAGAGTTACAGATAAATAGCCTGGAGACAAGGATTAAAAAGATGCAAGAAATGTTTAACAAAGACCTAGAAGAAATAAAAAATGAATCATGCAATAAATGAGATGAAAAACACTCTGGAGGGAACCAGCAGTAGAATAGCAGAGGCAGAAGATAGGATAAGTGAGGTAGAAGATAAAATGGTGGAAATAAATGAAGCAGAGAGGAAAAAAGAAAAAAAAAATTAAAAGAAATGAGGGTAACCTCAGGGACCTCTGGGAAAATGTGAAACGCCCCAACATTTGAATCATAGGAATCCTAGAAGAAGAAGACAAAAAGAAAGGCCATGAGAAAATACTCAAGGAGATAATAGCTGAAAAGTTCCCCCAAATGGGGAAGGAAATAGTGACACAAGTCCAAGAAACCCAGAGAGTCCCAAACAGGATAAACCCAGGATGAAACACCCCAAGTCATATATTAATGAAATTAACAAAGACCAAACACAAAGAACAAATATTAAAAGCAGCAAGGAAGAAACAACAAATAACACACAAGGGGATTCCCATAAGGATAACAGCTGATCTTTCAATAGAAACCCTCCAGGCCAGAAGGGAATGGCAGGACATACTTAAAGTACTGACAGAGAATAACCTAAAACCCAGATTACTGTACCCAGCAAGGATCTCATTCAGATATGAAGGAGAATTCAAAAGCTTTACAGACAAGCAAAAGTTGAGAGGATTCAGCACCACCAAACCAGCTCTTCAACAAATGCTAAAGGATCTTCTCTAGACAGGAAACAGAAAGGTTGTATGAACGTGAACCCAAAACAACAAAGCAAATGGCAATAGGACCATTCTTATCAATAATTACCTTAAATGTAAATGGGTTGAATGCCCCAACCAAAAGACAGAGACTGGCTGAATGGATACAAAAGCAAGACCCTTATATATGCTGTCTAAAAGAGACCCACCTCAAAACAAAGGACACATACAGACTGAAAGTGAAGGGTTGCAAAAAAATATTTCACACAAACGGAGACCAAAAGAAAGCAGGAGTTGCAATACTTATATCAGATAAAATAGACTTCAAAATAAAGGCTGTGAAAAGAGACAAAGAAGGACACTACATAACGATCAAAGGATCAATCCAAGAAGAAGATATAACAATTATAAATATATATGCACCCAACATAGGAGCACCGCAATATGTAAGGCAAACGCTAACGAGAATGAAAGGGGAAATTAACAATAACACAATAATAGTGGGAGACTTTAATACCCCACTCACATCTATGGATTGATCAACTAAACAGAAAATTAACAAGGAAACACAAACTTTAAATGACACAATGGTCCAGTTAGACCTAATTGATATCTATAGGACATTTCACCCCAAAACAATGCATTTCACCTTTTTCTCAGGTGCACATGGAACATTCTCCAGAATAGACCACATCCTGGGCCATAAATCTAGCCTTGGTAAATTCAAAAAAAATTGAAATCATCCTAGTCATCTTTTCTGACCACAATGCAGTAAGATTAGATCTCAATTACAGGAGAAAAACTATTAAAAATTCCAACATATGGAGGCTAAATAACATGCTTTTGAATAACTAACATATCGTAGAAGAAATAAAAATATGCATAGAAACGAATGAAAATGAAAACACAACAACCCAAAGCCTATGGGACCCTCTAAAAGCAGTGCTAAGGGGAAGGTTCATAGCAATACAGGCTTACCTCAAGAAACAAGAAAAAAGTCAAACAAATAACCTAACTCTACACTTAAAGCAACTAGAGAAGGAAGAAATGAAGAACCCCAGGGTTAGTAGAAGGAAAGAAGTCTTAAAAATTAGGGCAGAAATAAATGCAAAAGAAACAAAAGAGACCAGAGCAAAAATCGACGAAGCTAAAAGCTGGTTTTTTGAAAAGGTAAATAAAATTGACAAACCGTTAGCCAGACTCATTAAGAAACAAAGGGAGGAGAACCAAATCAACAAAATTAGAAATGAAAATGGAGAGATCACAACAGACAACACTGAAATACAAAGGATCATAAGAGACTACTACCAGCAGCTCTATGCCAATAAAATGGACAACTTGGAAGAAATGGACAAATTCTTAGAAAAGTATAACTTTCCAAGACTGAACCAGGAAGAAATAGAAGATCTTCACAGACCCATCACAAGTAAGGAAATCGAAACTGTAATCAGCAATCTTCCAGCAAGCAAAAGCCCAGGAGCAGATGACTTCACAGATGAATTCTACCAAAAATTTAGAGAAGAGCTAACACCTATCTTACTCAAACTCTTCCAGAAAATTGCAGAAGAAGGTAAACTTCCAAACTCATTCTATGAGGCCACCATCACCCTAATTCCAAAACCAGACAAAGATGCCACAAAAAAAGAAAACTACAGGCCAATATCACTGATGAACATAGATGCAAAAATCCTTAATAAAATTCTAGCAAACAGAATCCAACAACATATTAAAAAAATCATACACCATGACCAAGTGGGCTTTATCCCAGGAATGCAAGGATTCTTTAATATCCACAAATCAATCAATATAATACACCACATTAACAAATTGAAAGATAAAAACCATATGATTATCTCAATAGATTCAGAAAAAGCCTTTGACAAAATTCAACATCCATTTATGATAAAAACTCTCCAGAAAGCAGGCATAGAAGGAACATACCTCAACATAATAAAAGCTATATATGACAAACCCACAGCAAACATTATCTTCAATGGTGAAAAATAGAAAACATTTCCCCTAAAGTCAGGAACAAGACAAGGGTGCCCATTCTCACCACTACTATTCAACAGAGTTTTGGAAGTGTTGGCCACTGCAATCAGAGCACAAAAATAAATAAAAGGAATCCAGATAGGAAAAGAAGAAGTAAAACTCTCACTGTTTGGAGATGACATGATTCTCTACATAGAAAACCCTAAAGACTCTACCAGAAAATTACTAGAGCTAATCAATGAATACAGTAATGTTGCAGGATATAAAATTAACACACAGAAATTCCTTGTATTCCTATACACTAACAATGAGAAAACAGAAAGGGAAATTAAGGAAAGAATACCATTCACCATTGAAACAAAAAGAATAAAATACTTAGGAGTATATCTACCTAAAGAAATGAAAGACCTATATATAGAAAACTATAAAACACTGATGAAAGATATCAAAGAGGACACAGATGGAGAAATGTACCATGTTCATGGATTGGAAGAATCCATATTGTCAAAATGACTATACTATCCAAAACAATTTATAGATTCAATGCAATCCCTATCAAGCTACCAACTGTATTGTTCACAGAACTAGAACAAATAATTTCACAATTTGTATGGAAATACAAAAAACCTCGAATAGCCAAAGCAATCATGAGAAAGAAGAATGGAACAGGAGGAATCAATCTGCCTGACTTCAGGCTCTACTACAAAGCCACAGTCATCAAGACAGTATGGTACTGGCACAAAGACAGAAATATAGATCAATGGAACAGAATAGAAAGCCCAGAGATAAATCCACATACCTATGGGCACCTTATGTTCGACAAAGGAGGCAAGGATATACAATGGGAAAAAAGACAATTTCTTTAACAAGCGGTGCTGGGAAAACTGGTCAACCACTTGTAAAAAAATGAAACTGGAACACTTTCTAACACCATACACAAAAATAAACTCAAAATGGATTAAAGATCTAAATATAAGATCAGAAACTATAAAACTCCTAGAGAAGACCATAGGCAAAACACTCTCTGACATAAATCACAGAAGGATCCTCTATGGCCCACCTCCCAGAATATTGGAAATAAAAGCAAAATTAAACAAAGGGGAGCTAATTAAACTTAAAAGCTTTTGCACAAAAAAAGGAAACTATATGCAAGATGAAAAGACAGCCTTTTGAATGTGAGAAAATAATAGCAAATGAAGCAACAGACAAAGGATTAATCTCAAAAATATAGAAGCAACTCCAGCAGCTCAATTCCAGAAAAATAAATGACCCAATCAAAAAATGGGCCAAAGAACTAAACAGACATTTCTCCAAAGAAGACAGACAGATGGCTAACAAACACATGAAAAGATGCTCAACATCACTCATCATCAGAGAAATGCAAATCAACACCACAATGAGGTACCATTACACGCCAGTCAGGATGGCTGCTATCCAAAAGTCTACAAGTAATAAATGCTGGAGAGGGTGTGGAGGAAAGGGAACCCTCTTACACTGTTGGTGGGAATGCAAACTAGTGCAGCCACTATGGAAAACAGTGTGGAGATTTCTTAAAAAACTGGAAACTGACCTGCCATATGACCCAGAAATCCCACTCCTGGGCATGCACACCGAGGAAACCAGATCTGAAAGAGACACGTGCACCCCAATGTTCATTGCAGCACTGTTTATAATAGCCAGGACATGGAAGCAACCTAGATGCCCATCAGCAGACAAATGGATAAGGAAGCTATGGTACATATACACTATGGAATATTACTCAGCCATTAAAAAATTCACTTGAATCAGTTCTAATGAGATGGATGAAACTGGAGCCCATTATACAGAGTGAAGCAAGCCAGAAAGATAGAGACCAATACAGTATACTAACACATATATATGGGATTTAAAAAGATGGTAACGATAACCCTATATGCAAAACAGAAAAAGAGACACAGATTTACAGAACAGACTTTGGGACTCTGTGGGAGCAGGCGAGGGTGGGATGTTCGGAGAGAATAGCATTGAAACAAGTATACTATCAAGGGTGAAACAGATCACCAGCCCAGGTTGGATGCATGAGACAAGTGCTCAGGGCTGGTCCACTGGGAAGACCCAGAGGGATGGGCTGGAGAGGGAATCGGGTGGGTGGACTGGGATGGGGAACACATGTAAATGCATGGCTGATTCATGTCAAGGTATGGCAAAAAGAACTACAGTATTGTAAACTAATTAGCCTCCAACTAATAAACATAAATGGGAAAAAATTTTTAATAAAAATAAAAAAAGAGATACCAAGGGAACATTTCATGCAAAGATGGACACCTTAAAGGACAGAAATGGTATGGACCAAACAGAAGCAGAAGATATTAAGAAGAGGTGGCAAGAATACACATAAGACTACACGAAAAAGAACTTAATGACCCAGATAACCGCAACGGTGTGATCACTCACCTAGAGCCAGACATCCTGGAGTGTGAAGCCAAGTTTGTCTTAGGAAGCATCACTAGGAACAAAGCTAGCGGAGGTGATGGAATTCCAGCTGAGTTATTTCAAATCTTAAGAAAAATGCAATTAAAGTGCTACACTCAATATGCCAGGATATTTGGAAAACTCAGCAGTGGCCTCAGAACTGAAAAAGTTTAGCTTTTCTCCAATCCCAAAGATGGAGAATGCCAAAAAAATGTTCAAAGTAACTCACAACTGCACTCATGTCACATGCTACCAAAGCAATGCTCAAAAACCTTCAGGGTAGCTTCAACACTATGCGAACTGAGAACTTCCAGATGTACAAGCTGGATTTAGAAAAGGCAGAGAAGCCAGGGATCAAATTGTAACATCCATTGAAATATAGAAAAAGCTAGAGATATCAAAAAAAATCGACTTCTGGTTTATTGACATCACTAAAGCCCTTGAGTCTGTAAATCACAACAAACTGTGGAAACTTCTTAAAGAGGTGGGAATACCAGACCTCCTTACCTGCTTCTTGAGAAACCTGTTTGCAAGTCAGGAGGCAACAGTTAGAATCAGACATGGAAGAATGGACTGGTTCCAAATTGGGAAAGGAGTACCTCAAGGCTGTATACTGTCACCCTGCTTATTTACCTTTCATGCAGAGAATATCATGTGAAATGCTGGGCTGGATGAACCACAAGCTGGAATCAAGATTATTGGGAGAAATATCAATAACCTCAGATATGCAATGACACCACCCTTATGGCAGAAAGTGAAGAACTAAAGAGCCTCTTGAAGAAAGTGAAAGAGGAGAGTGAAAAAGCTGGCTTAAAACTCAACATTCAAAAAATTAAGATCGTGGCATCTTGTCCTATCACTTCACAGCAAATGGATGGAGAAACAATGGAAACAGTGACAGATTTTATTTCCTTGAGCTCCAAAATCACTGCAGATGGTGACTGCAGCCATGAAATTAAAAGACGCCTCCTCCTTGGAAGAAAAGCAATGACAAACCTAGACAGCATATTAAAAGCAGAGCCATTACCTTGCTGACAAAGGTCTGTGTAGTCAAAGCTATGGTTTTTCCAGTAGTCATGTACGGATGTGAGAGTTGCACAATAAAAAAGGCTGAGTGCCAAAGACTTGATGTCTTTGAACTGTGGTGCTGGAGAAGACTGTTGAGAGCCCCTTAGACTGCAAGGAGGTCAAACCAGTCAATGCTAAAGGAAATCAACCCTAAATATTTGTTTGAAGGACTGATGCTGAAGCTGAAGCTCCAATACTTTGGCCATCTGATTCAAAGTGCCGACTCACTGGAAAAGACTCTGATGCTGGGAAAGACTGAAGGCAGGAGGAGAAGGAGATGACAGAGGATGAGGTGGATGGATGGTATCACCGAGTCAATGGGCCTGAATTTGAGCAAACTTCCAGAGATGGTGAAGAACAGGGAAACCTGATGTGCTGCCGTCCATGTAGTCGAAAGAGTTGGACCTGACTAAGCAACTAAGTGCAGCACAGCCTGCAACCCGCCAGGCATCTCTGTCCATGGGGATGCTCCAGACAAGAATACTGGAGTGGGTTGTCATGCCCTCCTCCAGGGGATCTTCCCAACCTAGGGATCAAACTCAGGTCTCCCAAAGTGCAGACAGAGTCTTTATCATCTGACCACCAGGGAAGTCCATTTGATTGAATTTGTTTTCAGTCGCTTAGTCATGTCTGACTCTTTGTGACCCCACGAACTGCAACACTCCAGGCCTCCCTGTCCTTTACCATATCCTGGAGCCTGCTCAAATGCATGTCCATTCAGTCAAGGGTGCTATCCAAACATCTTGTCTTAATAGAGCTGCCTAATTCCATGCATGGAATAATATGCATTTAAAACTCTAAGTATGCCTCCAAATCTTCAGGCCACACTCACTAAAACACGGGACCTACGTACAGAAAACAATAACATCACAAAGAGCAAAACTTCCCATACCCCAGTATTTTTTGTGGAGTTAGAGTGTTGCACACATGCTTTATGTGTCAGTGCAGACCTTTCAAGAAGCTGATGCTAAAGCAAAAATCAAAGTGCAGGAAATTTATTAGGGGAAGTAACTGTGCGAGAAAGTGAGATTTCAGAGAAGATTGGGAGAGCCATTGGATTTGAATTCTGGTATGAACCCCAGTGAAGGAGAGACAAGGATTAAAGCATGGGTAGAAGCGTCTTAAAGGGTGCAGCACTTCTCAGTACAGTTTGCAAGGTCACTGTGGAGTCTCTGAGTCAATGCTGGCTGTCAACTTGCTTCTTGCTGACACTGCATAACTAGTCGTAATGTCCTACTTGTGACAACCAAAACCCAGACTCCATATATGAAACAGTGATTGGCAAATCGTGGTACATAAGGAAATATGAAGGAAAGTGATCCCTGAGAGAGAAGAAACAAAAGAGGTGTGAACAGTGACTGCCCCAGCTTACTGCCTAGAGTTTTCAGTCTGTTGCGGCTAATGCAGAGGAACCTAGCTGGAGCCAATGGAGATCTGCTATCAGAAGACAGAGCTGAGGTCAGAGGAGATGAAGGCAACTAGAGGTCAGTGGGTGCCAGACAGCAGAAAGCCACAAAGCAAGAGAACCCCAGGGATCTTTAAAGTGATCCCCTCATTTACTCAGCCCATGCATGTGAGGCCAGGGACAGTACATCTGAAAGGAGTAGAGAGAACACTACCTAGTGCTTGGACTTGGATGGTCATAGTGCCTTTCTGAGTCACCCAGAGTGGAAAACCTCAGGATTCATGGGACACTGGGATAGGACTCAGAAGGGTCTTTACTCAGTAGTGGGAGTTCAGTGCAGTTCAGTCACTCAGAAGTGTCCGACTCTTTGCAACCCCAGGGACTGCAGCACTCCAGGCCTCCCTGTCCATCACCCAACTCCCGGAGCCTGCTCAAACTCATGTCCATTGAGTTGGTGATACTATCCAATCACCTCATCCTCTGTTGTCCCCCATTTCTCCTTCAATCTTTCCCAGCATCAGGGGCTTTTCCAATAAGTCAGTCCTTCGCATGCGGTGGCCAAAGTATTGGTGGTTCAGCTTCAGTGTCAGTCCTTCCAATGAATATTTGGGACTGATTTCCTTTAGCATTGACTGTTTTGATCTCCTTGCAGTACAAGGAACTCTCAAGAGCTTTCTCCAACACGACAGTTCAAAAGCATCAATTATTTGGCACTCAGTTTTCTTGATGATCCAACTCTCACAGCCATACATGACCACTGGAAAAACCGTATCTTTGACTATATGGACATTTGTTGGCAAAGTAATGTCTCAGCAAAGTAAAATGGTTTTTAATATGCTGTCTAGGTTTGTCATATCTTTCCTTCCAAGGAGCAAGCATCTTTTAATTTCATGCCTGCAGTTATCATCTGCAGTAGTTTTGGAGCCTAAGAAAATAAAATCTATCACTGTTCCCATTGTTTCCTCATCTATTTGCCTTGAAGTGATGGGACAGGATGCCATGATCTGTTTTTTCTGATTGTTGAGTTTTAAGCCAACGTTTTCACTCTCCTCTTTCACTTTCATCAAGAGGTTTCATCAAGAGATGAAACTGCTCCAAGGAGTGGGAGTAATGAGTCCAGTTGTGAGCACTGCTCCAGTTTTACCTAACAAATAACATTGAACATAAGGAAATGAATAACTGGGTCATCAAACAGACAAAGAAGCAAATAAGTAAGTGAATAAGTAAATAATATTGGAGAAGAAGGATAGTGCTTACTTTCACACAATGCTGGTATCAGCTGGAAGCCAGGCTAGGAATATGCATCAAGATTTACATGTAAACTCTATAGGATCTGTCAGACCTTAGGAGGGTCCCCACAACACCTGGATGTGAGGTCACTTCCCAAGTCCAGAGAAAACTATGTGAAATGATGAGAGAGCCGAATACGGAGGGCTTGCACAGGTATGAGAATACTTCCCCAAATGCTAGGTTCGAAAACCTGAGAATTCATGGGCTGTTGGGTAGAGTCATCAGAAGAGTCTCTTCTCCATCCTGGAGAATAAGTAGCCATCAACTGGTCACTGCTCCAGTCTTATGAAAGAAACCATGAAAAGATAACCCCAAAAGAGCAAAGTGTTTCCAAGTAATTTAACTGCATTCTAGAAATGCACAAGTCCATTATTCAACATGGTAACACTCAAAATCAGACATCCAATCAAAACTTAGATGGAATGCAAATAAGCAGAAAAACGATCACCTCATAATGAGTCGTTAAATGAATCTATTGAAACTCACTCAAAACTGAAACACTAAAACAGATGTTAACAATAGCAGACAAGGACATTGAAACAGTTATTATAACTGTATTCCATATGTTCAAAAATTTAAGACATGTAAAACATAAAGAAGACACAAATGATCTCTAGATGAAAAGTCCAATGTGAAAGATGAAGGATACACTGGGTGGGATGAATGGCAGAGTAGATATTGCAGAACAAAAATACTGGACTTGAAGATAGCAATATAACTGATCTGATATTAAACACAGGGAGAAAAGAAATACTTTTCAGAACTAAAATAGCATCCATAAGCTGTGGGATCACTTCAAGCAGCCTGATAAGGTTTCAGTTGGGGTTCCCTGGAGGAGTGGACCAAGAAGTGGGGACAGATAAAACATCTGAAGAAATAATGCCCCCGATTCCTCCAGACTTGCTGAAAACTCTAGTCCCATAGATTCAAGAAGCGCAATAAGGCCTGAGCAAAAATAACATGAAAAAAACTACACTAAGGCAAATGATAATCAAACCACTCAAAACCACTGATAAAGAGAAAATATTTGAGCAACCAGAGAAAAAAGTCATGTTAATTACAGAGAGGAAGTTTCTCCTCAGAGACAATCCAAAGTGATGACAGTGTACCAACATCTTTCAAGTAGTGAAAGGAAAAAAAGTATAAACCCTCTAAACCTGGAATTCTATACTCAGTAGAAATATTTTTCTTAAACTGAGCAGGACCATGTTCAACCATCCTGGGGATAGTGAAACAGAGCAGGACCATATGGGCCTTCCCCTTCCCCCATTGTGTCCTGTGCATGCCTTCTGCCTGTGGAAAACTTTAGTCAAAGAATAAGTTTCATCAGAGAAGTGAGAGATGTGGGAACAAAGGAAAAGAGTCTAAGGAGACTAAATAATAATAATGGAGTCATTAAGCATAGTCAAGGCCATTTAGTTCTTTCTCAAGGGCTATAGATAATATTCTGAGCTGTATCCTGGGAGCTGTCTTTTGATACCAAAACACCAGGTGGAAAAGTTAACTACAGAGTGAAGTAAGCCAGAAAGATAAAGAATATTACAGCATACTAACACATATATATGGAATTTAGAAAGATGGTAATGATAACCCTATATGCAAAACAGAAAAAGAGACACAGATGTACAGAACAGACTTTTGGACTCTGTGGGAGAAGGCGAGGGTGGGATGTTTCGAGAGAACAGCATCGAAACATGTATATTATCTATGGTGAAACAGATCACCAGCCCAGGTTGGATGCATGAGACAAGTACTCAGGCCTGGTGCACTGGGAAGACCCAGAGGGATCGAGTAGAGAGGGAGGTGGGAGGGGGGATCGGGATGGGGAATACATGTAACTCCATGGCTGATTCATGTCAATGTATGACAAAACCCACTACAATATTGTAAAGTAATTCTCCTCCAACTAATAAAAATAAATGAAAAAAAATAAGTTAACTACATGATGACCAGACTGTACCCAGGATTTGAGTGCCACATTTCAGAGAACTGGCTGCAAAGAAATGGGAACAAGTGCACCCCAAGCTATAGATTAAGTGTACCTAAAACCACCAAGGTGATGTTAGTCAGACCACGGATGACCAGTGTGAAAATGACTGTTAGAGATGACTATGCTGTTTCTACATGTAACCCCCCCACACTCTCTCTCTATAAATGGTCTCACCCCCTGCTTGTTGAGCATGCGGGGGAGTCAGCCTTTGGGCAGATGTCTGCCACCCTCCCCTCCCCTCCAGTTGCTCTCACCTGAAATAAAGCAAACTTTCCTTTCCACCAAGCTGGCCTGTTTACTGGCTTTTGGGTGGTAAGCAGCTGGACCCCTCAAGCATACATTTCTGTAACAATAGACCTCTTGCCCTCATGTCCCCTGTCAGTTGTTTGCAGGAAAGCTTTTGTCTTCTAAGCCTTTCCCCACTTCCAAAGAGCAATTTAATCAGAGAGGTGACAACACAGAGAAATAAAAGAAAACCGTCAAAGAAAACAAAATAAGCATAGTTTAGTCATAGAACAATGTCAAGGACCTTTAGTTCTTCTTCAAAGGCCATAGATAACATTCTGAGCTGTATCCCTGAAATGTTTTGCAGATATTAAAACCTCCAGCAGTTGGAGGAAGTTTACTGCATTCTGATGATCAGCACATAGACCCCAGATCAGTTGGAACCCAGTTGGTTGATGACTGAGATTCCCAAAACATCACCCTGCTACCTTACCTCCAACTAACCAGAGAATTTAGCTTGAACTGATCATGAGCCCCATGACTGTCTCCTTCACCTTGCCTTTAAAAAAATCCTTCCCTGAAAGCCTTCTGGGAGTTCAGGTCTTTTTAAAAAAATTATTTATTTTTAATTGGAGGATAATTGCTTTACAATATCGTGTTGGTTTCTGCCACATACCAACATGTATCAGGCATAGGTGTATGTATGTCCCTTCCCTCTAGAACCTCCCTCCCACCTCCCACCCCCCCACCACCACCCCTCTAGGTTGTCACAGAGCATTTGAGCTGTGTCAAGAGTAGTGTTAGATAGCCAGAGGTCAGGTTTTTTAAGGATGAGACTCCTGTCCTCCTTGCTTGGCCCCATGTCAAACACCTTACACTAAATGCTGTACTTTGCGTTCAGTTGTTCAGTCGCGTCTGACTCTTTGCATGCCTATGGCCTGTAGTCTGCCAGGCTCCTCTGTCAATGGGATTTTCCCTGGCAAGGACACTGGAGTAGATTGCCATGCTCTCCTCCAGGGGATCTTCCCAATCCAAGGATCAAACCCTCATCACCTGCATCTCCTGCATTGCAGACGAATTTTTTACCCCTGAGCCACCAGAGACCCCAAATGCTGTACTTTTCCTCACCACAAATAAGTGTTAGTAGTTTCACTTCACGACACTCTGGTGAAAGGACCCAAGTTGGGTTTGGTAGCATTTAAAAAACAGTGGCAAAATAGCTGTCTCACCCCTCTCGCCTCCCCGCTACTCTGCTCCTGGTCTCCGCAAGCTGGGAAAGTGCTTCTAGATGCAGCTCTCACCAAACTTAGGCAGCCAAGAAAGACACCTGTCTACGTGGAGTCTGTAGATCTCTGTTTGGAAAGAGGAACCACAGGGAACTATTGACTGTCTTGGAGAAATGCCCTGACTGGGTTTGGAGTTTCAGGACTATCTTCCTGGCTCCTGTGTGCGGTGGATTCAGAAGAGATCAAGCCCTGAGCCTTTGGAGTGGGAGCACTGACTCTAAGACCCAAGGCTACCACAGAACTCACCCTAGGGAGTATCAAATAGTGAGAACTCACACAAAGGAAACCACTGAACACAAGACTCGGCATCACCCTATCACCAGTAGCACCCTGTGCAGGATGCCTCGTCTAAACAACAAACAAAACAAAAATACAAACCCAATCGTCAGCAGACAGGATTACCACTTCACTCAGCTTTGCCCATCAGAAGAAAAACAAACAAACAGAGAC
Organism: Cervus elaphus; assembly: GCF_910594005.1. Classification (NCBI taxonomy): domain Eukaryota; kingdom Metazoa; phylum Chordata; class Mammalia; order Artiodactyla; family Cervidae; genus Cervus; species Cervus elaphus. The sequence continues at coordinate 122,028,110 of NC_057848.1, read as the reverse complement.
TCAGCACAAATCTCAACCTATACGAAGCTTACGCAAACCACTGAGCCAAACTTAGGAGGGAAGAAACAAAAAGGAATAAAGAATTCAACCTTCAAGCCTTGGAAAAGGAGACCTCAAACACAATAAGTGGAAAAAAATAATGAAAAGGAAGAGAAATACTGCACAAATGTAGGAACAAACTAGAAACACAGAAGTCCAAATAAATGAAGAGGAAAGAGGCAAACTACCTGAAAAAGTATTCAGAATAATGATAGCAAAGAGGATCAAAGACCTTGAAAATAGAATGGAGAAAATGCAAGAATCAATTAACAAAGACCTAGAAGAATTAAAGAATAAAAATACAGAAACAAACAATACAATTACTGTAGTTAAAAATACTCTAGAATCAATTATAGCAGAATATCTGAAGCAGAAGAATGAATCAGTGAGCTGGAAGATAAAATGGTAGAAATAACTTCTGAAGAGCAGAATAAAGTAAAAGCAATGAAAAGAACTGAGGATAGTCTCAGAGACCTCTGGGACAATATCAAATGCACCAACATTCGAATTATAGGGATCTCAGAATAAGAAGAGACAAATAAAGGGTATGAGAAAATTTTTGAAAAGATTATAGTTGAAAATTCCCCCAACATGGAAAAGAAATAGTCAATCAAGTCCAAGAGGCACAAAGAGTCCCATACAGGATAAACCCAAGGAGAAACATGCCAAGACACATACTAATCAAACTCACAAAGCCTAAACACAAAGACAGAATATTAAAAGCAGCAAGGGAGAAGCAACAAGTAACATAAAAGGGAAACCCCATATGCTTAACAGCTGATCTTTCAGCAGAAACCCTGCAGGCCAGAAAGGAATGGCCGGATATATTTAAAGTATTGAAAGGGGAAAATCTACAACCAAGATTACTGTAACCGGCAAGGATTTAATTCACAATTGATGGAGAAATCAAAAGCATTTCAGACAAGCAAAACTTAAGAGAATTCAGAACCTCCAAACCAACTTTACAACAAATGTTAAAGAGACTCATATAGCCAAGAAATAGAAGAGAAGGAAAAAGATCTCCATAATCCACCCCAAACAATTAAGGAAATGGCAACGGAAACATGTATATCAATAATTACTTTAAATGTAAAAGGGTTAAATGTTCCAACCAAAAGACACAGGCTGGCTGAATGGATCCAAAATCAAGACCCCTATATATGCTGTCTACAAGAAACCCACATCAGACCTCAAAACGCACATAGACTCAAAGTGAGAGGATGGAAAAATATATTCCATGCAAATGGGAAGCAAAAGAAAGCTGGAATAGCAATCCTCATATCAGACAAAATAGACCTTAAAATAAAGACTATTGCAAGAGATAAGGGAGGACACGACACAATGATCAAGGGGCCAATCCAAGAGGAAGACATAACAACTCTAAATATCTATGCACCCAACTTCCCTGGTGGTCCAGTGGTTCAGATTCCACAGTCCCAATGCAGAGGGCATGGGTTTGATCCCTGGTTGGGAAACTAAGATCCCACATGCCACATGGCACAGCCAAATAAAAAGAGAAAATTATTGGGCTTCCCAGGTGGCTCAGATGATAAAGAGTCTGCCTGCAATGTGGGAGGCCCGGGTTCGATCCCTGGGTCGGGAAGATCCCCTGGAGAAGGAAATGGCAACCCACTCCAGTACTCTTGCCTGGAAAACTCTATGGACAGGGGAGCCTGGTAGGCTACAGTCCATGGGGTCACAGAGAGTCAGACACGACTGAGCAGCTTCACTTTCTTATGCACCCAACATAGGAGCACTTCAATACACAAGACAAACACTAACAGACATAAAAGGAGAAATTGACAGTAACACAATAATAGTGGGAGACTTTAACACACCACTCACAACAATGGACAGATCATCAAAACAGAAAATTAATAAGGAAACACAAGTCTTAAATGAGTTAAATTAGATGAGATGGATTTCATTGATAGCTTCAGGACATTCCATCCAAATGCAGAAGAATATGCCTCTTCTCAGGTGCACATGGAACATTCTCCAGGATAGACCACATCTTGGATCACAAATGAAACCTCAGTAAATTTAAGAAAATTAAAATCATATCAGGCATCTTCTGTGAGCACAGTGCTATGAGACTAGACATCAATTACAAGAAAAAAACTGTAAGAAACAGAAACACATGGAGATTAAACAACATATTTCTAAATAATCGGCAGGTTCCTGAAGAAATCAAAAGGAAAATCAAAAAATTTCTAGAAACAAATGACAATGAAAACACGACAACTCAAAACCTATGCGATGCTGCAAAAGCAGTTCTTAGAGGGAAGTTTATAGCAATACACTCCTACCTCAAGGAACAAGAAAAACATTGAAGAGAGAACCTAACTTACCCCTAAAACAACTAGAAAAAAGAACAAAAACACTCCAAAATTAGTAGAAGGAAATAAATCAAAGATTCAAGCAGAAATAAATGAAAAAGAAATGAAAGAAACAGTAGCAAAGATTAATAAAACTAAAAGCTGGTTCTTTGAGAATATTAAAAAAAATGACAAGCCTTTAGCCGGAATCATCCAGAACAAAAGAGAAAAGAATCAAATCAACAAAAATAGAAATGAAAAAGGAGAGGTTACAACAGACAATGCAGAAATACAAAGGATTATAAGAGACCATTATGATCAACTATATGGCAATAAAATGGATAACCTGGAAGGAATGGACAGATTCTTAGAAAAGTCCAATCTTCCAAGACTGAACCAGGAAGAAATGGAAATTATGGACAACCCAATTACAAGCACTGAAATTGAGGCTTTGATCCAAAATCTCCTGAAAAACAAAAGCCCAGGATTGGATCGCTTCACAGAAGAATTCTATCAAACATTTAGAGAAGAGCTAATGCCTATCCTTCTAAAACTCTTTCAAAAAATTGCAGAGGAAGGAACACTTCCAAACTCATTCTACGAGGCCACCACCTCCCTCATACCAAACCAGACAAAGACAACAGGAAAGAAGAAAACTACAGGCCAATATCACGGATGAACATAGATGCAAAAATCCTCAACAAAATTTTAGCAGAATTGAGCAACACATCAAAAGCCTCATACACCATGATCAAGTTGGGTTTATTCCAGGAATGCAAGGATTCTTCACCATATGCAAATCAATCAATGTGATACACCATATTAACAAATTGAAAGGGAAAAACCATATGATCATCTCAATAGATGCAGAAAAAGGCTTTGACAAAATTCAGCACCCATTTATGATTAAAACTTTTCAGAAAATGGGCCTAGAAGGAACCTACCTCACATAGTAAAGCCCATATATGATAAGCCTAGAGCAAACATTACTCCTAGAGCAATTATTTTCTGCGATTCTGAGGGTTGTCTCTTCACCTTCTTTATAGTTTCCTTTGCTGTGTAAAAGAGTCAGACTCGACTAAGCTTCTGAACTGAACTGAACTTGCTGTGTAAAATACTGTAAGTACAATTAGATCCCATTTTTTATTTTATTTCCAAAGAGGATATTCCTAAATTTTTTGTTAGAGTGTTCTGCCTGTGTTTTCCTCTAAGAGGTTTTATAGTATCTAGCCTTAAACATTCAGTCTTTAATTCATTTTGAGCTTTTTTTTCCCCCCTGTGATGTTAGGAATTGTTCTAATTTCATTCTTTTACATGTTACTGTCCAATTTTCACATTACCACTTATTGAAGATGCTGTCTTTTCTCCATTGTATATTCTTACCTCCTTGGATATAGATGACGTGCCCCATAGGTGCATGGGTCTATCTCTGGGCTTCCTATTGTGTTCCATTGGTCTTTCCCCCCTTTTTTGTTTTTAATGACTAGAGATGTTACATAAGTCTTTGTTGTAAAGCTGGTGTGGTACTATTGAATTCTCTGAGCCTTTGCTCTTCTATAAATCTTTTGATTTCTTTGTTGAATCTGAAAGAAGAACATTGCCTGGTAGAGTATTTTTGATTATAGGTTTTTCCCTTTCACCACTGGAAATATATCATGCCACTTCCTTCTGGCCTGCAGAGTTCCTGCTGAGAAATCAGCTGATAATCTTATGGGGATTCCCTCTTATGATATTTGCTACTTTTCCCTTGACCTGCTTAATATTTTCTCTTTGTTGTTAGTTTTTCAGTTTGCTTAATATGTGTCTCAGTATTTTCCTCCTTGTGTTCATCCTGTGTGAAATTCTCTGCACTTTCTGCACTAGAGTGTCTGTTTGCTTTCCAACATTAGGGACATTTTCACCTGTTATGTCTTCAAGAATTTTCTCAGGCCCTTTCTCTCTCTTCTCCTTCTGGGAGCCCTACAATGTGAATGTTGGTCCATTTAATGTCCCGGAGGTCTCTTAAACTGTCCTCATTTCTTTCCATTTTTTTCTCTTCATTCTGTTCCTTGGCAGTGGTTACTACCACTCTGCCTTCCAGCTTATGTATTCATTTTTCTGCCTCATTAATTCTGCTATTGATTCCTTCTCTTGTATTTTTCATTTCAGTTGTTGTATTGTTTAACTGTTTCTTTGTTCTTTCGATCTTCTACTTCTTTGTTCAACATTTCTTGTATCTTCTCAGTCTGTCCCTCCATTGTTTTCTTCTGAGATCTTGGATCATCTTTACTATCACTGCTCTGAATTCTTTTTTGAATGGATTGCCGATCTCCACTTTGCTTAGCTGTTGTTCTGGGGTTTTATCTTGCTCCTTTGTGTGGAACATTTTCCTGTGCTATCTCATTTTGACTCACTTTCGGTGTTTATGTCTCTGTTCGGCAGGCTGCAAGATTGTATTTCCTCTTGTTTTTAGTGTCTTTCCCCTTGTGGGTTAGGTTGTTCTGAGACTTTTGTTCAGGATTGCTGGTGGGAGGGACTAATGTCTGCCCAGTGGTGGGTGGAACTGTGTCTTGTCCCTCTGATGGGCAGGGTCATGTCAAAAGGTGTATATAGAAGTGGCTGTCGGCTCAGGAAGACTTAGGCAGCCTGTCTGCTGATGGGTGGGACTGTGTTCCTACCCTACTGGTTGTTTAGCCTGAGGCATCCCAGTGCTGGAGCCTACAGGCTTTTGGGTGGGACCAGTCTTGGTGTTAAAATGGTGGCCTCCAGGAGGACTCATGCCAATGAGCACATTCTGATGCATCCACTACACGTTTCCCCACGGTGAACTGCGGTTGCCCCTTGCCTCCCCAGGGGACCTCCAACACCAGAAGATAAGCCTTGCCCTGGGTCCTATGAGTCACAGCTTTTCCCTCAGGTTCTGGTGCACAGAAGACTTTGTGTGCACCCTCCAGGAGTGGAGTTTCTGTTTTTCCAAGTCCTCTTGAGTTCCTGTGATGAAGTCCCACTGGCCTTCAAAGCTAAATGATCTGTGGGCTTCAGTTCTCAAGCCAGACTCCCAGACTCTGGAGCCTTACATTGGACTTAGAACTCCTCCTGTGGGAGAAGCTCTGTGATGTAACTATTTTTCAGTGTGTGAAGTGGGGATGGGATTTGATTGCATTGTGAATGCACCCCTCTTTCCATCTTATTGTAGCTTATTCTTTGCATTTGGATGTAGAATATCTTTTTTGGTAGGTTCCAGTCTTTCTGTCGATGGTTGTTCAGCAGTTAGTTGTGATTTCAGAGTTTTTGTGAGAGGATGTGAGCTCAAGTGCTTCCACTTTACCATCTAGTCTTCACCTCTCCTTTGAATCTTTGCCTTGGGAGACAGCCAGGGTAGGTAATTCTTCTCCTTTCAAAGACTCTCTCAAAGTCCAAGGTCAGAGGGCAAGGAATTGGAGCTTTAGGAAGCTTAAGACAATGGATTCTCAAGTTCTATGAGTAAATATTTGCAAGTATAGAATGCTTCCAATCAAAGGGACTACCTCAATGCCTTCTTGCTCACATGGGAAGCAGTCTTCCCATAGGTAGAATATTTGGGTCATTGCTGGCCAAGATTTAGCTTTTTATCAAGAAGAAAGTTTCTCTCTTGTTAATATTATTGTCTTCTTCTTTTTGTTAGTCCAAAAAAATTTATGTTTAGCAGTTTGTTACAGGTTACGATAAAGGATAAAATTGAACATCCAATAGAAGAGGTGCTAGGACAAGGCATGGGCCCAGAGTATCCATTGCCCTCTCCAGGCCCACAGCTCTGCCCAAATCTCCATGCATTCACTGACTCTGAAGTCCCTAGAATACTTGAGAACAAAGATGCTGAGCAAATCTTCCAGTTACTTGATTAAAAAGAAAGAAGGGGAGAAAAGTAAACAAACGAAGTCCTAATAAATGTGGCCCTCAGTTAAGTTAAGAAAATGTCCAGGTACTCTGAACAGAGAAAAAGGGAGAAAAAATTATCAGAGAAATAATGAAACAATGGTCCTAAAAATGAAGGCCATGAGAATGCAGGACAAGTGAAGCTTTAGACAAAGGCACATCACGGCAAAGTTTCTGAATGAATAAATAAAAATCAATAGCAAATCTTAATAGCATATAAAAGACAAACAACCCCAAAGATCTGTGCAAGAGATTGGAACAGGCCAGAATACATATGGCTGGCAAGTCAGCACCAGGAAATATGCTCAATATATTGAAATGCAAATCAAAATTAGAATGTGATACCACTACACACCTATTGGAATGGTGAAAATTTAAAAGTCTGACCATGCCAAGAGTTTTCAAGAATGGAACTCATATATAACTGAGTCATACTGTCATACATAGCTGGGAATGTAATTATGTATACCACATACTTTATTAAAAAGTTAAAGGCATACATACTGTAGGCTTCAGCCATTCCAATCCTGAGTATTTTTTCAAGACAAAGGAAAATATGTATCTACACAAAGTCTTTTACGTGAATGCTTTACTTATTAAGCTCCAGACTGGAAACAACCACAGTATCCATCAATCAACGTATTGTTAAACAAATGATGGCATATCCACACAATGGAATGATTTTCAATTACCTCATCTATAACACGGAGATAATGGACTAGAGAGATTTATATTATTAGTGAACAAGAGGAGTAATGAACAGAGAGATTAAAGTGATTTGTGATGAAATAGACTAAAGCCCACACATCATTCCCTGGGAGAAGCCATCCCTGACCACCAGATTTACAGGGCTCTCGTCTGTGTTCTAAGCATCCCCTGGCTCTCGTCTGTCTATCCCGCATAATTGTAACTATATACTCAGTTCCTTTTCAGTCCAGAACCTGAAGCCTGACTCCCAGCAGAGGCTCAGAGAAATTTTCTGCCTCTGAATGATGATGACCTATGCTACTCACAATCAAGTATAGCCATTATCAAACCAGCAATTTCTTTACTGGAAGTAATACATTATTAACTAGTGATCGTAGGACATTTCTCTTGACAAATTTCTGTTCTTGTAGAGGGGGAAATGTACACATTACTTGGTCCAAAAGCATCTAGTACTAGTGTATTATTCCCTACTTTTATGTTAATAATTCTGGACACTCTGCTACTTTCTGAGATCACCTCTCAGTCAGGGGTTGCATTGACTAATTCACTGAAGTGTTCCCATATATAAAGGGGCTGAAGAACAGACTAGACTGTTGATAAATACTTTTGAATGGATATAATGCTGACAATGTGATTATTATTAATATCATTTTTATTGTCATTCATTAAGTAATTTTTGGCTGCTCTGGGTCTTCATGGCTGCATGTGGGTTTTCTCTAGTTGTGGCAAGTGGGAGGTACTTTGTAGTTGTGTTGCATGGGTTTCTCACTGTGGTGGCTTCTCTTGGTGCAGAGCACAAGCTGTAGGGTGTGCGGGCTTTAGAATTTGAGGCATGTGAGTTCAACAGTTGTGGCATGCGGGCTTAGTTGCCCTACGACATGTGGAATCTTCCTGGACCAGGGTTTGAACCCATGTGTCCTGCATTGGCAGATGGGTTCTTAACCACTAGATCCCCAGGGAAGTCCAACAACGTGATTATTTTAATGTTTGGCTGGAAAGCTGTGTTTGTCGGCTCAGGCTGCCAAAACAAAATACCATAAAATGGGTGAATTAAGGAACAGAAACTTATTTATCACTGTTCTGGAGACTGGCAGTCCAAATCAGAATGGCAGCATGGTTCGATTCTGGCGAGAGCTCCATTCCTGGATCATAGATGGTGTCTTCTTGTTGCGTTCTCACATGGCAGTGAGAGAGAGAGAAACAGACACAGAGAGAGAGACAGAGTGAATGCATTGGTGTTTCTTCTTTTTTAAAAAAATTTTTACAAAGTATTGATTTTATTACACCCATGTATACTGTTTGTCAAACACACACAGTGGATGTAAAGAGTTTATATGGACTTTAAACCAGGGCTATAGCTTCTTAATTAGACATCCTGTAAATGAAAGGGAGACACATGTTAACTGAAATGAATGAAGGTTGGCTGGGAGGCGACTTTCTCCTCTGTTTCCTTGAGTTAATCTGGAGGCTGCTGATTTATAGGGCCTTTTGATGGATCATCTTCCTCTTGAGCAAGCAGAGGGTCGGACTGCTTGTTAAACCAGGTAAATTAATTAATGTAAGTTATCCTCTGAAATTAAAGCCCACACAAATGAGTCATGTTCCATGCTTTCCAGTGAAAATAGCAGAGGCCTGGCTTTTTAACTGGTTCAGCAATTAATTCCAGATGCATGTTAGAATGACCCAGAAAGCTTTATAAGCAACACTTATGTCTGGGGCCCTAATTCCTAACATTTCCTAGTATTTCAGAATATTTAAGTGTGATATCCTGGATATTATAGCTTGTAGAGCCCCCAAGTGATATATTTTTTTCCCCAGGCAAGATTAAGAGCCACTGGTCTGCGTTTTCCAGAGGGTTTGATGATAAGCTAGAATAATTTAGAAGTATTGCAGGGCCCAATTGAAGTTTCTTTTTGAAAATTCATTAATTTATTTTAATTGGAGGCTAATTACTTTATCATATTGTGGTGGTTTTTGCCATACATTGACATGAATCAGCCATGGGTGGACATGTGTGCCCCTGTCCCGAACCTCCCTCCAACCTCCCTCCCCATCCCACTCCTCTGGGTTGTCCCAGTGCACTGGATTCGAGTGCCCTGTTTCACGCATCAAACTTGGACTGGTCATCTATTTCACATATGGTAGCATACATGTTTCAATGCTATTCTCTCAAATCATCCCACTCTCGCCTTCTCCCACAGAATCCAAAAGTCTGTTCTTTATCTTTGTGTCTCTTTTGCTGTCTCGCATATAGGGTCATCATTACCATCTTTCTAAATTCCATATATATGCATTAATATACTGTATTGGTGTTTTCCTTTCTGACTGACTTCACTCTGTATAATAGGCTCCAGTTTCATCCACCTCATTAGTTTCATCCACCTCCAGTATCATCCACCTCATCCACCACACTGACTCCAATGTGTTCTTTTCAATAGCTGAGTGATAGTCCATTGTGTATATGTACCACAAATTTCTTATCCATTCCTCTGCCAATGGATATCTAGGTTGCTTCCACGTCCTAGATATTGCAAACAGTGCTGCGATGAACATTGGGGTACACATGTCTCTTTCAATTCTGGTTTCCTCGGTGTGTGTGCCCAGCAGCCGGATTGGTGTTTCTTCTTATGTGAGCCCCACTTTCATGACCTCATCTAAATCTAATTGTCTCCAAAAGTTTCTTCTTCAAATACTATTTCATTGGTGGTTACCACTTCAACATAGAAATTTGGTGGGAGACAGAGTTGAGTCCATAGCAGAGGTAAAGATATCAACAGCTTTATGTCACAAAATCAGTATGTGAAAGGAGTGGTTATCATTGGTTGTGGGAAGTTGAGTTAACCTCTCTCACTCTTACAATGAACCTTATATTCTAGCTTTCCTCCTGCTTCTTGGCCACTCCACTCAGGGTATTTTTTTCCCCCTCAGGCCCCTTCATTGTGTTTCTCCTCTGCATTTCTTTTCTGTTTATGTGTCTGTCTTGTCCACCAGTGTGATACTCCCATCATCCACCTCACATCACTGGTCATTTTGAGCATTGCAGATACGTCCTGAAACACGCTAGGGATCAGTGTATGTGTACTAAATGAAGGAATATTTTCTAACGACTGACAAGAAAAGCATCTCCTCCATGGAGGAGTCAGTATAATAGGTGTCATTTTTGTAGCACCATACATAAAGCCTTGAGACTTGCTCCAGACACTGTAGGGGTGTGGCTCTGTCTTGGTGCCGTGGTGACCTTGCACGTCCACACGGAGGCTACATAGGCAAGGCTAAACTGCGGGTTGACTTGAATCTTGGCAGAAAACCTTCAGGTTGCTCTAGCAGCAAGGGGAGATAAGCAGCCTGGTGAAGACCTGCTATGAGGCCATTTCTCACCTGCCTGCTTATCTAGTTGGAGGCTGACACAAGGTTGTTACTCATCCATCTCTGGTTTCAGTTGAACATAGGATGGTCTCCCTAGCCCCAGCTGAGAGTACACCTGTGGACTATAGAGCTGCTCAGTCCATAGGGCACAGCTGTGGGCTCCTTCCTGGCAGAGCCCCACCACCTGCAGTGCCTGTTACTGAGGCCTTCCAATTCAGTGTCAAACCATGGGACTAGGGACAAGGCAACTGACACCAGGGGCATATTGATTCTGCACTGTCTGTAAGTTAGAAACGGAATCCATTTGGGTTCATTGTCTCCTTACTGGTCAAGCCCATAAAAAGGAGACAAGCCAAACTAACATCTCAGTGGTACACTATGTGGTCCTGTAGCCCCTGCAGTGTTCTTTAGGGACTGGCTACCTGACTACGTGACAGAGTCTGGTGTTGAGTGCTGTGGTGTTGCATGACTAGAATATTGGCTTATTTTTTTTGTCATCACACACAGCAAGGAGCATAGTTGTCACTACATACTATGACTTAGTGTAGCCTTCTCAGTCCTCTTTTACAAATCAACCTTAGAATGGATGCCATGTCTCATACCAGCTACACTGCTATTGAATCAATATATTTATTTAGAGAAAATATGTTTCTGAAGCCCAATTCATTGTAAAAGTTAGCCTTGTAGTCTACTTGAAATTAAAAATCTGTGTTATTTGTGAGAGAGTTATAATTGTAAAGGTAAATGAAATTAAGCATTTTGAGTTTAAATGAAAAAGTGGAACAGAATAAGCCAAATCCATTTCCAATGTAACACCTCCTTCATATATGTTATCTTGTGTATTGTTCATAACAAATATTTAGTGCAAAATTGTAATTTCCATTTTAGAAATGGGGAAACAGATCCAAAGGGTGTAAATACCTTTCTTACCTTCACACAGTGTGTCAGAGCCAGTACTGATACCCTTAGTTATGTCATGTACTGTGCTTAGTCACTCAGTCATGTCCAACTCTTTGTGACCCCATGGACTGTAGCCCGCCAGGCCCCTCTGGCCATGGGGATTCTCCAGGCAAGAATACTGGAGTCAGTTGCCATGCCCTCCTCCAGGGGATCTTCCCGACCCAGGGATCGAACCCAGGTCTCCAGCATTGCAGGCGGATTCTTTACCATCTGAGCCACCAGGGAAGTCCAATTATGTCATGTCATAACCAATAAGGAGACAGAGCAGATAAGACTCAAGTCACTTTGTCTCAGGAAGTTCCCCTCCTTCCTTTCCCTTTGCTTCTAGCTAGGATCTAATCTTTTCAGGCAGCTCCATGACCTAGGAGCTTTGTCACATACTTTTTGGTAAGATGGGATACTCTAACTTAAGTCATGTGGTAGATTTGAGCGTCCCATTTTCAGTCCTTTCGGACCTGGATTTTCATACGTCTGTAAGGGCACAACAGCTGCCTTTTATAATCCCCTGTTATTCCCTAAGCAGAGTGAATTCTGAGTAGGTCCTTTGTTTCAGAAATATTTTTTTTTGGTGTGTGAGGATTCAGAGGAGGGCTCAGAGATGCAAGCAGTTTGTTATTATGTAATAATCAAGATATAAGTGAGGAATCAGACAGCTGGATGACTCCCGAGATCTGGTGACTATCAATTCAATGGAGGATGTTATGGAGGAGAAAAGATATTTGTGACTGCCCTCTCCCTGCACCCAAAACACTTGGAAGGTAAGTCAGAAGTGTGTGAAAGGTATGTTGTGGCATTTTCCATGGAAATTTTTTTTATTATTTATTTTTTAATTGAAGAATAATTGCTCTAGAGAATTTTGTTTTTTTCTGTCTAACCTCAACATGAATCAGCCATAGGTATACATATATGCCCTCCCTCCTGAACCCCACTATCTCCCTCCCCATCCCACCCCTCCAGGTTGACACAGAGCCCCTGTTTGAGTTTCCTGAGCCAAACAGCAAATTCCCATTGCCCATCTATTTTACACATGGCAATGTAAGTTTCCTAGTTACTCTTTCCAAACATCTCATCCTCTCCTACCCTCTCCGCATGTCCATAAGTCTATTCTCTATGTTCCTCCATTGATGCCCTGTGAATAAATTCTTCAGTATGACTTTTCCAGGTTTTGTATATATGCACTAGAATATGATATTTATCTTTCGCTATCTGACTTACTTCACTCTGTATAATAAGTTCTAGGTTCATCCACCTCATTAGAACTGACTCAAAGGCGTTCCTTTTCATGGCTAAGTAATATCCCATTGTGTACATGTACCACGGCTTCTTTATCAATTCATCTGCTCATGGACATCTAGGTTGCTTCCATGCTCTAGCTATTGTAAATACTGCTGGGTTGAACAATGGGATACATGTGTCTTTTTCAGTTTTGGTTTCCTCAGGGTATAGACCTAGGAGTGGGACTGCAGGGTCATATGGTGGTGTTATTCCTAGTTTTTTAAGGAATCTCCATATCGTCTTCCATAGTGGCTGTATCAATTTACATTCTCACCAACAGGGCACCCTCTCCAGCATTTACTGTTTGTAGACTTTTTGAGGATGGCCCTTCTGACTGGTGTGTGGTGATGTCTCATTGTAGTTTTGATTTGCATTTCTCTAATAATGAGTGATGTTGAGCATCTTTTCATGTGTTTGGTAGCCTTCTATGTGTCTTCTTTGGAGAAATGTCTGTTTAGGTCTTTTCCCCACTTTTTGATTGGGTTCTTTGTTTTCCTGGTGTTGAGTTGTATGAGCTGCTTGTATATTTTGGAAATTAATCCTTGTTTCATTTGCTATTATTTTCTCCCATTCTGGGGGTTGTCTTTTCACCTCGCTTATACTTTCCTTTGCTGTGCAAAAGATTTTAAGTTGAATCAGGTCCCACTTGTTTACTTTTGCTTTTATTTCCATTACTCTAGGAGGTGGGGCATAAAGGATCTTGCTTTGATTTATGTCTCTGAGTATTCTGCCTATGTTTTCCTCTAAGAGTTTTATAGTTTCTGGTCTTACATGTACGTCTTACATTAACCCATTTTGAGTTTATCTTTGTATGTGGTGTTAGGAAGCATTCTAATTTCATTCTTTTACATGTAGCTGTCCAATTTTCCCAGCACCATTTACTCAAGAAGCTGTCTTTGCCCCATTGTATATTCTTGCCTCCTTTGTCAAAAATAAGGTACCCATAGGTGCATGGGTTTATTTCTAGTCTTTCTATCTTGTTCCATTGGTCTATATTTCTGTTTTTGTGCCGGTACGATACTGTCTAATGACTGTAGCTTTGCAGTATAATCTGAAGTCAGGAAGCTTGATTCCTCCAGCTCCATTCTTCTTTCTCAAGACTGCTTTGGCTATTCGTGGTCTTTTGTGTTTCCGTATGAATTGTGAAATTTCTTGTTCTAGTTCTGTGGAAAATGCCATTGGTAATTTGATAGGGATTGCATTACATCTGTAGAATGTGTTTGGTAGTAGAGTCATTTTCACAATATTGATTCTTCCTACCCACGAACATGGACTATCTCTCCATCTGTTTCTGCCATCTTTGATTTCTTTCCTGAGTGTCTTACCATTTTCTGCATACAGTTCTTTGGTATTCTTAGGTAAGTTTATTCCTAGGTATTTAATTCTTTTTGTTGCAGTGGTGAATGGGATTGATTCCTTCAATTCTCTTTCTGGATTTTCATTGTTATTATATAGAACTGCAAGAGATTTCTGTCTATTGATTTTGGATCGTGAAAGCTTGCTAAATTCACTGATTAGCTCTAGTAATTTTCTGATAATATCTTTAGGATTTTCTGTGTACAGTAGTATCATGTCATCTGCAAACAACGAGAGCTTTACTTCTTTTATGATCTGGATTCCTTTTACTTCTGTTTCTTCCCTGACTGTTATAGCTAGGACTTCCAGAACTATGTTGAATAATAGTGGTGAAAGTGGACATCCTTGTCTTGTTCCTGATCTTAGGGGGAATGCTTTCAGTTTTTCACCACTGAAAATAATGTTTGCTCTAGGCTTATCATATATGGCCTTTACTATATTGAGGTAGGTTCCTTCTAGGCCCATTTTCTGAAAAGTTTTAATCATAAATGGGTGCTGAATTTTGTCAAAGCCTTTTTCTGCATCTATTGAGATGATCATATGGTTTTTCCCTTTCAATTTGTTAATATGGTGTATCACATTGATTGATTTGCATATGGTGAAGAATCCTTGCATTCCTGGAATAAACCCAACTTGATCATGGTGTATGAGGCTTTTGATGTGTTGCTCAATTCTGCTAAAATTTTGTTGAGGATTTTGCATCTATGTTCATCAGTGATATTGGCCTGTAGTTTTCTTCTTTCCTGTTGTCTTTGTCTGGTTTGGTATGAGGGAGGTGGTGGCCTCGTAGAATGAGTTTGGAAGTGTTCCTTCCTCTGCAATTTTTTGAAAGAGTTTTAGAAGGATAGGCATTAGCTCTTCTCTAAATGTTTGATAGAATTCTTCTGTGAAGCGATCCAATCCTGGGCTTTTGTTTTTCAGGAGATTTTGGATCACAGCCTCAATTTCAGTGCTTGTAATTGGGTTGTCCATAATTTCCATTTCTTCCTGGTTCAGTCTTGGAAGATTGGACTTTTCTAAGAATCTGTCCATTCCTTCCAGGTTATCCATTTTATTGCCATATAGTTGTTCATAATGGTCTCTTATAATCCTTTGTATTTCTGCATTGTCTGTTGTAACCTCTCCTTTTTCATTTCTAATTTTGTTGATTTGATTCTTCTCTCTTTTTCTCTTGATGAGCCTGGCTAAACCTTTGTCAGTTTTATCTTCTCAAAGAACCAGCTTTTAGATTTATTAACCTTTACTATTGTTTCGCCCACTTCTTTTTCATTTATGGCTGCTCAGATTGTTATGATTTCTCTCCTTCTGCTATTTTTGGGGATTTTTCCTTCTTCTTTTTCAGTTGTTTTAGGTGTAAAGTTAGGCTGTCTATTCGATGTTTTTCTTGTTTCTTGAGGTAGGATTGCATTGCTGTAAGCTTCCCTTTTAGAACTGCTTTTGCAGTGTCGCGTAGGTTTTGAGTTGTGTTTTCATTGTCATTTGTTTCTAGAAATTTTTATGATTTTCCTTTTGATTTCTTCAGTAAACTGTTGGTTATTTAGAAACATGTTGCTTAATCTCCATGTGTTTGCGTTTCTTACAGTTTTTTTTTTTCCTTGTAATTGATATCTCATCTCATAGCATTGTGGTCTGAGAAGATGCTTGATACAATTTCAATTTTCTTTTTTTTCACTTTTATTTATTCATTTCTTCAATTTTCTTAAATTTACTGAACTTTGTTTTGTGACCCAAGATGTGGTCTATCCTGGAGAATGTTCCATGTGCACTTGGGAAGAAGGCGTATTCTTCTGCATTTGGATTGAATGTCCTGAAGCTATCAATGAGATCCATCTCATCTAATGTATCATTTAAGACTTGTGTTTCCTTATTAATTTTCTGTTTTGATGATCTGTCCATTGGTATGAGTGGGGTGTTAAAGTCTCCTACTATTTTTGTGTTACTGTCAATTTCTCCTTTCATGTCTGTTAGTGCTCTCTTATGTATTGGGGTGCTCCTTTGTTGAGTGCATAGATGTTTACAATTGTTATGCCTTCCTCTTGGATTGGCACTTTGATCATTATGTAGTGTCCTTCCTTACCTCTTCTAATCTTCTTTACTTCAAAGTCTATTTTGTCTGATATGAGGATTGCTAATCCAGCTTTCTTTTGCTTCCCATTTACATGGAATATATTTTTCCAACCTCACACTTTCAGTCTATATGTGTCTTGAGGTCTGAAGTAGGTATGTTGTAGACAGCATATATATATGGGTCTTGATTTTGCATCCATTCAGCCAGTCTGTGTCTTTTGATTGGAGCATTTAATCCATTTGCATTTAAAGTAATTATTGATATGTATGTTCCTATTGCCATTTTCTTAATTGTTTGGGGTTGATTTTGTAGATCATTTTTCTTCTCTTGTATTTCTTGACTATATAAGTCCCTTTAACATTTGTTATAAAGCTGGTTTGGTGGTACCAAATTTTCTTAATTTTGCTTGTCTGAAAAGCTTTTAATTTCTCCATCAATTTTGAATGAGCTCTTTGCCAGGTACAGTAATCTTGTCGGTAGATCTTTCCCTTTCAGTACGTTAAATATATCCTGCCATTCCCTTCTGGCCTGCAGAGTTTCTGCTGAAAGATCAGCTGTTAAATGTATGGGGTTTCCCTTTTATGTTACTTGTTGCTCAGATTCTAATCTGGTCCTACTCCTGCGTATTCTTGCCTCCAGTGTCCACAGCTATCAGAACTAGTGTGTTTTCTTTTGTGGTAGCTCCCAATGTCCTTTTATATCTTCCATAGACAGAGAATCTGCCTAGTTGATCGTGTGGATTTAATCTGCAGCTTGTACAGCTGTTGGGAAGCTTTTGGGTCTTCTTCCTTAGCCACACTGCCCCTGGGTTTCAACTGTGGTTTTATTTCCACCTCTGCATGTGGGTTGTCCACTGGATTTTGCTCCTGAGGCTGCCCTGGAAGACTTGGCTTTGCCCCTATGAGAGCCAGCCAAGTGTGGAGGTGGTGCAGCTGCTTGGGTCGCAGGGGTTCGGGCAACACCAGGTACTCAGGGGAGTTGGTCACTAGGGCAGCAGAAAAATAGTGCTCTAGAAGGGTATGGCAACCAGTATTACCTAATACGCTCCAGTATTCTTGCCTGGAGAACCCCTTGACAGAGACGCCTGGCAGGCCACAGTCTACAGGGTCGCAAAGAGTTGGACACAACCCAAGCAACTCTGCGTGCATAGGTGCAAGACTTCTTTCTTCTTGTGGCAACTCTGCCCCAGTGAGAGTTGAGCGTTAAGTTGGCGCAGCTGCTTGGCTTGTGTGGATCCTGGCGGCGCCCAGCATTCAGGGACATGGACTGCCTCTGCCGCAGGCGTTAATGCCCTCTCAGAGTCTTTTTTTGAGCCCGTTGTAGCTGGTGATCAGAAGGCCTCTTTGGCCAGTCTTTCTCTGTAGCTCTGCCCGTTCAGGCACTTAGAGGGCTCCCTTACCTGGGGTCCTTCTCTGTTGTTCAGTGCATCGGGCACATAGAGGGGCCCCCCTGGCTGGGTTCCTACTCTGTATATTGGCACGTCAGGCACTTGAAGGAGCACCCTGGATGCGGTCCTACTCTGTAGTTCAGTGCGTCACACACTCTCTGGGTGAGCCTCTCTATGGTTCAGCTGCCAATGCTGGTGTGTGGGGAGAGAGAGGCTCCACCCCCCCCCACCCCCCCCCCCCACACGTGACTCAGCAGTATCGCCTTGCTTCCAAGGCTGCCTGGCTTTCCTCCACAGGCATTTCCCACCACAATCTCCTCCTTCACACCCCTTCCATCTGTCTCTCTGCTGTCAAGAGCAGGTCTCACCCTGGGATTTCTCCACAATCCCTAAACTCCAGCGCCCAGCCACTGCACTTTCCAGGGCACCTGCATCACTGTCCAGGGTATGTATGGCTGTGGCAAGGATGTCTGATTCTCATTCCATTTAGGCTGCCACAGATCAGCTGTTTCACCCTCAGCCTTAATTGTTTCTCTTCTGACTCAGACAATTGCCCCAATGCGGGGATCAGACCCCTGCTTCAGTTCCCCCACCCACCGAGGGCAGGTCCAGTCTTACTAACACCCGTGTTTTTCCCCCTAGTTCCTTCATCCTACCGAGTTTTGCGTGCTTCTATACAATCTTATCCACTGGTCAGGTACTCCTGTCCGCTTTCAGTTGGTGTTCTGCATGCACTTCTGTGTCTGAGGTGTATTCCTGATGTATCCGTGGAGAGAGATGTACTCCACCTCGACCTACTCCTTCGCCATCTTTAAATCTCTGCCATGGAATTTGACAGCAGTTTGTTTTTCTCTGTCTCCCTACAACCTTTAACAATGACTTTGGCATTCTATTTCTCTATAGGACAATACAAGTACATTATGTTTTAAAAAATCTTTCTCTGTGAATGATTTCATCAGGGACACCATAAGTGATTTGGGTGGCACATTTCATAAACCCATTTATTCAAGAGACCAAAGGCTTTTATATGATTATTTTATATGTGGGTATACATACATATGTATGAGTATGTATTAACATGCAGATTACTCCTAAAGACTACGTCATGAACAATTTTTTTAACCCTAGAAGTGCAAGGGTGGTTTAAATGTATAAGGTTACCAATGTAATTCACAGCATTAATAGAAAAATGGAGGGAAAACAATTCTATGATCATCTCAATTGATGCATTATACGTGTTTGATGAAAATTAACCTACATTCAAGACAGCAAACTAGGAATAGAATGGAACTTCCTCTGAAAAAGTATACCTACAAAAAAGCAAAGTAAACAGGTTGAAATGGAGAAAATTTTTCATTTCCAACCAGGAAAAATGCCGAGTATCACCTGTTTTAGTCAAGACTATTCTGGCTAGGTTTGTTTAGTGCTGCAAAATGAGAAAAGATATAAGGCTTAAGGCAGTACAAATTGTTAATGTAGAAATATAATAGTATATTTTGAAAAGCGAATCTAGATATAAAGTTTTGGAATTAATATGCATATAGAGAGGAATTCTTGGACAGAAAGTCTATATACAGACATTCTAACTCTACATACATGCTCAACTAGACAATAAAAATCACACACCATGAACTTTCAATAACATTAAATACCCAGTGATAAATTTAACAAAAAAAGTATGCAAGTAGAAAAAGAAACTTTATTGACAGAACTGTAACAGTCAAACACACAATATAAGGCCAGCATAGATGGTTTCAGTTTAACTTCTTTCAAGCAAATGGTTGCCCTTCACCTATAATATAAACATAACATTAAAGTTACTTAGCAGAATTTTATTCCGATGATAGGAGAGGTATAAAAAGTTCACTACAGTTTTATAAAATGGACTAAAACAAGAACACTAAGGGTGACCCTTTGGCTTACCTTCAGTTAATCCTCTCGAGATTTTATAGACTTTTCAAACATATTACCAGTGTTTTAAAACCACACTAGTCTTCCCAGCTACCCAGGAAAACAAGGACACTGTGTTCAGAATAAATGACATCATTTAAACCTATTAGAAGGTAGTTTTCAGTGGAAGGCAAAACTGTGTACACTTTTAGTAAAACATTTAACAACAAAAAACACCTTAACAAAACCAAAATACACACACACACAAAAAATTCCCCCCAAATTATCATTTAAATGTGTTGGTTTGAAATAATATTCTGAATATAGGACAGCCAAACAGTTGTCATCTCTGTTACTGCTTAAGTGAAGTAAATAAAAAGGCCAGTATTACATGTGTTTCTTCTCTACTGTGGAAAACTGTAGAAATTGTCATTTGTTCTAGTTTATCCCTGATATGGTTGTTTTAAATAGGTTAAACATTTGTCCCCCATTTTACTTGTGGCCCTCGTGTAATTCTAAATGTTTCTTTTCACCCTGGAAAGCACTCCAGTTGGTATAATAAATTATACGGTGACACAAATTTTTAGTCATTACTATCACTGGCGACATGGTGACATCAACATGTGAAGCAGAAAGAGGACTGTTTCTCACAGCCACACCAAAAAAAAGAAGGAAAGAAAGGAAAGAAGAAAAGAAAACAGACAGCAAGAGGGAGTATGAGTGAGAGAGAAAAGCAAGTAGGAAGACAGAAAGAAAATCTGGAAAAGCGGGTTTTTTCTTTGTTTGTTTCTAAATGAAAATGGCTTTTGGAGACAACTCTGACCAATTTCAAAAGTTCACCCAGGGTATTTGTGATGTTTAGCTATTTAGTTACTGTGGGGTATGTTACATAATATTTGTTTTTCTACCCTACTAGCCATTTCATCAATATTCTGAAAATATCTGAGTTCCAGATTATACTGATTTAATTCTGTAAGATACTAACTGTTAGGGTCTTGTTCATATTTCTAATTATGTATACTTGGGCTTTGTCCATTTTCTTCACAATTATGTAAACTGAGAGGAATGGACTGGCAATTTGGGGTTGGCAGATACAAACTATTACATTCAGAATGGATAAACAACAAGGTCCTACTATACAGCACAGGGAACTATGTCCAATCTCCTGTGATAAATCACAATGGAAAAGAGTATTAAAAAATGTATATATATGTGTTAAAAAATTATGTAAACTAGTACATTGTCTTTATTTATTAGTTGAATTTAGTTTCCTCTTCCTAACAATTCACACCCATCTTTTATTAGGTGTCATTTTCTTTTTCCCTTAGGTTTATTCAGTTGCTCTTTTTCTTACCTTTTATATTGGATGTAGGAATTTATATTTGTGTACTTTGTAAATTATGTATTTTTCTTTTTAAATACCACACATATTTAAGGCTAAGATTTTTCTATGAGAACATTTTAATCATGTTCTGTAGTTACTTGAAAGTAGTCTGAAACCTGTATTTTTGTCTAAATGCTCTAATGAAATGGAACAAAAATGTACAGTGAAAATATCTAGAAGGCTAATACACAGGAAATTCTTCCCTAACCATAAAGTTCTTCCTTTAAAGTCAGAACCATGCAACTAATTGTCAGAAATTTGGAAAACACGTATATGAAAGATGCTAAGTTGATTACGCGGGAAGAACTAGAGTTACAGACTTTGCCCTTCAAAACTCTTTAAACTGATGTATCAAAGAGGAAAACGAACCTATTTGATATGGTTAGAGATGATTATATCACGAGGCTCAGATTATTATTAGTTCTTTAAGAGTGACAGTGGAATGTATGGCAAAAAAAATCACAGTGTTGTAAAGTGATTATCCTCCAAATAAAATAAGCAAACAAACAAACAAAGAAACAGACTGAAATTGGGGGCAGGTGGTGTGCTTAGCATATGTATCTTACTCACACCTGCCTTATCACTGACGACATGCACTCTCTCAACTTGATCAGCCACAGAAACAGGAAACTAGACTATCTTTCTATCTTTTGCCATTTCATTGTTCAGTCATTTCATGCTTCATTGTGGAAAGGATTTTAAACTGCAACTACTTTTTTAAGAGCTATAGAATTAAGAATTTGACAGAATTTAACAAACATCAAGCAGAATGTTGGCTCATCTTCTTAAGTAGTAATGAAATTGCAATTCACCTGCTATAACTTGACTCAAGATGATATTTTATGATAAATAAATCATGAAAAACAGTATTCTTGTATGCATTCCATCGAAAAGAACCAGAGAATACAAAAATTAGCATTGAAAAATTAGCATTTTAGTTTATCTGTTCTGAATTCACAACTGATATGAGTAAAGTTGAGTTTGGGAGTTAGGGATTTCACAGAATCACACACATTATGTTAAAGCTGGTATTAGAACCTACTTGAATGCCTGAGCGTATTTCAAATAAACTGATATTTACTTATTACAAATGCATTCCATATTTGTTACAAGCAGAAATTATAAAAGAACGTGAAAATTATTAGCTGCTGCTTAAAGTACTTATACTCAAGAGAAGAAAATGTTTTCATATTTTCAATTCGATATAGCCTTGATCCTATCTGTTTCTTTGCATCTGGGGTCTGAACTATCTTTCAAAGAATATGTGAACCCTGTTATTAAAGTAATAGCAATGCTTCCTCTATAGCATTAAAGATATAATATTCTGGAAAAACAGAAACCACATAAATTACTTTCTGAATGGATGACATACCTGCTTCTGGCATTTCAACAGGCTCTCTATTTGATGCAATCTCCTCCTTGACATCAGGACCATCTCCACCTTCACCCCCAGTCTTTGCCTCAGCCAAATCCTGGAGACCAGTTTCCAGGTCAGAAACTTTAAAAAAAAAATTCATCAATTCAGCTGTAAAGCATACAATATAAACAAGGGAATGATAAAATTCATTCCCTCAGTGTTATAAATTAAAAGCCTTAGGCTAGTATGGTAAAAATGTGATGAATAAGAACTCAGGAGAAATATTCCAGGAATGTTTTGCTGGAGAAAAAGGAAAGCAGAATTTTCCGAAAGTTATTACCATTTTCCTTTCCTAGGGATGTCCTCAGACAACTTAGTTGCCCCCTCTCTTTGTCTTGAAAACAAGGGAAAATTTGAGCGACAACATTAACCTGCAAACTATACACTCCTCTGATTTTTAGGAACTGTCTGAAGTCCTTTTCTAATGTTTCTTTTCCTGTTCTTACTGGTTATGTCTTAAGGCATGATGCACACATGCACTTTACCTCGAGAGGCATCCTTCCCCTTCTCTTCATTATGATTCACTGGATCCTCTCCGTTTACTTCCTCCTTTCCAGGTGTGATAGCCTGAATCTCAGCTGGTGGTTCTCCTTGTTGAGGTTGCTCAACACTGGGCTGCTGGTCCTAGGAGAGTGTGCATGCAAATAAAACATTTTGTTGTTAATACCTCTAATAACATAAATATACATAATTCACAGCTATATCTGATCATAAGTAAATCTAACATTTTTCCAACACTATTCTATGTACTTACTTTTAATAAAGTTACTCTTTCCATAAGAGAAGAGTTAGCTCCCATAAGAATTACCCAGAAAGACTTTGGAAGCTATTTAAATCTATGTTGGGATGGAAGTATGCAATCTGTTGTTAATAAGCAGGTGAAGGAAGTCACTGAGCACGTTTCCAGGGAATTTAACAGTTTACTCATCCAGGCAATGCCAGACTGTAACATATCTGGATCAATGTTACTTCCTAAGACAAACTGTCACCCTTTATCAACATGGAAGACCTTTACCACTGCATCTGTACTACTTAACATCATTTTCTCAAAAATAAATTTGTGCGAATAGAAAACATCAAATGGTAAAATACTCACAACCACAGGTTCATCCAGCTGGGAGGAATCTTGACCTGTAGGTCCCAAAGTTGATGCCACTTGCCCACTCATATTTCTCCCTGAAAGTAGAATATTGTGATTTAGAAAATGTATTTAAAAGTACAGCTATATTTGAGAACTTTTATGACCAAATGTTGACTTATTATTTTTTTTAATGTGACAATACTTTCAAAAGAAAACTCTGGTTAAGTATGAGTGTACATGCATTGAAATTACACCAAACACAGTTGGTTACAAAGCCATTTGTGTCTTTACTAAGTTGGCAGAGAAATCACCTTAATGTACACAGGAAGACAGAATTTTTCTGAGGAAGTGTGATTTCACAACAGAATTCTCCATCATGAAGATATTTAGTGAAATACTGCTGGGAATTTAAAAATTCGGGACTATTGCTTTTGTCACACTCCTATTCACCAGTCCTATTTTCCCCAACTCCCTTGGAATTCCATTGGAACACGAAGAAAGGCTCAGTCTTTACAGCCTGACTATGGGGATTTTCTCAGTGTCTGTGGCTGAGGTGAGTCTGCATACAGAGCAACCGGTCCACTTCTCAGCACCTTACCACAAAACTCGTGATACAGTCACAACCCCACCGCGGTCCGGTTTCTAGACCTTTCCTTAATCCCCCACCCCGCCCCCTGCCCAGGTCTCACTGTCGGCCCCGGATTCTATGCTATGTCGTCAGTTCCAGGGCCCCCATGAACCAGATATCTCAAATAGCACCCGCAAGTCTCCTCCCACCGCCATCTGACCCCCTGCCCTCCTCTGCCAACAGCCCTTCCTCTCCTGCCACCAAGACAAGAACTATGGCATCGCGACACCTGTGAGGAGTAAGATGACGACCTCGAAGGCCTTCCTCCTCAGAGGGCCTCCTCCTCAAAGGCCCCAGATCCCACCGCCCGACCCGGCCGAAACTCGCCGCCTCCCCCTCACACACACGCACAATTAACCTCCAGACAGGACAGATCTGTGGACCTACCTGGTGCGTCTCAAGTAGTCAGAAAGAACCGGGACTGAATAAACACGTCCGTCTGAGGCCCAACGCTCCTCACAGAACGCGCTCAGTAAGGCGTCTGGGCACCAAGCTTCATGTGCGCCAAGGGGAGCGCACGCCCTGCGCATGCTCCCTGTGTTGGGCGAGTGCAGAGCAGGTTGAGGATTTCCGGCTACTGAGGTAGAGTCCTGGAACCACAGAGTCTCCGGAGGATGAGAAAAGGGGCTTGAAGACTGTGTTTTTTTCCTTCCAGTGCAGTCTTTCTTATGCATCCACAAACTGTGGTGATAGGTAGTCCCAGGTTACCCTTAGTGGAGAATGTGTCTCAGAAAGACCCTCATGACAGAACTAGACATTGCTGTTTTTAACACCTATTTTTATACATGTTTTGATGAACCATTCCCTTCTCTGTTTCTGGGTTTTCCGTCATGCTGGCAATGGCTTTACTCACTTCCATGGAATAAACACATAAATGCATACCTCTGTTTCCTTTTATTGCTTGGAGCACTGCACATTTAAATCTCTGAACCGGTAACTGATTTCTCTGACTACACCTCTGGCTCTTATGCCATATTGTTCTTTTAGCATCGGACTTTACTTTCACCACCAGACACATCCACAGCTGGGCATTGTTTCCACTTTGGCTTAGCCTTTTCATTCCTTCTGTAGCTACTTCTTCACTCTTCTCCAGGAGCATATTCTTCTTTTTATTCTATGATAACTGGAATTTTCATACTTATTAGGAGTTTTTCCTCTCTTGCTCTGTGGAGGCCAACAAGCCCTAGAAGCCAAGTTTTAATTCTCAAGCAGCTTCCCAAGCTTTGCCTCCCACAAACTGCAACCCAACACGCCCTTCTTTCAGGTGGCATCATATTCTTCAGTCCTTTATCCTCCAGGCAGTCTGGGTTTCAGGTGCAGAAATGGCGCACACACAGCAGCTTTATCATTCCCACTTTCTTAGGAGACCCAACTGTGCTCAACACTTGATAGTCCTCACTGGTGTCCGAATGCTTCTTCAAAGGAAAGCAAATTTGGGGAGTGGAGGGATGTGGGGTTCCTTTCTGGGCAAAGAATTTGCCCCACTTTGATCTTTAGTGAGAAAGCTAAGGTGCCTTGACCCCCCAAATTATGGGGGACAAATGTTTACGTTTCATGATCTGGCCTTCCCTCACCTGAGGGCCCCTGGTCCAAGTGGACTCAGCAGATTCCTCCTCTGTGCCTCAGTGGGAAAAGTGTTTCCAGCTCTAGGCCATCAAGGGAGGCTCCTTGATAAGAGGACTCCAAGATGCTGCTACTGGTCTTTAGCTTCACCTTGGCATGCAGCTAAGCACTTATCTGCAAAGTATCACCATTGATATTAACGACCCCATTCTCCTGATCATTTGACTTGGAAGGCAGGGTAGTTAGTTTATTCCTAGAGTTTCTCTAAGTCAGTTCTTGTTTTGCAATAGTCTTAGGAAACTATACACCCTGTGCTGGTATATTCAACAACAAAACTGAACAGATTTAAAAGGGGTGAAGCAAAGAGCTTTGCCTTGGTATAAACACTGAACAGCAAACAGCAGCCAAAGTAGCAGCATATCAAACATCACATCATACAGGAATAGGATGGGGGTGAAGGGTGGAAGAGAAAACAGTCCAAAGGATCAGAGAGGAGCAGCAGGGGAGTGAGCAGGAACAGAGACTAAACAGTGGAGCCTACAAATTGACACAAAGGCCCAAGCAGAGTTAAAATGAAATAACAAAATGAAACAAAAATAACTATAGGTCTGTGACTACATTCTATGCGAGAGAGGGAGACTTGTTAGTTGCTAAAAAGATGCTATCGCTGGAACTTCAGTAAATTATTCAGATATTGTATAAAACTAACTGCTTCTGGATAATAAGATATATTCTAAAATAAGATCAGTAATTCCACACGGGTTATAAAACAATTTCTTTGTTCAGGACTAGTATCAAGCAAGGTACTATGACATTGTACAAAGCATTCAGTAACACCACAGATGTTGGTATATTGAGGAGTACGATGTGATAATGTAAGGAGTCAAAATAATCATCTGACTGACCCACTACATTTAATCTAGATCCTCTCTTAGGCACACTCATATTGATAACAGTCTCCTGATCCAAAGTATCTTTCCTTCCTTGGTCAGTGGGTGGTTCCCCAGAATCCTTTTCCAAGTATATTACCCAGACAATGAGATGCAAACTAGCAAGTACCTCTAGTTCTTTTTCTATATGTTAACTCTAACTACAAGATATAACCTTATAACCACACTTCCCCCGAGTGGGATCCACTATAGTTATAGGTTTAAAGGCAATAGGGAATGTCAAGACACGAAGAGACTAGAGATTTCCTTACAAGATAGTACATCAGCAAACTCCGCCAAGGTAGGAACAACCTCATCACACAAGGGAAGAAGACATGTTCAGGCTACCAAGGAAGGTTCATTTGGGTTTGGGCCTGGAGATGCTTCAAGTCTTCTAAAGCCTCCCATAATATAGTTAGTCCTGATACTTTAAGTGAGGCATCGACTCGCAAACTTCATCTCAAGAAGAACTTCAACAGTCATAGGTTATTTTGTTTTTTCTTTTTACTGCCAGACAAGTAAATGTGAGAGTCAGTGCTCCTCTTCTGGGTAAAGGAGAAACTCGCAAATATATGCACCTTACAAAAAAGAGAGAGATTTATTCAAATAGTACTAAAGGGGCAAGAAATTATTATGAAGGACAACCAATCAGAATTACAGATCATTCTTGGGTAAAAGATAAATTTCTCAGGTCCTGCCAAACAAATATCTCTGAACTCTGTCTCTCAGGATCCTTTCTTCAAAATAACCAGTACAGGAACAGGTTATGATTCAGAATAATTTCTGTTTTCTGCATCTATTTCCTACTTCTTACCACAGTGAGAGATCTCCTACTAGGAGTTACGAAGTTTTCAAAGCCAAGTACTGGAATTTAATTAGTTATCAACACCAGAAACAAAAACAGACATGAGAAGCTTTAAATTTATGTGATGGAAAGAAAAATGGCAGCATAAGACTATGAGCAAACATAATGTTTGCAATAAAAACTGCTGCATCTACAACCATATTACCAATTCATTCTTTAACATCCACATAACAAATCTGGTGAGGATATGAATGCAACACACCCTGAAGTTGGAAACCAAATTTGCAACTTCTCCAGCTACATGAATGAGCACTGTGACTATAAGACATAAATTTGGAACATGGTTTTGGAGGTTTCAGGGTGAATCTTGAGCTGATCACCTAAGGGACTGATGATGGTTTCCTTTCATTAAACAGTCCACCCTGCAATCTTTGAAATTTTTAGGCCCTTCCTACCATTCTGTAGGATTTCCCTGGTGGCTCAGATGGTAAAGTGTCTGCCTACCATGCGGGAGACCGAGGTTCGATCCCTGATTTGGGAAGATCCTCTGGAGAAGGAAATGGCAACCCACTCCAGTACTCTTGCCTGGAAAATCCCATGGACGGAGGAGCGTGGTAGGCCCATGGGGTTGCACAGAGTCGGACACGACTGAGCAACATCCCTTCCTTTCCCTTCACCATTCTGTAGCAGCTTTCAAATTGAATTCCATTCCAGATACTATTGATTCGCCCCTCAAAAGTACCTAACTTCTTGTCATTTTTGCTTAGATGTCCTCTTGTAAGACATGGATCTTTTGCTTTAAAAGACCCTACCAACCACATATCCAGGTGCATTGCTCACCTCATCCCTTCTCTTCCCAGAGTTAATGATTGCCATCAGTTTACTATATTACATGACCATTTAAAAAATGATTTCAACACTGCACTCATAGACTGCCAAATTCCCAACCCTGCTTTCAACATGACTTAGGCCAGATAACCAAGCCCAAATTCCTCACCGCACTCCCACCCCTTTTCTGTAAATGTCAGTTACCTACTTCTCACTCATTGTACCAAATGAGTGGTCTAAAGTCTAAAATAGCTCAAGTCCTTGGTGTCAGTCAAGGTTAACTTTGAAAAAAACAAAAACAAAAACAAATTTATTGGAAGAAAAGTTGAGTACCTCACAGAACCCACAGAAAACACACACTCACTCAATCTTCCCAACCCACAGCAAAGAGGCCACCATTTGCAGATGGGAGCCCAAGGCTCAGTGCAGATGGAGGGTCTCAGCTCATGAGGATAGGAGGAACTGGATGCAGGCTTGGGCTCCTTGGAGGAGGCAGGGAAGACTCAGCAGAACCCTGGCCAGGTAGTGGGGGAGAGGGGTGTTGGCACAGGGCCACAAGGACCCCGTGACTGTCTCACTATCAGGATATGTTCTGTGTCTCCCCATCACACACCCAGCTGCTCACCTGATGCATCAAATGTAATCTGCACATTCCTTGGGGATGTGGTGGTGGAAAATACAGAGGTGAGCCTCCCAGCAGGTGGGGAGAAACTTCACATTCACCAATTTGCATGAGGCTCCACCACGAATGCAGCGATCCCTGCCTCTCTTTCCCCCATTAAAGCATTCATTGGAACTGAGGTCAGCAGGAGGGCAGTCAGGGCTGGAGGGGTTGTGAGGGACCCTGTGTACAGCATGAGCCTCCCCATGACTGGATCATCTCCATGTCTTGACAGGGCAGAGGACCCTGATGTGTGCCAAGAGAGTATGATTAAGAGCCAGGCCACGGGCAACTGAGTCATTTCCTAGAGAAAGTCCCTGGTGGGGAGGGGGGTGCAGGGAGGGGGAGCAGCTTCTTTTCTCCTGTAGAGATAGGTACCTCATCCAGTAGCAGGGCTGGGGGCCCAGCACTTCAGTTGAGTTCAGTAACTCAGTCGTGTCTGACCCTTTGCAACCCCGTGAACCACAGCACGCCAGTCCTCCCTGTCCATCACCAATTTCTGGAGTTTATTCAAACTCATGTCCATTGAGTCGGTGATGCCATCCAGCCATCTCATCCGCTATTGTCCCCTTCTGCTCCTGCCCCTAATCCCTCCTAGCATCAGGATCTTTTCCAATGAGTCAACTCTTCGCATGAGGTGGCCAAAGTATTGGAGTTTCAGCTTCAGCATCAGTCCTTCCAATGAACACCCAGGACTGATCTCCTTTAGGATGGACTGGCTGGATCTCCTTGCAATCCAAGGGACTCTCAAGAGTCTTCTCTAAGACCACAGTTCAAAAGCATAAATTTTTCAGCTCTCAGCTTTCTTCACAGTCCAACTCTCACATGCATATGTGACCACTGGAAAAACCATAGTCTTGACTAGATGCATCTTTGTTGGAAAAGTAAAGTCTCTGCTTTTAATATGCTGTCTAGGTTGGTCATAACTTTCCTTCCAAGGAGTAAGCGTCTTTTAATTTTATGGCTGCAGTCACCATCTGCAGTGATTTTGGAGCCCCCCAAAAAAATAAAGTCTGACACTGCTTCCACTGTTTCCCCATCTATTTGCTATGAAGTGATGGAACCAGATGCCATGATCTTAGTTTCCTGAATGTTGAGCTTTAAGCCAACTTTTTCACTCTCCTCTTTCACTTCATCAAGAGGCTTTTTAGTTCCTCTTCACTTTCTGCCATAAGGGTGGTGTCATCTGCATATCTGAGGTTACTGATATTTCTCCCGGCAATCTTGATTCCAGCTTGTGCTTCATCCAGCCCAGCGTTTCTCATGATGTGCTCTGCATATAAGTTAAATAAGCAGAGTGACAATATACAGCCTTGACATACTCCTTTTCCTATTTGGAACCAGTCTGTTGTTCCATGTCCAGTTCTAACTGTTGCTTCCTGACCTGTATACAGCTTCTCAAGAGGCAGGTCAGGTGGTCTGCTATTCCCATCTCTTTCAGAATTTTCCACAGTTTACTGTGATGCACACAGTCAATGGCTTTGGCATAGTATCACTACGAACAAAGCTAGTGGAGGTGATGGAATTCCAGTTGAGATATTTCAAATCCTGAAAGAGGATGCTGTGAAAGTGCTGCAGTCAATATGCCACCAAATCTGGAAAACTCAGCAGTGCCCACAGGACTGGAAAAAGTCAGTTTTCATTCCAAACCCAAAGAAAGGCAACGCCAAAGAATGCTCAGACTACTGCACAATTGCACTCATCTCACACGATAGTAAAGTAATGCTCAAAATTCTCCAAGCCAGGCTTCAGCAATACATAAACCGTGAACTTCCAGATGTTCAAGCTGGTTTTAGAAAAGGCAGAGGAACTAGAGATGAAATTGCCTACATCTGTGGGATCATCGAAAAAGCAATGGGGCCCATAGGTGGGTGCTAATTGGGAATCCTTTGCTGCTAGAAATAGTCTCTCTGTTCCTCTCCAATGTTCTATCTTTGTCTTTCTCTCTGCCATCTCTGTGCCTGTTACATCCTCCTTTTTTGCCTTTACGAGACTGACTGTGACCTCACTCATACCGTGAGGGTCCTTCCTCTGTCTCCACTGGGAGCAGTAGGGGGGATTCCCCTTGAGTGTAGGGGATTCCAGGAAAGGCATGTTCAACTACAGAGGGTCTGTGGATTTCCTGGGATGAATCTAGAGCTCCTCAACAATCATTGTGTGATCTGAGCCTCTGAAAGAACCCTGGGGGCTTCTCTGGTAAGAACCCTCCTGTGGATCAGGTCAAGGTGCCCCCTATGGCAGAAAGCCCTAGGGGACCCGCCCCTCATCACGGCTCTCCTCGGATCTCCCGGCTCTCTCTCCATCATGCTGTGACAGTCACATAGCCCTCCTCATTCTTTTCATACACTCTACACTGAGTTCCACTCCCCAGTTTTTCCACTGGCCTTAACTCTGTCTGGGACACTTTTCTACCAGATAGGCATCTCCTCTAGGCTTTTGCTCAAATGTCACGATCTTAGAAGGAAGGTCTCTGGCCACTCTTTCTAGATATCATCCCCTCTATTTCACTATCCCAGTTTAATGTTAACCATAGCCGTTTTGAACACCCGATAAATTATCTTTTGGGGGCTGTATGACCCCAACACAATGTAAGTTCCATGAAGCCAAGGTTGATTTTCTCTTTCCTAACACACATAGTTGTGCTTGACAGAAACTGTGGAGAGGATGAATGAATGTCGGAATGATTAAGCAAATTTAAACTTGTTGAGAGAGGCATAGCTAGACAGGCTGAGGATTCCGCTAGGAAACATATTCAGGGGTGACAAGATGGTGACAAAGCCATGGTCTTTATCTCACCTATGCAGTATCCTTGGGTCCCCTCGGAGTTGACCCCTTTCCTAACAGAATGGAAAGTCCTGTTGTCCTTCTCACATATTACTCCCAGTCAACGACAGAGGCCTTCCCCACCCCAGACCTTCAGATCCCAGTCCGAAGCTTTCTCTCCCCTGCCTGCTGGGGGACTGTGGCTGGCTTTCTACATTGAGACCTGCTCTGTATTAAACAGGAAAGCACAAACAAGCACAATGCCCAGCACACAGAAAATGCTTTCCATGCTTCCTGTTATGATAGTGGCCACTACAGAGAAGTAATCTTCAGTTTATGGAGACATTTTTCTGAGTCCAAGATTGCAGCAATCGGCGGGGTTTTCATCTAACTTTGCCTTTCCACCCTTGGAGGATCATCCACCCTCTAGCGGTCCACCGGCATCTACATCGGCTGTTCCCCAGGCTCACCACCAAGGGGCGCGCCAGATGAAACAGTTCGGTCCTGGGATGTACCACGCAGGGGTAGCGGTAAGACCACCCACTCTGGAAGGTACCATTGGAGAGGGCCTATGACAACACAGAGAGTACCTTTACCCCGCGTCGGGCATCGACCAGAGTTCCCAGCGGAGGCACCCATGGCACCACTGCCTCCATCCCCATTCACTCCATTCCGGCTTCCCGCTGCATGCGAGTCCGAGTGGACACCGGTATTAAGCGGCAGCTGTCCTCGTCACTTTTCCAATTCCACCCCTTCGTTTCTACATGGTTACATCCAAGGGGGGACGGCTGCGGAGCGAGCTGGGCTGCCAGTTTGGGGTCTGGCGTCAGGGAGCGTGCTGGGCATTGATTGGTCACCGCGAGATCGCCGGAGTGAGCTCTTCCGGGGCGCGGATAGGCGCCGGAAGTCCCGCGAGTCCCGCCCTGCTTCGTCTCCTGCCCAGTTCCAGTTGGCTGGCTGGCCGTTACAGGACTGGGATGGCAGAGCTGGACCTGAGGACGAGAGGCTTGTTGCCGTTCGCGAGTTTTTAGAGCATAGTTTTTCTCCGAGTTGTATTGCTTTTCCCGAAGGGGTCGAATAGCTGCCCTGGTTAGTGGCGAGGTTTGGCGCAGTCGCTGGCTGTGCATGGTGACGGCGTTTCGGGCTTATTTAGCTCTCGATCAGTCTGGATTGTGTGGCAGCGCACGGATATTCGCACAAATGCATGCAATTCATGTCCAGGGAGAGGTCTCTGAGTTAGCTGTCTCTCGCTGGAGACTAACCTGTGCCAGGGAGCCTGGGCTTGTGTATCACTACGTGTTGCAACAAAGGTCCTGTTTCGGTACATTTGATCTCCTTGAGCCTTTGGGCAGAGTCGTGAGTGATGGGATATTTGATCTGAGTGGGTTTTGTGAGCCATAGTACAAAGTCCCTAGGATGTGTGTGCCTGTATTCTGGGGTGTGCATTTTTGGAGCTCTCTGGCCTTTCAGTCCCTGGGTGTGAGATCCCTTTGTAGGCGTGTGCACCTGAGATTGTGAGACCTCTGAGTTTTTGATTCTGGTCCCAAGTTGTGATGTCTCTGAGCTGCTTTAAGGATGGGTTTGTCTAAAGGTGCGAAGTCTCAGCTGCTTGGGGATCTGTGCACAGGGTGCAGGTTTTCCATTTGTCTGGGGACTTTATCTGAAGGGTACATGATGTTTTTGAGTTATTAAAAGTTCTCTTTCCGTTTAGGGTTTTTGCATTAGGTTGGTAAGTGTCCGAGTGGTTTGGGAGTCAGTCTCCATGGTGTGAAGTATCTGTGCAGTTCTCATTTGTTTCTGTCTTGAAGACTTTGGTCTGTTTGGATGGTCTTTGTCACAGCGTGTATGGTTATGGTCTCAGCTGTGTTTGAGGGTCTGAGACAAGTTGTGTGCTGTCTGTGCAGAGATTCAGTGAGCTCTTTTTGGTGTCTCTGGGTATCTATCTGGGCTGTCTGGAGTCTCTGTGTCAGAAATAAAACCTCTTATGTTCTTGACTGTGATGTCTCTGTCCAGGAACTGAGGGTTTGGAAACTGGCAGACATGATTCCAAGACATGGAACCTGACGTGCTGACTGTGTGTTGTTGAGCATATCAGTTGTCTCCTGGAATCTCAGTATGTATCATAATTAATACAGTGGGGCCAGTGCATGTTTTGCAGGGTACCTGTGCATGTTAGCGATGTGTGCAAAGGGCCTCGCTTCAGACTATCCTTCAGCAAATGTTTTCTGAGCACCTTTCATATACATGAGCACTGCTGGAGGAGTTTGTGACAGGACAGAACTGACCAAGCCTCTCCTTTCATAGACTTGGTGGTCAGTAAATAAATCAAGGGTGGCAGGCACTATGAAGAAAGATAATGCTAGATCAGGGGAAAGGGTATATGTAGGTATGATGTTCTTATTTTGTTCAAGGTAAGGAGGGAAAGTCTCCCTGAAAGATGGCAAGTAAGCAGAGATCTGGAGGAAGTGAGGGAGCAGGCTATGGGGTTATCTAAGGGAAGAGCATTCCAGACAGAAGGAACAACAAATGCAACTGTCCTGGCATGGAAATCTACTTGGCGTGCTCCTGAATGTCAAGGAGTCCTGCGATGCACTGGGTTTGGTATGTAGCACTCATTGAAAGGGGTCTGGTTGCTGCTGTCTCTGTTTCTCCCACAATTTGTGATCATCTGCATTTCAGAGATGAAGGACTGAAGGCTCCAATGTGTGCCCTGCACCGTCTCACCTACCTATCCCTGAAATTAGGAGTGAGACCTTCTGGTCCATCATGAGAGAGAGAGAGAGTTTCAGTGTCCCAGCTGCAGGGATGTCACACTGAATGTCAGCCAAGCAGCAGAGATCAGTTATAATGTGGGAATCATGCCTCGTAACATTGGTACTCTTGATAGAGGGCAAGACTTAAGAAGAAAAAGGAACTGGGGCAAAGGACAGAGGCAGGAAGGGAAGTTGGAGGACAACTAGGGGGAAAATAAAAAGAATGGCTTCATCCCATTACTTGGGTTTGGCCCAGTTCACATTGATTGGCTGACTATATTAGGACATAGTCACCTTTTCCTGTCCCTACCCTTTCTTTCCCTTCCCTTCTTTGTGCCTGAGCAAGTCAGTCCTAAAGCCGTTAGGTGTTGCCAGGCAAGGCATGTGTATGTGTAAAGGGGCATCCCTGCCTTGGGAGTCAGAGCCCAAGGTGGAAAGAAGGATATCCCTGGGGATTGGGTGGGACGGAGGCTAACTGCTTCATGGATTCAAGCTTGAGTGAGGTGTGGAAGTCAAGGGCAAGGGATGGTTCCGCATAGATTGTGAGGAGGACCTTTTTGTGGAGGAGGGATCACTTATATGCATTGGGATTCATCAACTCAGCAAATAGATAAGAATACTGAGAGCCACGTCTGTCATTTTTGGAAAAGGGAATTTCCAGTATGGAAAGGAAGTAACCTAGAACAAATCTGAAGAATTCTACTGGGATTAAAGGTCTCCATGCAGACTTCTTGTATTCAATAGGTGTGCATATGGGGCTAGACTGATATGTAACTATAGATGTGTGTCTATGTGTTTGTGTGTGTGATTGTGTATACACATATATTCCCAAGTTACTGGAAACAGCAACATTCCAATGGCAATAATTACACCAGTCCCCAGATCCTAGCTTCTGAACCCCTTTCTCCACTAAATGACAGGTTCCCAGGCTGAGGAAGGAAAGGATAAATGAGCCTGGTTCACCTTGTCATATCAGTAATAAGGGAAAGTTCAAGAATGATGGGGAGATGTCAGAGGGACACAGAATATAGCTTGAGGGCTCTCCCACCAGAAACACTTAGTTCTCTCTTATTTTGTCCACCTTTTCTGAGGTATTATTGACATATAACCTGTAAGTTTAAGATGCCAATGTGATGATTTGATACAGACATATTTGGCAAAACGATTACCACAGCAGGGTTGGCACTCTATCCCCTCACATAATCCTTTTTAAAAATTTTTGAGGAAATAACATCTCAGATCTACCCTCTTAGCTTTCACTGTAGTATACAGTTTTGTTCATTATACTCACCATGCTATACATTGGATCCCTGTAACCTATTCATCTCATACCTGGAAGTTTGTACCCTGTATTCAACATTTTGCACAGGCCCTGGAAACCACCATTCTAAACTCTTATTTCTGTAAGTTTGACTTTTTTAGATTCTGCATATAAGTGAGAACATACCATGTATGTCTTTCTCTCTTTCACTTTTTTCACTTAGCATAAACCCTTTGAAGTCCATTCATGTTGTTGCAAAAGGCAGAATTTTCTTCTTTGTGACTGAATAATATTCCATTGTATATATCGCTACATTTTCTCTTTTAAAGTTAATTTGTTTTAATTGGGGGATAATTGCTTTACAATATTGTGATGTTTTTGTCATACGTCAACATGAATCGGCCATAGGGATTCACATGTCCCCCCATCCTGAACCACCCTCCCACCTCCCTCCGTACCCTGTCCCTCTGGGTTGTCCCAGAGTACCGGCTTTGGGTGCCCTGCTTCATGCATGGAACTTGACACTGGTCGTCTGTTTCACATATGGTAATGTGCATGTTTCAATGCGATTCTCTCAAATCATCCCACCCACTCCTCCCACTGAGTCCCAGGGTCTGTTCTTTACGTCTGTGTCTCCTTTGCTGCCCTGCATGTAGGGTCATTGGTACCGTCTTTCTAAATTGCATATATATGCGTTAATATACAGTATTTCTCTTTCTCTTTCTGACTTACTTCACTCTGTATAATAAGCTCCAGGTTCATCCACCTCATTAGAACTGACTCAAGTGTGTTCCTTTTTATACTTGAGGAATATTTCTTTGTTATGTACCACAATGTCCTTATCCGTTCGTGTGCCTGTGGGCATCTAGGTTGCTTCCAGGTCCTAGCTATTGTAAACAGTGCTGCGGTGAACATTGGGGTACATGTGTCTGTTTCACTTCTGGTTTCCTTGGGGTGTATGCCCAGCAGTGGGATTGGTGGATCACATGGCAGGTCTATTCCCAGTTTATAAAGGAATCCCACACTGTTCTCCGTAGTGGCTCTACCAGTTTGCATTCCCATCCACTGTATAAGAGGGTTCCCCTTCCTCCACACCCTATCCAGCATTTGTTGTTTGTAGCCTTTTTGATGGTGGCCATTCTGACCTGTGTCACCACGTTTTCTGTATCCATTCATCCCTTCATAGACACTTAGTTGCTTACAACTTTTGGTTGAAGATGCAAAGTAAATTTCAGGTTAGTGTTACTGCTCCAAAGTTGTTTTTCAGAATCATTTGGCTATTCTAGTTCATTTGCCTTACCACAGAAATTTTATCATCAATTAGTCTATATGTACAAAAATTTCCTGCTGGAATTTCTGACTGGAATTGTATGAAATTGATGGATCTGTATGGGGACTACTGACATCCTAATTATATTGAATTTCTCAACCCGTGAACACACCATGTGCCCCCATTTTGTTAGGTCTTGTTTAAGGAACCACATTGCATTACCTTTTCTGTCATTGTTTTGTCAAGTCTAATTCTCATATATTAAATTCTGAAGATCTGAATCTGATGAAGGTATGAAAATATTAGTAGTTAGACTTTCATCAATAATGCTTTGTTTCTTATGTAGTTTTTACATTGCCCGTTTATTGTGTTTCTTATTTTTTCTGCTAATGTTCATGATTGTTTAATCCAAGGGTGATGGTATGGGTATTTTCTGGGGTAAGTCATGAGATGTTCAGCTGTGTTTTGGGATGGAGAGTCTGAGGACAGGGACACAGGGGAGAGAGAGCAGAGTAGGGGTGGGGGAGGTGAACGCGTGGGGGCAGGGACGGGGGGCTGCTAGTACAAGCGGAAACAGAAGTGAAGAGACACAGGAGGAAGAGCTCCCCTTCTGCACCGTGCGTAGCTCTCCGTACATATACGCATAATGAAGTCTTTGAGTACTCATAGCTACACTGTGAGGTGAGCATCTTTAATGCTATCAACCCTTTCGTCAGCTGAGGAGCAGAGACACGAAGATGTTAGTGGGTGAATGCATCTGCACAAAGTCACCTAGCTGTCAGGAGCTGAGTCAGATTGGTGCCCAGGCCAGAGAGAAACAGCCAGGTGTGGGATCTGACCCCAATCTGGAATACAGTGCAGTGTCTGGTGTACTCTGGGTCAAAAGGCAGATCAACATGTCCATCCTCCTGAAACATTACTATGGATCTGTGTATGGATTGGACACACTGTCTCCTAAGTGCGTGAAAGACCATGGGGTGTCATGTCAACATGCACACATCACAGAGAACAGTTCCTGGTCCATACTGAGGTCTAAACAGTGATTCCTCTGACCAACATTAGTGGAGCACCCTCATCATTATGGAAAGTAGCATAACCATAGTATAATATAATGATACACAGACAGAGCAACAGATACAATATCATGAAGACATTACCTCCCCCATCTGGTGATTTTCTTAAATGCAGAGATCAAAACCTGGAAGGCAATAGACCACATCCTAAGTTTTTTTCTCTGAAGTGTGACATTCTAGATAATTTCCAATAACATTTTATTAGTATTGTAATTTGTTGTATCTTCATTGTTACATAGGCAGTTTTTCTGTTATAATTGAAAACTGGACTTTCTGAAGACTCGTTCTCCTCAGGTGTCTTGAGGTTTCAGCATAAGAAATTTGTGCTGGTATCCCTGCCAGGTGAAAACCCAATCGGCGCACTGAAGTGAGAAGTGGTATCTTTGGTACTGTAGGTGGGGGGCTGTGGGGAGTAGAGAGGTCCTGATGGAAGGCTAGCTAAGCCTGCAAGTGTTGTGAAAAAGGTGAGTGATGCCATAGGCCCAAACCAAACAACAGCTCACAAGTCCCAAGGAAGACACTGGCGTTCTGTCCACGGAAATGTCTGTGTTAGGACTTTCAGACCTTTGCTCTTTTGGCTCCCATGATGCAGTGGGGCAGCTTGTGGCGCTTATAACACAGTCCTGCTTTGAGCCAGGCTGTGGATGGGAGTCAGCCTCCCTGCAGCACCGACACCTTTGTGGGCGATCTGGAGCCCTTTTTGTGATGTGTGGGAGTCAACAGTTTCCGAAGAGAATGGAGAAGGAAGATACATGGCGCAGGGCGTACATGCACCCACCCCGTGCATGTGGTGCTAGAGATGCAGGGGCAGCTTCTTAGAGGGACCAGGTGGGGATGAGCAGAGTTGGATTCGGTGACTCAGGAAGAAATGTGGAAGTGAATGTAAAGGGAGAAAACACATTGAGAGGGGTAAACAGCTCCAACTCCCATTTCTGTAGCAGGGTAGGTGCTCCATGACTGTTGTGAGAAGGCTGCCTGGTCTGAGCTCTGGGAGGGAGTGATGAGCGTTAAGGACCCGCCATCAACCCTAAGCGGGGGGCGCTGAGTGTGTGAAGACAGAAGTCTCAGCCTTCACCACTGACATTCACAGAAAGCTTCTTAGCCCTGCTGAGTGTGGGGCGGTGGCACCTTAGGGAAGCTCAAAGGGAAGGTGGAGGTGGTGGTTCAGTCGCTCAGTCGTGTCCGACTATTAACGAGCCCATGGCCTGCAGCACGCCAGGCTCCTCTGTCCTACACTATCTCCCCGAATTTGATCAAATTAATGTCCATTGTGTTGGTGATGCTGTCTAACCACCTCACCCTCTGTCTCCCCCTTTCTCCTCCTGCCTTCGATCTTTTCCAGCACTAGGGTGTTTTCCAATGAGTCAGCTATTCGCATCAGGTGGCCAAAGTATTGCAGCTTCAGCATCAGTCCTTCCAGTGAGTATTCAGAGTTCATTTCCTTTAGGATTGGCCGGGGTGTTCTCCTTAGTGTCCGAGGGATTCTAAAGAGTCATCTCTCTAGCACCACAATTCGAAAGCATCTCTCAGCCTTCTTAATGATCCAGCTCACACATCTGTACATGACTACTGGAAAAACCATAGTTTTGACTCTGCAGACCTTTGTCAGCAATGTGACGTCTCTGCTTTTTAATATGCTGTCTAGGTTTGTCGTGGGCTTCCTTGGGGGCTCAGCAGTAGAGAATCTGTCTGCAATGCAGGGGAGTTAGGACACCTGGCTTCAATCCCTGGGTTGGAAAGTTTCTCTGGAGGAGAGCATGGCAACCCACTCCAGTATTCTCGCCTGGAGAATCCCCCGGACAGAGGAGCCTGGCGGGCCTTGGTCCATGGGGTCGTAAAGAGTACACTGAGAGACATCACCTTCCAAACAGAATCTCTGGCCAATGGGCTGTCTCTCTAGCTTTACTCATCTCAGGTCAAATCTGTTCCCTGGCCTCAGAAGCCTCATGAGATAACGAAGGAAACTTGAGGCAGTGGTCATTTAAGCAGTGATTTGGTGCGAGATCTTTATTCGTTTGGGCCAGGTGACTGCAGGGAATGAAATGGGGTAGGGTGATGAAGGAAATGAGATGATGAATTTATTGCCCTGGCCACCTCCCTGCCCCCAGGTAGCCGACTTCAGCAGGGCTGGCTGGTGTCGATGGCGTGTGTATAGGCTCACTTGTAACAACATCCTGTGTGTGGTATGAGTAACGTGGTGGGCAAATCAGACAGCATGGCCAAATATTCATTTCTCAGAGTGGATGGAGGGAGACGAGAGGAAAGAATGATGAACCATGGGTTAGTTGTGGGTCAGTTTCTAAAATCTCAGTATTTCTTCACAAGGTGTGTGTGTGTGAATTCTTTTCTTTATCTGAGAATTGGCTTTCTAGGTGAGGAAATATCATCGTGAGAGACTCCTTGTGACATGTGACAAGAGGTTGGGAGTGAATTGGGGTAAGGTCATTTTCCAAGTGTTTCACACCAAGTATTTGTTTAAGGGGACAGGAGTGGCCTTAAAGAACTGAAATAAGTGGTTGAAATACAGGTTTCAGTTCCTGAAATGTGAAGAGACTCTGGGATGTGTGTTCATCCTAGCCAGTGGTCACAGGCAACTCATAAACTCATAGGATTTGAACCGTGTCTTCCTAATGTCTTTTGCTTTCTGCCCTTGAATGTGGTGGAGGCCTCAGTTCCTGTGACTAAAGTTCCTAAGTAACAGTTCTCTGAGAAAAGCCTCCAGAAAAGAGCAGTGCCTGGGAAGCTGATCTAAAATTTTAATATAGCCTGTGATGTAATTTTTGTTAGCTTCACCCAAGATAATGATCATTCAAAGAATCTAGAGAGATGCACCTACTTTGGTACCTACCATTGGATTTTTCAAATGAACACACAGTAAGATTGGCCCAGTTTTCTTTCTTATTATTTATCTATTTATTGTTGGCTGCACTGAGTCTTTGTTCCTGCACGAGGCTTTCTCTAGTTGTGGAGAAGGAGGACTACCCTTTAGTGGCGGTGCATGCGCTTCTCATTTCAGAGACTTCTCTTGTTGCGGAGAATGGACTCTAGGCTCGAGGGCTTCAGTAGTCGAAGCAGGTGGGTTCAGTAGTTGTGACACATAGTCTTAGTTGCCCTGCAGCATGTGGAATCTTCCTGGACTAGGGACTGAACACCTGCCCCGTTGCATTGGCAGGTGGGTTCTGTTTTATTTTTTTAATGATTAATTTATTTTAATCAGAGGATAATTACTATTATTGTGATGGTTTTTGCCATATATCAACATGAATCGGCCGCAGGTATACATGTGTCCTCCCCTCCTGAACCCCCATCCCACCTGCCTCCCCACCCTATCCCTCTGGGTTGTCCCAGAGCGCCGTCTTTGGGTGCCCTGCTTCATGCATTGAACTTGCACTGGTCATCTGTTTTACATATGGGAATGTGTATGTTTCACTGCTATTCTCTCAGATCATCCCACCCTCGCCTTCTTTTACCGGGTTGAAAAGTATGTTCTGTACGTCTCTGTCCCCTTTGCTTCCCTGCATGTAGAATCATTGCTACCGCCTTTCTAAATTCCATATATGTGCATTAATATAAGTGTTTGTCCTTCTCTTTCTGACCTACTTCTCTCTGTGTAACAGGCTCCAGGTTCATCCACCTCATTAGCACTGATTCAAATGTCTTCCTTTTTATAGCTGAGTAATATTCCATTGTGTATATGCACCACAACTTCCTTATCCATTCATCTGCCGATGGACATCTAGGTTCCCTCCGTGTCCTAGCTGTTGTAAATAGTGCTGCTGTGAACATTGGGGTACATGTGTCTGTTTCACTTCTGGTTCCCTCAGGGTGGTTTCCCTCAGCAGTGGGATTGCTGGGTCGTGTGGCAGTTCTGTTCCCAGTGTTTTAAGGAATCGCCACTCTGTTCTCCATAGTGGCTGTATCAGTTTGCGTTCCCACCAACAGTGGAAGAAGGTTCCCTTTTCTCTGCACCATCTCCAGCATTTATTGTTTGTAGACTTTTTGATGATGGCCATTCTGACCTGTGTGAGATGATACCTCATTGTGGTTTTGATTTGCAGTTTTCTAATAATGCGTGATGTTGAGCAACTCTTCCATGTGCTTGGTAGCCATCTGTATGTCTTTGGAGAAATGTCTGTTTAGGTCTCTTGGCCACTTTTTATGGGGTTGTTCGTTTTCCTGGTATTGAGCTGCATGATCTGCTTGTATATTTTGGAGATTCATTCTTTGTCAGTTGTTTCATTTGCTATTATTTTCTCCTGCTCTGAGGGCTGTCTTTTCACCTTGCTTATAGTTTCCTTTGTTGTGCAAAAGCATTTAAGGTAAATTTGGTCCCTTTTGTTTATTTTTGTTTTTATTTCCATTACTCTTGGAGGTGGGTCATAGAGGATCTTGCTGTGATTTATGTCAGAGAGTGTTCTGCCTATGGTTTCCTCTTAAGAGTTTTACAGTTTGGGGTCTTACATTTAGGTCTTTAATCCATTTTGAGTTTATTTCTGTGTATGGTGTTAGAAAGTGCTCCAGTCTCATTCTTTTACACGTAGTTGAGCATTTTCCCCAGCATCACTTGTTGAAGAGACTTTGTTTACACCATTGTATATTTGTTCGTCCTTTGTCAAAGATAACCTGTGCATAGGTGTGTGGATTTATCTCTGGGTTCTCTATTTTGTTCCACTGATCTATATTTCTGTCTTTGTGCCAGTACCATACTCTCTTGATGACTATAGCTTTGTAGTAGAGCCTGGAGTCAGGCAGGTTGATTCCTCCAGTTCCATTCTTCTTTCTCAAGATGGCTTTGGGTATTCGAGTCTTTAGTGTTTCCATACAGACTGTGAAATTATTTGTTCTCCTTCTGTGAAAAGTACCTTTGGTAGTTCGATCGGGATTGTGATGAATCTATAGATTGCTTTGGGTAGTAATATACTGATTCTTCCAATCCAAGAACATGGTACATTTCTCCATCTGTTTGTGTCATCTTTGATTTCTTTCATCAGTTTTTTTCATAGTTTTCTGTATACAGGTCTTTTGTTTCTTTACGTAAATTTATTCCTAAGTATTTTATTCTTTTCATTGCAATGGTGAATGGGATTGTTTCCTTAATTACTCTTTCTGATTTTTCCTTATTAGTTTATAGGAATGCAAGGGGTTTCTGTGTGTTAATTTTATATTGCAGGCACATTCTTAACCACTGGTCCATCAGGGAATTCCTGGCCTGCTTGTCTTTGGGTGTGCAGCTCTCTGAACTCTGACACACCGAGAGATTCCAGTGATCACCACCACGGCCAGGACACATGCCACGTCCATCACCCTAAAAATGCCCTTTCTGGTTTCCCCTCCCACACCCCAATTCCTGGCACAAGCATCTGTCCTCCTTCACTGCATTTTGTCCTTTGCAATTTTAAAATTCCTTACGTATTCTGAATATAAGACCTTTTTCAGATCTGTGATTCACAAACATCTTTCCCCTAATAACAAATAGCTTCCCTTTTCATTACAGGAGACATGAGTGATGAAATGTACTTTTCCTCCCCACACTCGGAGCCCAATGTTGTCTAGTCAGCAGGTGCCTGTGAGATTCTTCCAAAGTGAAAATGAATTCTGCTGTCTGTCAGTCTATGCTCTCAGCTAGCCCCCAGAGCTATATTTCTGCAGAAATCCATGAGTCTTCTGCAGACAGAGGTGCTTGAGAACAGGTATATTTATTGGAGTCTGAACTTGTGATCTCATCAGAGAGTTTCAGAGCTCAACCCATCTTGCAGGACTTGTCTCCCAGCTCCAAGGGAGCTTTTCTTCTTGAAACTCAGAGGCATGAATTTAGTCAGTGTGGGCACGTTTAGCAGGGCTAACATGGCATTTCAAGGTTGTTCATCTTTTACCACATTCAATGTATTTCTTTCTGTCACCTTATTGAATCCTCCTTCAAAGACCCATCATTTTGGACGATTTCAATCCTAATTGATGAGGTGAGAAAGCAGAGGACAGATAAGTTAGGGGGATTGCTCAGAGTCGCATAGGCCGCCAGAGAAAAAGTGACCCACAAACCTCGGCATCCTCCATTCAGAGCCCCCACTCTTTATTTCGTCAGTAAAGTTGCCATGCGTGCGTGCATGCTAAGTCACACTAGCCATGTCCAACTCTTTGCGACGACGTGACTGTTGCCCGCCAGGCTCCTCTGTCCATGGGATTCTCCAGGCAAGAATACTGGAGTGGGTTGCCACGCCCTCCTCCAGGGGATCTTCCCGACCCTGGAATCCAACCCACGCCTCCTGCAGCTCCAGCAATGCAGGAGGATGCTTTACCACTGAGCCACCGGGGAGGCCCAAGGTTGATATATGATATTATATTTGTTTCAAGTG
The DNA here is from genome assembly GCF_910594005.1 of Cervus elaphus. Classification (NCBI taxonomy): domain Eukaryota; kingdom Metazoa; phylum Chordata; class Mammalia; order Artiodactyla; family Cervidae; genus Cervus; species Cervus elaphus. The sequence continues at coordinate 121,984,080 of NC_057848.1, read as the reverse complement.
CACAACAAAGTGATTCCATATTTTTAAACATTATGAAATGAATTGCCATGATAAGTTTGGTTCCCATGTGTCACCACAGAGATTTATTACAAGGTTATTGACTATATTTCCTGTGTGTACATTCCATTCCCATGACTTATTTTATAACTGGAAGTTTGTATCTCCTAACCCCTTCCCTGTTTTACACATCTCCCTGCTCCTTCCTCCTCTGGTAACCACCAGTTTGTTCTCTGTGTCTCTGACTCTATTTCTATCTTGTTTCCTGTGTTCTCTTATTTTATTTCTGAGGTTCCACATATAAATTAAACTGTGCGGTATTAGTCTTTCTCTGTGTGCCTAGTTTCACTTGGCATCATATCCTCTAGGTCCATCCATGTTGTCGACAATGACAAGATTTCATTCTTGTTTTTTTTTGCTGAGTAATATTCCACTGTGCGTGTGTGTATACCATTTCTTCCTTTTTGATTCATCTATCGATGGGTGCTTAGGTTCCTTCCATATCTTGGCTCCCCTTGGCTGTAAATAATGCTGCAGTGGACAGAGGAGCATATATATCTTTTGTGACTAGTGTTTCTTCTGTTCTTGAGGAAAATACTGAGAAGTGGAACTGCTGGATCATATGGTGGTTCTGGTTTTCAGTTTTTGAGGAAACCCTCATTGTCTCCATAGCGGCTGCACCAATATACATTTCCACCAACACCTCACGAGGGTTTCCTTTGCTCTACGTCCTTGCCAACATTTCTTGTCTTTTTGATAATAGCTACTTGACAGGTATGAGGAAGTACTTCACTGTGCTCTTGATTTTCTAATCCCTGATGAGGAGATGTTGAGCATCTTTTGATATGTCTATTAGCCATGTGTATCTCTTCTTTGCAGAAATGTCTATTCAGTGCTTTGCCCCATTTTAAAATCGGGTTTTGGGTGTTTCCCCAATACCTCCTATGAGTCCTTTAGGTGTTTTGGATATCTACCTCTTTTCGGATGTATATCATTGCTCATATCTTCTCCCACTCAGCAGGTTGCCTTTTTCTTTTGTTGATGGTTTCCCTTGATGTGTAAAAGCTTTTTAGTTTGATGAACTCCCATTTGTATACTTTTGCTTTTGTTGCTCTTGCCTGAGGAGACATGTCAAAAAAACACTATTGCTAAGACCTGTGTCAAAGAGCATACTGGCTACGTCTTCTAGGAGCTTTATGGTTTAAGGTCTAACAATTTCATCTTTAATCTTGTGTAGTTGTTGTTGAGTTTTGAATGTTGTGTAAGAAAAGGGTCCAGTTTTCCCATAACCATTTATTGAAGAGACAGCATTTTCCATGATGGATGTTCTTGGCTCCTTTGTCATAGACTAATAGGCCATATGAGCGCAGGTTTATTTCTGACAGAGCATCCGCAACTGTACCCTGTGTAAAGGCTGGGGTGAAGTGAGAAGACCCGGTGACTTTGGTGCCCATCCACAGCTGGTGGCACACCAGGTCTGGATAAGGTACGTCATTGATGCTAGCCACAATGCACTGGGGCAGGGATGGTCATCCCCACCTGGCACAAGTTCCCCAGGGTGGGATGCGATGGGCTCACTCCAGCAGCCAACCCAGGTCCAGGTCGATCCCGCCATCCACAGTCCCTCATTTAGCCAATCATGAAGGTTTTCACTGTATATGTTACATCTCCTCCATGCTGTGCCAGGCCGGCTGTTGAGACGGGGAGGTGAGGAGGAATTGACGTAACAGACAGGAAGGCCAGGGGTCTCCAAATGGAGAAAATAGGCTGCAAGTGTCAGACATTTTTATCTCTCTTAAGTGGCAGGAGGAAGCAAACTCTAGATGTTTCTTTTTTTTTTTCTTTCTCTATACAAATTTAAAAGGAGGTTTCTCTTAAAATACTGTGTTGCCATAAGGACACCTGGTTTCACTTGAAGTTAACTATTCTCAAACCCTGAGTTAACCAATGCATTTTTCTTATGGAAATGTTTGTCTTAAGCTATGTTAATGTGCTATACACTTACCCCAGACTCTATCTTCAAGTTGGTTCCGCCTTATGGCTCAGAACCTACTTGACAAACAGGTATATTTTACTCATGCAAATGTTCTCTTAAGCTTTGTTAATGAAACTATTTGCTTGGAAACCTGCCTTTCTTCAAGATTCATGTCAATCATTTTGATAAGGGGACAACTCACCTGCTGCCAAGGTTATCTCAAAATGCATGCTGTGGGTGAGGGACCTGGTGCTATTCTCTTCAGTTTTGAGACATTTCCTTTCTCTGATTAGGCAGACTGCTGGTAGTTATATGACATCTGGCTAAAGACTAGCAGGGGGCCGCTCTTTCTGCCCCCTTCTGATGCCTATATGTCAGAAGCTTTCTCTATCTCCTTTATACTTTAATAAAACTTTATTACAAATAAATCTCAATTTGAGAACACATTACAAACTTCTACCGATTTCCAATTAGCTTTTCTAAAATATTTTGGAAAAGTTTTATTTCATTATCCTTCTGGTAGCTGTGGAATTTCTTCAAAAACACTGAATTTATTATTTCTCGCATTTCTTTTATATAGATGGGACTAAAAACGTCAAAGCTTCATTCTGGTCTCTTAAAAAATATAAAGTCTTTCATACTAAATTTCATTCTGCTCAACAAAATAAATTATATGCTCTTATTCAAGTTATTTGCCTACATCCGTACCCCATTAATATAGCCTCTGATTCTATATATTGTTTTTGTATTAAAAAATATAGAAACCTCCACCATAAACTCCTAGTTCTATTAAAACAGACAATGGCCCTGCCTACATTTCTAGACACTTTAAACAGTTTTTACAATCTTTTTCTGTTAAACATATTACAGGTATTCCTTTTGATCCACAGACACGACATAGTCGAATGAACACATCACACAGTAAAGTTACAAATAAAAACATTAAAGAAGGGGGAATACACAGGTACACTACTGTCTTCCTTATCTAAAGCAGGCTTTACTAGATTCCAACATAAGATATTTTCTAAACCCTAAACTGTTACTAATACAGCTTTATTTGTTTTAAATTTTTTAAACCTACCACAGGGAAATATGTTAACAAGAGCAGAAAGACATTTCGAGGAATTGAAGGACACTTCTCTGCCTCTGCCCATTTGGTATCAAGACGGGTTCAATAAACAACAGAAGTCTGGGAAATTAATCTTACGGGGAAAGGGATATGCTTGTATTTCCCCAGATGGATCCAACAAACTTTTTCCTCGAAACATTCGACCCAAGGGGGCCCCCGACATTCAAAATGGAGACGAAACAACAAGAACCCCAGGAGGAAGAAATTCCAATACGGGCCATGGCAGCTCTACAGATCTCCAGAAAGCGCCGCCCTCGGCGGCATCAACCCTATGACCTCCCCTCTTGGGGACAAATAAAAACCCTCACTAATCAAGTTAAAAATCTGATTTCTCAACAGGAAATGCCTCAGAGTCCTGAAAACCTTCCTATTGCTATCCTGACCTGCGCGACCCCCCGGTCAAGCCAGATTAACAAATCAGACTTAACTGGGCTTACTTACCCAACCCCCCTTTATTACAGGTCATAAAATGGACTGAGAAAAGACCAGTCCTATCAACCAGTGACTCCATCCATATGCCCCCTCCCTGGAAGCCTCACACCCTGGGGAGGAGGGAAAACTAATGAACATTTCTTTAGGCTATGAAGTCCTTCCTTTGACTGGGCCCAGGAAAATTAGGCATATACCTCGGCCGACAAACTTGGGCTTTCATTCTGCCTCCAAAAGAAGACTTTCAGACATTGCTGCCCTTTCTTTTTCTGTGAACCATGTTTACTACTGAAACTTTAGGGAAAGAGTTAGGGAAAGAACAAAAAACCATTATATATTATGCTGCTAAAGTGGCTTTAAAGGTTGCTAACCCTATGTTGAAACATTACCATGACAAAGGACTTCTTGGCTGGCTTGAAGGTGGGTGGAATAGCACCTCCTCCTCCTGGAATCATCCTTGATAAACAATTTGGGCCAGAACAATGGGACATTTGGAAACTTGCTGCCAGCACCGAAGAACTTGGGACTTAGACCGGACATTTCACAGGGAACAGTCGTGCTCATTGTAACTATTTCTTTTGCTATAATCAGTCATATTTTATACAGGCCTGTGTCCCACTGACAATTTAATCTGTAACTTGTATTAATTGCCAATTTTGTGTTACTCCTGTTCAATTCAATCATAGTACTTACAACTGGGAACAAATCAAATTCATTTACATTATAATGCCTCTCTGAATGTACAATTACTGCAAAAGGAAATCTTTGAAACTTTTTCGAAACATCTGCCCTCTTCCACTAATTTGAAAACCTTTAGCTGGACAGCTCCCTGATCAATTGTCTGGGCTAGACCAACGAGGATGGTTTCAAAGTATTACCCACAGCATCGGGTCTGGAACTGTAACTTTGGTGATTGTCTTGATAATTGTATTTGTTGTTTATCATCGCCTTCCTATAAGGTTGGTTGCTGCTGCTGCTGCTGCTAAGTCGCTTCAGTCATATCCAACTCTGTGCAACCCCATAGACGGCAGCCCACCAGGCTCCACCGTCCCTGGGATTCTCCAGGCAAGAACACTGGAGTGGGTTGCCATTTCCTTCTCCAAATAAGGTTGGTTAATACTAACCAAACTCATTTGGTCAGGATTTTTTTTTTTTTTTTACAAATACAATAAAATAGGGGGAATTGTCAGGAAGCATTTGACAGGAGGCTTCCTGTGTGCTGTTTTGGATCTGTCAGGAATCCTTTGGTCCTTATTACTTGGCAGGCCTTTCCAGGGCCTGAGGAATCCAGGCATTTCCTTTGTTAGTTTCTCATTATGGTGATAAGTACCCTCTTCTCTCTCTAATAGGGATCCTCTTGTGTTTTGTAAATCTGGAATTTTAATCTTTATCTTTGCTGAGAATAACTACCTTGTAAGACAGTATATGCAGAAGGCAATGGCACCCCACTTCAGCACTCTTGCCTGAAAATCCCATTGATGGAGGAGCCTGGTAGGCTGCACTCCATGGGGTCGCTAAGAGTCAAACACGACTAAGCAACTTCAATTTCACTTTTCACTTTCATGCATTGGAGAAGGAAATGGCAACCCACTCCAGTGTTCTTGCCTGGAGAATCCCAGGGACGGGGGAGCCTGGTGGGCTGCCGTCTATGGGGTTGCACAGAGTTGAACACAACTGAAGCGACTTTGCAGCAGCAGCAGCAAGACAGTATATATGCCCACACCATGCTAATTAAAACACCTTTGCTCCATCAGAGCTTGGGTCCTCGTGTCTTTCTCTCTCTCTCTCTCCCTCCCCCTCTCTCTATCTTTGGCTGATTCCCTGGAGCGCGAAAGACGGCTGCATAAGCCAGGGAATATTAGCCTCTTTCCTTCTTTCACTCTCTCATCGTCGACTCTGGACCACCAGGTTCCGGTCCAATAAAGGACCAACACGTCTTTAGTAGCAAACATGGCTCTTCAGTTCAGGATTCTATTTAAAACCAGGACGGATGAAGCATCATGGAACTGTGCTTCTCAACCTCAACTGTGCATCAAATCTCCCCTGGAGGGGCTTTAGAAGATGCTGGCAGGACATCCCCAGAGAGTCTGAAGTAGTAGATCTGGAATGTGGCCCTGGCATGAGCATTATCTGAAAAAGTTCTCTTCTGAAAGCCAAGCTTGCAGCTGTGGAAACAGAACCCATTCTTACAGGAGGAAATCAAAGATGGAAAATTTGCGACTCCTCTCTACAGCGAAAGCAGGTTTTCATCATGGCCCACTGTGCTTGACAGATATCTTAGGCTGAGGAAAGGGACAACTTGCCCAAATTAATACTAGTTTGAAAACTGACCTTGTGCTTGCTCTGCTGCGTGTTCCTGAATCCAAAGTTTTACAGTTAAATCCCTGCTGTTGTTAGTGAAACTCAGTATGTTTTAGTTCTTGTCAGGATCCCTTGGGCCTAGTTAGTCGAATACATTTCTAAAACAGTGTGGAGATAACTTCATTCGACAGATCAGAATAGTGCTTCAAACATTAAAGATGGCTGAGAATTGTAGCTGTTGATGTTGATGTGGAAGGATCGGCTGTCAGCGTATCTGCTGCCTGTGCTCAGTTGCCATTCTAAACTGCTTCCTGTGTTATCAAATTAACTCCCATGCTCGGATGAAGACCAAATCAGAACAGGATGCTTATTGGGAAAAATACAGATAAGCAATCCCTTGTTTGGTGCACACCCATGAAGACCCACCTCCCTAAACGTTCTTTAGGGATCTCTTCCGGATATTCTTTGGCACATTCCCCGGTGATGGGCTTGCACTGCTGTGTCCTGACTCATCGTCTTGTTAAAGACAGGGCTTTCAACCTCTCAGGTGCATTACAGCGCCCGGGTTCTCTGAGAGATCCAAAAGAGGGTGATGGCCCGTGCTCAGGACACCTTCAGAGCGTGTCTGCAGGAACAGGGCCTCTGAGAGGAACAGATCCCCACCTGTGGCAACAGGAATATCTCGGGTCAGCCTTTTCCAGAGCAGCTCCAGGGGAGTCATGGCACAGTGAAGATCACACCCAGCAGCATGCCCAGGATTGTGGTTTAAGGAACTGGGTGGATGGCCGTGCCCATCCATGAGACAGGGAATGTTGGTCTGGGGCTACTAACAGGCCTGCAGGGCTTATGGGACATCTGAGTGCAGATGGCCTATACATCTTAGCCTGTGGGGAATCGGGGGCCCAGCTGAGAAGTCCTAGGTAGATTTAGTGATAGCAAAAGCCATCAGCATTCAGGGGGATACGGATGAAAACAAGTCAGATGGGTAAAAGCTCTAGGGGCTGACGTGGTCACCCAAGGATCATGTATGGAGTGGAAGAGCACAGGGCAGAGGCTGGAAACCAGAAGGAAACAGAGCCCAAGATATAGGAGGGGATCAAAGTAAATGGACAGACAAGGAGACTTAGAAGTAATGGACTGAGAGGTAAGGGGAAGCCAGAGTGGGCTGCTGTCACAGACTCTGACCAAGGAAAGTGGTTTTGAAAACGGAATGTGTCTGTGGCCAGTACAGCACTGGGTACTGTGGTTTGGCCCGCGGAGATCTTGGGAGACGTGAGCAAGGGGATGTTCTGTGGATGGGCGCATGGAGGAGCAATGGAGAGGTAACCAGATAAGGATGTTCCTGGTGTCTATGCTCTCAAGAAACATGGCTTGAAAGGAAGCAGCGTATTGGAAGTAGTGGGCTGTGTGCTCGCAGCGTCTGCTGTCCTCTCCTGGCTCCACCTGGTGATGCTGACCTGCACCGCCCGTGGGTGGGGGTGGTGAAACTTGCATTTTTGTCTCCCTCCTCTTGCTGTGGGCCCGGTCCTCCCTGGCTGACTGAGCCTCAGCCCCCACCCCTGGCATCTGCAGACCCCTCTGAATCTGGGTCTGATCGACCAGCCCGTCCCCGGGCAGGGACGTCCACTCCTCAGCCTCAGTCGCAAGGTCCCCTAGCCCATTGCCTGCTTAGGCTTCGTCTGGATTCAGTCCCTTTCCACATTTCTCCCTCGGGTGATGCAGAGCCCTCCCTTGGATCTCACCTGCACCGCAGCAGGAACCAAGATCAGCTCCAGAAATGAAATTCCTAAACGACAGCCACCCTTCTGCCCAAAGACAACATTGGGTCATTGCGCAGTGTGCCCCCTGTGAGTCCCAAGTGTGAATGGGGTGGAATCCTCCTTTCCCTGGTCTTCCTCTTCATTTCTTGTCACACCTCCCTTGTCTGAGCTCTCTCACCTCTGCCCGCCTCTGCCTCTGTGGGCCGTTTCCCCCGCTGTGACTGGGACGCTCCTTTCTTTGGCTTCTCTTTCATTTGACCCAAGACTTCCCATACACTATCCAGGTCAAAGGGGGCATAGTGTAGAATGTGTACCTTGTCGAGTACATCCAGGAGACGCTGTTGTCACATAAGCCCCACACCCCTGGAATATAAAAAAACAGAGGGCTTAAAAACACAAGAGTCAAACATGCCTAAGGTGCCTGAGATGTTGGCTAAGATGGGCAGTGAAGAGTGTCTGTGGGATCAGGAAGAATGGATATTAATGATGGCCATGACGAGACCACTTACAGTGGAGTGACTGGGACAAAAGCTCCATGCAAGGGGGCTGAGGAGGGACTATCTCAGCAGAATTTGAAGCAGTTTTGCTTTGAAGGGCAACCGGTAATGTGTCAGTAGCTGCAGAATAGGGTGGTGGAAGACGGTGGGTTTCCCCCGTTGCTGCGGAACGCTCCGATGTAGAGGGAGCAGGTGCTGGTTGAGGAGAGAGGAATGATAACTGCAGGTGCAACGTCCCTGAGAAGGTGCAAGGCGTGGGATCCCGGGCCGAGGTGAGGGCTGGGTGCAGTCAGGAGCAGGCGTGCAGAGGGGCAGCAGACTGCCAGGCCAGCAACATGCAGACGGGGACTGGGAAACTTGAGAAATCCCACGGGGGGTCATTAGCGTGGAGGAAGGTTACTAGTGTGTAGTGTAGGAGTGTAGCTAGGTGACCGTGAAACTGAACAGCGGTCTACTCCGGCCATGGATTTAAGATAAAACACTTCTGTAAAGTTGTAAAGTTTTCTCCTCGATGCTCAGGTGCTCAGACACAGGCAGGGAGTGGGTAGGCAGGAGGGTGCAAGGAGCACAAGAGGTGTGTTTGTGGGGGAGAGGTGTGTTTGTGGGGAACAGCTTCCAGCCCTGGCTCAGCCGATCGAGGAGGGGCCTGGCGCATGGTGTGAAAGGACGCGTGGTCGGTGAGCTGGAGGTCTCCAGGAGGTTGTGGTATCAGTGCACTGGCACTAGTGCGAAGGAGCTGCAGGACAGGACGTCACGTTGAGGGTGATGACAGGGAGGAATGCTAGAAGCAGGACACCACGAGGGGCGCGGTCTTTCCTGATGCCCGGGGCGGGACCGTGGGCAGAGGGATGCTCGGGTGGGGAGGAGGGGAGCATCGCTAAGGACGGAGAGTCTCCGGGGTGACCGGGTGAGCCTCGTGGGCACTGAGGACGGATCAGAAGAGTGAGGGCTGAGAGAAGAGTGAGTGTACCACGGGAGGGACGCGTTCACAGGCCGGGGGTGGGAGGGAGAACGGACAGGGGACTTGCACCGTTCCCGCACGTGGGGGGCTTCGGCAGTGGGCGACAGGACCCGGACGTCACCGGTCAGGTTCTTCAGTGGAGACTTCCAAACAGGGTCCCGGAGAAAACTCCCAGCCGACCAGGGCCGGGAGACTGGCACGGGCCTCACTGGGCGGCTGCGCGCAGGCCCAGAGCCAGCCAATCGGAGGGCAGCCCCGCCCGCCAAGCTCCGGAGCTTCCCGGACACCCTGACTTCCTGCCCCTGTTGCTACGGTTCCGCGGACGGCTCGCAGTCCACGGGTGGTTTGGCCGGACCCCTTCGGGAGATTCCCTTCCTTTCTCTCGTCCTTACGGGCACCTCCCTTAACTTTCGCATCCCCGCTGTCCAGTCCTCTGCGCGAAAACCAGCAGGAACGATGAATTTTCTTCCGGGCTTACGGCGTTTTGGTTTCTGTGGCCTGCAGGTGGCAGTGTTGCTCCACAGTGTCGCCGGGCCGGCTTTTCCTCAGCCCTTCGCGCTTTCATAAAGTGACAGAAAGCCTTTTGCCATAAGAAGCGGCTGGTATTTTGTTGTTGTTGTTTTTCCTCCGCTTGTGCCGGTTGGCTGATTCAAACTGCATCTGAGCCCTTCAGAGAGCCCGTTGTGAGAACTTTCACCGGACCCATTGACACTTAAAATTACAATAAAAGAATATAAGCTGATATATTGCATAAGAGTGGACGGAGTGGTCACCCTTCTCTTGCTTCCGATCGTTGAGGAATTCCTGTGTGTTTAAAGAGAACTTTATTATGACAGTGAGTTTTGACTTGAAAATCATTCCGTAAAGTGGAAGTGAAAGTGGCTCAGACGTGTCTGATTCTTTTCCCTTGGACTGTAGCCTTCCAGGCTCCTCTGCCCATGGGATTCTCCAGGCAAGAATAATGGAGTGGGTTGCCATTTCCTTCTCCGGAGGATCTTCCCAACCCAGCGATTGAACCTGGCTATCCTGCACTGCAGGCTGACTCCTTACCATCTGAGCCACCTACAGTAATAACATGACAGGGACAAGTGGCAAGCTAAGATCCTGCTTGGTAATTGATGCTGGACACCACCCAAGAAGCAGATGCCATTACTGCCCTCATTTCATGCCTCTCTGACCTGTGGCACACAGAGGGAGAGTCAGCTCTCCAGGTTCTCAGGGTTCCTCAGAGAGTGTCCCTATGTTCAGGTCTCAAATCTGTCAGACTGTAGTTTGCACACTGGCTTGCAGGATACATTCCCCTCCCCAGTGGAAGAGTGAAATAAAACGCTCACTGGGATTGAGGGTAAAACAGCCTGCAATGCTGCGAAAGATTGAAGGCAGGAGGAGAAGGGGATGACAGAGGACAAGATGGTTGGATGGCATCACTGACTCAATGGACATGAGTTTGAGCAAGCTCCGGCAGATGGTGAAGGACAGGGAAGCCTCCTGACGTGCTGCATGCAGTCCATGGGGTCACAAAGAGTCGGGCACGACCGACGGCCTGAAAAACAACAATAACATATTTATTACAATGAGATATTAAATGAAAGGGGACGGGAAGGGAAACTATACAAAAAACGACTCATCCACTCTATCACAATTATGACATGATAACACATTTAGAATGCAAAGCACCTGGAAGTAATCAGCTGTTACATAGTACAAGTTCCTCAGCTCACTGCAAGGAAGGTGAGTCAGGAAGGGATTTCAATCCAGAGTCGACTGACAGAGAAGAGGGCAGGGTAGTGACTCAAAATAACCATCTTGTTGGGGCCAGGTTGGACAGGACCCGGACATCACGGATCAGGTCCCTCAGTGGAGAGTTCCAAACGGTTTCGGGGAGAAATCAGCCAGCGGACGCAAGCTGGGAGACTGGCACTGACATCACTGCTCCCCGGGGCAGGCCCAGAACCAGCCCTCAGCAACTCCAGAGCTTCCTGGACGCCCTGACTTCTTGCCCGCCTCGCTGTGGTTCTGTGGGCGGGTCGAGCGGAACTCGCGCGGTCCAGGGGTGGTTTGCCCGGGCCTCTTCGAGAGGTTCCCTTTCTTTCTCTGGTCCTCAGGGCCATCCCCCATAAGTTTCCCATCTTTGTTGTCCAGTCCTCTGCCCGCAAAACGAGCAGGAAGGATCGATTTTCTTCCCGGCTTGCTGGCATTTTGGTTTCTGTGGTCTGCAGGGGGCAGTGTTGCTCCGCGGAGCCGCTTGCCCATGTCTCCCCCGCCCGTCGGGGTTGAAAAAACGCTTTAAAGCCTTTTGCGGTAATAAGCGACGGGTTTTTTTCTGCGCTTGCGCCGGTTGGCTGCTTTGATGTGCTGGGGAAAATGCTGAGATACATATTAAGCAAACTGAAAAGTTAACAACAAAGAGAAAATATTAAGCAGTTCAAGGGAAAAGTAGCAAATAACATAAGAGGGCAGCCCCATAAGATTATCAGCTGATTTCTCAGCAGAAACGCTGCAGGCCAGAAGGGAGTGGCATGATATATTTAAAGTGGAGAAAGGGAAAAACCTACCGCCAAAAATACTCTACCAAGCAAGGCTCTTCTTTCAGATTCAACAGAGGAATCAAAAGACAAGGAAAGGCTCAGAGAATGCAACAGGACCACACCAGCTTTACAACAAAGACTAATGTAACAGCTCTAGGCAGAAACAAAAAGGCCATGACTACATTCAAGAAAATTATGAATGGGAAAGCTCACCAGGAAAGACAAAGGCACAGTAAACATGGGAACTCATCCACACACAAACATGATATCAAAACCAGCAGTTATGAGAGGATGGGAGTACACATGCAGGATATTGAAAATGCATTTGAAATTCAGAGACTAGTAAAGTTAAACAAGTATATATACATATATATACTCTTTTACTCAGGCATGTCTGACTCTTTACAACTGCATGGACTATAGCTCTCCAGGCTCCTCTGTCCATGGAATTTTTCCAAATATAATACTGGAGTGGTTTCCATTTCCTCCTCCAGGGGATCTTCCCAACCCAGGAATCCAACCAAAATCTTCTGCATCTCCTGCATTGGCAGAGGGATTCTTTAGCACTCTACCAGCTTGGAGACATTGTGTGTGTGTGTGTGTGTGTGTGTGTGTGTGTGTGTGTGTGTACCTGTGTATGTGGTTTGTGTATAGACAGTGTATAGAACAAAAAAACTTTGCTTGGAGACATTGTGTGTGTGTGTGTGTGTGTGTGTGTGTGTGTGTGTGTGTGTACCTGTGTATGTGGTTTGTGTATAGACAGTGTATAGAACAAAAAAACTCATGATAACCAAACTTCTACAACAGATATAGACACAAGAAAGGGATCCAAACACAACACTAAAGATAGTCATCAAGTTACAAAAGGAAGTTTAGAAAAAATACCTTTAAAACAAACCCAAAACAATTTTTAAAATGGCAATAAGAACACACCTGTCAATAATTAAGTTAAATGTAAATGGATGAAATGCTGCATCCTAAAAAAGAAAAGAAAAGAAAAAGATAACAGATTTTAAAAAAATGAAGACCCATGTATAATACTGTCTGGGCTTCCCTGGTAGCTCAGCTCGTAAAGGATCTGCCTATAATGCAGGAGACCCCAGTTTGATTTCTGCATTGGGAAGATCCCCTGGAGAAGGGATAGGCTACCCATTACAGTATTCTTGGGCTTCCCTGGTGGCTCAGTCTGTGAAGAATCTGCCTGCAATGCAGGAGGACCTGGATTCGATCCCTCGGTTGGGAAGGTCACCTGGAAGAGGGCATGGCAAGCCACTTCATATATTCTCACCTGGAGAATCCCCATAGACAGAGGAGCCTGGTGGGGTGCAGTCAATGGGGTCACAAAGAGGCAGACACGACTGAGTGACAAAGCACAGCCCAGCACACATAATACTGTCTGCAAGAGACCCATTTTCAAATCTAGGTACACATACAGACTGAAAGTGAAGGGATGGAAGAAGATATTCAATGTAAATGGAAATCTAAAGAAACCTGGAGTAGCAATACTCACATCAGACAAAATAGACCTTAAAGACTGTTGCAAGATTCAAGGACACCACATCATGATCAATGGATTATTCCAAGAAGAAGACACAACAATTGTAAATAAATATGCACCCAACATAGGAGCACCTCAATATATAAACCGCCATAAAAGCAGAAAACATCAACAACACAATAATAGTGGGGGACTTTAGCACTCCACTTTCATCCACGAAGAGCTCATCCAGACAGAAAATGAAGAAGGAAGCACAGCCCCTAAATGACACATTACACCAGATGTACTTAATTGCTATTTCTAGGCCATTCCATCCAAAAGCAGCAGAATACACTTTCTTCTCATGTGCACATAGAACATTCTTTATAGATCATATCTTGAGTCACAAATCAAGCCACATAAATTTAAGAAAATTGAAATCATATCAATAGTCTTTTCTGATCACAATGCTGTGGGCTTAGAAATAAACTATAAGAAAAAACTGCAAAAAAAAATTACAAATATGAGGAGGATAAACAATATGCTACTAAGCAACCAATGGATCATTGAAGAAGTCAAAGGGGAAATGAAAAAATACCTAGAAACAAATGAAAATGAAAACATGACAATCCAAAACTTATGGGATGCAGCAAAAGCAGTTCTAAGAGGGAAGTTTATAGAAATAAAATCTTACCTCAGGAAACAAGAAAATCTCAAATAAACAACCTTACCCCTAAAGTAGCTAGAGGAAGAACAAACAACACCCCTGTTTACTTGAACAAAAGAAATCGTAAAACTCAGAGCAGAAATAAAATAGAGACAAAAAAAGATAGGAAAAATATCAGTGGAACTAAAAGCTGGTTCTTTGTAAAGATAAACAAAATTGATAAAACATTAGCTAGAGTCATCAAGAGACAAAAGCAGAGGACTCAAATCAATAAAATCAGAAATGAAAAAGAAGCTACAATGGACACCATAGAAATACAAAGGATTATAAAAGACTACTACAAGGAACTATATGCTAATAAAATGGACAACCTGGAAGAAATGGACACATACATAGAGAGCTACAATCTCCTGAGATTGAACTAGGAGTAAATAGGTAAAAAAAGAACAGACTAATCACAAGTACTGAGATTAAAACTGATTTAAAGTCTCCCAACAACAACAACAACAAAAATAGTCTCCCAACAGAGAAATCTTGAGATTGTTGAGACCCTGGAGGGGGCCTGGCCAGCCAAGTCCCAGGCTTAGCAACATTCTGAGTTTTTTACAAGGCAAAACAAACAAGATTAACATAAAACCAGTCTTGCAATTTGATCACAGATTGATGAAGGTATCAGTTTGCACCCTTCCTGGGATTGTAAGTGGGATCCCAGAACTGCAATCTTCGAAGTCTCACCCATGGAGAGGAAATGCTGCCTGGGACCCTTTCCAAATTGGTTCCCCAGATGCGCTGTGACACATGACTTTAAATCTGGATATTGGTCAAAACCCAATTTGGTGGGTCTACTCTTTCTATTTCTCTTTTCTTTTAATGTTAGTATATTGAAAGTAAACTAGATAATTCTCTAACAAATACGTGTTATTTATTTGTGAAGAAAAAAAAACTCCCACAAACAAAAGTCCATGAATAGGTACCATCACAGGAGAATTCTATTGTTTAGAGATCACTTTTACTTCTGAAATTATTCCAAAAAAACTGCAGAAGGAAAAAACAGTCCCACACTCCTTTTATGAAGCCACCATCACCCTGATACATAAACAGGACAAAAATACAACAAAAACGACAAGAACAAACTACAGGCTAATTTCACTGATGAACGTGGAGCTAAAAAAAATTTCAATAAAATACTAGCTAACAAATACTGTGATATATTGATAGGATCATACACCCTGATAAACAGATTTATCCCAGGAAAGCGAGGGCTCTTTAATATACACAAATCAATCAGTGGGCACACTACATTAAGACATTGAAGAATAAAAACCATGTAATCATCTCAATAGATGCAGAAAAAGATTTTGACAAAACTCAACACCCATTTATGATTAAAACTGTCCAGAAAGTGGGCATGGAGGGAACATACCTCAACCTACTAATGGACATATATGGCAAGTTCACAGCAAACATTCTCAATGGTGAAAAAATGAAGGCACTTCCTCTAAAAGGAGGAACAAGACAACGTAACCACATTTGCCACTTTTATTAAACGTAATTTTGAAAGTCCTAGCCATTGAAGAGGGAAGAAATAGATATAAAAGGAATCCCAATGGGAAAAACAGATGCAAATCTGACATAAAGTTTTAGGATAGTTGCTTTACAGTTTTATGTTAGTTCTTCCTGCACCCACTTCTTCCTCCACTGAGTCCCCAAGTCTGTTCTTTAAGTCTGTGTCTCTATTGTTGCCTTGCAAATAGGTTTATCAGTATGGTTGTTTTAGATCCCATATATATGCATTAATATACAATATTTGTTATTCTCTTTCTTACTTACTTCACTCTGTATAATAGGCTCTGGGTACATCCACCTCATTAGATCTGACTCAAAAGTTTTCCTTTCTTTGGCTGAGTAGTATTCCGTTGCACATATGTACCAAGCTTCTTCATCCACTCATCTGTGGGTGGACATCTAGGTTCCTTCCTTGCCTTAGGTATTATAAATGGTGCTGCAATGAACGGTACAAAAAGTACATGTATCTTTTTGAATTGAGATTTTATTAGAGTATAAGCTCAGTCAAGGGATTGCTGTTTCATGTGGTAGTTTTACTCCTAGTTTCTTTAGGAATCTCCATACCATTCTCCATAGTGTATGTACCAATTTACATTCCCACCAATAGTGCAAGAGGATTCCCTTTTCTCCACATACTCTTTGCATTTATGTTTTGCAGATTTGTTGATGGTGGCCATTCTGACAAATGATAGCTCGTTGTATTTTTGAATTGCATTTCACTAATAAAGAGCAATATTGCACATCTTTTCTTGTATTTGTTGGCCATCTGTATGTCTTCTTTGGAAAAATGTCTGTTTTAGGTCTTCTGCCCATTTCTTGATTGGGTTCTTTATATTTCTGATATTGAGCTGCATGAAATGCCTGTATATTTTTGAGATTAATTCTTTTTCAGTTGCGTTATTTGCAATTGTTTTCTGCCATTCTGAGGGTTGTCTTTTCACCTTGTTTATAGTTTCCTTTGCTGTGTAAAAGTCAGACTCCACTAAGCAACTGAACTGAACTAAACTTGCTGTGTGAAATACTGTAAGTATAATGAGGTCCCATTTCTTTATTTTTTATTTAACTTCCATTAATGGAAAGAGGATATTGCTAAAATTTTTTTAGAGTGTTCTCTTGATGTTTTCCTATAAGAGGTTTATAGTATCTGGCCTTACATTTGGTCTTTAATTCATTTTGAGTCCCCCACCACCCCGTGGTGATAGTAAGTATTCTAATTTCATTCTTTTACATGTTACTGTCTAATTATCACAGCACCACTTATTGAAGATGCTGTCTTTTCTGCATTGTATATTCTTACCTCCTTGGGTATAGATGAGGTGCCACATAGGTGCATGGGTTTACCTCTGGGCTTCCTATTGTGTTCCATTGATCTTTCTTTTTGTTTCTGCCTAGAACTGTTACATTAGTCTTTGTTGTAAAGCTGGTGTGGTCCTGTTGCATTCTCTGAGTATTTGCTTGTCTTTTGATTCCTCTGTTGAATCTGAAAGAAGAGCCTTGCTTGGTAGAGTATTTTTGGCGGTAGGTTTTTCCCTTTCTCCACTTTAAACATATCATGCCACTCCCTTCTGGCCTGCAGCGTTTCTGCTGAGAAATCAGCTGATAATCTTATGGGGATGCCCTCTTATGTTATTTGCTACTTTTCCCTTGACCTGCTTAATATTTTGTCTTTGTTGTTAACTTTTCAGTTTGCTTAATATGTATCTCAGCATTTTCCCCGGCACATCAAAGCAGCCAACTGGTGCAAGCGCCGAAAAAAAAAACCCGTCGCTTATTACCGCAAAAGGCTTTAAAGCGTTTTTTCAACGCCGACGGGCGGGGGAGAAACGGGCAGCGACTCCGCGGAGCAACACTGCCCCCTGCAGACCACAGAAACCAAAATGCCAGCAAGCCGGGAAGAAAATCGATCCTTCCTGCTCGTTTTGCGGGCAAAGGACTGGACAACAAAGATGGGAAACTTATGGGGGATGGCCCTGAGGACCAGAGAAAGAAAGGGAACCTCTCGAAGAGGCCCGGGCAAACCACCCCTGGACCGCGCGAGTTCCGCTCGACCCGCCCACAGAACCACAGCGAGGCGGGCAAGAAGTCAGGGCGTCCAGGAAGCTCTGGAGTTGCTGAGGGCTGGTTCTGGGCCTGCCCCGGGGAGCAGTGATGTCAGTGCCAGTCTCCCAGCTTGCGTCCGCTGGCTGATTTCTCCCCGAAACCGTTTGGAACTCTCCACTGAGGGACCTGATCCGTGATGTCCGGGTCCTGTCCAACCTGGCCCCACAAGATGGTTATTTTGAGAGACTACCCTGCCCTCTTCTCTGTCAGTCGACTCTGGATTGAAGTCCCTTCCTGACTCACCTTCCTTGCAGTGAGCTGAGGAACTTGTACTATGTAACAGCTGATTACTTCCAGGTGCTTTGCATTCTAAATGTGTTATCATGTCATAATCTTGATAGAGTGGATGAGTCGTTTTCTATCTAGTTTCCCTTCCCACCCCCTTTCATTTACTATCTCATTGTAATAAATATGTTATTGTTGTTTTTCAGGCCGTCGGTCGTGCCCGACTCGTTGTGACCCCATGGACTGCATGCAGCACGTCAGGAGGCTTCCCTGTCCTTCACCATCTGCCGGAGCTTGCTCAAACTCATGTCCATTGAGTCAGTGATGCCATCCAACCATCTTGTCCTCTGTCATCCCCTTCTCCTCCTGCCGTCAATCTTCCGCAGCATTGCAGGCTGTTTCACCCTCAATCCCAGTGAGCATTTTATTTCACTCTTCCACTGGGGAGGGGAATGTATCCTGCAAGCCAGTGTGCAAAGTACAATCTGACAGATTTGAGACCTGAACATAGGGACACTCTCTGAGGAACCCAGAGAACCTGGAGAGCTGACTCTCCCTCTGTGTGCCACAGGTCAGAGAGGCATGAAATGAGGGCAGTAATGGCATATGCTTCTTGGGTGGTCTCCAGCATCAATTACCTACAGCAAAAATACTCTACCAAGCAAGGCTCTTCTTTCGGATTCAACATGGAATCAAAAGACACGCAAAGGCTCAGAGAATTCAACAGGACCACACCAGCTTTACAACAACGACTAATGTAACAGCTCTAGGCAGAAACAAAAAGGCCATGACTACATTCAAGAAAATTATGAATGGGAAAGCTCACCAGGAAAGACAAAGGCACAGTAAATATGGGAACTTATCCACACACTAACATGATATCAAAACCAGCAGTTATGAGAGAATGGGAGTACAAATGCAGGATATTGAAAACGCATTTGAAATTCAGAGACTAGTAAAGTTAAACAAGTATATATACATGTATATATATACTCTTTTACTCAGGCATGTCTGACTCTGCAACTCCATGGACTATAGCTCTCCAGGCTCCTCTGTCCATGGAATTTTTCCAAACAATGATACTGGAGTGGTTTCCATTTCTTCTTCCAAGGGATCTTCCCAACCCAGGAATCAAACCAAAATCTTCTGCATCTCCTGCATTGGCAGGGGGATTCTTTAGCACTGAACCACCTTGGAGACACACATATATATCTTTATACGTATGTATGTTGTGTGTGTACAGACAGCTAGAACAAAAAAAACTCATGATAACCAAACATCTACAATTCATATAGACACAGAAAAAAGGGATCCAAACACAACACTAAAGATAGTCATCAAGTCACAAAAGGAAGTTTAGAACAAACACCTTTAAAACAAACCCAAAACAATTTTTAAAATGGCAATAAGGACACACATGTCAGTAATTAACTTAAATGTAAATGGATGAAATGCTGCATCCTAAAAAAAAAGAGATAACGATTAAAAAAAAAAAAAGGAAAACCCATGTATAATACTGTCTGGGCTTCCCTGGTAGCTCAGCTCGTAAAGGATCTGCCTATAATGCATGAGACCCCAGTTTGATTTCTGCATTGGGAAGATCCCCTGGAGAAGGGATAGGCTACCCATTACAGTATTCTTGGGCTTCCCTGGTGGCTCAGTCTGTGAAAAATCTGCCTGCAATGCAGGAGACCTGGATTCAATCCCTGGGTTGGGAAGGTCACCTGGAAGAGGGCATGGCAAGCCACTTCAGTGTTCTTACCTGGAGAATCCCCACAGACAGAGGAGCCTGGTGGGGTGCAGTCAGTGGGGTCACAAAGAGGCAGACACGACTGAGTGACAAAGCACAGCCCAGCACACATAATACTGTCTGCAAGAGACCCATTTTCAAATCTAGGTACACATACAGACTGAAAGTGAAGGGATGGAAGAAGATATTCAATGCAAATGGAAATCTAAAGAAACCTGGAGTAGCAATACTCACATCAGACAAAATAGACTTTAAAGACTGTTGCAAGATTCAAGGACACCACATCATGATCAATGGATTATTCCAAGAAGAAGACACAACAATTGTAAATAAATATGCACCCAACATAGGAGCACCTCAATATATAAACCGCCATAAAAGCAGAAAACATCAACAACACAATAATAGTGGGGGACTTTAGCACTCCACTTTCATCCATGAAGAGCTCATCCAGACAGAAAATGAAGAAGGAAGCACAGCCCCTAAATGACACATTACACCAGATGTACTTAATTGCTATTTCTAGGCCATTCCATCCAAAAGCAGCAGAATACACTTTCTTCTCATGTGCACATAGAACATTCTTTATAGATCATATCTTGAGTCACAAATCAAGCTACATAAATTTAAGAAAATTGAAATCATATCAATAGTCTTTTCTGATCACAATGCTGTGGGCTTAGAAATAAACTATAAGAAAAAACTGCAAAAAAAAAATACAAACACAGGGAGGATAAACAATATGCTCCATAGTGTATGTCCCAATTTACATTCCCACCAATAGTGCAAGAGGATTCCCTTTTCTCCACATACTCTTTGCATTTACGTTTTGTAGATTTGTTGATGGTGGCCATTCTGACAAGACTGTACTCGTTGTACTTTTGAATTGCATTTCACTAATAAAGAGCAATATTGCACATCTTTTCTTGTATTTGTTGGCCATCTGTATGTCTTCTTTGGAAAAATGTCTGTTTTAGGTCTTCTGCCCATTTCTTGATTGGGTTCTTTATATTTCTGATATTGAGCTGCATGAAATGCCTGTATATTTTTGAGATTAATTCTTTTTCAGTTGCGTTATTTGCAATTGTTTTCTGCCATTCTGAGGGTTGTCTTTTCACCTTGTTTATAGTTTCCTTTGCTGTGTAAAAGTCAGATTCCACTAAGCAGCTGAACTGAACTAAACTTGCTGTGTAAAGTACTGTAAGTATAATGAGGTCCCATTTCTTTATTTTTTATTTAACTTCCATTAATGGAAAGAGGATATTGCTAAAATTTTTTTTAGAGTGTTCTCTTGATGTTTTCCTATAAGAGTTTTATAGTATCTGGCCTTACATTTGGTCTTTAATTCATTTTGAGTCCCCCGCCCCCCCCCCAGTGGTGATAGTAAGTATTCTAATTTCATTCTTTTACATGTTACTGTCTAATTATCACAGCACCACTTATTGAAGATGCTGTCTTTTCTGCATTGTATATTTTTACCTCCTTGGGTATAGATGAGGTGCCCCATAGGTGCATGGGTCTACCTCTGGGCTTCCTATTGTGTTCCATTGGTTTTTCTTTCTGTTTCTGCGTAGAGCTGTTAGTCTTTGTCGTAAAGCTGGTGTGGTCCTGTTGCATTCTCTGAGTATTTGCTTGTCTTTTGATTCCTCTGCTGAATCTGAAAAAGAGCCTTGTTGGTAGAGTATTTTTGGCTGTAGGTTTTTCCCTTTCTCCACTTTAAATATATCATGCCACTCCCTTCTGGCCTGCAGAGTCTCTGCTGAGAAATCAGCTGATAATCTTATGGGGATGCCCTCTTATGTTATTTGCTACTTTTCCCTTGACCTAGGTAATATTTTGTCTTTGTTGTTAACTTTTCAGTTTGCTTAATATGTATCTCAGCATTTACCCCAGCACGTCGAAGCAGCCAACTGGTGCAAGCGCAGAAAAAAACTCCTCCCTTATTACCACAAAAGGCTTTACAGCATTTTTTCAACCCCGACGGGCAGGGGAGAAACGGGCAGCGGCTCCGCGGTGCCACACTGCCCCCTGCAGTCCACAGAAACCAAAATGCCAGCAAGCCCGGAAAAAGATCGATCCTTCTGCTCGGTTTTAGGGCAGAGGACTGGACAACAAAGATGGGAAACTTATGGGGGATGGCCCTGAGGACCAGAGAAAGAAAGGGAACCTCTCGAAGGGGTCCGGGCAAACCACCCCTGGACCGCGCGAGTTCCGCTCGACCCGCCCACAGAACCACAGCGAGGCGGGCAAGAAGTCAGGGCGTCCAGGAAGCTCTGGAGTTGCTGAGGGCTGGTTCTGGGCCTGCCCCTGGGAGCAGTGATGTCAGTGTCAGTCTCCCAGCTTGAGTCCGCTGGCAGATTTCTCCCTGAAACCGTTTGGAACTCTCCACTGAGGGACCTGATCCGTGATGTCCGGGTCCTGTCCAACCTGACCCCAACAAGATGGTTATTTTGAGTCACTACCCTGCCCTCTTCTCTGTCAGTCGACTCTGGATTGAAGTCCCTTCCTGACTCACCTTCCTTGCAGTGAGCTGAGGAACTTGTACTATGTAACAGCTGATTACTTCCAGGTGCTTTGCATTCTAAATGTGTTATCATGTCATAATCGTGATAGAGTGGATCAGTTGATTTCTATGTAGTTTCCCTTCCCGCCCCCTTTCATTTACTATCTCATTGTAATAAATATGTTATTGTTGTTTTTCAGGCCGTCGGTCGTGCCCGACTCTTTGTGACCCCATGGACTGCATGCAGCACGTCAGGAGGCTTCCCTGTCCTTCACCATCTGCCGGAGCTTGCTCAAACTCATGTCCATTGAGTCAGTGATGCCATCCAACCATCTTGTCCTCTGTCATCCCCTTCTCCTCCTGCCGTCAATCTTTCGCAGCATTGCAGGCTGTTTTACCCTCAATCCCAGTGAGCATTTTATTTCACTCTTCCACTGGGGAGGGGAATGTATCCTGCAAGCCAGTGTGCAAACTACAGTCTGACAGACTTGACACCTGAATATAGGGACACTCTCTGAGGAACCCTGAGAACCTGGAGAGCTGACTCTCCCTCTGTGTGCCACAGGTCAGAGAGGCATAAAATGAGGGCAGTAATGGCATCTGCTTCTTGGGTGGTGTCCAGCATCAATTACCAAGCAGGATCTTAGCTTGCCACTTGTCCCTGTCATGTTATTACTGTAGGTGGCTCAGATGGTAAGGAGTCAGCCTGCAGTGCAGGATAGCCAGGTTCAATCGCTGGGTTGGGAAGATCCTCTGGAGAAGGAAATGGCAACCCACTCCATTATTCTTGCCTGGAGAATCCCATGGGCAGAGGAGCCTGGAAGGCTACAGTCCAAGGGGTCTTAAAGAATCAGACACGTCTGAGCCACTTTCACTTCCACTTTACGGAATGATTTTCAAGTCAAAACTCACTGTCATAATAAAGTTATCTTTAAACACACAGGAATTCCTCAACGATCGGAAGCAAGAGAAGGGTGACCACTCCGTCCTCTATTATTCAATGTATCAGCTTATTATTTATTTTTTTATTGTAATTTTACGTGTCAATGTGTCCGGTGAAAGTTCTCACAACGGGCTCTCTGAAGGGCTCAGATGCAGTTTGAATCAGCCAACCGGCACAAGCGGAGGAAAAACAACAACAACAAAATACCAGCCGCTTCTTGCCGCAAAAGGCTTCCTGTCACTTTATGAAAGCGCCAAAGGCTGAGGAAAAACCGGCCCGGCGACACTGTGGAGCAACACTGCCCCCTGCAGGCCACAGAAACCAAAACGCCGCAAGCCCGGAAGAAAATTCATCGTTCCTGCTGGGTTTTCGCGCAGAGGACTGGACAGCGGGGATGCGAAAGTTAAGGGAGGTGCCCGTAAGGACGAGAGAAAGGAAGGGAATCTCCCGAAGGGGTCCGGCCAAACCACCCCTGGACTGGGAGCCGTCCGCGGAACCGTAGCAACAGGGGCAGGAAGTCAGGGTGTCCGGGAAGCTCCGGAGCTTGGCGGGCGGGGCTGCCCTCCGATTGGCTGGCTCTGGGCCTGCGCGCAGCCGCCCAGTGAGGCCCGTGCCAGTCTCCCGGCCCTGGTCGGCTGGGAGTTTTCTCCGGGACCCTGTTTGGAAGTCTCCACTGAAGAACCTGACCGGTGACGTCCGGGTCCTGTCGCCCACTGCCGAAGCCCCCCACGTGCGGGAACGTTGCAAGTCCCCTGTCCGTTCTCCCTCCCACCCCCGGCCTGTGAACGCGTCCCTCCCGTGGTACACTCACTCTTCTCTCAGCCCTCACTCTTCTGATCCGTCCTCAGTGCCCACGAGGCTCACCCGGTCACCCCGGAGACTCTCCGTCCTTAGCGATGCTCCCTTCCTCCCCACCCGAGCATCCCTCTGCCCACGGTCCCGCCCCGGGCATCAGGAAAGACCGCGCCCCTCGTGGTGTCCTGCTTCTAGCATTCCTCCCTGTCATCACCCTCAACGTGACGTCCTGTCCTGCAGCTCCTTCGCACTAGTGCCAGTGCACTGATACCACAACCTCCTGGAGACCTCCAGCTCACCGACCACGCATCCTTTCACACCATGCGCCAGGCCCCTCCTCGATCGGCTGAGCCAGGGCTGGAAGCTGTCCCCCGCAAACACGCCTCTCCCCCACAAACACACCTCTTGTGCTCCTTGCACCCTCCTGCCTACCCACTCCCTGCCTGTGTCTGAGCACCTGAGCATCGAGGAGAAAACTTTACAACTTTATAGAAGTGTTTTATGTTAAATCCATGGCCGGAGTAGACCGCTGTTCAGTTTCACGGTCACCTAGCTACACTCCTACACTACACACTAGTAACCTTCCTCCACGCTAATGACCCCCCGTGGGATTTCTCAAGTTTCCCAGTCCCCGTCTGCATGTTGCTGCCCTGGCAGTCTGCTGCCCCTCTGCACGCCTGCTCCTGACTGCACCCACCCCTCACCTCGGCCTGGGATCCCACGCCTTGCACCTTCTCAGGGACGTTGCACCTGCAGTTATCATTCCTCTCTCCTCAACCAGCACCTGCTCCCTCTACATCGGACCGTTCCACAGCAACGGGGGAAACCCACCGTCTTCCACCACCCTATTCTGCAGCTACACATTACCGGTTGCCCTTCAAAGCAAAACTGCTTCAAATTCTGCTGAGATAGTCCCTCCTCAGCCCCCTTCCGTGGAGCTTTTGTCCCAGTCACTCCACTGTAAGTGGTCTCGTCATGGCCATCATTAATATCCATTCTTCCTGATCCTGCGGACACTCTTCACTGCCCATCTTAGCCAACACCTCAGGCACCTTAGGCATGTTTGACTCTTGTGTTTTTAAGCCCTCTGTTTTTTTATATTCCAGGGGTGTGGGGCTTACGTGACAACAGCGTCTCCTGGATGTACTCGACAAGGTACACATTCTACACTATGCCCCCTTTGACCTGGATAGTGTATGGGAAGTCTTGGGTCAAATGAAAGACAAGCCAAAGAAAGGAGCGTCCCAGTCACAGCGGGGGAAACGGCCCACAGAGGCAGAGGCGGGCAGAGGTGAGAGAGCTCAGACAAGGGAGGTGTGACAAGAAGTGAAGAGGAAGACCAGGGAAAGGGGGATTCCACCCCATTCACACTTGGGACTCACAGGGGGCACACTGCGCAATGACCCAATGTTGTCTTTGGGCAGAAGGGTGGCTGTCGTTTAGGAATTTCGTTTCTGGAGCTGATCTTGGTTCCTGCTGCGGTGCAGGTGAGATCCAAGGGAGGGCTCTGCATCACCCGAGGGAGAAATGTGGAAAGGGACTGAATCCAGACGAAGCCTAAGCAGGCAATGGGCTAGGGGACCTTGCGACTGAGGCTGAGGAGTGGACGTCCCTGCCCGGGGACGGGCTGGTCGATCAGACCCAGATTCAGAGGGGTCTGCAGATGCCAGCAGGGTGGCTGAGGCTCAGTCAGCCAGGGAGGACCGGGCCCACAGCAAGAGGAGGGAGACAGAAATGCAAGTTTCACCACCCCCACCCACGGGCAGTGCAGGTCAGCATCACCAGGTGGAGCCAGGAGAGGAGAGCAGACGCTGCGAGCACACAGCCCACTACTTCCAATACGCTGCATCTTTGATTCCTTTCAAGCCATGCTTCTTGAGAGTATAGACCAGGACCATCCTTATCTGGTTACCTCTCCATTCCTCCTCCACGCGCCCATCCACAGAACATCTCCGTGCTCACGTCTCCCAGGAGCTCCGCGGGCCAAACCATGGTACCCAGTGTTGTACTGGCCACAGACACATTCCGTTTTCAAAACCACTTTCCTCGGTCAGAGTCTGTGACGGCAGCCCACCCTGGCTTCCCCTTACCTCTCAGTCCATTACTTCTAAGTCTCCTTGTCTGTCCATTTACTTTGATCCCCTCCTATATCTTGGGCTGTGTTTCCCTCTGGTTTCCAGCCTCTGCCCTGTGCTCTTCCACTCCATACATGATCCTTGGGTGACCACGTCAGCCCCCAGAGCTTTTACCCATCTGACTTGTTTTCATCTGTATCCCCCTGAATGCTGATGGCTTTTGCTATCACTAAATCTACCTAGGACTTCTCAGCTGGGCCCCAGATTCCCCACACGCCGAGATGTATAGGCCATCTGCACTCAGATGTCCCATAAGCCCTGCAGGCCTGTTAGTAGCCCCAGACCAACATTCCCTGTCTCATGGATGGGCACGGCCATCCACCCAGTTCCTTAAACCACAATCCTGGGCATGCTGCTGGATGTGATCTTCACTGTGCCATGACTCCCCTGGAGCTGCTCTGGAAAAGGCTGACCCAAGATCCTCCTGTTGCAACAGGTGGGGATCTGTTCCTCTCAGAGGCCCTGTTCCTGCAGACACGCTCTGAAGGTGTCCTGAGCACGGGCCATCACCCTCTTTTGGATCTCTGAGAGAACCCGCGTGCTGTAATGCACCTGAGAGGTTGAAAGCCCTGTCTTTAACAAGACGATGAGTCAGGACACAGCAGTGCAAGCCCATCACCGGGGAATGTGCCAAAGAATATCCGGAAGAGATCCCTAAAGAACGTTTAGGGAGGTGGGTCTTCATGGGTGTGCACCAAACAAGGGATTGCTTATCTGTATTTTTCCCAATAATCATCCTGTTCTGATTTGGTCTTCATCCGAGCATGGGAGTTAATTTGATAACACAGGAAGCAGTTTAGAATGGCAACTGAGCACAGGCAGCAGATACGCTGACAGCCGATCCTTCCACATCAACATCAACAGCTACAATTCTCAGCCATCTTTAATGTTTGAAGCACTATTCTGATCTGTTGAATGAAGTTATCTCCACACTGTTTTAGAAATGTATTCGACTAACTAGGCCCAAGGGATCCTGACAAGAACTAAAACATACTGAGTTTCACTAACAACAGCAGGGATTTAACTGTAAAACTTTGGATTCAGGAACACGCAGCAGAGCAAGCACAAGGTCAGTTTTCAAACTAGTATTAATTTGGGCAAGTTGTCCCTTTCCTCAGCCTGAGATATCTGTCAAGCACAGTGGGCCATGATGAAAACCTGCTTTTGCTGTAGAGAAGAGTCGCAAATTTTCCATCTTTGATTTCCTCCTGTAAGAATGGGTTCTGTTTCCACAGCTGCAAGCTTGGCTTTCAGAAGAGAACTTTTTCAGATAATGCTCATGCCAGGGCCACATTCCAGACCTACTACTTCAGACTCTCTGGGGATGTCCTGCCAGCATCTTCTAAAGCCCCTCCAGGGGAGATTTGATGCACAGTTGAGGTTGAGAAGCACAGTTCCATGATGCTTCATCCGTCCTGGTTTTAAATAGAATCCTGAACTGAAGAGCCATGTTTGCTACTAAAGACGTGTTGGTCCTTTATTGGACCGGAACCTGGTGGTCCAGAGTCGACGATGAGAGAGTGAAAGAAGGAAAGAGGCTAATATTCCCTGGCTTATGCAGCCGTCTTTCGCGCTCCAGGGAATCAGCCAACGACAGATAGAGAGACAGAGAGAGAGAGAGAGAGAGAAAGACACGAGGACCCAAGCTCTGATGGAGCAAAGGTGTTTTAATTAGCATGGTGTGGGCATATATACTGTCTTGCTGCTGCTGCTGCAAAGTCGCTTCAGTTGTGTTCACCTCTGTGCAACCCCATAGACGGCAGCCCACCAGGCTCCCCCGTCCCTGGGATTCTCCAGGCAAGAACACTGGAGTGGGTTGCCATTTCCTTCTCCCATGCATGAAAGTGAAAAGTGAAAGTGAAGTTGCTTAGTCGTGTTTGACTCTTAGTGACCCCATGGACTGCAGCCTACCAGGCTCCTCCATCCATGGGATTTTCAGGCAAGAGTACTGGAGTGGGGTGCCATTGCCTTCTGCATATACTGTCTTACAAGGTAGTTATTCTCAGCAAAGATAAAGATTAAAATTCCAGATTGACAAAACACAAGAGGATCCCTATTAGAGAGAGAAGAGGGTACTTATCACCATAATGAGAAACTAACAAAGGAAATGCCTGGATTCCTCAGGCCCTGGAAAGGCCTGCCAAGTAATAAGGACCAAAGGATTCCTGACAGATCCACAACAGCACACAGGAAGCCTCCTGTCAAATGCTTCCTGACAATTCCCCCTATTTTATTGTATTTGTAAAAAAAAAAAAAAAAATCCTGACCAAATGAGTTTGGTTAGTATTAACCAACCTTATTTGGAGAAGGAAATGGCAACCCACTCCAGTGTTCTTGCCTGGAGAATCCCAGGGACGGTGGAGCCTGGTGGGCTGCCGTCTATGGGGTCGCACAGAGTCGGACATGACTGAAGCGACTTAGCAGCAGCAGCAGCAGCAGCAACCAACCTTATAGGAAGGCGATGATAAACAACAAATATAACTATCAAGACAATCACCAAAGTTACAGTTCCAGACCCAATGCTGTGGGTAATACTTTGAAACCATCCCCGTTGGTCTAGCCCAGACAATTGATCAGCGAGCTGTCCAGCTAAAGGTTTTCAAATTAGTGGAAGAGGGCAGACGTTTCGAAAAAGTTTCAAAGATTTCCTTTTGCAGTAACTGTACATTCAGAGAGGCATTATAATGTAAATGAATTTGATTTGTTCCCAGTTGTAAGTACTATGATTGAATTGAACAGGAGTAACACAAAATTGGCAATTAATACAAGTTACAGATTAAATTGTCAGTGGGACACAGGCCTGTATAAAATATGACTGATTATAGCAAAAGAAATAGTTACTATGACCATGACTGTTCCCTGTGAAATGTCCGGTCTAAGTCCCAAGTTCTTCGGTGCTGGCAGCAAGTTTCCAAATGTCCCATTGTTCTGGCCCAAATTGTTTATCAAGGATGATTCCAGGAGGAGGAGGTGCTATTCCACCCACCTTCAAGCCAGCCAAGAAGTCCTTTGTCATGGTATTGTTTCAACATAGTGTTAGTAACCTTTAAAGCCACTTTAGCAGCATAATATATAATGGTTTTTTGTTCTTTCCCTAACTCTTTCCCTAAAGTTTCAGTAGTAAACATGGTTCACAGAAAAAGAAAGGGCAGCAATGTCTGAAAGTCTTCTTTTGGAGGCAGAATGAAAGCCCAAGTTTGTAGGCCGAGGTATATGCCTAATTTTCCTGGGCCCAGTCAAAGGAAGGACTTCATAGCCTAAAGAAATGTTCATTAGTTTTCCCTCCTCCCCAGGGTGTGAGGCTTCCAGGGAGGGGGCATATGGATGGAGTCACTGGTTGATAGGACTGGTCTTTTCTCAGTCCATTTTATGACCTGTAATAAAGGGGGGTTTGGTAAGTAAGCC
Source organism: Cervus elaphus (assembly GCF_910594005.1). NCBI lineage: Eukaryota > Metazoa > Chordata > Mammalia > Artiodactyla > Cervidae > Cervus > Cervus elaphus. The sequence goes on along the minus strand of NC_057848.1, from coordinate 121,954,937 downwards.
CAGTTAAGTCTGATTTGTTAATCTGGCTCGACAGGGGCGTCGCGCAGGTCAGGATAGCAATAGGAAGGTTTTCAGGACTGTGAGGCATTTCCTGTTGAGAAATCAGATTTTTAACTTGATTAGTGAGGGTTTTTATTTGTCCCCAAGAGGGGAGGTCATAGGGTTGATGCCGCCGAGGGCGGCGCTTTCTGGAGATCTTTAGAGCCGCCATGGCCCGTATTGGAATTTCTTCCTCCCGGGGTTCTTGTCGTTTTGTCTCCATTTTGAATGTCGGGGGCCCCCTTGGGTTGCATGTTTCGAGGAAAAAGTTTGTTGGATCCATCTGGGGAAATACAAGCATATCCCTTTCCCCGTAAGATTAATTTCCCAGACTTCTGTTGTTTATTGAACCCGTCTTGATACCAAATGGGCAGAGGCAGAGAAGTGTCCTTCAATTCCTCGAAATGTCTTTCTGCTCTTGTTAACATATTTCCCTGTGGTAGGTTTAAAAAATTTAAAACAAATAAAGCTGTATTAGTAACAGTTTAGGGTTTAGAAAATATCTTATGTTGGAATCTAGTAAAGCCTGCTTTAGATAAGGAAGACAGTAGTGTACCTGTGTATTCCCCCTTCTTTAATGTTTTTATTTGTAACTTTACTGTGTGATGTGTTCATTCGACTATGTCGTGTCTGTGGATCAAAAGGAATACCTGTAATATGTTTAATAGAAAAAGATTGTAAAAATTGTTTAAAGTGTCTAGAAATGTAGGCAGGGCCATTGTCTGTTTTAATAGAACTAGGAGTTTATGGTGGAGGTTTCTATATTTTTTAATACAAAAACTGAATATGTAGAATCAGAGGCTATATTAAAGGGGTAAGGATGTAGGCAAATAACTTGAATAAGAGCATATAATTTATTTTGTTGAGCAGAATGAAATTTAGTATGAAAGACTATATTTTTTAAGAGACCAGAATGAAGCTTTGACGTTTCTAGTCCCATCTATATAAAAGAAATGTGAGAAATAATAAATTCAGTGTTTTTGAAGAAATTCCACAGCTTACCAGAAGGATAATGAAATGAAACTTTTCCAAAATATTTTAGAAAAGCTAATTGGAAATCGGTAGAAGTTTGTAATGTGTTCTCAAATTGAGATTTATTTGTAATAAAGTTTTATTAAAGTATAAAGGAGATAAAGTTTCTGACATAGTCATCAGAAGGGGGCAGAAAGAGCGGCCCTCTGCAAGTCTTTAGCCATATGTCATATAACTACCAGCAGTCTGCCTAATCAGAGAAAGGAAATGTCTCAAAACTGAAGAGAATAGCACCAGGCCCCTCACCCACAACATGCATTTTGAGATAACCTTGGCAGCAGGTGAGTCGTCCCCTTATCAAAATGATTGACATGAATCTTGAAGAAAGGCAGGTTTCCAAGCAAATAGTTTCATTAACAAAGCTTAAGAGAACATTTGCATGAGTAAAATATACCTGTTTGTCAAGTAGGTTCTGAGCCATAAGGCGGAACCCTACTTGAAGATAGAGTCTGGGGTAAATGTATAGCACATTAACATAGCTTAAGACAAGCATTTCCATAAGAAAAATGCATTGGTTAACTCAGGGTTTGAGAATAGTTAACTTCAAGTGAAACCAGGTGTCCTTATGGCAACACAGTATTTTAAGAGAAACCTTTTAAATTTGTATAGAGAAAGAAGAAAAGAAAAAAGAAACATCTCTAGTTTGCTTCCTCCTGCCACTTAAGAGAGATAAAAATGTCTGACACTTACAGCCTATTTTCTCCATTTGGAGACCCCTGGCCTTCCTGCCTGTTACATCAAACTAGGTCGGCCAAGTAAAAGACCGAAGGTTTGTGGGGGCAGGGCCCCAAAAAGTCCGGTAGGTATTCTAGAGGGGACTGCTTGAGGGTAAAGGAGAAAGTCATTTAGGGCTGGTATATCGGCCGCAGCACTGCCAGATGTTGAGGGTTTGAGGGAAAAGGTGGAATTTGCCCCTGGCTTTTGTTGAAGGGGACCTGGGGGGGGTCTCCTGCTTGGAGTTTCCCGGAATAGGTTTCCCTTCAATATCAAATTTAGATTTACACTCTTTGGCCCAATGCATTTCTCTATGGCAGCAAGGGGCAGATTTTTTGCAGGTTTTTTATTAGCTTTCTTAGGACAGCCCGTTTTTAAATGGTTTTTATCTCCACATGTAAAGCATCCTTCATTTTCTTTTCTTAAGGCAGCAACCATTGTTTCAGCTAGCATTTACATCTTTTGAGTTTCTGATCTTATATGGTGACAAGCCTTCAAATAATCAAAAATAGTCCCTGTCTCATGAATTGGAGCTATAGCCTTTTGACATACTTGATTTGCATTTTCACAAGCAAGTAATTTTTTTTTAGTTGTCTTTTAGCTTTTTTTTTTCCTATCTTTTTTTTTTTTTTTTTCCAAATACAGTCGATCCCCAACAGGACCTGCAGGCCCAGGCATCCTCTCATCTAATTTCTGCCTCTGTAGATTTGCCCTTTCTGGGCATTTCACATCAACAGACTCCTGCAGGAAGTGGCCTTTTGTGTCTGGGTTCTTTCACTTAGCGTAATGCTTTGCAGGCTCACCCATGTGGCAGCAGAAAGCAGAAGTTCATCACTTTTCATGCATGTATGCTATTCCACTGTATGGCTACAGAATACTTTGTTTACCACCCTCCAGCTGACAAGACTTTTTAGGCTGCTCCACTATTTGGAGATTACAAACAGTGCTGCTGTGAAAGACCCGAAAGGAGAAGTATTTGTGTGGACATAGGTTTCATTTCTCATTTCTCCATGATGTCATTTCTCCTTCTGCACGGTGCACAGGCTAGAACCTTCCGGCAGTGTGGAATAGAGGCGGTTGAAGCAGACCTCGTCTCCTTGGTCTGGATCTCAAGAGGCAAGCATTCACTCAGACACTCCTAGATGTGATGTGACAAGAGCTGGATGGTTCTCGGGGATGTCCTTCAGCACCACGACGATGATCCATTCTATCCCGAGATGGTTGACCATGGTTATTGATTTAGTTATTTACTTATTTGTCATGAACGGGTCTTGCACTGTGTCAAATGCTTTTTCTTTGTCTGTCAAGATGACAGGTGGTTTCCGTCCTTCCTTATATCAATATGCTGTTTCCCATAACTGAAGTTGAGTGTTGGTCCAATACTGCAATCCTGGGAACAATCTCACACAGCCCTTTGCAAAATGTTTCTCGATTTGGTTTGCTGATACTGTGTTGAGGGTATATGCATCGCTATTCATGATAGATATGGGTCAGTAGCTTTCTGGTGATGTCAAGTCTGGCTTTGGTACCCGGCTAATACTGTGCTTATAGGATGAATTAGGAAATGTTCCCTCCTCCTTCCTATCTATTCAGGAAGAATCTGTGAAGGATGGGTGCTAGGTCTTCTTTAAACATTTGATAGATTTCACTGATGAAACCAGGCGGCCCAGGACTTCCTTTTGTGGGAAGTCTTTAAAAGAATGGTTCAATATCGTTGCTTGCTACAGGTACATTCAGATTTGTTATTTGGCCACTGCATTTAAGCCAACTCCCATCCAGTATTCTCTGGCCTGTTGGTTCCTATGGCTCGGTCTCTGGCCTAGGATTTGACTGGCGGGACATCTCTGCACATCACGGGATTCTGGCTCCTACTCTGTAACTGGGGAGAGTATGCTGTCTCAGAAGTGACCCCCAGATCACCAACTCCCAATAGGCAGGTTGGGGACACAGACTTTGAGGTGGGGATGGGGTGGCACTGCTGATATCCTCATTTACAGCCGCCCATCCATCCTCCGGGCGCCCTCATGCAGGCTGTGGGTAATTCTGCAGTTTGGACTGGCACAGCAAGGACCCAGAATACCCTGTCCCCTCCCCCACCATGTCCACTTCATCTACCCTGATCCTTGTCATTTTTCTCGTCTCCTAGCACCGCAGCCTCACAGGGGATCAGTGATGCACTCACCACCACATCTAAGGGTGTCAGATCTCCTCTCTGCTTAATGACTCAACTCTCGAGGGCAGGGACTGGCCACGCAATTCCTCCTCACCTCCCCGTCTCAACAGCCGGCCTGGCATGGCATGGAGGAGATGTAACACATACAGTGAAAACCTTCATGATTGGCTAAATGAGGGACTGTGGATGGCGGGATCGACCTGGACCTGGGTTGGCTGCTGGAGTGAGCCCATTGCATCCCACCCTGGGGAACTTGTGCCAGGTGGGGATGACCATCCCTGCCCCAGTGCATTGTGGCTAGCATCAATGACGTACCTTATCCAGACCTGGTGTGCCACCAGCTGTGGACGGGCACCAAAGTCACCGGGTCTTCTCACTTCACCCCAGCCTTTACACAGGGTACAGTTGCGGATGCTCTGTCAGAAATAAACCTGCACTCATATGGCCTATTAGTCTATGACAAAGGAGCCAAGAACATCCATCATGGAAAATGCTGTCTCTTCAATAAATGGTTATGGGAAAACTGGACCCTTTTCTTACACAACATTCAAAACTCAACAACAACTACACAAGATTAAAGACGAAATTGTTAGACCTTAAACCATAAAGCTCCGAGAAGAAGATGCAGCCAGTATGCTCTTTGACACAGTTCTTGGCAATAGTTTTTTTTTGACATGTCTCCTCGGGCAAGAGCAACAAAAGCAAAAGTATACAAATGGGAGTTCATCAAACTAAAAAGCTTTTACACATCAAGGGAAACCGTCAACAAAAGAAAAAGGCAACCTGCTGAGTGGGAGAAGATATGAGCAATGATATACATCCGAAAAGAGGTAGATATCCAAAACAGCTAAAGGACTCATAGGAGGTATTGGGGAAACACCCAAAACCCGATTTTAAAATGGGGCAAAGCACTGAATAGACATTTCTGCAAAGAAGAGATACACATGGCTAATAGACATATGAAAAGATGCTCAACATCTCCTCATCAGGGATTAGAAAATCAAGAGCACAGTGAAGTACTTCCTCATACCTGTCAAGTAGCTATTATCAAAAAGACAAGTAAGAAATGTTGGCGAGGATGCAGAGAAAAGGAAACCCTCGTGCGGTGTTGGTGGAAATGTATATTGGTGCAGCCGCTATGGAGACAATGAGGGTTTCCTCAAAAACTGAAAACCAGAACCACCATATGATCCAGCAGTTCCACTTCTCAGTATTTTCCTCAAGAACAGAAGAAACACTAGTCACAAAAGATATATATGCTCCTCTGTCCACTGCAGCATTATTTACAGCCAAGGGGAGCCAAGATATGGAAGGAACCTAAGCGCCCATCGATAGATGAATCAAAAAGGAAGAAATGGTATACACACACGCACAGTGGAATATTACTCAGCAAAAAAAAAAAAAAAAAAAAAAGAACGAAATCTTGTCATTGTCGACAACATGGATGGACCTAGAGGATATGATGCCAAGTGAAACTAGGCACACAGAGAAAGACTAATACCGCACAGTTTTATTTATATGTGGAACCTCAGAAATAAAATAAGAGAACACAGGAAACAAGATAGAAATAGAGTCAGAGACACAGAGAACAAACTGGTGGTTACCAGAGGAGCAAGGAGTAGGGAGATGTGTAAAACAGGGAACGGATTAGGAGATACAAACTTCCAGTTATAAAATAAGTCATGGGAATGGAATGTACACACAGGGAATATAGTCAATAACCTTGTAATAAATCTCTGTGGTGACACATGGGAACCAAACTTATCATGGCAATTCATTTCATAATGTTTAAAAATATGGAATCACTTTGTTGTGCACTTGAAACAAATATAATATCATATGTCAACCTTGGGCCTCCCCGGTGGCTCAGCAGTAAAGTATCCTCCTGCATTGCTGGAGCTGCAGGAGGCGTGGGTTGGATTCCTGGGTCGGGAAGATCCCCTGGAGGAGGGCGTGGCAACCCACTCCAGTATTCTTGCCTGGAGAATCCCATGGACAGAGGAGCCTGGTGGGCTACAGTCATGTCGTCGAAAAGAGTTGGACATGGCTAATGTGACTTGGCATGCACACACGCATGGCAACTTTACTGAAGAAATAAAGAGTGGGGGCTCTGAATGGAGGATGCCGAGGTTTGTGGGTCACTTTTTCTCTGGCGGCCTATGCGACTCTGAGCAATCCCCCTAACTTATCTGTCCTCTGCATTCTCACCTCATTAATTAGGATTGAAATCGTCCAAAATGATGGGTCTTTGAAGGAGGATTCAACAAGGTGACAGAAAGAAATACATTGAATGTGGTCTGATACCTGGTAAAAGATGAACAACCTTGAAATGCCATGTTCGCCCTGCTAAACGTGCCCACACTGACTAAATTCATGCCTCTGAGTTTCAAGAAGAAAAGCTCCCTTGGAGCTGGGAGACAAGTCCTGCAAGATGGGTTGAGCTCTGAAACTCTCTGATGAGATCACAAGTTCAGACTCCAATAAATATACCTGTTCTCAAGCGCCTCTGTCTGCAGAAGACTCATGGATTTCTGCAGAAATATAGCTCTGGGGGCTAGCTGAGAGCACAGACTGACAGACAGCAGAATTCATTTTCACTTTGGAAGAATCTCACAGGCACCTGCTGACTAGACAACATTGGGCTCCGAGTGTGGGGAGGAAAAGTACATTTCATCACTCATGTCTCCTGTAATGAAAAGGGAAGCTATTTGTTATTAGGGGAAAGATGTTTGTGAATCACAGATCTGAAAAAGGTCTTATATTCAGAATATGTAAGGAATTTTAAAATTGCAAAGGACAAAATGCAGTGAAGGAGGACAGATGCTTGTGCCAGGAATTGGGGTGTGGGAGGGGAAACCAGAAAGGGCATTTTTAGGGTGATGGACGTGGCCTGTGTCCTGGCCGTGGTGGTGATCACTGGAATCTCTCGGTGTGTCAGAGTTCAGAGAGCTGCACACCCAAAGACAAGCAGGCCAGGAATTCCCTGATGGACCAGTGGTTAAGAATGTGCCTGCAATATAAAATTAACACACAGAAACCCCTTGCATTCCTATAAACTAATAAGGAAAAATCAGAAAGAGTAATTAAGGAAACAATCCCATTCACCATTGCAATGAAAAGAATAAAATACTTAGGAATAAATTTACGTAAAGAAACAAAAGACCTGTATACAGAAAACTATGAAAAAAACTGATGAAAGAAATCAAAGATGACACAAACAGATGGAGAAATGTACCATGTTCTTGGATTGGAAGAATCAGTATATTACTACCCAAAGCAATCTATAGATTCATCACAATCCCGATCGAACTACCAAAGGTACTTTTCACAGAAGGAGAACAAATAATTTCACAGTCTGTATGGAAACACTAAAGACTCGAATACCCAAAGCCATCTTGAGAAAGAAGAATGGAACTGGAGGAATCAACCTGCCTGACTCCAGGCTCTACTACAAAGCTATAGTCATCAAGAGAGTATGGTACTGGCACAAAGACAGAAATATAGATCAGTGGAACAAAATAGAGAACCCAGAGATAAATCCACACACCTATGCACAGGTTATCTTTGACAAAGGACGAACAAATATACAATGGTGTAAACAAAGTCTCTTCAACAAGTGATGCTGGGGAAAATGCTCAACTACGTGTAAAAGAATGAGACTGGAGCACTTTCTAACACCATACACAGTAATAAACTCAAAATGGATTAAAGACCTAAATGTAAGACCCCAAACTGTAAAACTCTTAAGAGGAAACCATAGGCAGAACACTCTCTGACATAAATCACAGCAAGATCCTCTATGACCCACCTCCAAGAGTAATGGAAATAAAAACAAAAATAAACAAAAGGGACCAAATTTACCTTAAATGCTTTTGCACAACAAAGGAAACTATAAGCAAGGTGAAAAGACAGCCCTCAGAGCAGGAGAAAATAATAGCAAATGAAACAACTGACAAAGAATGAATCTCCAAAATATACAAGCAGATCATGCAGCTCAATACCAGGAAAACGAACAACCCCATAAAAAGTGGCCAAGAGACCTAAACAGACATTTCTCCAAAGACATACAGATGGCTACCAAGCACATGGAAGAGATGCTCAACATCACGCATTATTAGAAAACTGCAAATCAAAACCACAATGAGGTATCATCTCACACAGGTCAGAATGGCCATCATCAAAAAGTCTACAAACAATAAATGCTGGAGATGGTGCAGAGAAAAGGGAACCTTCTTCCACTGTTGGTGGGAACGCAAACTGATACAGCCACTATGGAGAACAGAGTGGTGATTCCTTAAAACACTGGGAACAGAACTGCCACACGACCCAGCAATCCCACTGCTGAGGGAAACCACCCTGAGGAAACCAGAAGTGAAACAGACACATGTACCCCAATGTTCACAGCAGCACTATTTACAACAGCTAGGACACGGAGGGAACCTAGATGTCCATCGGCAGATGAATGGATAAGGAAGTTGTGGTGCATATACACAATGGAATATTACTCAGCTATAAAAAGGAAGACATTTGAATCAGTGCTAATGAGGTGGATGAACCTGGAGCCTGTTACACAGAGAGAAGTAGGTCAGAAAGAGAAGGACAAACACTTATATTAATGCACATATATGGAATTTAGAAAGGCAGTAGCAATGATTCTACATGCAGGGAAGCAAAGGGGACAGAGACGGACAGAACATACTTTTCAACCCGGTAAAAGAAGGCGAGGGTGGGATGATCTGAGAGAATAGCAGTGAAACATACACATTCCCATATGTAAAACAGATGACCAGTGCAAGTTCAATGCATGAAGCAGGGCACCCAAAGACGGTGCTCTGGGACAACCCAGAGGGATAGGGTGGGGAGGCAGGTGGGATGGGGGTTCAGGAGGGGAGGACACATGTATACCTGCGGCCGATTCATGTTGATATATGGCAAAAACCATCACAATATGGTATAGTAATTATCCTCTGATTAAAATAAATTAATCATTAAAAAAATAAAACAGAACCCACCTGCCAATGCAATGGGGCAGGTGTTCAGTCCCTAGTCCAGGAAGATTCCACGTGCCGCAGGGCAACTAAGACTATGTGTCACAACTACTGAACCCACCTGCTTCGACTACTGAAGCCCTCGAGCCTAGAGTCCATTCTCCGCAACAAGAGAAGTCTCTGAAATGAGAAGCGCATGCACTGCCACTAAAGGGTAGTCCTCCTTCTCCACAACTAGAGAAAGCCTCGTGCAGGAACAAAGACTCAGTGCAGCCAACAATAAATAGATAAATAATAAGAAAGAAAACTGGGCCAATCTTACTGTGTGTTCATTTGAAAAATCCAATGGTAGGTACCAAAGTAGGTGCATCTCTCTATATTCTTTGAATGATCATTATCTTGGGTGAAGCTAACAAAAATTACATCACAGGCTATATTAAAATTTTAGATCAGCTTACCAGGCACTGCTCTTTTCTGGAGGCTTTTCTCAGAGAACTGTTACTTAGGAACTTTAGTCACCGGAACTGAGGCCTCCACCACATTCAATGGCAGAAAGCAAAAGACATTAGGAAGACACGGTTCAAATCCTATGAGTTTATGAGTTGCCTGTGACCACTGGCTAGGATGAACACACATCCCAGAGTCTCTTCACATTTCAGGAACTGAAACCTGTATTTCAACCATTTAGTTCAGTTCTTTAAGGCCACTGCTGTCCCCTTAAACAAACACTTGGTGTGAAACACTTGGAAAATGACCTTAACCCAATTCACTCCCAACCTCTTGTCACATGTCACAAGGAGTCTCTCACGATGATATTTCCTCACCTAGAAAGCCAATTCTCAGATAAAGAAAAGAATTCACACACACACACCTTGTGAAGAAATACTGAGATTTTAGAAACTGACCCACAACTAACCCATGGTTCATCATTCTTTCCTCTCGTCTCCCTCCATCCACTCTGAGAAATGAATATTTGGCCATGCTGTCTGATTTGCCCACCACGTTACTCATACCACACACAGGATGTTGTTACAAGTGAGCCTATACACACGGCATTGACACCAGCCAGCCCTGCTGAAGTCGGCTACCTGGGGAGCAGGGAGGTGGCCGGGGCAATAAATTCATCATCTCATTTCCTTCATCACCCTACCCCATTTCATTCCCTGCAGTCACCTGGCCCAAACGAATAAAGATCTCGCACCAAATCACTGCTTAAATGACCACTGCCTCAAGTTTCCTTCATTATCTCATGAGGCTTCTGAGGCCAGGGAACAGATTTGAGCTGAGATGAGTAAAACTAGAGAGACAGCCCATTGGCCAGAGATTCTGTTTCGAAGGTGATGTCTCTCAGTGTACTCTTTACGACCCCGTGGACCAAGGCCCGCCAGGCTCCTCTGTCCGGGGGATTCTCCAGGCGAGAATACTGGAGTGGGTTGCCATGCTCTCCTCCAGAGAAACTTTCCGACCCAGGGATTGAACCCAGGTGTCCTAACTCCCCTGCATTGCAGACAGATTCTCTACTGCTGAGCCCCCAAGGAAGCCCACGACAAACCTAGACAGCATATTAAAAAGCAGAGACGTCACATTGCTGACAAAGGTCTGCAGAGTCAAAACTATGGTTTTTCCAGTAGTCATGTACAGATGTGTGAGCTGGATCATTAAGAAGGCTGAGAGATGCTTTCGAATTGTGGTGCTAGAGAGATGACTCTTTAGAATCCCTCAGACACTAAGGAGAACACCCCGGCCAATCCTAAAGGAAATGAACTCTGAATACTCACTGGAAGGACTGATGCTGAAGCTGCAATACTTTGGCCACCTGATGCGAATAGCTGACTCATTGGAAAACACCCTAGTGCTGGAAAAGATCGAAGGCAGGAGGAGAAAGGGGGAGACAGAGGGTGAGGTGGTTAGACAGCATCACCAACACAATGGACATTAATTTGATCAAATTCGGGGAGATAGTGTAGGACAGAGGAGCCTGGCGTGCTGCAGGCCATGGGCTCGTTAATCGTCGGACACGACTGAGTGACTGAACAACCACCACCACCTCCACCTTCCCTTTGAGCTTCCCTAAGGTGCCACCACCCCACTCTCAGCAGGGCTAAGAAGCTTTCTGTGTCTGTCAGTGGTGAAGGCTGAGACTTCTGTCTTCACACACTCAGCGCCCCCTGCTTAGGTTTGATGTGGGTCCTTAGAATGCTCATCACTCCCTCCCAGAGCTCAGACCAGGCAGCCTTCTCACAACAGTCATGGAGCACCTACCCTGCTACAGAGTTGGGAGTTGGAGCTGTTTACCCCTCTCAATGTGTTTTCTCCCTTTACATTCACTTCCACATTTCATCCTGAGTCACCGAATCCAACTCTGCTCATCCCCACCTGGTCCCTCTAAGAAGCTGCCCCTGCATCTCTAGCACATCTCTAGCACCACATGCACGGGGTGGGTGCAGGTACGCCCTGCGCCATGTATCTTCTTTCTCCTTTCTCTTCGGAATCTGTAGACTCCAAGACATCACAAAAAGGGCTCCAGATTGCCCACAAAGGGGGCGGTGCTGCAGGGAGGCTGTGACTCCCATCCACAGCCGCCCCACTGCATCATGGGAGCCAAAAGAGCCAAGGTCTGAAAGTCCTAACACAGACATTTCCGTGGACAGAACACCAGTGTCTTCCTTGGGACCTGTGAGCTGTTTTCTGGTTTGGGCCTATGGCGTCACTGACCTTTTTCACAACGCTTGCAGGCTTAGCTAGCCTTCCATCAGGACCTCTCTACCCCCCACAGCCCCCCACCTACGGTACCAAAGATATTACTTCTGACTTCAGTGCGCCGATTGGGTTTTCACCTGGCAGGGATACAAACACAACTTTTTTATGCTGAAACCTCAAGATACCTGAGGAGAACGAGTCTTCAGAAAGTCCATTTTTCAATTATAACAGAAAAACTGCCTATGTAACAATGAAGATACAACAAATTACAATACTAATAAAATGTTATTTGGAACTTATCTAGAAAGTCACACTTCAGAGAAAAAAACTTAGGATGTGGTCTACTGCCTTCCAGGTTTTGATCTCTGCATTTAAGAAAATCACGAGATGGGGGAGGTAATGTCTTCATGATATTGGATCTGTTGCTCTGTCTGTGTATCATTATATTATACTATGCTTATGCTACTTTCCATAATGATGAGGGTGCTCCACTAATGTTGGTCAGAGGAAGCACTGTTTAGACTTTGGTATGAACCAGGAACTGTTCTCTGTGATGTGTGCATGTTGACATGACACCCCATGGTCTGTCACGCACTTAGGAGACACTGTGTCCAATCCATACTCAGATCCATGGTAATGTTTCAGGAGGATGGACATGTTGATCTGCCTTTTGACCCAGAGTACACCAGACACTGCCCTGTATTCCAGGTTGGGGGTCAGATCCCACACCTGGCTGTTTCTCTCTGGCCTGGGCACCAATCTGACTCATCTCTTGCCAGCTAGGTGACTTTGTGCATATGCATTCACCCATTATCATCTATGTGTGTCTGCTCCTCAGCTGACGAAAGGGATGATAGCATTACAGATGCTCACCTCACAGTGTAGCTATGAGTACTCAAAGACTTCATTATGCGTATATGTACGGAGAGCTACGCACGGTGCAGAAGGGGAGCTCTTCCTCCTGTGTCTCTTCACTTCTGTTTCCGCTTGTACTAGCAGCCCCCCCGTCCCTGCCCCCACGCGTTCACCTCCCCCACCCCTACTCTGCTCTCTCTCCCCTGTGCCCCTGTCCTCAGACTCTCCATCCCAAAACACAGCTGAACATCTCACGACTTACCCCAGAAAATACCCATACCATCACCCTTGGATTAAACAATCATGAACATTAGCAGAAAAAATAAAAAACACAATAAACGGGCAATGTAAAAACTACATAAGAAACAAAGCATTGCTGATGAAAGTCTAACTACTAATATTTTCATACCTTCATCAGATTCAGATCTTCAGAATTTAATATATGAGAATTAGACTTGGCAAAACAATGACAGAAAAGGTAATGCAATGTGGTTCCTTAAATAAGACCTAACAAAATGGGGGCACGGGTTGAGAAATTCAATATAATTAGGATGTCAGTAGTCCCCATACAGGTCCAACAATTTCATACAATTCCAGTCAGAAATTCCAGCAGGAAATTTTTGTACATATTGACTAATTGAGGATAAAATTTCTGTGGTAAGGCAAATGAACTAGAATAGCCAAATGATTCTGAAAAACAACTTTGGAGGAGTAACACTAACCTGAAATTTACTTTGCATCTTCAACCAAAAGTTGTAAGCAACTAAGTGTCTATGAAGGGATGAATGGATACAGAAAACGTGGTGACACGGGTCAGAATGGCCACCATCAAAAAGTCTACAAACAACAAATGCTGGTTAGGGTGTGGAGGAAGGGCAACCCTCTTATACAGTGGATGGGAATGCAAACTGGTAGAGCCACTACGGAGAACAGTGTGGGATTCCTTTATAAACTGGGAATAGACCTGCCATGTGATCCACCAATCCCACTGCTGGGCATACACCCCAAGGAAACCAGAAGTGAAACAGACACATGTACCCCAATGTTCACCGCAGCACTGTTTACAATAGCTAGGACCTGGAAGCAACCTAGATGCCCACTGGCACACGAACGGAGAAGGACGTTGTGGTACATAACAATGAAATATTTCTCAAGTATAAAAAGGAACACACTTGAGTCAGTTCTAATGAGGTGGATGAACCTGGAGCTTATTATACAGAGTGAAGTAAGTCAGAAAGAGAAAGAGAAATACTATATATTAACGCATATATATGCAATTTAGAAAGACGGTACCAATGACCCTACATGCAGGGCAGCAAAGGAGACACAGACGTAAAGAACAGACCCTGGGACTCAGTGGGAGGAGTGGGTGGGATGATTTGAGAGAATCGCATTGAAACATGCACATTACCATATGTGAAACAGACGACCAGTGTCAAGTTCCATGCATGAAGCAGGGCACCCAAAGCCGGTACTCTGGGACAACCCAGAGGGACAGGGTACGGAGGGAGGTGGGAGGGTGGTTCAGGATGGGGGGACATGTGAAGCCCTATGGCCGATTCATGTTGATGTACGACAAAAACATCACAATATTGTAAAGCAATTATCCCCCAATTAAAACAAATTAACTTTAAAAGAGAAAATGTAGCAATATATACAATGGAATATTATTCAGTCACAAAGAAGAAAATTCTGCCTTTTGCAACAACATGAATGGACTTCAAAGGGTTTATGCTAAGTGAAAAAATTGAAAGAGAGAAAGACATACATGGTATGTTCTCACTTATATGCAGAATCTAAAAAAGTCAAACTTACAGAAATAAGAGTTTAGAATGGTGGTTTCCAGGGCCTGTGCAAAATGTTGAATACAGGGTACAAACTTCCAGGTATGAGATGAATAGGTTACAGGGATCCAATGTATAGCATGGTGAGTATAATGAACAAAACTGTATACTACAGTGAAAGCTAAGAGGGTAGATCTGAGATGTTATTTCCTCAACAATTTTTAAAAAGGATTATGTGAGGGGATAGAGTGCCAACCCTGCTGTGGTAATCGTTTTGCCAAATATGTCTGTATCAAATCATCACATTGGCATCTTAAACTTACAGGTTATATGTCAATAATACCTCAGAAAAGGTGGACAAAATAAGAGAGAACTAAGTGTTTCTGGTGGGAGAGCCCTCAAGCTATATTCTGTGTCCCTCTGACATCTCCCCATCATTCTTGAACTTTCCCTTATTACTGATATGACAAGGTGAACCAGGCTCATTTATCCTTTCCTTCCTCAGCCTGGGAACCTGTCATTTAGTGGAGAAAGGGGTTCAGAAGCTAGGATCTGGGGACTGGTGTAATTATTGCCATTGGAATGTTGCTGTTTCCAGTAACTTGGGAATATATGTGTATACACAATCACACACACAAACACATAGACACACATCTATAGTTACATATCAGTCTAGCCACATATGCACACCTATCGAATACAAGAAGTCTGCATGGAGACCTTTAATCCCAGTAGAATTCTTCAGATTTGTTCTAGTTTACTTCCTTTCCATACTGGAAATTCCCTTTTCCAAAAATGACAGACGTGGCTCTCAGTATTCTTATCTATTTGCTGAGTTGATGAATCCCAATGCATATAAGTGATCCCTCCTCCACGAAAGGGTCCTCCTCACAATCTATGCGGAACCATCCCTTGCCCTTGACTTCCACACCTCACTCAAGCTTGAATCCATGAAGCAGTTAGCCTCCGTCCCACCCAATCCCCAGGGATATCCTTCTTTCCACCTTGGGCTCTGACTCCCAAGGCAGGGATGCCCCTTTACACATACACATGCCTTGCCTGGCAACACCTAATGGCTTTAGGACTGACTTGCTCAGGCACAAAGAAGGGAAGGGAAAGAAAGGGTAGGGACAGGAGAAGGTGACTATGTCCTAATATAGTCAGCCAATCAATGTGAACTGGGCCAAACCCAAGTAATGGGATGAAGCCATTCTTTTTATTTTCCCCCTAGTTGTCCTCCAACTTCCCTTCCTGCCTCTGTCCTTTGCCCCAGTTCCCTTTTCCTTCTTAAGTCCTGCCCTCCATCAAGAGTACGAATGTTACGAGGCATGATTCCCACATTATAACTGATCTCTGCTGCTTGGCTGACATTCAGTGTGACATCCCTGCAGCTGGGACACTGAAACTCTCTCTCTCATGATGGACCAGAAGGTCTCACTCCTAATTTCAGGGATAGGAAGGAGAGAAGGTGCAGGGCACACGTTGGAGCCTTCAGTCCTTCATCTGTGAAATGCAGATGATCACAAATTGTGGGAGAAACAGAGACAGCAGCAACCAGACCCCTTTCAATGAGTGCTACATACCAAACCCAGTGCATCGCAGGACTCCTTGACATTCAGGAGCTCGCCAAGTAGATTTCCATGCCAGGACAGTTGCATTTGTTGTTCCTTCTGCCTGGAATGCTCTTCCCTTAGATAACCCCATAGCCTGCTCCCTCACTTCCTCCAGATCTCTGCTTACTTGCCATCTTTCAGGGAGACTTTCCCTCCTTACCTTGAACAAAATAAGAACATCATACCTACATATACCCTTTCCCCTGATCTAGCATTATCTTTCTTCATAGTGCCTGCCACCCTTGATTTATTTACTGACCACCAAGTCTATGAAAGGAGAGACTTGGTCAGTTCTGTCCTGTCACAAACTCCTCCAGCAGTGCTCATGTATATGAAAGGTGCTCAGAAAACATTTGCTGAAGGATAGTCTGAAGCGAGGCCCTTTGCACACATCGCTAACATGCACAGGTACCCTGCAAAACATGCACTGGCCCCACTGTATTAATTATGATACATACTGAGATTCCAGGAGACAACTGATATGCTCAACAACACACAGTCAGCACGTCAGGTTCCATGTCTTGGAATCATGTCTGCCAGTTTCCAAACCCTCAGTTCCTGGACAGAGACATCACAGTCAAGAACATAAGAGGTTTTATTTCTGACACAGAGACTCCAGACAGCCCAGATAGATACCCAGAGACACCAAAAAGAGCTCACTGAATCTCTGCACAGACAGCACACAACTTGTCTCAGACCCTCAAACACAGCTGAGACCATAACCATACACGCTGTGACAAAGACCATCCAAACAGACCAAAGTCTTCAAGACAGAAACAAATGAGAACTGCACAGATACTTCACACCATGGAGACTGACTCCCAAACCACTCGGACACTTACCAACCTAATGCAAAAACCCTAAACGGAAAGAGAACTTTTAATAACTCAAAAACATCATGTACCCTTCAGATAAAGTCCCCAGACAAATGGAAAACCTGCACCCTGTGCACAGATCCCCAAGCAGCTGAGACTTCGCACCTTTAGACAAACCCATCCTTAAAGCAGCTCAGAGACATCACAACTTGGGGCCAGAATCAAAAACTCAGAGGTCTCACAATCTCAGGTGCACACGCCTACAAAGGGATCTCACACCCAGGGACTGAAAGGCCAGAGAGCTCCAAAAATGCACACCCCAGAATACAGGCACACACATCCTAGGGACTTTGTACTATGGCTCACAAAATCCACTCAGATCAAATATCCCATCACTCACGACTCTGCCCAAAGGCTCAAGGAGATCAAATGTACCCAAACAGGACCTGTGTTGCAACACGTAGTGATACACAAGCCCAGGCTCCCTGGCACAGGTTAGTCTCCAGCGAGAGACAGCTAACTCAGAGACCTCTCCCTGGACATGAATTGCATGCATTTGTGCGAATATCCGTGCGCTGCCACACAATCCAGACTGATCGAGAGCTAAATAAGCCCGAAACGCCGTCACCATGCACAGCCAGCGACTGCGCCAAACCTCGCCACTAACCAGGGCAGCTATTCGACCCCTTCGGGAAAAGCAATACAACTCGGAGAAAAACTATGCTCTAAAAACTCGCGAACGGCAACAAGCCTCTCGTCCTCAGGTCCAGCTCTGCCATCCCAGTCCTGTAACGGCCAGCCAGCCAACTGGAACTGGGCAGGAGACGAAGCAGGGCGGGACTCGCGGGACTTCCGGCGCCTATCCGCGCCCCGGAAGAGCTCACTCCGGCGATCTCGCGGTGACCAATCAATGCCCAGCACTCTCCCTGACGCCAGACCCCAAACTGGCAGCCCAGCTCGCTCCGCAGCCGTCCCCCCTTGGATGTAACCATGTAGAAACGAAGGGGTGGAATTGGAAAAGTGACGAGGACAGCTGCCGCTTAATACCGGTGTCCACTCGGACTCGCATGCAGCGGGAAGCCGGAATGGAGCGAATGGGGATGGAGCCAGTGGTGCCATGGGTGCCTCCGCTAGGAACTCTGGTCGATGCCCGACGCGGGGTAAAGGTACTCTCTGTGTTGTCATAGGCCCTCTCCAATGGTACCTTCCAGACTGGGTGGTCTTACCGCTACCCCTGCGTGGTACATCCCAGGACCGAACTGTTTCATCTGGCGCGCCCCTTGGTGGTGAGCCTGGGGAACAGCCGATGTAGATGCCGGTGGACCGCTAGAGGGTGGATGATCCTCCAAGGGTGGAAAGGCAAAGTTAGATGAAAACCCCGCCGATTGCTGCAATCTTGGACTCAGAAAAATGTCTCCATAAACTGAAGATTACTTCTCTGTAGTGGCCACTATCATAACAGGAAGCATGGAAAGCATTTTCTGTGTGCTGGGCATTGTGCTTGTTTGTGCTTTCCTGTTTAATACAGAGCAGGTCTCAATGTAGAAAGCCAGCCACAGTCCCCCAGCAGGCAGGGGAGAGAAAGCTTCGGACTGGGATCTGAAGGTCTGGAGTGGGGAAGGCCTCTGTCGTTGACTGGGAGTAATATGTGAGAAGGACAACAGGACTTTCCATTCTGTTAGGAAAGGGGTCAACTCCGAGGGGACCCAAGGATACTGCATAGGTGAGATAAAGACCATGGCTTTGTCACCATCTTGTCACCCCTGAATATGTTTCCTAGCGGAATCCTCAGCCTGTCTAGCTATGCCTCTCTCAACAAGTTTAAATTTGCTTAATCATTCCGACATTCATTCATCCTCTCCACAGTTTCTGTCAAGCACAACTATGTGTGTTAGGAAAGAGAAAATCAACCTTGGCTTCATGGAACTTACATTGTGTTGGGGTCATACAGCCCCAAAAGATAATTTATCGGGTGTTCATAACGGCTATGGTTAACATTAAACCGGGATAGTGAAATAGAGGGGATGATATCTAGAAAGAGTGGCCAGGGATGTTCCTTCTAAGATCGTGACATTTGAGCAAAAGCCTAGAGGAGATGCCTATCTGGTAGAAAAGTGTCCCAGACAGAGTTAAGGCCAGTGGAAAAACTGGGGAGTGGAACTCAGTGTAGAGTGTATGAAAAGAATGAGGAGGGCTATGTGACTGTCACAGCATGATGGAGAGAGAGCCGGGAGATCCGAGGAGAGCCGTGATGAGGGGCGGGTCCCCTAGGGCCTTCTGCCATAGGGGGCACCTTGACCTGATCCACAGGAGGGTTCTTACCAGAGAAGCCCCCAGGGTTCTTTCAGAGGCTCAGATCACACAATGATTGTTGAGGAGCTCTAGATTCATCCCAGGAAATCCACAGACCCTCTGTAGTTGAACATGCCTTTCCTGGAATCCCCTACACTCAAGGGGAATCCCCCCTACTGCTCCCAGTGGAGACAGAGGAAGGACCCTCACGGTATGAGTGAGGTCACAGTCAGTCTCGTAAAGGCAAAAAAGGAGGATGTAACAGGCACAGAGATGGCAGAGAGAAAGACAAAGATAGAACATTGGAGAGGAACAGAGAGACTATTTCTAGCAGCAAAGGATTCCCAATTAGCACCCACCTATGGGCCCCATTGCTTTTTCGATGATCCCACAGATGTAGGCAATTTCATCTCTAGTTCCTCTGCCCTTTCTAAAACCAGCTTGAACATCTGGAAGTTCACAGTTTATGTATTGCTGAAGCCTGGCTTGGAGAATTTTGAGCATTACTTTACTATCGTGTGAGATGAGTGCAATTGTGCAGTAGTCTGAGCATTCTTTGGCGTTGCCTTTCTTTGGGTTTGGAATAAAAACTGACTTTTTCCAGTCCTGTGGGCACTGCTGAGTTTTCCAGATTTGGTGGCATATTGACTGCAGCACTTTCACAGCATCCTCTTTCAGGATTTGAAATAGCTCAACTGGAATTCCATCACCTCCACTAGCTTTGTTTGTAGTGATACTATTCCAAAGCCGTTGACTGTGTGCATCACAATAAACTGTGGAAAATTCTGAAAGAGATGGGAATAGCAGACCACCTGACCTGCCTCTTGAGAAGCCTGTATGCAGGTCAGGAAGCAACAGTTAGAACTGGACATGGAACAACAGACTGGTTCCAAATAGGAAAAGGAGTATGTCAAGGCTGTATATTGTCACTGCTTATTTAACTTATATGCAGAGCACATCATGAGAAACGCTGGGCTGGATGAAGCACAAGCTGGAATGAAGATTGCCGGGAGAAATATCAATAACCTCAGATATGCAGATGACACCACCCTTATGGCAGAAAGTGAAGAGGAACTAAAAAGCCTCTTGATGAAGTGAAAGAGGAGAGTGAAAAAGTTGGCTTAAAGCTCAACATTCAGGAAACTAAGATCATGGCATCTGGTTCCATCACTTCATAGCAAATAGATGGGGAAACAGTGGAAGCAGTGTCAGACTTTATTTTTTTGGGGGGCTCCAAAATCACTGCAGATGGTGACTGCAGCCATGAAATTAAAAGACGCTTACTGCTTGGAAGGAAAGTTATGACCAACCTAGACAGCATATTAAAAGCAGAGACTTTACTTTTCCAACAAAGATGCATCTAGTCAAGACTATGGTTTTTCCAGTGGTCATGTATGCATGTGAGAGTTGGACTGTGAAGAAAGCTGAGAGCTGAAAAATTTATGCTTTTGAACTGTGGTCTTAGAGAAGACTCTTGAGAGTCCCTTGGATTGCAAGGAGATCCAGCCAGTCCATCCTAAAGGAGATCAGTCCTGGGTGTTCATTGGAAGGACTGATGCTGAAGCTGAAACTCCAATACTTTGGCCACCTCATGCGAAGAGTTGACTCATTGGAAAAGATCCTGATGCTAGGAGGGATTAGGGGCAGGAGCAGAAGGGGACAATAGCGGATGAGATGGCTGGATGGCATCACCGACTCGATGGACATGAGTTTGAGTAAACTCCAGAAATTGGTGATGGACAGGGAGGACTGGCGTACTGTGGTTCACGGGGTTGCAAAGGGTCAGACACGACTGAGTTACTGAACTCAACTGAAGTGCTGGGCCCCCAGCCCTGCTACTGGATGAGGTACCTATCTCTACAGGAGAAAAGAAGCTGCTCCCCCTCCCTGCACCCCCCTCCCCACCAGGGACTTTCTCTAGGAAATGACTCAGTTGCCCGTGGCCTGGCTCTTAATCATACTGTCTTGGCACACATCAGGGTCCTCTGCCCTGTCAAGACATGGAGATGATCCAGTCACGGGGAGGCTCATGCTGTACACAGGGTCCCTCACAACCCCTCCAGCCCTGACTGCCCTCCTGCTGACCTCAGTTCCAATGAATGCTTTAATGGGGGAAAGAGAGGCAGGGATCGCTGCATTCGTGGTGGAGCCTCATGCAAATTGGTGAATGTGAAGTTTCTCCCCACCTGCTGGGAGGCTCACCTCTGTATTTTCCACCACCACATCCCCAAGGAATGTGCAGATTACATTTGATGCATCAGGTAAGCAGCTGGGTGTGTGATGGGGAGACACAGAACATATCCTGATAGTGAGACAGTCACGGGGTCCTTGTGGCCCTGTGCCAACGCCCCCCTCCCCCACTACCTGGCCAGGGTTCTGCTGAGTCTTCCCTGCCTCCTCCAAGGAGCCCAAGCCTGCATCCAGTTCCTCCTGTCCTTATGAGCCGAGACCTTCCATCTGCACTGAGCCTTGGGCTCCCATCTGCAGATGGTGGCCTCTTTGCTGTGGGTTGGGAAGATTGAGTGAGTGTGTGTTTTCTGTGGGTTCTGTGAGGTACTCAACTTTTCTTCCAATAAATTTGTTTTTGTTTTTGTTTTTTTCGAAGTTAACCTTGACTGACACCAAGGACTTGAGCTATTTTAGACTTTAGACCACTCATTTGGTACAATGAGTGAGAAGTAGGTAACTGACATTTACAGAAAAGGGGTGGGAGTGCGGTGAGGAATTTGGGCTTGGTTATCTGGCCTAATTTTGGCTTGATTATCTGGCCTAAGTCATGTTGAAAGCAGGGTTGGGAATTTGGCAGTCTATGAGTGCAGTGTTGAAATCATTTTTTAAATGGTCATGTAATATAGTAAACTGATGGCAATCATTAACTCTGGGAAGAGAAGGGATGAGGTGAGCAATGCACCTGGATATGTGGTTGGTAGGGTCTTTTAAAGCAAAAGATCCATGTCTTACAAGAGGACATCTAAGCAAAAATGACAAGAAGTTAGGTACTTTTGAGGGATGAATCAGTAGTATCTGGAATGAAATTCAATTTGAAAGCTGCTGCAGAATGGTGAAGGGAAAGGAAGGGATGTTGCTCAGTCGTGTCCGACTCTGTGCAACCCCATGGGCCCACCACGCTCCTCCGTCCATGGGATTTTCCAGGCAAGAGTACTGGAGTGGGTTGCCATTTCCTTCTCCAGAGGATCTTCCCAAATCAGGGATCGAACCTGGGTCTCCCGCATGGTAGGCAGACGCTTTACCATCTGAGCCACCAGGGAAATCCTGCAGAATGGTAGGAAGGGCCTAAAAATTTCAAAGATTGCAGGGTGGACTGTTTAATGAAAGGAAACCATCATCAATCCCTTAGGTGATCAGCTCAAGATTCACCTTGAAACCTCCAAAACCATGTTCCAAATTTATGTCTTATAGTCACAGTGCTCATTCATGTAGCTGGAGAAGTTGCAAATTTGGTTTCCAACTTCAGGGTGTGTTGCATTCATATCCTCACCAGATTTGTTATGTGGATGTTAAAGAATGAATTGGTAATATGGTTGTAGATGCAGCAGTTTTTATTGCAAACATTATGTTTGCTCATAGTCTTATGCTGCCATTTTTCTTTCCATCACATAAATTTAAAGCTTCTCATGTCTGTTTTTGTTTCTGGTGTTGATAACTAATTAAATTCCAGTACTTGGCTTTGAAAACTTCCTAACTCCTAGTAGGAGATCTCTCACTGTGGTAAGAAGTAGGAAATAGATGCAGAAAACAGAAATTATTCTGAATCATAACCTGTTCCTGTACTGGTTATTTTGAAGAAAGGATCCTGAGAGACAGAGTTCAGAGATATTTGTTTGGCAGGACCTGAGAAATTTATCTTTTACCCAAGAATGATCTGTAATTCTGATTGGTTGTCCTTCATAATAATTTCTTGCCCCTTTAGTACTATTTAAATAAATCTCTCTCTTTTTTGTAAGGTGCATATATTTGCGAGTTTCTCCTTTACCCAGAAGAGGAGCACTGACTCTCACATTTACTTGTCTGGCAGTAAAAAGAAAAAACAAAATAACCTATGACTGTTGAGGTTCTTCTTGAGATGAAGTTTGCGAGTCGATGCCTCGTTTAAAGTATCAGGACTAACTATATTATGGGAGGCTTTAGAAGACTTGAAGCATCTCCAGGCCCAAACCCAAATGAACCTTCCTTGGTAGCCTGAACATGTCTTCTTCCCTTGTGTGATGAGGTTGTTCCTACCTTGGCGGAGTTTGCTGATGTACTATCTTGTAAGGAAATCTCTAGTCTCTTCGTGTCTTGACATTCCCTATTGCCTTTAAACCTATAACTATAGTGGATCCCACTCGGGGGAAGTGTGGTTATAAGGTTATATCTTGTAGTTAGAGTTAACATATAGAAAAAGAACTAGAGGTACTTGCTAGTTTGCATCTCATTGTCTGGGTAATATACTTGGAAAAGGATTCTGGGGAACCACTCACTGACCAAGGAAGGAAAGATACTTTGGATCAGGAGACTGTTATCAATATGAGTGTGCCTAAGAGAGGATCTAGATTAAATGTAGTGGGTCAGTCAGATGATTATTTTGACTCCTTACATTATCACATCGTACTCCTCAATATACCAACATCTGTGGTGTTACTGAATGCTTTGTACAATGTCATAGTACCTTGCTCGATACTAGTCCTGAACAAAGAAATTGTTTTATAACCCGTGTGGAATTACTGATCTTATTTTAGAATATATCTTATTATCCAGAAGCAGTTAGTTTTGTACAATATCTGAATAATTTACTGAAGTTCCAGCGATAGCATCTTTTTAGCAACTAACAAGTCTCCCTCTCTCGCATAGAATGTAGTCACAGACCTATAGTTATTTTTGTTTCATTTTGTTATTTCATTTTAACTCTGCTTGGGCCTTTGTGTCAATTTGTAGGCTCCACTGTTTAGTCTCTGTTCCTGCTCACTCCCCTGCTGCTCCTCTCTGATCCTTTGGACTGTTTTCTCTTCCACCCTTCACCCCCATCCTATTCCTGTATGATGTGATGTTTGATATGCTGCTACTTTGGCTGCTGTTTGCTGTTCAGTGTTTATACCAAGGCAAAGCTCTTTGCTTCACCCCTTTTAAATCTGTTCAGTTTTGTTGTTGAATATACCAGCACAGGGTGTATAGTTTCCTAAGACTATTGCAAAACAAGAACTGACTTAGAGAAACTCTAGGAATAAACTAACTACCCTGCCTTCCAAGTCAAATGATCAGGAGAATGGGGTCGTTAATATCAATGGTGATACTTTGCAGATAAGTGCTTAGCTGCATGCCAAGGTGAAGCTAAAGACCAGTAGCAGCATCTTGGAGTCCTGTTATCAAGGAGCCTCCCTTGATGGACTAGAGCTGGAAACACTTTTCCCACTGAGGCACAGAGGAGGAATCTGCTGAGTCCACTTGGACCAGGGGCCCTCAGGTGAGGGAAGGCCAGATCATGAAACGTAAACATTTGTCCCCCGTAATTTGGGGGGTCAAGGCACCTTAGCTTTCTCACTAAAGATCAAAGTGGGGCAAATTCTTTGCCCAGAAAGGAACCCCACATCCCTCCACTCCCCAAATTTGCTTTCCTTTGAAGAAGCATTCGGACACCAGTGAGGACTATCAAGTGTTGAGCACAGTTGGGTCTCCTAAGAAAGTGGGAATGATAAAGCTGCTGTGTGTGCGCCATTTCTGCACCTGAAACCCAGACTGCCTGGAGGATAAAGGACTGAAGAATATGATGCCACCTGAAAGAAGGGCGTGTTGGGTTGCAGTTTGTGGGAGGCAAAGCTTGGGAAGCTGCTTGAGAATTAAAACTTGGCTTCTAGGGCTTGTTGGCCTCCACAGAGCAAGAGCGAAAAAACTCCTAATAAGTATGAAAATTCCAGTTATCATAGAATAAAAAGAAGAATATGCTCCTGGAGAAGAGTGAAGAAGTAGCTACAGAAGGAATGAAAAGGCTAAGCCAAAGTGGAAACAATGCCCAGCTGTGGATGTGTCTGGTGGTGAAAGTAAAGTCCGATGCTAAAAGAACAATATGGCATAAGAGCCAGAGGTGTAGTCAGAGAAATCAGTTACCGGTTCAGAGATTTAAATGTGCAGTGCTCCAAGCAATAAAAGGAAACAGAGGTATGCATTTATGTGTTTATTCCATGGAAGTGAGTAAAGCCATTGCCAGCATGACGGAAAACCCAGAAACAGAGAAGGGAATGGTTCATCAAAACATGTATAAAAATAGGTATTAAAAACAGCAATGTCTAGTTCTGTCATGAGTGTCTTTCTGAGACACATTCTCCACTAAGGGTAACCTGGGACTACCTATCACCACAGTTTGTGGATGCATAAGAAAGACTGCACTGGAAGGAAATAAACACAGTCTTCAAGCCCCTCTTCTCATCCTCCGGAGACTCTGTGGTTCCAGGACTCTACCTCAGTAGCCGGAAATCCTCAACCTGCACTGCACTCGCCCAACACAGGGAGCATGCGCAGGGCGTGCGCTCCCCTTGGCGCACATGAAGCTTGGTGCCCAGACGCCTTACTGAGCGCGTTCTGTGAGGAGTGTTGGGCCTCAGACGGACGTGTTTATTCAGTCCCGGTTCTTTCTGACTACTTGAGATGCACCAGGTAGGTCCACAGATCTGTCCTGTCTGGAGGTTAATTGTGCGTGTGTGTGAGGGGGAGGCGGCGAGTTTCGGCCGGGTCGGGCGGTGGGATCTGGGGCCTTTGAGGAGGAGGCCCTCTGAGGAGGAAGGCCTTCGAGGTCGTCATCTTACTCCTCACAGGTGTCGCGATGCCATAGTTCTTGTCTTGGTGGCAGGAGAGGAAGGGCGGTGGGCAGAGGAGGGCAGGGGGTCAGATGGCGGTGGGAGGAGACTTGCGGGTGCTATTTGAGATATCTGGTTCATGGGGGCCCTGGAACTGACGACATAGCATAGAATCCGGGGCCTACAGTGGGACCTTGGGCAGGGGGCGGGGTGGGCGATTAAGGAAAGGTCTAGAAACCGGACCGCGGTGGGGTTGTGAGTGTATCGCGAGTTTTGTGGTAAGGTGTCGAGAAGTGGGCGGTTGCTCTGTATGCAGACTCACCTCAGCCACAGACACTGAGAAAATCCCCATAGTCAGGCTGTAAAGACTGACCCTTTCTTCGTGTTCCAATGGAATTCCAAGGAAGTTGGGGAAAATAGGACTGGTGAATAGGAGTGTGACAAAAGCAATAGTCCCGAATTTTTAAATTCCTAGCAGTATTTCACTAAATATCTTCATGATGGAGAATTCTGTTGTGAAATCACACTTCCTCACAAAAATTCTGGCTTCCTGTGTACCTTAAGGTGATTTCTCTGCCAGCTTAGTAAAGACACAAATGGCTTTGTAACCAACTGTGTTTGGTGTAATTTCAATGCATGTACACTCATACTTAACCAGAGTTTTCTTTTGAAAGTAGTTTCACATTTAAAAAAAACAATAAGTCAACATTTGGTCATAAAAGTGCTCAAATATAGCTGTACTCTTAAATACATTTTCTAAATCACAATATTCTACTTTCAGGGAGAAATATGAGTGGGCAAGTGCCATCAACATTGGGACCTACAGGTCAAGATTCCTCCCAGTTGGATGCACCTGTGGTTGTGAGTATTTTACCATTTGATGCTTTCTATTCGCACAAATTTATTTTTGAGGAAATGATGTTAAATAGTACAGAGGCAGTGGTAATGGTCTTCCATGCTGATAAAGGGTAACAGTTTGTCTTAGGAAGGAACACTGATCCAGATATATTACAGTCTGGCATTGCCTGGATGAGTATACTGTGAAATTCCCTGGAAATGTGCTCAGTGACTTTCTTCACCTGCTTATTAACAACAGATTGCATACTTCCATCCCAACATAGATTTAAATAGCTTGCAAAGTCTTTCTGGGTAATTCTTATGGGAGCTAACTCTTCTCTTGTGGAAAGAGTAACTTTATTAAAAGTAAGTACATAGAATTGTGTTGGAAAAATGTTAGATTTACTTATGATCAGATATAGCTGTGAATTATGTATATTTATGTTATTAGAGGTATTAACAACAAAATGTTTTATTTGCATGCACACTCTCCTAGGACCAGCAGCCCAGTGTTGAGCAACCTCAACAAGGAGAACCACCAGCTGAGATTCAGGCTATCACACCTGGAAAGGAGGAAGTAAACGGAGAGGATCCAGTGAATCATAATGAAGAGAAGGGGAAGGATGCCTCTCGAGGTAAAGTGCATGTGTGCATCATGCCTTAAGACATAACCAGTAAGAACAGGAAAAGAAACATTAGAAAAGGACTTCAGACAGTTCCTAAAAATCAGAGGAGTGTATAGTTTGCAGGTTAATGTTGTCGCTCAAATTTTCCCTTGTTTTCAAGACAAAGAGAGGGGGCAACTAAGTTGTCTGAGGACATCCCTAGGAAAGGAAAATGGTAATAACTTTCGGAAAATTCTGCTTTCCTTTTTCTCCAGCAAAACATTCCTGGAATATTTCTCCTGAGTTCTTATTCATCACATTTTTACCATACTAGCCTAAGGCTTTTAATTTATAACACTGAGGGAATGAATTTTATCATTCCCTTGTTTATATTGTATGCTTTACAGCTGAATTGATGAATTTTTTTTTTAAAGTTTCTGACCTGGAAACTGATCTCCAGGATTTGGCTGAGGCAAAGACTGGGGGTGAAGGTGGAGATGGTCCTGATGTCAAGGAGGAGATTGCATCAAATAGAGAGCCTGTTGAAATGCCAGAAGCAGGTATGTCATCCATTCAGAAAGTAATTTATGTGGTTTCTGTTTTTCAGAATATTATATCTTTAATGCTATAGAGGAAGCATTGCTATTACTTTAATAACAGGGTTCACATATTCTTTGAAAGATAGTTCAGACCCCAGATGCAAAGAAACAGATAGGATCAAGGCTATATCGAATTGAAAATATGAAAACATTTTCTTCTCTTGAGTATAAGTACTTTAAGCAGCAACTAATAATTTTCAGGTTCTTTTATAATTTCTGCTTGTAACAAATATGGAATGCATTTGTAATAAGTAAATATCAGTTTATTTGAAATACGCTCAGGCATTCAAGTAGGTTCTAATACCAGCTTGAAAATAATGTGTGTGATTCTGTGAAATCCCTAACTCCCAAACTCAACTTTACTCATATCAGTTGTGAATTCAGAACAGATAAACTAAAATGCTAATTTTTCACTGCTAATTTTTGTATTCTCTGGTTCTTTTCGATGGAATGCATACAAGAATACTGTTTTTCATGATTTATTTATCATAAAATATCATCTTGAGTCAAGTTATAGCAGGTGAATTGCAATTTCATTACTACTTAAGAAGATGAGCCAACATTCTGCTTGATGTTTGTTAAATTCTGTCAAATTCTTAATTCTATAGCTCTTAAAAAAGTAGTTGCAGTTTAAAATCGTTTCCACAATGAAGCATGAAATGACTGAACAATGAAATGGCAAAAGATAGAAAGATAGTCTAGTTTCCTGTTTCTGTGGCTGATCAAGTTGAGAGAGTGCATGTCGTCAGTGATAAGGCAGGTGTGAGTAAGATACATATGCTAAGCACACCACCTGCCCCCACTTTCAGTCTGTTTCTTTGTCTGTTTGTTTGCTTATTTTATTTGGAGGATAATCACTTTACAACACTGTGATTTTTTTTGCCATACATTCCACTGTCGTTCTTAAAGAACTAATAATAATCTGAGCCTTGTGATATAATCATCTCTAACCATATCAAATAGGTTCGTTTTCCTCTTTGATACATCAGTTTAAAGAGTTTTGAAGGGCAAAGTCTGTAACTCTAGTTCTTCCCGCGTAATCAACTTAGCATCTTTCATATACGTGTTTTCCAAATTTCTGACAATTAGTTGCATGGTTCTGACTTTAAAGGAAGAACTTTATGGTTAGGGAAGAATTTCCTGTGTATTAGCCTTCTAGATATTTTCACTGTACATTTTTGTTCCATTTCATTAGAGCATTTAGACAAAAATACAGGTTTCAGACTACTTTCAAGTAACTACAGAACATGATTAAAATGTTCTCATAGAAAAATCTTAGCCTTAAATATGTGTGGTATTTAAAAAGAAAAATACATAATTTACAAAGTACACAAATATAAATTCCTACATCCAATATAAAAGGTAAGAAAAAGAGCAACTGAATAAACCTAAGGGAAAAAGAAAATGACACCTAATAAAAGATGGGTGTGAATTGTTAGGAAGAGGAAACTAAATTCAACTAATAAATAAAGACAATGTACTAGTTTACATAATTTTTTAACACATATATATACATTTTTTAATACTCTTTTCCATTGTGATTTATCACAGGAGATTGGACATAGTTCCCTGTGCTGTATAGTAGGACCTTGTTGTTTATCCATTCTGAATGTAATAGTTTGTATCTGCCAACCCCAAATTGCCAGTCCATTCCTCTCAGTTTACATAATTGTGAAGAAAATGGACAAAGCCCAAGTATACATAATTAGAAATATGAACAAGACCCTAACAGTTAGTATCTTACAGAATTAAATCAGTATAATCTGGAACTCAGATATTTTCAGAATATTGATGAAATGGCTAGTAGGGTAGAAAAACAAATATTATTTAACATACCCCACAGTAACTAAATAGCTAAACATCACAAATACCCTGGGTGAACTTTTGAAATTGGTCAGAGTTGTCTCCAAAAGCCATTTTCATTTAGAAACAAACAAAGAAAAAACCCGCTTTTCCAGATTTTCTTTCTGTCTTCCTACTTGCTTTTCTCTCTCACTCATACTCCCTCTTGCTGTCTGTTTTCTTTTCTTCTTTCCTTTCTTTCCTTCTTTTTTTTGGTGTGGCTGTGAGAAACAGTCCTATTTCTGCTTCACATTTTGATGTCACCATGTCGCCAGTGATAGTAATGACTTAAAATTTGTGTCACCGTATAATTTATTATACCAACTGGAGTGCTTTCCAGGGTGAAAAGAAACATTTAGAATTACACGAGGGCCACAAGTAAAATGGGGGACAAATGTTTAACCGACTTAAAACAACCATATCAGGGATAAACTAGAACAAATGACAATTTCTACACTTTTCCACAGTAGAGAAGAAACACATGTAATACTGGCCTTTTTATTTACTTCACTTAAGCAGTAACAGAGATGACAACTGTTTGGCTGTTCTATATTCAGAATATTATTTCAAACCAACACATTTAAATGATAATTTGGGGGGAATTTTTGTTTTTTTGTGTGTATTTTGGTTTTGTTAAGGTGTTTTTTGTTGTTAAATGTTTTACTAAAAGTGTACACAGTTTTGCCTTCCACTGAAAACTACCTTCTAATAGGTTTAAATGATGTCATTTATTCTGAACACAGTGTCTTTGTTTTCCTGGGTAGCTGGGAAGACTAGTGTGGTTTTAAAATACTGGTAATATGTTTGAAAAGTCTATAAAATCTCGAGAGGATTAACTGAAGGTAAGCCAAAGGGTCACCCTTAGTGTTCTTGTTTTAGTCCATTTTATAAAACTGTAGTGAACTTTGTATACCTCTCCTATCATCGAAATAAAATTCTGCTAAGTAACTTTAATGTTATGTTTATATTATAGGTGAAGGGCAACCATTTGCTTGAAAGAAGTTAAACTGAAACCATCTATGCTGGTCTTATATTGTGTGTTTGACTGTTACAGTTCTGTCAATAAAGTTTCTTTTTCTACTTGCATACTTTTTTTGTTAAATTTATCGCTGGGTATTTAATGTTATTGAAAGTTCATGGTGTGTGATTTTTATTGTCTAGTTGAGCATGTATGTAGAGTTAGAATGTCTGTATATAGATTTTCTGTCCAAGAATTCCTCTCTATATGCATATTAATTCCAAAACTTTATATCTAGATTCGCTTTTCAAAATATACTATTATATTTCTACATTAACAATTTGTACTGCCTTAAGCCTTATATCTTTTCTCATTTTGCAGCACTAAACAAACCTAGCCAGAATAGTCTTGACTAAAACAGGTGATACTCGGCATTTTTCCTGGTTGGAAGTGAAAAATTTTCTCCATTTCAACCTGTTTACTTTGCTTTTTTGTAGGTATACTTTTTCAGAGGAAGTTCCATTCTATTCCTAGTTTGCTGTCTTGAATGTAGGTTAATTTTCATCAAACACATATAATGCATCAATTGAGATGATCATAGAATTGTTTTCCCTCCATTTTTCTATTAATGCTGTGAATTACATTGGTAACCTTATATATTTAAACCACCCTTGCACTTCTAGGGTTAAAAAAATTGTTCATGACGTAGTCTTTAGGAGTAATCTGCATGTTAATACATATTCATACATATGTGTATATACCCACATATAAAATAATCATATAAAAGCCTTTGGTCTCCTGAATAAATGGGTTTATGAAATGTGCCACCCAAATCACTTATGGTGTCCCTGATGAAATCATTAACAGAGAAACATTTTTTAAAACATAATGTACTTGTATTGTCCTATAGAGAAATAGAATGCCAAAGTCATTGTTAAAGGTTGTAGGGAGACAGAGAAAAACAAACTGCTGTCAAATTCCATGGCAGAGATTTAAAGATGGCAAAGGAGTAGGTGGAGGTGGAGTACATCTCTCTCCACGGATACATCAGGAATACACCTCAGACACAGAAGTGCATGCAGAACACCAACTGAAAGCAGACAGGAGTACCTGACCAGTGGATAAGATTGTATAGAAGCACGCAAAACTCGGTAGGATGAAGGAACTAGGGGGAAAAACACGGGTGTTAGTAAGACTGGACCTGCCCTCGGTGGGTGGGGGAACTGAAGCAGGGGTCTGATCCCCGCACTGGGGCAATTGTCTGAGTCAGAAGAGAAACAATTAAGGCTGAGGGTGAAACAGCTGATCTGTGGCAGCCTAAATGGAATGAGAATCAGACATCCTTGCCACAGCCATACATACCCTGGACAGGGATGCAGGTGCCCTGGAAAGTGCAGTGGCTGGGCGCTGGAGTTTAGGGATTGTGGAGAAATCCCAGGGTGAGACCTGCTCTTGACAGCAGAGAGACAGATGGAAGGGGTGTGAAGGAGGAGATTGTGGTGGGAAATGCCTGTGGAGGAAAGCCAGGCAGCCTTGGAAGCAAGGCGATACTGCTGAGTCACGTGGGGGGTGGAGCCTCTCTCTCCCCACACACCAGCATTGGCAGCTGAACCGTAGAGAGGCTCACCCAGAGAGTGTGTGACGCACTGAACTACAGAGTAGGACCGCATCCAGGGTGCTCCTTCAAGTGCCTGACGTGCCAATATACAGAGTAGGAACCCAGCCAGGGGGGCCCCTCTATGTGCCCGATGCACTGAACAACAGAGAAGGACCCCAGGTAAGGGAGCCCTCTAAGTGCCTGAACGGGCAGAGCTACAGAGAAAGACTGGCCAAAGAGGCCTTCTGATCACCAGCTACAACGGGCTCAAAAAAAGACTCTGAGAGGGCATTAATGCCTGCGGCAGAGGCAGTCCATGTCCCTGAATGCTGGGCGCCGCCAGGATCCGCACAAGCCAAGCAGCTGCGCCAACTTAACGCTCAACTCTCACTGGGGCAGAGTTGCCACAAGAAGAAAGAAGTCTTGCACCTATGCACGCAGAGTTGCTTGGGTTGTGTCCAACTCTTTGCGACCCTGTAGACTGTGGCCTGCCAGGCGTCTCTGTCAAGGGGTTCTCCAGGCAAGAATACTGGAGCGTATTAGGTAATACTGGTTGCCATACCCTTCTAGAGCACTATTTTTCTGCTGCCCTAGTGACCAACTCCCCTGAGTACCTGGTGTTGCCCGAACCCCTGCGACCCAAGCAGCTGCACCACCTCCACACTTGGCTGGCTCTCATAGGGGCAAAGCCAAGTCTTCCAGGGCAGCCTCAGGAGCAAAATCCAGTGGACAACCCACATGCAGAGGTGGAAATAAAACCACAGTTGAAACCCAGGGGCAGTGTGGCTAAGGAAGAAGACCCAAAAGCTTCCCAACAGCTGTACAAGCTGCAGATTAAATCCACACGATCAACTAGGCAGATTCTCTGTCTATGGAAGATATAAAAGGACATTGGGAGCTACCACAAAAGAAAACACACTAGTTCTGATAGCTGTGGACACTGGAGGCAAGAATACGCAGGAGTAGGACCAGATTAGAATCTGAGCAAC
This sequence comes from Cervus elaphus, assembly GCF_910594005.1. Lineage (NCBI taxonomy): Eukaryota > Metazoa > Chordata > Mammalia > Artiodactyla > Cervidae > Cervus > Cervus elaphus. Next base: position 121,921,717 of record NC_057848.1, on the reverse strand, counting down.
AAGTAACATAAAAGGGAAACCCCATACATTTAACAGCTGATCTTTCAGCAGAAACTCTGCAGGCCAGAAGGGAATGGCAGGATATATTTAACGTACTGAAAGGGAAAGATCTACCGACAAGATTACTGTACCTGGCAAAGAGCTCATTCAAAATTGATGGAGAAATTAAAAGCTTTTCAGACAAGCAAAATTAAGAAAATTTGGTACCACCAAACCAGCTTTATAACAAATGTTAAAGGGACTTATATAGTCAAGAAATACAAGAGAAGAAAAATGATCTACAAAATCAACCCCAAACAATTAAGAAAATGGCAATAGGAACATACATATCAATAATTACTTTAAATGCAAATGGATTAAATGCTCCAATCAAAAGACACAGACTGGCTGAATGGATGCAAAATCAAGACCCATATATATATGCTGTCTACAACATACCTACTTCAGACCTCAAGACACATATAGACTGAAAGTGTGAGGTTGGAAAAATATATTCCATGTAAATGGGAAGCAAAAGAAAGCTGGATTAGCAATCCTCATATCAGACAAAATAGACTTTGAAGTAAAGAAGATTAGAAGAGGTAAGGAAGGACACTACATAATGATCAAAGTGCCAATCCAAGAGGAAGGCATAACAATTGTAAACATCTATGCACTCAACAAAGGAGCACCCCAATACATAAGAGAGCACTAACAAACATGAAAGGAGAAATTGACAGTAACACAAAAATAGTAGGAGGCTTTAACACCCCACTCATACCAATGGACAGATCATCAAAACAGAAAATTAATAAGGAAACACAAGTCTTAAATGATACATTAGATGAGATGGATCTCATTGATAGCTTCAGGACATTCAATCCAAATGCAGAAGAATACGCCTTCTTCCCAAGTGCACATGGAACATTCTCCAGGATAGACCACATCTTGGGTCACAAAACAAAGTTCAGTAAATTTAAGAAAATTGAAGAAATGAATAAATAAAAGTGAAAAAAAAAGAAAATTGCAATTGTATCAAGCATCTTCTCAGACCACAATGCTATGAGACGAGATATCAATTACAAGGAAAAGAAAAAGACTGTAAGAAACGCAAACACATGGAGATTAAGCAACATGTTTCTAAATAACCAACAGTTTACTGAAGAAATCAAAAGGAAAATCATAAAATTTCTAGAAACAAATGACAATGAAAACACGACAACTCAAAACCTATGCGATGCTGCAAAAGCAGTTCTAAAAGGGAAGCTTACAGCAATACAATCCTACCTCAAGAAACAAGAAAAACATCGAATAGACAGCCTAACTTTACACCTAAAACAACTGAAAAAGAAGAAGGAAAAATCCCCAAAAATAGCAGAAGGAGAGAAATCATAACAATCTGAGCAGGCATAAATGAAAAAGAAGTGGGCGAAACAATAGTAAAGGTTAATAAATCTAAAAGCTGGTTCTTTGAGAAGATAAAACTGACAAAGGTTTAGCCAGGCTCATCAAGAGAAAAAGAGAGAAGAATCAAATCAACAAAATTAGAAATGAAAAAGGAGAGGTTACAACAGACAATGCAGAAATACAAAGGATTATAAGAGACCATTATGATCAACTATATGGCAATAAAATGGATAACCTGGAAGGAATGGACAGATTCTTAGAAAAGTCCAATCTTCCAAGACTGAACCAGGAAGAAATGGAAATTATGGACAACCCAATTACAAGCACTGAAATTGAGGCTGTGATCCAAAATCTCCTGAAAAACAAAAGCCCAGGATCGGATGGCTTCACAGAAGAATTCTATCAAACATTTAGAGAAGAGCTAATGCCTATCCTTCTAAAACTCTTTCAAAAAATTGCAGAGGAAGGAACACTTCCAAACTCATTCTACGAGGCCACCACCTCCCTCATACCAAACCAGACAAAGACAACAGGAAAGAAGAAAACTACAGGCCAATATCACTGATGAACATAGATGCAAAAATCCTCAACAAAATTTTAGCAGAATTGAGCAACACATCAAAAGCCTCATACACCATGATCAAGTTGGGTTTATTCCAGGAATACAAGGATTCTTCACCATATGCAAATCAATCAATGTGATACACCATATTAACAAATTGAAAGGGAAAAACCATATGATCCTCAATAGATGCAGAAAAAGGCTTTGACAAAATTCAGCACCCATTTATGATTAAAACTTTTCAGAAAATGGGCCTAGAAGGAACCTACCTCACATAGTAAAGGCCATATATGATAAGCCTAGAGCAAACATTATTTTCAGTGGTGAAAAACTGAAAGCATTCCCCCTAAGATCAGGAACAAGACAAGGATGTCCACTTTCACCACTATTATTCAACATAGTTCTGGAAGTCCTAGCTATAGCAGTCAGGGAAGAAACAGAAGTAAAAGGAATCCAGATCATAAAAGAAGTAAAGCTCTCGTTGTTTGCAGATGACATGATACTACTGTACACAGAAAATCCTAAAGATAGTATCAGAAAATTACTAGAGCTAATCAGTGAATTTAGCAAGCTTTCACGATCCAAAATCAATAGACAGAAATCTCTTGCAGTTCTATATAATAACAATGAAAATCCAGAAAGAGAATTGAAGGAATCAATCCCATTCACCATTCCAGCAAAAAGAATTAAATACCTAGGAATAAACTTACCTAAGAATACCAAAGAACTGTATGCAGAAAATGGTAAGACACTCAGGAAAGAAATCAAAGATGGCAGAAACAGATGGAGAGATAGTCCATGTTCGTGGGTAGGAAGAATCAATATTGTGAAAATGACTCTACTACCAAACACATTCTACAGATGTAATGCAATCCCTATCAAATTACCAATGGCATTTTCCACAGAACTAGAACAAGAAATTTCACAATTCATACGGAAACACAAAAGACCACGAATAGCCAAAGCAGTCTTGAGAAAGAAGAATGGAGCTGGAGGAATCAAGCTTCCTGACTTCAGATTATACTGCAAAGCTACAGTCATTAGACAGTATCGTACCGGCACAAAAACAGAAATATAGACCAATGGAACAAGATAGAAAGACTAGAAATAAACCCATGCACCTATGGGTACCTTATTTTTGACAAAGTAGGCAAGAATATACAATGGGGCAAAGACAGCTTCTTCAATAAATGGTGCTGGGAAAATGGGACAGCTACATGTAAAAGAATGAAATTAGAATGCTTCCTAACACCACATACAAAGATAAACTCAAAATGGGTTAATGTAAGACGTACATGTAAGACCAGAAACTATAAAACTCTTAGAGGAAAACATAGGCAGAATACTCAGAGACATAAATCAAAGCAAGATCCTCTATGCCCCACCTCCTAGAGTAATGGAAATAAAAGCAAAAGTAAACAAGTGGGACCTGATTCAACTTAAAAGCTTTTGCACAGCAAAGGAAAGTATAAGCGAGGTGAAAAGACAATCCCCAGAATGGGACAAAATAATAGCAAATGAAACAAGGATTAATTTCCAAAATATACAAGCAGCTCATACAACTCAACACAAGGAAAACAAAGAACCCAATCAAAAAGTGGGGAAAAGACCTAAACAGACATTTCTCCAAAGAAGACACATAGAAGGCTACCAAACACATGAAAAGATGCTCAACATCACTCATTATTAGAGAAATGCAAATCAAAACTACAATGACATATCACCGCACACCGGTCAGAAGGGCCATCCTCAAAAAGTCTACAAACAGTAAATGCTGGAGAGGGTGCCCTGTTGGTGAGAATGTAAATTGATACAGCCACTATGGAAGACAATATGGAGATTCCTTAAAAAACTAGGAATAACACCACCATATGACCCTGCAGTCCCACTCCTAGGCCTATACCCTGAGGAAACCAAAACTGAAAAAGACACATGTATCCCATTGTTCAACCCAGCAGTATTTACAATAGCTAGAGCATGGAAGCAACCTAGATGTCCATGAGCAGATGAATTGATAAAGAAGCCGTGGTACATGTACACAATGGGATATTACTTAGCCATGAAAAGGAACGCCTTTGAGTCAGTTCTAATGAGGTGGATGAACCTAGAACTTATTATACAGAGTGAAGTAAGTCAGATAGCGAAAGATAAATATCATATTCTATTGCATATATACAGAATCTGGAAAAGTCATACTGAAGAATTTATTCACAGGGCATCAATGGAGAAACATAGAGAATAGACTTATGGACATGGGGAGAGGGTAGGAGAGGATGAGATGTTTGGAAAGAGTAACTTGGAAACTTACATTGCCATGTGTAAAATAGATGGGCAACGGGAATTTGCTGTTTGGCTCAGGAAACTCAAACAGGGGCTCTGTGTCAACCTGGAGGGGTGGGATGGGGAGGGAGATAGGGGGGTTCAGGAGGGAGGGCATATATGTATACCTATGGCTGATTCATGTTGAGGTTAGACAGAAAAAAACAAAATTCTCTAGAGCAATTATTCTTCAATTAAAAAATAAATAATAAAAAAATTTTCCATGGCAAATGCCGCAACATACCTTTCACACACTTCTGACTTACCTTCCAAGTGTTCTGGGTGCAGGGAGAGGGCAGTCACAAATATCTTTTCTCCTCCATAACATCCTCCATTGAATTGATAGTCACCAGATCTCGGGAGTCATCCAGCTGTCTGATTCCTCACTTATATCTTGATTATTACATAATAACAAAATGCTTGCATCTCTGAGCCCTCCTCTGAATCCTCACACACCAAAAAAAAATATTTCTGAAACAAAGGACCTACTCAGAATTCACTCTGCTTAGGGAATAACAGGTGATTATAAAAGGCAGCTGTTGTGCCCTTACAGACGTATGAAAATCCAGGTCCGAAAGGACTGAAAATGGGACGCTCAAATCTACCACATGACTTAAGTTAGAGTATCCCATCTTACCAAAAAGTATGTGACAAAGCTCCTAGGTCATGGAGCTGCCTGAAAAGATTAGATCCTAGCTAGAAGCAAAGGGAAAGGAAGGAGGGGAACTTCCTGAGACAAAGTGACTTGAGTCTTATCTGCTCTGTCTCCTTATTGGTTATGACATGACATAACTGGACTTCCCTGGTGGCTCAGATGGTAAAGAATCCGCCTGCAATGCTGGAGACCTGGGTTCGATCCCTGGGTCGGGAAGATCCCCTGGAGGAGGGCATGGCAACTGATTCCAGTATTCTTGCCTGGAGAATCCCCATGGCCAGAGGTGCCTGGCGGGCTACAGTCCATGGGGTCACAAAGAGTTGGACATGACTGAGTGACTAAGCACAGTACATGACATAACTAAGGGTATCAGTACTGGCTCTGACACACTGTGTGAAGGTAAGAAAGGTATTTACATCCTTTGGATCTGTTTCCCCATTTCTAAAATGGAAATTACAATTTTGCACTAAATGTTTGTTATGACAATACACAGGATAACATATATGAAGGAGGTGTTACGTTGGAAATGGATTTGGCTTATTCTGTTCCACTTTTTCATTTAAACTCAAAATGTTTAATTTCATTTACCTTTACAATTATAATTCTCTCACAAATAACACAGATTTTTAATTTCAAGTAGACTACAAGGCTAACTTTTACAATGAATTGGGCTTCAGAAACATATGTTCTCTAAATAAATATATTGATTCAATAGCAGTGTAGCTGGTATGAGACATGGCATCCATTCTAAGGTTGGTTTGTAAAAGAGGACTGAGAAGGCTACACTAAGTCATAGTATGTAGTGACAACTATGCTCCTTGCTGTGTGTGATGACAAAAAAAATAAGCCAATATTCTAGTCATGCAACCCCACAGCACTCAACACCAGACTCTGTCACGTAGTCAGGTAGCCAGTCCGTAAAGAACACTGCAGGGGCTACAGGGCCACACAGTGTACCAATCAGATGTTAGTTTGGCTTGTCTCCTTTTTATGGGCTTGACCAGTAAGGAGACAATGAACCCGAATGGATTCCGTTTCTAACTTACAGACAGTGCAGAAGCAATATGCCCCTGGTGTCAGTTGCCTTGTCCCTAGTCCCACGGTTTGACACTGAATTGGAAGGCCTCAGTAACAGGCACTGCAGGTGGTGGGTCTCTGCCGGGAAGGAGCCCACAGCTGTGCCCTATGGACTGAGCAGCTCTATAGTCCACAGGTGTACTCTCAGCTGGGGCTAGGGAGACCATCCTATGTTCAACCGAAACCAGAGATGGATGAGTAACAACCTTGTGTCAGCCTCCAACTAGATAAGCAGGCAGGTGAGAAATGGCCTCATAGCAGGTCTTCACCAGGCTGCTTATCTCCCCTTGCTGCTAGAGCAACCTGAAGGTTTTCTGCCAAGATTCAAGTCAACCCGCAGTTTAGCCTTGCCTATGTAGCCTCCGTGTGGACGTGCAAGGTCACCTCGGCACCAAGACAGAGCCACACCCCTACAGTGTCTGGAGCAAGTCTCAAGGCTTTATGTATGGTGCTACAAAAATGACACCTATTATACTGACTCCTCCATGGAGGAGATGCTTTTCTTGTCAGTCGTTAGAAAATATTCCTTCATTTAGTACACATACACTGATCCCTAGCGTGTTTCAGGACGTATCTGCAATGCTCAAAATGACCAGTGATGTGAGGTGGATGATGGGAGTATCACACTGGTGGACAAGACAGACACATAAACAGAAAAGAAATGCAGAGGAGAAACACAATGAAGGGGCCTGAGGGGGAAAAAATACCCTGAGTGGAGTGGCCAAGAAGCAGGAGGAAAGCTAGAATATAAGGTTCATTGTAAGAGTGAGAGAGGTTAACTCAACTTCCCACAACCAATGATAACCACTCCTTTCACATACTGATTTTGTGACATAAAGCTGTTGATATCTTTACCTCTGCTATGGACTCAACTCTGTCTCCCACCAAATTTCTATGTTGAAGTGGTAACCACCAATGAAATAGTATTTGAAGAAGAAACTTTTGGAGACAATTAGATTTAGATGAGGTCATGAAAGTGGGGCTCACATAAGAAGAAACACCAATCCGGCTGCTGGGCACACACACCGAGGAAACCAGAATTGAAAGAGACATGTGTACCCCAATGTTCATCGCAGCACTGTTTGCAATATCTAGGATGTGGAAGCAACCTAGATATCCATTGGCAGACGAATGGATAAGAAAGTTGTGGTACATATACACAATGGACTATCACTCAGCTATTGAAAAGAACACATTGGAGTCAGTGTGGTGGATGAGGTGGATGATACTGGAGGTGGATGAAACTAATGAGGTGGATGAAACTGGAGCCTATTATACAGAGTGAAGTCAGTCAGAAAGGAAAACACCAATACAGTATATTAATGCATATATATGGAATTTAGAAAGATGGTAATGATGACCCTATATGCGAGACAGCAAAAGAGGCACAAAGATAAAGAACAGACTTTTGGATTCTGTGGGAGAAGGCGAGAGTGGGATGATTTGAGAGAATAGCATTGAAACATGTATGCTACCATATGTGAAATAGATGACCAGTCCAAGTTTGATGCGTGAAACAGGGCACTCGAATCCAGTGCACTGGGACAACCCAGAGGAGTGGGATGGGGAGGGAGGTTGGAGGGAGGTTCGGGACAGGGGCACACATGTCCACCCATGGCTGATTCATGTCAATGTATGGCAAAAACCACCACAATATGATAAAGTAATTAGCCTCCAATTAAAATAAATTAATGAATTTTCAAAAAGAAACTTCAATTGGGCCCTGCAATACTTCTAAATTATTCTAGCTTATCATCAAACCCTCTGGAAAACGCAGACCAGTGGCTCTTAATCTTGCCTGGGGAAAAAAATATATCACTTGGGGGCTCTACAAGCTATAATATCCAGGATATCACACTTAAATATTCTGAAATACTAGGAAATGTTAGGAATTAGGGCCCCAGACATAAGTGTTGCTTATAAAGCTTTCTGGGTCATTCTAACATGCATCTGGAATTAATTGCTGAACCAGTTAAAAAGCCAGGCCTCTGCTATTTTCACTGGAAAGCATGGAACATGACTCATTTGTGTGGGCTTTAATTTCAGAGGATAACTTACATTAATTAATTTACCTGGTTTAACAAGCAGTCCGACCCTCTGCTTGCTCAAGAGGAAGATGATCCATCAAAAGGCCCTATAAATCAGCAGCCTCCAGATTAACTCAAGGAAACAGAGGAGAAAGTCGCCTCCCAGCCAACCTTCATTCATTTCAGTTAACATGTGTCTCCCTTTCATTTACAGGATGTCTAATTAAGAAGCTATAGCCCTGGTTTAAAGTCCATATAAACTCTTTACATCCACTGTGTGTGTTTGACAAACAGTATACATGGGTGTAATAAAATCAATACTTTGTAAAAATTTTTTTAAAAAAGAAGAAACACCAATGCATTCACTCTGTCTCTCTCTCTGTGTCTGTTTCTCTCTCTCTCACTGCCATGTGAGAACGCAACAAGAAGACACCATCTATGATCCAGGAATGGAGCTCTCGCCAGAATCGAACCATGCTGCCATTCTGATTTGGACTGCCAGTCTCCAGAACAGTGATAAATAAGTTTCTGTTCCTTAATTCACCCATTTTATGGTATTTTGTTTTGGCAGCCTGAGCCGACAAACACAGCTTTCCAGCCAAACATTAAAATAATCACGTTGTTGGACTTCCCTGGGGATCTAGTGGTTAAGAACCCATCTGCCAATGCAGGACACATGGGTTCAAACCCTGGTCCAGGAAGATTCCACATGTCGTAGGGCAACTAAGCCCGCATGCCACAACTGTTGAACTCACATGCCTCAAATTCTAAAGCCCGCACACCCTACAGCTTGTGCTCTGCACCAAGAGAAGCCACCACAGTGAGAAACCCATGCAACACAACTACAAAGTACCTCCCACTTGCCACAACTAGAGAAAACCCACATGCAGCCATGAAGACCCAGAGCAGCCAAAAATTACTTAATGAATGACAATAAAAATGATATTAATAATAATCACATTGTCAGCATTATATCCATTCAAAAGTATTTATCAACAGTCTAGTCTGTTCTTCAGCCCCTTTATATATGGGAACACTTCAGTGAATTAGTCAATGCAACCCCTGACTGAGAGGTGATCTCAGAAAGTAGCAGAGTGTCCAGAATTATTAACATAAAAGTAGGGAATAATACACTAGTACTAGATGCTTTTGGACCAAGTAATGTGTACATTTCCCCCTCTACAAGAACAGAAATTTGTCAAGAGAAATGTCCTACGATCACTAGTTAATAATGTATTACTTCCAGTAAAGAAATTGCTGGTTTGATAATGGCTATACTTGATTGTGAGTAGCATAGGTCATCATCATTCAGAGGCAGAAAATTTCTCTGAGCCTCTGCTGGGAGTCAGGCTTCAGGTTCTGGACTGAAAAGGAACTGAGTATATAGTTACAATTATGCGGGATAGACAGACGAGAGCCAGGGGATGCTTAGAACACAGACGAGAGCCCTGTAAATCTGGTGGTCAGGGATGGCTTCTCCCAGGGAATGATGTGTGGGCTTTAGTCTATTTCATCACAAATCACTTTAATCTCTCTGTTCATTACTCCTCTTGTTCACTAATAATATAAATCTCTCTAGTCCATTATCTCCATGTTATAGATGAGGTAATTGAAAATCATTCCATTGTGTGGATATGCCATCATTTGTTTAACAATACGTTGATTGATGGATACTGTGGTTGTTTCCAGTCTGGAGCTTAATAAGTAAAGCATTCACGTAAAAGACTTTGTGTAGATACATATTTTCCTTTGTCTTGAAAAAATACTCAGGATTGGAATGGCTGAAGCCTACAGTATGTATGCCTTTAACTTTTTAATAAAGTATGTGGTATACATAATTACATTCCCAGCTATGTATGACAGTATGACTCAGTTATATATGAGTTCCATTCTTGAAAACTCTTGGCATGGTCAGACTTTTAAATTTTCACCATTCCAATAGGTGTGTAGTGGTATCACATTCTAATTTTGATTTGCATTTCAATATATTGAGCATATTTTCTGGTGCTGACTTGCCAGCCATATGTATTCTGGCCTGTTCCAATCTCTTGCACAGATCTTTGGGGTTGTTTGTCTTTTATATGCTATTAAGATTTGCTATTGATTTTTATTTATTCATTCAGAAACTTTGCCGTGATGTGCCTTTGTCTAAAGCTTCACTTGTCCTGCATTCTCATGGCCTTCATTTTTAGGACCATTGTTTCATTATTTCTCTGATAATTTTTTCTCCCTTTTTCTCTGTTCAGAGTACCTGGACATTTTCTTAACTTAACTGAGGACCACATTTATTAGGACTTCATTTGTTTACTTTCCTCCCCTTCTTTCTTTTTAATCAAGTAACTGGAAGATTTGCTCAGCATCTTTGTTCTCAAGTATTCTAGGGACTTCAGAGTCAGTGAATGCATGGAGATTTGGGCAGAGCTGTGGGCCTGGAGAGGGCAATGGATACTCTGGGCCCATGCCTTGTCCTAGCACCTCTTCTATTGGATGTTCAATTTTATCCTTTATCGTAACCTGTAACAAACTGCTAAACATAAATTTTTTTTGACTAACAAAAAGAAGAAGACAATAATATTAACAAGAGAGAAACTTTCTTCTTGATAAAAAGCTAAATCTTGGCCAGCAATGACCCAAATATTCTACCTATGGGAAGACTGCTTCCCATGTGAGCAAGAAGGCATTGAGGTAGTCCCTTTGATTGGAAGCATTCTATACTTGCAAATATTTACTCACAGAACTTGAGAATCCATTGTCTTAAGCTTCCTAAAGCTCCAGTTCCTTGCCCTCTGACCTTGGACTTTGAGAGAGTCTTTGAAAGGAGAAGAATTACCTACCCTGGCTGTCTCCCAAGGCAAAGATTCAAAGGAGAGGTGAAGACTAGATGGTAAAGTGGAAGCACTTGAGCTCACATCCTCTCACAAAAACTCTGAAATCACAACTAACTGCTGAACAACCATCGACAGAAAGACTGGAACCTACCAAAAAAGATATTCTACATCCAAATGCAAAGAATAAGCTACAATAAGATGGAAAGAGGGGTGCATTCACAATGCAATCAAATCCCATCCCCACTTGGTGAGCAAACCACACACTGAAAAATAGTTACATCACAGAGCTTCTCCCACAGGAGGAGTTCTAAGTTCAATGTAAGGCTCCAGAGTCTGGGAGTCTGGCTTGAGAACTGAAGCCCACAGATCATTTAGCTTTGAAGGCCAGTGGGACTTCATCACAGGAACTCAAGAGGACTTGGAAAAACAGAAACTCCACTCCTGGAGGGTGCACACAAAGTCTTCTGTGCACCAGAACCTGAGGGAAAAGCTGTGACTCATAGGACCCAGGGCAAGGCTTATCTTCTGGTGTTGGAGGTCCCCTGGGGAGGCAAGGGGCAACCGCAGTTCACCGTGGGGAAACGTGTAGTGGATGCATCAGAATGTGCTCATTGGCATGAGTCCTCCTGGAGGCCACCATTTTAACACCAAGACTGGTCCCACCCAAAAGCCTGTAGGCTCCAGCACTGGGATGCCTCAGGCTAAACAACCAGTAGGGTAGGAACACAGTCCCACCCATCAGCAGACAGGCTGCCTAAGTCTTCCTGAGCCGACAGCCACTTCTATATACACCTTTTGACATGACCCTGCCCATCAGAGGGACAAGACACAGTTCCACCCACCACTGGCCAGACATTCGTCCCTCCCACCAGGAATCCTGAACAAAACTCTCAGAACAACCTAACCCACAAGAGGAAAGACACTAAAAACAAGAGGAAATACAATCCTGCAGCCTGCCGAACAGAGACATAAACACCGAAAGTGAGTCAAAATGAGATAGCACAGGAAAATGTTCCACACAAAGGAGCAAGATAAAACCCCAGAACAACAGCTAAGCAAAGTGGAGATAGGCAATCCATTCAAAAAAGAATTCAGAGCAGTGATAGTAAAGATGATCCAAGATCTCAGAAGAAAACAATGGAGGGACAGACTGAGAAGATACAAGAAATGTTGAACAAAGAAGTAGAAGATCGAAAGAACAAAGAAACAGTTAAACAATACAACAACTGAAATGAAAAATACAAGAGAAGGAATCAATAGCAGAATTAATGAGGCAGAAAAATGAATACATAAACTGGAAGGCAGAGTGGTAGTAACCACTGCCAAGGAACAGAATGAAGAGAAAAAAATGAAAAGAAATGAGGACAGTTTAAGAGACCTCCGGGACATTAAATGGACCAACATTCACATTGTAGGGCTCCCAGAATGAGAAGAGAGAGAAAGGGCCTGAGAAAATTCCTGAAGACATAACAGGTGAAAATGTCCCTAATGTTGGAAAATAAACAGACACTCTAGTGCAGAAAGTGCAGAGAATTTCACACAGGATGAACACAAGGAGGAAAATACTGAGACACATATTAAGCAAACTGAAAAACTAACAACAAAGAGAAAATATTAAGCAGGTCAAGGGAAAAGTAGCAAATATCATAAGAGGGAATCCCCATAAGATTATCAGCTGATTTCTCAGCAGGAACTCTGCAGGCCAGAAGGAAGTGGCATGATATATTTCCAGTGGTGAAAGGGAAAAACCTATAATCAAAAATACTCTACCAGGCAATGTTCTTCTTTCAGATTCAACAAAGAAATCAAAAGATTTACAGAAGAGCAAAGGCTCAGAGAATTCAATAGTACCACACCAGCTTTACAACAAAGACTTATGTAACATCTCTAGTCATTAAAAACAAAAAAGGGGGGAAAGACCAATGGAACACAATAGGAAGCCCAGAGATAGACCCATGCACCTATGGGGCACGTCATCTATATCCAAGGAGGTAAGAATATACAATGGAGAAAAGACAGCATCTTCAATAAGTGGTAATGTGAAAATTGGACAGTAACATGTAAAAGAATGAAATTAGAACAATTCCTAACATCACAGGGGGGAAAAAAAAGCTCAAAATGAATTAAAGACTGAATGTTTAAGGCTAGATACTATAAAACCTCTTAGAGGAAAACACAGGCAGAACACTCTAACAAAAAATTTAGGAATATCCTCTTTGGAAATAAAATAAAAAATGGGATCTAATTGTACTTACAGTATTTTACACAGCAAGTTCAGTTCAGTTCAGAAGCTTAGTCGAGTCTGACTCTTTTACACAGCAAAGGAAACTATAAAGAAGGTGAAGAGACAACCCTCAGAATCGCAGAAAATAATTGCTCTAGGAGTAATGTTTGCTCTAGGCTTATCATATATGGCCTTTACTATGTGAGGTAGGTTCCTTCTATGCCCATTTTCTGAAGAATTTTAATCATAAATGGATGCTTAATTTTGTCAAAGGCTTTTTCTGCATCTATTGGGATGATCATATGGTTTTTAATCTTTCAGTTTGTTAATATGGTGTATCACATTGGTTGATTTGCATACATTGAAGGATACCTGAATCCTTGGAATAAACCCAACTTGATCATGGTATATGAGCTTTTTGATGTGTTGCTGAATTCTGTTTGCTAAAATTTTGTTGAGGATTTTTGCATCTATGTTCATCAGTGATATTGGCCTGTAGTTTTCATTTTTTGTGTTGTCATTTTTTGGTTTTGGTATCAGGGTGATGGTGGTCTCATAGAATGAGTTTGGAAGTGTTCCTTCCTCTGCAATTTTTTGAAAGAGTTTTAGAAGGATAGGCATTAGCTCTTCTCTAAATATTTGATAGAATTCTTCTGTGAAGCGATCCAATCCTGGGCTTTTGTTTTTCAGGAGATTTTGGATCACAGCCTCAATTTCAGTGCTTGTAATTGGGTTGTCCATAATTTCCATTTCTTCCTGGTTCAGTCTTGGAAGATTGGACTTTTCTAAGAATCTGTCCATTCCTTCCAGGTTATCCATTTTATTGCCATATAGTTGTTCATAATGGTCTTTTATAATCCTTTGTATTTCTGCATTGTCTGTTGTAACCTCTCCTTTTTCATTTCTAATTTTGTTGATTTGATTCTTTTCTCTTTTGTTCAAGTCAGCAATAAACTTCCCTTTTTGCGAGTTGCATTGTCTTGGAAGCCTTCTCTTTTCCCGCTCGGGGATTCGGACATCGGGCATAACAGAAACAAATACAGCTACACAGTTACAGGTGCAGGGAGCAAACAGCAAAAACAGAACAATCAGAAATATTGTAGTTAAGATAGTTTTCCACCATGGGGAACTAGTTAACATCTCCCAAAGTGAGGCAATTGAGCCTTCAGGAGCATCCATAGCCTGAATCGTCTTGTTCATGTGTTTAGAAAAATGAGTAACATTAGTGCTTATATCAGGTATATATGTACAGCACTGGGTATGAATAATGGCACAAGTTCCTCCTAGTGCAGCTGTCAGAATATCTAAGGCCAATCTGTTTTGTAAAACCACCTTTCGAATTTGTGCTTGTTTGGCATTAAGAGCTGAAACAGCTTTTTGAGAATCTTGTAATGCCTGTTGAGTAAAATTAGTCAAAGCATTCACTCATAGCATAACATTTGTAGTTCCCAGAGAGGGAACAAACACAGCAGCCAAATAATCACACCAGTGAAATACAGACCTTGCCCACTGAGGCTTAAGATGGGGTGAATTAGCAGGCTTTTCTAGAAGCTCTGAAAATATGAAGCTGTGAGTAAAAGCTAGACCTAGGGTGCATCTCCCTATCCAGCCAGGGGGAAGCCATGCCCATAGGTAAGAGCCACATATCCAATAGGTCCCGTTTGGAGCAAGCCAACGTGACTGAGATATCCAGCCCCAATTAGTGCCTGGCCAGGCAAAGGGAGGACCTGAACTGGGGTTGGGAAGTACGGGAATGATTACCTTGCATATTTCCTGAGGCAAAAATCCCAATTGTTTCCAATCATTATAATTAAGTTGTTGGCTAACTTCTGGGGATGGCTCTATTTGTTCCCAGCATATAGGGGCAGTAGACATTAGACATCCTTTTTCAGGAGTTAGCCATATAACCTCATAACATTCCATATTTGATAAACATCAGGTAAAAAGCCACTAGATCTAGACCCATTTACCTTATGTGTAGTGAAATAGTCATTAAACCAAGACAATGTATAACCAAAATTAAAAATCACGTTATATCCATAGTTAAAGTACAAAGTGTTGCACCAGTCCATCTTAGATGCCATCAGATTAAGAAGAGGCATCACATACGATTGTTGTCGAAGGTATTTTTGGACTTGGAGAAAGTCTTTTCTTTGAAGTGGAGATGTCCACCATGGGAAGCCTTCCACTGATGAATAGGGGAGCGCTCTGCAGACCCAGGAGTTAGACCGATTGTGGAATGCAGCATAGGAGTGAGCCCAGGACAGGAAGGCATTGTCTTGAGGATCAAATGCCAGACTCGGGATTTTTTGAGTCAGCAGAAGTAGGCTCACATAGATTATCAGGCCCATCTGAAAAGCACAAAGTCAGAGCATAAAAAGTAAAGACATAAAATGATGTCACTTAGTTCTGTTCATGGTGCCACCTCTTAAACTCGAGTGTGATGCACCCACGAATCACTTCCTGGCACTTTGTCAACTGTGGGAGAAGAAAGAATAACCTGGTAAGGGCCTTCCCAGAGGGGTTCCAGGGTTGGCCCCAGATCCCAATGTTTTTTATCAGGACCTTGGTTCCTGGCTCAAGTAGAGGCTTGCTTGATTCAGAGGCTTGCTGGGTCAGGAGTCACCTCCCGGAGTTCCATTAATGCCTGTTGAAAAGCTGAGAGCTGAGTTACATAATTAGTTAATTCTAAGGCTTCAGGCACTCAGCCTTCTTAATGATCAAACTCACACATCTGTACATGACTACTGAAAAAGCCATAGTTTTGACTATACGGACCTTTTTTGGCAAAGTGATGTCTCTGCTTTATACTATGCTGTCTGGGTTTGACATGGGCTTACCTGGTGGCTCACTGGTAAAGAATTCGCCTGCATGGGTGTACCTATAGCTGATTCTTGTTGATGTTTGACAGAAAACAACAAAATTCTGTAAAGCAATTATCCTTCAATTAAAACATGAATAAAGTGGCAAAAAAAAAAAAAAAAAAAGAATCCTCCTGCAATGCACGGGATGCAGGAAACATGGGTTTCACCCCTGGGTTGGGAAGATCCCCTGCCATGCCCCATGGGAGGAGGGCATGGCAATCCACCAAAGTATTCTTGCCTGGAGAATCCCATGGACAGAGGCACCTGGCAGGCTACAGTCCATGGGATCGTAAAGAGTCAGACAAGACTGAAGCCATGAGCATGCATGCATACTAGCTTTGTCATAGCTGTTCTTCCAAGGATCAAATGTCTCAATTTCATGGCAGCAATCACCATCCACAGTCATTTTGGAGCCTCCAAAATTAAATCTGTCCATGCATCGAATTCCCCCCCTTCTGTTTCCCATGAAATGATAGGACTGGATGCCATAATCTTATATTTTTGAATGCTGAGTTTTAAGCCAGCCTTTTCACTCTCCTCTTCACCCTCATCAAGAGGTTCTTTAGTTCCTCTTTGGTTCCTGCCATTAGAGTGGTATGATCTGCACATCTGAGCTTGTTGATATTTCTGCCAGCAACCTTGATTTCAGCTTGTGAGTCATCCAGCCCAGCATTTCCCATGATGTGCTCTGCATGTAAGTTGAATAAACAGATTGACCATATACAACTCCTTTCCCAATTTTGAAACAGTCTGTTGTTCCATGTCTTATTATAACTGTTGCTTCTTGACCCCCATACGGGTTTCTCAGGAGACAGGTCAGCTAGTCTGGTACTCCCATCTCTAAGAATTTTCCACAGTTTGTCGTGATCCACACAGTCAGAGGCCTTGAGGCAGTCTACTCAATGAAGCAGAAGTAGATGTGTCTCTGGAATTCCCTTGCTTTCTCCATGATCTAAGGAATGTTGCAATTTGATCTCTTGTTTCTCTGCCTCTTCAAACCCAACTTGTATATCTGGAAGTTCTCGTCCCATATACTGTTGAAGCCTAGCTTGAAGTAGTTTACTAACCAGGAGGCTTCAGAAATATGGGATAATCTAAGCTTGAGAAATTGGAGAGTGTGAATGAAGCCAAATAAGAGAGACAAAAAGAGGATTCTCTACTTTGCATGTTGTTAGCAAGCTGGGCAATGGCTAGACCATACCTTCAAGTTCTTGTGTAGGACAGTAGCCTTTATCTAGAAAGTCATGAACAGTTCTGCAACTGTAAGAGAGGGAGGGAGAGGGCGGTGAGTGGGAGACAGGCACCCTCAGTGGATGTGAGAGACCGGTTAGAAGGGGGTTGACAATTAAGTGGAGGGAGGCTTTGGACTAGAGCACATGTGGTGGACATGGGAAAAAGTAGATGCATTAGACATTTTCAAAGTAAAGGGGACAGAAGTCAGCAAGAATATGGACTTGAAGTGAAAGAGAGGGAATTGGAAACATGGTTAAGACCAAGTTTCTGTGTCCTGTCAGAAGGGTGCAAAGGTGTCATGGGAAACCCTGGATGTTGGCCAGGTCTGGGAAGAATTCCAAATAAGGTTTCTGTGTTTATGAGCTCATGGTCTAGATAGATACAATAACCAGTATTTACATACTTAAAAGTTCCTTGTCCTTTTTTAAAAAGTGAGAAGTATTGATATATAGTTTATTTACAATAGAAGTCAATGCTTTAAAGCATTACCGTTTGCCAAGTTTTGACATATGCATACCATCATGTAAATGTTACCACAATAAAAATGTAGAAAACGTCCCATTGGTTTGAAAATGCTCCCTTGGACTATTTGCATTCAGACTCCTTCCTCGACTCCTATAAACTGGCAACCAGAGACAGATTTCTGTGCCTATAGTTGTGCCTTTTCCAGAAATCCATTGACATGAAATCATATAATACATAGTTTTCTGTGTCTGACATCTCTCATTGGCACAGCTGAGATGCATCCTTGCCGTTACATGCATAAGTAGTTCCTTTTAAAATGACTGTATAGTATTCTTTTGTACGAGTATACCCTTTTGGTTTTCTTTCATCTATATACCAGTTGTTGAATAGTTGGGCTGTTTCTAGCTTTGGCTATTCGGAGTACAGGAGTAGAATATATGAGTAAAGGTCCTTGTGTGAGCATGTTTTCCTTTCTCTTGGGTAAAACCGTGTAAAATTAAACCTCCTAGTAAGTACGAAAATTTCTGCTGTACTAGAATAAGAAGAATGCGCTACTGGAGAAGAGTGAAGAAATAGCTACAGAAGGAATGAAAAGGCTAAGCCAAAGTGGAATCAACACCCAGCTGTGGATGTGTCTGGAGGTGAAAGTAAAGCCCGATGCTAAAACAACAATATTGTATAGGAACCAGAGGTATATTCAGAGAAATCAGTTACCAGTTCAGAGATTGAAATGCACAGTGCTCCAAGCAAAAAAAGGAAACAGGGGTATCTATTTATGTATTTGTTCCATGGAAGTGAGTAAAGCCATTGCAAGCATGCTGGAAAACCCAGAAGCAGAGAAGGAAATGGTTCATCAAAGCCTGTATAAAAATAGGTATTAAAAACCGTAATGTCTAGTTCTGTCATGAGGGTCTTTCTGAGACACATGCTCCCCTAAGGGTAACCTGGGGCTTCCTATCACCACAGTTTGTGGATGCATAAGAAAGACTGCACTGGACGGAAAAAAATACAGTATTCAAGCCTCCTTGCTCATCCTGCAGAGACCCTGCGGTTCCAGGACTACCTCAGTGGCGGGAAAACCTCAACCAGCACAGCTCACGCCCAACTCAGGGAGCATGCGCAGTGTACCCCTTCGTGCGCATGCGCCTCGGTGCACGTCCGCCTTCCTGAGCGTTCTGTGAGGAGCGTTGGGCCTGAGACGGGTGTGTTTATTCAATCCCGGTCCTTTCTGACCACTTGAGACTCACCAGGTAGGTCCACAGATCTGTCCTGTCTGGAGTTTAAGTGTGTGCACGTGTGAGGGGGAGCCAGCGAGTTTCGGGCGGGTCGGGCAGTGCGATCTGGGGCCTTTGAGGAAGAAGGCCCTCGAGGTCGTCATCTTTCTCCTGACAAGTGTCGCGACGCCATAGTTCTTGCCCTGGTGTTGGGAGAGCAAGGGCGGTGGGCAGAGGAGGGCAGGGGGTCGGATGATGGTGGGGGGAGACTTGGGGGTGCTATTTGAGATACCTGGTTCACTGGGGCCCTGGAACTGATGACAGGGCACAGAATCTGGAGCCGGCAGTGGGACCTGGGCAGGGGCCGGGGTGGGCGATTAAGGAGAGACCTGGAAACTGGACCGCGCTGGGGTTGTGACTGTATCGCGGGTTTTGTGGTAAGGTGCCAAGAGAGAAGTGGACCGGCTGCTCTGCATGCAGACTCACCTCAGCCACGGACACTGAGAAACTCCCCATAGTCAGGCTGTAAGACTGAGCCTTTCTTCGTGTTCCAACTGAATTCCAGGGGAGTTGGGGAAAATAGGTCTGGTGAATAGGAGTGTGAGAAGAGCAATAGCCCTGAATTTTTAAATTCCTAGCAGTATTTCACTAAGTATCTTCATGATGGAGAATTCTGTTGTGAAATCACACTGCCTCACAAAAATTCAGCCTTCCTGTGTACCTTAAGGTGATTTCTCTGCCGGCTTAGCAGAGACACAAATGGCTTTGCAAGCAACTGTATTTGGTTTAATTGGAATGCATGTACACTCATACTTAACCAGAGTTTTCTTTTAAAAGTATTTTCACATTAAAAAAAATAATAATCAACATATGGTCATAAAAGTGATCAAATATAGCTGTGCTCTTAAATACAATATCTAAGTCACAATATTCTACTTTCAGGGAGAAATATGAATGGGCAAGGGGCATCAACACTGGGACCTGTAGATCCAGATTGCTCCCGGCTGGATGAACGTGTGGTTGTGAGTATCTTACCATTTGATGTTTTCTATTCGCACAAGTTTATTTTTGAGAAAATGATGTCAAGTAGTACAGAGGCAGTGATACAGGTCTTCCATGCTGATAAAGGGTGACAGTTTGTCTTAGGAAGGAACACTGATCCAGATGCATTACAGTCTGGCATTGCCTGGATGAGTATACTGTTAAATTCCCTGGAAATGTGCCCAGTGACTCCCTCCTCCTGCTTATTAACAACAGATTGCATACTTCCATCCCAGCATAGATTGAAATAGCTTCCAAAGTCTTTCTGGGTAACTCTTATGGGAGCTAACTCTTCTCTGTGGGAAGAGTCACTTTATTAAAAGTAAGTACACAGAATTGTGTTGGAAAAATATTGTTAGGTTTACTTATGATCAGATATATCTGTGTATTATCTATGTTTATGCTATTAGATGTATTAACAACAAAATGTTTTTATTTGCATGCACACTGTCCTAGGACCCTCAGCCCAGTGTTGAGCAACCTCAAGAAGAGGGACCACCAGCTGAGATTCAGGATATCACACCTGAAAAGGAGGAAGTAAGTGGAGAGGATCCAGTGAATCCTGATGAAGAGAAGGAGAAGGATGCCTCTGAAGGTAAAGTATATCTGTGCATCATGCCTTAAGACATAATCAGTCAGAGGAGGAAAGGAAACATTAGAAAAGGACTTCAGACAATTCCTAAAATCCTGAGGAGAGTATAGTTTGCCAGTTAGTGTGGTCGCTCAAATGTTCCCTTGTTTTCAAGACAAAGAGAGAGGGGGCAACTAAGTTGTCTGAGGACAACCCTGGAAAAGGAAAATGGTAATAGCATTCAGAAACTTCTGCTTTCCCTTTTCTCCAGCAAAACATTCCTGGAATAATGCTCCTGAGGTTCTTATTCGTTACATCTTTACCATACTATCCTAAGGCTTTTAATTCATAACACTGAGGGAATTAATATCATCATTCCCTTGTTTATATTGTATGCTTTACAGCGGAATTCATGCATTGTTTTTAAAGATGCTGTCCTGGAAACTGATCTCCGGGAATTGGCTGTGGCAAAGACTGGGGGTCAGGGTGGAGATGGTCCTGATGTCAAGGGGGAGATTGCATCAAATAGAGAGCCTGTTGAAATGCCAGAAGCAGGTATGTCATCCATTCAGAAAGTAATTTATGTGGTTTCTGTTTTTCCAGAATATTATATCTTTAATAATATAGAGGGAACACTACTATTATTTTAATAACAGAGTTCACATATTCTTTGAAAGGTAGTTCAGACCCCAGATGCCTGAGTGTCTGACTTACAGACTTGCGAATAAAGAAAGTCTGTAACTTTCTTTATTCGGATCAAAGCCATATCGAGTTGAAAATAGGAAACCGTTTTCTTCATTGTATAAGTACTTTAAGCAACAGTTAATAATTTTCAGGTTCTTTTATAATTTCTGCTTGTAACAAATATGGAGTGCATTTGTAATAAATATCAGTTTATATGAAATATGCTCAGGCATTCAAGTAGGTTCTAGTACCAGCTTTAACATAATGTGTGTGATTCTGTGAAATCCCTTAACTTCTAAACTCAACTTGACTCATATAAATTGTGAATTCAGAACAGATACACTAAAATGCTCATTTTTCAATGCTAATTTTTGCATTCTCTGATTCTCTTCGATGGAATGCATACAAGAATACTCTGTTTTTCATGATGTATTTATCATAAAATGTCATCTTGAATCTAATTATAACAGGGGAATTGAGATTTCATTTTCTGATGGGGGACACATGTACACCCGTGGCTGATTCATGTCAATGTATGGCAGAAACCACCACAATATTGTAAAGTAACTAGCCTCCAATTAAAATAAGTAAATTAATTTTTTTAAAAAGAAAATGAGCCAACATTCTGCTTCGTGTTTGTTAAATTCTCTCAAATTCTGAATTCTCTAGCTCTTAAACAAAATAGTTGGATTTTCAGTCCTTTCCCCAGTGAAGCATGAAATGACTGAACAATGAAATGGCAAAAGATAGTCTAGTTTCCTGTTTCTGTGGCTGATCAAGTTGAGAGAGTGCATGTAGTCAGTGATATTCAAGGCAGGTGTGAGTAAGATACATATGCTAAGCACACCACCTGCCCCCACGTTTGGTCTTTATTGGGGGGGGGGAGGGTTGCTTATTTTAGTTGAAGGATCATTGCTTTACAATACTATGATGGTTTTTGCCAAACACCCCACTCTCACTCTTAAAGACCTAATAAAAATCTGAGCCTCATGATATAATTGTCTCTAAGCATATCAAGTATGTTATTTTTCCTCTTTGATGCATGAGTTTAAAAAGTTTTGAAGGGCGAAGATTGTAACTCTAGTTCTTCCCGCGTAATCAACTTAGTATGTTTCACATACGTGTTTTCCAAA
This sequence comes from Cervus elaphus, assembly GCF_910594005.1. Taxonomy (NCBI): domain Eukaryota; kingdom Metazoa; phylum Chordata; class Mammalia; order Artiodactyla; family Cervidae; genus Cervus; species Cervus elaphus. Next base: position 121,899,434 of record NC_057848.1, on the reverse strand, counting down.
TTGCTGACAATTAATTGCATGGTTCTGATTTTAAAGGAAGAACTTCATAGTTAGGGAGGAATTTGCTGTGTATTAGCCTTCTAAATATGTTCACTTTACATTTTTGTTCCATTCCATTAGAACATTTAGACGAAAACACAACTTTCAGACTACTTTCAAGTAACTACACAGCATGATTAAAACGTTCTCATGGAAAAATCTTAGCCCTAAATATGTGTGCTATTTAAAAAGAAAAATACATACATTACAAAGTCCATAAATATAAAATCCTACACCCAACATAAAAGGTAAGAAAAAGAGCAACAGAATAAACCTAAGGGAGAAAGAAAAAGATACTGAATAAAAGACAGGTATGAATTGTTAGGAAGAGGAAAATAAACTCAACTATTAATAAATAAAGGCAATGTGCTAGTTTACATAATTTTTTAACATGTATATGTGTGTATACACACACACACATTTTTTAATATTCTTTTCCGTTGTGATTTGGACATAGTTCCCTGTGCTGTATAGTAGGACCTTGTTGTTTATCCATTCTGAATATAATTGCTTGTATCTGCCAACCCCAAATTGCAAGTCCATTCCTCTCAATTGACATAACTGTGAGGAAAAAGGACAGAGCCCAAGTATACATAATAAGAAATACGAACCCAGACTATAACAGTTAGTATCTTACAGAATTAAAACTGAGTATAATCTGGAACTCAGATATTTTCAGAATATTGATGAAATGGCTAATAGGGTGGGAAAACAAATATTATTTAACATACCCCACAGTAACTAAATAACTAAACATCACAAATGCCGTGGATGAACTTGAAATTGGTCAGAGTTGTCTCTCAAAAGCAATTATCATTTAGAAACAAACAAAAAAATCTGCTTTTCCAGATTTTCTTTCTCTCTTACTTGCTTTCCTGTCTCACTCATACTCCCTCTTGCTCTCCCTTTTCTTCTCTTCTCTCCTTTTTTGCTTTTCCTTTTTTGGTGTGGCTGTGAGAAACAGTCCTGTTTCTGCTTCACATGTTGATGTCACCATGTCGCCAGTGATAGTAATGACTAAAAATTAGTGTCAGCATATAATTTACTATACCAACTGGAGTGCTTTCCAGGGTGAAAAGAAACATTCCGAATTACATGAGGGCCACAAGTAAACAGGGGGACAGATGTTTAACCGACTGAAAGCAACCATATCAGGGATAAATTAGAACAAATGAAAATTTCTACACTTTTCCACAGCAGAGAAGAAACAAATGCAATACTGGCCTCTTTATTTACTTCACTTAAGCAGTAAGAGAGATAACAACTGTTTAGCTATCCTATATTCGGACTATTATTTGAAGCCAACACATTTGAATGATACTTTTTTGGGACTTTTTGTTTCATTTTTTGTGTATTTTGTTTTTCTTAGGGTGTTTTTTGTTGTTAGATATTTTACTGAATGTGTACACAGGTTTGCCTTCTACTGAAAACGACCTTCTGATAGGTTCAGTTGATTTCATTTGTTCTGAACTCAGTGTCCTTATTGTCTTGTATAACTAGGAAGAGTAGTGTGTTTTTAAAAATACTGCTTGAAAAGTCTATAAAATCTCTAGAGAGGATTAACTGAAGGTAACCCAAAGGGTCGCCCTTAGTGTACTTGTTTTAGTCCATTTTATAAAACTACAACTGCAGTGAACTTTCTATACCTCTCTTATCATCGAAATAATGTTCTGCTAAGTAACTTCTTTAATGTTTATATTGTAGGTGAAGGGCAACCATTTCCTTGAAAGAAGATAAACTGAAATGATCCATGCTGTTCTTACGTTGTATATTTGACTGTTAAAGTTCTGTCAATAAAGTTTCGTTTTCTCCTGGCACATTTTTTGTTAAATTTATCCCCGGCTGTTTAATGTTACTGAAAATTCACGGCTTGTGATTTTTATTGTCTAGTTGAGGATGTATGTAGAGACAGAATGTTTGTATATAGATTTTCTGTCCAACAATTCCTCTAAATATGCATATTAATTCCACAAATTTAGATCTAGATTATTTTTGCTTTGCAAAATAGACTATTATATTTGAATATCAACAGTTTCTGCTGGCTTAAACCTTAAACCTTTCCTCATTTTGCAGCATTGAACAAACCTAACCAGAATAGTCTGGACTAAAGCAGGTGATAATTGGCATTTTTCCCGATAGGAAGTGAAAAATCTTCTCCATTTCAACCTGTTTACTTGCTTTTTTTGTAGATATACTTTATCAGAGTAAGTTCCATTCTATTCCTAGTTTGCTGTTTTGAATATAGATTAATTTTCATCAAACACTTATAATGCGTCAATTGTGATGATCATAGAATTGTTTTCCCTCCATTTTTCTATTAATGTGGTGAATTGCAGTGGTAACCTTATACATTTAAACCACGCTTGCACTTCTAGGGGTAACAAAATTTGGTCCTAACATATTCTTTAGGTGTAATCTATATGTTAATACATATACATACATATATATACCCACACATAAAAAATTCATAAAAGGCTTTGGTCTTCTCTTGAATAAATGGGTTTACAAAATGTGCCACCCAAATCTCATACGGTGTCCCTGATGAAATCATTGACAGAGAAACAATTTTTTAAAACTTAATATATTTGTATGGTCCTATAGAGAAGTGGAATGCCAAAGCCACTGTTAACGGTTGTAGGGAGATAGGACAAAACTGCTGTCAAATTCCATGGCAAATGCCACAACATATCTTTCACACATTTCTGACTTGCCTTCCAAGTTTTTTTGGGTGCAGGGAGAGAGCAGCCACAAATGTCTTTTCTTCTCCATGACGTCCCCTATTGGCTTGATAGTGACCAGATCTCAGAAGCCCTCCAACTGTGTGTGTGTGTGTGTGTGTGTGTGTGTGTGTGAATCACACAGTCGTGTCTGACTCTTTGTGACTCCATGAGTTGTGGCCCGCCAGGCTTCTCTGTCCATGGAATTCTCCAGGCAAGAATACTGGAGTGGATTGCCATTCCCTTCTCCAGAGGATCTTCCCAGCCCAGGGATCGAACCCTGGTCTCCTGCAGATTCTTTACTGTTTGAGCTACAGGGAAGTCCTCCAGCTGTCTGATTCCTCCCTTCTATCCTTATTATTATGTAATAACAAAACGCTTAGATCTCTGAGGCCGCATCTCCATCCTCACGCACCAAAAATATATATTTCTGCAACATAGGACCTATTCAGAATGCACTCTGCTTAAGGAATAACAGGGAATTATAAATAGCAGCTGTTGTGCCCTTACAGAGGTATGAAAACCCAGGTCCAAAAGGACTGAAAATGGGAGGTCTTTTGATTTCGTGGCTGCAGTCACCATTTGCAGTGATTTTGGAGCCCAAGAAAATGACATCTGTCACTGCTTCCACTTCAGTTCAGTTCAGTCCCTCAGCCGTGTCCAACTCTCTGCGAGCCCATGAACCGCAGCACGCCAGGCCTCCCTGTCCATCACCAGCTCCCAGACTTCACCCAAACTCATGTCCATTGAGTCGGTGATGCCATCCAACCATCTCATCCTCTGTCGTCCCCTTCTCCTCCTGCCTTCAATCTTTCCCAGCATCAGGGTCTTTTCAAATGAGTCAGCTCTTTGCATCTGGTGGCAAAGTATTGGAGTTTCAGCTTCAACATCAGCCCTTCCAATGAACACCCAGGACTGATCTCCTTTAGGATGGACTGCTTCCACTTACCCCCGTTCTATTTGCCATGAAGTGATAGGACCAGATGCCATGATCTTAGACTTTTAATATTTGAGTTTTAAGCCAGTTTTTTCACTCTCCTCTTTCACCATCATCAAAAGGTTCTTTAGTCGCTCTTCACTTTCTGCCATTAGAGTGGTATCATTCTGTGTATCTGAGCTTGTTGCTATTTCTCCCAGCAATCTTGATTCCAGCTTGTGAGTCATCCAGTGCAGCATTTCGCATGATGTACTCTGCGTATAAGTTAAATAAGCAGCATGACAATATACACCCTTGTCGTACTCCTTCCCCAATTATGAAGCAGTCATTTGTTCCAACTCTGCTTCTAAGAGTTGCTTCTTGACCTGCATACAGGTTTCTCAGGAGACGGGTCGAGTAGTCTGGTACTGCTCTCTGTTTAAGAATTTTCTGTACTTTGTTGTGATCCACGCAGTCAGAGATCTTAGCATAGTCAATGACACAGAATTAGATGTTTTTCTGGAATTCCCTTGCTTTCCCCATGATCTGACGGATGTTGGCAATTTGATCTTTGGTGGTTTTGCCTTCTTGAAACCTAAGTTGTGTATCTGAAAGTGAAGCCTAGCTGGAAGGACTTTACTAACCAGGGGGCTTCAGAAATTGGGGACAATCTAAATGGAGAAGCTTAGGAATTGGATGGTGCGAAGGAAGCCTGATAAGAGAGAGAAGAAAAGGAAGCTCTCCTTTCGATGTTGGTAGCAAAGTGGGCAGAGACTAGACCATGCCTCCAAGTCCTTGTATCGGAGAGTAGCCTTTATCTCGAAAGTGATAGTTCTGCAACTGTAAGAGGGAGGGAGAGGGTGGGAAGAGGGAGACAGACACCCTGAGTGAATATGAGAGACCCGTTAGAAGGGGCTTGACAATTAAATGGAGGGAGGCCTTGGACTAGAGCAGATGTGGTGGACATGGGAAAACGTAGACGCATTAGACATTTACGAAGTAAAAGGGACAGAACTCAGCAAGAATCTGGACTTGAGGTGAAGGAGAGGGAATTGTAAACAAGGTTTAGACCAAGTTTCTGTGTCCTGTCATAAGAGTACAAAGGTGTCATGGGGAATCCTGGAAGTTGGCCAGGTCTGGGAAGAATTCCAAAATACGATTTTTATGTTTTTGAGCTCATGGTCTAGATGGATACAATAACCAATACTGAAATACTTAAAATTTCCTTTTCCTTTAAAAAAAGTATTGAGGTATAATTTATATACAATAAAAGCCAACACTTTAACGGATTACCGTTTGTAGATTTTTGACAAATGTATACCGTGGTGTAAATGGTACCGCAATAAAAATGTAGAAAATGTCTCATCGTTCAAAAATGCTCCCTTGGGCTATTTGCCATCAGACTCCTTCCTCCACTCCTATACCCTGGCAACCACAGATACATTTCTGTGCCAACAGTTGTGCTGTTTCCAGAAATCCATCGACATTAAATCATATAACCTGTAGCCTTCTGTATCTGGTTCTCTCATTTGCACAGTTAAGATGCATCCTTGCTCTTACATGCATTAGTAGTTACATTTTTTTTTTTATTACGGTGTAGTATTCCTTTGTACACTTTGTATACTCTTTTGTTTTTCTTTCACCTGTATACCAGTTGTTGAATAACTGAGTTGTTTCTATGTTTGGCTGTTAGGAATACATGTGTGGAATATTTGAGTAAACGTCCTTGTGTGAGCATGTTTTCCTTTCTCTTGGGTAAAACCGGGTAAAATTAAACCTCCTAGTACGTACGAAAATTTCTGCTGTACTAGAATAAGAAGAATGCGCTACTGGAGAAGAGTGAAGAAATAGCTACAGAAGGAATGAAAAGGCTAAGCCAAAGTGGAAACAACACCCAGCTGTGGATGTGTCTGGAGGTGAAAGTAAAGCCCGATGCTAAAACAACAATATTGTATAGGAACCAGAGGTATATTCAGAGAAATCAGTTACCAGTTCAGAGATTTAAATGCACAGTGCTCCAAGCAAAAAAAGGAAACAGGGGTATCTATTTATGTATTTGTTCCATGGAAGTGAGTAAAGCCATTGCAAGCATGCTGGAAAACCCAGAAGCAGAGAAGGAAATGGTTCATCAAAGCCTGTATAAAAATAGGTATTAAAAACCGTAATGTCTAGTTCTGTCATGAGGGTCTTTCTGAGACACATGCTCCCCTAAGGGTAACCTGGGGCTTCCTATCACCACAGTCTGTGGATGCATAAGAAAGACTGCACTGGAAGGAAAAAAATACAGTATTCAAGCCTCCTTGCTCATCCTGCAGAGACCCTGCGGTTCCAGGACTACCTCAGTGGCGGGAAAACCTCAACCAGCACAGCTCACGCCCAACTCAGGGAGCATGCGCAGTGTACCCCTTCGTGCGCATGCGCCTCGGTGCACGTCCGCCTTCCTGAGCGTTCTGTGAGGAGCGTTGGGCCTGAGACGGGTGTGTTTATTCAATCCCGGTCCTTTCTGACCACTTGAGACTCACCAGGTAGGTCCACAGATCTGTCCTGTCTGGAGTTTAAGTGTGTGCACGTGTGAGGGGGAGCCAGCGAGTTTCGGGCGGGTCGGGCAGTGCGATCTGGGGCCTTTGAGGAAGAAGGCCCTCGAGGTCGTCATCTTTCTCCTGACAAGTGTCGCGACGCCATAGTTCTTGCCCTGGTGTTGGGAGAGCAAGGGCGGTGGGCAGAGGAGGGCAGGGGGTCGGATGATGGTGGGGGGAGACTTGGGGGTGCTATTTGAGATATCTGGTTCACTGGGGCCCTGGAACTGATGACAGGGCACAGAATCTGGAGCCGGCAGTGGGACCTGGGCAGGGGCCGGGGTGGGCGATTAAGGAGAGACCTGGAAACTGGACCGCGCTGGGGTTGTGACTGTATCGCGGGTTTTGTGGTAAGGTGCCAAGAGAGAAGTGGACCGGCTGCTCTGCATGCAGACTCACCTCAGCCACGGACACTGAGAAACTCCCCATAGTCAGGCTGTAAGACTGAGCCTTTCTTCGTGTTCCAACTGAATTCCAGGGGAGTTGGGGAAAATAGGTCTGGTGAATAGGAGTGTGAGAAGAGCAATAGCCCTGAATTTTTAAATTCCTAGCAGTATTTCACTAAGTATCTTCATGATGGAGAATTCTGTTGTGAAATCACACTGCCTCACAAAAATTCAGCCTTCCTGTGTACCTTAAGGTGATTTCTCTGCCGGCTTAGCAGAGACACAAATGGCTTTGCAAGCAACTGTATTTGGTTTAATTGGAATGCATGTACACTCATACTTAACCAGAGTTTTCTTTTAAAAGTATTTTCACATTAAAAAAAATAATAATCAACATATGGTCATAAAAGTGATCAAATGTAGCTGTGCTCTTAAATACAGTATCTAAGTCACAATATTCTACTTTCAGGGAGAAATATGAATGGGCAAGGGGCATCAACACTGGGACCTGTAGATCCAGATTGCTCCCGGCTGGATGAACGTGTGGTTGTGAGTATCTTACCATTTGATGTTTTCTATTCGCACAAGTTTATTTTTGAGAAAATGATGTCAAGTAGTACAGAGGCAGTGATACAGGTCTTCCATGCTGATAAAGGGTGACAGTTTGTCTTAGGAAGGAACACTGATCCAGATGCATTACAGTCTGGCATTGCCTGGATGAGTATACTGTTAAATTCCCTGGAAATGTGCCCAGTGACTCCCTCCTCCTGCTTATTAACAACAGATTGCATACTTCCATCCCAGCATAGATTGAAATAGCTTCCAAAGTCTTTCTGGGTAACTCTTATGGGAGCTAACTCTTCTCTGTGGGAAGAGTCACTTTATTAAAAGTAAGTACACAGAATTGTGTTGGAAAAATATTGTTAGGTTTACTTATGATCAGATATATCTGTGTATTATCTATGTTTATGCTATTAGATGTATTAACAACAAAATGTTTTTATTTGCATGCACACTGTCCTAGGACCCTCAGCCCAGTGTTGAGCAACCTCAAGAAGAGGGACCACCAGCTGAGATTCAGGATATCACACCTGAAAAGGAGGAAGTAAGTGGAGAGGATCCAGTGAATCCTGATGAAGAGAAGGAGAAGGATGCCTCTGAAGGTAAAGTATATCTGTGCATCATGCCTTAAGACATAATCAGTCAGAGGAGGAAAGGAAACATTAGAAAAGGACTTCAGACAATTCCTAAAATCCTGAGGAGAGTATAGTTTGCCAGTTAGTGTGGTCGCTCAAATGTTCCCTTGTTTTCAAGACAAAGAGAGAGGGGGCAACTAAGTTGTCTGAGGACAACCCTGGAAAAGGAAAATGGTAATAGCATTCAGAAACTTCTGCTTTCCCTTTTCTCCAGCAAAACATTCCTGGAATAATGCTCCTGAGGTTCTTATTCGTTACATCTTTACCATACTATCCTAAGGCTTTTAATTCATAACACTGAGGGAATTAATATCATCATTCCCTTGTTTATATTGTATGCTTTACAGCGGAATTCATGCATTGTTTTTAAAGATGCTGTCCTGGAAACTGATCTCCGGGAATTGGCTGTGGCAAAGACTGGGGGTCAGGGTGGAGATGGTCCTGATGTCAAGGGGGAGATTGCATCAAATAGAGAGCCTGTTGAAATGCCAGAAGCAGGTATGTCATCCATTCAGAAAGTAATTTATGTGGTTTCTGTTTTTCCAGAATATTATATCTTTAATAATATAGAGGGAACACTACTATTATTTTAATAACAGAGTTCACATATTCTTTGAAAGGTAGTTCAGACCCCAGATGCCTGAGTGTCTGACTTACAGACTTGCGAATAAAGAAAGTCTGTAACTTTCTTTATTCGGATCAAAGCCATATCGAGTTGAAAATAGGAAACCGTTTTCTTCATTATATAAGTACTTTAAGCAACAGTTAATAATTTTCAGGTTCTTTTATAATTTCTGCTTGTAACAAATATGGAGTGCATTTGTAATAGATATCAGTTTATATGAAATATGCTCAGGCATTCAAGTAGGTTCTAGTACCAGCTTTAACATAATGTGTGTGATTCTGTGAAATCCCTTAACTTCTAAACTCAACTTGACTCATATAAATTGTGAATTCAGAACAGATACACTAAAATGCTCATTTTTCAATGCTAATTTTTGCATTCTCTGATTCTCTTCGATGGAATGCATACAAGAATACTCTGTTTTTCATGATGTATTTATCATAAAATGTCATCTTGAATCTAATTATAACAGGGGAATTGAGATTTCATTTTCTGATGGGGGACACATGTACACCCGTGGCTGATTCATGTCAATGTATGGCAGAAACCACCACAATATTGTAAAGTAACTAGCCTCCAATTAAAATAAGTAAATTAATTTTTTTAAAAAGAAAATGAGCCAACATTCTGCTTCGTGTTTGTTAAATTCTCTCAAATTCTGAATTCTCTAGCTCTTAAACAAAATAGTTGGATTTTCAGTCCTTTCCCCAGTGAAGCATGAAATGACTGAACAATGAAATGGCAAAAGATAGTCTAGTTTCCTGTTTCTGTGGCTGATCAAGTTGAGAGAGTGCATGTAGTCAGTGATATTCAAGGCAGGTGTGAGTAAGATACATATGCTAAGCACACCACCTGCCCCCACGTTTGGTCTTTATTGGGGGGGGGGGGGGTTGCTTATTTTAGTTGAAGGATCATTGCTTTACAATACTATGATGGTTTTTGCCAAACACCCCACTCTCACTCTTAAAGACCTAATAAAAATCTGAGCCTCATGATATAATTGTCTCTAAGCATATCAAGTATGTTATTTTTCCTCTTTGATGCATGAGTTTAAAAAGTTTTGAAGGGCGAAGATTGTAACTCTAGTTCTTCCCGCGTAATCAACTTAGTATGTTTCACATACGTGTTTTCCAAATTGCTGACAATTAATTGCATGGTTCTGATTTTAAAGGAAGAACTTCATAGTTAGGGAGGAATTTGCTGTGTATTAGCCTTCTAAATATGTTCACTTTACATTTTTGTTCCATTCCATTAGAACATTTAGACGAAAACACAACTTTCAGACTACTTTCAAGTAACTACACAGCATGATTAAAACGTTCTCATGGAAAAATCTTAGCCCTAAATATGTGTGCTATTTAAAAAGAAAAATACATACATTACAAAGTCCATAAATATAAAATCCTACACCCAACATAAAAGGTAAGAAAAAGAGCAACAGAATAAACCTAAGGGAGAAAGAAAAAGATACTGAATAAAAGACAGGTATGAATTGTTAGGAAGAGGAAAATAAACTCAACTATTAATAAATAAAGGCAATGTGCTAGTTTACATAATTTTTTAACATGTATATGTGTGTATACACACACACACATTTTTTAATATTCTTTTCCGTTGTGATTTGGACATAGTTCCCTGTGCTGTATAGTAGGACCTTGTTGTTTATCCATTCTGAATATAATTGCTTGTATCTGCCAACCCCAAATTGCAAGTCCATTCCTCTCAATTGACATAACTGTGAGGAAAAAGGACAGAGCCCAAGTATACATAATAAGAAATACGAACCCAGACTATAACAGTTAGTATCTTACAGAATTAAAACTGAGTATAATCTGGAACTCAGATATTTTCAGAATATTGATGAAATGGCTAATAGGGTGGGAAAACAAATATTATTTAACATACCCCACAGTAACTAAATAACTAAACATCACAAATGCCGTGGATGAACTTGAAATTGGTCAGAGTTGTCTCTCAAAAGCAATTATCATTTAGAAACAAACAAAAAAATCTGCTTTTCCAGATTTTCTTTCTCTCTTACTTGCTTTCCTGTCTCACTCATACTCCCTCTTGCTCTCCCTTTTCTTCTCTTCTCTCCTTTTTTGCTTTTCCTTTTTTGGTGTGGCTGTGAGAAACAGTCCTGTTTCTGCTTCACATGTTGATGTCACCATGTCGCCAGTGATAGTAATGACTAAAAATTAGTGTCAGCATATAATTTACTATACCAACTGGAGTGCTTTCCAGGGTGAAAAGAAACATTCCGAATTACATGAGGGCCACAAGTAAACAGGGGGACAGATGTTTAACCGACTGAAAGCAACCATATCAGGGATAAATTAGAACAAATGAAAATTTCTACACTTTTCCACAGCAGAGAAGAAACAAATGCAATACTGGCCTCTTTATTTACTTCACTTAAGCAGTAAGAGAGATAACAACTGTTTAGCTATCCTATATTCGGACTATTATTTGAAGCCAACACATTTGAATGATACTTTTTTGGGACTTTTTGTTTCATTTTTTGTGTATTTTGTTTTTCTTAGGGTGTTTTTTGTTGTTAGATATTTTACTGAATGTGTACACAGGTTTGCCTTCTACTGAAAACGACCTTCTGATAGGTTCAGTTGATTTCATTTGTTCTGAACTCAGTGTCCTTATTGTCTTGTATAACTAGGAAGAGTAGTGTGTTTTTAAAAATACTGCTTGAAAAGTCTATAAAATCTCTAGAGAGGATTAACTGAAGGTAACCCAAAGGGTCGCCCTTAGTGTACTTGTTTTAGTCCATTTTATAAAACTACAACTGCAGTGAACTTTCTATACCTCTCTTATCATCGAAATAAAGTTCTGCTAAGTAACTTCTTTAATGTTTATATTGTAGGTGAAGGGCAACCATTTCCTTGAAAGAAGATAAACTGAAATGATCCATGCTGTTCTTACGTTGTATATTTGACTGTTAAAGTTCTGTCAATAAAGTTTCGTTTTCTCCTGGCACATTTTTTGTTAAATTTATCCCCGGCTGTTTAATGTTACTGAAAATTCACGGCTTGTGATTTTTATTGTCTAGTTGAGGATGTATGTAGAGACAGAATGTTTGTATATAGATTTTCTGTCCAACAATTCCTCTAAATATGCATATTAATTCCACAAATTTAGATCTAGATTATTTTTGCTTTGCAAAATAGACTATTATATTTGAATATCAACAGTTTCTGCTGGCTTAAACCTTAAACCTTTCCTCATTTTGCAGCATTGAACAAACCTAACCAGAATAGTCTGGACTAAAGCAGGTGATAATTGGCATTTTTCCCGATAGGAAGTGAAAAATCTTCTCCATTTCAACCTGTTTACTTGCTTTTTTTGTAGATATACTTTATCAGAGTAAGTTCCATTCTATTCCTAGTTTGCTGTTTTGAATATAGATTAATTTTCATCAAACACTTATAATGCGTCAATTGTGATGATCATAGAATTGTTTTCCCTCCATTTTTCTATTAATGTGGTGAATTGCAGTGGTAACCTTATACATTTAAACCACGCTTGCACTTCTAGGGGTAACAAAATTTGGTCCTAACATATTCTTTAGGTGTAATCTATATGTTAATACATATACATACATATATATACCCACACATAAAAAATTCATAAAAGGCTTTGGTCTTCTCTTGAATAAATGGGTTTACAAAATGTGCCACCCAAATCTCATACGGTGTCCCTGATGAAATCATTGACAGAGAAACAATTTTTTAAAACTTAATATATTTGTATGGTCCTATAGAGAAATGGAATGCCAAAGCCACTGTTAACGGTTGTAGGGAGATAGGACAAAACTGCTGTCAAATTCCATGGCAAATGCCACAACATATCTTTCACACATTTCTGACTTGCCTTCCAAGTTTTTTTGGGTGCAGGGAGAGAGCAGCCACAAATGTCTTTTCTTCTCCATGACGTCCCCTATTGGCTTGATAGTGACCAGATCTCAGAAGCCCTCCAACTGTGTGTGTGTGTGTGTGTGTGTGTGTGTGTGTGTGAATCACACAGTCGTGTCTGACTCTTTGTGACTCCATGAGTTGTGGCCCGCCAGGCTTCTCTGTCCATGGAATTCTCCAGGCAAGAATACTGGAGTGGATTGCCATTCCCTTCTCCAGAGGATCTTCCCAGCCCAGGGATTGAACCCTGGTCTCCTGCAGATTCTTTACCGTTTGAGCTACAGGGAAGTCCTCCAGCTGTCTGATTACTCCCTTATATCCTTATTATTACATAATAACAAAACGCTTAGATCTCTGAGGCCCCATCTGCATCCTCATGCACCAAAAATATATTTTACTGCAACATAGGACCTATTCAGAATGCACTCTGCTTAAGGAATAACAGGGAATTATAAATAGCAGTTGTTGTGCCCTTACAGAGGTGTGAAACCCCAGGTCCAAAAGGACTGAAAATGGGAGGTTCAAATCTACTATGAGACTTAAGTTAGAGTATCCCTTCTTACCAAAAAGTATGTGAAAAATCCCCTAGATCATGGAGCTGCCTGACAAGATTAGGTCCCAGCTAGAAGAAAAGGGAAAGGAACAAGGGGAACTTTGTGAGACAAAATGACGAGTCTTATCTGCTCTGTCTCCTTATTGGCTATTGAGAGGGTAACAGGCAGGAAGGCCAGGGGTCTCCAAATGGAGGAAATAGGCTGCAAGTGTTAGACATTTTTCTCTCTCTTAGGAGGGGCAGAAGGAAACAAACTAGCGATATTTTTTTCCTTCTCTTTACAAATTTGAAAGGTTTCTCTTAAAATACTATGTTGCCATAATGACACCTGGTTTCACCTGAAGTTAACTATTCTCAATCCTTGAGTTAACCAGTACATTTTTCTTATGGAAATGTTTGTCTTAAGCTATGTTAATGTACTATGCATTTACCCCAGACTCTGTCTTCAAGTCGGTTCCGCCTAATGGCTCATAACCTACTTGACAAACCATTATGTTATATTCAGATATTGCCCCCTAATCTATGTAAACAAAACTATTTGTATGGTCACCTGCCCTTCTACAAGATTCAAGTCAATCATTTTATGGCCCGGGGTGAATCGTCTGGTGCCAAGATTATCCCAAAATACATCTTATGGATGAGGGGCCTGGTGCCATTCTGAGTTTTAAGACATTCCTTTTTCTCATTAACAGACTGCTAGTGACTATATAACACCCAGCTGAAGACTAGCAGGGGGGTACTCTTTCTGCCCCCTTCTGATGCCTATGTCAGAAGCTTTCTCTATCTTCTTAATACTTTAATAAAACTTTATTACACAAAAGCTCTGAGCGATCCAGCCTCGTCGCTGGTCCCGGATTAAATTCTTCTTCTCCGGATGCCAAGAATCCTGGCATCTTTTTGTGGGTCAGCAGCAACTTTTCACTCTGACATGACGTAACTGGGCTTCCCTGGTGGTTCAGATGGTAAAGAATCCGCCTGCAGTGCTGGAAACCTGGGTTCGATCCCTGGGTTGGGAAGATCCCCTGGAGGAGGCCATGGCAACCCACTCCAGTATTCTTGCCTGAAGAATCCCCATGGATAGTAATGCCTGATGGGCTACAGTCCATGGGGTCACAAAGAGTCCGACACAACTGAGTGACTAAGCACAGCATGTGACATAACTAAGAGTATCAATACTGGCTGTGACACATAGTGTGTGAAGGTGAGAAAGGTATTTACATCCTTTGGATCTTTTTCCCCATTTCTAAAATGGAAATTACAATTTTACACTAAATATTTGTTATGAAGAATAAACAAGATAACATATGTGAAGTAGGCATTACATTGCAAATGGATTTGGCTTATTATGCTCCATTTTTTTAAATTTAAACTTTCAAAATTTTTAATTTCACTTACCTTTACAATTACAATTCTCTCACAAGTGATACAGATTTTGAATTTCAAGTGGACTATAAGGCTAATTTTTAAAATGTCAGTGTATGGCAAAAACCACTACAATATTGTAAAGTAATTAGCCTCCAACTAATAAAAATAAATGGGAAAAGAAATAAAAAAAATAAAATGATTTGGACTTCAGAAACAAATTTTGTCTAAATAAATATATTGATTCAATAGCAGATTCAATAGCTGGTATCAGACATGGGATCTATTCTAAGGTTGGTTTGTTAATGAGGACTGACAAAGCTACCCTAAGTCATAGTATGTCGTGAAAACTGTGCTCCTTGCTGTGTGATGACAAAGGAAATAAGCCAATATTCTGGTCACGCAACATCACACAACTCAACACCATACTCTGTCACGTAGTCAGGCAGCCAGTCTCTAAGTAACACTGCAGGGGCTACAGGACCACACAGTGTACCAATGAGTTGTTAATTTGTCACCTTCTATGGGCTTGGCCAGTAAGGAGACAATGAACCCGAATGGATTCAGATTCTAACTGACAGACAGTGCAGAAGCAATATGCCCCTGGTGTCAGTTGCCTTGTCCCTAGTCCCACGGTTTGACACTGAATTGGAAGGCCTCAGTAACAGGCACCGCAGGTGGTGGGTCTCTGCCGGGAAGGAGCCCACAGCTGTGCCCTATGGACTGAGCAGCTCTGTAGTCCACAGGTGTACTCTCAGCTGGGGCTAGGGAGACCATCCTATGTTCAATGGAAACCAGAGGTGGGTGAGTAGCAACTTTGTGTCACCTCCAGCTGGAAAAGGAGGCAGGTGAGAAATGGCCTCATAGCAGCTCTTCATCAAGCTGCTTATCTCCCCTTGCTGCAAGAGCAATCAGTAGGTTCTCTGCCAAGATTCAAGTCAGCCTGCAGTTTAGCCTTGCCTACGTAGCCTAAGTGGGTAGGTGCAAGGTCAACAGGGCACCAAGACAGAGCCACAGCCCTACAGTGTCTGGAACAAGACACAAGGCTTTATGTATGGTGCTACAAATATGACACCTCTATACTGACTCCCACATGGAGGAGATGCTTTTCCTGTCAGTCATTTAAGATATTCCTTCATTTAGTACACACACATTGATTATTAGCATGTTTCAGGGCATATCTGCAATGGTTGAAATAACAAGACCAGTGATGTGAGGTGGATGATGGGAATATCACGCTGGTGGACCACAGACACATAAACAGAAAAGAAGTGCAAAGGAGATACATAGGGAATGGACCTAAGGGGGGGGGGCAGAAACAGTGAGTGGGGTGACCAAGAAGCAGGAGGAAAGCTAGAAGATGAGGTTCATTCTAAGAGTGAAAGAGGTTATATATAACACAGTCGTGCTTTGACCCAGGCTGTGGATGAGAGTCACAACCTCCCCTGCATCACTGCCCTTTTTGAGGGTGATGTCTGGGAGTCTACAGATTCTGAAGGGAAAGGGGAAAGAAAATACATAGTGCAGGGGGCACATGCACCCGTCCTCACAGAGATGCAGGTGCAGCTTGTTACAGTAACCAGGTGGGGATGAGCAGAGTTGGATTCGGTGACTCAAGAAGAAATGTGCAAATGAATGTAAAGGGAGAAAACACTTTGAGAGGTGTAAACAGCTCCAACTCCCATTTCTGTAGCAGGGTAGGTGCTCCATTACTGTTGTGAGAAGGCTCCCTGGTCTGAGCTCTGGGAGGGAGTGATGAGCATTCTAAGGACCCGTCATCAACCCTAAGCAGGGGGCGCTGAGTGTGTGAAGACATAAGTCTCAGTCTTCACCACTGACAGACACAGAAAGCTTATTAGCCCCGCTGAGAATGGGGCCGTGGCACCTTAGGGAAGCTCAAAGGGAAGGTGGAGGTGGTAGTGGTTGTTCAGTCACTCAGTCGTGTCCGACTATTTATGACCCCATGGCCTGCAGTGCGCCAGGCTCCTCTGTCCTACACTATCTCCCTGAGTTTGATCAAATTAATGTCCATTGTGTTGGCGATGGTATCTAATCATCTCACCCTCTGTCGCCCTCTTCTCCTGCCTTCGATCTTTTTGCATCAGGGTGTTTTCCAATGAGTCAGCTATTCGCATCAGGTGGCCAAAGTATTGCAACTTCAGCATCAGTCCTTCCAGTGAATATTCTATTGTTCATTTCCTTTAGGATTGGCGGGTTTGTTCTCCTTGCTGTCCAAGGGATTCGCAAGGCTCATCTCTAGCACCACAATTCGAAAGCATCAATTCTTTGGCACTCAGCCTTCTTCATGATCCAACTCACACATCTGTACATCACTACTGGAAAAATCGTAGTTTTGACCCTACAGACCTTTGTCAGCAAAGTGATGTCTCTGCTTTTTAATATGCTGTCTAGGTTTGTCATCAGCTTCCCCAGGGGCTCAGCAGTAAAGAATCTGTAATGCAGCACACTTAGGAGAAATGGATTCAATCCCTGGGTCAGGAAGATCCCCTGGAGGAGGGCATGGAAACCCACTCCAGTATTCTCGTCTGAAGAATCCCCTGGACAGAAGAGCCTGGCAGGCCTCGGTCCATGGGGTCATAAAGAATCAGACACTACTGAAGGGCCTGAGAATGTCTGCAAGCTAGGTTTGTCATAGCTTTCCTTCCAAGGAGCAAGTGTCTTTTGATTTCATGGCTGAAATCACCATTTGCAGTGATTTTGGAGCCCAAGAATATGACACCTGTCACTGCTTCCACTTCAGTTCAGTTCAGTCCCTCAGCCGTGTCCGACTCTTTGCGACCCCATGAACCGCAGCACACCAGGCCTCCCTGTCCATCACCAACTCCCAGACTTCACCCAAACTCATGTCCATTGAGTCGGTGATGCCATCCAACCACCTCATCCTCTGTCGTTGCCTTCTTCTCCTGCTCTCAATCTTTCCCAGCATCAGGGTCTTTTCAGATGAGTCAGCTCTTTGCATCAGGTGGCCAAAGTATTGGAGTTTCAGCTTCAACATCAGCCCTTCCAATGAACACCCGGGACTGATCTCCTTTAGGATGGACTGCTTCCACTTCCCCCCCTTTTGTTTGCCATGAAGTGATAGGACCAGATGCCATGATCTTAGATTTTTAATAGTTGAGTTTTAAGCCAGCTTTTTCACTCTCCTCTTTCACCGTTATCAAAAGGTTCTTTAGTCGCTCTTCACTCTCTGCCATTAGAGTGGTATCATCTGTGTATCTGAGCTTGTTGATATTTCTCCCAGTAATCTTGATTCCAGCTTGTGAGTCATCCAGCGGGGCATTTCGCATGATGTACTCTGCGTATAAGTTAAATAAGCAGCATGACAATATACACCCTTGTCGTACTCCTTCCCCAATTATGAAGCAGTCATTTGGTCCAACTCTTGTTCTAACAGTTGCTTCTTGACCCGCATACAGGTTTCTCAAGAGACGGGTCAAGTAGTCTGGTATTGCCCTCTGTTTAAGAATTTTCTGTAGTTCGTTGTAATCCATGCAGAGGTCTTAGCATAGTCAATGACACAGAATTAGATGTTTTTCTGGAATTCCCTTGCTTTCCCCATGATCTGACGGATGTTGGCAATTTGATCTTTGGTGGTTTTGCCTTCTGGAAACCTAAGTTGTGTATCTGGAAGTGAAGCCTAGCTTGAAGGAGTTTACTAACCAGGAGGCTTCAGAAATTGGGGACAATCTAAGTGGTGAAGCTTAGGGAATTGGATGGTGTGAAGGAAGCCTGATAAGAGAGACAAGAAAAGGAAGCTCTCCTTTCGATGTTGGTAGCAAATTGGGCAGAGACTAGACCACGCCTTCAAGTCCTTGTATAGGAGAGTAGCCTTTATCTAGAAAGTCATAGACAGTTCTGCAACTGTAAGAGAGGGAGGGAGAGGGTGGGAAGAGGGAGACAGATACCCTGAGTGGATATGAGAGACCCGTTAGAAGGGGCTTGACAATTAAATGGAGGGAGGCCTTGGACTAGAGCAGATGTGGTGGACATGGGAAAATGTAGACGCATTAGACATTTACGAAGTAAAAGGGACAGAACTCAGCAAGAATCTGGACTTGAGGTGAAGGAGAGGGAATTGTAAACAAGGTTTAGACCAAGTTTCTGTGTCCTGTCATAAGAGTACAAAGGTGTCATGGGGAATCCTGGAAGTTGGCCAGGTCTGGGAAGAATTCCAAAATACGATTTTTATGTTTTTGAGCTCATGGTCTAGATGGATACAATAACCAATACTGAAATACTTAAAATTTCCTTTTCCTTTAAAAAAAGTATTGAGGTATAATTTATATACAATAAAAGCCAACACTTTAACATTTTACTGTTTGTAGATTTTTGACAAATGTATACTGTGGTGTAAATGGTACCACAATAAAAATGTAGAAAATGTCTCATTGTTCAAAAATGCTCCCTTGGGCTATTTGCCATCAGACTCCTTCCTCCACTCCTATTCCGTGGCAACCACATATACATTTCTGTGCCAACAGTTGTGCCATTTCCAGAAATCCATCGACATTAAATCATATAATATGTAGCCTTCTGTATCTGGTTTCTCTCATTTGCACAGTTGAGATGCATCCTTGCTCTTACATGCGTTAGTAGGTACTTTTTTTTATTACCGTGTAGTATTCCTTTGTACAGGTATACTCTTTTGTTTTTCTTTCATTTGTATACCAGTTGTTGAATAACTGGGTTGTTTCTACATTTGGCTGTTAGGAATACATGTGTGGAATATTTGAGTGCAGGCCACTGTGTGGGCATGTTTTCATTTCTCTTGGGTAAAATTGTTAGGAGTAGAATTGCTGGGTCATATAAGGCTTCCCAGGTGTCCCTAGTGATAAAGAACCCATCTGCCAATGCAGGAGACTCAGGTTCAATCCCTCAGTCTGGAAGATCCCCTGGAGTAGGAAACAACAACCCGCTCCAGTATTCTTGCCTGGAAAATTCCATGAAGAGGGGTCCTGGCGAGTTACAGTCCATGGGGCCCCAGAGAGTTGAACACAACTGAGTGACTGAACACACACACACATACATGGTAATTTATGTATCTTAGAGTCTAAACTGTGTCCTCTTTAGACAACAAACAGTTGGATTTTTTTTTTAAACTGGTCTCTCAACATCTGCCTTCTGGTTGGACTGTTTTATCTATTCACATTTAATGTTGATACAGACTTACATCTGCCAATATATATTTCTGTCTCATGTCGTTTTGTTCTATGGTCCTCATTTTACTGCTTTGTTTTGCATTCAATGGATATTTTCTAATGCAGCATTTTAAATTCTTTACTGATTTTTCCACCACTTCAAAGTTATTTCCTTAGCTGTCTGCCACCGTAAACATCTTACTTTATCACAGTCAGCTTGAAATTTACACAAATTCTAATGAGATACAGAAACACTACTCCTATATCGCTCTATTCTGGTTTCCCTCTTTTCCTCATATTCTCACATATATAATAAATCTATAAAGGGTAAGCCCATTAATACACTCTTATTGTTATTATATATGACATTATGTGATGAAAAGCTGACATACGGCAGTATATCAGGTATCTATTTATAGCTTCTGTTATATTCACCTTCTTTGTCATGATTTCTGATTCTTTGCATATGTTCCTGTGGATCTGACCCCATCCGGAATTGTTTCCTTACCTAATACAGCTTTGCTCCCAACCATCTCCTTTGTGTTGTTACAGTGAGTATATTACATTCCATGTGTTATTGGCCCAACAATAATGGGCTTCTCTGGTGGCGCAAACAGTAAACAATCTGCCTGCAATGCAGGAGGCCCGGGTTCAATCCCTCGAAGAGCACCTGGAGAAGGGAATAGCTAACAACTCCAGTATTCTTGCCTGAAGAATCCCATGGATAGAGGAGCCTGGCAGGCTACAATAATGGGCTTGCTGAGAGTCAGACACAACTGAGCAACTACCACTTTCCAAGAATAATTTATGTGATAATTTTTTAGACAGTTTCTTTTTAAATACAGGAAGAAAGGAGTGAAATATGTATTCATAAAGTATTTTTTTCATATAATTACCATTACCTGCGCTCTTTGCTTTTTCACATGGATTCTGATTAACATCTGAATTCACTTATTGCAGCATGAAGAACTTCCTGTAGTTTTTCTTGTAAGACAGTTCTACCAAAAAATTCCCTGAGTTTGTTTTTTTTTCAAATTTATTTTTATTAGTTGGAGGCTAATTACTTTACAATATTGCAGTGGTTTTTGCCATAGATTGACATGAATCAGCCATGGATTTACATGTGTTCCCCATCCCAATCCCTCCTCCAACCTCCCTCCCCATCCCATCCCTCTTGGTCTTCCCAGTGCACCAGCCCTGAGCACTTATCTCATGCATCCAGCCTGGGCTGGTAATCTGTTTCACCCTTGATAGTATACTTGTTTCAATGCTATTCTCTCAGAACATCCCACCCTCGCCTTCTCCCACAGAGTCCCAAAGTCTGTTCTGTACATCTGTGTCTCTTTTTCTGTTTTGCATATAGGGTTATCATTACCATGTTTTAAAATTCCATATATATGCGTTAGTATACTGTAGTGGTCTTTATCTTTCTGGCTTACTTCACTCTGTATAATGGGCTCCAGTTTCATCCATCTCATTAGAACTGATTCAAATGAATTCTTTTTAACAGCTGAGGAATATTCCATAGTGTATATGTACCACAGATTCCTTATCCATTCATCTGCTGATGGGCATCTAGGTTGCTTCCATGTCCTGGCAATTATAAACAGTGCTGCAATGAACATTTGAGTGCACATGTCTCTTTTAGATCTAGTTTCCTCGGTGTGTATGCCCAGGAGTGGGATTGCTGGGTCATACGGCAGTTCTATGTCCAGTTTTTTAAGGAATCTCCACACTGTTCTCCATAGTGGCTGTACTAGTTTGCATTCCCACCAACAGTGTAAGAGGGTTCCCTTTCCTCCACACCCTTTCCAGCATTTATTACTTGTAGACTTTTGGATAGCAGCCATCCTGACTGGCGTGTAATGGTACCTCATTGTGGTGTTGATTTGCATTTCTCTAATAATGAGTGATGTTGAGCATCTTTTCATGTGTTTGTTAGCCATCTGTATGTCTTCTTTGGAGAAATGTCTGTTTAGTACTTTGACCCATTTTTTGATTGGGTCATTTATTTTTCTGGAATTGAGCTTCAAGAGTTGCTTGTATATTTTTGAGATTAATGCTTTGTCTGTTGCTTCGTTTCCTGTTATTTTCTCCCATTCTTAGGGCTGTCTTTTCATCTTTCTTATAGTTTCCTTTAGTGTGAAAAAGCTTTTAAGTTTAATTAGGCCCCATTTGTTTATTTTTGCTTTTATTTCCAATATTCTGGGAGGTGGGCCATAGAAGATCCTGCTGTGAGTTATGTCGGAGAGTGTTTTGCCTATGTTCTCCTCTAGGAGTTTTATAGTTTCTGGTCTTACATTTAGATCTTTAATCCATTTTGAGTTTATTTTTGTGTATGGTGTTATAAAGTGTTCTAGTTTCATTCTTTTACAAGTGGTTGACCAGTTTTCCCAGCACCACTTATTAAAGAGGTTGCCTTTTGTCCATTGTGTATCCTTGCCTCCTTTGTCGAAGATAAGGTGTCCATCGGTACGTGGATTTATCTCTGGGCTTTCTATTCTGTTCCATTGATCTATATTTCTGTCTTTGTGCCAGTACCATACTGTCTTGATGACTGTGGCTTTGTAGTAGAGCCTGAAGTCAGGCAGGTTGATTCCTCCCGTTCCATTCTTCTTTCTCAAGATTACTTTGGCTATTCGAGGTTTTTTGTATTTCCATACAAATTGTGAAATTATTTGTTCTAGTTCTGTGAAAAATACCGTCGTTAGCTTGATAGGGATTGCATTGAATCAATGGATTGCTTTGGGTAGTATAGTCATTTTTACAATATTGTTTCTTCCAATTCATGAAAGCGGTTTATTTCTCCATCTATTTATGTCCTCTTTGATTTCTTTCATCAGTGTTTTATAGTTTTCTA
Organism: Cervus elaphus; assembly: GCF_910594005.1. Taxonomy (NCBI): domain Eukaryota; kingdom Metazoa; phylum Chordata; class Mammalia; order Artiodactyla; family Cervidae; genus Cervus; species Cervus elaphus. The sequence goes on along the minus strand of NC_057848.1, from coordinate 121,877,119 downwards.
TATATAGGTCTTTCTTTTCTTTAGGTAAATATACTCCTAAGTATTTTATTCTTTTTGTTGCAATGGTGAATGGTACTGTTTCCTTAATTTCTCTTTCTGTTTTCTCATTGTTAGTGTATAGGAATGCAAGGGATTTCTGTGTGTTAATTTTATATCCTGCAACATTACTGTATTCATTGATTAGCTCTAGTAATTTTCTGGTAGAGTCTTTAGGGTTTTCTATATAGAGGATCATGTCGTCTGCAAGCAGTGAGAGTTTTACTTCTTCTTTTCCTATCTGGATTTCTTTTACATCTTTTTCTGCTCTGATTGCAGTGGCCAACACTTCCAAAACTCTGCTGAATAGTAGTGGTGAGAGTGGGCACCCTTGTCTTGTTCCTGACTTTAAGGGAATTGCTTTCAATTTTTCACCATTGAGGGTAATGTTTGTCATGGGTTTGTCATATATAGCTTTTATTATGTTGAGGTATGTTTCTTCTATGCCTGCTTTCTGGAGAGTTTTTATCATAAATGGATGTTGAATTTTGTCAGGCTTTCTCTGAATTTATTGAGATAATCATATGGTTTTTATCTTTCAATTTATTAATGTGATGTATTACATTGATTGATTTGCAGATATTGAAGAATCCTTGCATTCCTGGGATAAAGCCCACTTGGTCATGATGTATGATCCTTTTAATATGTTGTTGGATTCTGTTTGCTAAAATTTTGTTAAGGATTTTTGCATCTATGTTCATCAGTGTTATTGACCTATAGTTTTCTTTATTTGTGGCATCTTTGTCTGGTTTTGGAATTAGGGCGATGTTGGCCTCATAGAATGAGTTTGGAAGTTTACCTTCTTCTGCAAATTTCTGGAAGAGTTTGAGTAAGATAGGTGTTATCTCTTGTCTAAATTTTTGGTAGAATTCAGCTGTGAAGCCATCTGGCCCTGGGCTTTTGTTTGCTGAAAGATTTCTGATTACAGGTTCGATTTCCTTGCTTGTGATGGGTCTGTTAAGATCTTCTATTTCTTCCTGGTTCAGTTTTGGAAAGTTATACTTTTCTAAGAATTTGTCCATTTCTTCCAAGTTGTCCATTTTATTGGCATAGAGCTGCTGGTAGTAGTCTCTTATGATCCTTTGTATTTCAGTGTTGTCTGTTGTGATCTCTCCATTTTCATTTCTAATTTTGTTAATTTGGTTCTTCTCCCTTTGTTTCTTGATGAGTCTGGCTAAAGGTTTGTCAATTTCATTTACTTTTCAAAAAACCAGATTTCAGCTTTGTTGATTTTTGCTCTGGTCTCTTTAGTTTCTTTTGCATTTATTCTGCCCTAATTTTTAAGATTTCTTTCCTTCTACTAACCCTGGGGTTCTTCATTTCTTCCTTCTCTAGTTGCTTTAGGTGTAGAGTTAGGTTATTTATTTGACTTTTTTCTTGTTTCTTAAGGTAAGCCTGTAATGCTATGAACCTTCCTCTTAGCACTGCTTTTACAGTGTCCCATAGGCTTTGGGTTGTTGTGTTTTCATTTTCATTTGTTTCTATGCATATTTTGATTTCTTTTTTGATTTCTTCTATGATTTGTTGGTTATTCATCAGTGTGTTATTTAGCCTCCATATGTTGGCATTTTTAATATTTTTTTCCCTGTAATTGAGATCTAATCTTACTGCATTGTGGTCAGAAAAGATGACTGGAATGATTTCAATTTTTTTGAATTTTCCAAGACCAGATTTATGGCCCAGGATGTGATCTATTCTGGAGAAGATTCCGTGTGCACTTGAGTAAAAGGTGAAGTTGATTTTTTGGGGTGAAATGTCCTATAGATATCAATTGGGTCTAGCTGGTCCATTGTGTCATTTAAGGTTTGTGTTTCCTTGTTAATTTTCTGTTTAGTTGATCTATCCATAGGTGTGAGTGGGGTATTAAATCTCCCCCTATTATTGTGTTATTCTTAATTTCCCCTTTCATACTCATTAGCATTTGCCTTACATATTGTGGTGCTCCTATGTTGGGTGCATATATATTTATAATTGTTATATCTTCTTCTTGGATTGATACTTTGATCATTATGTAGTGTCCTTCTTTGTCTCTTTTCACAGCCTTTATTTTAAAGTCTATTTTATCTGATATGAGTATTGCAACTCCTGCTTTCTTTTGGTCTCCGTTTGTGTGAAATATTTTTTTCCAGCCCTTCACTTTCAGTCTGTATGTGTCCATTGTTTTGAGGTGGGTCTCTTTTAGACAGCATATATAAGGGTCTTGCTTTCGTATCCATTCAGCCAGTCTCTGTCTTTTGGTTGGGGCATTCAACCCATTTACGTTTCAGGTAATTATTGATAGGTATGGTCCCGTTGCCATTTAGTTTGTTGTTTTGGGTTCACGTTTATACAACCTTTCTGTGTTTCCTGTCTATAGAAGATACTTTAGCATTTGTTGAAGAGCTGGCTTGGTGGTGCTGAATCCTCTCAGCTTTTGCTTGTCTGTAAAGCTTTTGAATTTTCCTTCATATCTGAATGAGATCCTTGCTGGGTACAGTAATCTGGGTTGTAGGTTATTCTCTGTCATTACTTTAAGTATGTCCTGCCATTCCCTCCTGACCTGAAGAGTTTCTATTGATAGATCAGCTGTTATCCTTATGGGAATCCCCTTGTGTGTTATTTGTTGTTTCTCCCTTGCTGCTTTTAATATTTGTTCTTTGTGTTTGGTCTTTGTTAATTTGACTAATATGTGTCTTGGGGTGTTTCACCTTGGGTTTATCCTGTTTGGGACTCTCTGGGTTTCTTGGACTTGTGTCACTATTTCCTTCCCCATTTGGGGGAATTTTTCAGCTATTATCTCCTTGAGTATTTTCTCATGGCCTTTCTTTTTGTCTTCTTCTTCTGGTACCCCTATGATTCGAATGTTGGGGCATTTCACATTGTCCCATAGGTCCCTGAGGTTGTCCTCATTTCTTTTAATTCTTTTTTCCTTTTTCCTCTCTGTTCATTTATTTCCGCCATTTTATCTTCTACCTCACTTATCCTATCTTCTGCCTTCATTATTCTACTGTTTGTTCCCTCCAGAGTGTTTTTGATCTCGTTTATTGCATTATTCATTTTTTTAATTGACTCTTTTTTATTTCTTCTAGGTCCTTGTTAAACATTTCTTGCATCTTCTCAATACTTGTCTCCACACTATTTATCTGTAACTCCATTTTGTTTTCAAGATTTTGGATCATTTTTATTATCATTATTTTAAATTCTTTTTCAGGTAGATTCCCTATCTCCTCCTCTTTTGTTTGGCTTGGTGGGCATTTTTCATGTTCCTTTACCTGCTGGGTATTTTTCTGCCTTTTCATCTTATTTAGATTGCTCTGTTTGGCATGGCCTTTCTGTATTCTGATGGTCTGTGGTTCCTTTTTATTGTGGAGGTTTCTCTCAGTGGGTGGGGTTGGACGACTGGCTTGTCAAGGTTTCCTGGTTAGGGAAGCTTGCGTCGGTGTTCTGGTGCGTGGAACTGGATTTCTTCTCTCTGGAGTGCAATGGAGTGTCCAGTAGTGAGTTTTGAGATGGGTCTATGTGTTTGGTGTGACTTTGGGCAGCCTGTATGTTGATGCTCAGGGCTATGTTCCTTCGTTGCTGGAGAATTTGCGTGGTATGTCTTGCTCTGGAACTTATTGGCTCTTGGGTGGTGGTTGGTTTCAGTGTAGGTATGGAGGCTTTTGGATGATCTCTTATTACTTAATATTCCCTGTAGTCAGGAGTTTTCTGGTGTTCTCAGGTTTTGGGCTTAAGTCTCCTGCCTCTGGATTTCAGTCTTATTCTTCCAGTAGCCTCAAGACTTCTCCAACTATACAGCACTGATAATAAAACTTCTAGGTTAATGGTGAAAAGATTCTCCACAGTGAGGGACACCCAGAGAGGTTCACAGAGTTTCATGAAGAAGAGGAGAGGGAGGAGGGAGATAGAGATGAGCAGGAGGAGAAAAAAGGGGACTCAAGAGGAGAGAGACAGATCTATGCAATACTTTGTTCCTAAGTGTTCTCCATAGCCCAGAACACCCACAGAGATTCACAGAATTGGATTGAGAAGAGAAGGGTGTGGGGGGATATAGAGGTGATCTGGGGGAGAAAAAGGAGAGTCAAAAGGGGGAGAGAGTAATCATCACACTCCTGAGTAAAAATGGGTACTGAATATTGGATTCTTAAATGTCCAAAATTGGTATCAAATACTGAAAAACAAAGATTAAACATCTAGAGTGGAGGTTAGACTCTTAAAAATACAATATTAAAAACAAAAACACAAAAAATTTAAGAAATATATATGAAGTTTACTTGAGAACTGACTTTTAGTCTCCATTCCTAGTCATGAGACAGAAACAAGGAGTTGGATGGTCTGTGTCCGCCCTTTAATGACAAGGAGGAAGGTCTGTACTTGACCTTGTAGTAGGTAAACCCAGGAGTCACTGGATACTTTGGCCGAGTCTTACCGAAGTCCGACAGGGAAGGGTGGTGCATTGCATTTAGTCATTTTGGGGACACGAAAGTCTGCAGAGATTTCTTTTCTGTGGCTTTTATTAACAGCTCAGGTGAAGTTGAACTTTGTCAGCACGGTAAATATGAGCATCTTGCATGCCAGTCCCAGTAGATAAGTATAAAGGCAGAGAGGTTCGAACTCTCCTCACCTTTTAAAATTGGATTATAATTGCTTTAAATGTTGTGCTGATTTTTGTTGTAGTACAAGGGTGAATCAGCTATAAGTGTATACATATATCCCCTCCCTCTTGAACATCTCTTCCAACCCCCAATCCCACCCATCTAGGTCATTACAGAGCACCAAACTAAGTTTCCTGTGCTATACAGAAGCTTGCCACTAGCTATCTATTTTACACATGGTAATCTGTATATTTCAGTGCTACTCTCTCAATTCAGTCCATTCTCTCCTTGCCTGCTGTGTCCATAATTCTCTTGTCCATGTCTGAGACTGTAATCTTGCCATGCAAATAGGTTCATCAGTACCGTTTTTCTAAATTTCATATATATGCCACTCCCATTACCAGCAGAGCTTAGGATGAACTATGATCGAATGTAGAGAAAATGTTGATCTCAGGTCCTCTTGCAGGACCACTAGTTGTCATTCTTCTTAAAAACATTCAGGTACTGGACTGTATCTGCTCAGTTAAGCAAAAGTTTGATTTCTTGCTACCTTTGCAGTCTGATTAGCAGATTGCCCATGATGCCAATCACAGTCTGCTTTAATACTCAGTAATGAAATCATTCTGTTTCTATTCTCCATTTGTGGAGAAGATGTCCTGGGCTTTCAGGAGACTGTACTTTTAATTTTCCAAGTTTGCTGATGAGGATGGGATGGCCTGAACGTTCCTGAACTGAGCAAACCAGTGAAGGTGAATTATAAAGTGCCCCTCCTCTTAGCACTTTGCTCTTTTCACATACGACCTGGATGGATCTCACTCTCCAAATTCTAGATTTTCTTTTTGAGTAAGCACGCATAATACAGGACATAAAAATCCATCAGGGTCACCATCAGCTTTAATGGTGGGAAAGTTGGGAAGCCCAGATGTTGCCTGCAGATCTTCTCTCTTGAATGGCCAACACCGCTCTATATGACATTCAGAAGGGCATCCATTTGAAAGGAAAATGCAGGCTTATATTGGCCTGAGGATGCTTCCATTAATTTGGATGAATTAACATATATGGTGGTTTTTAGAAGAACCTCTTACACAGGTTTCCCTGGTGGTTCAGATGGTAAAGAATCTGCTAGCAATGCAGGAGACCTGGGTTTGATCCCTGGGTCAGGAAGATCCCCTAGAGAAGGGAATAGAAACCCACTCCAGTATTCTTGCCTGGAGAATCCCATGGACAGAGGAACCTGGCAGGCTGGGGTCCATGGTGTTGCAAAGAGGTGGACACGACTGGTCGACTAACACTTGCACTTTCATCCCCAGCAAAGGAATTACTTGTGTTTACAGGATGAATATCATCCTAGGGAAAAGGTTAAACATTATTTGGGAAGATGTAGGAAAATGAAAGAGGAATGGGAGAATTAAAGTCACTTTCTCTTTCTCCAAACCCTCCTCCTACTTTCTCTGCTGCCTCCCTTTATTTTGGTCCCTTTCCATGGCATCTCTTCATCTTCACACCTCAATCCGACTTCTAGTAAGGGCGAAACGATGATCTTCAAGATAGGCGTTTAAGTAGATTTCCCTGCAAAGAAGAACAAGGAGACAGTAATGAATTATCTGCCCTGTGTGAGATGTGTGTGTCTCATGCCCTAGCTGTGATTCCATTTCAGGCTTAGCCTAGATCTCGACCTTCAAGATTATTTTCTTATCTACAAACTATATAGCCAGGAAAGCAGAGATGATAAAGCAATACTATTAAGGAGTAACTGGGAACTTTAATAAAAGACTGTGTCCCCACCCCACCTCCCATGGTGGCTACAGGATGGAGAGTGGTTGCAGCAGTCACTGGAATAGACAAACAAAAGTGGTGTTAGGCTGAAAAACACAATATGGGAAAGGAAACCCAAGAGTCGTCTAATTCTACATTTTTCCTGACTCAATGACAAGACAGTTAGCCTTCCCTTACCACTTTGCCAATAAAGCTGATGCCATTAAGTGACTACCCAGACTTGAAACAGCTCAAATCTACATGCAGTTCAACTTCCCTACATTATTCACTGAGGGATTCTTTTCCTGGGCCTGGGAAACACCCACAGAAGTTTGCACAAGTACCTGGCAGTGTGTTTTCAGTTTACAGCCCCAAACATGGGATGTGCCCTGATAGCTGCACAGAATTCTGCATGCAGCAGGCTTTGGTTGTTTGATGGAGCAGGCATGTCAGGACCGGAAAGCAACCCACCATATCAGGGGGACAGGTGGCCAAAAGACTCAGACTATATGCCACATCCCACAACCATGGAAGAACTAACAGCTTGAGGGACCCACTGAGAGGCCTGCAGGTGGCCATAGTTGAAGCCCTTCGAAGAAAAGTGAGCTAGGAGAAATCACAGCAGTGTATCCAGAAGACTAGTGATTTCTTTGGTGATTTTCATCGGTAGTTTGTTGAGGCTTTCCCACAACTTACTGGCATGGATCCAGAGGCAGTTCAAAATCACGCACTAGTCCTATCTACATTTGTTTCAACCTAGAACAGATTATTACATAAAACTTAGCAGCAGCTGCTCAATTTGGGGGCATGCTAGAGAAAAAGGAAGGAGAAAAGGAGCAGTTAAACATCGCTGTGTTAGCCCCTTGGTTACACTTATTTTCTAAGGGAAGAACCCCTACTCTGGACATGTGAAGGGAGCCAAGTTAGGTGGGAAGACCATATGTCATTATTACATTATGAAAAGACACTGGAAGAGGGACTGGAGAGAGAGACTCCTGAGAATGCAGACCCTGCAGTAACAAGGGAATCAGGAAAGCCCAGGATGAAACCCTCAGCTAGGGAATAATAGGCAAAAGACTCAAAGTCAACAGATTGAGGGAATCTTGGAGGTGGAAACTGGTGAACCACAAGTTTCAATAACTTGTCCTGAGGCTAATCTATGCTTGTCTTTTCTGGTGAATATTCATGCTGCAGAAGACTCTTGAGAGCCCCTTGGTCTACAAGGAGATCAAACCAGCGAATCCTAAAGGAAATCATCCCTGAGTATTCACTGGAAGGACTGGTGATGAAGCTGAAGCTTCAAAGGCATGATGTGGACAGGATCAGGAGCAAGGTGGGCAAGATCAAGGGCAGGATGTGGGTGGGCTCAGAGGCAAAAGTGGGTGAATTTGGGGCAGGGTTTGTATGAGGAGCTGCCAGGGAAGCCCACTTGGGTGGGACTGGGAGAAAGTGTGGCCTGGGTTCAGGGTGAAACCACTCTTCTCTTCATCTTTAGCACCTCACTTTCAATCTCTCCCCAGAGCCACAAGGCTCTTCTGTGATGTTTACAACCCACAGAGTTAGAGGTACTATAAGCAACTCCCGGTGTTAGGCCCCGAGCACTCAATGGACCCCAAGGTGAGACTTTTCCTTCTCTATCTCATGACCTTCCATTTCCCCTCCCCTTTCTCCCTACCTGACCACCTTCTTCTTCTGGTTCTGTGCTCCTCAGTATAACCATCCCATTCCCCCTGTCTCCTTGCTTGCCCATCTACTTTCTTTTCCCAGACCCTGCCTGACATTCCACCCCAACCATCCCTGAAAGGCCACCCTCAATTCCTCTCTTCTGAATTTCTGACTTCCCTTCATTTTTTTTTATTCTTCCTGCCTCACTTCCCCAGTCACCTTCTCACCACTTCCCATCTCCAAAATCCCTTCTTCTTTGTTTGATCAGCCCTCATTCCTCCACACTCCTGACCCCATTCCTCACCTCCTCTATGTTTTACCAACTCCATTCATCTCCTGTGGTCCAGCTAGTAAAGAATCCGCCCGCAATGTGGGAGACCTGTGTTCAATCCCTGGTTTGGAAAGATCACCTGGAGAAGGTAAAGGCTACCTACTCCAGTATTCTGGCCTAGAAAATTCCATGGGTCCATGGGGTTGCAAAGAGTTGGACATGACTGGGAAACTGTCACTCACATTCATGTACTTCTCCCTGTCAGACTTCCCTGCCATCCTTCCTCTCCTTCCTGTTTGATCTCTTTCTACTCTTCCATCCATCCTACCTGATCACACCCTTTCCTACATCCCAGCTTAACTTCGTCCTCCATCCTCCATGCTTGATCATACCCTCTTTGCCCCCTAGTAATCACTGAATTCCTCTCTTCCTTCCTGCTAGGTCACGTCCCATCCCTCTCCTTCTGCCTGACTGCCCTCCAATCCCCCTCTTCCTCTCATTTTACCTCTCTGATCCCCCTCTAACCACCCCCATCCACACCTCATCATTCTTTCTGCCCAAGGTTGCAGATGATGAGGTGTGCAGTTGTCCACTAGTGCACAATGTCTTTGAGGTCATTGATGATTTCTGTCATCTCCCCAAATGCTTCTGCAATCTCCACTATTGCTGGGTGAAACTGAGGCGTGCTGAGGTGGACCTAGAGTGTGTTCGTGTGGTGGGTTACAAGGCTGAGTGTGGCTGAGGGGCAGCATGGGATCCTACAAGCCCCTTCTCACACTTACCCCCACAGTTGCATGAGCTCGTTGAGCAGGAGTACAAGGTGCACACAGCCATGATGAATCGGACAGGACTGCTGGCCCTGATGTTTCACCAAGCAACCCAGCATGATCCACTCACCACTGACCTACGCTCCAGCGTAGACAGCGGTCCTATGCTTGATACCTGTTGCAAGGGAGACACTACGAATTTCTCACACACCTGTTCCTCTAACCATGTCTTTCTCAGGGCATCTCAAAGTTTCTCCTTGCTTCTCTGTTCCCCATTTAGTATCCTGTCTCTATGCCTCCTTAAGGTGGACTGGTCTTTACAATTTCCCCATTTCTGTCCTTTCTCTTATCCCCTCTCTCTCTTTCCTGAATCTGGGCAGGGCCAAAGGATCTGCCATGTGCTCATCTCCCACTGGCCAGAGTTTTGTTTAGAAACTTGAGATTAGCAAGACATTTTGGTATCTCCTGGTGGCCCCCTAATCCAGTCTCTGTGCCCACAAACCCAATTCCAAACCTCCAGCGGTGGTGGGTGACAGTGTAGCTTTACTTGGGTGGCAGGCCCATTTGGAGTTGGCTGAGAAGTGCTCCACACTCAGCTCAGTTTGTCCTTTTCTGTCAAGGGAGAGGTGAGGTTACAAAGTGGGTACCAGTGACCCTGTTTCCCCCATCCCAGGCCATCAGGTCTGTCATTGTCACCAGTAAGGCTGCCTGTGGGGATTGGTATGCCGCAAATGAGAGTTCAACTACTCTTCCTGTTCTTTTTATATTCACTAGACCCTCAGAGATTTTTTTTTTTTTTTTTTTTAGTAATTTTCACTACTGTTTGTTTTTTTTTTTTTTTTGCATAGACTCAGATATTTCACCTACATATTTCAGGATGTTGCTCTAGACTTACACCTCATATTCCACCATAACTAGTATATTAGTTATCTAATGCACTACCTTGGAGAAGGAAATGGTAACCCACTCTGGTCTTCTTGCCTGGAGATTCCATGGTCAGAGGAGCTTGCCAGGTTACAGTCCATGGAGTCACAAGAGTCGGGCATGACTTAGTGACTAAACCACCACCACCACCAATGTGCTACGTATCTGGTGCCATATCTCCTTTTTTTTTATTCCCAGTATTGTACTTTTTTCTTTAACTTGATCATATTTTCTAGGAGCTAATATATATAAATAATTATAAGATTAAATTTTAGTTTTATTTATACTCCCTACATTGATATTTATGTAAACTTTCATTTTGTTAATTGCCACCTTGATTTTTTTGTCTTGTGTTTCATTTTTTATGTTTGCTTCATTTTGTTCTTTCTTGAACGGAATTCCTAACATTATTAATTTTGTTTTCCAGTCTATTATAGTAGTAAAGGACTTGAGACTATACACTTTTTTCTAATGCAACTATATCTCATAAACTCTGGTCTGAAAAGTGTAAGTTCAGAACTGATTTCTCACTCTGATTTTACCTATTGAGGAATGTTTCTTAGTTTCTAATTGGTTAAGCAGTTTTGGCTATCTTTCCTTTCTATATTTGTAATTATGCTTTTACTGTGATCAGAGAATGTAGCTTGTTGAATCTGAACTCAAAATATTACTCAAGATTTTCTTTGTGGCGCAGATTACTCAACTGAGTTTTGTAAAACTTTCAAGGATATAAGAAAATATATTTTCTGTTAGGTTCAGATTACTCAGTAGGACTTTTCTATCTAGTTTGACAGTTACTGCTTCTTTACTCTGGCTTTTGTCTTTTTGTCTGCTCCAGCCATTATGTTATCAAAAGATAGAATAAATGATGTAATATTTTAAAACAAATTTCTCTTTGTAGTTGTGCTTTTGGCAGGTAGAGGTGGGAAATCCTAAAGTAGGCATCTTAGGCTATTTTGCACAGTGCCACTATGTGTTTTCTTTGTTTTGCTTGTTTAGTCCTTTGGACCTTGAATTTACTTTGCCAAGTACATCATCACTGCTTCTTTTATTTTTCAGCCACTAACCTTGTGTGTGGGTTCCCAGGTGAATCGGTGGTAAAGAATCCACCTGCAATTCAGGAGAGATGGGTTCGATCCCTGGATTGGGAAGATCCCCTGGAGTAGGAAATGGCACTCCATGCCAGTATTCTTGCCTGAAAAATTCCATGGACAGAAGAGCCTGGGGGCTATGGTCCAGGACTTGCAAAGAGTCAGACACGATTGAGCAACTGAGCATGCACAACCTTGTGTATCATTGCCTAAACCTTTTTTGTATTTTTCTTATTGATTAAGATATACTTCTTTTCAACTACATATATGTTTTGCTCTCATTGCACACTTGTGTCTTCGAATTTAGTCCATTTAAATATATATAAATATGATAATCTTGTCCTTTGTATTCTAGTCTCCTTATTATCAATTTAATGTTTCCTAAATGCAAATTGTTTCTTTTCTTCTTCCTAATACTTTGATGCTTCTGTTCATTTTTGCCCCTCCCCCTTACCTCATTAATGCTTTTTATGTTTACTAACTGTACAATTATATATTGTGTCACTTTTAACAGGCATGATTTATGTTTTCTCTATTTTTTGATCAGAATATAACCAACCTTTCTTGGTAGACAGATATATTTATCACCCATATTTGCCTCAGGATGATGAACAGTATTATTTTTGTGTTTTTCTAGAAATATTAAAGCTGCTCTTTTGAAGACTGTATTTTTCTTAGGTTAAGTCAATTCTGCTTCAAGAGAACTTACTTAGTGTTTGTATTCAAAGTTCCCAATTACTTTCTTTATGGATCATAATTTAAGTCTAGCTATATGAATGTGCAATTGCAGGTCTATGTTTTACTACAACAGTTATTGCTAACCATTGTTTTGCTCTCTTATTTTGAGATCTATCATCTCATTCACTGTTCATTAGTTTAGAATACTTCTTTAGGTGTTTTCATCAAACAGAGTAAACTGGTGGAATAGTCTTCAGATTATTTAATGTCTGAACCTGTTGTTCTTTTGCTCTAAGGAGTGTTTTCTTGGGAGTGGGTATAGGATCGCTGCATTAGAGTCCTTCTTTTTAACTACATTTTTATTTTTGTATTGGAATATAGCATATTAACAATGTTGTGATAGTTTCAGGTGGAAAACAAAGGGACTCAGCCATACATATATATGTATCCAAGAGTCCTTCTGTATTGATGGCCTATGAGAAGTGGCTTCTAAGATGGCTCCCAATGATCCCAGACTCCTGGTATTGAAGGCTTTGTGTAATTCCCTCCATTTGTGTGACTCACTTCTAAGCAGTAGCATACCTTTAACATTGAGGAGATGCCACCTTTGTGATTAGCTTACAAGAGGTTTAGCTTCTGTCTTGCTAACAGGCTCTCTTCCTTGTGGACTCAGTGGACCAACTTGCCATGTTGGGGAAACCTATATAGCAGGGAACTCAGGATGGCCTTTGACAGATAGTATGAAACTGAGGCTCTCAGTCCAACAGCCCAAATGAACTGGATCTTGCAAACAACCACATAAATGAGCTTGGAAGAACATCCTTCCCCAGGTGAGCCTTCGGATGAGGCCCCAAGCCTAGCTGAGAGCTTGAATGCAGCCACATGAGAGACCCTGAAACAGAGGATCAAGCTACACTGTGCCTAGGATTTTGACCCACATAAACTATGAGATAATCAGTGTGTGTTGTTTTAGACAATTAAGCTTATGGGAATGTGGAGACAGATAGGGACTGGAGGGTCAGTGATTTTGTGAAAGATAACATGTTGGTTTCTGAAATGAAAACCATAGCATCCATCAGGAAAGTCCAGTGTTTGGCTGCTCCATGAGTCCATTTTAGAAACTATATGGGTCATTAATTGGCAGTCTGGAAAGATGGACAATTGGAAACCTGCATGGGATGTGGCACTGCTGTACTTGTGTTGGTTATTATTCAATGTTGTCACAGCCATCACTGTGGATTAATAATATGAGGAGCCTGGCCATGCTAGTGATTAGGGGACTTTGAAGTGTCCTCTGGAAATCCCTGTAGTCCATCCATGGGTGGATTCTGCTGGTCAGTGATTTATTGGCAGCGAGAGGAATCAGGGGTATAGTGCCAGGGATGTGAGGTGTGCAGAGATCAATTTTTTTGAGTTGGTCAGTCACTGGGGGACTTGGTGCACACCTGGATTCCAGTGTCTAAGAAAGGAGGGAGGATGAGTTTGAGTTTTTGCCTCTGTCAGAAGAGGGAAATTTAGGCAGGTTACTGTGGATGTGCACTGAAATATGCAGAAGCTCATTTTATGCCCACAAGATGTCCTCTTTCAGCCTGAGCATTTTGAAGATGATGGATAATAGGAATATTGTTTATTGGGAGCCAACCCAGTATGGGGTTCAGAATCACAGACTGACGTTGGAGTCAGCTGATCTTGGCTTCAGTATTTCCTGGTCTTTCTACTTGCTAGTAGTGGACCTTAGGATAACGGACTTAGCCTCACTGTGCTTCAACAGCTTCTGCTGCCAAATTGTTCTAATGATAATCATTGTCATGTAGCTGGCAAGGTTACAGTGAAAATTAAATGAGGATCCTGTTATTGATCAGCAGGGCCTCAGGGCAGGGCAAGTGTGTCACAGGAGGGGCAGATTCCAGACTTGTTGCCCCTGAGATGAATCACCATCCCACTGCTGAGCGTGAGTACCACGTAGCTGGTGTCCCACATCCAGAGCCCTGCCTATTTCAGTGAAAAAGGTGATGTAGTTGATGGAGGAATGGTGGGATGAAGGATTAGCCCCATAGCTTGGGAGAGGGGGAGGTCCAGGGTGTCTGCAGGCAGCAATGTCCAGGTAGGGGTGACCACCAGCCCCAGCCTGGGAGATATTGCCCCCTGATGTCCAGTACTCCCCCTGGCTCTGTGCAAATGCTCAGCTGATCACCACCAGATCTTCCGTTTTCCTGATCCTTGGGGATTTGCTAATTTTCCCTCTACCCTGATCTAGGGCAAAAACTGCCCCCCCTTTTTTGGAACTTAGAGGATGGCCAGGTCGTAGGGTGTGCACAGTCTCTAGGGCCCTTCTAGTTCTTCCTCCTCTTCTCAAAGATGAATAAAGTGGCCTGAGAAGGTACATGAGTTGGCCAGGTTCCTGGGGTTGTGACAGTAATGGACTGGAGCCAGGTCTCCTGACTGTGTGTTCCACCCTCCCCACACTCCAGCCAAGACCAGCTTTCCCACTAAAAGTTCCCCTTGAAATTTTGCAAACAGAGGAGGATGAGGGAGCCAGACCCTGCCCCACAGCTCCCTTCTTCTGAGAGTCCTGAGTTTGCTGTCAATTCCGGGGACCGACTGGTTGTCACAGGGGCTCAGTAAGACACTATATATTATAAAACTGCCTTACATAGTTTTGTTTATTATATGGATTTGAAATAGTTAAATGTATTTTATATTATTATATAAATTCATATATGCATATCAATATGTAAAAAAGTATATTTATATATATGATTATATAAAAATAGCTTTATTTTTGGAATAGGAAGTCACACAGTCTAACTAGAAAGAAGAAAATTAAAGTGACCTCTAACTCTACTATCACCTAACTATCAATTCTATTAACATTTTGATGTTAATGGTTTCAGACATTTTTTTCTGGGTATGTGCATGTGTGCCTGTTCATGAGTGTTTAATATGTCATTAATATATGCACACTTAGTTGATATGAAAACTAGAATTGCTTGTTTACCTTCATTTTTTGCTCTTTACACTAACTTAAACATTTCTCCATGTTGGCAAATTTTTTTGCATACAGTTTTAGCAGTTGCATAATATTGAGTTTTCACATGTATCATCAATTTTATAACCAATATACTGTTAATATAGGAATCATTTTAGGAATCAATGAACTAAAATAGACTGAAATGGGTGAATTTAACTCAGATGACCATTATATCTAACACTGTGGGCAAGAATTCCTTAGAAGAAATGGAGTAGCCCTCATAGTCAAAAAAAGAGTCTGATATGCAGTAAGTGAATGAAGTCTCAAAAATGACAGAATAATCTCTGTTCATTTCAAGGCAAACCAGTCAGTATCAGAGTAATCCAAGTCTGTGCCCCAACCAGTAATGCTGAAGAGGCTGAAGTAGAATAGTTCTATGAAGACCTACAAGACCTTCTAGAACTAACACCCAAGAAAGATGTCCTTTTCATTATAGGGGACTGGAATGCAAAAGCAGGAAGTCAGGAGATACCTGGAGAAACAGGCAAATTTGGCCTTGAAGAAGAAAACAAAGCAGGGCAAATGCTAACAGTTTTGCCAAGAAAACGCACTGCTCATAGCAAACACACTCTTCCAACAACACAAGAGAAGACTCTACACATGGACATCACCAGATGGTCAATACCAAAAGCAGATTGATTATATTCTTTGCAGCCAAAGATGGAGAAGCTCTATATGGTCAGCAAAAACAAGATCAGGAGCTGACTGTGCCTCAGATCATAAACTCCTTCTTGCCAAATTCAGACTTACACTGAAGAAAGTAGGGAAAACCAATAGACCATTCAGGTTCGACCTAAATCAAATCCCTTACAATTATACAGTGGAAGAGACAGATAGATTCAAGGGATTAGATCTGATAGAGTGTCTGAAGAACTATGGACCGAGCTTCGTGACATTGTACATGAGGCACTGGTCAAGACCATGCCCAAGAAAAAGAAATGCCAAAAGGCAAAATGGTAGTCTGAGGAGGCCTTACACATAGCTGAGGAAAGAAAAGAAGCTAAAGGCAAAGGAGAAAAGGAAAGATATACCCACTAGAATTCAGAGTTCCAAAGAATAGCAAGGAGAGATAAGAAAGCCTTCCTCAGTGATCAATGCAAAGAAGTAGAGGAAAACAACAGAATGGGAACGACTAGAGATCTCTTCAAGAAAATTAGAAATACCAAGGGAACATTTCATGCAAAGATGGGCACAATAAAGGACAGAAATGGTATGGACCTAACAGAAGCAGAAGCTATTAAGAAGAGGTGGCAAGAATACACAGAAGAACTATACAAAAAAGATCTTCATGACCCAGATAACCACGATGGTATGATCACTCACCTACAGCCAGACATCCTGGAATGTGAAGTCAAGTGGGCCTTAGGAAGCATCACTATGAACAAAGCTGTGAGGCGAGCCGAAGTAACGAACACTGACCGCTGTTTGCCAATTAGGACCAATTAGCTTTCACTTAATACTGACCGCTGTTTGCCAATTAGGAAATTAGCAACGGGGCGGAAACCCCCAGGAAAGTCCCACGCGCGCAAAAGTTTTGACCCATGAAATTGCTTTGCAAACGTGTAACCAATCCGATTCTCACCCTATAAATTTGTGTAACAGCTTGGGCTTGGGGCTCTCTGACCCGCACCACTGCGTTGGTTGCAGCAGAAAGCCCTGGCTCGAGTCAGTAATAAACGTCCCTTCTTGAGAGTTGCATTGTCTTGGAGGCCTTCTCTATTCCCGCTCGGGGATTTGGACATCAGGCATAACATTTGGGGGCCTGTCCGGGATCCCTTTACCGGGGGAAGAGAACACTTCCAGGACAGAGGGGAAGGATAGATAATAGCACCGGTGCTCAGGAAAACTCAGGGGGCCCAAAAACCCAGCGCTGTGTTGTCAGCTGTCCGTGTGTTTGTCTTTGGCTCTCCGTGTTTGTGTGTGTGCCGGCATTGTCTCAGGCAGGACAGGAAAAGTCCAGTGTAAATCCGGGGCCCTGCTGTGAAGCAGGAAGGTATCTGGTGCAGGAAGTCCAGTGTAAATCTGGGGCCCTGCTGTGAAGGAGAGAACAGACGATACAGGATTTACTGAAAGCAGCTGAAAAGGTATTTAATAATAGGGAGACCCCAGAAGAAAGGGAAGAACGAATTCGATGGGAGGAAAGGGAATTAACTGAGAAGATCAGGAAGGAAGATAGAGAATATAGATTGAGGGAAAACCGGAAGAACCAGAGGGAGCTAGCCCAGATTATTTTTGCAGGGATAAAAGCTGGAACAGAATTGAGGGAACCTCAAGACCCCTGGACAGGAGAAAAACAGAAACCAAAAAGGCAGGCCCTAAAGATCAGTGCGCCTACTGCAGAGAACAGGGGCACTGGAAAAATGAGTGCCCTAAGAGGGACCTGAGGAGAGGTACGACCCAGAGAGAGAAAATCTGCCCTAGAACTCGAGTTCTATATGCGGGGAAAGACAGTGACTAGGGGAGTCAAGACTCGGCACCCCTCCCCGAGTCCTGGGTATATGAAGTATAATTGCGGTCATGAGGAACTGGAAAATTCTGCTGAAGATTACATGTTAGATCTGAGGTGTGGGGACCCTGAAAATCTGGAATGTTTTCCTATTAGCCTGTCAAATGTAGGCTTTGTACTTCTCTATCATGGAGATCAGACCCAGAAAGTTACTTGCCACCCAGAGGTCCTTCTGCTACACAAATAGCCCGGCAAGAGGTCACCTGTTTGGGGTATAAGATCAGGCAGGGGCAAAGGTGGCTAACCCAGGCCATGAAGGAAACAATATTGCAGATACCAGAGCCCAAGACCCCCCGCCAGGTGAGAGTTTCTGGGGACTGTTGGATATTGCAGACTGTGGATCATGGGGTTTGCTGAGAAGGCCCGGCCCTTGTATGAGGGAAGTAAAGAGACCCCAAACTGGACTTGGACTGAACCAATGAAACAGGCTTTCCAGACACTCAGACAGGCCCTACTAGAAGCCCCAGCCCTTGCCCTGCCTAACCCAAATAAGCCATTCCAGCTTTTTGTAGCTCCATGATTGCAGCGAGATACTGGCTGAGGCCCTGGCGGCACGAAAAGACTTAACTGATGTACCCCTAGACAACAGTGAGCTAGTATGGTTCACCGATGGGAGCAGCTATGTAAAAGATGGACAAAGGAAAGCTGGAGCAGCCACGGTAGAAGAGTACAGTTGTGAATATGGCTCCATGAAGTTTTATGCACTGTGTGGCTTTGGTGGGGTCTTAAGTTGTGGTCCGTATGCAGGTGGACCCACAGAAGTCTTAATGGATTTTCAGTTACACTCAAAGAGGATGGTTTCCGTGGTTTGGCCAAAGGATGGGCCCCGACCCTCATTGCCTACTCCCTGCAGGGGCTCTGCAAGTTTGGCTTTTATGAAGTACACCATGATGAAGTTTGCCTGCTTTGAACGTACTGTTGCTGATTCCATGGTGTCTGTGTTGAATAAAGAGAAGGGTAGCAGTGCCTCTCAGGTCCTCAAGAGACTTGGATTTAGAGGTGTATGGAAGGGACTCTTTGCCCGTATCATCATGATCGGCACTCTGACTGCACTACAGTGGTTTATCTATGATTTTGTGAAGGTCTACTTCAGGCTCCCTTGCCCTCCTCCCCCTGAGATGCCAGAGGCTCTGAAGAAGAAGCTTGGGTACACTCAGTAGATAAATGAAAGCAAATATGGACTGAATCTGCGTGTTGTTCAGTGTTTGAGGAAAATGCAACTGGACGAGAGATAATCCAGGCTTGCAAAGCGTGCCAGCTGATGAGGACAGGGAAAAAGCAGCACACGGGAACGAGGTACTGAGGGGAAGAGCCAGGGCAACACTGGGACATAGATTTCATTGAGGCAAGGCCAGGCAAGTACGGGTATCGCTATATGTTGGTTCTGGTAGATACCTTCTCAGGGTGAGTGGAAGCCTTCCCTGCTAAGGGAGAGCTTAGAGGAAATACTGCCTAGGTACGGGCTGCCAGTGACTATGGGCTCTGATAACGGACCTGCCTTTGTGAGTCAGATTGTACAAGGGCTGGCCCAAGCTCTGGGGATGAAATGGAAATTACATTGTGAATGTAATCCCCAGAGCTCAGGACAGGTTGAGAGAATGAATCGGACCCTAAAAGAAACTTTGACAAAGTTGGCAATAGAGACTGGCGGGGACTGGGTGACCCTCCTTCCCTTCGCTCTCTTTCTGGCGCGTAACACCCCTTATAAGCTGAATCTTACCCCTTTTGAGATTCTGTATGGAAGACCCCCTCCTGTGTGTATTAGAACCTAGATGGAAAGGCCCTTATGTTGTTCTCCTTACCACTCCTACTGCTGTCAAGGTCAACGAGATTGGACCCTGGGTTCACTGTAATCACGTGCAGCAAGCCACACCAGAAGAACAAGAAAAAGCCCAACAGAATGGAAGACGCAGCGACGGGCAGACTCATGAGCTGCTCAACGAGACCTCAGGAATCCACCCTCCGAACACCTTGTGGCCAGACCTTTACTTTGACCTAAGGGGAAGGACCCCAGGGGAAATACCCACAATTCGGGCCATGGGGAGCCGTGGGGACCGGGAGAAAACTTGGCCAAGAGGGGTTCTTCACGTGCCCGGGCAAGTCTGTGGTGGCATGTAAAGCTATTATTGCAGGAGCTGGAGCTGGGTAACCTCTTGTGATGGGCCCCGGGAAATGGGACATAGGAAACAGATTTGGTAGCCCCGAGTGTGGCTCAATTCCCAGGGCCAAGTACCTCAGATACAGGTGCAATTTAACCAAGCTTCACTGTCTCTGCAAGGCCAAGGACTTTCCTCCCTACGAGCTGCTGTAGATGCAATCAGTCACTTAGAGAAGTCTTTGACTTCCTTGTCTGAGGTGGTCTTGCAGAATAAGAGAGGATTAGACTTGATTTTTCTTCAAAAGGGTAGGGTCTGCGAGATTCTGGGGAAAGAATGTTGTTTCTATGCAGACCATACAAGAGTGGTAAGAGAATCTATGGCAAAAGTGAGAGAGGGACTGGCACAACGAAAGAGAGAACGGGAAGCCCAGCAGAGATGGCTTGAGTCTTGGTTTCAACACTCCCCCTGGCTGACTACCTTAATTTCCACACTCCTGGGTCCACTTATAGTGTCAGTGGCCCAAGATGGAAAGGAGGAAGATTCCTCTACTTGAACAACAGACACGGGGGAATGTGAGGCGAGCAGAAGTAACGAACAATGACTGCTGTTTGCCAATTAGGACCAATTAGCTTTCACTTAATACTGACCGCTGTTTGCCAATTAGGAAATTAGGAACGGGGCGGAAACCCCCAGGAAAGTCCCGCGCGCGCAAAAGTTTTGACCCATGAAACTGCTTTGCAAACGTGTAACCAATCCACTTCTCACCCCATAAATTTGTGTAACAGCTTGGGCTCGGGGCTCTCTGACCTGCACCACTGCGTTGGTTGCGGCAGA
This sequence comes from Cervus elaphus, assembly GCF_910594005.1. Lineage (NCBI taxonomy): Eukaryota > Metazoa > Chordata > Mammalia > Artiodactyla > Cervidae > Cervus > Cervus elaphus. Next base: position 121,856,888 of record NC_057848.1, on the reverse strand, counting down.
AAGCACTGGCTCGAGTCAGTAATAAACTTCCCTTCTTGCGAGTTGCATTGTCTTGGAGGCCTTCTATATTCCCACTCAGGGATTTGGACATCGGGCATAACAAAGCTAGGGGAGGTGATGGAATTCTAGTTGAACTATTTCAAATCCTGAAAGATGACGCTGTGAAAGTGCTGCACTCAAAAGCCAGCAAATTTGGAAACCTCGGCAGTGGCCACAGGACTGGAAAAGGTCAGTTTTCATTCCAATCCCAAAGAAAGGCAATGCCAAAGTGTCAGGAAGCATTTAACAAGAGGCTTCCTGTGTGCTGTTTTGGATCTGTCAGGAACTCTCTGGCTCTTATTGATTCCTGAATATTCAGGAATTAAGAGGAGAGGCACACCTTTCCTGGGGCTGAGGAATCTAGGCATTTCTCTTTACAGTGATAAGTACCCTCTTACTTCTTATGAAAAGGTGATCGTTTGCAACTCTCCCTTTGATAAGGATCATCTTATTTTTTGTAAGTCTGGAATTTTAATCTTTATCTTTGCTGAGAATAACCACCTTATAAGACAGTATATATGCCCATGCCATGTTGATTAAAACACCTTTGCTCCATCAGAGCTTTGGTCCCCACGTCTTTCTTTCTATCTTTCTATTCTTCCTGTCTTTCTCTCTCTCTCTCCCTCTATTTCTGGCTAATTCCTTGGAGCACAGAGGCCTGCTGAGCTCACTTTCTCGCCCTGGCTTCTAAGACCCTCTCAAGAAGGCGTACTGTGCCTTCACCCACTGGAGAGGGCGCCCGGTGCCTACGTGCAGCAGCGCGAGCCCTAAGAACAGGACTCTATTGGCTTTCCGCGTAAACCAGGGGATATCAGCCTCTTTCTCTCTCTAATTCTCCAGACCACCAGGTTCCGGTCATTAAAGGACCAACAAGGGCTATCAGCCTCTTTCTCTCTCTTACTTTCTTATCGTCGACTGCGGACCACCAGGTTCCGGTCCATTAAAGGACCAACACCAAAGAATGTGCAAACCACTGCACAATTGCACTCATCTCACACGCTACCAAAGTAATGCTCAAAATCTCAAAGCCAGGCTTCAATTGCATGTGAACCATGAACTTCCAGATGTTCAAGCTGGATTTAGAAAAGGCAGACGAACAAGAGATCAAATTGCAACATCCGTTGGATCATAGCAAAAGCAAGAGTGTTCCATAAAAATATCTACTTCCGCTTTATTGACTATCCTAAAGCCTTTGACTGTGTGGATCACAACTCATGGAAAATTCTTCAAGAGATGTGAATAGCAGACCCTGGCCTGCTTCCTGGGAAATCTGTATGCAGGTCGAGAAGCAACAGTTAGAACTAGACATGGAAGAAAAGACTGGTTCCAAACTGGGAAAGGAGTACGTCAAAACTGTATACTGTCACCCTGCTTATTTAACTTCTATGCAGACTACATCATGGGAAATGCCAAGCTTGATGAAGCACAAACTGGAATCAAGATTGCCGGGAGAAATATCAATAACGTCAGATGCGCATATTAGACCACCCTTAAGGCAGAAACCAAAGAGAAACTAGAGAGCCTCTTGATGAAAGTGGAGAAGGAGAGTGAAAAAGCTGGCTTAAAACTCACCATCCAAAGAATGAAGTTCATGGCATCCTGTCCCATCTCTTCATGGCAAATAGATGGGGAAACAATGGAAACAGTGAGAGACTTTATTTCTTGGGCTCCAAAATCACTGCAGATGGTGACTGAAGCCATAAAATTCAAAGACGCTTGCTCTTTCGAAGAAAAGCTATGACAATCCAAGAGAGCATATTAAAAATCAGAGACATTACTTTGCCCACAAAGGTCCGTCTAGTCAAAGCTATGGCTTTTCCAGTAGTCATGTATGGATGTGAGAGTTGGACCATAAAGAGAGCTGAGGGGCAGAGAACTGATGCCTTTGAACTGTGGTGTTGAAGAAGACTCTTGATAGTTCCTTGGACTGCCAGGAGATCCAACCAGTCCATCCTAAAGGAAATGAATCCCGAATATTCATTGGAAGGACTGATGGAGCAGCTGAAGCTCCAATACATTGGCCACCTGATGTGAATAACTGACTCATTAGAAAAGACCCTGTTGCTGGGAAAGGTTGAAGGCTGTAGGAGAAGGGGACAAGAGAGGATGAGGTGGTTGGATGGCATCACCAACTAGATGGACATGAATTTTAGCAAGCTCCCGGAGTGGGTGATGGACAGGGAAGCCTGGTGTGCTGCAGTCCATGGGGTAACAAAAGTTGGACAGGACTGAGCAAATCAACTGTACTGATACTGTTAGTAAACATGTGTGAAGGATAGTCTTGGTTTTGACAATTAATACCATTGTAGTTACATTTCTGCATCTAAATCTTTGTGCATCTACATGACTGATTTCTAGAAATTGAAGTCTTGGGTCAGGGTGTAAGGACAGATATTTAATGACTTAGGAGGGGATAGTTGGTACACTTGGTCCTGGTGAGAAACCTGCCTCTTCTAAGTTTCACACAATCACATCAGTTACAGATACACAGCTTGTGGCCATAGAAATGTGGTGCTCCTTGGGTCTCCCATAGGGTGCGACCCCCAGCTGAAGTGTGGGTGTTTTCAGGCCGGTGGATCTGATCTCTACAACTCAGAGATCTCTGATCTCTGACTTCACAGACCAAGCTCCTTCCCAATAAAAGCAGGAAATAACCAAGTTTTTAACGAGTTGTCATTAATTCATGTATTTGGTTTTTTGCATCCATTGCTTTCCCAGTGTCTTTAGGGGGCCTTTAAGAATCCCTGAAGCAAAATGTCCAGGTATGACTCTATAAATTGAGGTCAGAGGAGATATAGAGAGAATGAACAAAGTCAGCACCAGGATCTATTTTGACTGTAGATATTTGTGCCTGATAGTCCTGCAGAGTAAAGAAAATTGAGCTATAAGTCTCTTTCTTACCTTCCTATTAGATGCAGCTGGAAAAGAAATGCAGTAATTTGCGAGATTTACATTGGTCACAGGTACAAAATATGCCAATTTTTCCAGGATATATGTTTCCTGATAACTGAATTTCAAAAACATGTTTGACCTCCTTATGGAGTGTAGCCGAGTTAACCTTATCCTTTACCATCTAAATCAGGACACTTTAGAATGGGAAAGGGGCATCATTAGTAACTGGTGGGGAACTTCCTTCCTGGCGGTCCAGTAGTTAGGACTCTGTGGGCTCACTGCTGAGGATCTGGGTTCAATCCCTGGTCAGGGAACCAAGACCTCACAAGCTGTGCAATGCAGCCATTAATAATAGTAATAATGGTTATACCAAACAACAGGTGTAAACTGGACAAGGGGTCGGCCTAATGAAAAAGACAGAGTGTTATCGACAGTAATCTTGCTGAAAGTGTATTATAGTAAGATCTGCCACAGCCGTCTTCTAGACAATGGTTCTCACATATATACGTATCTCACATATTCTCTATCCATTCATTTGTCTATGTAGCCCTCATTTATACTAAAGAACAACTATTACTGCATGAACACTGAATTTCAGAAATCTCAATTATATCTTCTCCTACAAAATGTTATTTTATATTAGGTATTTAGTAACAGGCATGCTATGTTTTATACTAGGATTAAAACTCATTAACGACTTTGCAGGTGGCTCAGTGGATAAGAATCCACTTGCCGACACAGGGGACACAGTGGACATTGGTTTGATTCCTGGTGTAGAAAGGTTCCTGGAGTAGGAGTAGGGGGGGGTGTTTGGATCTGTGTATAGAGATCTGTGATATTTATCGTGCCACAGTGGTACCCTCAGTTTATTGCATGGGAGCAAGACAGAGAAATTATATTCTAAGACATACAGGTATGGGAGAGAGTGGAAATTTAGGATGGAACAGTCCCCCTTCTGAGATGTACCACTGGATGATTTGAGGAATGGGGAAGTCAGAGAGTTTCACAAGCTACCAATGATAAGATAGCATTAGAGATGAAAGGGGAGTTGTCAGAGTGGTCATGAGAGAGTTCAGGGTATTTCACATTCAGTACATACAGAGGGTTTCATTCCAGTAAGAACAGTCAGGTGTCCAATGAGGTGTGACTTCTGAGTAAAGATTTTCCCACAGTCACTGCATTCATAAGGCTTTTCACCAGTATGAATTCTCTGATATGTAATCAAGACTGACTTTTAAGTGAAGGCCTCTCCAGATTCAGTTTAAACATAAGCTCTTTCTGCAGTCCGAGTCTCCTGGTGGATAAGGAGATTTGATCTTCTGGTGAAGACCTTCCCACATCTTGTGCAGGTAAGAGTTTTTACCCTGTATGAGTTTTTCTATGCTCATGCATTTGATTTGGAAGGGCAAGATGTCCCACAGTCACTGCATTCACATGGCTTCCCTCCACTATGAATTTTTTGATGTGCAACCAAGTGGGTCTTCTGGAAAAAAGCCTGCCTACATTCAGTGCATATGCAGGGTTTCACTCTTGTATGAATTCTCTGATGCAACCTCACTATGGACTGATGAGTGAAACTCTCATCACATTCATTGCATTCATAGGGCTTTCCCACAGAATCGGCTAGACAAAGAGGTGTGGCTTCTGAGTGAAGCCCTTTCCACATTCACTGCATACATAGGCTACCTTCCCAGGAAGAAATTTTCAATGAGGAATGTGTTCTTATTTCTGGCTGAGGGCTTTCCCACACTGATTAGGTTCACAGAATTTCTCATTTAGATGAGAATTAACAAAGAAAAAGGAATCAGTAAATTTTGACTACACCCAATAATCGTCTCAAGGTTTTTCTTATGTTACTTCTACTAGGACGTGTAAGTTTAACCTATACTTCAAGCAATTTCCAAATGAATCACCTTTAAGGGGTTGTTCTTATGAACTAACTATGGGCACATATCAGTTATGTTTCCAGTGTACTTACATTCACAGTCTCTATACTTATTCAATGTGTTCTTATTGATGAAAGTAACATGACACAAAGGTCTCTTTTGGTTTTCCTCATATTTATCTGGTCATATCATATTGTCACAGTTTTTAGTTAAAAAGAATAATCATTTTAATTAAAAAGAAACAATGAATAATGCCTCTTGAACTCATCCAGTTTCTCATTGTGAAATGAAGCTTTTACGGTAATCTACTGTATGGTTTCAATCTCAGGTTTCTCTCTTAAAAGGAGAAAAAGAAGGCAAAATTCAAACTTAGAACAGTTAGCTACATATAGAGAAGCTACATGCAACCGATCCAGGTTGGACACAGGGAAAGCAGATGATGATGATGATGATGATGATGATAGCAAACACTTCTATGGGTCTTTATGTATGCTATGTACTTATAGTTTTGAGGACATGCCAGGCACTGTTCTATGTGACACAGAAGTACATACACACATAGGATCTCATTTAATTCTCTCAGAAACCATATGAGCTAGATACTATTATACATTATTTAAAAGAGGAAACTAAAGCCCAGAACAAGTAAAGAATATTCTCAAGATGATACGGGTCATATGCAGGAGAGAATAAAACAAGGCAGCATGTCTCCACTTACATAGACTCTCTGGTATGCATTTGGGGGCTTCCCTGGTGGCTCAGATGATAAAGAATCCACCTGCTAATGCAGGAGACACAAGAGACACGGGTTCCATCCCTGGGTCAGGAAGATCCCCTGGAGAAGGGAACGGCAACCCACTCCAGTATTATTGCCTGGGAAATCCCATGGACAGAGCAGCCAGGTGGGCTACAGTCCACGGGGTCACAAAGAGTCGGACACGACTGAGTGACTAAACACGCACCTACGTAGTACCCATGTAGTTCTTCCATCAGCTCAGCTTTACCCTAAGCAACGTACCAACTCACCTGGAAGGGAAAATCACTGATGCTTTGTACAGAAGATGAAATACAATAGGTTTGAATATTAAATAGAATGAAGAAGTTATGCTATTATCCCATTATACCAAATTTTAAAATACTGAGCCTGATCAGATCATGAAATCCAGTTTGTTTCCCTCTTTGAGTCAGGCTAAAATAGTGAAATCTAGAACTTTGTCTTATCCCTGCCAAACTTCACTATTCTTTCACTCCTATGCTGTACTCTTTATATCCACAAGCCTCATTTCATTTATTCTATAGATCTTAAGCATCCCGATTCACAGGCATGGATTGAGACTTTCCCCAACTTTCTACTTCATTTAGTATGTATGTACAAAATTCACTAGAGCCAATATTTACTTACAGCCAACACTATTCAATGTGAACAGTTAATGCCTGTGCTGAAAATAATTATCTTTAACAGTCTGAGCCCATAGACTTCCTCATCAGCACATAAATATAGTCGTCAGTCTGGAAACATAGCTATGAATGTGAGTTTGTATTCTGCCAATCATGAAAGTGAAAGTCGCTCAGTCGTGCCCAACTCTTTGCAACTCCATGGACTGTTCATGGAATTTTCCAGGCCTGAATACTGGAGTGGGTTGCCTTTTCCTTCTCCAGGGGATCTTCCAAGCCAAGGGGTCGAGCAAAGGCCTCCCGCACTGCAGGCAGATTCTTTACCAGTTGAGCCACAAGGGAAGCCCAAGAACACTGGATTGGGTAGCCTATCTGTTCTTCAGAGGATCTTCTTGACCCAGGAATCAAGCTGCTGTCCCCTGCATTGCAGGTGGATTCTTTAACAACCAAGCTATGAGGGATGCCACTAGTCATGAATGTGTCCTCAAAATATACAGCTTATTCCCCAATCCAATAACTACTCACATACACTCCTTCCATTAATTTGGCTCTTTCTGCTCTTTGTGCCAGTTCAAAATATACATGTGATTCATAGGTCAGTTAAGAGCACTATGCTCTGAAAACTAGTCCACAGTCTCACCACAACTTTAGGGAGCCATAATTTTCTCTGCATTTTAAAAGCAGACATTATCTATGCTGCCCACCTTGATGCTTTCTGAGTGAGAGTTGTCTGCTTCACTAGAGTGATTAATGAACAAGGCTGAATTCTTTTTTGTTTTCAAGCCATTTCTCCCCTTCCTACTAACAATCTGTTTCTTAAACTCTTTAACACGCTTAAAAGAAAAAAAAAAAAACAAAAAACACTGAAACATCTCCCAAAACTATCAATGTCAGTACTTGAGCTGGTTTCTCCATTTTTCCACTAGAGAATTTAAGGATAAAATATTATTAATTTTGTATTCTTAAAGTTTTCTCATAGGTATAGGATAGAATATATTCATGTACGACACAATCTAAAAGCATTATTTTTAAAGCTATATTTCCAGAAAGAAAGTACAAAATGATTAACATTGGTAGGCCACAGGGAAGAGAACTGGGGAGTAGAGGTGAGAGTAAGATGTTTCAGTGCCTACTCTTTCACACACCTGAATTTCAACATTTATCAATGTGTCATCTCTCCAAAAAGTTTAAATTAAAAGTTAAGATAAAGGGGGGAACGTTTTTATTTGCTCTGAGCTCTATGGGATGGTGGGGGTGAGAAAAGGAAAAGAATATTAGATACTGGAGTGATTAAGGGCCCAATTTTATGGAACAGGTGAAGCCTGTATCTAAATAGAGCCTTAAATAATCAATAGCTTAGACACAGAGAGAAATTTCCTATGTAGGAAGCTTTAAGAAAACTGGAGTTAAACATGAGTTGTGGAAGATATGCAGATATACGTTTGAGTTGGCAATAAGGGACCTGCTGTCATTAAGAGGAAAGTTTAATTATCATGTGCTACATAATAGGTAGTAACTGCTATTTTATTTCATAACGCTAGTACAAGATAAATGTCATGGTGTAGGTAATGAAATCTGTCAGTAGCACCTAAAATGAACTTGTCAAAAAACGGAATTAGCTATCCCATTAAGAACAGAATAATCCAACCAGAATACAATATGGACTTGTTTTGTGGTGACATAGATGGGACTTAAAAGGGGGGGGGGCATTTCAATAACACTTTCAAAAAGGGAAATAAAAGAGGAATTGCAGAATTGGAGAACAATATCTGATTTGGGCAATGATGATTCCAGTTGATAAAAAATATATTGAGAATGAAGGAAGTGCACAGCTGTGAGAAATGTCGCTCTACACAGGTAAATTCTGGTACTAAGGTACAGTCCTAATGCAAGACTAAAGGGATCACTATATGAGTCAGTAGAATAGGAAAACAAAACGTGTTCAGAATGGATGGAAGATTCCCTTAAGGAAGGGAAGAGCAGAGGACAGTAGACAGGGCCCTTCGGCTAGAGGGAATGGAAAGGGAAAAGTTTGTAAAAAGAAAACAAGGTACTCACCAACAAGGAAAGCACAAAATATCTACAGATACAAATGCATAGAACAATAAGAACAAACACTTCACAGAATGGAATCCCACGTGGATAACAGATACCATTAACATTCAAAGTAGCTGATTATAAGAGAAATTGAAACACCACAAAGTTAGCAGCTGAGGATGAGGTATAGGGTGATGAGCAAGAGTATAGGATCTGATGTCAGAGCTGACATATGTAAAACAAAATGACGCTGGTGTTAGATGACATTGAGAAGCTGGAGAGGAAATGGAAAGGGATTGGCAGGAGCAAGGGCAGAATTGGTTCTTTGCAAGGAAGCAGATCCATGAAATCCAAATACATGAGGTCAAAAGCTATGGTGGTGGTGGGGGGGACAGGTCAAAAGCAGCACAAAATAGTAGGGAAGGAAAAAAATAACTAAGAAAGCAAGGTCCTGAGACGGTAGTGTGGCATATGGTCTAGACTACAGGGCTGGGGGGAGAAGGGCAGAATACTCTCCTGCCAGAAAGCCAAAGAGACAATGGGTACTGGCAAGGGTCAAACTAGGAGATGGCATTTAAGTATTAAAGGGGCTTCTGTCAACTCTACCTAAGCAACTCTAAAAGTTCAGAGACTTTTTTTTCAACAGAAACAGTTTTTTTCCCCAATTTTTTTTTTATTAGGTGGAGGCTAATTACTTTACAAAAGTGTAGTGCATTTTGCCATACATTGACATGAATCAGCCATGGATTTACATGTGTTCCCCATCCTAAACCCACCACCCACCTCCCTCCCCATATAGTTTTTAATGAATCTGTAAATTATAAAGCTCTCATTTCCAAATAAAAACAAATTCCAGATCATGGAGATGTTTATAGTGACTAGTTTATCTAAACATATATACAGGTTCAGTTGTAAGATGTTAACTAAAATTCTGTGACAAATATGCTTTTCCTTAAATACCAAGAATATTAGAGAATTAATGCAGAGTCCTGAGGATAATCCAGTAGTCACTAAGATTTTCTTCAGTCTTCACTTAAGAGGCTGTTATTTCTAGCACAGGTAAGCAGGCACAGTCTTTCATATGATCAAACACTGGAATCTTCGATTGCTACCATCAAAGCAGACTTGCAAACAAGTAGCCAATCACCTTTAGAATGTGTTAAGTGAACAACTTGCAAACCCCAGGGATGGATAAACCCTCAGAATGCATTAACAACCATAGCAACTGCAACGAGACCTCTCAAAGCAGTCTAGTTCAAAATAAAGATTTTAAAGAAAATTGGCATAGGCACAATTTCCCCACCCATTTGTGTCTGTGTGAAGCACTTAGTGAACTTTTCCACTCGAAAAAGTGAAACAGAACACCAGATACCATGGTTCACTAACTACAGAGCCTTCAACTCAGGAGAGACTATCTGTGCTGACCAGAGCCAGTTTATAGGGAAATGAATTTGGTGCTCCAGTCTTCTGCTCTGCGTCCTCTGTTCCTTGATTCATGCCTTGGAACCTTTGGCTTCACTTTTGGTTTCCTCAGATTGATTGCCTGGGGGGGCCGGGGGTTGGGCCTGCTGACCCTGCCCACTTGAAGAGGCAGCCTGCTGTTCTGCTTTCTGCTTTAACACTACCCAGTCAAATGCATAGTCATATTGGTAATTCAGGGTCCTGAAAAGAAGGCGGAATAGCCGCCTCAGATATCTGTAATCCGGGGCTTCCTCAAAGGACAGCCCACAACAATACTTTAAATACATGGCAAATTGTATAGGAAAGCCGTCACATAAAACATCAACGGATGTAGTCGTCTTCATTTCTCTAATCTTTTCAAATGTTTCCTTCGTTGTTGCAGCCTGTAATCCTTGCCATGGCAGGCTGGCTCTATTAAAATACATCAAAACATATCCTAATGATTCCATGTCATCTCGGCGACTCTGTCGACCAAGATGTGCAGTGATGCTAGCATAGAGAGGCGTGCCAGTGAGACTTTTACCCTTTTTGTACCGTATGTGTTGCCCCGTCCTGGGGTCTCTGTACTTCTTGGCCAAACCAAAATCGATAAGGAATAACTGCTTCCACTGCTGCCCAGTACCCATTAGGAAGTTTTCTGGTTTAATGTCTCTGTGTATCAGATTGTGTGTATGCACATATTCGAGTCTACTGATCATCTGATCAGCTAACATAAGTATAGTTTTCATAGTGAACTTTCTTGAACAGAAATTGAAGAGGTCTTCAAGGCTGGGTCCCAGAAGATCCATGACGAGCACATTAGAGTCCGCTTCCTGACCAAACCACCGTATCTGGGGGATGCCAACCCCACCTTGAAGAACATCATAGAGCTCCTTCTCATATACCAACAGGGGCTGCCTCGCATCCTGTGACTCTAGTTTCACTGCCACTTCCTCGTGGTTGGTGAGGTCTATCGCCAAATAAACGTCCCCGAAGGAGCCACACCCGATCTCCCGAACCAGTTTATATCTCCCTCCGACAATGGAATCGGCCTTGGGTCCGCTGCTGCTCGCCATCCTGAGAGACAAAGACGGGGTTGGGGTTAAGCTCCGACACCTCTAAGGGGACGATGGACGCCCCTCGGGCTCGTCCACGGAGCAAGGCCGTGAAGGCAGGCAGGAAACAGAGAACGCTGGCTGTTTCTCAGCGTTACAGGGCTCAGAATCCGCCAAGGGGACCCTGACCACCGCTACTGTCAGATGTCTTTTCACCAGCCCACTGACCGTTGAGGGGGTTCTCACCGTTAGCCGGCTGAGCCTCTGGCTTCTGGCGACGACTTCGGGGGCTGGTAAAGGGGAGCCGTGAAGTTATGGCGGCGACACCACTGCCACCAGTGCCGCCGGCTCCCGCCAGGAGGCACCCGGGTGTCTGCGCCGCCACTGCCATCTTGTTATAATGGCTGCAGCCAACACAAAGTGCCCCGAGTTCCCGGCAGGTGCTTCATGGTGCAGAGAACTCTGGGAAAGGAGTCACGGGCGCTCTTAGAACCTTCAAGACAGGTTATCTTCAGAGTCTTTCGAAGGCATCAGCCTGTCCTAGAAAAACAGATCTACTCCACGTCCCCCAGCTACTCAGGTCACACATCTGAGCAGCCGTGATGTGGGTTTTCTTCCTCCAGTGTCCATGGGCCGTCTCCTTTCTCCAGCTTGAAGATGACCTCTGGTTTGCGAGCTTGGTTACCTGTGAACAGGACATGATACGCGATTGGGTCCAGTTAACTGGGTTTCAGGGCCTTTCAACCACGCTCCTATTTGCTCTTCAGGAAAGTAATCCCATTTCCCTGGGAATAGAGTAATCAAGAAGTGTAAAAGGACTGAAGTATCTCGAGCAAATCAAAGAGGACACACTTCAGATGCCCCAGAGCATTCAGCAGCTGAGACTGCAAGCAGCCTCTCTGAGGCCCCTGGAAAGTGCAGAGGGCAGCTGTCCTTGCTGACCCATTGCACACAGTTGGCTGTAGGTCTCCAGTGTCGCCTCCTGGCCCAGGCATCTCTGTACAAGGTCCAAGTGCTGCTACTCCTGCCTGATGAAGTCCACAGTGACGTCCTCGCTGACCCCTGTTACAATACAGTCCCATTCAAGGTGACAAGGTCAGCACTGGGGGTTGGATGGAAGAGAACTAGGAAGTTAGTTGTCTTTAAATGATTTTCACCATGATATGCTATGCTTATTAAATACCTAGTTATACCTAACATTGTGTAGTGTAAAACTATCTGAAGCTATTCATTTCTGTTATTCATCATCTGTTAAATTCAATCAGTAAATCATTATTCAGAAATTAAGATTAAATTAGCTTCTCTAAATCTTCTAGTTCTTTTAGAAAATACCTAGAATTCATTTCTTAAACAGGTAGCTACCAGACACGCTAGGTTCTTTGGCCAGTGCTGTGTGCTAATTCGCTTCAGTCCTGTCTGACTCTTTGTAACCCCATGAACTGTAGCCCACCAGGCTCCTCTGTCCGTGAGATATATCCACGAACCTATGGACACCTTATCTTCGACAAAGGAGGCAAGGATATGCAATGGAAAGAGTCAACCTCTTTAACAAGTGGTGCTGGGAAAACTGGTCAACCGCTTGTAAAAGAATGAAACTAGAACACTATTTAACACCATACACAAAAATAAACTCAAAACGGATTAAAGATCTAAATGTAAGACCAGAAACTATAAAACTCCTAGAGGAGAACATAGGCAAAACACTCTCCGACATAAATCACAGCAGGAGCCTCTATGACCCACCTCCCAGAATATTGGAACTAGAAGCAAAAATAAACAAATGAGACCTAATGAGACTTGGAAGCTTTTGCACAACAAAGGAAACTATAAGCAAGGTGAAAAGACAGCCCTCTGAATGGGAGAAAATGATGGCGAATAAAGCAACAGACAAAGCGTTAATCTCAAGAATATACAAGCAACTCCTGCAGCTCAATTCCAGAAAAGTAAATGACCCAATCAAAAAATGGGCTAAAGAACGAAACAGACATTTCTCCAAAGAGACATACAGGTGGCTGACAAGCACATGAAAAGATGCTCAACATCACTCATTATCAGAGAAATGCAAATCAAAACCTCAGTGAGGTACCATTACACGCCAGTCAGGATGGCTGCTATCCAAAAGTCTGCAAGCAATAAATGCTGGAAAGGGTGTGGAGGAAAGGGGACCCTCTTACACTGTTGGTGGGAATGCAAACTAGTACAGCCACTATGGAGAACAGTGTGGAGATTCCTTAAAACACTGGACATAGAACTGCCGTATGACCCAGCACTCCCACTCCTAGGTATACACACCGAGGAAACTAGATCTGAAAGAGACACGTGCACCCAAATGTTCATCACAGCCCTGTTTATAATTGCCAGGACATGGAAGCAACCTAGATGCCCATCTGCAGATGAACGGATAAGGAAGCTATGCTACATATACACAATGGAATATTCCTCAGCCGTTAAAAAGAATTCATTTGAATCAGTTCTAATGAGATGGATGAAACCAGAGCCTATTATACAGAGTGAAGTAAGCCAGAAAGATAAAGATCAATACAGTACACTAACACATATGTATGGAATTTTAAAAGATGGTAACGATAACCCTATATGCAAAACAGAAAAAGAGACACAGATGTACAGAACAGACTTTGGGACTCTGTGGGAGAAGGCGAGGGTGGGATGTTCTGAGAGAATAGCATTGAAACAAGTATACTATCAGGGGTGAAACAGATCACCAGCCCAGGTTGGATGCATGAGACAAGTGCTCAGGGCTGGTGCACTGGGATGACCCAGAGGGATGGGATGGGGAGGGAGGTGGGAGGGGGGATCGGAATGGGGAACACATGTAAATCCATGGCTGATTCATGTCAATGTATGGCAAAAATCACTACAATATTGTAAAGTAATTAGCCTCCAACTAATAAAAATAAATGAAAAAAAAAAAAAGCATAGACATTACTTTGTCCACAAAGGGCCACCTAGTCAAGGCTATGGTTTTTCCAGTAGTCATGTATGGATGTGAGAGTTGGACTATAAAGAAAGCTGAGTGCCGAAGAATCGATGCTTTTGAACTGTGGTGTTGGAGAAGACTCTTGAGAGTCCCTTGGACTTCAAGGAGATTCAACCAGTCCATTCTAAAGGAGATGAGTCCTGGGTTTTCATTCGAAGGACTGATGTTGAGGGTGAAACTCCAATATTTTGGCCACCTGATGGGAAGAGCTGACTCATTGGAAAAGACCCTGATGCTGGGAAAGATTGAGGGCAGGAGAAGGGGACGACAGGGGATGAGATGGTTGGATGGCATCACCAACTCAGTGGACATGGGTTTGGGTAGACTCGGGAGTTGGTGATGGACAGGGAGGCCTGGCGTGCTGTGGTTCATGGGGTCGCAAAGAGTCGGTCACGACTGAGCGGCTGAACTGAACTGAACTGAACAGGTAATGTATAGAATGAAAAATCTAGTCATAAATTTCTGCCATCCATTGTACATAGCAGTCTTTCGTTTAAAAAATAATAATTTTCATTAGTTATCTATTTTATACATACTAGTGTGTATACCTGATTCAGTTTGCTCTACTGCAGAAACTAACACAGCAGTGCAAAGCAACTATATCCCAACAGCAAATAAATAAATAAATAATGTGATGGAAAGGGGAAAAATAATTTTGTCCAGGATTTGAAGTTTATTCTCTTTTGTTGCTCATGTTAATGGGGAATTTGTGTCTTTTTCTGTTTTGAAGGAGGCATGTACACTGTATAAACATTTATTTATTTATTTGTCATTGGCTGTGGTGGGGTCTTTGTTCCTGTGCATGGGCTTTCTCTAATTGTGGCAAGCAGGGCTACCACCCAGGTGCAATGCCAGCATGTCTCATTGCAGTGGCCTCTCCTGTTGCAGAGCACAGGCTCTGAAGCACACAGGCTTCAGCGGCTGGTGTGCATAGGCTCTGAGTTTGGCTCCTGGGTTGTAAAGTGCAGCCTCAATCGTTTTAGTGCACAGGGTCACTTGAACGGGAGGCCTTTGTCTTGACAAGTGGACTCTTAACCATTGGACCACCAGGAAAACACGGCATCAACACTTTTTTCTCAATTTACATAGCTCCCACTACTGCTGCCTTCAAAAACACAGGCATTTTCTCTTGATGCCTTTTTTCTGGGTCAATTTTAACTTAATTCCATAGTTGTTGGCAAATGTTCCATTCAGTTCAGTCACTCAGTCATGTCTGACTCTTTTGTGACCCCATGGACTGCAGCACACCAGGCTTCCCTGTCCATCGCCAACTCCTGAAATTTGCACAAAATCATGTCCATCGAGTCGGTGATGCCACCTAACCATCTCATCCTCTGTCGGCTCCTTCTCTTCCTGCCTTCAATCTTGCCCAGCAACAGGGTCTTTTCTAGTGAGTCAGTTCTTTGCATCAGGTGGTGAAAGTATTGGAGTTTCAACTTCAGCATCAGTCCTTCCAATGAACATTCAGGAATCATTTCCTTTAGCATGGGCTGGTTGGATCTCCTTGAAGTCCAGGGGACTCTCAAGAGTCTTCTCCAACACCACCGTTCAAAAGCATCATTTCTTCGGTGCTCTGCTTTCTTTAGAGTCCAACTCTCACATCCATACATGACTACTGGAAAAACCATAGCTTTGACTAGACAGACCTTTGTCGGCAAAGTAACGTCTCTGCTTTTCAATATGCTGTCTAGGTTGGTCATAGCTTTTCTTCCAAGGAGCAAGCATCTTTGAATTTCATGGCTGCAGGCAACATCTGCAGTGATTTTGGACCACAATCAAATAAAGCCTTTCACTGTTTCCATTGTTCCCCCATCTATTTGCCATGAAGTCATTGGACCAGATGCCATGGTCTTACCTTTCTGAATGTTGAGCTTTAAGCCAGCTTTTTCACTCTCCTCTTTCACTTTTATCAAGAGGCTCTTTAGTTCTTCACTTTCTGCCAGAAGGGTGGTGTCACCTGCCTATCTGAGCTTATTGATATTTCTCCCGGCAATGTTGTTTCCAGCTTGTGCTTCCTCCAGTCCAGCATTTCTCATGATGTACTCTGCACACAAGTTAAATAGGCAGGGTGATAATATACAGCCTTGTCGTACTCCTTTTGCAATTTGGAACCAGTCTGTTGTTCCATGTCCAGTACTAACTGCTGCTGCTTGACCTGCATACCGATATCTCAGGAGGCAGGTTAGGTGGTCTGGTATCCCCACCTCTTGAAGAATTTTCCACAGTTTGTTGTGATCCACACAGTCAAGGGCTTTGGTGTTGTCAATAAAGCAGAAGTAGATGTTTTCCTGGAACTCCCTTGCTTTCTCAAAGATCCAACAGATGTTGACAAGTTGATCTCTGCTTCCTCTGCCTTTTCTAAAGCCAGCTTGAACATCTGGAAGTTCACTGTTCATGTACAGTTGAAGCCTGGCTTGGAGACTTTTGAGCATTACTTTGCTAGCATGTGAGATGAGTACAACTGTGCGGCAGTTTGAACACTCTTTGGCATTGCCTTAATTTTGGAAGAGAATGACAACTGACCTTTTAAAGTCCTGTGGCAACCGCTGAGTTTTCCAAATGTGCTGGCATATGGAGTGAAGCACTTTTACAGCATCATCTTTTAGGTTTTGAAATAGCTCAACTGGAATTCCATCACCTCCACTAGCTTTGTTCGTAGTGATGCTTCCTAAGGCCCACTTGACTTCACTTTCCAGGATGTCTGACTCTAGGTGGGTGATCACACCATTGTGGTTATCTGGGTCACTAAGATCTTTTTCGTATAGTACTTCTGCGTGTTCTTGCCACTTCTTCTTAATAGCTTTTGCTTTTGTTAGGTCCCTAACATTTCTGTCCTTTATTGTGCTCAGCTTGGCATGAAATGTTCCTTGGTATCTCTAATTTTCTTGAAGAGACCTCTAGTCTTCCCCATTCTGTTGCTTTCCTCTATTTCTTTGCATTGATCACTGAGGATGGCTTTCTTAGCTCTCCTTGCTATTCTTTGTAACTGTGGCTTCAAATGAGTATATCTTTCCTTTTCTCTTTTGCCTTTAGCATCCCTTCTGTTCTCAGCTATTTGTAAGGGCTCCTCAGACAGCCGTTTTGCCCTTTTTACATTTCTTTCTCTTGGGGACGCTCTTGATCACTGCCTCCTGTACAATGGCATAAACCTCCATCCATGATGTTTCAGGCACTCTATCAGATATAATCCTTAGAATCTGTATGTCACTTCCACTGTATAATCATAAGGAATTTGATTTAGGCCATAACCAAATGGTCTAGTGGTTTCCCCTAGTTTCTTCAATTTAAGTCTGAGTTTTAAAACTGCAACCAGCAGTTTTGATCTGAGCCACAGTCAGCTCCCAGTCTTGTTTTTGCTGACCGTATAGAGCTTCTCCATCTTTGGCTGCAAAGAATATAATCAATCAAATTTCTGTATTGACCATCTGGTGATATCCATGTGAAGTCATCTCTTGTGTGGTTGGAAGAGGGTGTTTGCTATGACAAGTGAGTTCTCTTGGCAAAACTCTATTAGCCTTTGCCCTGCTTCATTTTTGTACTCCAAAGCCAAATGTGCCTGTTACTCCAGGTATTTCTTGACGTCCTGCTTTTGCATTCCAGTTCCCTATAATGAAAAGGACATCTTTCTTGGGTGTTAGTTCTAGAAAGTCTTGTAGGTCTTCAGAGAACTGTTCAACTTCAGCTTCTTCAGCATTACTGGTTGGTGACTAGATTTGGATTACTGTGAAATTGAACGGTTGGCCTTTGAAACAAACAGAGATCATTCTGTTGCTTTGAGACTGCACCCAAATACTGCATTTCGGACACTTTTGTGGACTATGAAGCCATGAAGAGGTGGAAAACGTACTCTGCCTGATTTCAACACATGGTCTATCTAGAAGAATGTTTCATGTGTCCCAAGAGCAGAATGCATATTCATCCAAGAATGGGTGCAGTGTTCTTTAATATATGTCTACTTGATTGAGTGTTGCTGAAATTTTATAACACTTTCTTCATTTGTCTTCTACTTGTTCAACCAGTTATTTGGCATCTTTTTGGTGAAAACTGAAATGGAGATGTCAGAAATTTATATTTCTATGCAAAGGAACTAGAATACACAAAGCAGGGATTATCATGGAGGATTTCTATTATGTAATGGTAAGACTTACCTGAAATCTACAATAATTCAGACAGTGTGTTACTGATGTAAGTACAGACACATATATTAATGAAACAAAATAGAGGTCCAGAAACAGATTTGCACACATATGAACAACCAATTTATGAAAAAAGTGACAAAGTACTTCAATGGGGAAAAGGAAAGCCTTTTTTAAAAACTGTGCTGGAATACCACTTCTGGGCATACACACTGAGGAAACCAGATCTGAAAGAGACACGTGCACCCCAATGTTCATCGCAGCACTGTTTATAATAGCCAGAACATGGAAGCAACCTAGATGCCCATCAGCAGACGAATGGATAAGGAAGCTGTGGTACAGATACACCATGGAATATCACTCAGCCGTTAAAAAGAATTCATTTGAATCAGTTCTAATGAGATGGATGAAACTGGAGCCCATTATACAGAGTGAAGTAAGCCAGAAAGATAAGGAACATTACAGCATACTAACGCACATATATGGAATTTAGAAAGATGGTAATGATAACCCTATATGCAAAACAGAAAAAGAGACACAGATGTACAGAACAGACTTTTGGACTCTGTGGGAGAAGGCGAGGGTGGGATGTTTCGAGAGAACAGCATGTATATTATCTAAAGTGAAACAGATCACCAGCCCAGGTGGGATGCATGAGACAAGTGCTCGGGCCTGGTGCACTGGGAAGACCAAGAGGAACCGGGTGGAGAGGGAGGTGGGAGGGGGGATCGGGATGTGGAATACATGTAACTCCATGGCTGATTCATGTCAATGTATGACAAAACCCCCTGCAATACTGTGAAGTAATTAGCCTCCAACTAATAAAAATAAATGAAAAAAAAACTGTGCTGGAAGAAGTAGATAAACATTTTGGAAGAGAAAAAAAACCGTGACCCACACCGCACACCATATACAAAAATTAACTTAAGTGTTCACACCACACGCACAAACACACACACACACATGCACAAAATAACTCTGTGAGGTGATGAGTGTGCTGACGAACTTGATTGTGGTACGAAAAACAGACATACAGATCAATGGGACTGATGAGAAAATCCAGAAATAATCCCACACATGGATGGTCAATTGATTCCTACCAAAGGAGCCAAGAAAATGAAAAGGGAAGGACAATCTCTTCAATTAATGGCTCGGGAAACCTGGACAGCCACATGCAACAGAATGAAACTGGAACACTCTCTTACACCACACACCAAAGTTAACTCAAAATGGATTGAAGACTTGATCATAAGACCTGAACCCATACAAGTTCTGATGAAATCATAGGTGGCAAGCTCCTTGACATAACGCGTGGAGACAAATTCTTGGATTTGACACCAAAATCAAAGGCAACAAAAACAAAATTAAACGAGTGGGAATATACCAATCTAAAAAGTTTATGCATAGCCACTGAAACCTTCCACAAAATGACAAGGCAGCATACTGAATGGGAAAAATTATTTGCAAATTGTATGTCTGATAAGCGGTTAATATCCAAAATATGTGTAAAGAACAACTATTACTGCATGAACACTGAATTTCAGAAATCTCAATTATATTTTCTCCTACAAAATGTTATTTCATATTAGGCATTTAGTAAGAAGCATACTATGTTTTATCCTAGATTAAAACTCATTAAGGTCTTCGCAGGTGGCAGAGTGGCATGATGTTGTCGGAAAACAGTTCACCTGCTCCTGTTCGTCCCCAGAACTGGCACAGTGCTTCCTTGTTTATTATGAAGGCTCACGGCTGTCACTCAGGTGTCTGGACCTTTTCTTCATGCAGATGCGTCTCAAATCCTCATCTTCTGTTGTACCTGTGAGGGGGCAGAACGCTACTCTCAGGAGATGCCTGAGTACTCCCCTTCATCTCTTCATTCACTCATTCTTTCTACTAGGATGTTTTTGCCTGCAGTTTGCCAGAACTTTCCTAGATGTTAGAGAAACAGCAGTGAACGAAAGAGCCAAGGTCCTCATCCTTTTGGAGATCAGAGCTTCCTAAGAACCAGAGAGAGGAATCAACTAGTAACATAGCACATTACTTGATTGCAACCATGATGTGTTCTATGGCGATGAGGATTGTGAGCTTTCTGGAGATGGTGGAAGGCTACCTGGTGAAACCAACTTCTAAGATGAGGTCGTAAGAAAGAATCTCCCACCAGGAGATACACTGTTGGTGGGAATATAAATTGGTGCAGTCACTATGGAGAACACTGGAGTTTCCTTAAAAAATAAAAGTAAAAATAAAGCTACCATATGATCCTGAAATCCTACTCTTAGATGTATATCTGGATAAAACCATAATTTTGAAAAGATACACGTGCCCCACATGCACCCCAATGTTCATAGTAGCACTGTTTACAACAGCCAGGACATGGAAGCAACCTAGATGTCCATCACCAAATAAATGGTTAAAGAAGATATGGTACAATGAAATACTACTCAGCCATAAAAAAGAATGAAATAATGCCTTTTGCAGCAACATAGATGAATCTTGAGGTAATCATACTAAATGAAGTAAGTCAGGCAGAGAAAGACAAATACTATATGACATCACTTCTGTACATCTGTGTCTCTTTTTCTGTTTTGCATATAGGGTTATCATTACCATCTTTCTAAATTCCATATATGTGTGTGAAATCTTAAAGAAAATGATACAAGTGAACTAATTCACAAAACGAATAGAGTCACAGACATAGAAAACAAACTGTGGTTACCAAAGGGGAAATACCAAAGGGGAGCGATAGATTATGAATTTGGAATGAACAGATACACACTATTATATAAAATAAAGAACAGTGTAGCACAGGGGACTACATTCAGTATCTTGTGATGACCTTATAATGGAAAAGATTCTGAAAAAGAATATATAAATGTGTATAACCAAATCACTTTTTTCTCTACACCTGAAGCATTGTAAATCAACTATACCGCAAAAAAAAAAAAAAAAAAAGACAATCAGGAAACCAACATTTCGTGGTCGAGCCTAGAGCCCATTCAGGTAAGGCTTTGATTTTCCCCAGGGATGTACAGATTAATTTAGAGGCTGTATGAAGCAGGGGGCAGTCATGTGCCTGGAGATAGATGCCTTATGTGCAGTTAAAGCGTCCTGCTTCCTCTGTCCTCCAGGCTGTAGGTCCAACATTGCAGGATGCAGAGGGAAGTGACCTTTATTCTTCAGGTAGAAGGAGCAGCTTAGGGTCACTTGAGGGGAGTCCTCAGACTTGCTAGAGGACTTTGCCAGCTTGTCTGCATGTCCTGAACGCGTGGCACTGTGTCCTTCCTTCCCCGCTTGTTCTCTCTGTTCCCCCTTCTCCCCTCTCCTTCTGCCTTTTCCCCTCCCTCCCCCCCTCCATCCCCTTCCTGCCACTGCCCTCTTCCTTCATTCTCTTCCTTTCTCCCATCCATCCTTCCACCATTCCTCCCTTCCTTTCCTTCCTCCCCCCCGCCCCCATCCATTCATCCATCTGTCCATCCATCCAGCATTCGTCAGGTATCTCCTGTGAATGGGGTCCTTTGATGAATAAGATGCCACAGAGTCGCGGATTAAGTGATCGATCTCATCGGTAGGCTGGGATCTCAAGATGGGCAGGTATGGAAGTAATTACAAGTTTTCCTTTGTGTGTTTATTCCTGTTAAGAGCGGTCATGGACTATACACTCTTACACTTCCTTGAGAAGTGGGTGCCAGTGTCATGAGGAAGAGTGGAGAAGGAATAAGAACGGATCCAGACCAGTTCATTTCCGTCGCATGAAAGCCGTTTCCAGCACAGGCACCTGTGAGGGGCGGCAGCTCTTTTGTAAAGCATAGTGTATGTTGTCACTATTCTAGCTCATATTTGAGCACTTAGAGGATTACGTTGTAAGCAGCTGTGTGCAGGAATTGTGTCCTCTCTTCTTTAGAATGGTGGCTGCAATGTCACTTACCCAGGGGGGATACAGTTAATACTAATTACTGATGGCTCATCCCTTACCATAATTTCCTCTTTCAGAAAATGAAAGCAGACTCCTGATAAATGCATGTGTCTCTCCAGAGTTTCATATGTCAGGGCTCAGATGCTATAAAGGATTTGCCTGGAGGCGTGATGTTCTTGTCCAATTTTTCCCCCTCTTTCAAGTGCCCTTTGGAGAAACATTTCTTTCCTGAAAGTCGTTGGCACTAGTGAAATTAATTTTAGCTGGAAAAGAGCTGTGTTGTCATGTTCTTGTCTGCTGGTTTGGGTAGATGTTTGAACTAAAAACAACTATTAATGTTTAAAAAGAGAATCAGGCTTTTAGTAGGTAGAGCGGTGGCCCAGTCTGAGATAAGTACAAGCTACCATCCTGAAGTTTGATACAGATATCTGTTGGCTTTTTTTTCGCCCCAGGAATTCTTAGAACAACCTCTCCCCCAAATAAAAGGATTTCCCCAAATGAAGACTGAATACTTGAGAAACTTAGAGGTTCTTTGAGATAGGCTGAGCACAGATATGGAATATGAGTGTGATCAAAGGTAGAGTAGACTCCAGTAATTTCATACTCACTGA
This sequence comes from Cervus elaphus, assembly GCF_910594005.1. Taxonomy (NCBI): domain Eukaryota; kingdom Metazoa; phylum Chordata; class Mammalia; order Artiodactyla; family Cervidae; genus Cervus; species Cervus elaphus. The sequence continues at coordinate 121,834,486 of NC_057848.1, read as the reverse complement.
TCTTTGGTTTGTAAGGTTTCATTCTGCAAGAAACAGAAACCTGATTCACCAGCCAGCAACTACTGAGAAATGTTGGGTCAACTGGAAGGCTGACGATGTGGATCTGTAAAGCAGCGCTTTAGTTTTTGGTTTTTACATGGGGTGTGTGTGTGCGCGCGTGCACGTGCATGCATGTGGATGTGCATGCATGGGTGTATTTTTAAACATGATGTATATTTAAGTTTCTGATGAGAGGACTTCTGAGTGAAACTTAAACACCTGCGTGAAACTTCCACACCATTTGCAGGACACATCCTGCAAGGAAGAGTTGGTGGTCTAACTTGTTCAAGTTCAATTCAGTGTGAGTTGCGTTTGATTTCTTTTAGGCGGAAGGCCACACCATGAGAGTGTGTGTGTGTATACATGTGCGTGCATGTGCTGTGATCATGAGTTGTCTAGAGCATTGCCATTCTCTATGCCTCCTGGGAGTGAGGCAGACAGGCAGAGAATTTTGGCTCCAGGACAGGGGACTTCAGTCCTCGTGGCTCCAGCTGCATGGGTCAGGACTTGGGCCCCAGAGTGGCGTATCACAATGCCCGGCCTGCCTTGTGACCAAGGCAGAGGGCGAGGTGAGAGACGATGAGTGTAGAAGCACTTTGTACACCGTTCATCTTCCCCTTGACCCAGAGGCGAAATGACCTTGATCCTATTATTCATGTCAGTGCCTGTGACCGGCGTGGTTTCTGTACTGCAGATAGATGGAGAAGTTGAGAAGGAGTGGTGTGGGAAAGCCAGGAGCTGCTTTCTGCTTTCCTGTTCCGCTTAGAGGTTGGATTCACATCAGATGCAGGGCCTCGGTGAGCTTGGCCAAGGTGGACAATCCTTCCCTTATCTGGTGGGTCCTGGGAGCAGAGCAGGCAGTTGGATAGGGTTCAGGGTCAGGCATTATTTCCTATTGTTTCCTTATCCTTGACTTTTTAGAAGAGAACTGTGTCTGCTTCATGAGCTTTCTTTACAAATTTTTTAAAAGATTTGTTTTTGGCTGTGCTGGGTCTTCCTCGCTGTAGAGGGCTTTCTCCAGTTGCAGTGAGCGGGGCTGCGCTCTTGTGGAGGTGCCCGGGCTTCTTATGGTGATGGCCTCTCTTGTTGTGGGCTCTCCTCACATGGCCTTAGTTGCCCTGTGTCATGAGGAATCTTCCCAGACAAGGATCGAACCTGTGTCCCTTGCACTGTCAGGCAGACTCTCAACCACTGGACCACCAGGAAGCCCCTCTTCATGAGTTTTCGGAATCCCTGGACTCTCCTGGTCATTCTTCCCCTCCCTGCCCAGGGCTGTGTGTAGCTTTCCACCCATCGCTGGGCCGTCTTGTCCTCCGCCCTGCAGGCATGCCCACCCAGCCATCCGCATGGCTGATTTCCACTCTCACCCCGGAAACACGCTCCCTGGACTCCCTTCCATCTTATTTTCTTGACTGGATATGGAAACCGCTTTTCTGTTCAGTATATTTGACATATAACATGGGGTAAATTTAAGGTGCATCTCCTGTTAATTTGATACATGTGTATAGGGTAATAGCATTGCCATTGTAGCAATATTTAGCACCTCTGTCACATTACATAATTATCCTTTCTTTTTAGTGGTTGGAATAATTAAGTTCTAGTCACTTAGCAAGGTTGATTATGGTACAGTATTATTGTCTATATTCATTATACTGTACATGAGGTCTCTTGGGGTGATTTACTACTCATTGTTGGATATGGAAATTTCTTAACATTTTTTGAAACCCCAGATTATTTAGGAACGTGGGCAGTGGATTAAACAAAACAACAACAACAAAAAAGTCCCAAAACACTGGTTTTTGCTTTGGGGGGTTCTTTTTTTTCCTGATCTACGTAATTGATTATGAGAAAAAGGCGATTTTCAGAGAGTATCAAGGAAGAAGACAGCTCATACACTGCTGAGAACACACAGGGGTTTGGCTGCACTGGTCTTTATTGTGGTGTGTGGGCTTCATAGCTCCACAGCATGTAGGATCTTAGTTCCCTGACCAGGGATTGAACTTCATCCCCTGCACTGCTAGAAGGATTGTTAACCACTGGACCACCAGGGAAGTCCCGGAAATACAAATTGATAACAGTTTTGGTTTTTTTCCCCCAAATGGCAAGCTGGCAGTATTTCTCAAAAGTCTTAAAAATTAATGTTAAGGAGAAGGAAATGGCAACCCACCCCAGTAATCTTGCCTGGAGAATTCCATGAACAGAGGAGCCTGGCAGGCTACAGTCCATGGGGTTGCAAAGAGTCAGGCATGACTGAGCAACTATCACTCACACTCATTCTTAATAGTGCCCTTCCTGAATACCATGGGGAATACAGTAGTTTCTAGAGAAGCACTTTGAGCACTCAAAGCTTTGTTTTCTAACTATTCCTCAGCCACTTGCCTTCCAGTTACTCCTGTGGTTCTAGTGTATATCTTCTGAGAATTAATAGCAATGTTTTGAAGCAAGGTTTCACACTTAACTGTGATTAATACAGTTTATGCCTGCATATGCTCTAGATTTGGAGGATGGTGATGCATTTGATAGGAGATAGTATTTAGATTAGCTATTGTTATATGCATTTTGATACATTTTTAGCTTCTCAATAAAAGGTGATTTCATGCTTCAGTGAATTCTTCACAGATTTTAAAAATAATGTATATGTGTAAATACAAGTATTTTACTAGAAAGTAAGTATGTTTAAGGAATTCCAGGTGTATAACATGGCCCCATAACTTTCTTCGTGCATAAGGAGGCTAGATAAATGGTGCTTGATGATAATGTACTCCATCTCCTATTGGAAAATTAACATTATTTACCAATAAGGAACTAGGGGAATAGGGGGCAGAGATTTGCATTGCTGAAGAGTCAAAAAACCACTGAAAATATTTTCTACATGCAAGAAGGAAACGTATATTGAGAGCAAAGAGAAGAATGAGTGAAGGTGCATGATAAAGTTTTTTTTTTTTGATAAAGCTTTTTTTTAAATGGTGAAAACTTAATGGTTCATTACTGTTTCTAGAGTTTAACTTCTAATGGGCAAGCTGGGGATTTTAGGTACAACGATCCAGTTTAGTTTCTCAAAGCCTAGCTGCTATAGCCACAGTATAGAATCTCTTCCTATTAGACTGCTACTCCATTGAAAGGTTGCAGCTACCTAGAATTCTTTTTAAGAGCAAACTATGGTTATTTTTAAGTTGTTGCTTTGAGGGAACTGAAGAACCTAATACAGCCCCTGGCCAGTATTGCTGCAAGGTCTCGTGTTATTTCTCTGGGAAACTTCGCACAAGATATAGAAACTTAAAAGTAGCTTTGTTTTCCTGCCTTGATTCCTAGAAATTACGTACTGGAAATTTCAGGAAATAAACGATGATTTGAGGAGTTCAAACACATGGCCTATCTTACTTTCATTTAATTATTTTGAACAACTGAAATCTTGCTAGACACTGGTTTCTCTGACTGGGTCTTTGTAGCCAACTACTTCTTATTCAGTCACCTTTTCAGTAAGGGGCTCTCAGATAACCATCTCCTTGGTTCTTGAGACAGCATTCTTTTTCTATTAAGATTTCAGTTCTGTCTTTGAATCCTGACTGGATGTCTGTGTTCTTACATTCTCTTGGTTTTTTCTTTGATCCACTTGTCAGTTTTATCGCTTGACCTCCTCATGGTTTCCCATTCAAACCAGAGGGAGTTAGGTAGTTGATGACCGACAACTCCTGCCTTGTGGATCACGTTTTATTATATTCTGCTTTTGCTGCGATACTGAGCATACTTAAATAACAATCCAAACATTTAAGTTTGGATAGGAATGGGTTGGTTTATCAAGTAGGACAGTGTACTTGTCCTTTAGGAGAAAATACTCAAGAGAGTAAGGGAGAAGATGAATGGGAATTTAACTTTACACGGCTTAGGACAACATGACTGACTTAATAAATGAAGCTAAAGTTTCTCCTGGGTCCGAGAATTCAAACCACATTTATAAATGTATAATTCAACTACTGTATGGTTTAAATGGGCTTATTGGGCTAGCCTGGGAAATAATACCGTTTTTACCATTTTCTACAGAGAAAGTATTTTGCAATTTATGTATCAGACAACTCAATGAACTTGTAAAAAACAACCAGTTTTTATGTTGGAACTATCTGTGCAGCCATTTCTTTACAGTTGTACATAAAGTGTTTTTACTGTAAAATTGAGTTAATGTATACAAATAGATCTTTATGCCATAATAAAGTTACCAGTACTACTAAAAAAAAAATTAATGTTAAATATCTTCAAATTCAACCATTACTTTTTTAGGAGTTTAAGAAAATCATTGCAAATTTATGCAGAGATCTACCTACAGAGAAGTTTATGGAATTGCGATTTGTCACAGAAAAGAAAGTTAGACCTCATCGTAAGGTCCGTTGGTGGGGAACGGGGCAGTCAGTTGTGGTCCATTGATGTGCTGGGATGATCTGCAGTATCTTAAATAGTATTGTCCCAATTTATTGACATAGTAGATGGAATTTAAAAGCAGTATTGTGATTTGCAACCCCTTTTGTAAAATGTCAAAGTACATATTTGTGCATGAAAATGTTGTAAGTATATTTGCCTAAATTTTAACGTTTATTTCTCTATGTGTTATGGGTATGTTTTTTCTATTTTATTGTTATTTTTATCCTATGATAAGTATTGCTTTTGTTTAAAAAAAAAAAAAGAAAGACGAAAGATATTTATAAGAAAAGCAGCAGTGGGTGGCTTTTCCACCAAAGCCCCGGTCATGGGCTTTGTGCTGGGGAGGTCAGCCTTGTACGCCTTCATTGCATCTAGCATCCTGCCGGGGCCGTGTCTGTACGAGGGAGATAGGAGCTGTCAAGCAATGAGGGATGAGTGAGACAACCTGACCCCTTACCTTCTATTCACAGTCCTGTTGGCCTGTTTCTTTGGGAGCAAGAGATGATTCCTTTTGTACCTGGCACCCCTCAGTACCGACTTGGTAACATCCAGTACAAACACGTAGAATTAAAAAAGTAAAGCTTTTAACCTGTGTATCACCATCTTCTGTTACCTCCTTATTTGAAAAGTTGGAGTGTAACTGCCTTACATAATCTTGTGCTAGCTTCGCTGTACAGTGAAATGCATCAGCTGCGTGTATACATATATTCCCTCCCTCTTGAGCACCCCTCTACTCCACCCCACCCACCCCACCCCTCTAGGTCATCACAGAGCGCCGAGCTGAGCTCCCAGTGCCATAGAGCAGCTTCCCGCTAGCTGTCTTTTTTATACACACCACTGTATATATTCATATGTCACATATATGTCAGATATTCACCCAATTCATCCCACCCTCTCCTGCCTCTGCATGTCTGTTCTCTACTTCTGTGTCTCTCTTCCTGCCCTGCAAATCGGTTCATTCGTGCCATTTTTCTAGATTCCTCATTCTGAAAATGCATTCTCTGTCTCACTTTTCCTTTAGCAAAAATTCCTTGAGAAAACACGAGGGTGACATCACATGCAAGGAGCCTCTGCTCCAGAGCCAGGGTTGACTTTGCTTTTGGAATGAAAAGCTCTCCACAGGGTAGCCACTAAATTAAGACATCTGTGAGGTGTCAGCTTCTTGGGGCTGCTGTAACTAAGTACCACAAACTGGCTGCTTTGTCTCCTGGTGCTGGAAACCCCCAGTCCAGGCACTGGCGGGTTGGTGCCTCTGAGGGTCTGATCCAGGTCTCCCACGGCTTCTCATTCACCCTCTGTGTGTGTCTTGGCCATAATTTCCCTGTTTTATAAGGACACCATATTGGACTAGGAGCCACTCCAATGACTGGATTTTAAACCTGATGACCTCTGTGAAAAGAAAAAAGAAAAAAAGACTTTCTCCCTGTTATGAATGATTGCAGCAAGGACTGAAACTCCTGGGTAACATCCAATCATATTAATAATCTCCTTCCTGAGAAAAATGTGATTGGAGTCATGCACATGTGGCAGCAAGTTGGAACCCTTCCTGGCAGGCCCTGGATCGGGGAGCCTCAGGCTTTTGCTGCTGCTGTTCAGTTGCTAAGACATGCCCGACCCTTTGCGACCCCATGAACTGCAGCAGAACTGCTGAGTGTGCCCTAATCTCAGCCTTGCTCTTGGCCTTTCTGAGAGTTGGTTGTTCAACACCTTTAATCTTCAAGAAACGCCTGTATTTTTCTAATAAATTTTTTATTGAGGTATAGTTGATTTACAGTGCCATATTAGTTTCAGGTGTACAACACAGCAATTCAGTCTTTTTATAGATTGTAATTCAAAGTTTTTACAAAATAAAGGCTATACTTCCCCCTGCAGTAATGTTATGTTTAAGCTTTGAAAGTTAGGATGTCAACATATGAATTTTGGAGAGACACAATTCAACCCATAACAATGTATTCTCCTCCTATTGAAAAAAAAATCTCATTAGTTTGAAAATTTTCAAACATAAAAACATTAGGGAGGGTAATATTAAACCTCCACGTCACCATCAACAGCTTTAGCAGCCCCCAAGCCAGTATCATTTCATACTATCTCTCCCTTCAACCCCCAGTGTAGTATTTTGAAGTAATTCTCACCCATAAGAAATGATGCATTCCACATGGTAAAATTAGATCTAAAGATCCTGTTAAATAAAATAACATTGTGTGTGTGTGTGTGTGTGTGTGTAAAGTGGGGGAGTCAGAGCAATACCAGAATGTTAGGGCCTATCTCTGGGAAGTAGGATTTCAGGTAATGTTTACTTCCTTTTTTAGAACTGTATTTACTGTCTAATTTTGTTGGGATAGTGGTTGAGGGAGTAATTCAACCTTTTTCTCATGAGAAAAACAGAAACTAGTTGTTTCCAGGTAGTGAGAAGGTTGGGGTGAGGGACAGCAGAAGAAGCTTCCCTGTAGTTTTCTGAGGCAAAAGGGGCATTTTGCTTTCAGAATATGAGAAGGAAAGAGGAGGAAGTACATCAGATTGTGCCTCGTAGTGAAGAGGCCCCTGAGGAGGAGAGTGAGGGCTGCCACTCCAGATGAAGCTGTGTGACCTCAGCACAGATCCCCAGCCTCTCTGAACTCAGGTTTCCTGCCTGCAAAATGAAGGAGACAGTCCTAGATTTCTCTGGCCATGAATACTATGATCTCATAGTTCTTTTTTTTTTTTTTAATTGAAGTATAGTTGATTTACAATGCTGTGTTAATTTCTTCTATACAACATGGTGACTCATTTATGCATGTGTATACACATTCTTTTTTACATTCTTCTCCATTATGGCTTATCTCAGGATATTAGAGTTTTCTGTACAGTAGGACCTTGTTTATCCATCCTATATATACCAGTTTGCACCTACTAACCCCGAGCTCACAGCCCATCCTGTCCCCTTTGCCAAGCACAGGTCTGTTCTCTATGTCCGTGATTCTGTGTCTGTTTCATCTTTACGTTCACTTGTGTCAGTTTGGATTCCACATGCAAATGATAGCGTGGGGTGTCTGTCTTCCTCTTTCTGACTTATCTCCCTTAGTTACGATCACCTCTAGTTGCATCCATGTGGCTACAGATGGCATGATTTCGTTCTTATATGTGGCTGAGAAGTAGTCCATTGTATGTATGTTCCACATCGTTTTATTTGTCTGTCGATGGATATTGAGGTTGTTTCTATGTTTTGGCCATTGTGAATAGTGCTGCTGTGAATGCAGGCCTGCATGTATTTTTTTGAATTAGAGTTTTGTCCAAATACACGCCCCAGGGTGGGATTACTGGGTCCTATGGTGATTCTGTTTTCACTTTTCTGAGAAACTTCCACACTGTCCTCCACAGTGGCTGCACCAACTTCCATTTCCAGCGGTGCTGTAACAGAGCTCCCTTTCCTCCACACCTTCTCCACCATTGATTATTTGTAGACCTTTAAATGGTGGGCATTCTGACTGGTGTGAGGCGGTACCTCATTGTAGTTTTGAGTTGCATTTCTCTAATTAGCAATGTGGAGCATCTTTCCATGTGCCTATTGGCCATCTGTATGTCTTCTTTGGAGAAATGTATGTTAAGGTTTTCTGCCCATTTTTTGATTGCATTTTTTTTTTCTGTTTATGGTGTTATGATTCTTGAACGTTATGGGTTTGTTGTATTAATTTGTTTATTTCTGACAGTGCTGGGTCTTCATGGTTGTGGGGCTTTTCTCTGGTTGCGGTGAGTGGGGAAGACTCTCTAGTTGTGTGTAAGGGCTTCTCATTATGGTGGCTTCTCTTGCTGTGGGGCTCGGGCTCCAGGCTCCTGGGGGCTTCAGTAGTGGCGGTACGTGGACTTGGTAGTTGTGGCTCCTGGGGTCTGTGGCAGAGGCTCAGTAATTCTGGTCCATGGGCTTAGTTGCTCCTTGGATGTGGAATCCTCTCGGATTAGGGATCGAACCCATGTCTCCATATGCCCAAAGGCATAAAAATGATTTCAGGCCTGAGACTCCCCTCCCTGACCCAGAGCCCAGGGCAAGGGGGTTCCTGCCAAAACAGGCATCTGTCCTCTGTCTGGAAGGCCTGGGCTCTCAGGCCAGCCGGCAGGGACCAGTGGAGCCCTCAGACAGGAGATTAACCAGGCAGATCAAAATAGCACCATTAAGGCTTTGAAATTAGATCGCCATTGAAACCACAGGCCATGAAAGTGGGCTAGGCCTTGTGTGTTCAATCCAGGCATGTGGCTGCCTCCTAAAAAATTCACACTGGACCTGGAATCTCCTAACATGATAGCCAAAGTGCCCGAGATAGGATCGAAAATCACCTCTCACTCCAAGAGCCAATAAAATTACACCTTGAATGAAAAAAGAATTATCTGACATCTAAACCGAGATGTTAAATGCTGAGCACAGCCTCAGCCATCTGTTTACACTTGGACCCTTCAAGCTGCAGGGGCCAAGCTAAGCACAGAGATCAGTGGTCTGCAAAACCTTTAATGTTTATTCTCTGACCTTTTATAGAAGTTTGCCCACATGTGCAGTCAGGGCATGAAAGATCTAATGGTCCATTTGGGGGAGATCTTTCCTTCTTTTTCCATTTTTTATTTCCCTTGGTTTGTAATATAGAATAATATGGTTTCTCCATTCTCTACCTACGTTTTATCATTTTGTTCTTCCTCATTATTGTAACCTCATCTGTGTAGCCAGCAGCGTTGCCTCATTGGAGAGGGACCGGATTTCCTCCTGCTCATCTTTGTTCCTTATCGTCACCATCACCCTCCTGCCCCTACTGAGCAGTGAGGGTCTGAAGATCTGCCTCTATGGGGTTTTCTTTGTCTACTCACCTGATGGGCCTGGAGGGAGAGCTGGGAGTCCATAAGATGTTTGGGACTCGCTTACGTGGGATCATGCTTGGGACCGTGGAGCCCCTTGCAAGGGGACCCGGTACCCTGCCTCAAGGAAGCTCTCGGCTGGTTAACAGTCCAGTAGCTGTTGTTTCAAGAGCCAGAAGGACAGACAGAATACGGGAGGCTTGTTGAGAGGGAAGTGAGCCAGCAAGAAGGAGAAAATTGTTCGGGTGAGCCCAGGAATGACTGTGTTCCCAACACTGCACCTGGGAGAAGGGCTGGAGAGGTGGGAATGTCACCTGTCCAGGGGTCACTACTGCCCTCTGGTGGCAAAGCAGAGGGGCTGTATGGTTCATACTCTAGGGAAGCAACACCTCCAAGGGGCTGTGTCTCCCAGCCGCGCGGGGCGGTGTCAGACCTGAGAATTGGGGGGATGGGATGAACTGGGGTATGCGGACTGACACACACACTGCTGATACTATGTGTAGAATAGATAACTGGTGAGAACTTACTGCACGGCACGGGGACCCCTACTCCATGTTCCGGGGTGCCCTACGTGGGAAGGAAATCTGAAAACAAGAGGGGATATGTGTACACACAGCTGGCTCACTCTGCTCTACAGCAGAGACTGACAGAACACGGTAAAGCAACTATGCTCCAATGAAAACTTTCTTAAAAATCAGAATTAGAAATTTGGTGGACAAAGCAGAGCCTTGATAGGGATCAGGGAACAATGGCTCAGGACTGGCAGAGACAGCAAGGTGAGGATGTTGAGGCAAGGCATTCCATGAGTTTTAGGGTGCATGCTGTGTTGATGGATATTTTAGGAAACTTCTGTAATGAGCTGTCAAGTCATTTCTGGGTGAGGAGTCTGAAATACTAAAGTAATGCTACTGAAGGGAGTTGAATAGGAAATCTGTGTTAATGGAGATGGTAAGCTAGTTAGTAGGTTGGTTAGTTTGGGTTCTAAGGTCTTTGAAGCCTGGCTTGTAAGCCTCGGTGATGACTTTGGCCAAGTGAAAAAAATTGCCCGAAGGTGGCCAAGGACTGCTCCGTGACCCAGACATGAGACTTGGCAGGGGCTCTGGGGTTCCATCAGGCTGAGGAGAAATGCAAAACCAAGGCCACTTTGAGGTTGACATTGAATTGTTGGGTCTCCTCCCAAGCAGGACAGTTTGAATTACTGAAGGTCCCATGCTATCTGGGAGCCCAGGAGGTTCTGCCAACAAGGCCGGCAGCTCTGGTGACGTTAGGATAAGAAAGCCGTGCATGAGGCTGATGCTTTGGTTACAAGTGGATGAATGACTGACGAGCTGGTGTCTGTGGATGTCTGACCTGTCGGGACGGGACCTTTCTGGCGCCTCTCCGAACCTATACCAAGTATTGCAGATCAGAACAGTCTAAAGTGATCGAGGCAAGTGTAGCCACTGCTCCTCCAGTCCTCATTTAGCTGGATCTCATCTTGTGGAGCTGATGTCACTGGGGTTTGGTCTTTGCCTTCAGCTTTGGTTTCAGCTTCGCTGAAAGAAAGCAATAAAATCTGCAGCCACTGACTTTCTTAGCATTAACCTACACTTTGATTATGCCATTGTTTGCGCCATGAGGAATGGGTCATAGAATTTCGCTTCCCTATGAAGTTGGACTCATCTATTTTAAAACCTCAGAGTTGATGTGTCCAGGGAGTAGATCTCTGAAATTTGACGAGGGTCCCATTTGCACCCGTGTTACGAGGTGTGATGCCCCTGACTGTAGAAATGAAATGCCAGCAAGAAATGAAACGTGTGCCTTTTGTTCCCCCTGGTTTTTAAACACCACGCATGATTCATGTTGTGCTTCAGAAGAAGTGTTTAGGGACCTCCTGGTTGATCCAGTGGCTTAAGACTGTGCTTCCAATGCAGGGGCACTGGCTTGATTGCTGGTTGGGGAATAAGATCCCACATGCCTCATGGAGTGGCCAAAGAATAAAATAAAGAAGCGTTCAGAAACCTAATTTGAAATACATGTAATTAGTGGCTCAGGCTGTTCCAAGGCTAGTGGCCGCCACTGGCCATGCTTCGTTCTTGTGTTGAGCTTGTGGGGACCTTGCAGGACAGAGTGAGCTGCTTAGAGACTTGGTGTCACTTTGTGACATCTCATATGTGCCCTTCATTAAAATCAGATATGAAAACACTTAAAACTTGTTCTTCCCGAGTCTGATGGGAGGTTCTCCTCAGGACCTCCCAGTCTGAGAAATGTTTGGGCAGCAATAACCATAATACATCAGTGTGAGGCTGCCAGTCCTGCATTGCTTGCAGAGTTCATTCAGTTTCTTTTGGAGCCTGATGATGCTAAAAGAAAGTGAAGGTTGGCATCAGTTGTGTCTGTAAAGACCAAAGTTCTGTTTCACATCACATGGAAAAGGGAGAGAAAATGAATCACTAGGCGTCTACTTAACATGTCAAGCACTGTGCTGGGATCATTTTCCTTTCAGTGCTCCGTTTACCAAGAAGGATGCTGAAATCCATCCAGTGCCTGGTCACTGGCATGTCTTCCGCGCAGGGTGACTCAGGGGGGCGCTATTGGTATTTTTGAGCAGGAAAGTACTTGAGTGGGACTGTGCAATGGTTTGTGGGGCATGTGGCACGCCCGCCCCCTCCCACTCAGCACCAGCTGTTCTGCAGTCACTGTAACTGACAAGTCCACCCACCGCCAGTTCCGCTGTCCCCTCTAGGTGGCCATGCTGTCTCTGGCGCTGGCAACAGGCTCTCAGTAAACACTGTCAGATATTTTCCAGGGAGTAGGTACGTGCCACCCATCTCTGGGTGCATGCCTCTGTTGTGATAGGGTAGGAGACTCGGGGAGTCAGCTCTGTGTTTACTGATTTTTAGCTGTACTGGGTTTTCGTTGCTGCACATGGGCTTTCTCTAGTTGCAGCGAGAGGGATACTCTCTAGTTGCGGTGTGCAGGCTTCTCATCATGGTGGTTTCTCTTGATGCAGAGCACCAGCTCGAGATGCTCAGGCTCAGGAGCTGCATCTCAGAGGGTCTCGAGTGAGGACTCAGTAGTTGTGGAGCCTGAGCTCAGCAGTTCCACAGCCTGTAGGATCTTAGTCCTGTCTGACCAGGGATTGAACCAGCGTCCCCTGCGTTGGCAATTGGATTCTTAACCACTGAACTACCGGGGTGGGGGATCCCTAATTTTGTGTCTTTTTTTAACCTGAGATTTGCATCATATTTTATGCTTGTGAAATAATTATTTATCCTATGCTATATAATTGGAATATAGTTCTTTTTGTTGATTTAAAAATGAGTATATTCCAACTACTATATAGAAAATAGATAATCCCCAAGGACCTACTGTATAGCACAGGGAACCCTATTCAGTGTTGTGTGGTGACCTATATGGGAAAAGAATCTGAAGAAGAATGGATGTATGTGTAGATTCATAAGTGAATCATTTTGAAGTACACCTAAAACTAACACAATATTGTAAATCAGTTATATCCCAAGATAAAATAAAAATTTTTAAAAAATGAGTGGATTCTGTAGTTAATGGCTTCATTTTATTTACCTTTTCTCTTAAGCATTATGCCATCATCTGTAATAGTCAAAAACATATGATTTACATTCTGTTGTTATATTTTTCTTCTTCTCTTTCAGCACATCATTTTTCTGAGACAAGATATTATGGTAGGAATTTACAGAAATGTTGACTACAACAAGTAGCTCAAAGTCAACTTCTCTCTAAACGTTAGTAGTTCTCCATAGAGTTGACTGTCCATGAATATGTAAACATTTTATCTTTTTAATGTTAAATTTAACCACTTTCTTGGCAAACTTAAACTGATAACAGAGGTATTATTTTTCCTGAATCTTCAGCCATGTTGTCCTAACTGACTGTAATGATTCCTGTAGACTCTGTGTCATAAATGGATTCTTTTGCACCTCAGTGAAAAAAAAGAGACCCTGGAGGTTCATTCATTCATTCAACAGATAGATGCTTGGGATCCATCAGTGAATCACACAGATAGAATGGTTCCTGCTTTCATGCTAGTACAGATGATTTTAAATTATGTGGGGCAGGAAGCTTTCCCAAGAAGGCAGCCCTTCAGCAAAGACCTGAAGAAGAAATGAATTCTTACTGAGCCCCTATTATGCCTCAGGTACTGTTTTAGGAGCCAGAATGGCTAGCTATAACCTCTGTAATCAGCAGAAAATAACTTACATGGCCAGAGGATGGGCATGTAATATGTTTAATGTTACTGTTAAAAAAATCCTTTTGACATAACGGCACCAATTTTGGTTAAGTAGGATTGCAATGGGCATACTGTTTATTTTTAAGGCGTTGACTATGCAGAGTGATAGGAAATAGAAGATATTTGTCTTCAAAGGAAAATAGAAAGAGAAGCCCACGTATGGGATGGGTTTTGTGTCTGGGTCCAGCGGTCCTTGCAGAGGTATTGCTTCTCTCCAGCTGGTGGCATCGTGATGGTCACAAGGATCCTCCTGGGGATAATGGTGACAGAGCAGGAGCAACTGCTTCAAATTAAGGGTGGCTTTTGTGGGAGATGCTTAGAGAACAGGGAAGGAGTCCAGGGAGCAGGAGTTGGTTCCTGCCTCTAATGCTGACCTGTGACCTTGGGTGGACTGTTTTAGCTCCTCCACATATCAGCTCAACTGCTTATTTGTTGGCCATGCAATTTATGCTCATCATGTTGTTTAGTAAGATAAGGTATAAAAACAGGAGGAGGATGCACTTCACAAGATCACCAGTCAAGTCCTTTTCTAGTTCTCAAATTCCTTTCTCCTTGATTTGTCCAAGGAAACACTGCTTGTCTGTAGCTTTTGAATTGAAGCCAGGCCACCATGGGGTTACTGGTTTGTCACAGCGTTAGCAGTAGAGCAGGGCTGGCTCTTGAACTCCTGGTTTTTCTCCTCCTCTTGGCTCCCTACACATGGTGTTAAGGAAGTTGAGGGCTCTCCTAGCATTTTAGGGGCAGAGTGGGTCAGCACTGGTTTTACTGTGTGTGGTCTCACCCCCACAAATGCTAGCCCCAGATTTCACTTTTATTTCCTGAACTTCAAGGAAGACCACCAAGGAATTAGGGACGGACAGGAGACAGAAGAAAAGCAAGGAATTAACCTTGTTCTGAGACAAAGCCAGGGGTACCCATTGTCTCAGATAACCTTCCTGTGGTCCAAGGACCTTAAAGTTGATCACAAGACTTCTACTTTTAGTATGTTTATTTTTACCTTTCAAAGACCTGTAAAAGATACACCCAGGATGGCCTGATGGTCCCCTTCAGGTCTAAAGTTCTAAAATTCTCCTGTGTGCAGAGCTGCAGAGGCCAAGTGTCTTTGGGTAGATGAACCCGGATGGATTTCATCCCAGGCCTGTGGTATCCCAGGATGGATGTGCGCCAAGCATCCTCAGACTGCATCTTCACGCCACCCGTAGTCTGGGTGGCGATGCTGTCTTGCACCACACTTTTTTTTTTCTTATAATTAATTAATTTATTTTAATTGGAGGCTAATTACTTTACAATATTGTAGTGGTTTTTGCCGTACTTTGACATGAATTAACCACGGGTGTACATGTGTTCCCCATCCTGAACCCCCCTCCCACCTCCCTCCCCATCCCACCCCTCAGGGTCATCCCAGTGCACCCGCCCTGAGCACCCTGTCTCATGCATCGAACCTGGACTGGTGATCTGTGTCACATAAGATAATATACAGATTTCAATGCTATTCTCTCAAATCATCCCACCCTTGCCTTCTCCCACAGAGTCCAAAAATCTGTTCTTTACATCTGTGTCTCTTTTGCTGTCTCGCATATAGGGTCATTGTTACCATCTTTCTAAATTCCGTATATATGCATTAATATACTGTATTGGTGTTTTTCTTTCTGACTTACTTCACTCTGTATAATAGGCTCCAGTTTTATCCACCTCATTAGAACTGATTCAAATGTATTCTTTTTAATGGCTGAGTAATATTCCATTGTGTATATGTACCACAGCTTTCTCATCCATTCGTCTGACGATGGACTTCTAGGTTGCTTCCATGTCCTAGCTATTGTAAACAGTTGCACCCCACTTTGATCCACTCCCATGGTTTAAGCGCTGGCTCCCGGATGGCGGAAGTGAGGCCTTCCGACTCTCACCTCCTCGCTGCCTCCCTTTTCCGCAGATGATGACCCAGGTGGAGGGACAGCAGAAGAACCTGGTGCACGCCATTGAATCTCTCCCGCGGTCTGGTCCCCTCACTGCCTTGGACCAGGACTTACTGCTCCTGAAAGCTACCTCTGCGGCCACCCTCAGCTGCCTCGGGGAGTGCCTGAGCCTGCTCCAGCAGCACCTGCACCATGCCGGCCTGTCCAGCCATAGGCCGGGGGCCTCGGGTAAGACCTCCCCGGCAGTGGCGCGCGCGGGTCTGCGAGTGTGCATTGTCAGCTGTGCGCACGTGCATGTCTGTCCGCGGTGACCTTCTTCCTTTAAATCTATCCATCTTGCCTTTTATCCAAGCGCTTCTGTGTTTACCCCTCCTCAAACTCACGTGGGCTGTCTCTATTGTTTTCATTTCACCCATTAGCAATGTGCCCTCCTATCAACAATTTAACATTTTCATGAATACTATGAAACTCCTTTGAGACTTGCTAGCATTCAGTTCTCCGTTGCCTTCTGTTTTGTGAATTTTGCACTCAATGTTGTGTTTGCAAGATCTATTGCTCTGCAGCATCTGGTCTGCTATTTCTAACTGTGCCTGTGGTGTGTATCCCCACACCCTCCCATGATGAACAGCCACCTTGCCTCCTGCTCTCTGCCTGCGGCCACCATGCCCTCCTCTTTCCTGTCTCCTCAGGGCCCAGTGTGAGATTTTCTCTGAGATACATAACAGAAGCATTTCTAGTTGTTTATCAAGAAGTTCGAGATAATAATCAACTCCCTGCAGAGGCTCCAGTCCTTTTGAAGGAAGGTTTCATCGATAAGCAGATAGAAAGATACTAGGGAAGATTGAATTAAATGATAAAGGTGAAAATGGCTTGAGATGGGTCATGTCATAGGGAATTATAAAGTATTAGAAGAGATGCACTGAAGCCTCACTGAGCTTTGTTGCCCAGGGTTCAATTAATTAATGAAGAACGAGGCAGTTCAGGTGATGGGAAGCCAAGCCAGGTTATGACGAATGGTCTGTATTTCACATTTCCTCCAGGTCCCCACTGCCCTCCCCTGTCACCAGGGTTAAAGGGTGATGTTGGTTTCCCAGAGTCAGCTGTAGGGGCGGGGGGCTTGAGTTTCTTCTGTAGTAGCCACCGTCATTACTCAGCTCTGATTCTATCAGTGTCTACCTTTTGCTACCCGCTTTATGAAATCTTCACGAAGTAGGTATCGTCATGCCCACCATGTGGGTGAGCTGAGCTGAGGCTCAGAGCAGGTAAGTGACCTGCCCGAAGCCACCCTGGTATCGCAGAGCAAAGTCCGGGGGTGGGCTCTGCCCTCTGTGGCAGCTGCCTGGGGTCCTTTGTCCAAACCAGAACGGACCACCCAGTAGACTCTGGATTCCCCAGACTGGGGCTGTCACACCTTAATTCTCCGACACTGTTCTGCTCACAGCTTAATTTTCTCAGGGCAGGTATTTTGTATTTTTTTCTTTATTGTCTGGGAAATAGTTTGAGACTTCTAAAAAAGTTACAAGAATAGTATGAAAAATTCTCATCGATCTCCAAATTCTCCAAATGCTATTACCATGTTTGCCCCATCTTCTCTGTATGTATAAGCCTATTATAATATTCTAGCCACTAAAAAGTAAGTTGCCAATGATATGTATCTTTACTTTTCTATGCCTCAGTGTGAATTTCCTTTAAAAAAGGGCATTCTTCTCTGTAATAACAGTACAATGGTCCAAATCGAGAAATTAACATAAATATAATCCTCTTCCTAATTTGCAGACCTTACTAAATTTTTTTAAAAGTTGTATTTGTTTATATTTTTGGCCTGGCTGGGTCTTCGTTGCTGCATGTGGGTTTTCTCTAGTGATGAGCAGGGGTTACTCCCTAGCTGCAGCTGCACGGGCTTCTCATTGCGGGGGCTTCTCTTGTTATGGAGAACAGGCTCTAGGGCACACAGGCTTCAGCAGTTGTAGCTCTTGAACTCTGTGGAGTGTGGGCTCAGTAGATGTGTTGCATGGACTTAGTTGCCCCATGGCATTGTCACCTCCCCTGACCAAGGATTGAACCCATGTCCCCTGCGTTGGCAGGCAGATTCTTAACCACTGACCACCAGGGAAGTCCCGACTTTTCTGAATTTTGCCTATGACTCTACCAGTGTCTTCTCTAACAAAAGAAAAAACATTCAGGTGCCTGATCTGGGCTTGGGAGAGGCGTGTGTGTCCAGGTACAGAGTGAAGGCACCCCATGTGCTTTTTTCCTTGCCTTTTTCTTCTCTACTTGAGAAGTCTCATTGAAAAATGAGACTCCCTGACTTTTCCTGATCTGGATGGAGCCTCAGTGACTGCTTTAGGCGTTGGGCACACCTCAGCATTAGACTGGGTGCTTCTCAAAGTTCCTAGAATTCTTCTTGCACCAGAACCTGCTTCTAGGCTCTGCGAACAAGTGGGCTCATTCCAAGAAGGAGTGGATAAGAAACTTGAACCATTTTCTTGTGCCTGAAATTCATGCCTTACCTTTTTCTTCAGGTGACTTTCTAGTAAATTTCTAATTTTCGTTCCAGATTTTCATTCTTTCTCTGGGGTTTTTTAAGGGCTGGAGGGACAAAGCTTGAGGTAGAATGTCAGATGTGGTGAGAGGTTGAAATGGGGACTATTTGTGGGGGAGGCGGGAGACCACGCAATGTCTGGACACTGCTGCACCCACCTTGCTGCCTTCTGTGGGGAGTGGTCGTCCTGTCCCTTCCTGGACCTGACTCTGTTGTCCACCCACCCTTCCTTTTAGCCGTTTTTACTGGGGAACTTGGCTGAAGGTTGGAGAATAGAGCATTAAGCATCATAAAGGTTATTGTGTTTCCTTGTCTTCCTAACCCTTTCCAAAGTTATATTCCATATAACACAGCCCTTTGGATTTTAAAACATTTCTGCACATGTCTTTTAAATCTCTGCCGCACATTTGGGGGAAAGAAGGTGGAATTACATCCTCATCCAAAGCATCATAGTTGCCTGCAGTTAAAACAGAATTCCAGAATCTCAAGCTAATGGAATGGAAGAGCCTAGTGACCCCAGGAGTGTCATCTCAAAATGCATTTGTTAAGAACCTCAGGGCTCTTGGGGTTGATGGGGGCTGTAGCAGCCTGACTCCTGCTGATAAAAACTTAATGGTTATATCCAAGGAGTGCCAGACTGGGTTGATGGAAATCAAAATCTCATTAAAGTGAACCTCTATCAGGCTTTCCTCCAGAGCAGCGGTCCCTAGCCTTTTGGGCACTGGGAACCGGCTTTGTGAAAGACACTGTTTCCATGGACCGGAAGCTGGGGGATGGTTTCCAGATGAGTCAAGCGAATTCATTTATTGCTCACTTTATTTCTAATCTAATGCCACCACTGATCTGACAGGAGGTACCAGTCTGTGGCTCAGAGGTTGGGGACCCTTGCTCTAGAGTTTCAAGGGGCAGGGGAGGGGTGGGTGGGGCACAGATAGCTCAGCACAGCTTATATCTGTGGGCACTGTTCATGAAGTCTCTTTGCTTTCTGATCCCTCCTGCACTGATTTTTTTTTTCCTTCTGCCCCTCTTCGGAATCAAAACCTAATCTGTGATCTCCCAGCATCTTCTGTAGCTTCTCGTTGCATCTTCTGGGGAACCTGGCGGCTCTAGAGCCTTTGTCTGCAGATGTTGCTCCCCGACCTCAATTTCATTTCAAACAGAGCGACTGGAACAAGCTGTAGAATTACTTGAGCTCTCATCTGTGCCCACCTACACATTTCGGGCTCGGGTCCTGTCTCTGATGTTACCTCTGAGATAGTTCAGGGCTGAAATGCTTCATCTAACTTCTGTTTATGGAGAGGTTTGTAGCTAAAATTTATAAAGGAACTTGGCTTCTTGGTCCAGGCTTATGTTCCCCGGTTCTCCTCTGTCCTGGTGACTGAATCTTCTCCAGCGTTTTGATGAAGGCAGATGCTTGATGGGATGGGGCATGTGGGCATCTGGTTTCCCGAGTCCAGATATGTGCCTCTGATTTTCTGTGGTGTGACAAGTCAGGGCTGCTCCAGAGCTGGAGACGGCTGGGCTGCTTGGGAGTCTGTGCTGGAGGGGGATTCCAGACCTTAAGGTGGTCTGCGGGGGCAGAGCAGTCTGCTGCCTGTGCTTCTGGGGCGTTCCTCACCTGATCCAGGGAACATGAGTCAGAGGCAGCACAAACACCTGTGATCAGACCCTGTTCTAGTGCACTGTGAGAGCTGGCTCCCACGTTATGGTGGGTGCGGGACGAGCTGCTGGAGTGGGGATGGCAGAGGAATCCCCATGGATGATGTTCATGCCCTTGGACATGAATCGGGGCCAGAGACCAAGGCACATGTAATTGAAGAGAGGGGAACTGGAACAGAATTTAATATGCACTTCTTAACTTGCCTTTCCAGTAACTTTTTCATTCTCTTTTAAGATTTATAGGGATTGTCAGTTAATAAGCCAGTTGCATTGGTTCCTGGTATTTTGGGGTTTTGGCCAAAAGGGTCAAATAGATGAGCCTTTTTTTTTCTTTTGGCCATACCACTCAGCATGTGGGATCCAGTTCCCTCATCAGGGATTGAACTCAGGCCTCCTGTATTGGAAGCATGGAGTCTTAACCACTGGGCCATCAGGAAAGTCCTGGTGAGACTATTGTAGGGGCTTTTCTGGGCTTTTCCCACTTGTTGATTTCTTCCTTCTGCTCTGCTTCAGTTTTTCCCAGAAACATCTTCAGATTCTCAACTTTCATCCCTTTTCCCCACTCAGACCCCTTTTTTTCCTCTGTCCCTACAATGTCTATCTTTTCTCAACCTCTATCTATCCTTCTTTCCTGACACCCAGTGCTTCTGTTGGCAGTGCATCCTATTTAAGTCACCTTCCCTTATTTTGTGATTAAAAGTCAAGATAAAAATGTGCACTGGGAAGACCCAGAGGGATCGGGTAGAGAGGGAGGTGGGAGAGGGGATTGGGATGGGGAATACATGTAAATCCATGGCTGATTCATGTCAATGTATGACAAAAACCACTACAATATTGTAAAGTAATTAGCCTCCAACTAATAAAAAATAAATGGGAAAAAATAAAACAACAACAACAAAAAACAAAAAAATGTGATGATCCCTTCAGTAAGCAGCATATTGGGAAACACTACCATTGCAGAATATTTCAGATGGGTAGTTTTATTTATTTACTTTTTTACAGCAGTCAAAACTGATTGATTGGCACTTCCTCCATAAAGAAAGCCATCAGATCCTACCATACCAGCATTTCATCATAAATACACCTTATGTTTTTGCCACGCTTGTAAATGTCAGCCTTACTCATTTGAGGAAAGCCCTCTCAGACTGACTGCACCTAGGAGGCGGGAGTTCACTGTGTTTCAGGAAGAGTGGGGGGCCTTCCAGTGCCTCCCCTGTCACTGGCCTCCAGCGCTGCCTCCAATGCTCCAGCAAGGGGTAAGCTGAGGCCAAGGGCAGAGTCAGACAGTCCCACAGTCAAAGCTTTAAGCCCGTGGTTAAATCTGTAGCTTTCCTTCTGCTTCTGGTTGGTTAAGAGAGCCAGAAAGGTTTTTTTTCCCCCTTTTCCTTGGGCTTCTTGTGTCTACTAAGTGTTGTGTGAGGAGCTGCAGGCATGCGTCAAAACCTGGTGCAAGCACTAGTTTGCAAATTGGTGAACACCTGACCCATTGCCTTCCTCCTCTCTCCCATTGGATCATCTCCGATGGTCTGCCACTCAGGAGCTTTAGGGTGCACTGGAAAGTGAAAGGCAATTGACATACAGCCAGTAGGCTACAGTCAGCAGCCACGTGGTCATGTTAGATCCTGGTTTTCTTTGCATTTGTCCCTGCTGGTATGTCTCTGACGTCTCTCTATCATAGACCTTCTGAGTCACTTTCTATAGGTGAGGCATGTTTTCTCACCTGTCCAATACATCCGTAGTAAAACACACCGTGAGCCTTCGTGCCACTAAGAAAAAGCTGCCAATTAAACTATGACACGTCGTTGAGCATAAGATGAACTCTGATTTCAGAGATGTTAAAATGTGAAAATTGGTGTGTCTTTGGATTAATGAAATCTGGTTGAGGCTTGTGTTTTGTTTTGTGACACAGTCTTGAGAATTTATCTTTCAGACACATAATGCAATCCAGTTATTTATTGTTTTCCCTTACAGTGCTGCTTGTTTTTCTTGGTCTCCATTACGCTTTTTGTTTCTGTATTTCTGCACTGCTTTTCTTGTTTCCTCTCATTTTGCTACACAGGTTGTGTTTCCTTTTCTTTAGCGTTTTGGGGAAAAGTATGTATATAAATTATAGTAGTGGTCACATTGCAGTCTTCATAAGGATTCATTGACTTGTAGTATTCTAATTGTCAAAATCAAGAATGACACACTATAGGGTGATGAAGACTCAGAATACTTTAATTTCCTTTTTTTCTTAGTAGACTTCCCAATGTTTGATTAAAATATAATGTGGGAGATATTATCAATATTTTAATATTAATTTAATACTTAATAATGTGTAATAATGATTAGATCTCTTTAAAAGAATTTTGACTTAACAGTCAGTGATGTTATCATGTTTTCAAGAAGTATTTAAATTCAGTTCCAGGGCTGGGACAGGGTGTGATGAGTGGAACACCTACTGTGAGCACAAATTTAACGGTACCAAAGTCATTAAGATAAATGATGTTTTAATGCAATATCTTGAAACCAAAATTAATGCAAAAAAATCCAGGATGAACAAATTATCAAAATCTTAAAAGATAGGACTTGACTGGGTGAGGCAACTAAGACTGAGTCCTTTAAGACATTTTTTTGTTCTGACACTAATTTTGATTTAAACAGTATTGTATGAACATGCCATTTATCTTGATTACTGAGTGTCTTGCTGCCTCTTTAAATTTTACCCAGAGGCAAGTGCCTTTTTTCCTGCCCTGAGTCCCAGCCCTGCTCAGGCTTATGTTCAGCTGGATTCATTGCTCACTGTCTCTCCTTTTCCACAGCTTCTCCAATCTTGAGTTCTTTATCCTGTCGCTTTTCTTCATGTGTTGGGATATGACCTCAAGTCATTTTTTTCCCAGAAAGTGGGATATTTTCTGAGTCCCTGCAGTGGTGCTCGGAAGGCACAGCATGTAGAGTTTGAGAGTCTGGGCTCTGGGGACAGGTGGCCTGGGTGTTCATCTGCCGTTTACCCCTGACGCTTACTGGCTCTGCCTGCCTTTTTGTTTATCTGTCAAGAGGTAAGTCCTAGGACTTACATCATGGGTCGTCATTAGAATTAGATGAGCTAATGCACAAAAATTTCATATGATAGGGACTTACCTGGTGGCCCAGTGGTTAAGACTCTCTCCAAGTGTGGGGGCCCAGGTGTGATCCCTGATTGGGGAGCTAGATTCAGTATGCTGCAACTGGGAGTTTGCATGCCACAACTAAAGATGCTGCAAATACAAAAGGAAGAAGATCCTGCGTGCCACAACTAAGACCTGGCCCAGCCAAATAAATAAATATTAAATAATAATTTTAAAAAGAAATTTTTTGTATAGTAGTCCTTGGCACCTAGCAAGAGCTCAACAAATGCTGACTCTTCAGCAGAGGAAAGATAATTTGTCTGAAGACGAGCATTATCTTTCCAGCCCCGCACCCACAGGGAACTATGTAGATATTCATTTACATTCTTCTCTTCATCTGTCATCTTTTGGCATTTAGTGTTATAGCAAAAGCCAAGACTAGCTTGATTTTTTTTTTACCTCTTTAAGGCAAGTCTAACTTGCCTAAATGATTGGGAAATTTTTCCTCTTGATTTTTTTTTATTAAAAAGTGTTGCCAAACTTAATGAGCCAGGCATTCATTAAACTATTCTATTTTTGTGTGTGTTTGACATTTCAGTAAGAAAAAAAATGATTGGGAAATTTTTCCTCTTGATTTTTTTTTTATTAAAAAGTGTTGCCAAACTTAATGAGCCAGGCATTCATTAAACTATTCTATTTTTGTGTGTGTTTGACATTTCAGTAAGGAAAAAAACCTAAGAAAATATCGAAAGCTCTCTAGATATGAGTCTTTTCCCATTGGTTTTGCTGGACTGTGGTGGACTATTTTCACGGGACCCGCACCCACACTTCAGCTCCGGCTGTGTGTTTCTTTACTTCTGTTATTGTTTATTGTTTTTGTTCCATTTGTTCCACTGATCTCTTTTAACTTAAAGGTCTCTGCCATGTATCTTCTGTCTTTAAAAAGTTTTTTTCTTATTATTATTTATTTTTGTCTGCATAGGTCTTCATCGCTGTGTACGGGTTTTGTCTGGTTGCAGTGAGTGGGGGCCAGTCTCTAGTTGTGGTTTGCGGGCTTCTCATTGTGGCAGCTTCTCCTGTTGCAGAGTATGGGCTCTAGAGCACTGGCTTAGTCATTGCGGGGCATGGTCTTAGGTGCTCCATGGCATGTGGAATCTTCCTGGACTAGGGATTGAACACATGACCCCTACATTGGTAGATGGCTTCTTAATCTCTGGACCACCATGGAAGTCCTGAATCTTCTGTCTCATTGCTCACCCTTGTGCCCTTGGCAGCTGCTCACTAATAGAACTTCATCTTGACACACTACTTACTTGACTTTCTACAGTGTTGATCCTGTTTCCCCCTTGTTTCAGTATTAACCTTAATTCTGCTAATGTTGGCTTCATTTCCTCATAGTAAGTCCTTCCTGCCTCTATCTCTTTCTTCACCTCAGCCTGTTTTCTTCTCCTGGCTCTGTGTTCTTGTTCCTTAGTGGTTACTTTATTTTGTATTGTTTCCAGGATACACCTCTCCTGATGTTTTCTCTGACACCTTACCATTAGAGTAAATTTCAGAGATATGTTGTTCCTCTCAGCCTTCTGAGTATCCTTCTCAGGATACTGTTTTTTTTTTTCTCAAGCACTGTAGAGTCCTTTACAAAGGACTCCAAACAGGACTCTAAAAAGGAGTCCTTTAAAAACAAAAAAACAGTGGATACTTTTAGAATTAGCCAGCTGCACTCAGTTTAGATGATCCCAATTTCATTGGCAACATCCAAAGCATGATAGGCAGGAGCCAACTGGACATAGGCCTTCTTCCCTCCATCGGGCCTGATCAGGGTGTTGACCTTGGCCATGTTGACGTCATAGAACCCCTTCACAGCTGTTTAATCTGGTGGTGTTGGCCTTGACATCCACAGTGAACACCGGGTGTGTTGTGTCTGCTGTTACCTTCATGGCTGACTTGCTGGTTGAGGGGGAACTTGATGGCGTAGTGGTCACACTTGTTTCCCCCAGGGGCACTCTTCTGAGGACATTTGGGCTCCCTCAGTGTTTTGGGCCATTGGAAAATGAGCAACGTACGGATCTTCTTCTTTTTTCGTTTTATGGCCGTGGACGCCTTTCAACACTGCTTTCTTGGCCTTCAAGGTCTTTGCTTTGGCTTCTGCTTTGGGAAGGGCTGGGGCTGAGAGGAAGAAGGAAAATGGGGGTGCAGGGGCACCCACTACCGAGCTTCAGTACAGAATTGATCAATTTATACAGCCTTTTTCATTCACTCTGTTAGAATTTTCCCCCTCTATCCAGACTCCCAAACCGGTGACTGGGGATCAGAGCGGCTGGACTGGTCTCCTGTCCTCACTCACTGGGCTTTCATGCTCGGAATCTGTGGAATGTACAAAAACTACATTTCCCAGCATGCATTGCCACCTCCCCTTCCTGTCTTGGTCTTTGTCTCAGGATGCTGTGTTTCAAGGCCAGGCCAGACTCTACTTCCTGCCCCATTGTCTCTCTCCTGGTTATCACCTCTGACTGATGGTGGCATGGAGGGGAGCAAGGGGCAGAGTTGAGGTTTGAGAGTAATGGAACACTGTCCTGATTGCCTATGAAAAGTGAGTGTTAGTCACTCAGTCATGTCTGACTCTTTGTGACCCCATAGACTGTAGCCCACCAGGCTCCTCTGTCCATAGAATTCTCCAGGCAAGAATACTGGAGTGGGTTGGGGTTCTTCCCCACCTGGGAATCAAACCCAGGTCTCTTGCACTGCAGACAGATCCTTTATCATCTGAGCCACCAGAAGGAAAGCAGATTTTTTCCCCTAGTGCCTTTCAAGTTTTCCTAATTACTCTGGAGGACATTTTCTACTTATATAATGAAATAAAATGTGAGACAAGTAGTACCTCTCTATTTATGAGACAGCTGCCCAGTATTTAAGATCTGAATCTAACTTCTGGTCTCTGGGCAGGAGTTGGTCAGCATAACAGGTAAGAAGTACCTTTCCACCTTCCTGAGGGCAGATTCTGGGCCTTGGAACCCTGGATTATTTTTTTCAGTCCAGTCCCATCCACCTTCTATTTATGGGGCTTCTTCCCAAACCTGTCCTTAGCTCACCCTTCAGCCTTTGATTTTAGTGTTATGAGTTTTTGTCTTTTTAAAAAATAACATCAAAGACTGGCATATGGATGACTATTTTGTCATTAAAAAAGAGTGGTAAAATATACATATCAGAAAATTTGACTTCCTAACCATTTTTACGTATTCAACTCAGTAGTGTTAAATATATTCATATTATTGTATGACCAAACTCTCGAAACCTTTTCATCTTGCAAAGCCAAACCTCTGTACCCAGTAAGCAATAACCCTCCTCTCTCACTCCCTTCCCTGCTGTGTCCCCAGACCCTTTTCATCAACATTCTACATACACCCATTTTGAAATTAAAGATATCCAAAAGTCTTAATGGTCCTTCGTTCATTTGGCACAGTTTTAGTGAGCACACACTCCTTGCCAGACCCTGTCGTAGGTTCTGGGAAATCAGTACTGAACAAGAGCAGTATGGCCTCTGTTTTTAAGAAGCTGAGTTTTTAGGGAGAAGAGGAAGGCAGACAATAAACGAATGAAGAGAGTGAGTTCAGTTCAGTTGCCCAGTCATGTCCAACTCTTTGTGACCCCATGGACTGCAGCATGCCCAGCCATCTCCTGGAACTTGCTCAAACTCATGTCCATCAAGTTGGTGATGCTGTTCGACCATCTCATCCTCTGTTGTCCCCTTCTCCTCCTCCTGCCTTCAGTCTCTCCCAGCATCAGGGTCTTTTCCAGTGAGTCAGTTTTTTGCATCAGGTGGTCAAAGGATTGGAGAGTGAGTTCAGATAGCACTAAGAGCTGGGAGACAGTACAACAACTATTGGGACGGAGGGGAGCCTGCAGCATGCTCCCTTGGCCAGTGTGGTCCTGGGCAGGGGGCCTCTCTGAGTGAGTGATGGTTGAGTCGATCCCTGGATTTATGTGGGAGACCTCCTCCACCAGGTAGATGAATGAAGGATGTCAGTCTTAGCAGGGAAATAGTGCCCACAAAGACTCTCACTACTTTGAAGAGTTTGAAACAACATAGCCTTGCTTGGGCATTGTGAGCAGCAGGGGGAGAAGGAGCAGATGGCGGGCAGCGTCTGAGGCACTGGAGGGCCACTGAGTTCTAGTTTGTGTGAGGCAGTCTGCATGCGCCAGCCTTCCCTCACTCACTCACTCCTGCTCTCGGGCTGAGGACAGGATCCCCAGGTTCAGCTGAGTGTGAGGCCAGTTGTTTTTCTTTCTTTTTTTTTTTAAAATTTTTATTTATTTATTTATTTTTTTGTCATACATTGAAATGAATCAGCCATAGATTTACACGTATTCCCCATCCCGATCCCCTCTCCCACCTCCCTCTCCACCCGATTCCTCTGGGTCTTCCCAGTGCACCAGGCCCGAGCACTTGTCTCATGCATCCCACCTGGGCTGGTGATCTGTTTCACCATAAATAGTATACATGCTGTTCTTTTGAAATATCCCACCCTCACATTCTCCCACAGAGTTCAAAAGTCTGTTCTGTATTTCTGTGTCTCTTTTTCCGTTTTGCATATAGGGTTATCGTTACCATCTTTCTAAATTCCATATATATGTGTTAGTTTGCTGTAATGTTCTTTATCTTTCTGGCTTACTTCACTCTGTATAAGGGGCTCCAGTTTCATCCATCTCACCCAATGTTCATCACAGCGCTGTTTATAATAGCCAGGACATGGAAGCAACCTAGATGCCCATCAGCAGATGAATGGATAAGGAAGCTATGGTACATATACACCATGGAATATTACTCAGCCGTTAAAAAGAATTCATTTGAATCAGCCAGTTGTTTTTCTAATGGCAGGACTGCTGTGGGGTATAGAAATCTACCCCCAGTTACTTCCTGTCCCCTTAGGAAGCAGATGCAGCTATTCTACAGCGACCCGTGACTCAGAAAGGTCAGGGATACCCCGGGGGCACAGTGCTTAAAGAACCCACCTGCCAGTGCAGGAGCCACAGGAAACCAGGGTTCGATCCCTGGGTCGGGAAGATCCCCTGGAGGAAGGCATGGCAACCCACTCCAGTATTCTTGCCTGGAGAATCCCGGGGACAGAGGAGCCTGGTGGGCTACAGTCTGTGGGGTCGCAGAGTCAGGCACAGCTGAGCATGCATGCTTACAAAGGTTAGTATTAGAGTTAGAAAGGTTTTCTTGTTGTTCTCAAGGATTTAGGGAGGATAGAAAAATGCTTTATAGGGAATTCCCTGGCAGTCCAGTGATTAGGATTCTTGATTCCACTGCTGGAGGCCTGGGTTCAATCTCTGATCATGGCACTAAGATCCTGCAAGCCACGTGGCATGACCAAATAAAGAAAGAGAGAAGAAAATAAATGATTTATAAACACCAATCTGGTAACCCCAAAGAGTTTTTGCTATAATGGCATGACCACATCTGTCTTCAGTGATGTGGCTTCTTGACTTCTGCCACGCTGGCTGCATCCAATGGCTGTGGGCTTGTGAACGTCATCACACTGCAGATGTCTTTTCTCAGCTTTGGCCATTAGATTGCACTCAAACTGCATTTTGAGCAGCCTGTGTCTGATAAAATTCTACTTTGTTTATTTTTATTTTTTTGGCCACATCATGCGGGATCTTTCCTGACCAGGGATTGAACTTACGTCCCCTGCCTTGGGAACTACAGGATCATCAGGGAAGTCCTCGACTTTTGGTTTTTTATTGTAACTATTTTAAAGTATTTTTAAACAGGTAAAAAAAATAATAATAAACACCCTTAAGGAAATATGGCAAACATGAATTGTTTTAGTCCGAGAATGGGGAGAGACACAGTGATTCTGATATGGCCATTATGCAGAAACCCGTTCATGAATAGATGATCTGAATCTACACTTCAGTCCACTGAACCAACCGAAATCCACCACCATCCACTTAAAACTGGGCCCACTTCATGTTGGGCTTCTTTTCTAGTGTGATACCTTTTGAGCTCCAAACGTTGGATTTGGAAAATGCTTGGCATCATCCTCGGTCTTTATTTCAGAAAGCATCCTGGGATGGCACGGGCCCAAGTCACACTCCACGGAGCAGCTGAAAAATGGGACACTTGGCTCCTTGCCATCAGCCAGCGCCAGCATCACCTGGGCCATTTTACCCAACGCCACGGAGGACGAGCAAACCTTCCCGCCAGAGCCAGAGCCAGAGGTAAGCCTGCCCTCTCTAGCACCGTGTGTGGCTTTGTATTAGTGCTTGCTGGGAAAGAGAGTAATTATATTTGTAACTTGCTCATCTCTGGATTTTAAGAGGAGACCAATGATAAAATGGAAGCATCACCTGGGGAGACAAAATCACCCCCGAGCATGCCTGTTCTCCTGCCTGGCAGTTGCCGTGGGCGAATTATGATGCAACTGATGGGGAATCTCCTATTTTCACTGAAATGAAAGTTATTTTCATATTGAGCAGGAGAGATTCGAACGCGCTCGCTGACGTGACGCCTGTTGACATGATGGGAGCAGTTACAATATATTCTATCACTCCCCTAAAAATAGCGGCTTCTTTGTGTTGGTTGTGCTGATGCCGTGAGCTCCTGCCTCCCACGCGCACTCCCCGCATGCTGCAGGACCGGGCGAGCCCACGGGCAGTGGCTGGGGCTCTTCTGGGCGCTGCGCTGCAGTCCAGGTCCAGGGACGAGCAGCCCTGTCGACCTTAGTGGCCAGCCAGACCCCCACAGGCTCGCTGGGCCCTGCGATCCGCCTGCACGATGCTCCTTGACCAATGGCGCCTCTGAGTGGCAGCTGGAGAGAAGCCAAATGCAGCCTGCCTTGTGTTCGTCTCTCCCGTGTCACGAGTGAATTTCTGTTTTCTCTGTTTCTTTGGATGCACGTTTCCTGTTGACATGATCTTGTGAACCGGGCTGGGACCTACTGTAACCATACGTTAGAGATTGTTTTTCGTTTGAATTGAAATCACTTTGGCTAGAAAATTATAGAACAGGATCTGTTTTGTAAGGGTGCAAGCCCCAGAGCAGCGTCTTGGATCAAATGGTCTTGGTCCTCCACTGGCATTTTTCTCCCAGCTTCACATGGTTCTTTTCTCCGAGGGTGACTAAAGGGCCTAGATCTTCCAGAGGCAGGGTCAGCCTGCCCACAAGTATTTCGTCAGCATCTGTAAGGTGACTTTGCAGAGTATGAAATGATAGGGGATGTGAGATTTTGAGAGGCCTTTGCCTCTGGCCATGCACCGAGTTTCAGGTGGGAAACACTTGCAGCTGACATGTAGTTGCCTTGCAAGGTAAGTTGGAAACTGAGAGGATGATTGGAGCTTGGGATCAGATAGCTCTGTTGAGAGCCTTGGGTGGGTCACGTTTGAGGAGAGGTGCTTCGCTGCTGAGGGGCTGAGAACTCCAGTCCCTTCCATTCCATTGGGAAAGACGTTTGGGACTTCACACCATAATACACATATTAAAACTTGCTCTAGAAGGACATGAAGAGAGAAATTCTTAGATCTTCAGAAACAAATTCTGTCCACAGCAGCATCACGGAAACCCTAGCAGAGACTGTCACCTAATAAGCTTAAAAAAATAAATGATTTTGTTTATTTATTTATTGAAGTCTAGTTGATTTATAGTGTGTTAGTTTGGACTGTACGGCAAAGTGATTCAGTTATACATAATTCTTTTTTAAAATATTCTTTTCCATTATGGTTTATCACAGGATATTGAATATATCAGTAGTCCCTTGTGCTATACAATAAGACCTTGTTGGTTATCCATTCCATAAAAGAGTTTGCATCTGCTAACCCCAGCCTCCCAATCTGTCAGTCCCCAATCCCCCCCGCCTTGCCAACTACAAGTCTGTTCTCTGTGTCCATGAGTCTGTGATAGGTTCATTTGTATCATATTTTAGATTCCACAGGTAGGTGATATCATATGGTATTTGTCTTTCTCCTTCTGACTTCATTTAATGTAATAATCTCTAGTTGTGTGTGTGTGTGTATATATATATAATTATAAACATATTAAAAATTATAATTATATATATATAATGGAATACTACTCAGCCTTAAGAATGAGCAACATGGATGCAGCTAGAGATTATTACACACACACACACATATATGTGTATGTGTGTATATATATGTGTGTGTGTGTGTCTGTGTGTTCTTTATGCATTCATCTGTCAATGAGTATTTAGGTTGTTTCCATGAACACTGGGGTGCGTGTATTTGAATTAGAGCTGTGTCTGGATATATGCCCAGGAGTGAGAGAGCTGGATCTTATGGTAATTCTGTTTTTAGCTTTTTTTGAGGAACCTCTGCAGTGTTTTCCACTGTGACTGCACCAACTCACATTCCAAACAACAGTGTAAGAGGGTTCCCTTTTCTCCACACTTTCTCTAGGATTTGTTGTTTGTAGACTTTTTAAAGATAGCCATTCTGACCAGTGTGAGATAGTACTTCGTGGTAGTTTTGATTTGCATTTCTTTAATAATTAGCTTACTCCTTGGAAGGAAAGTTATGACCAACCTAGATAGCATGTTAAAAAGCAGAGACATTACTTTGCCAACAAAGGTCCATCTAGTCAAGGCTATGGTTTTTCCAGTAGCCATGTATGGATGTGAGAGTTGGACCATTAGGAAAGCTAAGCGCCAAAAATTGATGCTTTTCAACTGTGGTGTTGGAGAAGACTCTTGAGAGTCCCTTGGACTACAAGGAGATCCAACCAGTCCATCCTAAAGGAGATCAGTCCTGGGTGTTCATTGGAAGGACTGATGCTGAAGCTGAAACTCCAATACTTTGGCCACCTGATGCAAAGAGCTGACTCATTTGAAAAGACCCTGATGCTGGGAGGGATTGGGGGCAGGAGGAGAAGGGGATGACGGAGGATGAGATGGCTGGATGGCATCACCGACTTGATGGACATGGGTTTGGGTGGACTCCGGGAGTTGGTGATGGACAGGGAGGCCTGGCGTCCATGGGGTCTCCAAGAGTCAGACACAGCTGAGCGGCTGAACTGAATAACTAGTGACCTCCTGTTGGCCATCTCTGTGTTCTAGGAGAAACGTCCATTCAGTAACCTAACAAGCTGGTTATCAGGGCTGCTGGTATTCCGCATTCTGAGTTCTTCATGTATGTGTGCTGCTTCCCATGGGTGCTTCCTGTAACTCCAAAGTTTGAGAGATTTTGGTTTTTTTTAAACATAAAATTATTGCCCACTTTGCTTTCCGGTCAGTAGCAGAGGCAGAAGATAGTATATCATTATCCGTATGAAATAACGAGCTCCGAAGTTCAGCTTAAAAAAAATATACCTTGAAGGAGAAGCACTAAGGAGAGCTTTTCCCCCTGAAGTTAGGGACAGACATTAATTTCTTGTTGTCATTTTTGCCCTTATTCCTTTTGTGGGCTCAATGGGAGATATTGTCTGGTAATCCCTTACAGCAGGTAAGACTTATGGGTTGTGATGTGGGTGTGATGGTTTTCTGAGAAAAAAGGATTAAGAGTTCTTTTGCAAAGCCTTCCCTCATTTTTTCCGTTGACACCTCTAGTGGATGATTTTTGCAACCTAAACAGCTAGTGTTGATTGGGTGCTATTTTTATTTTAGGCCATTGTGCTTTTTTGTTGTTGTTGTTGTTGCAAGAATTGAAAAAGCCACCCAATAGTTTTCTTGTCAGAAAAAGGAGAATGTTTTCATTGTCTCCCTTTTGTATAATTTCGGAGAAACAACCCCAGAAGAAGTGAAGTGAAATTCTTGAAGGCTAAAAAGTTCCTTATGAGAATGTTCCTTATCCCTTTTGATATTGAGAATATAGTTACTAACTGGGTGGTCATTGGAAGAGTAGGAACAGTAACTATTTTGATGCTTTAGACAAATATGTTCTTCTGGCTTATTGTTGTGATCACGTTAGGTCTTTAGGAGCGTAAATTAGGATATAAACTCCGATGTGTATTTATGGTGTTTGTTTTATTATTTTTTTGCCATATTGTATGGCACTCGGGATCTTTATTCCCCAACCAGGGATTGAACCCATGCCCTCTGCAGTGGAAGTGAGGGATCTCTGGACTGCCAGGAAAGTCCCTGTTTGTGTCTTTTTATGCCATCAAGCAATTCAGTCAGTTCAGTTCAGTCGCTCAGTCGTGTCCGACTCTTTGTGACCCCATGAGTCACAGCACGCCAGGCCTCCCTGTCCATCACCAACTCTCGGAGTTTACTCAAACTCATGCCCATCGAGTCGGTGATACCATCCAGCCATCTCATCCCCTGTCGTCCCCTTCTCCCCCTGCCCCCAATCCCTCCCAGCATCAGGGTCTTTTCCAGTGAGTGAACTCTTCGCATGAGGTGGCCCAATTAACTCAATCCAATTCCCATCAGACACAGACTGGGCGTCCTCCAGTTCAGCTCAATTCTGATGCTGTCCACCTGGAGGGGGCGCCAGATCGCACAGGGGAAGGGCTCAGACCTGCAAGACTGAGCCCGCCTTCCACGTCCGATCCAATCACAAGTCCAGGTTGTCCCCTGTGCTTCTGACCAACTGGCTATGGGTTGGAGAGTCCTGTCCTCCTCTCAGGTGTGGTTAATTTGCTAGAGTGGCTCACAGAACTCGGAGAAACACTTACCAGTTTCCTACAGAAGGATGTCATTCAGGAACGGAAGAAAGAAAAGCTCAGAGCAAGGTCTGTAGGGAGGAGCTTGGAGCTTCGCTGCCCCCTCTGAGTATACCTCCGCCTCCCTGCACCCCACCTATTCACCAACCAGGATGTTCTCTGAACCCTGTTCTTTAGGGGTTTTATGGAGGTCTCATTGCATAGGCAAGAGTAAAGAAATTCTTGGCCACTGATGATTCTCCAGTGCTTAAATCACCTCCAGCTCCTCTCCCTTCCCTGGAGACAAGGGAGTGGGACTGAAAGCTCCAACCCTCTCATCACAGGGGTCAGCCCCACGGACAACCATCTCCCATCCTTAGGTGACCAGGGGCTTACAAAAGTCACTCACTAACATAACAAATGACACATTTAAAGCTCTCATCTCTTAGGAAATTCTGAGGGTTTTAGGAACTCTGTGCCAGAAATAGGTACAAAAAGCAAATGTACATTTCTCATCATAAATCACAATTTCACACTCCCCTCCCCTGGCTCTGGCTTATGATAAAACAACTTACACGTATCTGGAAAATGAATGCATTTTCAAGTGCAGTCTGTTTCATTCTCAACAGCACAGAACTCAGAGAGCAGTGTGTATTTAATAACGTGAGTTACAAGAAAGTCGTGGTTAGCCCTGTTATCAAATGCAGAGATCTCAAAATTCTATTCTGCTGGGGCTGGAACTAACTAAATGTGAAAATGAAATATTCTCACATAATGAAGCGAGTTAGGATCTTGGTTTCCCCTGTTAGTAGAACGACAATTCAACTCTCTTAACATGCTTGAAATGTTAAGTTTAGACAGAAAAAGGTTTTGGTTGTGCTTTCTTTGTCGAAGTACACCTTGTTTTAGGACAGGAGGAGGGGAGATATTGGGCCTGATGCTCTTGACCTTCATCCACCCTCTGGACTGAAAACCCCCCAGCCCAAATCCAGGTCCCCAGGTCCCTTGCTTTTTCACAGTGAGGCCTCTAAAGCATGACGGTTTCCTCAGTGTATCTGTGTGGGAGTTGGAAGCTGAGATGGGGACCGTATTCCTTCTGCTGGTGTACCTGGTGGACAGGGTCATGAAGGGATGTGTTTAGAGGCAGGTGCAGTGGTCAGGATTCTGTTCAGTCCCCCTGCACTGGTGGGAGAGGCTGTTGAAGCCGCTCCAGCAGCAGCATGCAGATACTGGGATCAGGGCTACCTGCAGTGCTATCTCTTGAGTTAAAAAGCCTAAGGGGGCTTCCCTTGTGGCTCAGCTGGTAAAGAATCTGCCTGCCATTTGGGAGGCCTGGGTTCTATCCCTGGGTTGGGAAGATCCCCTGGAGAAGGTAAAGGCTACCAACTCCAGTATTCTGGCCTGGAGAATTCCATGGGCTGCATAGTCCTTGGGATCGCAAAGAGTCGGACACGACTGACTGACTTTCACTTTCACTTCAGACCAGGGATACTGTACATACCCAATTCCTGTATCACATCCCTTCCTGATCAAAATACCTGAAGTGGTTTCCATTCCCAGCCCTGGATCTGGACTGGTCGGGATGTTGCTGAAATAGGGAAGCAGAGGATGGCATGGGAGCAATCCTGGATGTATACCCGTCTTTCTAGAGCAGGGGTCCCCAGCCTCTGGGATCTGATGCCTGATGATCTGAGGTGGAGCTGATGTAATAATAATAGAAATGCAGTGCACAATAGATGTAGTGCTCTGGAATCATCCTGAAACCATCTCCCACTTCCACCCCAAGCCCCAGTCCATGGAAAAATTGCCTTTCCTGGATCTGGCCCCTGGTGCCAAAAAGATTGGGGCCCACTGTTCTAGACAATATATCTGAGGGGTAGAACCCCTCATTTGTCATAAAAGTCAGGTTTATAGAGGTATAATTCATAAATAATAAAACTCACCCCTTTAAAAATGCAGTTTTATCACTTCTGTCCTTTGATTTGTTACGGCAGTTCCATCACTTTCCAAGATTCCCTTGGGTTCCTGTATATTTAACTTCTCCTCTGTCCCTGGTGAGCACTCATCTGTCTTCTTCCACGTAGTTTTGCCTTTTTCAGAACACCCATCTAAATGGAGTCATGCAGTCTGTATTCATGAGTCTGGCTCCCTTTGTTGGGCATAACGTGTGTTGTGTTAGTCACTGGAAGTGTTTATTTGGTGCCCAGATACCTGCCCCTGGCCTGGAGAGAACCTGGAGAGTCATCTCATTAACCCCTCCGCTGTGGCTTCCCAGGTGGTGCTAGTGGTAAAGAACCCACCTGCCAATGCAGGAGACGTAAAAGACGGGTTCAGTCTCTGGGTCGGGACAATCCCCTGGAGGAGGGCATGGCAACCCACTCCAGTGTTCTTCCCTGGAGAATCCCATGGACAGAGGAGCCTGGCAGGCTACGGTCCATAGGGTCGCAAAGAGTCGAATACAACTGACGCGACTTAGCACTCACGCACGGGTACCTTCAGCAGAAAGTCTTGATGCCATGTCTCAGGAACATGCTGCCAGCTCCTATCAACCCTGGGTTGAGTGTTTCATTAGAACACTTTGCTTGGTGAATCATCTGCATTGCAGTGGCAGCGTTGCCATCAAGAGACCATATGCCCCGCATCCCCCAAGTCTAGCATGTTCAGAAAGATTTCTCCTAATGTCCCTAGTACTAAGGACTGGATCAGCATATAAATTAGCTAAATGGGCTTTGGTTAGAAAATGGCAGAATTGAATTTTCAAGTGATATGTCATAATCCTTCCTTCTCCAATGGGGAGGGTATTGTCTTACCAGTGAGGGGAGAGACAGATACAAAAGATTTAGCTGAATGTTGCCTCAAGAAGAATTTTCATGTCCTTGGTTGAATTGTCATTTTTAGCCCAGAACTTTTGAACCACTCAGTTAACACAGAAGGCTGTCAGTTTTGAAATACTCCGAAATTCAAGTTGAAGCCTGGCCAGTCTAATCTCAGGCCATTTTGATGACGGTTTACTCCTCACCTCCACAGTACATCAGTGTATAGGTATGTGTAGATTTGAGCATAAGTATAAGGCATGGGATGGTGATAGCTTTTTCAGGATAAGGTGGTGTGCTCTTTTGATCCTTTGGATGATTTTTTTTTAATTTATTATTTGTGGCCATGCTGGTCTTTGTTGCTGTCCTCAGGCTTTCTCTAGTTGTGGTAATTGGGGACTGTGCTTGGATGCAGTGGGGTGTGTGGGCTTCTCATCGCAGTAGCTTCTCTTGTCATGGAGCATGGGTTCTAGAGTGCAGCCTTTGGTGGTTGCAGCCCACGGGCTCAGCTGCCTCGTGGCGTGTGGGATGTTCCCAGACCAAGGATCAAACCTGTGTCCCCTGCATTAGTACACAGGTTCTTAACCACCGGACCATCAGGGAGGTCCTGGGTAATTCTTTTAGCCCACATTTTCAACCTTGAAGATTTGTTCAAAATATTTGATACACATTTGTTTGTTATCAGCTGCTTGACCAGGGAGTGAGACGGCTTACCCATCATTATAATGGTGGAAAATTGCTTTTGTGATTTCCGTGATAGGTCCACAAAGTTTAATGGTTGCTCTGTAGGAAATGTTGTCAATCATGTCCAGACTTTGTAGCGAGAAAGTTCATGGGTGACATGATTACCTGTTTTATACCCCACTCCCCTTCCTTAGTCAGAGAGTTTAATTGCATCAAACTTTCCAGATCCTGTGGAATACTTTTTTCCTCTGTGAACCATGCCTTTGAATCACTAAATATTAGAATAGTCTTTAGGGGTCCAGTGGCTACTCCCCAGACTGGAGTGACTGACTGGCTTGCCAAGAGTCACAGGACTGATGAACAGTGAAGGCGAGGTGGAAGTCTGGACTTCTTTATCCCCAGTCAATGCCCTTTCCTATAGACCACACCATTTCCTGTGTCCAGAAGGAATCTTCAACTGCAAATAACAGAGAACCCAACAATTAGAAGCTCAAGCAATAACACCATTTAATTTTCTCACACAATTGGACTTCTGCCAATAGTGGTCATAGGTTTGTTGGAGTCACTCCTGATGCCCTTGAAGATACAGGCTGTTAGAAATTGGTATGCAGGTTCCTCAGAAACAAAAAACTAAAACCGGAACTACTGTCTGATCCAGCAATCCCACTGTGTGTCTTTATACAGAAGCGTTGCAATCAGGATCTTGAGATGTTTACACTCCAGTGTTCATTTATTTCAGCTTTGTTCCTGAATAGCCACAAGGTGGAAACAACCCAAATGGATGAATGAACAAAGACAGTGTGGTATATGGATACGATGGATTGTTAACCTTAAAAAGGGTGAGCCTTCAGGACATTATGCTAAGTGAAGTACGCCAGTCACAGAAGGACAAATACAGGATTCCACTCATAGGAAGTCTCTAAAGTTATCAGACTCACAGAAACAGGAAGTAGGATGATGGTGGCTGGGGTAGCGGGGGATGAAGAGCTTGCTCTCCAGTGAGTGGAGAGTCCCAGTTGTACGAGACGAAGGGGTGGAGGTCTGCTCTGCAGCATGCCGCACACTTCAGCATTTGTTATGAGAGTAGATCTTGTGAGTCCTTTGTGATGCAACACATCGGTTACCTCTCTTTAAAAAAAAGCAAACAGGTTTCTTCCATTATTCTTGAGTTGGTTGCTCACCCCCACGCTTGTCATGGTGGCGGTGTGCCAGCTACAGTCCCAAGCACCAGAAACTCATGGCCTTCCTTTAGAATGTGGGATGAGATGAAGGCTTTCCCAGGATGCCCCATGTGGGAAGGGAAGGCCCCAGCACACTTTTCCTGTAAGTCCCAACAAGAACTAGATCCCCCGGGGCCCCACCCAAGACCTATAACTCGAGCCTGGCCAACTGGGTTTCCACGACTGCTTTAGAGTCATCAGTTGCCCTCCATGGCCGTGGAGGAGGGTGCTGAATCACAGTGAATCTTGAGTCCTAGGTGGCCCCACATTGGGTCCCCATTAGCAGGGGAGAAGGTGGGATAGCCTTGGGGTGTGGAGATAGTGTGACTGGACTCCCCAGACCTGCCCCAAGCGGGTTTTCTTCCTACAGTACTCATCTTCAGCTTCCTTAAGACTTTTCTAGCCCTACCATTTCTTCTCATAGGCCAAATTCTTTGACGAGTAAATATGAATGAAAGGTCCATCTGTACTGTTCATACCTTGAGGGCATCTTCTCCCTGTCCTCATCTCTGTCTTTTGCTCTTTCTAGGGGTCTGGATGCCCCAATAGAAGTAAGTCTAGGGACTTCCCTGGCGGTCCAGTGGTTGAGACTTTGTGCTCCCAGTGCAGGGGGCACGGGTTCCATCCCTGGCCGTGAAACTGAGATCTCACATGCCATGCAGCATGGCCAAAAACCTAAAAAATAAACAAAAGTAAGTCTAACCTGCTGAGTGGCACGTGAGTTATGAATGCTGCTCTAATGAGAGATTCATTAATGACCAGTGTCCTGGCCTCCCTAAACAGAAGGCTCTCCTACTAATTAGTCCATTTCTCCTGATTGGCCTTGACCTGTCCTACACATACTAGATGGTGGTGGTGACATGTGGAACTCTTATTATGACCTTTTCAGAAGATCCATGCAGGGCATTCCAATTTGGGTCCTGACGTTATAGGAATGAGCAGTGGGTTTTAATCATCTGGATTTTTTCTTCTCCTCTTCTGGCTGTAGGTCTGCAGAGACAGCAGTCCATCCACTCTGCAAATGTAGAAGATACGCCTCCTAGTTACCAGACCCTCAGGACTTAGAAATCAGAAGGATCCAGGTTGTTGCTTCTGTTGAAAATAGATCCTTCCCTCATAAGTTTGCTCTGTGTCCCAATATAGTAAGATAGTAATTATTCATCTTCTCGATTATTTGTTTGTTCATCAAACACTAATTGAGCTACTATGTGGTGGACATTGAAAGGAAGACTCCTTAGTTTAGCAGATTTCATAGCTCAGTACTGTGAGCTAAATCATACCCAGGTGGCCAGTGCAAGAGACTTAAGAGGTACAGGTTCGATCCCTGGGTTGGGAAGATCCCCTGGAGGAGGGCATGGCAACCCACTCCAGTATTCTTGCCTGGACAATCCCACGGTCAGAGGAGCCTGGTGTGCTACGATCCATAGGGTTGCAAAGAGTCGGACGTGACTGAAGTGACTTAGTACGCGTGAGCTAAATCATATACCACCTTCCCTACAAGCTCATATGTTGAAGACCTAACCCCTAATAGGACTGTATCTGAGAGTCCTTAGGAAGCAGTTAAGGTTAAATGAGGTCATATGGGTGAGGCCCTAATCCAAGAGGACTCTTTCTGACTCTCCACCCTGGGAGGACGTGGCAGAAGGCAGCCGTCTGCAAACCGAGAAGAGAGCCCTCATCAGAACCCAGCCGTGCTGGCCCCCCGATCTTGGACTTCCAGCCTCTAGAACTGTGAGAAAATAAACTCCTATTGTTTAACCCAACCCAGTCTATGGACTTTTGTTTGCCCAAGCTAAGACACTCAGCTTATTAACTCCATGCTTTTTTCACTGTAGTCACAATTATTTTTTTTTATACCTTGCTTGATATTAGAAGCAGGAGAGATGGTTTTTAGCTCAGTGATGCTTCCAGGTTAGTTTGCCAACCCTGTGGAGGCTCTGGTGGTCTGGGGCTGTGGTCTGCCTGTGGCCCGTGGCAGTTAAAATGACCATGTGTGAGATGCATGGCGTTTGGTGGTGCTCTCATAGGATCCGATTGTTGTTCCTCCTGTGACTGAGAGCTCCTGTCTGTTAAAAAAAAAAAAATTTTTTTTTCTGTCCTCTTAACAAATCAACAGCAGACATAACCATCACACACAAACCTAAGCGCTGTGTGCATCTTTCAAGGGCTTCTTGAACCTGGATTCTGGCTGCACTGATGAGCTCTCAGAGGCTACAAGATACAGCGGTGTCATTTCCTGGGCAGCTTTGGGGGGTTTGGTTACTTTTCAAGGGTTTGTTCCTCCCTCCATTCCTTTTCCTTTTTTCTCCTCCTCCCTTCTAGTGGGTGATAATAAGGTTTTGTTTTCTTGGCTGATGTTGCTTTCATAAGAGCAGGTGGAATACACTGGGAGGTCCCCAACCACACCTTCTTAGGAGCTGGTAGGGTGTGTCTGGGGCTTGAACCAGCGGGTGCAGCCCTGCAACAAGCTGGTCTGTGGCGAGCCTCCCTCCCCTCCCCTCCCCCCAGGCCACTGTGGCCTTGTGACATAAACACCCACCAGAGTGTTGGGGATGCAGCCACCGAAGATTTGCCAGTTGTGAGCTGGAGCTATATGAAAAAAATCAGCACCAAGTGGTATAATCTCTTCTGTCCTGCAGCAGCCCCCAGAGGATTAAGCACTTTGAAACTGGTGAATGAAAAGGGCTTAAAATTATGCAGTGTTTCCTACAGGTTTCCCCCCTTCTCACCTCCCCCCTTCTCCCTCTCCCCACCCCTCATCTCCTCCTTTCCATTTCCCCCTCCTCATCCCCCCTTCCCCCCTCCCTCCTCCTTCTCTTTGCCTTCCTGTGGCCACAGAGAGGGAAAGCCTGACCTGAACCAGACGTGAAGCGTGGAAGAGAGTGCATGCAGGTGGTAGGATTAGTTTTAGTGTGCTGTTGTTTCGGGTTTATTTATTCTCTTCCTAGCCAGGTGGCCCCAAATTTCACAACTCCCTCCACTTTCCCCTGGCCCGCCTTGCCCTGTGAAGTGCTACCCGCAGAAACAAGCTCTTCGCCATCTGCCCGGCTTACATTTTTATTTGCCCACGATGAATAACTCTTCCCAGGGTGATTTATATGCCCCCTCTGATGATGTTCACTTTCCAGAGATGGGAAGTCGATGCTCAGAGATTTATGATCTTGGGAAAACAATGTTATGGAAGAAACGAGGAAAGTCTTTTCTCACATCCACTTTGGGCTCTGCCTGAATTAATCAATGAGTTCTTGGATCCCTTTTGCGATGTGAAATTGAGTTTTGTAGATGGATTATGGGGCCATGTGGCACAGGGGCTGCCTTTGTGCTGTATTGTAATTCTAAAGCCTAAATTTTTTGGTAATTCATCATCTTTCATCAAGATAAACATGATATTTTAGGACTTTCATAATAAACAGACTATTTTATATTCTTGCAAAAAAAAAAAAAAGATGAGCAGCTCACCAGAGCAGAGATGATGTGTGTGTATGCGATTGAAATTGTCTAAGTCCTGGTAGTTAATTCTCTCCCTGCGGATATAGGACTCAAACGACCGCTGCTCTGACTGACACTTGATCCTACTTTACCGGTAGCTGTTTGGCTGTCCATCCTGTTCCCCAAGCTCTCCTGTCCCTGCAGATGTTAGAGCAGCAGGGGTCAAGCAGGTGGGCTTTGTGAGGTGACAGGTGACACCTGGCCACCACCATCTTCTTTCTCCTCTGGGAACAGTTTGTAGTCATCGCTTACCCAAAACCCTGACCCCGCTTCTCTGCCACTCTCCATCTGCAGCTGGTTCGTTAGACACTGGACTGTCCTCCGTCACATGTGGCTCTGTCTGTCGGCTACAGTAATCCCAGCCAATGACCTCATCACTAATAAGTATAAGAAGAGAGGCAGATACACAGCCATTTGGAGGAAAAAGAAACCATAACTTTTTTGGAAGTGAAGTTAAACCTGAGAACACACTATCCATTGTTAAAGTCCCAAACTGTCCTTCACGTTGCCCCCAAATCTGTTTTCCTCAATCTTATCAGAATTGCTTTCCTTGAAAGAGAATAAACAATGTATAGAACTTGGTTGCCTTTAAGTAATGTTGCAAGGCATCAGATCTTACAGTGGATGTATAGTATTTAACCCACACTCTGAGTTTGGAAGAGTTTTGTGGGTCATTCTGGAAATGGACCTCACCATGAATGACATTGTTTTTGGAAAATGTGTTTCAGACCCCAGATATCTTCTTTTCACTGGCTTGTGGATTAAAATGCCAGGCCAGCTTGCAGTTTTGTTTTAAAAAATTATATAACTGGGGGAGAGAACAACCCCTTTGGGGAACATGAGGTTTTCTTAGAGTGACTGAAACCAGTTTCCTGTACCGAAGTGAGAAATGCAAGCAAGAGAAAGGGACTGCTCTTAGATTTACCTGCCTTTTTATTTCATTATGGTGCAGTTTTAGAGCTAA
Organism: Cervus elaphus; assembly: GCF_910594005.1. NCBI lineage: Eukaryota > Metazoa > Chordata > Mammalia > Artiodactyla > Cervidae > Cervus > Cervus elaphus. The sequence goes on along the minus strand of NC_057848.1, from coordinate 121,791,997 downwards.
AAACTTTATTTAGAATGAAATCTTATGTAGAAATTCCCAGAGTGAGAAAATACCCGCCCATGTTAGATGCTGTTTTGTGAATTCAGTGGGGTCTTCACCAGAAGAGGGGAGAAGTGAGGTTAGATGTCTTAATGGCTTCTTCCTGAGAAAGCAGCAGTATGCCCGTCTCACAGAAGCAGGCTCTTTATTTTTTTTTTTTTAGAACACAAATTCCTGGAAGAAATAATCAGTAGAACATAAGAGACAAAAGAATAACTGAGAAGGGGAGATCTTCTTTTTGATAGTCTGGCTGTTGAGGTGAATAAAAAGTGTTTCAAAGCTGCGGGAGTATGTTGAAGAGGTGAGGTTAGATGTTTGCATGCCTAGATCATTGGAAGAAGCTGGTACTCTGTCTTCTCTTGGGCATTCTGGTCTAAGGTTGATGTCAGGTTGAGACATCCCTTGATGCGGAGGGGCAGGTGTTAGCATGATGTGTCTTTAGGGTCCCCCTTGTGGAGGCTGGCAGAGTCGATTGGACCCCAGTCCGTTTATTTACTGTTTTTGAGAACGTGGGTGGGTAAATGATCAGTGGTAATGATCGTAGTAGTTTCCTGATGGACATGTCATGAGAACCAGTTGAGACAGTGCCTTGTCAGTGTTCAGCTCTCTGCCTCGCGCATAGTAGGTACTCACTTGTCTAAGTCAGTCCTTGTTCAGATTGTCTTTGGCCTGCCTGTCTTATCCTGTAGTGTCTTATCTTTAGATACAAGTTAAGTTGAGAAACCCCTCCGAGCATTTGCTGTTAAGCGAGTTTGAGTTCCTGCCACGAGATTCATTTCTCTTATGTCATTTTCCTAAAGAATAGTCTGGGTGTAAATGATGACAAATGTGTCTATTTATATGGTGACCCCGATTTACAAAGGTCTTCCACTTATTCAAATATGGCTTCTCCAGCTGATTGAAGAAATGATGAAGGCACTTCTGTTGCAAGGCAGGCATCTTGCCAGGCTCCTCGCTGAGGGAGTCCTAAAACCATCCATCCAGTTGCAGAGTGGTCCCAGCTCCCTGGGCATCTGGAAGGCATGCTGACTTTCACACCCCAGCCTTGCTCAGCAGAGGAAGTCTGGAGTGTAGAGAAATAAAGGAAATATTATGTAGACTGTATTAGTTTTGTATCGCTGCTGTAACACATGGCCACGAACTTAACAGCTTGTAAAGCACAAATATATCATCTTAGAGTTCTGTAGGTTAGAAGTCTTACACAGGTCTTGGTGGACTAAGATCCAGGTGTCAGCAGGATGGCATTCCTTTCTGGAGGGAGGCTCTAGGGGTGAACCTGATCCCTCGGCTTTTCCAGTTTCTAGAGGCCACCTGCATTCCTTGGCTTGTGGCCTCTCTCTCCCATCTTTTTTAAAAATGATTTTTTTCTTTGGCTGCACAGATTTTTCTCTCGTTGTGGCAAACTTTCTAGTTGTGGTGCGTGGTCTACAGTAGTTGTGGCACTTGGGTTTTGTTGCCCAGTGGCATGTGGAATTTTCCCAGGCTGGAGATCAAACCCGTTTTCCCTGTATTGGCAGGTGGATTCTTACCCACTGTACCGCCAGGGAAGTCCCCCTTCCTCTGTCTTCATCTTACATCTCTGTGACTCTGCTTCCACACTCCTATCTGACTCTTCTGCTTTTAAGGATCCTTGTGGTGACATTGGACCCACCCAGATAATGTAGGACAGTCTCCCTACTTTAAGATCAGCGGATGAGCACTCTTTCATTCCCTGCTGCCTAACAATAATAACCTAACACAGTTAATAACCTAACACAGTCGAGTCCTGATTATTAGAACGGAACATTTTTGGGCCATTATTCAGTCTACACAGCAAGCAGGTTGGTTGGCAGTCACCAAATACCTTAGACAAACCAAAGAAATAAAACTGGGATCGACCTCTGGCTTGCAGTAGAGCCAGTGGTTAAATTGCTCCTTTTAAGAAAGCAGTCAGCTCAGCTGGATGCGTTATCAGGAGAGAAGTGACTGGCTTTGCTTTCTGTACACAGTGAAGCTTTTCCAAAGTGGCTTTTCCCAGCCCGTCCCTGCTCCCCATCCCCCACTCCCACTGCTCCCAGGAGCCTCAGAATTAAGTCAGATGTGACCCATGAGGTCATCTTTGACAGTTCACACAGTTCAGAGCTTGTCAGTGGGAGGAGGAGCAGGAGGACTTGAAAAATTGCTGTGAAACAACATAATTGTTCCATAAATATAGCATAGGATTTGTAGGAAGTTGGAAATGCCCACTATTTCTTCCTTCCAATGTGACCACCTACAAGGAGCTGCTGTCTCTCTTCTGGGGAGTCTGTTTGCAGAGCAAACATACATACTTTAAACAGTTTTCACAGCAGTGGAATCACACTATAGATAACGTGGCTCTTTCATTTTTAATTTAACAATAGACCATAGGTGTATTGTTAGCATTCCTTTTAACAGCCTCAAAGCATTCAAGTCTGTGTCTCATAATTCATGGAATCACATACCGTAATTTATCAATATTTAACCACTAATTTGTTTAACCAGACTCCACGAGAGACTTTCAGATTGTCCAGTTTCCTTTACAAATAGCGCTTGACACATATATGGCACACGAATGCACAGATGTCTTATATAGGGAAACTGTCTAGTAGTGGAATTTAAGTGGAATTCAGCCAGCATATGTGGGAATTGAAAATTTTGCGAAGTGTTACCAAATTGCTCTCCAAGACTCAGCCAAATTTGCCCTCTCGGCTATGTGTGAGGGCTGCTACTGTCCTGTGCTTTTGGCATTAGGATGAGTAGCAAGGTCTTATTTTCTTACCAGTGCTTTTTACGAAGAAAAATGGTTTCTTGTTTAATTTCTGTTTTTATAATTACAAATGAAGTTAAGAATATGCTTCGCATATTTATTAGCCCTTTGTATTTCTCTTGCTTTTAATGTTTTAGTCACAGCCTTTGTATTCTTTTTCAGTTCAGTTGGACTTCCTAATCAGTGTTCTGTAAGAATCCTTTTTATATTAAGCCAATGAATCCTTCATTGTGTGGGAAAAATGTTTTGTCCTCCTGTTGGGTGCACATTGAGTGCTAAAGACATGAGGACCACAGTCATCATTACAGTGGCCAGCATAACATTTTACCCCTTGGAGGAGCCCTGCCTTGAGTCAGTTTGAGGGTCAGAGTCCCTTTACATCCTTTCATAACTCAGCGCTCATTTCAGAAGACTTTTGTGTATTGCTGTCCTAGGGTCGCCCACTGGGATGAGCCGCCGGTTTGCTGTGTTTGTGGTGGCAGTTTCACAGGGACGTTTGACATTGTGGGAATGTACTTGAGCTGCTGTGTATACCCATCCTTCCTGGAAACATCATCTGCAAGAATCTATCATCCTGTCATGGAGAGCATTGGTCCTCCTGCCCACGGACCAGCCCCCCCCCACCAGGCCCCCTTCTTACTCGGAGGCAGAAGTCAAAATGTGTAGCCGTCATTCTGCAAGTGGTCCTGGCTTTGACCCTCTGTCCCCATCCACGGCTGATTGTTGCTGGTTTTAAGGCAGTTTTTAAAAGGTCCTTTTTCAAAAATGTATTTATTTGGCTGTACCAGATCTTCGTTGCGGCACTCGGGATCTTCAGCTGCTGCATTTCGAACTTTTATTTGCGGTATGTGGGATCTAGTTCCCTGACCAGGGATCGAACCCTGACCCCTTGTGTTGGAAGCACAGGGTCTTAGTCACTTGGACCACCAAAGAAGTCCCTTAAGACAGTTTTATGCAGGATACTTATCAAGATTAAAAAAAAAAAAACAGTAGTTTTATTTCTCAGAAAATGAAGCACATAATGTCAGAAGTTAAACCTTTTTTTTTAATTCTAAAGACATCGGATGGTAGCATGATAAAATATTCAGTTAAATACCAATTTCAAATAAGGTATCATCTACCACAGGATATTTTTAAACTCGCATGAGGGATGTGTTTCATGATCATGCTTTATGAAAGGGATGAAGATTTATCATTCAGGAATAGACCATTTATCAAACGTCTACCCAAGTGACAGGAAGCTTAGCTTTGAGAGTCATTGCAGGGCTGTGTTATGCTGGAGAAATGGAGATTCTGTGCCTCAGAATGGTCTTTAAAAAAAAAGAATTAGTGTTTAAAAGAGTGTGGGTCCTACCTGAGACATTCATACCTTAAAATTCACTGTGGTCTTTTTGTGCTAAATATGATCCAGCTTTTAAAACTTGTATTTTATTAAAGTATAGTTGATTTACGTGTTAACTTCTGCTGTGCAGCCAAGGGATTCGGTTACACTTACATGTGTTATCTCTCATATTCTTTCCGTTATGGCTTATCACAGGACATTGAATGTAGTCCCCTGTGCTATGCAGAAAGGCCTTGTCTACCCTTCCTGTGTAGACACTCCCAGCCCTTCCTCCTCCCTCCCCTTTGGCAACCACGAGTCTATTTTTGTGTCTTGTGAGTCTCTTTCTGTTTCACAGAGACATTCATTTGTGTCATATTTTAAGCTCCTCATGTAAGTGATATCATATGGTATTTTGTCTTTCTCTGTCTGATTTACTTGGTAATCTCCAGGTCCCTCCATGTTGCTTCAAATGGCATTATTTCATTCTTTTCTGTGGCCGAGTGACATTCCATTATATATAATACACAGCATCTTCCGTATCCATCTTCTGGACAGAGGTTGTTTCCATGTCTTGGCTTTTGTGAATAGTGCTTCTGTGAACTTTGGGGTGCATGTATCTTTTTGAAATCTGGTTTTAAACCCACAGTTCTGATCATGAATAGCTCTCACCACACAGTCTTCTCATTCCTCTGGGATGGTTGCAACTGTCTCACACGTTTCCCCTTGAAGTTTTCATTGAATGAAGCATTTGAGAGCGGGGCAAGGCAGAGTATGGTACTGTGATGGTTTTTAAAGTCGAAGACGTAGTAAGCCTCACTGGGATTTTATGGCAGTGGAATAATCTGAAAAAATGAATTGTTGCAGTTACCTTCTTAGATCCCGAGTATCAATTCCCATTCAGATAAAAATACAGGGAAACCTTCTTTAATAATATCTGCTATCACAGTGGCTAGAAAAAATAGTCGTACAAAATGCAAATTAAAAAGCAGCGAAAATGCCGGCTGTTTGAGCCGAAGTGTACTGAGTGGGATTTAGAGATTGGAGCATCACTAGAGGCTGATTGGTGCTTCTTCCCCGTAGAGTTAAGAGCTGTGTGGTTTTGTTTCTGGTTTATTCTTTTTCTTTCCCCTGCTACAAAACCCTAGATAGAGCCTGTTTCCTCCCAGATGCTTTCCCCCAAGTTTGTTAGTTTTTATAGAAGTCAGAACATGATAGACGTACACCAGGGACTTTTTAAAAAATGGATGGCTTTTATTTATTTATTTATTTATTTGGCCTTGCTATGCAGCTTGTGGGATCCTAGTTCCCCAAGCAGGGATCGAACCTGTGCCCTCTGTGCTTTCTCAACCCCTGGACCTCCAGGGAAGTCCCCTAGAAACTTTTTAAGAGAAGTAAAGAGTCTAAAATTGCCCAAGCTTCAGATTGTTTCTACAATTTCTAGCTCCCCTGAGAATGGTGTCCCTGGTGGCCTGGACAGAGTGTTATCTTCAGAACAGTTTAATGGGCTTTGCCTCTCCTGTTATTCATGATGCAATCCCATTTTACCTGCAAAGAGCAATAAATGCCTCTTGCTTCTAATGACTCAGAACCAAGTCAAAAGCTATTCTGTAGCTTGTGGGACCACTAGTTATCTCCTTTGGCTTGTCATCCCCTCCCCAGATTTTCACTGTGTATGTTGTGTACTCAGTCATGTCTGACTCTTGGTGATTCCCATGGACTGTAGCCCACCAGGCTCCTCTGTCTACGGGCTTTCCCAGGCAAGAATACTGGAGTGGGTTGCCATTTCCTCCTCCAGGGGATCTTCCCGACCCAGGGATTGAACCCAGTCTACTCCACTGCAGGCAAATTCTTTACCCACTGAGCCACCTGGGAAATTTTCCCTGGAGAAGAATCAATTGGGAATTTTCAAGTGAGAGACAGAAATGATGAAATTCGACAGACGCAATCCTGAGTCAGAATTAAATGAACACCTGCTTAGCCACTCATGCTCTTCCAGTCCAAGCTTATAACTTTCTCATCCAGCTTTTGGGTCCTTGAGAAAAATTTCCAGGACCTTGTCTAACGTTGAGAAATACAATTTCCTTCTTCAACTTGTGCCTACCTGAGATTTGGGGGAAAGTTGTCCATGTGTCCATGATTGGATCCTGTGTCCACACCGAGCTCTCAGGATTAAGTTTGGAAAGGCATTAGAGACCGTGGCACACCTCCTGCTACTGACTTTGCTGGGGGCCAGCCCTCCAACACGCCTGCTGCTTTTCTGGGCTGGTCCTTGGAGTCCCTGTGGCCTTTCATCATAGGAGCAGTGCTTTCCTCAAGTGCTCACGTGTGTCCAGATCACATGGGGGCTCGTAACCCTCAGGCTCTGCAGGGGAAGGGGTGGAAGTAGGGCGTGTTCAGGGGGTATAGAGTTTCAGTTTCACAAGACGAAAAAGTTCCAGAAATTTATTGCCCAATAACATGAATAGAATTGATACTACTGAACTGTACACTTAATAACAGTTGAGATGTCAAACAAGTAGTTAGATGTAAAGTGATTTGTCATAACTATGCACTAAGGCCTGGACATTGCATTGTATATACTTTCTGCTTCGATTCAAAAATGGCATCAAAACGCAAACAACACAAGTCTGGGCACCTGTCCCCGGAGTTCCTGGTTCTGAAAGCCTGGGATAGGACCCAGACTTTGCATTTCTTTCTTTTTTTCTTTTATTAAGCATCTTTTGGGGGAAGGGGGCTGCGCTGGATCTTCTTTGCGACATGTGGGCTTTCTCTCGTTGCAACAAGCAGGGGCTGCTCCCTAGTCGCAGTGTGTGGGCGTCTCATTGCAAAGCACAGACTCCGGGAGCTCAGGCCCTGGGAGTTGTGGCACACACTTCCTTTGTTGCCCCGGGGCCTGTGGCATCTCCCCGAGCCGGGGACTGAAGCTGTGTCCCCTGCACTGGCAGCTGGATTCTTAACCATCGGACCACCGGGGAGTCCCAGACCTGGGGTTTCCATCAAGTTCCCGGTGACGCTGAGGCTGCAGGTTGGAGACAGTGTGTTAGGCAGACCAGATCCCGAGCTCCCCCCGCCCCAATCCATCCTGCACCTTCTCCTGGCTTTGTGCCTTTTTTCCCCATCCCTGCCTTAGAGGCTGGGCCCATGGCTGTGCATAATTTGTAGAAAAAGCTAGGTGGTCCAGCAGTTAGCAGCATCAAGAGTAGAGTCTGAAACAACCACTCTGGGGGGCACCATCGAGTTTAGTCTCCTGTGTTCACTTTCTGAATAGAGCTGCTTACCCTCGGCCAAATCAGAAGAAATCCATCATACGGCACAGAGCATAGATCAATAACAACTATAGATATAGAAAGTCAGAACTCTCCTCGATGTGCATCTGTGGTTGACAGAAGCAAATCATAGAGGGTAGAACTCCCTGATGTTTGTAGTTACAGAATCATTTTCTATCGCCTCCGCCGCCACGCCATACATCATGCCATCACCTTTTTGTTTTGGCGGTGAAGGCCTTTGTAAAATTGTTCTTCTGTGCTTCATTCAGCATTTTAGACTCTTTTAAACGATCTGTTCTCACTGAGCTTTTCGTTGTGAAAATGTTAAGAAAAGACAGGCACGGCGGTAGCCTGTGCATGACCCTGGGGAGGCTCCCATGTGGGGTTTTAGAGCAGAGAGGGACTCCTTCGGCCCCGGGATCATCAGAGCCTTCGTCAGAACACGCGTGCTCTTGCCGCAGAGAAATAACAAACGGTGGCGCCCCAGAAGTGAGTTGGGAGGAGGTCCACAGGGTCAAAGCTGCTGCAGTGATGGATGTTTTCTTTGCACGCTGACCAGCAGGGTAGCCGCCAGCCACCTGTGCCTGCCAAGTGTGTACAGTGAGGCTGGGTAAGGTGTGTTTCGTTTTAACGAATTCCCGTATCTACTTAGTGTGGTGGCTACCAAGTTAAGCAGGGCAAAGTCTAGGCTGGAGGAGGATCAGGTGAGCAGCAGGAGGGGGTGTGAGAAAGGGGTCTGGGGGAGGAAGGCCCCAAATGCTGGGCTGGGTGAGTAGATCATTGTCTCTGGGCAGTGGGAGACTTTAAACGGAGAAGTGGGTGTTCAGGACAGAACCTTCTCGTGGTGCCAGACGAGTGTGAGAGGAGGGGTCTGGAGCAGACGAGAGTCTGGGAGGGGCCGGGGTTCTATGAGATGTGCCCAGGGCCCAGGGTGTGATGGCAGAGGTGGGGGAGGCAGGGGGGTGTATAAGCAGGGGTGCTGGGTGCTGGGGAGGTGTCCGTGAGCCTGCAGGCTCAGCCTGGGTGACGAGGAGGATGGTGAGCGAAGCAGGGAAGGTGGGGTGCTGGGGGGCCCTTGAGTTGTGTGTGGGCCTGAGAGGGGAGAAAAAATGCTAACGGCTCTTTCTCAGTTGAGTGATGCCACGTCTGAGTTCTCAAGTGCTCCTCTGCAGTCCCTGGTTGACTAAAATAATGCCACCTGCTGGCATTGGGACCAGAGTGGCCTCTGGTTCCATCAGCTGCCTCCAGGGCCTGCCTCTTCCTTCCTTCTGAACTGCCTGCCGCCGCCTTACTGCTCCCCACGGCTCCAGCAAGAGCTCCTGTTCACCTCACAGCTGGGCACGCAGACCAACCACGGTCCACGCGGGGCCGCGGAGCCCCAGCCGTGTCCTGGACCGTCTGCCCCTCTCCCGTGCCTCCCACGGAGCCTGATGGTCTGTCTGGATGAGGGAAGCGGCGGGGCATCCTCTGGCAGCCCCCTGGCCTCCATGCTCCCTCACGCTGGGCCGCGGCTGCAGGAAGCTTCTAGAGTGGTTCTCAGTGCCCATCGGCCCTGACAGTCACACTGCTGCTTAAACAGGCCGTCTCCCCGGGGCCTGGGGTGTGTTCATCAGCCTCTTAGAGATCCTCAGTAGTTGCTCACTTCCAAAGGGGCAAGCCAAGTGTATATTTATTCCTTCAAAGAGTATGTCAGTGTCAGTATGTATGTCCTGTCTTTGTTGATAGACAGTGGTGGATCAAACACAGCCTGGTTCCCGAGAGCGGACCTTCTCTGCGGGGAGATGTGATCTATCAGTATGGGATACAATCCTTGCTGGGAAAAGAAGCAGAACTAGGAGGCGGGGGGAGGTGGAGAGGACCATGAGGATGTCACTCAGGTCAGCTAACACTTGAGTGAGACCTGAGGGAAGGGAGGGAGGGAGTCAGGCAGGAATCCGGGGCGGGGAGGGTGGGGTGGAGGTTGGTAAGAGCAGGTGCAAAGGCCCTGAGGTAGGTGTGCACTTCACGTGCCCAAGGAGCAGGAAGTGGATGGTGGGGGCTAAGGAGGATGCCGGAGGGATGTGCTGGGAAGGAAGGTGAGAGAAGCAGTGGGCCTCGTGGGCTTCAGGGAGGATTTTGATGTGGAAGGAAGTGGGGAGGGTTTTGAGCGCTGGAGTCAGAGGATCTGCCTTATGACGGAAGATGCCTCTGGCTGCTGAGAGGAGATGGAGCCTTCAGGGCAGGGGCCCAGAGACAGACTGGGACGGGGGTTCAGTTAGTAAGTGAGGGTTGGCGGCGGCCGGTGGCAGGGCGTGCAGGCTGTAAGAGCAGTCAGCGCTGAGATGCAGCTTGTAGGCTTTGCTGGGGCGAGCGGTGTGGGGTAAGGTGGGCGCGGGGGTGCTGCCGAGGGTTCCGGCTGAGAGCCTGGGAAACAAGGTTGCCATGTTCTGAGACACAGGGGCGCAGGTTGGAAGTGGGGGCTGAAAGGTGTGTTTTGGACGTGATACGTTGAGATGCTTACGAGTGGGTTAGTTCTCTATTGCCTCTGTAACAAGCTGGCACAGACTCATTGGTTTAAAACAGTGTAAACTGGTCACTCTTTCTCCTGTGAAGTACCACATTCACAGGGTCCAGGGTGAGGACTTGGACGTGTCTGGAAGTCCATGGTTCTGCCTCATTGCTCAGGCGGGTGTGGGCAGGCAGTCAGACACACGAGGCTGGTGGTCAGCAGAGAAGGGTGATCTGAGATGTACGTTTAGAAGCCGTCAGTGTATGAATGGTTTTGAGGCCACTCAGTCACATGGGCTCTCCCAGTCGAGGCAGAAGTTCAAAGCCATGGATCATCTGGGCTCAGCCAGACCCCGCTAACTGTTGTGTCTCTCCCGTTGGAAGGGCCCCTCCTTTCTCTGCTGCCCTAAGCGCTGCTTCTTGATGAGACTCGGCCCAGAGTCTGGCACTGCACAAGTCACCCTCCTCCTGGCCTTGTCTGACTTTGCATCACGTGTCTTTTAATTTTTTAAGTGTCATTTTAAAATGACACCTTTGTTGAGATCGTTCACAGGCCGTGTCAGTCCACCCATTTCAAGTGTGTTTCAGGATGCTCCCAGCACCGCAGTCAGCTTTAGGATATTGCCATCACTTCATAAAGGACCTTAGCTCTTAGCTCTCACCCCAGATCACCCCAGCCCCCATCAACCACTAATCTACTTCTTGTCCCTATAGACTGACCCTTTCTGTACATCTCACATGAGCAAGACTGTAGCATTGGTAATCTTCTGTGATTGGCTGGCCTTTTCAATTTAAATCTGGATTTTGTTCATGCATGCTCTACTTTTTCTGATTTTTCTTTAGTTTTCTTCAGTGCTTACAGGTTTTGTTTTTTTTTTTTTTAACTGAGCACCTATTACAAAACCAGCCTTTGTGTTGAGATTGTAGAATTGGAAACCCAAGGTATACAGTTTCCTGTCATCATGGAGCTCTGAGTTGGCCGAGCTGACAGCCTCACTGTCCGCTCCTGAGCTCCTAGCTGACTTTGCTGATGGATCAGGGCCTTCATCCTCCTGCAACCTGAAGGAGGCTTCGAATTTACATTGACCCAGAGCCCTGAGCAGCCAGCCCGAGTCATCAGTATTCCTTGTACCAAAGAGTCCTGGCAGTCCTGCTCTGACGGGGAAGCAGATGGATGTGCTGTTTCATAAAAACCGTAGGGGAAGGGACTTCCTGGGTGATCCAGTGGTTAAGACTCTACACTCCCAATGCAGGGGACGTGAGTTCGAGCCCTGGTGAGGGGACTAAGATCCCATATGCCCCGAGGCATGGCCAAGAGATAAATAAACTTTCTGATAGCAAACTATTAATATATATCATCCTTTAAAAAAAAAAAAAAGCACAGCAATCCAGCCTCCCATGGTACTTAGAAATTACGGTGCTCATAAGTTTTTAAAAAAATGCAATTGGGGAAGTGCCAAATTGGGCACAGTCAGGGTGCTTATGGAGTCCTGGTTAGGATAGAGGCATTGCCTCCACCCACATGAAGCGCAGCTGAACTACAGTCTCGAATGATGAGTTGAAGCTTACCACTCCCACCCAGGGCTCCCGCAGACCCCCACTTGTAGGATGCAGGGACTGTTTCTTGAGCATCCTTCTGTCTTCAGTATCTCAGGAGATGCTTTGCTGATCATGAGCATTTGAGGAGACTGATGTGGTGGTAGCTCATTCAAGTCTGGTACCTGCTTATCCCTCAGCCCTCCCTAAGGGTGGGAGGTCTTTTATTTCTTAAACCACCACTTTTTCTTTTACCAGAGTCCAGAAAGACTAGGGTGGACCTCAGGGAGTTTCTTCCCCACCTTTTCTGGGTAGCGTTGGACAGCAGCCGCCCACTCCCGTCACTCCCCACAGACCACAGCTGGACTCCTGGGGCCCGGGATGGCCTTTGCGCTCCGAGTCTCTGTCCTGGCTGCCGTGCTGTTTGTCCCGTGCGATGCCTGGATCTGCTCGGGATCCTAGGCTGCGGTTTGCGAGGGGGATTTCTATGCATCCCTTCCTGCTGCGGCCCCAGGTCTGGGAACTGATGCTGCCTCTGGTGGTCAGGGCCGTGGACTGTTCAGAGGGCCGGGATTTTGGAGCCCCAGAGCCCTCAGTGTCCTTGGCTTGGGAACAGAGTGTGGGCGGCATTCTGCAGCTTCCAGAAGGGTGCTGCCAAGATGGGGACAAGCCCAGGTGGGGGTGGTGGGCGCTTCTGCCGTGGCTCCCAGGTCCCCGAACCCAGGAGTCCCCACGTCCCCAGCGAGGGTGCCTCAGCCTCAGGAGAGCAGCGGGCTGTTGCTCACTGTTCCCTCTGCACCCGTGCCTCGTCTTCCCTGAGCCTCTCAGCGGCATCCCCCTCCCCAGGGCTGGGTGGTACCCTCTCCATCTCACAGGTGAGGAGACAGCCTGGCAGGTGGAGGGCGGCAGGTTCAGGATTCATGCCCAGGGCCGGGTCTGCAGCCTCCGCTGAATTCTCCCTGGATGCCTGGCTGCCCCGCAGAGCTGCGATGATATGTCCTCTTTCCTCCCTCCTCGTGACCTTTAGCCCATCTTCAGGGGCTTCCTGTGAGTTGGCAAGCGTGACCCATGCCGCCAGCACCGTCCAGGACCAGGGCGTGGTAGGCACGTCCTCACCCCGCAGAACTTCACGGGGCCCTTGCTCAGCTGTGAATTCAGGCTGCAAAGGGCCGGCCTTTTGCTGATGCAGAAAAGGTCACGAAGCCCCGGACACAGCCCTGGCCCTTAGCCTGATGCACTGCGTTTGCGCCCTCATCTCACTTCCCGGTGCCCGCATGCCTGGGCCGGGCCCTGCTGGTCTGCTTCCCCAGCCTCAACGCAGCACAGTCACCTCCCGCTTCCTTGGCTGCTGCCCCCTGCTGCCCTTTCTCCAGGCTTCCTCTGCTCCTTCGCGATTCCTCTCTTTTAAGATGGTTTCCAAGCAGACATGCAGACACGGAAAAGGGCTTGGCCGTGCTCCTCTCCTGAATGCCTCCCTCGTGTGTCTTGAAAAGAATGCCTTCACAGTCCTCCCGGTGTGATGTTCCTGATGACAAATGCCTGCCCCGCCTCTCCAGCTCCCTCTCCCCAGCAGCGAGCTCCTCTTGTCTTCCGGGGTGTGTTTGATGTACAATTAACCTTTCTGCAGGTCGGCCCCTTTGCTCAGGACGAGCATCTGTCCTTCCAGTCTATGAGAGCCAAGTGTGGGAAGTGTGTGTGTATGTGTGGGTAGCGCCAGAGAGCCAGCCATCGCGGCCGCTGGGAGGCAGCAGAGAAGGATTGTGACATCAGCGGCAGCCAGTCAGCCTCCCCGGGGTGTGGACAGGCTTGGACTTGCACCTGTCTGAGCTAGGAGCCGACTCCTTCATCAGGTCTTCCCTGACCGTGGCCTCATCCTACTGACCTCCAAATGGCCCAATAAGGCCCCCCAACTGCGGGGCTGGCCTCCGAGGCACAGTTGGTCGCCTGAGGCCACTGCGGCTGCCAACAGAGGACGGTACGCAGGAGGAACCTCTGGCGGCCACCCTGCGTCTGGGCCGAGTGGCATCAGTCAGACCTGACACCACCTGAAGACCTGCGCCTGTCAGCAGCCCTCTGTCATGACTTCTGAGCGGAGACGAGCATCCATCCTTCAAGCGAGAACCCTCCCACGCAGCCAGGATGGCCTCCTTTTGGGGAATTAGAGACAGGCGCAAGAGAGATTCTTCTGGAGGAGAAACCCCGCGTGCGCTGAGCGTGAGGAGAACAGTAGGTCCCAGCGGTAGCCACCACGTGCTTGGAGGACAAACATCACATCCGTGTCTGTCCTCGGGGAGTAATTGTTCCAGGCGCGTGGTGGCGAGGGCCGTGCCTTCGATCGTCCTGCAGTTTGTGGGTCTCACTGGGGAATGCGAGATGTGACCAGTGGAATTCGCTGCACAGCCGGCCAGCCGCAGGGGACCCAGGCTCTGCCAGTGCTGTTGATTGGAGCCCCAAGTTGGACTGGGACTTTGGATCCCTCTGTGCCAATCCCCGTGACCTCGGGCTGTTAGATGGGGCTTCTTAGGGTTCCAGACGGCGCTGCTGTGTTGATGTGCTCTGAGGATAGAGTCGTGGTTGTGACCGCTTGGTTACATGCCCTGTAAATACCAAGATGGAGAAAAAGTGACCAGAGACTGAAGCGACGGTAACACTATTATCAGTAGAACCAAAAAACAATTGGTTTGGTGGTTGGTCCCTGGGCACTTGTACCTCTTAGACACTCAGATCCTCTTGCTCTTCTGGAATTCGCCAGGTTCCCTGTTTTGTTCTCTTAGTCTGTCTCCATTTACCCACCCTCCCAGGCTCTCTGGCCCCCCTCAGCGCTATCCATGTTTCAACTTCACGTTTCTGTTTTTTCTAAAACCTCTCATTTTGGGGAAGACCAGCTTCTCCTGACTTGTATCCCTTAGTGAACAAAAGCCGACTCACCCTGGTGGCCGTGAGTGCATGTCGTTGCATGTTCTGTGTAGCTGTGACCTCGAGAAGCACGTGGCATATGAGGCCACGTCATTTCCCAGTTACTCCTCTGCCCACTGCCATGGTCATGACATTGAGGGCATCTAAGGGTGGTGATGCTTGGGGTCTTCCCTGCCACCCACCTCTCGGTTTCCCTCAGAATACCAGACAGTGTTCTTGGCATGGCTGAGTCCCCCCTTTTCTGTAAAGACAGTATCTGGGCTACGTCCAGTTCTTGCATCCAATGCCAGGGTTTTTGGATTGACTCAGCCCACCCATACCTCCGTGCCGAGGTACCAGCAGGCAGGGAGCGATGCCAGACTTTTAAAAAACGATTGAGCTGCAGCGTGTTCACCACTGGAAGAGAAGTTGATGTTCATTCTCATGCTGGCTTTCTGTCTTGATCAGGTAGACTTTTGGGGAAAGTTGCAGCTCAGTAGAGCTCAGTGGGTTCTGTCGTTCTGTTGAAGATGTAGTCCAGTTAAAAATACCTCTTGTCAGGATGCTTGTTTTCCTGGCGAAAAGTTGGCTGCTGGCACCCATCTGATCCTTGCTGGAGGAAAGCCTGCAGACCCGCATGGCTGTATTTCGGGGCTCCATGGGGAGCCGCTCCCTGCCCAACAGTGAAATGACTTCTTGGAAGACTGGGAAAGGCACAGGCCTCTCTCTAAGGCCTTGAGGCGAAGGTTCAGCCCTTTGGTTTAAGTCACTGGGTTAAAGAGGACATTAGTAGATCCAACTGTTCATGTTGGCCCCAGGCCCCAGTCCAGACAGCAGGGGAGATCACTGTGAAGAAAGACGGACACTGTCTGAGGAAGGGAAAATAGGAAAGGCCCGGGAAGAGGGTGGGTTTGGGGAGCATGGCGTGGAGTGAGGCCTCCGATAGGGACCTGCATGGACTCTGAAGATAAAATGTCTGTTTCCTGGTTGGCTTTTCCCCTGGAACTGACTCCAACTGTAATTACATCACACGTGTGTATTGAATAAAAGAGATTGGAATTTCAGTCTTGCTTGGAATTTGCATTTGTATGAAGGAATGAGGATTTTTGTGAAAAGGATGAGACACCAGCCAAGTCCAGTGTCTCTGCGACCCCGGTGTCCTCCTTGACAGGACAGCAGGACCCACCTGGATCTAACACGAGTTGCGGTGTTGCTTCTGGCTTTGGACCCCAAAGCGGGGATGAGCTTCTCCCTCTCAGATGAGGTGTCGAGATAGGTAATGAGGCAGGGGTGCGTCTGGCGCTGGGACCTCCTCTGGTTCAGCCACTTCCCAGCCTGAGAGCCCAGCTCTCTTCCATGACCCTTCAGACCTTGAGAGGCCTGAGGTCAGTCTAGGCAGGACCTACTCTATAAAACGCCCTCCCTCCCCAATTTGAGTATGAAATGTCAAGGGTGACAGATACCACTTTTATTTTTTTTGAAGATTTTGTTGTTTTGTTTTGTATGTGGACCATTTTTAAAGTTCTTATTGAATTTGTTACGATGCTGCTTCTGTTTTATGTTTTGTTTTTTGGTTTGTTTTGTTTTTTTTTTGGCTGCAAGATCTTAGCTCCCCAACCAGGGATCGAACCCTCAGCCCCTGCATTGGAAGGGGGAGTCTAAACCGCTGGACGGCCTGGAAAGTCCCCTAGCAGTAGATATCTCACTGAGTGTCCCTGGGACCCAGGTTAGGAACCCTTGCCCTGGGGGGCCAGGTCACTGCTCAGCCGCCAGGGGGCGCCAGCTGCCTGTCGGCCTTTTCTTGGCCCTCCGCTTGCTTTTCTGCCCTCCCTTTTGCTAGCAACGCAGAAGTCACTGGCTTATTGTAGCACCCCACACTCTGCGGTGCTCATGTGGTAGAAATCCTGAGTCATAATTTTTGTTTTTACTAAAAGCTTCTTTTTTCCAAAGTCTGCTTTTCTTTACAACATATCCTAATTCCATTATATCTTCAAGTTTGCAGACCTTTTTACTGCCCAGCTGGCTCATTTGCAGAGCTCTCCAGGGGATGGGGGAGGGGGATCTGAAGATGCTTCTTGATTAGGTCTTAGGAATTTTCTCAGTGTTATAAAGCCGTTTTTTTCTTTTCAGTTTTCTTCTGAGGCAGAGAAACACTGTTCAGCCACCTCTGGTCCCCTGGGGAGAGGAGCAGACCTCGATGAGCGGGAGGGGGAGGATGCCACCAGCACGTCGGCCTGACGGTGGAAAAGAGATTGGATCCACTGACCGTTACCGCTGTTGTGGATTTCATGTCAGAGCAGCAGAATCTGCAAGCCCTTGACCTTGAAAGGGGAGGTTTTCTGCCTTTAAAACTCCATCAAAGCTGGTTCTTTGAATTCTCCGTTTTTCAGAGACCCTGCTAACTGTGGGTGCTTTGCAGATGCCCACAAATTGGTGTTCACACGGCCAGTTGACCTTCAGCCTGATGTGCCCTGTTGGAGACGTCTACCCTCCATCCATGCATGCTTGTATTGTTTTATTTTTTTTTAATAATTACTACTTTTTTATTCACTTTTATTTACTTTTGGCTGTTCTGGGTCTTTGTGGCTGTGAGTGGGCTTTCTCTAGTTGCAGCAAACCTGTGCGGTGCATAGGCCTCTCATTGCTGTGGCTTCCCTTGTGGTGGACGCAGGCTCTAGGCATGCAGGCTTCAGTAGTTGTGGCACATGGGTTTCACTGACTTGATGCATGTGGGATCTTCCTGGACCAGGGATTGAACCCATGTCCCCTGTATTGGCAGGCAGATTCTTATCCACTGGACCACCAGGGAATCCCACACCTCCCCATTTTTAGACCCACACAAAAAGGTGGGCTCACCTACATATGAATTGAGTTCCAGTTTGGATGGAATTGGAGGAGGGGTGGTTCTCTAATATGTTCACTGACAAAGTGATGAATGAAACCAGCTTTTTTTTTAGAAAAAAAAAGCTTGATTATTTATTCGAGGTTTTGTAGGAGAATTTTTGCAGGTTCTCAGAAGCTGGGAGAGACAGGAATATTACTGGATCCCTGTTTAAGCTCAGGGCACAGTTTGCTAAGGATCTGCGCCAGTAAGGGGATGTGTATCAGACTCCCCGTGGCCTTTCTTCCCTTGACGGGACTTCAGGGCTCCTGGAGTTCTGGTCGCCAGTCACCCTGGAGTGAGTCAGCTTCTGGGGCCTGTGCGCCGGCCTGCTTTCTCTTTGCTGAAGCCAGTGTGCCTGGTGGTATCATGAGACACAGGAAATGTGACGCTGATTGGAGTGGGACGAGCTGGAGAGGCTTGTGTGCACAGTAATGTTTGTTTGCTGTGGCAGGATCTCGCGGAAGGCTTCTTGGCTCCTGGAAATCAGGGACCAGCTGGGTTTAGTTTTCAAGGAAGGCAGACAGCAGGAGGCGTGTGGTCTGGGTGGTCTGTAAGCATCTCCCTGAGAGTAGCTATGGATGGGAGGGGTGGAGAGTTCCCCACTCACTGGCCTACAGGCAGATGGAAAAATCACAGTTTCGGGAAAAAGAAGCCTTCTTCACTTCGCGAAGCTGACTTGAACTATTGATTTGTTTACCTCACACTCAGTACTTTGTGAGAGCAACTCATTTCAGGCAGGAACAATTGCACTCCAAATGGAGCTCCCTTTCTTTCTGAATTTCTGTTTTGGAGAACAGTTGATGAGCAATGTTGTGTTCCTTTCTGGAGTCCAGCAGCGATGCGGTTGTACACTTACAGGTATCTGTTCTTCAGGGTCTTTTCCCATGGCGCTCCCTTTCTTGTTGAGATGTGCAGGGACCTTGAAAGCCATGCCTGCCTTCTCCAGCGCAGGCTGGTAACCTGATTTGCTTTCTTCTTTAAAACGTTATTTAAATGTATTTGGTTGTGCCGGGTCTTAGTTGTGTGAGGTCTTGACTTGCGGTGTGTGGGCTCTCAGCTTCAGGGTGTGGGTCTGGTTCCTTGACCAGGGGCCAAACCTGGGCCCCTGCATGGGGATTGCAGAAAATAGCCACTGGACCACCAGGGAAGGCCCATGATTGCTTCCGATTGTGCTTTCACTTCCTGACACAAGATGCCCAGGTGTTGCCTTCTCCTGCCCCATCGCCCCAGGTGGAGGGAGGCCTGCTGATACTTCCTGCCTGTCAGATCGCTGCAGCGGAGGTAGCAGCTGCATCACCTAGGCATGGGCTTTGCTGGTGGCTCAGTGATAAAAGAATCTGCCTGCAATGCAGGAGATGCGGATTCAGTCCCTGGATCGGGAAGATCCCCTGGAGAAGGGAATGGCTACCGACTCCAGTATTCTTGCCCGGAGAATCCTGTGGACAGAGGAGGCTGGCAGGCTATACAGCCTGTGGGGTCGAAACCAGTCAGACAGAACTGAGAGACTAACACGTTTCACCTTCGCATTGAAGGGTGGGTGTCTGAGCTTTCTGGCTTCAGTGGCACCTGACTTGAGATGCAAACTCACAGAGCACAGAGGCAGCCACCTTTAAAATTCCCCTAAAAGGCAGAGGAGAGGAGTGGGGAGAGTGAGGAGGACAGGTGTGTGGGAGGGTGGCCCTGCCTCAGCCCGTCGGGCTCATAACTGCAGCGGCCTTGATCGCCACGGGCGCTGAAGCTGGAGAGACAGGGCCTCCGGGCACTGACAGAAAGGTCTGGGTTCCTGTCCCCCTGTCCCAGATTTCCCAGCATGGCCCCAGACATCCCTCAGGTCCGTCCTCTGGATCACGATGAGGGGGACAGAGGTCCTCAGTTATTTCAGTATATCCGGCAAGCACCTTTCCAGTGCTGTCACATAAGACACGTGGCGTGAGTCTGGGGAACCAGGCAGATGATGGAAGCTCGACTCTTGGCTGGAGGACAGCCCCATGGACTTGGGAGTAATTTGAGAAATGTGTCTAAAGAAAATGTCTATTTCAGTTGAAGTCTTACGATCACTTTTCAATGGCATATTCATGTGTGTATTTGGCAGCATCATTGAGATCTTTGCGGCACACGCCCTTTCCACTTGTGGCCTGGGCTTCAGCAGTTGTGGCCCACGGGCTTAGTTGCTCCACAACATGTGGGGTCTTAGTTCCCCCACCAGGCATCGAACCCATTACTCTTGTGTTATGGGTTCATAACCAGTGGACCATCAGGAAAGTCCCTCAATTGAAATTTTTAAAACTTCTACCCTGGTGGGAAAAATACCTTATTTCCTCTGGAGTGTTGAGGAGGGACAGCCAGCATGTGTGTGTGAAGCTGGACGATTATCAACAGCGTAATAGCTAAGTGACTTTTGTGTATCGGAAATAGATGTGATGGTTCTGTCTCCTGAGATTGAAAATCATTAGTTTCTGTGTGGATATTTGGACAAGTCTGTATCCTTTTACATGGACATGTTCAAGCTTCTGTGTTTCTGTATTTTAAGTTCACTGTGTCTGACCTGTCAACAGTAATTAGGAACAATTATGGCATGTTTTGTGTGGAATGCTTTTGCTGACAGAGAAACAAGTACTATGAGAACATAAATGAGGAATGGTGAATAAAATGGTGATTTCTGTCAAGAGAAGAGTTCTTTGGTACTTAGGTATCAGAAAATTTTGCTCTCAGCAACTCCCCTGGCACATTTTATTAACTTGCCTGCTTTCTGTGTAATTTGGAAAATGGGAATCAAGCAACTGAATGAATAAAACTTGCATCAGGGAAAGCACAGGGTCTGTTGGTGGATTGAAGTTTAGCATTGTTGTACCATTTCAGACCTTTTCTTTCCATTTTCATTTTTGTTTCCCTGCCTAAATGAATGCCAGCACTGAGCCTTTTTGGGTCACACTTGCCATCTTGATGTTAACTAATGGGAGTAGAAATAATTTCAGAGTTAATTTTCACATAAATAAGGTAATGTCAGTTTCAGAGGTGTCTGATCTTTGCTTATAAACAGAAATTTGCATTACTTATGGTGTAAATTTACATTAGCTGTAGTGGGTTGTACAACAGGAGGACATCATTTGGGAATAGTGCAGATGAAGGGATTCGTGCCTGTATATTACAGTTATTCATAGTTTCTTGGAGGGCAGGAAGCTTTTTGTCAGGGGAGGTGCTTAGATCAGAATGTTCACTCACTGATGAGGGGGGATGATGAGTGAGTTCCTGCAGTGCTTGCAGGCAGGGCCTGCACCCCAAAGCTCGTCTTCGCCCCACGGCCGGGAGCACCAGCTGGTGGAGAAGTTCTTTCTGAGCGAGCCTGGGCTCTCTGCCCTTTTGCCAAAGAACATGGGTGTGGTGCTGAGCCTCTCCCTTCTCGGGACCAGCTGGTGAGTTTTATTGATGATCTTGTTTTAGCCAAATTCAGGCCCTGAATTGGTTTTGTCCGAAGATGAGAAAAGCGACACTGAAGATCAGGAAGAGACAGAGCTGGGCGTCATGGAGGACCAGCGCAGTGTGATCCTTCACCTCATTTCTCAGCTCAAACTTGGGATGGATCTGACCAAGGTAGGAGTGCGTATCCCCGGGGCCTCATGGCCGGCTGTCTGGGTGCTGTGTTTCCCTCCCAGGCTTCCCTGTCAAGCATGCATGCCCCAGGGGTGATTGGAAAGGCTTTTTTTTTTTTTTCTTTTCTGACTGTGTTACACAACTTGTGGGATCTTAGTTCCCTGACTAGGGATTGAAGCTGAGCACCTGCAGTGGAAGCATGGAGCTTAACCACTGGATCCACCTGGAAAGTCCCTGGAAAGGATATTTCATGTGGACACCCATCCCAAGAGTGAGAGCCTGGCATTTGCGTCTCTGGAGGACTTGAAATGCTCCAAGGGCGGGGAGAACACACGAGATGATGAGGACAATTCCAGATGGGATTTGTCTCCCACTGTGTCCTCGAGAGGATGAAAGGTGACCTAGAGAGACGCATGTGGCACGTTAACCACAGAAAACAGGAGGAAGGAGATGGTGGGGGTGGGAGTGAGCCTGCCTCCTGGCAACTCCTCCTGGGCACCTGGCCACCTGCTGCTGCCGCCTGTCGCTGGCCTTCACCCTGCTGGTGACCAGACCTCAGTGCCCACGTGGGGAGCTGTGTGCCTGCTGATTGGTGGACATCAGTAATTCCTGCTGCTGTGTGCTCATCCTGGGAAACTGTGTAAGAGGACTCAGCATCCTCACAGTGATGTCCAGGACATGGCCCTCATGGCGCCTCGCCCCACTCTGGGCAGTGTGTTTGTCCTGGAGGCGAGAGGAAAGGCCCCTGTACTTGCAGCTGAGAGTTGAGGGTAGGCATCAGTGGCCTTGTGGGTTGTGGGAGGTGCCTGGACTTGACTGTCTAACCTACCTTGGGTTCCCTTGCCTTGTCCTGATTCTGAGGCTGGAAATTCAGCCTCTGTGCACCAGTGCCAAAAGGAATCTCAGAGTTTTGGGTGATGCAGAGAAGAATAGCTTTATTGCTTTGTCAGGCAAAGGGGGACCCAGCGGCCTAATGTCCTCAAGTGTGTGTGTCCCGACCCAGGAGGGTTTGGTGAGGAGTTGTAGAGCAGTGGTTCAAGGGCGGAGCTGCTGATGAGGCTCGGGGTGTGTGCAGGGCCTGTACTCCTTTAGTCTGGCCCAGGTGATCTCCTCTAGAACGGGGGTTGATCCATCTTATATTTGTTTATCCATCTTGTATATAATGTTGTTTATCTATCTTCTATATAATAATTTGCATCTGCTAATCCCAAACTGAAACGACAACCCAGATTAGGACTTGAACCCAAGGTCTTTTCATTGAGCTCGCACACCTGGTGTCAGGATTTAATGAAACTCAAGTTCTTGATGTCTTATCACAGAAAGAATTTAGTGAGAGACAAAGTAATAGGTAAGAAGTGGATTAGTTTAGAGAGAAGTACAGTCTACTGACAGAGTGTGGGCCCTCTCAGAAGGCGAGAGAGGCCCCCAAATATGGCATCTTCAGTTTTTATAGGCGAGGTAATTTTATAGGCTAATGAGCAGGAGAATTGCTACCACTATGTTGAGGAAGGGGCGGGAATTCCCAGGGCTCGGGCTACTACCCGCTTCTTGATGTTTGTCGGCAGCCTCAGAACTCTCCTGGCACTGGTGGGTGTGCTGTTTCATTGGCTGTGTTACGCCGAGCATATCCTGAGCCTCGAGGTCTGGCGGAAGTCGATTCACCCACCACCTTGAACTAGCTTGTTCTAACCAGTTGTCGTCATGTCCTGTGGCTGTCTCATTCTTTGAAAGGTTGTGCCCTCCCCCTTCCCTTTTGTTTCAGAACTCACCCTCTATCCCTTCCCCAGTCTCCCTCTCCCTTGGCAACCACACTTCTGTTCTCCGTGTCTCAGATTCTGTTCTGGTTTTGTAGATGTGCTCATTTGTGTCGTAATGAAGATTCTGCCTGTATGTGATGTCACGTGGTGTTTGTCCATCTCTGTCTGAGCTGCTTCACTAAGTGTGATCATCTCTGTGTCCACCCATGTTCCTGCAAATGGCGTTAGTTCTTCCTTTGTTAATGGCTGCATAATATTCCGTTTTACATATGCCCCTCATTTTCTTTATCCATTCATCTGCTGATGGACGTTTAGGTTGTTTGCATGTCTTGGCTGTCGTCAATAGTGCTGCTGTGAACACTGGGGCGTGTGTATCTTTTCACATTGTAGTTTTGTCTGGGTATATGCGCAGTACTGGGGTTCCTGGATCATGTGGTAGTTCTATTTTTAGTTGTTGTTTTTTTTGAGGAATTTCCAGTTTGTCTTTCACAGTGGCTACATCAAATTGCATTCCCACCAGCAGTGTATGAGGGTTCCCTTTTCTCCACACCCTCTCCAGCATTTCTTGTTTGTAGGTCATCTCTTTCCTATTGTCTCCTCTCCTCTTCTCGGCTCTTGACTGTGTCATTCAGCAAAGCTTGTGCTAAACTGTCAGTGGATGAACTTGGCTGGAATGGCACTTGGTCCAGGGAGCAGGCACCCTGGAGAGGGAAGATGCCTCCACTCAGGAATGAAGCTCTGGTCTCTCCATGAAATAAGTGCATGGCTCTGTCTTTGCAGAGATGGCCAGTGCTGACACACTCAGGTCAGTGGCCTCACCAGGCCTTTAGGGCTGCATTTTGCAGTTTCCTGGACATGTGACTGGTGGGGTTGTATAGCACCCCATGCTCAGAAGCATCCCAGGCTGGGTTACCGCTCTGCTGTTGCTGACTTGAAATTCATTTTGAACAGGAGGACTTGCATTTTCATTTTTCACTAGGCTCCTCAACACAGGTCTTGGTCCTGCTTCGAAAAGCACCCTTGTCTGCCCCCCTTCCTCGGTTGTGGTTGCAGAAGCCTAAGTTGCTGGTAAATTGCTCCACTGGGTAATCTGCTGCCCTTCCACAAACTGTGGGTAGCCCAGAAGGAAAATACAGGAAAAGGAAGAGCCAGAGAAGGTGGAGGTCACAGAAGGGCACTTTGACAAAGGGACATGTTGGTGGAGCCTGAAGAACAAGTGGACAGGAGTGGGAGGAACGAGAGAAAGGGTGTTCCCGGTGGAGGGAACAGCATGGGCAAAGCCAGAGAGCATACAGTGGTGGGGTGTGCAAGGAGTGTGTACTAGAGGGCCCGGAGGAGCCTCAAGTCCAGAGGGGTCAGATCTGCAGAGCCTTGTGGGCTGTTGAAGGAGAGTGGACTTGATCCTGGGGGCGATGGGGAACCTCTGGAGGGCTTGGAGCAACTGGGAAACGTGTTCAGAGCCACTGCCCTGCCAAATCATGGGCTCCAGGGAGGCGGGCCCCAGGGTGCAAGGTTGAGCTTGGAGGTTTATGATGATTTTCCCCTTGTTTCCAGGGCTATGAAAGGCAGCTTTTACTAACGCGTGTGCTCTCTCATCGAGTATGTGTATATTGGGCTCCACACTGTCACATGCTGTTCTACACGCTGGGAGTCTCCCAGCAGTGAACCCAACATTCAGAATCCACGCCCTCATGGAGCCTGTGTGATAGTGGAAGGAGACAGACAGGAAACAAGAGGGCAAAAAGGATGTAGGGGTAGAAATGCAATGTAGACAGAGAGCATGGCGGGCCAGGGTTAAAGGTGACGGGGGCAGGGCGGGACTCCTAGATCAACTGCTCAGAGCAGGATTCCCCAGGTGTCACTGGAGTGCAGACCCCAGATGAAGATGCAGGAGTCAGGCAGGTGACCTCGTAGTGGAAGGGCATTCAGGCCAGAGGGGACGGTGAGTGGGCAAGGCCCAGGGTGGATCTTGCTTGGCCAGGATGAGAGTGACTTGTGTGGGTTGGCAGGAAATTAAGTCGGCAGGATGGCAGGGGCTGAATCAGAGAACCTAGTCGGACGGTGTGAGGACTTGGGTATCATTCTGGGTGGTGTGGGTACCGCTGGGGAGTGTCGAGCGGAGGGATGCAGGGCCTTCCTTGTATGCCTTTTACGTTTATTTTTGTGTCTGTCTGTCTGGGGTCTTAGTGGCGGCACACAGGGTCTTCGTTGCGCCTTGTGGGACCTCCGGTCACAGTGCATGGACTCTGGTTGAGGCACGCAGGCTCCAGAGTGCACAGGCTTCAGTAGCTTCAATACCCGGCTCAGCTTGCTCTGTGACATGTGGGATCTTAGTTCCCCCACCGGGGATCAACCCACATCCCTTGCGTTGCAAGGCGGATTCTTAAGCCCTGGACCACCAGGGAAATTCCCTTCCTTATATTTTTAAAGGTTTATTTTGACTCTTGTGTGGAAAGTAGACTGAGACGAGGCGAGTGGGGTTCAGGCAGCAAGGTCATGGTGGAAACGGTGGCGGTGACAGTCAGTGGGAAGGGTGGTGGCAGATCCTAGGTGTGCCTAGAAGGTGTGCCAGTGGGCTGTGACTGTCCTGTTTGCATGTAGATCGGATGTAGGATATGAGCTAAAGAGGAATAAAGAATGGCTCTGACCCAAGCCACTGGGATAATAAAAATTAGAACTGTTGTTTGTTTCAAAGATCTCTTACTGGAGGAATTGACCACCCTAAACCAAATGACCTAAAATGACCATTTCACTTGTTCACGGTTATGCCGTCTAGGCTGGGCTCAGCTGAGCACTTCTCCTGCTGGCCTTGCCTGTGGTCACTGCCTGTGTGCCTGTCTTCAGCTGTTGGGCTGACTGTGGGCTGGACTCGGTTGGAGCAGCTGGGCCTTCCTCTCACCATGAAGTTCTAGGACCTTCTCTCTCCATGAATCCTTCCCTCATGGTCTGTCCAGCTGGGTAGCCAGCTCAAAGCTCCCAAGAGGGCAAAAGTGGACACTGATAAACCTTAGGCCCCAAACTGACACCATGTCAGTTCTACTCTATTGATTAATGTATTACAGGGGGGCTGTGCAGGCACGTGATCTCCAGGGGCTCAGGTTCACTGGGAGCCACAGTGGGGCTGACCACCACCCCCGCTTAGCAAGGGAAAGAAGGTATAGAATGGGGACGTCAGGGGGATACCTTGGGGATACCCCAAGTTCAACCTTGAGTCTCTTGGGTCTGAGAGATTCATTGACTCCTGAAAGGGAGTGAATAGAGGCAATAGGAGGAAATTCCAGAGAATCTCCAGTATGTAGAGTCTAGAGAGATGGAGAGGGTCCAAAAAGGAGACTGAGGGGTCAGTGGAGGGAGAGGACGGGAAGCAGAGGAGCATGAGAGCATGAGGTCACACAGTGTTTCAGAGAGAAGGGAGTCTCCACTGCATGGCATTCCTGCTGAGGGTAAGGAAAAAGCATGCTTGCAGAGGGACCATTACCTTTCTTTTGGTCAAGGTATGATTGGGTGGCTTCAAGGGAGGATGGGGAGAAAAAGTGCAGACAGGCAGGAAAGTTTCAAGGAGTTTTGATGCCAGGGGGAGCAGAAAATTGGAAGGAAGTTCTGCAATTGACAAGTGTGGTTTCTGGAGATGTTTGAATGCTGATGGGAGCCGTCGGGAGAGAGGGTGGAGATGCCTGTGGGAACTTGAAAGGGGAGGGGGCTGGGATCCTCTGAAGGGGCAGAGGGCTTGCCCATAGCTAGTACCATTCATCGTTGGAGCAGGAGGCAGGCAGTGGAGTAAGAAGTGTGCAGACCCCAGGGACTCACAGGAGAGCCCTGTGTTCGTGTCCATGGCTCTGAGCCTGGATGCATCCCAACTGAGTCACCTTGCCTCCAAGTGTCTCCGTTTTCTTCTCTGTAAATTCCGGATAACTGTGGTCAGAACTAGTGCAAGGCAAAAAGTAGATTGAACTCTCCTTGAGTGCCCCATGCATATCCTGTCCATCAGGATGCTAGCCAAGATTTTGTCCGTTGAGAGAGAAACTCGCTGAGAACATTGTGAAGTTTCTCTGATTCTTTTTCTTTTTTAATTTCTTAAAAAAATTTTTTTATTCTCGTTTTTTTGTCTTAATTTTCTCTGATTCACAAAGAATTGTTTAAACTGTTCCAGTATTGCTGTTTGTAAAACCAAGAGGTGATTTAGTTTGTGGCTGTGGTTCGTGGACCCCCTGGATAGAGTCGCATTAGGACAGACACCTGCATGCCTGCACGAAAACTTTCTCATGGCCTGCATTCGTGTTCACGGATGGGTAGCCTCCCAGCAGACCGCTGTGTTGTCTTGCATGATCTCCTCAAATGGCTACTTGATATGATACCGCGGACATCCTAAACGCACGGCTTTTTCCTTTGGCCACAGTGTTTTATTAGGCCACATTTCCAGGCACAGTCCCAACATGCACAGATTAACCACACTGCTGTGCTTACGCTCCTTCTTCTCAGGGGGAAGTTTGCCCAGGTCCTCATGGCTCTCGCGGCCAAGAGGTGAACCTTGACCCAGGCTCTGACTCTCCTAGGAGCTGTGGTCTTGAGCCCTGAGGCTATGTGGAACCTGATTCCAACAAATTCCAAATCTCTATTTGTAGTAAATATCTTCTCAGAAAAAGTAAAATTTTATTTGAAACTCTTTTCATCCAACAACACTTTCTTTCCCCCCCAACAACAGTTTTAATGAATACCTTCTGTGATGTCCCAAGCACCATGCACTAGGCATGAAGGGAGTTGGCCCTTTACGGAGACTCAGGGGAGAATCCTGTTGGCTAAGTGAAGAGGCCCCTTGGCAGTGTGGATGCCCTCCTGCGTGCTTTGGAAGGCTGGGCTTTAGTGTACTTCCTCTGACTGCCTTAAAGTGTTGCATAGATCCATCTCGGGGGCTGATCTTGGTCTCCTTTCCTTGCTGTTTGCTCTGGGTGGATTTGCCAGTCTTACTGGCAGAGTATCATGTAGATGGCTCTCCCAGTTACCAAGTTAACTGATGTTTCTTTGGGGAAGTTGCTCCCGCCCAGCCCTTCCTTAGAGGAGGCCCAGGGTGCTGCCCTTTGTGGGGAAGGGGCGGGCCATCACTCTTTCTGGGGACCCTTTGACTTTCTCAGTGAGCAGTCAATTGTTTCCAGGTTCTAGGAGCCCAACCCAAAGGGTAGTTCTTTACTTCTAGACTGCTGCCACTTTAACTGTAATTAATTTTTCTCTGATTCCCAAGTGCAGATCTTTTTTCCTTTTCCCCAAAGTAGTACATGGTCTTAATTATGTTAATGACAGAAAAGGCAGCCCTGACGGATGGCTTGATAAACCTGCAGTAGTGCTTTCAGCCCTTTGGCGGCCGTCATTCTGAGCAGCTGGGCCGTCGCTCACCTCTTTGCCGGAGACAGGCAGCCCGATGAGTCCTCCCCACTTCTGGGCTCTCGTGTCTACGGCGGGGACCTCGTGTGGCTCTGTTGGGGGAGGACATGAGAGGCATAGCCGGGCCCCCACAGTGCATGGGGAGGTGGGGGCGGCTGAACTTGACCTCCTCCCACCCGGAGCCGTAGGAGGCGAGATCAGTGGGGTCTGAAGGCCCCTCTGAGCCGGGATGCGTTTTTCCTGGTCAGCTTGAGTCCTCGGGCACCGAGATGCTCAAATCTGTCAAGCCGTGGCTCAAAAGAAAATTAGAAGGTCTCCGTTAGTTTGTATGGTTGTGGTTTAGATGTTTCCTCTTGCAGTTTATTAGAAAAAGAAAGCAGAAAGATACTCATAAGAAATGTAAGGAAACTTCTGTCGCCAAGAGAGACGTGTTGAACTTGGGGTCCTTCTGCGGCCCGTGGGCTGTGTCACATGTTCATTCTATGTCTGGCTCCTTTTGACTCATCACAGCTGTGTTGTCCTCTGACATCATTTTCAGGTGACAGATAGAAAAGCCTTAAGAAGGACACCGACCTCTCCTTCCAGTGGGCTGGCCTTTCCCTAGCTTATTCTGAGGTATCGGTGCTTCGCTATCCTCGAGGCTGTCTCATATCCGTCTGTCTGTCTCACGTCCGCCTGTCTCTCTCGTGTCCGCCTATCAGGACACCTTGCTTCCACTGTGTCTCCACCTTTCGAGAGGAACGGTCCCAGCGAGGCCAAGTTGGGGACCCAGTTCCAGGGCTGTGTGTGATATTCCCGGTCGGCAATGCTTTTGAATGGACTGGGGCCATGGATGTGACAGACGGACAGACTCAGCCACATAGGGAGGAGCAGAAGCCAGCTGTGTGACCTTGGCCAACCCCTCCCCTCACCTGGGCAGTGCAAGGGTCAGGACTGGTCTTTCGGTGACCCTAGCGAGAGGAGGAGCCGAGTGAGCTGGCGTCCCAGGTCAGCACAGGCTTCTCTCGCAGCCAGGCAGGCCCACAGCCGCCTTGTAGTGAGGTCACTAGGGGCGGCAGCAGATCGGGCGTGGTGAGGGGTTACCTGTTTCCCAGAAGGTCCCTCACCTGCTTTAGGTGGCCTGATCCCTGGGTTCTGGGCGTCTGGGTTGTCTGGCACACGAGGGACCACTCAGATCCACACTGGACCAGTTAGGAATGCCATGGCCCCTGATGGACCCTCCAGGTTCCTCGCTGTCTTCCGTCATGGGGCCAGTGACACAGCGGGGGTGACCCTCTGCCAGGCAGTTTATTTACCAGAAGCGTTTGCTGTCAGCCCAGTCTTTCTTCAGAGCTCGTTTCTCCTGCCCCAGCCCATGGGCAGCCTCCACCCGTGGCCCCAGTGCGTGGGAGCCCTGCAGACACTGCCTGCTGGCTGGCCTCGCCTCCAGAGACGTGGGCCAGGCCCCTTCTCTGCTCATTTTCTGCCCTGATCCTGATAGGGTTTCTGTACTGCTCTTCCTATAGCAATTTCCAAACAGATACTCTCAGTGGGTGTTGGTCTATCTGGACCCCCTTTGACATGGCAGTCGTGAGCCCCAGGATCCAGGTTTGTGGGAATACACTGAGCATCTCCCTTGGCAGGGCCTGAGGGCAGGAAGAATACAAAAAAGCCCTTTGGAGCTGTTTTCCTCACGTCTCTAAATGCTGGAGAGCTGGCTGTTGACAGAGGGCTGCATGTTAGCAAGGCACCGGTTGTGGGGGGAGAGACAGAGGCTGTGGTTTCAGCCCGGATGAGCAGAGAGGAAGACGGCTCAGGACAGTCTCGTCCACGAAGCTGGGTGGGCATCACGGGGGCCGCCACAGCCCTTTCCAGGTCCTCGGATGTTCTGCTGTCTGATCTGTCGTGTGTGTGCACATCCGAGGAACCGGCCTTGGCGCCAGCCCTGGGGACCGTGCCTGAGAGGGGTGGCAGCCTCAGCTTTCCCCTGTAAGCGCAGGACTTGTGGTCTGACCTTGCCTCCTCCGGGCGCAGGTGGTGCTCCCCACGTTCATTCTGGAGAAGCGGTCCTTGCTGGAGATGTACGCCGACTTCCTGGCACACCCCGACCTGCTGCTGGCCGTCACCGCGGGAGCCACGCCCCAAGACCGGGTCATGGGCTTCGTGGAGTATTACCTCACCGCCTTCCACGAGGGCTGCAAGGGCGCCCTGGCCAAGAAGCCCTACAACCCCATCATTGGCGAGATGTTCCACTGCTCCTGGGAGGTTCCCAAGGACAAGGTCAAGGCCAGGAGGACTGCCCCCCCTGCCCCCATGGGCCACGAGCACCCGATGGCCGACGACTCTTCCAAGAGCTACAAGCTGCGGTTTGTGGCCGAGCAGGTGTCTCACCACCCGCCCATCTCCTGCTTCTACTGTGAGTGCAAGGAGAAGAGACTGTGTGTCAACAATCACGTGTGGACCAAAAGCAAGCTCATGGGCATGTTCGTGGGGGTCTCAATGATCGGGGAAGGTAAGCTGTGCCGAGGGGTGGAGCTGGGCTCCGATGGAGGGACATTTATGTACCCGGTGGGTGCTTGAGGGTGTGCATGCGGAGTCCTTTGTTTTCACTTCATCACAGAGCTGGGGGTAAGTGGATGGGTGGGAACTAGGCTTGGGGTTTCCTCTTTGGGGACCAGGTCCCGGCCCTTTCCCGGTTGGGCCGAGGTGATGGAGTAGGCAGGGTGCAGCTCTTTGCCTGTTAGGCTGCCCACCTGGATTCTTCAGCTGCTCTTCACGTGCGGGCCACCAAACAGATCCTTTTATTTCCAGCTCCGTGTGAATGTTAGAGTTGGCTTCAAATCTGTGAAAACACATCTTCACTCATTCTCATCGGTGTTCTGGCTCACAAACAATGTAGTTGCTCAGTCGTGTCCAACTCTTTGTGACCCCCATGGACTGTAGACCACCAGGCTCCTCTATCCGTTAAATTCTCCAGGCAAGAATACTGGAATGGGTTGCCATTCCCTTCTCCAGAGGATCTTCCCAACCCAGGGATCGAACCCGGGTCTCCTGCATGGCAGGCAGATTGTTTACCTTCTGAGTCCCCAGGGACGCCCTGAGCATCATAGAGCTGCCTATTCACTATCTGCTCATAAATGACTCCCAAGGCAAATCTCGGGATGCTGGGCTTGCAATTCTGAATCAAGAACCCAGTGTAATCAGACCATGCGTGGATCACACATTCCCCTCTTAGCAGATAGCTGTGAATGCCGTTTATTCATTGTTGGAGGAAGACTATAATCATCTTGTTAAATTCAGGTGCCTATTTAAGTGTTTCTTCAACTTCTTTCTAGTCATCAGGCCCTTTAAGATTCCGGCCACAGACTCTGAGAAAAAAGAAATCCAACACAAAATTTGGCTCTCGGCTTCAGGGTATACATGGCTCCTCAGAGGCCCTTCCAGAATTCCAGGAGATTAGAGTACCTGTCATTGACTTAGCAGGCTTTTATTGAGCACCTAATGTATGCCAGCCATTGTCTTGGGAGCCATGAATACTTGAGTGAACAAAACACACAGAAGAAAATGTTTCCTCATGAAGCTGTCTTCTGCTGGGGAAATACAATAGTGGGATGCTTTAGAAGTTGTTAAGTTCTGTAGAGAAAAATAAAGCAGGGAAGGCGGACCTGGGAATGGGGGGGACAGGGTGGTGGAGCTAGGGGATGGGCTGGAGTGGCAGCTTGATAGACCTCACTAAGAAGGAGACAACTGAGCAAAGACCTCAGGGGGTGATGAAGGACCCCAGGGGGTGATGAAGACCCCAGGGGTGATGAAGGACCTCAGGGAGTGATGAGGGACCCCAGGGGTGATGAAGGACCCCAGGGGGTGATGAAGGACCCCAGGGGTGATGAAGGACCCCAGGGGTGATGAAGGACCTCAGGGGTGATGAAGGACCCCAGGGAGTGATGAGGGACCCCAGGGGTGATGAAGGACCCCAGGGAGTGATGAAGGACCCCAGGGAGTGATGAAGGACCTCAGGGGTGATGAAGGACCCCAGGGGGTGATGAAGGACCCCAGGGAGTGATGAAGGACCCCAGGGAGTGATGAAGGACCTCAGGGGTGATGAAGGACCCCAGGGGTGATGAAGGACCTCAGGGAGTGATGAAGAACAGGCATTGTCAATGACCTGCTAAGTGTGTCTGGCAAAGAGAAATACGTCCTGGGGACCAGGGGCAGGTGGGCCCCTGCATGCTGGACTGAGGCAGGAAGTCGTGTGGCTGGAGAAGGGAGGTAGAGCGGGGGAGAAGATGTGGTCAGAGAGGTAACTGTGGCCAGGGCATGTGGGACCCTGGGGGCCATCCCCTGGGGTATTCGCTGTCACTGATGCTAAGTGAGCTGCAAAGATGAGGGCTTTGAGTAGAAGATTACGTGAACTGACTTGCATTTTAGCAAGATTGTTCCAGCTGCTTGTTGCAACTAGATCATAAGAGGGGAAAAGGGCACAAAGAGACCAGTCAGGAGATTATGATGTGAAGCCAGGCAGGAGATGGTGGTAGTTTGGGCCAGGGTAGAGATGGTGGGGGTGGTGACATGGGGTGGGAATCTGGATGAATTCTGAAGTGGAGAGATCAGACGTGGGGTGTGAGCAGAAGGTGATGCTGAGGCTTTTTGCTTTGTCACTCCGTCGTGTCCAACTCTTTGTGATTCCATGGACTGTAGCCCACCAGGCTCCTCTGTTCATGGCATTTTCCAGGCGAGAATACTGGAGTGGGTTGCCACACCCTCCTCTAGGGGATCTTCCCAACCCAGGGATTGAACCCGTGTCTCTTCTGTCTGCTGGGATTCTTTAACACTAGTGCCACCTAAAATACCACATAATTGTTGATGCTGTTCCCAGCACTATACACTTCATACCCGTGACTCATTTATTTTTCAGCTGGAAGTCTCTACCTCCTAATCTCCCTCATCTATTTCTTTCCTCCCCTCTGGCAGCCACCTGTTTGTTCTCTGAATCTATGCTTCTGCTGTGTTATGTTTGTTCATTTGCTTTGTTCATTTTGTTTTTTTAGATTCCACCCATAAGTATATCATACAGTATTTATCTTTCTCTGTCTGACTTGTTTCACTTAGCTTAATACCCTCTAGGTCTATCCCTTTTGTCACAAAGGGCAAAATTTCATTAGTTTTTATCATTACTATTTCATTGTGTATTTATACCATGATTTCTTTACCCATTTGTCTGTTGATGGGCACTTACGTTGCTTCCATATCTTGGTTACTGTAAATGATGCTGCTATGAACATAGGGCTGTGTGTATCTCTTCCAGTTAGTGTTTTCATTTTCTTTGGATAGATACCCAGAAGTGTGATTGCCAGACTGCATGGTGGTGCTGTCCTTAGTTTTGGGGGAATCTCCGTACTGTTCTCCATAGTGGTTGCACCAAGTGGTATTCCCACCACCAGGGTACAAGGGTTCCCTTTGCTCCACATCCCCGCCGGCATTTCTTATCTCTGATCTTCTTCATGATGGCCATTCTGACAGGTGTGAGGTGATAGCTCATTGTGGTTTCGATTTGCATTTCCCTGATGATTTGAGATGTTGAGCATCTTTTCATGTGCCTGTTGGCCGTTAAGCAGAGCAGACTGCTGTGGGTCTGTTCAGATCCTCTACCTGCTTTTCAATTGTTTGGTTTTTTAATGTTGAGATGTATGCATTCTTTGTTTGGAATAGTAACCCCTCATCAGACACATCTGGGTCTCAGATGTGAGCTGTGAGAGACAGATGACACCAGGCTTTTGGCCTGAGCCGCTTAGAAGGATGGAATAGCCCTTCGCTGAGGTGAGGAGGACCGGAGGGGGTGCTGGTTTGGAAGGAGTGTGCAGGAGTCCAGGTGGGTTATGTTAGGGTTTAGATATTTGAGGGGTGACTTGAGCAGACAAGTGACGCTGCATGCTGGGGTTCTGTAGGGCGGTTCCAGCTGAGGTTAAAACTTGTCACTTAGAACCTGGAGACTGGTAGGTGTCGCATGTCTGCTGAGTGTAGGGTCGGCCTCTCATGTTCAGGATCTGGGCTCCCTCGTTCCTTACGGGCAGCTGGTAGGGGCCGCGGCCTTCATTCACCTTGCACAGCCTGGGACAAAGCTCTTAATGACGTGTGTTGGAAACCGTGTCACACCCTTGCTGTAGCATTTCTGGAGCAGAGCTGGGATTTTCTGCTCTCATGTTTCCTCTGCCTGAAAGTTCTCCCTCAGACATCTCAGTGGAGTGCTGAAAGAGAAAGAAGAATCTGGAGAGAGACTCTGCAAGGCCCCTTCTGGACCCCCCACCCCGTGTACTCCTGCCGTGGACAGGCCTGGGCAGGCTTGCCTCTCATTCTGGTGGGGCTTTCATTCTGTCTGTCTTTTCAGCCCTTCTTTCATATTAATTAAGTGTGGGCTCTGTAACCCACCATCTTTCTGACTTTTCACAGAAAATGCTTCTCAGTTCCGTTCAGTTCAGAGGCTCAGTTCTGCCTGACTCTTTGCAATCCCATGAACTGTGACACGCCAGGCCTCCCTGTCCATCACCAACTCCCGGAGTTTATGCAAACTCATGTCCATCGAGTTGGTGATGCCATCCAGCCATCTCATCCTCGGATGTCCCCTTCTCCTCCTGCCCCCAATCCCTCCCAGCATCAGGGTCCTTTCCAGTGAGTCAGTTCTTCACATCAGGTGGCCAAAGTATTGGAGTTTCAACTTCAGCATCAGTCCTTCCAATGAATATTCGGGACCGATTTCCTTTAGAATGGACTGATTTGATCTCCTTGCTGTCCAAGGGACTCTCAAGAGTCTTTTCCAACACCACAGTTCAAAAGCATCAATTCTTTGGCGTTCAGCTTTCTTTATAGTCCAACTCTCACATCCATACATGGCTACTGGAAAAACCATAGCTTTGACTAGATGGACCTTTGATGGCAAGGTAATGTCTCTGCTTTTTAATAAGCTGTCTAGGTTGGTCATAATTTTTCTTCCAAGGAGCAAGCGTCTTTTAATTTCATGGCTGCAATCACCATCTACAGTGATTTTGGAACCAACCCCCCCAAATAATGCCCCCCCCACTCTGTTTCCCCATCTATTTGCCATGAAGTGATGGGACCCGATGCCTTGATATTAGTTTTTGAATGTTGAATCTTAAGCCAACTTTTTCACTGTCCTCTTTCACTTTCATCAAGAGGCTCTTTAGTTCTTTTTTGCTTTCTGCCATAAGCGTGGTATCATCTGCATATCTGAGGTTATTGATATTTCTCCTGGCAATCTTGATTCCAGCTTGTGGTTCATCCAGTCCAGCATTTCTCATGATGTACTCCACATGTAAGTTAAATAAGTAGGGTGACAATATACAGCCTTGACGTACTCCTTTCCCAATCTGGAACCAGTCTGTTGTCCAGTTCTCACTGTTGCTTCTTGATCTCCATACAGATTTCTCAAGGGATGTCAGGTGGTCTAGTATTCCCATCTCTTGAAGAATTTTCCACAGTTTATTGTGATCCACACAGTCAAAGGCTTTGGCATAGTCAATAAAGCAGAAATAGATATTTTTCTGGAACTCTCTTGCTTTTTTGATGATCCAGTGGATATTGGCAATTTGATCTCTGGTTCCTCTGGCTTTCCTAAATCCAGCTTGAACATCTGGAAGTTCACGGTTCACATACTGTTGAAGCCTGGCTTGGAGAATTTTAAGCATTACTTTGCTAGTGTGTGAGATGAGTGCAATTGTGTGGTAGTTTGAGCATTCTCTGGCATTGCCTTTCTTTGGGATTGGAATGAAAACTGACCTTTTCTGGTCCTATGGCCATTGCTGAGTTTTCCAAATTTGCTAGCATATTGAGTGCAGCACTTTCACAGCATCATCTTTTAGGATTTGAAATAGCTCAACTGGAATTCCATCACCTCCACTAGCTTTGTTTATAGTGATGCTTCCTAAGGCCCACCTGACTTCACATTCCAGGATGTCTGGCTCTAGGTGAGTGTGAGTGATCACACCATCATGATTATCTGGGTCCTGAAGATCTTTTTTGTACAGTTTGTCTGTGTATTCTTGCCACCTCTTCTTAATATCTTCTGCTTCTGTTAGGTCCCTACCATTTCTGTCCTTTATTGAGCCCATCGTTGCATGAAATGTTCCCTTGGTATCTCTAGTTTTCTTGAAGAGATCTCTAGTCTTTCCCATTCTATTGTTTTCCTCTATTTCTTTGCATTGATCACTGAGGAAGGATTTCTTATCTCTCCTTGCTATTCTTTGGAACTCTGCATTCAAACGGGTGTATCATTCCTTTTCTCCTTTGCCTTTCACTTCTTTTCTTTACATAGCTGTTTGTAAGGCCTCCTCAGACAGCTATTTTTCTTTTCTTTTTCTTGGGGATGGTCTTGATCCCTGTCTCCTGTACAATGTCACGAACCTCCGTCCATAGTTCTTCAGGCACTCTGTCTATGAGATCTAATCCCTTGAATCTGTTTGTCACTTCTACTGTGTAAGGGGTTTGATTTAGGTCATACTTGAATGGTCTAGTGGTTGTCCCTACTTTCTTCAATTTAAGTCTGAATTTGGCAATAAGGAATTCATGATCTGAGCCACAGTCAGCTCCTGGTATTGTTTTTAATGATTATATAGAGCTTCTCCATCCTTGGCTGCAAAGAATATAATCAATCTGATTTCAGTGTTGACCATCTGGTGATGTCCATGTGTAGAGTCTTCTCTTGTGTTGTTGGGAGAGGGTGTTTGCTATGACCAGTGCGTTCTCTTGGTAAAACTCTGTTAGCCTTTGCCCTGCTTCATTCTGTACTCCAAGGTCAAATTTGCCTGTTACTCCAGGTGTCTCTTGACTTCCTACTTTTGCATTCCAGTCCCCTATAATGAAAGGACCTCTCTTTTGGGTGTTAGTTCTAGAAGGTCTTGTAGGTCTTCATAGAACCGTTCAGCTTCTTCAGCATTACTGGTTGGGGCATTGGCTTGGATTACTGTGATACTGAATGGTTTGCCTTGGAACAAACAGAGATCATTCTGTCGCTTTTGACATTGCATCCAAGTACTGCATTTCAGACTCTCTTGTTGACTATGATGGCTACTCCATTTCCCCTAAGGGATTCCTGCCCACAGTAGTAGATATACTGGCCATCTGAGTTAAATTCACCCCTTCTAGTCTGTTTTAGTTTGCTGATTCCTAAAATGTCAGTGTTCACTCTTGCCATCTCCTGCTTGACCACTTCCAATTTGCCTTGACTCATGGACCTAACATTCCAGATTCCTATGTAATACTGCTCTTTACATCATCGGACTTTACTTTTATCACCAGTCACATCCAAACTGGGTGTTGTTTTTGCTTTGGGTCTGTCTCTTCATTCTTTCTGGAGTTAGTTCTTCACTATCTCTAGTAGCATATCGGCCACCTACTGACCTGGGGAGTTCATCTTTCGGTGTCCTATCTTTTTGCCTTTTCATACTGTTCATGGGGTTCTCGAGTCAAGAATGCTGAAGTGGTTTGCCATTCCCTTCTCCAGTGGACCGCGTTTTGTCAGAACTCTCCACCATGACCTGT
Source organism: Cervus elaphus (assembly GCF_910594005.1). Taxonomy (NCBI): domain Eukaryota; kingdom Metazoa; phylum Chordata; class Mammalia; order Artiodactyla; family Cervidae; genus Cervus; species Cervus elaphus. The sequence goes on along the minus strand of NC_057848.1, from coordinate 121,754,544 downwards.
ACACAGGACTGGGGAAACAGACTTTTGGAGGGCACAAACAGAAAGAACCTTGTGCCCACCAGGACCCAGGAGAAAGGAGCAGTGACCTCACAAGAGACTGACCCAGACTTGCCCGTGAGTGTCCAGGAGTCTCTGGCGGAGGCATGGGTCGGTGGTGGCCTGCTGCAGGATCAGGGTCACTGAGTGTGGCAGTGCGTGCCTGGGGCCTTTTGAAGGAGGTTGTCATTATCTTCATTACCTCCACCATAGTGGCCTCAGGGCAAATAATAGGGAGGGAACACAGCCCCTCCCTTCAATAGAAAATTGGATCAAAGATTTACTGAGCATGGTCCTGCCCATCAGAACAAGACCCAGTTTCCCCCTCAGTCAGTCTCAACCATCAGGAAAATGCTTCTAAGAATACCAGACTTCCAAGATTCTGGTTATTGTGCTCACGGCTCCTTTGCGGGGTGGGTGGTGCTGGGGGTGTGGGTTGTTTTTCTTTGCCTCACTGACTTCTTTGCACTGATCAGGGACATTCCGTGATTTTGTTGGTTGGGCTTGAAGTGACATTTTTCAGTCCTTCATTCTAAAAATGAGATGGGTCCACTTGAAATTTTGTACTTAACCACATGTGCTAATCTTATTTTTTTAAAATAGTTTTTAAAATTTATTTTGCTGTGTCGGATCTTTGTTGCAGCATGTTGGATCTAGTTCCCTGACCAGGGATCAAACCCGGGCCCCCTGCATTGTGAGCGTGACGTCTTAGCCACTGGCCCAATAGGGAAATCCCAGGGAAGCTTTAAATGATTGCCTTTAGGCTCTGGAGTGTCTGGCTGTGATAAAATGCCATTATCAAGTGTTTCATTGTGCCTTGAGTTTTCCTAGTTGCTCCTCAGAGACCTCCCTGAATGGCCCCTCAGCTCTGACACTGAGAGGCCCTACGGGTAACATTGTTCAGCCCTCCCCGAGGTGACATCGCTCTGTGAAAGGCACAGGTCCCTCTGCTTGGCACCCACCAGATTGCTGGGGACCTGCTCATCCAGCCAGTCTGCAAACCCCTGCCCCCCAGAACTCCAGACCAGCGCCCAATGCACGGGTCCGTGGGGACAGGCCGGGGCTGGCTTGCCCATGAAGGCTGGCCCCACAGGGCCTGCAGACTAGTTCCCTGGAGTCATTTTCCATGCTTCTGTGATTTCTTTCCAGAGGCAACGTCCTGTTGGAATATTTTGATTCCTCAAAATTATTTTAGAGATGTCAGTTTCAAAGTCTTCATGCTTGGCCTTATGTTTATTGATAAATCAATGGGTGGGATTTGAAGCAGAAACCTCCCAGCTTGAGGACTAGCCATGGCCCGGAAAGCTGGATTATTCGCTGTTTTTCAGCTTCTCTCAGCTCCTAGGCCAATTAAAAAGGAGCTTTCATTTGTAAGCCCGTTTGCAAGTCTAGTTTTAATATAGTCTTTTATTCGTTATTAGGGACAGACTTTTGTACGCAGTCTTGAAAACAGAGTCTTGAGAAGGCATAATTGCTGGTGATTTAATGAGTGAGAACACATTTATGCGTTTTCAGAAAAGAGCCCAGGAAGGTGGTCTCACCAGTGCAGTATATTAGCCTTACTCTGGGGCTTGCTCCTCTGATTTCAGTGAACTTGAGGGAAATTTCACCTTGGTTTGGAGGGATTTGCAGGAAATTTCACCTTGGTTTGGACAAGTGGAGGCTGCCTCCCACCTGGCTCCCTTCCCACGAGCATCACCCATCACCCATCACCTGACTTTGTGAGTTCCTCTTCATTCCCGAGTGGAAGAAGTACTGCTAAGAATTCGCCTGCCCAGAGAGTGGGGAGTGATCAGTATCCTGGCGTCATAGCTGTGTGCTCTTAGCTGAGTTTCAGGGGTCACCTTTTCACATCCCCGTGAGGTGTGGGTACCATTACCCCTGCATCAGCTGAGGGGCAGAGGAGTTAAGGTCACCAGGCTGGTGAAGGACAGAGGACTTGGAATGATACAGGGGTCCCCAACCTCCAGGATCTAACGCCTCAATCTGAGATGGAGATGATGTAAATATAAATAAGGAGCACGGTAAAAGTAATGTGCTTGAATCATCCCCAAACCACCACCCCAACCCCCATCCGTGAAAAGATTGTCTTCCATGAAACCGGTCCCTGGTGCAGTGCCAAAAATGTTGGGGATTGCTGACCTGAGGTCTCATCTGTGCTCAGTCATGCCTGATTCTTTGCGACCCCAGGGACCCCGACCGCAGGCTCATCCATCCATAGCATTCTCCAGGCAAGAATACTGTAGCAGGTTGCCATTTCCTAGTCTAGAGGATCTTTCCGGCCCAGGGATTGAACCCGTGTCTCCTGCTTTGCAGGTAGATTCTTTACCCCCTGAGCCACCTGGGAAGGTCTCATCTAAGACTTTTTTTTTTTAAATGGTGACATAACGTTGTTATTGTTTAGTTGCTTCTGACTCTTTGTGACCCCATGGACTGCAGCACGCCAGGCCTCCCTGTCCTTCACTATCTCCCGAAGTTTGCCCAAGTTCATGTCCATTGAGTTGATGATGCTATCTAACCATCTCCAGGCATATGCTCCAGTTAAGTATGTTCTAAAGAAGCTATCACTTGTCTGATCCTAGCTCACCAAGTTCATACCCGTGAAGGAGAGAAGGAAGACCCAGCACGTGGCGCTCACAGCTGCCGCACGCTCCTGCTCTGCAGAGAGGCCACCGCGGAATGTGCTAATGGACTGGGGTCCCTGAGGCTTGGGAGGGCTGACCACGGTGGGGGGCAGTGTAGACGGCAGGGGTGGGGTGGTGCTCTTGGGGACACCTGAGTCCCCTGGGAGGACTGGACTGCCACGTAGTCCATCATCGAGGAGGGCAGGGATGGGGGACAGAGAGCCGCCTTCTCTGGGCCCTTGAAGGCAGGTGACGGAGGCACCCACAGCCTCCTCCTGGTCTCGGGGCCCCTCCACACTGCCGCAGGCCCTGAGACCTCGAGGGTGTGGCGACGCTCGGGGAACCAGAGGCTTCTGAGCAGAACTGGGGCATGGGGGAGTCAGCGGGGGCCTCATTCTCCCCAGCTTCCACTTCCAGTCCCTCTTGTTGGTGTCAGATCTGTTCGGCATGAGCTGAAACTTGCCACCTGCCTCTCTGTCTTCAGCAGCTTAATTCTAGCAAGGGCGCAAGTAGCCTTGAAAATGAAACTCAGGCCTGCCCATAATCCCCCAGGGTCCTGAGCAGGAGCTGTGAGCAGGGACAAGGGTCAGGTCCTCCTGGGAAACACAGGTCCACCCTCGCCTGCATCTCAGGACAGGGCCCCAGGGGTTGCCTGGGGCATCTCGGCACTGCCTGGGGACAGTGAGGAGAGAGAGGCCTGAGGCGTGGCTTTGGGGAAGATGCTATAATTTAAGATGGTGCAGAGGTCAGCGTGCTCTGAATTTCAGCGTATCTGGTGGAGTGGAGCCGTGTTGCCTGTGCGTTTATGTTACAGGGATTGATGTAGGAGGGTGAGAGGGAGAGATTTCAGTGTTGCTGCGATCTCTGCCCCTCAGTCCTGCGCCTGTGATCCTGAGTGGCCCATAAGCCTGCTTTTCTCAGGGATCCTCACTTCTCCATGTGCCTCCTGTGAGCACCCTGCCCCACTGCGGGAGACTGTGACCCCCAGACACACACAGCTGCTCCTGGGCTCACCCAGCCTGCTGTCTGTGCGTCGGCAGGTCTGACTTGACAGGACTTCACCCGGAGTGAGGGTGAGGGTTCTGGACAAGCCTGGTCTGTTCCATCAGCTGTGGCTCATGGGCGATTCAAGGAGTTTCCAAGAGTAAACGGAGTGACTCTTCCAGCCCATGTTTATGTGGGCTTTGAAAACTCGGCACTCGTGTCCCCTCTGTACCTTCAGACTCTCCTGGCGAGCTCCCCAGGGCTGAAACGGGCACAGACACACCCACAGTGTCTCTCTGCTGGGCAAATTCTAGCTCGATGGATTGATTGATTTTTTTTAATTTTATTGTCAGCTGTACAGCAAAGTGACTCAGTTCTATGTATATACATATACACACATTCTTTTTCATATCCTTTTCCATTATGGTTTATCACAGGATACTGGATGTAGTTCCCTGTGCTATACAGTGGGACCTTGTTGGGCATCCATCCTGTGGATACTGGTTTGCATCCACTAACCCCAGCCTCCCACCCCACCCCTCCCTCAGCTCCCTCTCCCTTGGCGACCACAATTCTGTTCTCCGGATCTGTGAGTCTTTTTATGTTTCGTTGCTGTTGTTGCTGCTCAATCACTAAGTTCTGTCCAATTCTTTGGGATCCCATGGACTGTAGCATGCCAGGCTTCCCTGTCCTTCACCATCTCCTGGAGTTTGCTCAAATTCGTGTCCATTGAGTCAGTGATGCCATCCAACCATCTTCTTCTCTGTCGTCCCCTTCTCCTCCTGCCCTCAGTCTTTCCCAGCATCAGGGTCTTTTCTAGTGAGTTGGCGTTTCGCATCAGGTGGCCAAAATATTGGATCATCAACTTAAGCATCAGTCCTTCCAATGAATAGTCAGGGTTGATTTCCTTTAGGATTGACTGGTTTGATCTCCTTGTCCAAGGAACTCTCGAGAATCTTCTCCAGCACCACAATTTGAAAGCATCAATTTTTCAGCACTCAGACTTCTTTATGGTCCAACTCTCACATCTGTACATGACTACTGGAAAAACCATAGCTCTGACTATATGGACCTTTGTTTGCAAAGTGATGCCTCTGCTTTTTAATATGCTGTCTAGGTTTGTCAATGCTTTTCTTCCATGCCGCAAGCATCTTTTAATTTCATGGCTGCAGTCACTATCTGCAGTGATTTTGGAGCCCAAGAAAATAAAGTTTCTCACCATTTCCATTGTTTCCCCATCTATTTGCCATGAAGTGATAGGACCAGATGCCATGATCTTAGTTTTTTGAATGTCGAGTTTTAAGCGTTTTTCACTCTCCTCTTTCACCCTCATCAAGAGGCTCTTTAGTTCCTCTTTGCTTTCTGCCTTTAGAGTGGTGTCATCTGAGATTGTTGATATTTCTCCCGGCAATCTTGATTCCAGCTTGTGGTCCATCCAGCCTGGCATTTTGCACAGTGTATTCTGCATATAAGTTAAATAAGCAGAGTGTTTCATAGATAAGTTCTGTTTGGTAGATAAGTTCATTTGTGTCGTAGTTGAGACCCCACATGTCAGTGGTATCATGTGGTATTTGTCTTTCTCTGTTTGGCCTACTTCACATGGTATGATAATCTCTAGTTTTATCCGTGTTGCTGAAAATGTGATTTTATTCTTTTCATGGCTGAGTAGAACCTATGCCTGTTGACTTAGATGCTTATCTAGCCTCAGAGAGAAATGCCAGCTGAGTTTTCATTTCTTCACTCTCACTGAGGAATGCTCAGTGAGTAGTTGTGAAGGCCGGAGCCCCAGGCTGCAAGAAAGGGTCCCCAGGGTGCACTGAGCCTCCTTATTCTTCCTGGTGGAGGAACCAGAGGTCCAGGGAGGGGACGTCACTGATGTTCCTGGTCGCGTGGATCCGGCTGAAGCACACCTTGCCTGTTGCCAGGCCAGCGTGGACAGGAGTGGAGCTCAGAGGGCACTTCTACAGGAAGCAGAGCCCCAGGTGGGGTGGGAGGCCGGGAAGGCTCTCACACGGAGCGAACCTCAGGAAGCCCATCCTGCCGGTTCCCAGGCCTCTGCCAGGCAGGGAGGTGCTGGGCCTCGGTGGGGGAGCGCAGCAGGCGGGAGCTGGACACTGATGCTCCCGCCATCTAGCAGCCCGGGGAGATGGTGTGTGCAGCAGTGGTCACAGTGGCCTTTGAGAACTTGATCCAAACTATCATTCTTTTCCCTAGGAAAAGAGAGAACCCCACATCATTTTCAAGAGGATCAGAGCTCTCCAAGTCTAGTGCTCGGCTTCCAGGGTGGGCTCCCCTAGGTGGTGGCAGAAGCAATGCACTCTGATTGCTAACTTCCTGAGAACCTTTGAGGTTGTCTCTGTTGCCCTCAGAATAAACGCAGAACTCTTTAGCAGGCTTTTTCGAAGTTTAAAGATGCAGTCTGGCCCCTGTAGACCGAGCAGCCTCCCTTTCTCCACCAGGGGCCTTTTCTCAGGCCCTGTCACCCCCACCCCATGCTCACCTGGCTGCTTCCCACCACAGGGCCTTTGCACATGCCTTCCTCAACCTGAGACTTTCCCCTCCCATCCTCCCCCACTCAGCCCTTAGCCCAGCTCCTGTGTCCCTTCCCCAGGGAAGTCTGTCCTGCCAGGTCAGCTCCTCCCCTTGCCTCCTCATCACAGTCATGGTTCTGCTGGCCCCTCAGTCACACCCACCTTTCTTTTCACCTTCTTGAGGGCAGAGAATGAGTCTGTCTGGTTCGCTGTGTGTTCTGGGTGCCTGACACACAGCAGAGGTCGGTACACAGAGGAGCGGCAGGTAGGCAGCTGGCCGTTGTGGAGGCGGGAGGCATGATGTCCATGGAGGGAGCAGGTTTGGTTTCTCATCTTTGCACCATCTGGGCCCCAGTGATGCTGCACGCTCAGCTTCTATGCCCTGATGCCAAATCAAATCTCAGAGGCCAAGTTCTGGGTGACATAGAAGAGAATAGCTTTATTGCTTTGCCCAGCAAAGGAGGACATGGTGGGTTCCTGGCCTCCAAACAGTGTGTCCCAACCCAGGAGGATGGGATGAGGAGTTCAGTAGTTCAAGGGTGGGCTTGCTGACAAGACAAGGCTGTGTGCAGGATCCACATGTCTCCTTTCTACATCTGTGGCTCTACTGCAGCCCTGAAACTAGGTCCATCTGCGCTGTTTTTCTAGATTCCATGTATGTGTGTTAATATATGGTATTTGTTTTTCTCTTTCTGACTGACTTCACTCCATACGACAGACTCTAGGTCTGTCCACATCTCTCTGAATGACTCAGTTTCACTCTTTTTTATGGCTGATACTCCACTGTACACGTGTACCACACCTCTGTAGTCCATCCATCCGTCGGTGGACGTGTAGGTTGTCTGTGGGTCCTGGCTGTAGTCAGTAGTGCGGCTGTTCCTTTCTTGGTTAGCAGCTGTTCGGATTTGCCCTTTGGACTTCTGGGAAGGTCCGGGGGGCTAGAGTCTTGCCGATGAGGAGCGGGGGCCACGGAGCCCCACAGGGCCCCCCTGGGTCTCAGCAGCCGCCCTCCGTGTGGCGTGGCGAGCCTGACGTGCCATCTGCTCCCAGGTGTGCTGCGGCTCCTGGAACACGGGGAGGAGTATGTGTTCACCCTGCCCAGCGCCTACGCCCGGTCCATCCTCACCATCCCATGGGTGGAGCTTGGAGGCAAAGTCAGCATCACCTACGCCAAGACCGGCTACTCGGCCACTGTCACCTTCCACACGAAGCCTTTCTACGGGGGCAAGGTCCACAGGTAGGCGGCGGCTGGGGCCGGCCCCGGGTCCGTCTGATCACGAGGCCCCAGGTCCCTTCTCTCCATCCGAAGCCTGGGTTCCAGCTGGGAGATGCGTTGATGATCAAACTCCAGTTAACGCGTCCTTTTCAGATGATGGGTCTCCGGGGCAGAGTTCTGAGCCCTTCCCAGTCCGGCGAGGTGCAGAGATCAGGGCTTCTGGGGTCATTGTCACCTCTCACTCCCCAGGCCTCCGCCTGACCTGTTCTGACACAGTTGGTCCATGAGCTCCATGCAACACCCTGAGTCCCGTGTCTTTGAGAGCAGGACTGTTTCTGTCCTTTGGGAACCTAGGAAGCATGCCTTAAGACGTGGAAGGAGACGGCCGCTGTTGGAGTGGAGCGTCACCTCGTTTTCTTGGTTCTGGCTTTAAGACTCTCCCCCTTTGGAGCAGATTACCAGATAAGCAAGCCCCCATCTTTTACCTTTCCCTTGGAAAGCTGTCCTGGGTGGCGTTCCCTTAGGGGTGTTGGAGTGCCCCCCGGACAGTGGATGCCCTCCTGGCTGTTTCAGGCTGGACACATCAGCTCCTAAGAGCCAACTGTGTGTGTCTCTCCCCAGCTCTGTGGCCCCTCATCCCGCCTGGTGGCTTGAGATCCGCCAAGGTTGGGGCAGGGAAGGAATTCACGGAAGGGCTGCAAACTGAGTGTTTCCCCCGTGACGAGCCCGTTGTTAAAGCGTGACCAACACAGCACAGACACCCTTCCCACAGGATCCGCCAGAGGGTTCTGGGTGCGCCGTGGGACCCCGCTGTGTCGAGGCTCAGGGGGAATGCTTCCAGGTCTGTGTTCAGAAACTCCATGTTCATCCGGAGTGTGGCCTTTAGGAAAAGAGGACCCGGGCTCCTCCACCTCCCATTCCTGCTGTGTTTTTCTGCCCGCAGCAGGCTCCTAGGGAGAGGGAGTGGGCTCTGCCTTCCCCAAGAGCTGAGCCCCTGATTCCCGGGCTGGGTGGGTGAGGCAAGGGGCCACACTTCTCCACCAGAACCCTTGTAAACCAGGCTGCAGGGAGTCGCCCTCGTTTAGTGATTGAAAAGTGCTCCTGAGACTCTTATGTTCTTTTGGTGGTTGAGATGTGCACTATTATTATTATTACTAAATAAACAGAATTTTTGGCCGCACCCCACAGCATGCAGGATCTAGTTCCCTGACCAACGACCATAGTTCCACCAGGGTTGAACCCACCACCTTGCCCTGGAAGTGCGGAATTTTAACCACTGGACCGCCAGAGAGGTCCCAGAATGTACACCGTTAGGTGCGATTTGAGGAAGAAGGGTGATTTCCACCCCAATAATAACATTTTGTAAAACCTTTGCATGTTTATCAAAACTAAAAATTGATGAGATTCAACTAAACAACTCACAATAAAGAGCAATAAAGGATGTATAATTTTAAACTGCCTAATTTATTGTCAAAAATCAGTAAAACAATATTAATTGAAAACAAACTGAGAAAACTGAGGAGGGGATAAATTAGGACTTTGGGATTAACAAATACATACTTTATATAAACAGGTAAACAACAAGGACCTACTGTATAGCACAGGGGTCTCAGTGTCTTATTATAACCTATAAATGAAAAGAATCTGAAAATATATATATACATGTTCATGTATGTGTGTGTAACTATATGAACCACTGTTTCTTGAAACTAACACAACATTGTAAATTAAGTATACTTCAATTAACAAAAACTAAGCAGTTAACATTGCTGCATCCTTAAGACTTTATTCAGATCTACCTGTTTGCCCACTGATGCTTTCCTTATCTGCTCAAGGATGTTAGATTACATTTTAAGAGCTAGTCTTTGAGCAAAAGAGCAGCCCCATAAAAAAAAAATCTGCCCATGTGAGCACACCTTTCGAAGTCAGTCTGTGCTCTGATAGACTCACAAAGTGTTCACTGCACTCTTCGTTCACTCAGGGTCACAGCAGAAGTGAAGCACAATCCCACCAACACCATCGTGTGCAAAGCCCACGGGGAGTGGAACGGGACCCTGGAGTTCACCTACAACAACAGGGAGACCAAGGTCATCGACACGACCACACTGCCCGTGTACCCCAAGAAGATCCGCCCCCTGGAGAAGCAGGGCCCCATGGAGTCCAGGTGGGGGCCAAGCGTTGCTGTCTCAGCACGTGACCCTGGCAGAGAGGACGTCCCAGGGGACGGGTCCAGAATCATGCTCTGATTCCTTCAGAGCTATCCTCTGGGTGTCACTCAGGAAGAGACTGGTTGTCACTTTCAGTTTAGTTGTTCTGCAATCATGGGGCAGAATGTGAAGACAGCCCGCCCGGACTTTACTGCCTGTCTTACAAGAAGTTGTCAGCTCTGCTGGTCTGTTATGTAATCATTAAGTTAAGTACAGAGAGATGTTAGTAATCAAGAAACCATGCAATTAAGCAATGAGATACCTTTTTTTCTTACTAGATTAGCAACATAATTTTAAAAAATTCTGTGCTGGCAAAACTGTGATAAAATTGACACTCTGTGTCTTATGTAGGAAGGTGCCAGGTTCGCTGCAGGGACCAGTAGCTTTAAATTTGTGACTTTTCCTTTATCTTGTAGTCTGCTTCTGGGAATCTCATCTAAGGGAGACTCCTTCAATTCACAAAAGGTTTTAAAAATGAAATTTGGGTATGTTTTTTTCATTAAACAACAAACAGAAACCATCTAACAGTGCAGTGATTTGGAGAAAACAGGTTAAGTGAGTGAAGGAGAATCCACTCTGTCACATGAATATTCTGCAGTCACTTAACGTGATGTTTATGCAGGTATAGAAGCAGCATCTTCTGGAAATGTGCAATTAAAAATTTTAAATCTAGGAGTTCAGGCAAGTTTGCCCCACAGGCCAGATCACACCTTGTAAACAATTTTTGTAAAATTTTGTGGGAACACCACCGTGTTCACCTGTTTGCATCTTGTTTGCGGCCACCATCTTGCAACAATACTAGTGAAATAGTAGTGACCAAGACCACATGGCCTGCAAAGCCTAAAATGTTGGCTCGCTGGCCCTCACAGGAGAACGTTTGCTGGCTCCTGCTCTTATTGAAAAGCATGCTGCTCTATAGAAAGATGACGTGGGATTAACATGAAATCACAGATGACCCCGTAAAAGGGTTTGCCATGACCAGAAGAGTTTGCCACCAAATTGGAACAGTGTTTATTATGTGGAAATGAAGCCAGGGATACTGCGGGGAGCCGGCCTGACTGCTCAGGCCCCTTCTCGGCCCTGAGAGAGATCTAAGAGGTCCCTCTCTGTCCCGCCACCCCTGATTTATTAAAGTGCAAGTTGGCCTTTCTCACCTCCCTCAAGGAAATCGCTGCAGCCACCATTTGCCCATTTTCCTGACTCTGATAAGATTATTGGGCTCCTGTGAATGGTTTATGTCTAGGTAGTCTTTAACTGATTGTAAGACGCTGGTGCCATGCTCTGCTAGAGTTAAGATAAAACTCCTGAGCTAAAACTAGTGTCTGCAGTTCTGCACGTATGCAAGTCTTTGATCTAAAATTTGGTGAATCCTGTTATCATATATATGTATGTTACCCCTCAATAAAGTCGTCGGAATCAGTCACAAGCTGACTCCGTCCCTCTCAACCCCATCTTTCCGAGTCTTTTATTTCTCAGGTGCTCTGGTGATTGCGTCCTCGACCTGTTCGTTTTGCCGGCAGGTCCGGCAGGATACCAGTGTGTGTAAATCATATGTTGTCACCGAGTTTGCTAGAAAGGGGGCTGCGGTGTCCTGGAAATCTGGCTTTGAGCTAGGAGTCGTCCACTCGTGCCCGTTGATGAGAGTGTAACCTTCTCCGTGTTGGGAGGGCATGAACCCAGCCCAGTGAGCCGTGATGGGATGCGACCCCTGCCCACGTGGCCTCCGATGACGCCTCCCCCCAGTCAGGAGCCCTGCAGTCCCTGTCACAGCCCCACTTGTTTCTGGCGTGGCTGTTGATCACCAAACTGTGATTCCCGTGGGCTGAGCTTCCAAGGATGTCCTTGCCTTAGCTGGTCCTTAGGAAGCCTCTTGGAGCTGGGAGCTCAGGCCCCTGCCTGGAGCAGAGCGGATAGGGGATGGAGTGTGGAACGGGAGAGGGGCGGGGGTTGACGCTTCTTGTCTCACACACGTGGACTCCCTGCCACCTGGAGCTGGGCCGTCAGCAAACCCAGCCGCCCACCTTGTTCCCCGTGGTGGGAATGGCCCAGAGGGAGCACCTGAGCCCGCTTACATGCTGGCCAGCCAGGCCCCACCTGTGGAGGCCAAGGAAGGCCCGCCTGGTGGCCTCGGCCCAAAGCGGCCCAGCCCCCACCTGCCCCATGGCAGGGAACCCCTACCCGGTTGTGGGAAGAGAAGCTGCTTTTCATCAGCCACCCCAGTCAGCGTGCTCACAATGCCCTGAGCCTGGCCTGCATGCTCCGCGGGGTGCTGCTGCCTGCTCTCCCAAAGGGCTCTCCTGGGCTTCCTTTTTGCTTTTCATGCTGACCTGCTCCTACCCTCCCAGCCCTGGAGGCTTTTCTGCCCTGTGTTTTGGCCTGAAATTCAGCGCCTTCCCTGGCGAGCCCTGGCTTGCCCCTCCAAGGGGCTCTGGGTGGAGCCTGTGAATGAATGGGCTGAGCCCTTGATGTGGGCTGGCTCCTTGCTCACCAGCCACGGGGGCTGTCTGCCCTCTAGTTTTGAGGCTGCTATCCCATGATGGGACTTGTCAGGGGAAGTCCTGCCCTGGGAGCACCCCCACCCTGGATGTCCGGGCACCCGGTCGTTCCCTCTGCACGAGATGTGTGTTGAAGGTGGGGGCAATGGAAAAGCCAGTTTGAGGCAGCAACCAGCCCACTCTGTCTGCTTCCCAGCCCCCTTTCCTCTTTGAGCCCACCTCTTCCCCTCTAAGCTCTCAGGGTGCTGTAGAAAGAGCGAGGGCTGGGAGCCCGCTTGGAGCTGGCTTCCTGCCCCGCTCCAGAGCTTTCTCCTGTGTGCGCTGGGAGCCAGGACGCCACTGTCCCCAGCGCTTTGTGGCGTGGGGCAGTGACCGGGGGGTGGGGGGTGGGGTGGGGCGGGCAGTCTGGCCTCTGTAGCCTGAGCCCAGCTCCCGTCTGGACTCGGATTCCCCAGGAGGGCTGCCGTCTTGGCCGGCTCGGCCGCTCCACTGCTGACTCCCTGGCTTAGGAGCTAACAGGGCGCCTGTGCTCAGCCTGCTGCAGAGGCATCCGTGTCCCCCAGGCCAGGGAGGGCGTGCTCGCTGTGGAGAAGCCTGCCGTTTCCTTTGTGCGGAATCTGGGCGGGTCCTGATATGAGAAAGTGAGGAAGTGTCCCCTTCACCTAAATGCGGGTCCCCCCCCCCCAACTCAGCTCCAGCACAGGGTGGGACTGGGGGGAGGTGTTTCCTGAGGAGGGAAGCCGATGGCTTCTCCAGTAAACGAATAAATGAATGAGTCTAACTTTGCATGTAGACACTGGCAGGTGGTGGATCCTCCGGTGTCTGTAACTCCTAGTATGGGGTTCCCCTGCGGGAGCAGCCACTGTTTACATCCATCAACTTGCTGACCTCCGGCAGCTGGCTGCCCTTGGTGGGGGTCTTGTTTTCTCTGCTTTAGGATGGGGTCCTAACATCACGTCTGTGTCACTGGGGTGTTGTGATGATGAGTTAATGTAAACTGCCTATAAACGAGGTGCCCACCGCATGGCAGGGTCTGCGTGGATTCTGTCTGCAGGAGCAGCAGGATTCCTCCCGTCACCCCTAGACTGGTCCCCGGGCTCTCAGAGCCGGGGAGGGCAGAGGGGATTCACAGTTGGGTGCAGATGGGGCTCCGGGCCCTCCTCGCCGGGGACCGCAGCCTCAGGCCGCTGGCCCTGCCTGACTGCTAACTGTGCCCCCCGTGTTCCCCCAGGAACCTCTGGCGGGAGGTGACCCAGTGCCTGCGCCTAGGGGACATGGAGGCGGCCACCGAGCAGAAGCGGCGGCTGGAGGAAAAGCAGTGGGCGGAGGAGCGGAAGCGGGAGAACCTCTGCGCGCCCTGGCGGCCCAAGTACTTCATCCAGGAGGTGACCCGCAGGCGTCCGGGGCGGGGTGGGCGGGCTGTCCAGTCACGGCCGCGGGTCGGGCAGGGAGGGCGGGGGAGGACCAGGCACCGCGGCCGCGGCCCCAGGGCCCTGAATGCCTGCTGCCCTCACGTTTCCAGTGGAGGAGCCCCTGCCGGTGGGGAGGCGCACGTGGGGGCCGAGGCTCGGGACGCGTCGGCTTAACAGAGATCGCAGACCTGCTGCTCTGCCTTCTATAGCAAATTAGTGGGAAAGGCTGGCCCAGCCCACCTCCTCACCTGGGGAGGTTGGGACCTTCCTATGACAAGCACCTCTTTAGAGCTTTGCCTCCTGTGGGGCCAGTGGAATGGACTTGGAGGGAGAGACTAGTGGGGGGTGGGGGAGGGTTGTCCCAGGTCACCATGAATCCTGGGGAAACCACTTCCCCGACCCAGCACCCTGCCCACCTGCTGGTCAAAGCGCCGTGTGCCCAATCTTTGTGGCGCAGCTGGACAGCATCCTGAGAACATAATTGGAAACAACAAAAGTGCAGGAGCCACAGTTTTTCAGGCAGGGAGTCAGGAGTCTGAGACAGTCAATGAGAGAAACGGGCTGGTGGGGACCAGACAGACCCCAGTCTGTACCTGAAGGGGTGGATGCTACTCACCTCCAGGCCATCACAGGCCGATGACCCAGTTCTTCACAAGAAGCCAGAAATCGGCATTTCTGTGGGAGATCAGATACTCAGCTGGTGTTGAGGAATCTTGAAAGGTTTAAATGCTGAGGGCCAGTGGCAGTTTGTCTGGACTGTCCCTGTCCGGGCACTGGTGGGGTCTGACTTGCGCTCCGTGGAAGCATGACCCCGAGTAGCCGGAAGGCTGCAGGGAGAGAGGGTGACCATCAGGTGGGCTGGGACCACCCCCCAGAGGCTGCAGCCAGGGCTGTGGGCTGAGCGTCGGCGTCACGGTTGGCCGCTGCCTTAGACAGGAAGCCTGCCTGGGGACACTGAGCGGGTCCTTGTCTGGAGGGCTTGCCCAGGGCAGGTGACTCTGTATTAGGGTTCTCCAGGGAAACAGCACAGAACCAACAGGAGATAGGAGTTCATGTAGATTTACGATGAGATGGTGGAGGCTGCAAAGCTACGAGATCAGTGGGTTGCAAGCTGGAACTGCGGGAAAGCCAGTGGTTTATTCAATCCAAAGCCTGAGACCCGGTGAGTTGATGGTGTGAACCTCTGCTCAAGGGCAGAAGTCCATATGAGTGAGGCAGGACAGACAAGGCCGATCCTTACCTCCTCCACCTTCGGTTCCACTCCGGCCGGGGGACATGGGGTTATCCCCTCCCCCGCATGGGGGCAGGGTATCTACCGCACCCCACCCATGCCACCCTCCTCCAGAAACACCCTTACTCTCAGGCTCAGAAACAAAACTTAACTCGGGGCTGGTCACATGGACACATCAAAGTAACCATTACGGGATCATCTCCCAGAGACAACTGTGTGGCTTGGCTTCTGTGGAACGCTGCACGTGAAGAAGTAAAATGACAGCAAGCCCCATTCTTTTCCCCCTAGAGGGCGTACTAAAAGCCAGTCAGTTTCTAGAGGACACCTAAAGGATACAGCCCACCCCAGCCTGGTTGCTGAGCAGTTGGCTCCTCTAGGCGGGCGCCGGGCCCCACGCCACTGGGAGCCTCGGCTTTTCCTCACCGGTGCCGTGTGTGACTGGTATCGTCTCCCGGGGCTGCCGCCTGCTGTGGCCTTTAGCGGGCTGTAAAGTCATTGCCCTGGGCAGGCTCCTCCTGCTCAGGCCCTTGTGTTTTCTCTTTCTTGTCCATTCATCCAAATACCGTCCTTTTTTTCCCTCCTGTCCTGCCGTTTCAAGGTGCTTTTTCTTTTGGGGCCAATTAATCTTCCTTGATGGAAGCCAGACAGGCCGTCTGCCGCCTCTGTGTTGTTTTGGTCATTTCGTGGGGTTTCCTCCTGAAGTGGCAGATGCGAAGGTCCCGGGGGCGCCAGGAGGGTTGGTGAGACCAGCAGCGTGGCTGGGCTGTGCGCCGTGGGGAGCGAGGCAGGGGCACAGGCTGGTGGGAGCCAGCGCTGCTCCACAGGGTCCTCGGGGCTGGGCAGGGAGGACCCCTTTGCTTCTGCCCTCACCTCGACGACAGTCCCCACGTATTGATGAGTCCTCCTGTCTCTTGCAGGGTGACGGCTGGGTGTACTTCAACCCCCTGTGGAAGGCACACTGATGGTTGGAGAGGCAGAGCTTTCAGAAATAGCCCTGATTTTGTAGGAATTAAAGTGGTACAGTATCAAGGTTCTGCGGGTCTTCCCTGAGACCACCTGAGAACACTCAAGACGCGGTACCTGAGAGAGAGATTCTGTTGTGAACGATGGGCCCCCAGACTTTGCCGTGGGATTGAGCTTATTCAAGAGCCATGTGGGCTTGCGTGTGCACATGTGTCTGTGTGCAGAGCTCCCCGCACACCGTCTGTTCACACGCATGCGCTCCGTCTGCTGGGTATCACTACACACGGAAGCACCGCACTTACCAACAGTGACGTGAGTGATTATGAGCTCCTTTTAATCAATGAGGTTTCAAGTTTTCTAGTTTTCACTTTTGCCAAAAAATGTTTTGCACTCACAAAGTATTCTCCAGTCGACAAGTCCTGTCCAGACGAAGGTGAACGGGCGTGGCCGGACTGCCATCCGTCTGGTGGAAGGTGGCTCATGCCTGGTGGAAGGTGGCTGCCACTTCACATCATGGCTGTGATTCCCACTCTGCCCCCAACTTTGTTGTTTGTTTGTCCATGCTCAAGACAGATCATCTGCATCTCCTGCGGGATGGGGAGTAGGTAGGAAGCTGTTAAAGGTGTAGGCTAGAGCCTTCCCGGATGGAGCGCCCCCTGGGAGAGCCCACAGCCAGGCCTGCCTTGGGATGGTCCTCCCACGTCCTTGCCCCAGAAGCTCTCTGATGATTTCTTATGCTCAAAGCGCTAGTCATAGTTTTCAGAAGCTGCTGCTTTCATGGTAGAAAACAAGTCCTGTGGAGACTTCACTACTTTTATCTTTGGAAAAAGGGCTTTAGAAGTGAGATATACGCATGCACATACAAACATGCACTACCACAGCCTTGTATTTCGTTTGCGGAAAGAGAAAAGAATACCCAGTGAATTGGTGTGTTTTTTTTTTTTTTTTTAAGCACATCTCCCTCTCTTGTTTGACCCAAACTCTGCAAGGAAACCACTGTGATTAAAACATCCATACAGCCTGCCTAAGTGTTCCATGGTTTCAGTTCAGTTCCAGTCTTCAGCCTTTACAAATGAGGTCAAGACATGACCAGAATATAAAGCAAGGAGAAAATGAAGTGTTTGATCTTTGCTCAATGCTTAATTTATTTTTTACTGTGCCACTCTGAAAATATTTATACAATCCAGTAGCATGAATGCTTCTCTGTAGTAATACGAATTCTGTGCCTTTCGTCTGCTTTCTTAAGACCAATTGTTCACACTTTGTAGACATTAGACAAATATATTTCGATTAAATACTCTACTTATCTGCATGTCTGTGCTTGATTTTCAGGGATTCCAAAGTTCTGTTGGAATTGGTGGCTCTGCATGAACTCATCTTTTATTGATTAGTATTCATTTGATGTGAACAGCCATTATATTTCCATCAAAACAGTGTTTTAAACACATTAAACATCATATATGGATATTTTCCGATAAGGTCATAAGAAAATTTAACTTATATCAGGGAATGGTCTTGTTTTGAGAAGTGACTTACCAGGCAAAATGATAAGGTAAGCCTGTTCTGGTTCATTGTCTTAAGACATCTAGGAGAAGAAAGTGGAATCATTTTATTTCTGAGAGGGAAAGCAGAATAGATATATTTTGAGAGGGAAATCTATAATGAGGAGGCTGCAAAGTAATCACCATGTGTTTTTAGGTTTTCCAGTCTTACACCAGGGCATAAACTATCTGGGAGGTAAAAAATGGAGATCCATCACTTTTCTTTTTTTTTGGTCATGGGGGGTGGTTCATTTTGCCTTTTAAAATATTGTGAAACATCATATAAAGAATTACAAAACGCATATTACAGTTTCAGGAATATTTATAAACACCCATGGTACCCACCGCCTGGGGAAAGAGACCTGTTTGTCCACACCTTGAAAGCCACCTTTGTGCCTCTGCAGAATTGCATTGTTTTTACAACAATCATCCTAATGGGTGTGAAGAGTTATCTCATTGTGGGTTTGACTTGCATTTCCCTAATGATTTTTAGTGATGTTGACCGTCTTTCCCATCTATTTCTTGACCATTTGTGTATCTTCTGGAGAAACGTCTGTTCAAGTCCTTTGCACAGTTTCTAATTGCGTTCTTTTCTATATTGTTAATGTACATGATTTGCAAATATTTCCTCCCATTCTGTGGGGTGACTTTTCACTCTGTTGATAACTGTCCTTTGATGCACACGAGTATTTAACTTTCATGAAGTCCAGTTTTTTCCTGGGCTTCCCACGTGGCTCATCTTGTGCTTTGGATATCATATCCAAGAAATTATTGCCAAATCTAATTTCCCCTTATGTTGTCTTCTAAGAGTTTCATAGTATTAGCTCTTACGTTTTACACTTTTGATCCAGTTCAAGTGAACTTTTGTATATGGTGTTAGGTAAGTGTCCAACTTTATGACTCTGCATATTGATATCCTGTTTTCCTGGGACCATTTGTTGGAAACACTCTTTTCCCCATTGAATGGTTGTCTTATCAAAAATTTGATGATCTGTGAAGGGTTTATTCCTGGACTCCCTAGTCTGTTCCATTGGCATAGGTCTGATTTTTTGCCAGTACCAGTTTTGAAATCTGGAAGTGAGACTTTCTCTATTTTGTTTCAGTTCAGTTGCTCAGTCATGTCCAACTCTTTCCGACTCCATGGACTGCAGCAAGTCAGGCTTCCCTGTCCATCATCAACTCCTGGAGCTTGCTCAAACTAATGTCCATCAGGTCAGTGATGCCATCCAACCATCTCACCCTCTGTCATCCCCTTCTGCCGCTGTCTTCAATCTTTCCCAGCATCAGGGTCTTTTCCAATGAGTCAGCTCTTTGCATCAGGTAGCCAAAGTATTGGAGTTTCAGCTTCAACATCAGTTCTTCCAATGAACATTCAGGACTGATTTCCTTTAGGATGGACTGGTTTGATCTCCTTGCAGTCCAAGGGACTCTCAAGTCTTCTCCAACACCACAGTTCAAAAGCATCATCAGTTCTTTGGCACTCAGCTTTCTTTATAATCCAACTCTCACATCTAGGACATGACTACTTGACTAGAGGGACCTTTGTTGGCAAAGTAATGTCTCTGCTTTTTAATATACTGTCTAGGTTGGTCATAGATTTTCTTCCAAGGAGTAAGCATCTTTTAATGTAATGGCTGCAGTCACCGTCTGCAGTGATTTTGAAGCCCAAGAAAATAAAGTCTGTCACTGTTTCCATTGTTTCCCTATCTATATCCCATGAAGTGATGGGACTAGATGCCATGATCTTACTTTTCTGAATGTTGAGTTTCAAGCCAACATTTTCGCTCTCCTCTTTCACTTTCATCAAGAGTTCTAAAGAGTTCCTTTTCTCTTTCTGACATAAGGGTGGTGTCATCTACATATCTGAGGTTGTTGATATTTTTCCCACCAGTCTTTTTTTTTTTTTTAGACGTACTTTAATTTTTTTTTCCATTTATTTTTATTAGTTGGAGGCTAATTACTTTACAGTATTGTAGTGGTTTTTGCCATACATTGACATGAATCAACCATGGATTTACATGTGTTCCCCATCCCGATCCCCCCTCCCGCCTCCCTCCTCACCTGATCCCTCAGGGCCTTCCCGGTGCACCAGCCCTGAGAACTTGTCTCATGCATCCAACCTGTGCTGGTGATCTGTTTCACCCTTGATAATATACATGTTTCGATGCTGTTCTCTCGAAACATCCCACCCTCGCCTTCTCCCACAGAGTCCAAAAGTCTCTTCTATACGTCTGTGTCTTTCTGTTTTGCATATAGGATTATTGTTATCATCTTTCTAAATTCCATATACGTGCATTAGTATACTGTATTGGTCTTTATCTTTCTGGCTTACTTCACTCTGTATAATGGGCTCCAGTTTCATCCATCTCATTAGAACTGATTCAAATGAATTCTTTTTAATGGCTGAGTAATATTCCATGGTGTATATGTACCACAGCTTCCTTATCCATTTGTCTGCTATTGGGCATCTAGGTTGCTTCCATGTCCTGGCTATTATAAACAGTGCTGCGATGAACATAGGGGTGCACATGGAGAAAAGGGAACCCTCTTACACTGTTGGTGGGAATGCAAACTAGTACAGCCGCTATGGAGGACAGTGTGGAGATCTCTTAAAAAACTGGAAACAGAACTGCCGTATGACCCAGCAATCCCACTTCTGGGCATACACAGATGGCCAGTTGCAGCCAAAGATGGAGCAGCTCTATACACTCAGCTGAAACAAGACTGGGAGCTGACTGTGACTCAGATCATGAACTCCTTATTGCCAAATTCAGACTTAAATTGAAAGTGGGGAAAACCACTGGACCATTCAGGTATGACCTAAATCAAACCCTTATGACTATATGGCGGAAGTGAGAAATAGATTTGAAGGGACTAGATCTGATAGAGTCCTTGGTGAACTATGGATGGAGGTTTGTGACATTGTACAGGAGACAGGAATTAAGACCGTCCCCAAGAAAAAGAAATATGAAAAAGCAAAATGGCTGTCTGAGGAGGCCTTACAAATAACTGTGAAAAGAAGAAAAGCAAAAAGCAAAGGAGAAAAGGAAAGATATACCCATTCGAATGCAGAGTTCCAAAGAATAGCAAGGAGAGATAAGAAATCCTTCCTCAGTGATCAATGCAAAGAAATAAGGGGAAAATAATAGAATGGGAAAGACTAGAGATCTCTTCAAGAAAACTAGAGATACCAAGGGAACATTTCATGCAACGATGGGCTCAATAAAGGACAGAAATGGTAGGGACCTAACAGAAGCAGAAGATATTAAGAAGAGGTGGCAAGAATACACAGACAAACTGTACAAAAAAGATCTTCAGGACCCAGATAATCATGATGGTGTGATCACTCACACTCACCTAGAGCCAGACATCCTGGAATGTGAAGTCAAGTGGGCCTTAGGAAGCATCTCTATGAACAAAGCTAGTGGAGGTGATGGAATTCCAGTTGAGCTATTTCAAATCCTAAAAGATGATGCTGTGAAAGTGCTGCACTCAATATGCTAGCAAATTTGGAAAACAGCAGTGGCTGTAGGACTGGAAAAGGTCAGTTTTCATTCCAATCCCAAAGAAAGGCAATGCCAGAGAATGCTGCTCAAACTACCACACAATTGCACTCATCTCACATGCTAGTTAAAAGTAATGCTCAAAATTCTCCAAGCCAGGCTTCAGCAATACGTGAACCGTGAACTTCCAGATGTTTAAGCTGGTTTTAGAAAAGGCAGAGGAACCAGAGATCAAATTGCCAACATCTGCTGGATCATCAAAAAAGCAAGAGAGTTCCAGAAAAACATCTATTTCTGCTTTATTGACTATGCCAAATCCTTTGACTGTGTGGATCACAATCAACTGTGGAAAATTCTGAAGGAGATGGGAATACCAGACCACCTGACCTGCCTCTTGAGAAACCTGTATGCAGGTCAGGAAGCAACAGTTAGAACTGGATATGGAAGAACAGGCTGGTTCCAGATTGGGAAAGGAGTACGTCAAGGCTGTATATAGTCACCCTGCTTATTTAACTTACATGTGGAGTACATCATGAGAAACGCTGGACTGGAGGAAGCACAAGCTGGAATCAAGATTACTGGGAGAAATACCAATAACCTCAGATATGCAGATGATACCACCCTTATGGCATAAAGTGAAGAACTAAAGAGCCTCTTGATGAAAGTGAAAGAGGAGAGTGAAAAAGTTGGCTTAAAGCTCAACATTCAGAAAACTAAGATCATGGCATCTGGTCCCATCACTTTATGGGAAATAGATGGGGAAACAGTGGCTGACTTTAATTTTGGGGGCTCCAAAATCACTGCAGATGGTGATTGCAGCATGAAATTAAAAGATTCTTACTCCTTGGAAGCAAAATTATTACCAACCTAGATAGCATATTAAAAAGCAGAGACATTACTTTGTCCACAAAGGTCCGTCTAGTCAAGGCTATGGTTTTTCCAGTAGTCATGTATGGATGTGAGAGTTAGACTATAAAGAAAGCTGAGCGCCGAAGAATTGATGCTTTTTAACTGTGATGTTGGAGAAGACTCTTGAGAGTCCCTTGAACAGTAAGGAGATCCAACCAGTCCATTCTAAAGATCAGTCCTGGGTGCTCATTGGAAGGACTGATGCTGAAGCTGAAACTCCAGTACTTTGGCCACCTGATGGGAAGAGCTGACTCATTTGAAAAGACCCTGATGCTGGGAGGGATTGAGGGCAGAAGGGGATGACAGAGGGTGAGATGGTTGGATGGCATCACCGACTCCATGGACCTGAGTTTGAGTAAACTCCGGGAGTTGGTGATGGACAGGGAGGCCTGGCATGCTGCGATTCATGGGGTCGCAAAGAGTCGGACACGCCTGAGCGACTGAACTGAACTGACCTGACCTGACCTAATAACCTCAGTTGACCTCTCCATGATTGATTCTTTCTTCCTGTTAAAACACTCTACTTTTATTTTTTCAGCTCCAGAATCTGATTTTTCTAAAAAGATAATTTCTTAGTTGATACTCTGTATTTTCTTGAATTACTTTAGTTTGTTGTTTTATTCCTATGAGCATATTTAAGACAGTTGGTTTTAAGTCTTTGTCTAATGTATCTGATGCCAATTTCTTAAAGATGATTGCTGTTTTCTTCTTCCTCTATTATATAGGCCATGTTTTTTCTGTTTCTTTGTATCTCTTGTGATATTTTGTTGAACACTGGGCATTTAAAAAAAATAACCATCTATCCCAGTGTTTTCACTGCTGCACACCAGGGAAGACCTTCACTGATGTGTAAGGCGTCTGAGCCTTGGGATCAGCCTGAGGTGGACATTTCTCTGTGTTTTTCTGAGCACATGTCCTGTCTGGGGCTGTGTACCATTGAGTCCACCTTATATGTGACTGTTTATACATGTCTTAATTTTTCAGACTTTCCCTTTAGCTTCTTCTCAGGACCTTAGACACTTTTGTTGTTCTACCCGTAATTTCTTGCCCAGGCATCTCCATGTCTGTAGTCTCACTATAGCCATTCTGTTGTTTTTTAAATACTGGAGTAGAGCTGGAATAGCGTGTTTCAGGTGTACAGAAAAGTGATTTGATTTTATATATATACACACACACCTATTCCTTTTCAAATTCTTTTTCCTATCTAGATTGCTGCAGAATATCTAGTGGAGTTCCCTGTGCTATGCAGTAGGTCTTTGTTGATCATCTCATATATATTAGTGTGTATATTCCAACCCCAAACCGCACTCTCCACCTTTCACCTTTATCCCAACCCACCTTCCCCCTTTCATAACCATAAACTAATTTTTAAGTCTGTGAGTCTCTCTGTTTTTTAAGTTTATTTATGTCAGTTTTTTTAGATTCCACTTAAGTACTATCATATGGTATTTCTCTTATTTAACTTAGTAGGATAATCTCCAGGCACATCCATGTTTCTGCAAATGGCATTATTTGATTCTAATGGTTGAGTAATATTCCATTCTGTATATATACCCATCTTTATCCATTCATTTGTTGGACATTGGGATTGCTTTCATGTCTTGGCTATTGTAATCAACACTACACTGAACATTGGGGTGCATGTGTCCTGTTGAATTATGGTTTCCTCTGGATATATGCCCAGGGGTAGGATTTCTGGATCATATGGTAACTGTTTTCAGTTTTTTGAGGAACTTCATAGTGTTCTCCATAGTGGTTGTACCAATTTACATTCCCTCCAACAGTGTAGAAGAGTTCCCTTTTCTCCATGCCCTCTCCAGCATTTATTGTAGACTTTTTGATGGTCTCTTACTGTAGGTTTTGAGTATGTTTTCATGGGCCTCCTGGAGAAATGTCTAGGTCTTCTGCCCTTTTGACTGGGTTTTGTTTTTTATATTGAGCTGCATGAGCTGTTTGGAGATTTTGTAGATTAATACCTTGTGGTTGTATCACTTGCAAATATTTTTTTCCCCATTCTGTGGACTGTCTTCTCACTTTATGGTTTTCCTTCACTGTGCAAAAGCTTTTGAGTTTACCTAAGTCCTATTTATTTACATTACTCTAGGGGACAGCTTGAAAAAGATACTTCTATAATTTATGTGAAAGTGTTCTTCCCCATGTTTTCCTGTTTTATAGTATTAGATTCTTACATTTAGATCTTTCTTATTTTTGTGTATAAACAATGTCCTAATTTGTTTTACATGTAAGCTGTCTAGTTTTCTCAGCACCATTTATTGAAGAGACTGCCTTTCTTCCATTGTATAGTCTTCCCTTCTTTATCATAGATCGACCATAGTTTTATGGGTCATTTCTGGGCTTTCTACCCTGTTCTCATGATCTGTATTACTATTTTTGTGCCAGAACCACACTATATGACTGTAGCTATGTAATATAGTTGAAGTCAGGGAACCTGATTTCTCCAGGTCTGTTTTTCTTTCTCAAGCTTTCTTTTGGTGTTCAGGGTATTTTGTGTTATAAAAACAAAAAGCATTTTTGTTCTAGTTTTATGAACAGTGTCTGCCTCTTTCTGCAGCTTTCCCAGGCTGAGATCTGAGCCATACCACTTTTCTCTAACAAGTTAGGGTGAAAAGATTTTTTTGCTTCAGGTAGCCCTAGATACATCAGAATGTTGCAGGTAAATTCTATTCCTTGAGAGGGGACACTGTGAAGTATATGCCCAGTAGTGGGATTGCTGGGTCATGGGGTAGTTCTATTTTTAGTATTTTATAAAACCTCCAGACTGTTCTCCATAGTGGCTGTATCAATTTACATTCCCACTAACAGTGCAAGGGTTCCCTTTTTTCCACAGCCTCTCCAGCATTTATTGTTGTAGATTTTTTGATAATGGCCATTTCTGACATGTCTGCATTTTTGTAATAGTGATGTTGAGCATCTTTTCATGTGCCTCTTGGCCATCTGTATGTCTTCATGGGAGAAATGTCTATTTAGATCTTCTGTCCATTGTTGGTTGAGTTCTTTATATATTCTGGAGATAAATCCTTTGTTCATTGCTTCACTTGCAGCTATTTCCCCCCATTCTGAGGGTTGTCTTTTTGTCTTGTTTATGGTTTCCTTTGCTGTGCAAAAGCTTTTAATTAGGTCCCTTTTTTTTTTTTTCTATTTTCATTACTCTTAAAGGTAGGTCAAAAACTACAAAGGTACAGTAATTAAGACAGTATGGTTTTGATATAAAAACAGAAATATGAATCAGTGGTATAGGACAGAAAGTCCAGAGCTAAACTCATGCACCTATGGTCACCTAATGAGTGACAAAGGTGGCAAAAATATACAGTGAAGGCAGCCTCTTCAATAAATGGTGCTGGGAAAACTGGACCGTTCCATGTAAAAGGATGAAATCAGAACACTTCCGAACATAGCACTATTTTAAATGTGACTTTTCCCTGACTGTGCATATGTTCAGTGCTATAGACCACTGACCGTTTTCCAGAACCCCTATAGCCAGTTTCTAGTTTGTTATTTTAAATGTCTTCATGAAGCATCAAAGGCTTGGAGCTTCCAGTCTGCAACCTTGGTCTCGGGTGTGCTAAAATCAAGTGCATAGTGTCAATAGAAGCAGACACATGTAATCACAATCCAACCCAAATGAAACATGCTGTCACCCCAGAGCCTTTTTCTATAAGCAAAGTCCCCATTATTGTCCCCCAACTCTCCTCCCCCAGAGTTGACCTATAATCCAAGTTTGTAAGTAAATCACATCCTGGTTTGCTTTATAGCTTTAATACAATGTACACATTCCTAAATGATACAGTTAGCCTGCTTTTGAACAGTATATAAATGGAATCATATATTCTTTGGATTGTAAACTCAAAGCTTTTTATGATCATCAGTGTTATTCCTTATAAATGTAGTACACTCATTTCTTCTATACTGTTCCTTAATATGAATCTATTGCTATCAATTTATCTTAGCTACTTTCGACAGACTTTAGAATTGCAGGGATATGGGATCTATATCTTCAGTGTGTATCAGCTAACTCCTGAGTCGTCTTAAATTTTAAGTTCCCATCAGCAATCTATATGTTTGTATTTTGGCTAACCTGATGGGTATGTTTATTTCCCATTTGGATTCCTTCCGTTAAGGACTAGTCAGAAGTCATCATGTTTGTTCCCTAAGCATTCTCTACAGAGTCTGGACATTAATCCTACATCTGCTGCAGGCTGAGTGACAACACATCCTCGTTTAGCCAAGACACCCAGTGTAGGCCTGCGGTCTCGGTAAATATTTAAAGGTCACTGAACAAAGGTATAGAACTTACATTACCTAAGTTCAAGATTTACTGAAAAGCTATAGTTATCAGTGTATCAAGAAGACACACACAGATTGATGAAACAGATTAAGAATGTTGGTCAGTTTGTTTTCAAGTCTTTTCAACAAATGATGTTGGCTCAACTGAAAAAACTCACACCTCAAGTCATATACAAAAACTAATTCAACAGATTGCAGATCTAAAAGTTAATTCTGTGTTGGCCAAAAAGGTACGAAATGGGAGGTTTGTTAACTATAATGAGTCTTTATCTACTCCTGGTCAAAAGGAGCTAAGAGAAACTTATTATCCACCTTCTACACTATCTGTTGCCTCAAGTAGCTAGAGCCACAAAAACATTAAAAAACAGATCTTGCTTTATCTACCTGGCCCGTCTGAATAATTACGACAGCGTGCTGAGGTTCAGAGAATGCACTGTCGTCAGTCAGTCTGGCTGCCGTTGATCTTGAGTTTTCAATCAATCTTCTATGTCCAGCTTTTACTGAAAGCAAATTCAACAAAAGCAGACAGTTTGTACTCTAATCAAAATGCCTCCAAGATCTTAGAAATAAGACAACTCACCAAGAATAGTCCATATTCTCCACATGAATAAAATATTAAGAGCTAGACAATCTGAATTTTGTGGCTCCCAGAGATGGTCACAATGTCTAGCTATTGTATACCAAGATAGAGGTGAACATGTTCAGAAACATATGCTATGTTTTAGGATTGAAAGGACCATCAGTAATTTTGTTCCTAATATTCTGCTTCTGAGAGTAGTGAACTGGGGGAGTTTGGACCAACTCTTTAGCTAAAGCCAAGTAGTAAAGCTCGACAAGTGAAAGTCGCTTAGTTGTATCCAATTCTTTGTGACCCCATGGACTATACAGTCCATAGAATTCTCCAGGCCAGAATACCGGAGTGGGTATCCTTTCCCTTCTCTGGGGGAATCTTCCCAACCCAGGTCTCCTTACTGCAGGTGGATTCCTTACCAGCTGAGTCACCAAGGAAGTGGACAAGAAATAATACCTGTTTTAAGACTTCACAGAACCAAGACTGCATCACCACACAGAATCCAGAAGATGGAAATCCTGAGAGAGAAGGCCTGGCATTTGAGGCCATTTCCCCCTGGAAACTGGCAGAGACAGAACCGCAATTTCAGTAACTTTGTAGAACTAAGAGAACAAAGGCTGGTATTAAAACCTGCATGGATGAGGTCCTTGCAGGGTTTCAGTCTGGGAATCATGAACCAGCCCTCAGAGAGATGGCAGGCTATAGCTCTGTGATTAAGGCTTGCTATGAATCATGAGGTACCTGGCAGAAACAAAATCTTCTATAAAGGAAAATCTCTTTGACCTTAAGTTACTTGTACAATTTCTTATATATGTTCAGGATACACCATCTGCCCCCTCTCCTCCACACATTAAGAGGAAACACACCAGAAACAAGACCCATAAGAACTCGAGTGAATTAATGGGCTAATCAGACACACTTTATGTTCACTTGATCAAAGACTGTCAGTAGTCAGCTATAAACCATAAAAAGAAATAGATTTGGCATGGGGAGAAATTCTAAAATTGAAAATAAGTAAAAAACTCAATGGATGGCCAGCCTTAACATCATATTAGCTACACTTGATGAGAGAAGCAAATCAAGAGAAAATACACAGAATGGAGATGGAAAAGGAGACAGCCAATACAGAAGGCTTAATTATATGTTCAAGTGGAGTCTTGGAGAGCAAAGAGAATGGGGCAGAAGCAATATTCCAAGTGATTATTGGGAACTTAAAAAGCCCAACAAGCTACAAAGCTAAACACTGAATAAATCTAGAGTAGGATACATTGAAGGATGAAAAACATACATCATGCGGTCACCTTAAGAAAGCTGATATAACAATCAGACAAAATAGGCTTTAACAAAAGGCATTACTGAAAATAAATCCTGGTAGTCCCCAAAATTGAAGGTTCAATTTACCAATAAAAGCTGTAAATGTATATACACCTAATAATCTGGGTCCAAACATATAAAAAAGTTCAAAGAGGGACAAGCAAACCTGTAACAGTTTACAATGTAAATACATCCTTCTCAGCAAACAGAACAAACTTCAGGGAGATTTTATACACATAAATTGGACCACAGAGCAAATTTCAAACATCTTCAAAGGAGTAAAATTTAGACTATCTGACTACAGTGCAGTTAAGGTAGAAACTGATAATAAAAGGATAACCAGAAAACCACTATATCTGAAAAATCAAGAAATGTACATCTAAAAATTAACCCAAGGTTCAAAGAAGAAAGCACACAAAATACGCATTAAACTCAGCGACAGTTCACATCAATGAATGAATGAAACAGACTATGCTTGAGATAAATTTAGAACTTTAAAATCATGTACCACACTAAGATGAAAAGAATACCTCTCCTTTAAGGAAACAACACAATGAAATAAAAACATACTGTAGAAAATGTCAACAACGCCATCAATAAGCTGGTCTTTGATAAAAACTGAAGGGTAATGAGGGAGAGATGAGACAAACAGGGAGAAGAAAGAAAACCAACCTCAGAAATGACAAGGACATCACTATAGAATCTGTGGACAGTAAAATAACTGTTAAAGTGATATTAGCAACAATTTTACATTCACCTATTTGAAAATTTAGACAAAAATGGACAAATTCCTTGAAAAATTTACCAAATCTGACAAAAATTTTAAAAATCCAACTGTGTAAGATTATTAAATCTATTCAATTCAGTCATTTTATATTCAAAGAGAAATACACGCCCAAATGGTTGCACCAGCAAATTCCATGAAACATTGATCGCTATCCCAGGAAGGCAAATTTAACAATGTAAACAAAGAGTCTCTATAATTCACTGTGTTAACAGAATAAAGGAGGAAAACGAAAATCATCTCAATAAACCAAGAAAGAACTCCTTCACATGTAATAAACTCAGGAAACTGGGGAAAATATGTACTCAATCCATCAAAGATACCAATAGAAAGTCTACAGTAAACATACTTAAGGGCTTCCCTGATGGCTTAGATGGTAAAGAATCTGCCTGCAATGCGAGAGACCAGTTTGATCCCTGCATTGGGAAGATCCCCTGGAGAAAGGAATGGCTATCTACTCTGGTATTCTGGCCAGGAGAATCCCCATGGACAGAGGAGCCTGGTGGGCTACAGTGCATGGGGTCACAGAGTTGGACATGACTGAGCGACTAACACTTTCAAACACATTTAAAGAAGAAACACTTATAACTTCCTGTGTAAGACAGGAACAAGATAAAGATGTTACCTGTTCTATGCAGTACTAGACTCAACGTCCTGACCAGTGCGGCAAAACCAAAGTCAAATATATAATCACTTCAAGAGGAGAGATAAAAACCTACCATTGTTTCCTAATTACAATGGTATATGTTTATATCAACAATCTAAAATTATTGCAATGATT
Organism: Cervus elaphus; assembly: GCF_910594005.1. Taxonomy (NCBI): domain Eukaryota; kingdom Metazoa; phylum Chordata; class Mammalia; order Artiodactyla; family Cervidae; genus Cervus; species Cervus elaphus. Next base: position 121,725,137 of record NC_057848.1, on the reverse strand, counting down.
TTAACATGCTGTTTAGTATGATTTTAACACATAAAACCACACATTTTATATCCTGACAGTTGGAAAATAAAATTTTAGGACAGTATTGCAATACAACTTATGAAAATGAGTAACACCTATTTAAAAACAATACAGAAATTAAAGATGACCCAGACTTCTATAAATAGGATACGCCATATTCACAGAAGACTCAAAGGTGCTGATTTTTCTTAATCTATAGTTTCAATGCTCACTGCCCAGTCAAAAGCTCAACAAGTTTTTTCTTTCTTTTCTGGTATCACTTTATAAACTGGTTCTAAAATTTACGTGGAGAAAACAAAGGATCTGAAATAGCCAAGCTAGCTCAAAAAAGGTGGAGTGGGACTTACATCACCATCTGAAATATGTTAAAGCACATTAAGTCAATACAGAAAACTAAGAACTCTATGGAATATAACACAGTTCAGATAGATTTATGTACGGATTTCCTGCAAAAGGAGAACTGCAGAGCTGCAGGAAAAGGATAGTTCTTTCAAAAAATGCAAAAATTAGATTCACATATGGAGAAAAAACAAAAACATAACCAACCCAAAACAAAACCCAAACTATTCACACTCTACTCAACTGAATTCCAGGCAGACTGCAAAGCTAAGTATAAAAGAGAAAACAATAAATTTCTCAGAAAAGACCACAAGAAACTATCTTCATACCACAGGTAAGGAAAAGATTACTAAATGGCACAGGCACAGAAAGCTACAGGCAGATAGAAGAACGAAAAATACATTAGAATAATAACTAGGTGGTTTGTAACACAATGATGAAGAACTTATATACAGGATATATTAAGAACCCCTACTAATATAATGAAAAAGTAAAAATCAACAGAACACCCAAAACCTTGTAAAAAGGGATTTCCAAATGACCAACCTCACTAGTAACCTAGAAATGGCAATTAAACACAACAAAAAGCCATCATTCACCTACTGGAAAGAAAATTATAAAGTTTGACAAGGGCTGATTAGGACGTGGGCGTAAACAAGAACCTTTATACCTTTCCCAGTAATTCTACTTTATTAGATAAGTACAAAAATGTGTGCATATAATCTCCGAGAGAGAGAGAGAATAGAAATTGCTATACCCTTAACTATAATATCCTCAAACTGGGAACGCAAATATCCATCAACAGTAGAATGGTATGTGAGACAAAGAATACTATACATCAATGAAAATAAATCTACAGCTGCATGCAACATTTTAAATTTCATCACAATTAAGTAGCTAGATACAAAAAGGTATCTATTTTGATTGCATTTTGTGTTCAAAGAATAGGTACAATTAAATATGTTTAGAAAAAGTAATTACTGTAAAAGCTAGGAGACCCAATTACCTTCTGGAGGGGCAAGGGGACAGGCCAGAGGGGGCATGAGGAAACTTCCAAGGCCCCAGCAGTGCTGTGGTCTTGATCTGAATTGTGGTTACAGAGTTGCTCGTCTGGTGGTAACTTGCTAAGGCTGACATTTATCTTCACTGTGTTACACTTCACACTAAAAAAGACTTACCTTTTCATTTCAGACACCTGCCATTTCTTTTCTTTTTTTTTTTTTTCACCTGCCATTTCTTACAGGCTGCTGTTTCTACATTCACTCATGACTCCACCTACCTGGGTAAGAAAGCAGAGGTCTGACAGTCCCCACTTCAACAGTGGCTGTTCCAGCAAGAGGAAGAGCTTCTGGAGAGGGTCGCACAACAACGTGAATGCACTCAACACGAATCAACTGTAATTTTATAGTGGTTAGGATGTTAAATCTTCTGTTTTATACTTTACCACCATTAAAAAAAATGTGTAGTAGCTCCAGATTTCATAATCATATGACCCCTGAGCTACAGAAACAGTAATACTCTATTATACTGTTCAGTCCTCTGGCCTTTTGGTCATGGCCTGGGGACTAAAAGTAAAACTCTACAAATGCACTCTCCAGTAGGTAACAATGTGAGTTTGCAAAATGAATTTTATCTTTGGACTTGCAGCCTAATTTTTTTTTACTACAAAGAACTCAATTTGCTCAATTCTAAGATGTGGAATAAAACAAAAGCTATTTAATATGTCAGTAATTTCACTTTTCGGTTTATAATAAAACTGCAAGTGTCATCACACTATAGTTTTTACTGAGATAATCCCCTGAACTGGAATGAGGTTCCAGAAAACTGGAGGTGAGAGAGGTCATTCCTGCTCTTAACGAGAAAATTAAATAAGATTCAGTGATGTTTAACTAGAACTTTACAAAGAGCTTTTGTTAAGAGTTCTGCCCTCATTTACATGGAGATAAAAATTCCTTTTTGGTTAGGTGTCTTCCCCTCACTTACCCATAAAAAGTCAAAATGAAATTTTCACTTTGGGGGGGTGGTGTGTGGAGGAAGGCATAACAAAATAGTAGGTCTCAGTTGAACTAGTTTTGGGGAACCCCATTTTGGTTCCATGAACTGTGTCAGTAAAAGCTATATTGTAATGACACTTGAGGTCTTAATGTAGCAGAAAAGTGAAATTAGAGATATATAAAAGTGAAATTAAAGTAGCAGCCTTTGTTTTTACTGTTTTTTATTCTCCACATGGGTTCTCTCAAACCTTTGTCAACACAAACAAGAAGGAAGCATGTGCTCAAGACTCTGTAAAGAAAAGATTTATAAAAAGACAACACTTAACACAAAATTTGAATTAACTTTATTTTCCCTACAGTCAACAACTTCTCTGCATTGAATTTTAAAGCAACAAAGTAAGATAAAATCCCCCAAATGACAAGGTATCAGAAATCCAGATTCAGTTACACTTTATTTGTGAAAATGTTCGACCATTTTATTGGTCTGTAAAAGAACCATCATCTGGGTCAAAAATGAATTCTATAAATCAAAGAATATTCTACACTTTGGAAAAAGAAAATCAGCAGTAACATTCTCATTGAATATTGTAAATTACACTTTTCTTCATAAAAGGTAGATACTATTCTGCACTTTTCCACCAAAAGCAGTGGTGTAAGTTATGCTTGTTTATATCAAAAAAAAAAAAAAGATATCCTGTGGCAGGAAAAACCCTTTCTCTTTCACTAAACAGGAGAAAAATTTCAAGTCTATATAAAGTTGCCTATGAGCTGGAAAGTGAACATGTTCAATCTCCATTGACATTTTAGTGCATTTTTTGACAACTGTCACATTTTTAATAAAAGTAAGAAAATGCACATAGCATTAAAGGGTGTTTCATCAAATGCGTAAGGGATTAACAAAATATGGAGCAAAGGACAAAAGTCACTGTGATGGATGAAACTGTTGTAAAAATGAGAGGAAGCCAGAATTGTACAAATCCTTTGTCCTTCTGAAGAGTCACACAAAACAAACTCTGGATACCTGTCCACTTGAAGGGTTTCTTCCTTAATCTTCTGTATGTAAACACAGTGCTCAACTCAGGAGCAGGACTCTGAACCCCAGCCTGCTGACAAGCAACATTCTGTGTTGCCATGATTGCCAAAGGATATAAATTTAGCCCTTGAATGAACGATGTATGATATCTGCTCTGTAAGTACCTGGTGAAAACAACTGCTAACAGCAGCAATAATGTTTCAACATAAAAGAAAAAAAAAAAAACTACTTGAATCAATGAGTTAGAGGTCCATCTTTAAAACAGCAGCTTCATCTTCTCAGAGCAAACAGTAAGCAATAGACAATGTACATTTGATGAAACATTCTTTGCACTGGAGAAACATGAAAATAAATATAGTTCAAGGAAGTATTCTCATACCTCTTTCTCAGACCTGTACTAGTTATACTGGTTCAAGAAGCTTGCATCACATTTTGTCATTTGTATTTTACATATTGCTATCTGGGTCATTCAAATAAAATGCAGGTCTTGTAAAAGAATAAAAAAACCTTGACAAGTATGCATGTGCCAGGGACCAAATTAGAGGGTTCTTTGGTGCGATTTGTCCAAATTTTCAGATTTGAAGGATAATATGTACCAACAAAAAAAAATCTGCTGTTAAGACATTTACAGCAGTGCTCTGTCTTGCTTCACATTACAAATCGAAAACAGCTGTTCTCAATAAGCCAATTTTATTTTTTAAATCAGGTGTTGCCAGAATTTTGTATGTTAACCTGGACCAGTGATGGTTCTGTACCCTCCGCTACTGTGAAACACGACATGAGCTAAAGGCAAAGACCAGTTCTCACAAAGACATCTGCTTCAAGTTAGGAACCAGAATAGTGTTTTTAAACAGTCTTCTTAGATATTTTCTTGCCTTTCTTAAAAACAAGCTTATTTTTAATGTAGGCACGCTTCCTTTTTGCAGTCTAGAAAGAAAACAGAATACCTGGTGTTAGTGCGGGTTTCTTATGGATTAAAAACACGGATACACACATGGTTTACTGCAGAGTGGTGAAGACTGTCTTAATAACCACTCGGCTCCTCCTGGGTCCGGGCTCCCTGAACGGTCACCGAGCACTCCCCGCTGCTCTACACGGAGGATGTGGAGACCCAGGATGACTGGACAAGGTCCTCAGCTTTATGAGGACAGGACCACCACAGCACTCCTCCAAAGCCTGTCATGTGTTCTTCGTCACCAAGTGAGCGGATCCCAACCTGCCTTCCCAGCCATGACATGCTTAGCTGTGATGACTCACATTTCTAAGCACGCTAGACTAAGGATTCAGAAACTGTTTACTGGTGCTCCTGATTTAGGCTCCAAGAATTAGCTATGTCAGAAATCCTAATTAACTTGGTAACTTTTGGAGCCCAATTCTCTTATCTGTAAAAATGAGGATGACCTATACCTAGCCACAAAAATAAAAGAGAATAAAGTTACCTGGCATATTCTCAAGCACTTAAATGTTAAAAAGCAAACACCAAGGGGAAAAAAACAAAACCGTAACATCCTCTGAGTTTCATACATCTTTAAAAAAAATACTGTCAAACTGATGTCTGTGGTGTAAGAAACAGATTACTGCAAAAACGTTTGCTATCTTAGAGTCTCACAAGATAAATCGTATAGGACATGTGTCTGACAATCTGACATTTTCATAGACACTGAAAAGAAGCAACACTTTTTTGTAATTCAATTCAACAAGTAATTCAATGCACCATCAAAGCAGTGGGTGAAGACTCAAGAGACTGATCCCTCGATTCAATTCTCATGTTTAAATATAACTTATGGAGGTGGTTTCAGAAACTTTGGTAGCTCAGATGGTAAAAAATCCGCCTGCAATGTGGGAGACCCGGGTTTAATCCCTGATTCAGGAAGGTCCCCTGGAGATGGGAATGGCAACCTACTCCAATTTCTTGCCTGGAAAACCCCCTGGACAGGAAAGCCTGGCGAGCCTTAGTCCACGGGGTCGCAAGAGAGTCAGACACGAGCAACTAACACTTTCATTTTTCAGAAACTTTGGCAAATGCTATATCGTGTACATACCTATTATGATACTCACATTAAAACAATTTAAAATTTTTCCAACAGGAACAAACATATGGGGCAAAATTCAATCCTTAAGATCACAAAAATTAACTACTGCTAACTTGTCCACAACATATGTTACCTTATTTATTAACTTATTAGGACAAAAAGTAAAAAAAAAAAAAATTCAGAGGGTATAATCTGTAAAACTTTAAACCAGGCCAGGAGTTTATCATCAATACCCCAAGATTTCTAACCTGAAACCTTCTCTAGGAGCTCCTGTAAGATGCCCCAGGTCTCTACAAGTGTGGAACCAGGCCCTCAGGGTGCTGGCTCCCTCGGAGCACTGAGCAGGCAGTCCCGGCCTACTAGGGCAGGACTGGCCGTCCAGGGCCTCAGCCCCGCTGGCTCGGCAGTGGCCGGCCAGCTCTCACAGTGGCTGCTGTACTCACCCCCTCAAAAGCAGAAACTAGGATGGGGAGAGGAAAGCAAAACAAAAATCATTCCTGTTAGTACAAACTACCTATAAAGCCATGGAAATCAGAAATACAAGATTCACATTGGTGGCAACTAGAATATATGTTTGGGGCATACAAGACAGATGGATTTTTATTTATCCATTCACTTGTCTATTTGGGAGAAATGACAAAAGAGGTCAGATTAAGAAAATTCACTATCATCAATAGGACCGGCTAGTTCAATGGCTATGTTTTTCAGAAGAGGGGGACCTTAACGGGGCTGAGATGTCTGAGGAGTGACTGACTGCCTTGGGACGGGCAGTGTGTACCCTGACTTCTGCACTGATGTGACCCACCATGTGCTTAGGAGACACCAAGTCACTCGACACGACTGACACAGCGAGTGCCAGCTCTCTGACATGTTCCAATACGTTAGTCAAGATATGGTAACCTATTCCTGGCACAGGAAGTATCCATTTACATATCGTACAGTTAATACTTAGCACTTTTATCGTATAAACTGAATTTGTATTCTGAGCATATCTGAAGTATATTTTAAGTAATACAAAGTGAAAGTGTTAGTTGTTCAGTCATGTCCAACTCTTTGTGACCCCATTGACTTAGCCTGCCAGGCTCCTCCATCCATGGGGTTTCCCAGGCAAGAACACTGGAGTGGGTTGCCATTCCCTTTTCCAGGGGATCTTCCTGATCCAGGGATCGAACCCTGGTCTCCTGCATTGGAGGCAAATTCTTTACCGACTAAGACACCAGGGAAGCCCCTTCAATGATTTAAAATAACTGATCTGGACAATGTAAATGTAAGCATCTTTCAAGACTTAAGACTGAAATCAGTCTAATAACAACTAGTATTATTAAGGGTTGTACTTTAAAATACAATCTTCATATTTCATCTGACTGCTCATTATTTTCCATCTCCCACAGAGGGCAAACCATATAAATACTCATTTTCGATAGTTTTTATAGCAAAGAGTAGACCTATTTGGTTTAAGTGAGCCATAATGACCTCTAATAAAAGGCTTCGTGTCTTATTAAGTATTACAAAAGGACTGCAATGGTCTCATCATCATAATTCTGCCCACAAGCTTTTTTGTGACAATTATACTTAATAATTATCTAAAGATAAATTTTTTGAGGATTCAGGACTCAATTCAACTTGAGCTCTTAATTAAATGAATAATATAGTAACATTGTACTGAGACTGGAACGTGAAAATGCTATATAAATTTGCTTTGACCAAACGATCATGAATGAATCACAACTGTTACTGACTGGCATTTTTACTTTCACAAAGGTTCAGAAATTGATGGCCACAGACACATCTCACTCTACGACCTAGTCTTTGTAATGGGAGTGGCACAAATTAAAGCTAGAACGTCTCTGAAAAATCTTGGCTCAGTTCACTGATAACCACTCTTCCCATGAAGAACTCTCCAGAAACAGCTGCTTCCTGGGGTAGCTTAAGTGCTCAGTTTGTAAGGACTGCCCTCAGCAGGTTGGAACTTGATATCTATGCTTTGTTAAGCCTTGGTCTTTACAAATCTGGCAAATGAAAACCTATTAGCAATTTTTAATAATTTTTCAGACAAACCGACTGATCTTGAGTTACTCTTTTATAGACCTGACTTCATTTGGTACCCACCTTCTTTGACAAATACTTCTGTTTGGGGAAAATGTTGGTTACTCGAGGTTCGTGGTCTAATGTCTCCCTGTTATCAGGGGCTTTCACTTTATATATCCTTACAAGCCAGTGCTCTGATGTGAAGGCCTCCTCCAAATGCTTGAATTTAATGTCCTTGTTTCCAATCTCAGCATTACGTGTCCGATCCAAACCTGGAGGTGTACGGAAATCCAGCTGCAAAAGTGACATGAGTACTGGATGTTAAACATACTGGAAAACATTCAGTACTAGAAGGGAGTGTTATCACCAGAGTACAACTCTCTCCTTTTAAACTAGTGAAACAGAATCAGAGTAAGATACTGTTAACAGTCCTCATATGCCGCTAACCAGACAGGAAGAAATCAGCAAGAGAGAAACTCAATGCATAAGAATTAGAGTTTCACTGAACCCTTGGAGTGGACGAGCAGCCTGCAGGCACAAAACACCAAAAACAGCAAAATGAAATCCATGAAAGCCCTTCTTATAGGTTTTCAGAGCAAACACACAGAAGGGCCTCCCTGCCTGGGCCTTGCACTACCAGATTACTTTGTCAGCCTCAAAGTTCTTCATCTGGCAATTTCGCATGACTGGCTCCTTTCTATTCTCTGGTCTCAGCCCAAATACCATCACTTCAGGGAAATCTTTTCTTGAGATTGATGACTGAGAAGTCTCCTCCACTGATTCTTTTATTCTTTTACTCTATAGTGTATGTTGCTAAAATTTTTATTTGTTTTCAAAATTACCTGCATCCTCCACTAGGAGGTAAGGGGCACAATGACTTTACCTTATTCAGTGTGGCTCTATCTCACCAGTGCTACTTGTGAAATCAGAGCACAAGGAAGCCTGATGCTAACCATCCTGAAAGTGGCAACTACAAAGGACATTAAACCAAACCAAGGGAAGATTAACCAGGATGAGAAGAGCAAAAAATGGAGGGAAGGGAGAGGATTTTAAGAAATTCTCAGAGTAGGTTTACGCTGTCACATAGAACCTAAGTGAATTCAAATTAAAAATAAGACCACAAGCAATAAATGCTGGAGAGGGTGTGGAGAAAAGGGAACCCTCTAACACTGTTGGTGGGAATGCAAACTAGTACAGCCGCTATGGAGAACAGTGTGGAGATTTCTTAAAAAACTGGAAATAGAACTGCCATATGACCCAACAATTCCACTTCTGGGCATACACACTGAGGAAACCAGATCTGAAAGAGACATGTGCACCCAAATGTTCATCGCACCACTGTTTATAATAGCCAGGACATGGAAGCAACCTAGATGCCCATCTGCAGATGAACGGATAAGGAAGCTATGCTACATATACACAATGGAATATTCCACAGCTGATAAAAAGAATTCATTTGAATCAGTTCTAATGAGATGGATGAAACCGGAGCCTATTATACAGAGTGAAGTAAGCCAGAAAGATAAAGATCAATACAGTACACTAACACATATGTATGGAATTTTAAAAGATGGTAACGATAACCCTATATGCAAAACAGAAAAAGAGACACAGATGTACAGAACAGACTTTGGGACTCTGTGGGAGAAGGCGAGGGTGGGATGTTCTGAGAGAATAGCATTGAAACAAGTATACTATCAGGGGTGAAACAGATCACCAGCCCAGGTTGGATGCATGAGACAAGTGCTCAGGGCTGGTGCACTGGGATGACCCAGAGGGATGGGATGGGGAGGGAGGTGGGAGGGGGGATCGGGATGGGGAACACATGTAAATCCATGGCTGATTCATGTCAGTGTATGGCAAAAATCACTACAATATTGTAAAGTAATTAGCCTCCAACTAATAAAAATAAATGAAAAAAAAAAGAAAAAGCATAGACATTACTTTGTCCACAAAGGGCCACCTAGTCAAGGCTATGGTTTTTCCAGTAGTCATGTATGGATGTGAGAGTTGGACTATAAAGAAAGCTGAGTGCCGAAGAATCGATGCTTTTGAACTGTGGTGTTGGAGAAGAGTCTTGAGAGTCCCTTGGACTTCAAGGAGATTCAACCAGTCCGTTCTAAAGGAGATGAGTCCTGGGTTTTCATTCGAAGGACTGATGTTGAGGCTGAAACTCCAATATTTTGGCCACCTGATGGGAAGAGCTGACTCATTGGAAAAGACCCTGATGCTGGGAAAGATTGAGGGCAGGAGAAGGGGACGACAGGGGATGAGATGGTTGGATGGCATCACCAACTCAGTGGACATGGGTTTGGGTAGACTCCGGGAGTTGGTGATGGACAGGGAGGCCTGGCGTGCTGTGGTTCATGGGGTCGCAAAGAGTCGGTCACGACTGAGCAGCTGAACTGAACTGAACTGAACAGGTAATGTATAGAATGAAAAATCTAGTCATAAATTTCTGCCATCCATTGTACATAGCAGTCTTTTGTTTAAAAAATAATAATTTTCATTAGTTATCTATTTTATACATACTAGTGTGTATACCTGATTCAGTTTGCTCTACTGCAGAAACTAACACAGCAGTGCAAAGCAACTATATTCCAACAGTAAATAAATAAATAAATAATGTGATGGAAAGGGGAGAAATAATTTTGTCCAGGATTTGACGTTTATTCTCTTTTGTTGCTCATGTTAATGGGGAATTTGTGTCTTTTTCTGTTTTGAAGGAGGCATGTACACTGTATAAACATTTATTTATTTATTTGTCATTGGCTGTGGTGGGGTCTTTGTTCCTGTGCATGGGCTTTCTCTAATTGTGGCAAGCAGGGCTACCACCCAGGTGCAATGCCAGCATGTCTCATTGCAGTGGCCTCTCCTGTTGCAGAGCACAGGCTCTGAAGCACACAGGCTTCAGCGGCTGGTGTGCATAGGCTCTGAGTTTGGCTTCTGGGTTGTAAAGTGCAGCCTCAATCGTTTTAGTGCACAGGGTCACTTGAACGGGAGGCCTTTGTCTTGACAAGTGGACTCTTAACCATTGGACCACCAGGAAAGCCCAACATCAACACTTTTTTCTCAATTTACATAGCTCCCACTACTGCTGCCTTCAAAAACACAGGCATTTTCTCTTGATGCCTTTTTTCTGGGTCAATTTTGACTTAATTCCATAGTTGTTGGCAAATGTTCCATTCAGTTCAGTCACTCAGTCATGTCTGACTCTTTTGTGACCCCATGGACTGCAGCACACCAGGCTTCCCTGTCCATCGCCAACTCCTGAAATTTGCACAAAATCATGTGCATCGAGTCGGTGATGCCACCTAACCATCTCATCCTCTGTCGGCTCCTTCTCTTCCTGCCTTCAATCTTGCCCAGCAACAGGGTCTTTTCTAGTGAGTCAGTTCTTTGCATCAGGTGGTGAAAGTATTGGAGTTTCAACTTCAGCATCAGTCCTTCCAATGAACATTCAGGAATCATTTCCTTTAGCATGGGCTGGTTGGATCTCCTTGAAGTCCAGGGGCCTCTCAAGAGTCTTCTCCAACACCACCGTTCAAAAGCATCATTTCTTCGGTGCTCTGCTTTCTTTAGAGTCCAACTCTCACATCCATACATGACTACTGGAAAAACCACAGCTTTGACTAGACAGACCTTTGTCGGCAAAGTAACGTCTCTGCTTTTCAATATGCTGTCTAGGTTGGTCATAGCTTTTCTTCCAAGGAGCAAGCATCTTTGAATTTCATGGCTGCAGGCAACGTCTGCAGTGATTTTAGACCACAATAAAATAAAGCCTTTCACTGTTTCCATTGTTCCCCCATCTATTTGCCATGAAGTCATTGGACTGGATGCCATGGTCTTACCTTTCTGAATGTTGAGCTTTAAGCCAGCTTTTTCACTCTCCTCTTTCACTTTTATCAAGAGGCTCTTTAGTTCTTCACTTTCTGCCAGAAGGGTGGTGTCACCTGCCTATCTGAGCTTATTGATATTTCTCCCGGCAATGTTGTGCTTCCTCCAGCTTGTGCTTCCTCCATTCCAGCATTTCTCATGATGTACTCTGCACACAAGTTAAATAGACAGGGTGATAATATACAGCCTTGTCGTACTCCTTTTGCAATTTGGAACCAGTCTGTTGTTCCATGTCCAGTACTAACTGCTGCTGCTTGTCCTGCATACTGATATCTCAGGAGGCAGGTTAGGTGGTCTGGTATCCCCACCTCTTGAAGAATTTTCCACAGTTTGTTGTGATCCACACAGTCAAAGGCTTTGGTGTTGTCAATAAAGCAGAAGTAGATGTTTTCCTGGAACTCTCTTGCTTTCTCAAAGATCCAACAGATGTTGACAAGTTGATCTCTGCTTCCTCTGCCTTTTCTAAAGCCAGCTTGAACATCTGGAAGTTCACTGTTCATGTACAGTTGAAGCCTGGCTTGGAGACTTTTGAGCATTACTTTGCTAGCGTGTGAGATGAGTACAACTGTGTGGCAGTTTGAACACTCTTTGGCATTGCCTTAATTTTGGAAGAGAATGACAACTGACCTTCTAAAGTCCTGTGGCAACTGCTGAGTTTTCCAAATGTGCTGGCATATGGAGTGAAGCACTTTTACAGCATCATCTTTTAGGTTTTGAAATAGCTCAGCTGGAATTCCATCACCTCCACTAGCTTTGTTCCTAGTGATGCTTCCTAAGGCCCACTTGACTTCACTTTCCAGGATGTCTGACTCTAAGTGGGTGATCACACCATTGTGGTTATCTGGGTCACTAAGATCTTTTTCGTATAGTTCTTCTGCATGTTCTTGCCACTTCTTCTTAATAGCTTTTGCTTTTGTTAGGTCCCTAACATTTCTGTCCTTTATTGTGCTCAGCTTGGCATGAAATGTTCCTTGGTATCTCTAATTTAGTCTTCCCCATTCTGTTGCTTTCCTCTATTTCTTTGCATTGATCACTGAGGATGGCTTTCTTATCTCTCCTTGCTATTCTTTGTAACTGTGGCTTCAAATGAGTATATCTTTCCTTTTCTCTTTTGCCTTTAGCATCCCTTCTGTTCTCAGCTATTTGTAAGGGCTCCTCAGACAGCCGTTTTGCCCTTTTTACATTTCTTTCTCTTGGGGATGCTCGTGATCACTGCCTCCTGTACAATGGCATAAACCTCCATCCATGATGTTTCAGGCACTCTATCAGATATAATCCTTAGAATCTGTATGTCACTTCCACTGTATAATCATAAGGAATTTGATTTAGGTCATAACCAAATGGTCTAGTGGTTTCCCCTAGTTTCTTCAATTTAAGTCTGAGTTTTAAAACTGCAACCAGCAGTTTTGATCTGAGCCACAGTCAGCTCCCAGTCTTGTTTTTGCTGACCATACAGAGCTTCTCCATCTTTGGCTGCAAAGAATATAATCAATCAAATTTCTGTATTGACCATCTGGTGATATCCATGTGAAGTCATCTCTTGTGTGGTTGGAAGAGGGTGTTTGCTATGACAAGTGAGTTCTCTTGGCAAAACTCTATTAGCCTTTGCCCTGCTTCATTTTTGTACTCCAAAGCCAAATGTGCCTGTTACTCCAGGTATTTCTTGACTTCCTGCCTTTGCATTCCAGTTCCCTATAATGAAAAGGACATCTTTCTTGGGTGTTAGTTCTAGAAAGTCTTGTAGGCCTTCATAGAATTGTTCAACTTCAGCTTCTTCAGCATTACTGGTTGGTGACTAGATTTGGATTACTGTGATATTGAATGGTTGGCAATTGAAACAAACAGAGATCATTCTGTTGCTTTGAGACTGCACCCAAATACTGCATTTCGGACACTTTTGTGGACTATGAAGTCATGAAGAGGTGGAAAACGTACTCTTCCTGATTTCAACACATGGTCTATCTAGAAGAATGTTTCATGTGTCCCAAGAGCAGAATGCATATTCATCCAAGAATGGGTGCAGTGTTCTTTAATATATGTCTACTTGATTGAGTGTTGCTGAAATTTTATAACACTTTCTTCATTTGTCTTCTACTTGTTCAACCAGTTATTTGGCATCTTTTTGGTGAAAACTGAAATGGAGATGTCAGAAATTTATATTTCTATGCAAAGGAACTAGAATACACAAAGCAGGGATTATCATGGAGGATTTCTATTAGGTAATGGTAAGACTTACCTGAAATCTACAATAATTCAGACAGTGTGTTACTGATGTAAGTACAGACACATATTATTAATGAAACAGAATAGAGGTCCAGAAACAGATTTGCACACATATGAACAACCAATTTATGAAAAAAGTGACAAAGTACTTCAATGGGGAAAAGGAAAGCCTTTTTTAAAAACTGTGCTGGAATACCACTTCTGGGCATACACACTGAGGAAACCAGATCTGAAAGAGACACGTGCACCCCAATGTTCATCGCAGCACTGTTTATAATAGCCAGAACATGGAAGCAACCTAGATGCCCATCAGCAGATGAATGGATAAGGAAGCTGTGGTACAGATACACCATGGAATATCACTCAGCCGTTAAAAAGAATTCATTTGAATCAGTTCTAATGAGATGGATGAAACTGGAGCCCATTATACAGAATGAAGTAAGCCAGAAAGATAAAGAACATTACAGCATACTAACGCACATATATGGAATTTAGAAAGATGGTAATGATAACCCTATATTCAAAACAGAAAAAGAGACACAGATGTACAGAACAGACTTTTGGACTCTGTGGGAGAAGGCGAGGGTGGGATGTTTCGAGAGAACAGCATGTATATTATCTAAAGTGAAACAGATCACCAGCCCAGGTGGGATGCATGAGACAAGTGCTCGGGCCTGGTGCACTGGGAAGACCCAGAGGAACCGGGTGGAGAGGGAGGTGGGAGGGGGGATCGGGATGTGGAATACATGTAACTCCATGGCTGATTCATGTCAATGTATGACAAAACCCACTGCAATATTTTGAAGTAATTAGCCTCCAACTAATAAAAATAAATGAAAAAAAAACTGTGCTGGAAGAAGTAGATAAACATTTTGGAAGAGAAAACAAACCGTGACCCACAGTGCACACCATATACAAAAATTAACTTAAGTGTTCACACCACATGCACAAACACACACACACACATGCACAAAATAACTCTGTGAGGTGATGAGTGTGCTGACGAACTTGATTGTGGTACGAAAAACAGACATACAGATCAATGGGACTGATGAGAAAATCCAGAAATAATCCCACACATGGATGGTCAATTGATCCCTACCAAAGGAGCCAAGAAAATGAAAAGGGAAGGACAATCTCTTCAATTAATGGCTCAGGAAACCTGGACAGCCACATGCAATAGAATGAAACTGGAACACTCTCTTACACCACACACCAAAGTTAACTCAAAGTGGATTGAAGACTTGATCATAAGACCTGAACCCATACAAGTTCTGATGAAATCATAGGTGGCAAGCTCCTTGACATAACGCGTGGAGATAAATTCTTGGATTTGACACCAAAATCAAAGGCAACAAAAACAAAACTAAACGAGTCGGAATATACCAAACTAAAAAGTTTATGCATAGCAAATGAAACCTTCCACAAAATGACAAGGCAGCATACTGAATGGGAAAAATTATTTGCAAATTGTATGTCTGATAAGCGGTTAATATCCAAAATATGTGGGGCTTCCCTGATGGTTCAGATGATAAAGAATCTGCCCACAATGCAGGACACCCTGCTTAGATCCCTGGGTCGGGAAGATCCCCTGGAGAAGGAAATGGATTTAAGGAAATAGAACTGAAATCCATAGATTTAAATTCTGTGGATTTGGGTTGACAACACTTCAACACATCGAGTGAGAAAAGCAGGCATTGCGTACCATCTGGAGGGATGAATTAACAAGCATTCCATACCGCTTCTGAAGTACATTTGCCTAAAAATTGAATCTGTTTTGATCAAGCCTCTAAAATTATCAGTTCAAATTAACATAGGAACATGGAAACTATGAAATAACACCACAAGAATACAATTAGAAAATTCCAAAGGGTGGAACATAGTTCAGGGTAAATGGCCCAGTTGCTTCAACAAAAATGTAATCGGGGTAGAGCCCATTAGATCAGTTCCAGATTAAAAGGGACTTCAGAGTTTATTGCGAGAGAAATCTCCACAAATCTCAATTCCTGTATATCTTTCGAGCAGACCCAAGATTGCCTTTTTTCCAAACTATATTTTCAAAGATATTTATATAGTGAACAGCCTTAGAAGATAGAGTCACCCTCTCTAGAGCAAAGGGCAGGTTATACTAGAAATGATGCCCAAGACATTTCTTCCTCAAGGCAAGATTCAGGGAGGCTTACTGCCCTTTATGAAAGACACGATCGATGCCCATAAGCTAGGGGTGCTTCTCCTGTGATGGAACCTAATGCACATGCAGGTAACATCTGGCCTTCTGCATTACCCTGTGGGAACTGAAGCTTGGGGAACTGGTGAGAATGTTCATGCTCTGGCTACCACTAACGCTATGAGTATTCAAGTCTTTGGACTCTGTCCCAGGAGTCTTGTCTTTTCTATCAGCAGCCACAACACCATGGCCAGCTAACTTGTCAGCTTGCATGTAGGACAGAATCTCAGACCTTTCACAGTTCTTGGACGTTTTGGTGATTAGGATGTGCTGGGCACAGATATGTGGCTTTCTGGAAAAGGAAATATAAGGGACTCTTGGACGTCCCTGCCCCAGAGATGTCCACATCCTGGGCTCTGGAACATGTGGATATGTTATACTACATGGCAAAAGGGGAATTAAGGCTGCAGATGGAATTAAGGTTGCTAATCAACTGACCTCAAAACAAGGATACTATTTTAGCCTTTCTGGGTGGGGCCAATGAAAACAGTCCTTAAAAGTGTAGGAGTGAGGTAGACAAGAAGGCTAGAGTAATCTAATATGAGAATATCCAACCCACTGTTGCTGGTATTAAGGATGACGTGAGCCATATCAAGGAACATGTGTGACCTCTAAAAGCTAGGAAGAGCAAAGCAATTGATTCTTGATTGTTGAACCTTTAGAAAAGAACCCATCTGGGTTTCCCTGGTGGCTCAGTGGTAAAGAATCTGCTTGCCAACGCAGGAGACAAGGTTCGATCCCTGATCTGGGAAAATCCCACATGCCACAGATCAACTAAGTCCATGTCACACAACTACTGAGCCCACGCTCTAGAGCCTGGGAACTGCAAGTACTGAGCCCATGTGCTGCAACTAGAGAAGCCCACACACCTAGAGCCTGTGCCCTGCAGCAAAAGACGCCTCCACAATAAGTCCACACAGAGCAACAGAGTCACCCCCGCTCGCTGCTACTAGAGAAAAGTGCACGCACCACTGAAGACCCAACACAGGCAAAATTAATGAAATAAAAAAAAGTGAATCCATATCTGCCAACATCTTGACTTTAGCCCAGTGGGAGTCATTTAAGATTTCAGAACGACAAGATTAAAACTTTCTGTTGTTTTAAGCCACCGAGTTTGTGGCAGTTTGTTACAGCAATGATAGAAAACGGACAGAGGCAAATTAAGGAGATTTGAGAGACGTCTCTGGAGTCAGTAGTGGAAATGTTGATCAAATTGTATGGTCAATAAATGGTCCTCCACTTTACTGCCAGTCAGTGAGGAGGAACGGCAGAAGTTATTGCATACAAAGTGCCATGAAGTAGGTTTAAAGACAGCTGCCTCAATAGTGTTACGTACGGTTGGTCTGAATTCTTCTAGGTGGGGGACTTCCTCCGCAAACTGTGGTCAGTCTCAAGTGTAACTTATTGTACACACTCTCAAGCCTCTCGAGTGTACAAGAGGCACTGATCAAGACCATGCCCAAGAAAAAGAAATGCCAACAGGCAAAATGGTAGTCTGAGGAGGCCTTACACATAGCTGAGGAAAGAAAAGAAGCTAAAGGCAAAGGAGAAAAGGAAAGGTATACCCACTAGAATTCAGAGTTCCAAAGAATAGCAAGGAGAGATAAGAAAGCCTTCCTCAGTGATCAATGCAAAGAAATAGAGGAAAACAATAGAATGGGAACGACTAGAGATCTCTTCAGGAAAATTAGAAATACCAAGGGAACATTTCATGCAAAGATGGGCACAATAAAGGACAGAAATGGTATGGACCTAACAGAAGCAGAAGCTATTAAGAAGAGGTGGCAAGAATACACAGAAGAACTATACAAAAAAGATCTTCATGACCCAGATAACCACGATGGTATGATCACTCACCTACAGCCAGACATCCTGGAATGTGAAGTCAAGTGGGCCTTAGGAAGCATCACTACGAACAAAGCTAGGGGAGGTGATGGAATTCTAGTTGAACTATTTCAAATCCTGAAAGATGACGCTGTGAAAGTGCTGCACTCAAATGCCAGCAATTTGGAAACCTCGGCAGTGGCCACAGGACTGGAAAAGGTCAGTTTTCATTCCAATCCCAAAGAAAGGCAATGCCAAAGTGTCAGGAAGCATTTAACAAGAGGCTTCCTGTGTGCTGTTTTGGATCTGTCAGGAACTCTCTGGCTCTTATTGATTCCTGAATATTCAGGAATTAAGAGGAGAGGCACACCTTTCCCGGGGCTGAGGAATCTAGGCATTTCTCATTACAGTGATAAGTACCCTCTTCCTTCTTATGAAAAGGTGATCGTTTGCAACTCTCTCTTTGATAAGGATCATCTTATGTTTTTGTAAATCTGGAATTTAAATCTTTATCTTTGCTGAGAATAACCACCTTGTAAGACAGTATATATGCCCACGCCATGTTGATTAAAACACCTTTGCTCCATCAGAGCGTTGGTCCCTGCGTCTTTCTTTCTTTTTTTCTTTCTATTCTTCCTGTCTTTCTCTCTCTCTCTCCCTCTATTTCTGGCTAATTCCTTGGAGCGCAGAGGCCTGCTGAGCTCACTTTCTCGCCCTGGCTTCTAAGACCCTCTCGAGAAGGCGCACTGTGCCTTCACCCACTGGAGAGGGCGCCCGGTGCCTACGTGCAGCAGCGCGAGCCCTAGGAACAGGACTCTATTGGCTTTCCGCGTAAACCAGGGGATATCAGCCTCTTTCTCTCTCTAATTCTCCAGACCACCAGGTTCCGGTCCATTAAAGGACCAACAAGTGCTATCAGCCTCTTTCTCTCTCTTACTTTCTTATCGTCGACTGCGGACCACCAGGTCCCGGTCCATTAAAGGACCAACACCAAAGAATGTGCAAACCACTGCACAATTGCACTCATCTCACACGTTACCAAAGTAATGCTCAAAATCTCAAAGCCAGGCTTCAATTGCACGTGAAGCATGAACTTCCAGATGTTCAAGCTGGATTTAGAAAAGGCAGACCAACAAGAGATCAAATTGCAACATCCGTTGGATCATAGCAAAAGCAAGAGTGTTCCAGAAAAACATCTACTTCCGCTTTATTGACTATGCTAAAGCCTTTGACTGTGTGGATCACAACTCATGGAAAATTCTTCAAGAGATGTGAATAGCAGACCCCTGGCCTGCTTCCTGGGAAACCTCTATGCAGGTCAAGAAGCAACAGTTAGAACTAGACATGGAAGAACAGACTGGTTCCAAATTGGGAAAGGAGTACGTCAAAACTGTATACTGTCACCCTGCTTATTTAACTTCTATGCAGACTACATCATGGGAAATGCCAAGCTTGATGAAGCACAAACTGGAATCAAGATTGCCGGGAGAAATATCAATAACTTCAGATGCGCATATTAGACCACCCTTAAGGCAGAAACCAAAGAGAAACTAGAGATCCTCTTGATGAAAGTGGAA
The DNA here is from genome assembly GCF_910594005.1 of Cervus elaphus. Lineage (NCBI taxonomy): Eukaryota > Metazoa > Chordata > Mammalia > Artiodactyla > Cervidae > Cervus > Cervus elaphus. The sequence continues at coordinate 121,705,941 of NC_057848.1, read as the reverse complement.
AAGGAGAGTGAAAAAGCTGGCTTAAAACTCACCATCCAAAGAATGAAGTTCATGGCATCCTGTCCCATCTCTTCATGGCAAATAGATGGGGAAACAATGGAAACAGTGAGAGACTTTATTCCTTGGGCTCCAAAATCACTGCAGATGGTGACTGAAGCCATAAAATTCAAAGACGCTTGCTCTTTCGAAGAAAAGCTATGACAATCCAAGAGAGCATATTAAAAATCAGAGACATTACTTTGCCCACAAAGGTCCGTCTAGTCAAAGCTATGGCTTTTCCAGTAGTCATGTATGGATGTGAGAGTTGGACCATAAAGAGAGCTGAGGGGCAGAGACTTGATGCCTTTGAACTGTGGTGTTGAAGAAGACTCTTGATAGTTCCTTGGACTGCCAGGAGATCCAATCAGTCCATCCTAAAGGAAATGAATCCTGAATATTCATTGGAAGGACTGATGGTGCAGCTGAAGCTCCAATACATTGGCCACCTGATGTGAATAACTGACTCATTAGAAAAGACCCTGTTGCTGGGAAAGGTTGAAGGCTGTAGGAGAAGGGGACAAGAGAGGATGAGGTGGTTGGATGGCATCACCAACTAGATGGACGTGAATTTTAGCAAGCTCCCGGAGTGGGTGATGGACAGGGAAGCCTGGTGTGCTGCAGTCCATGGGGTCACAAAAGTTGGACAGGACTGAGCAAATGAACTGTACTGATACTGTTAGTAAACATGTATGAAGGATAGTCTTGGTTTTGACAATTAATACCATTGTAGTTACATTTCTGCATCTAAATCTTTGTGCATCTACATGACTGATTTCTAGAAATTGAAGTCTTGGGTCAGGGTGTAAGGACAGATATTTAATGACTTAGGAGGGGATAGTTGGTACACTTGGTCCTGGTGAGAAACCTGCCTCTTCTAAGTTTCACACAACCACATCAGTTACAGATACACAGCTTGTGGCCATAGAAATGTGGTGCTCCTTGGGTCTCCCACAGGGTGCGACCCCCAGCTGAAGTGTGGGTGTTTTCAGGCCGGTGGATCTGATCTCTACAACGATTCTGACGTCACAGACCAAGCTCCTTTCCAATAAAAGCAGGAAATAACCAAGTTTTTAACGAGTTAGCATTAATTCATGTATTTGGTTTTTTGCATCCATTGCTTTCCCAGTATCTTTTGGGGGACTTTAAGAATCCCTGAAGCAAAATGTCCAGGTATGACTCTATAAATTGAGGTCAGAGGAGATATAGAGAGAATGAACAAAGTCAGCACCAGGATCTATTTTGACTGTAGATATTTGTGCCTGATAGTCCTGCAGAGTAAATAAAATCGAGCTATAAGTCTCTTTCTTACCTGTCTATTAGATTCAGCTGGAAAAGAAATGCAGTAATTTGCGAGATTTACATTGGTCACAGGTACAAAATATGCCAATTCTTCCAGGATATATGTTTCCTGATAATTGAATTTCAAAAACATGTTTGACCTCCTTATGGAGTGTAGCTGAGTTAACCTTAACCTTTACCATCTAAATCAGGACACTTTAGAATGGGAAAGGGGCATAATTAGTAACTGGTGGGGGACTTCCTTCCTGGCGGTCCAGTAGTTAGGACTCTGTGGGCTCACTGCTGAGGATCTGGGTTCAATCCCTGGTCAGGGAACCAAGACCTCACAAGCTGTGCAATGCAGCCATTAATAACAGTAATAATGGTTATACCAAACAACAGGTGTAAACTGGACAAGGGGTCGGCCTAATGAAAAAGACAGAGTGTTATCAACAGTAATCTTGTTGAAAGTGTATTATAGTAAGATCTGCCACAGCCGTCTTCTAGACAATGGTTCTCACATATATACGTATCTCACATATTCTCTATCCATTCATTTGTCTATGTAGCCCTCACTGATAGTAAAGAACAACTATTACTGCATGAACACTGGATTTCAGAAATCTCAATTATATTTTCTCCTACAAAATGTTATTTTATATTAGGTATTTAGTAACAGGCATGCTATGATTTATACTAGGATTAAAACTCATTAACAACTTTGCAGGTGGCACAGTGGATAAGAATCCACTTGCCGACACAGGGGACACAGGGGACATTGGTTTGATTCCTGGTGCAGAAAGGTTCCTGGAGTAGGAGTGGGGGGGGGGTGTTTGGATCTGTGTATAGAGATCTGTGATATTTATTGTGCCACAGTGGTACCCTCAGTTTATTGCATGGGAGCAAGACAGAGAAATTATCTTCTAAGACATACAACTATGTGAGAGGGTGGAAATTTAGGATGGAACAGTCCCCCTTCTGAGATGTACCACTGGATGATTTGAGGAATGGGGAAGTCAGAGAGTTTCACAAGCTACCAATGATAAGATAGCATTAGAGATGAAAGGGGAGTTGTCAGAGTGGTCATGAGAGAGTTCAGGGTATTTCACATTCAGTACCTACAGAGGGTTTCATTCCAGTAAGAACAATCAGGTGTCCAATGAGGTGTGACTTCTGGGTAAAGATTTTCCCACAGTCACTGCATTCATAAGGCTTTTCACCAGTATGAATTCTCTGATATGTAATCAAGACTGACTTTTAAGTGAAGGCCTCTCCAGATTCAGTTTAAACATAAGTTCTTTCTGCAGTCCGAGTCTCCTGGTGGATAAGGAGATTTGATCTTCTGGTGAAGACCTTCCCACATCTTGTGCAGGTAAGAGTTTTTACCCTGTATGAGTTTTTCTATGCTCATGCATTTGATTTGGAAGGGCAAGATGTCCCATAGTCACTGCATTCACATGGCTTCCCTCCACTATGAATTTTTTGATGTGCAACCAAGTGGGTCTTCTGGAAAAAAGCCTGCCTACATTCAGTGCATATGCAGGGTTTCACTCCTGTATGAATTCTCTGATGCAACCTCACTATGGACTGATGACTGAAACTCTCATCACATTCATTGCATTCATAGGGCTTTCCCACAGAATCAGCTAGACAAAGAGGTGTGGCTTCTGAGTGAAGCCCTTTCCACATTCACTGCATACATAGGCTGCCTTCCCAGGAAGAAATTTTCAATGAGGCATGTGTTCTTGTTTCTGGCTGAGGGCTTTCCCACACTGATTAGGTTCACAGAATTTCTCATTTCGATGAGAATTAACATAGAAAAAGGAATCAGTAAATTTTGACTACACCCAATAATCGTCTCAAGGTTTTTCTCATGTTACTTCTATTAGGACTTGTAAGTTTAACCTATACTTCAAGCAATTTCCAAATGAATCACCTTTAAGGGGTTGTTCTTATGAACTAACTATGGGCACATATCAGTTATGTTTCCAGTGTACTTACATTCACAGTCTCTATACTTATTCAATGTGTTCTTATTGATGAAAGCAACATGACACAAAGGTCTCTTTTGGTTTTCCTCATATTTATCTGGTCATATCATATTGTCACTGTTTTTATTTAAAAGGAATAATCATTTTAATTAAAAAGAAACAATGAATAATGCCTCTTGAATTCATCCAGTTGCTCATTGTGAAATGAAGCTTTTATGGTAATCTACTGTATGGTTTCAATCTCAGGTTTCTCTCTTAAAAGGAGAAAAAGAAGGCAAAATTCAAACTTAGAACAGTTAGCCACATATAGAGAAGCTACATGCAACCGATCCAGGTTGGACACAGGGAAAGCAGATGATGATGATGATGATGATGATAGCAAACACTCCTATGGTTCTTCATTTATGCTATGTACTTATAGTTTTGAGGACATGCCAGGCACTGTTCTATGTGACACAGAAGTACGTACACACATATGAACTCATTTAATTCTCTCAGAAACCATATGAGCTAGATACTATTATACATTATTTAAAAGAGGAAACTAAAGCCCAGAACAAGTAAAGAATATTCTCAAGATGATACGGGTCATATGCAGGAGAGAATAAAACAAGGCAGCATGTCTCCACTTACATAGACTCTCTGGTATGCATTTGGGGGCTTCCCTGGTGGCTCAGATGATAAAGAATCCACCTGCTAATGCAGGAGACACAAGAGACACGGGTTCCATCCCTGGGTCAGGAAGATCCCCTGGAGAAGGGAACGGCAACCCACTCCAGTATTATTGCCTGGGAAATCCCATGGACAGAGCAGCCAGGTGGGCTACAGTCCACGGGGTCACAAAGAGTCGGACACGACTGAGTGACTAAACACGCACCTACGTAGTACCCATGTAGTTCTTCCATCAGCTCAGCTTTACCCTAAGCAACGTACCAACTCACCTGGAAGGGAAAATCACTGATGCTTTGTACAGAAGATGAAATACAATAGGTTTGAATATTAAATAGAATGAAGAAGTTATGCTATTATCCCATTATACCAAATTTTAAAATACTGAGCCTGATCAGATCATGAAATCCAGTTTGTTTCCCTCTTTGAGGGAGGCTAAAATAGTGAAATCTAGAACTTTGTCTTGTCCCTGCCAAACTTCACTATTCTTTCACTCCGATGCTGTACTCTTTATATCCACAAGCCTCATTTCATTTATTCTATAGATCTTAAGCATCCCGATTCACAGGCATGGATTGAGACTTTCCCCAACTTTCTACTTCATTTAGTATGTATGTACAAAATTCACTAGAGCCAATATTTACTTACAGCCAACACTATTCAACGTGAACAGTTAATGCCTGTGCTGAAAATAATTATCTTTAACAGTCGGAGCCCATAGACTTCCTCATCATAGTCGTCAGTCTGGAAACATAGCTATGAATGTGAGTTTGTATTCTGCCAGTCATGAAAGTGAAAGTCGCTCAGTCGTGCCCAACTCTTTGCAACTCCATGGACTGTTCATGGAATTTTCCAGGCCTGAATACTGGAGTGGGTTGCCTTTTCCTTCTCCAGGGGATCTTCCAAGCCAAGGGATCGAGCAAAGGCCTCCCGCACTGCAGGCAGATTCTTTACCAGTTGAGCCACAAGGGAAGCCCAAGAATACTGGATTGGGTAGCCTATCCGTTCTTCAGAGGATCTTCTTGACCCAGCAATCAAGCCGCTGTCCCCTGCATTGCAGGTGGATTCTTTAACAACCAAGCTATGAGGGATGCCACTAGTCATGAATGTGTCCTCAAAATATCCAGCTTATTCCCCAATCCAATAACTACTCACATACACTCCTTCCATTAATTTGGCTCTTTCTGCTCTTTGTGCCAGTTCAAAATATACATGTGATTCATAGGTCAGTTAAGAGCACTATGCTCTGAAAACTAGTCCACAGTCTCACCACAACTTTAGGGAGCCATAATTTTCTCTGCATTTTAAAAGCAGACATTATCTATGCTGCCCACCTTGATGCTTTCTGAGTGAGAGTTGTCTGCTTCACTAGAGTGATTAATGAACAAGGCTGAATTATTTTTTGTTTTCAAGCCATTTCTCCCCTTCCTACTAACAATCTGTTTCTTAAACACTTTAACACGCTTAAAAGAAAAAAAACAAAACAAAAAACACTGAAACATCTCCCAAAACTATCAATGTCAGTACTTGAACTGGTTTCTCCATTTTTCCACTAGAGAATTTAAGGATAAAATATTATTAATTTTGTATTCTTAAAGTTTTCTCATAGGTATAGGATAGAATATATTCATGTACGACACAATCTAAAAGCATTATTTTTAAAGATATATTTCTGGAAAGAAAGTACAAAATGATTAACATTGGTAGGCCACAGGGAAGAGAACTGGGGAGTAGAGGTGAGAGTAAGATGTTTCAGTGCCTACTCTTTCACACACCTGAATTTCAACATTTATCAATGTGTCATCTCTCCAAAAAGTTTAAATTAAAAGTTAAGATAAAGGGGGGAACGTTTTTATTTGCTCTGAGCTCTATGGGATGGTGGGGGTGAGAAAAGGAAAAGAATATTAGATACTGGAGTGATTAAGGGCCCAATTTTATGGAACAGGTGAAGCCTGTATCTAAATAGAGCCTTAAATAATCAATAGCTTAGACACAGAGAGAAATTTCCTATGTAGGAAGCTTTAAGAAAACTGGAGTTAAACATGAGTTGTGGAAGATATACAGATATACGTTTGAGTTGGCAATAAGGGACCTGCTGTCATTAAGAGGAAAGTTTAATTATCATGTGCTACATAATAGGTAGTAACTGCTATTTTATTTCATAACGCTAGTACAAGATAAATGTCATGGTTTAGGTAATGAAATCTGTCAGTAGCACCTAAAATGAACTTGTCAAAAAACGGAATTAGCTATCCCATTAAGAACAGAATAATCCAACCAGAATACAATATGGACTTGTTTTGTGGTGACATAGATGGGACTTAAAGGGGGGGGGGGGATTTAAATAACACTTTCAAAAAGAGAAAAAAAGAGGAATTGCAGAGTGAAGAATATTGGAGAACAATATCTGCTTTGGGCAATGATGATTCCAGTTAATATATTGAGAATGAAGGAAGTGCACAGCTGTGAGAAATGTCGCTCTACACAGGTAAATTTTGGTACTAAGGTACAGTCCTAGTGCAAGGACTAAAGGGATCACTATATGAGTCAGTAGAATGGGAAAATAAAACGTGTTCAGAATGGATGGAAGATTCCCTTAAGGAAGGGAAGAGCAGAGGACAGTAGACAGGGCCCTTCGGCTAGAGGGAATGGAAGGGGAAAAGTTTGTAAAAAGAAAACAAGGTACTCACCAACAAGGAAAACACAAAATATCTACAGATACAAATGCATAGAACAATAAGAACAAGCACTTCACAGAATGGAATCCCACGTGGATAACAGATGCCATTAACATTCAAAGTAGCTGATTATAAGAGAAATTGAAACACCACAAAGTTAGCAGCTGAGGATGAGGTATAGGGTGATGAGCAAGAGTATAGGATCTGATGTCAGAGCTGACATATGTAAAACAAAATGAGGCTGGTGTTAGATGACATTGAGAAGCTGGAGAGGAAATGGAAAGGGATTGGCAGGAGCAAGGGCAGAACTGGTTCTTTGCAAGGAAGCAGATCCATGAAATCCAAATACATGAGGTCAAAAGCTATGGTGGTGGTGGGGGGGACAGGTCAAAAGCAGCACAAAACAGTAGGGAAGGAAAAAAATAACTAAGAAAGCAAGGTCCTGAGACGGTAGTGTGGCATATGGTCTAGACTACAGGGCTGGGGGGAGAAGGGCAGAATACTCTCCTGCCAGAAAGCCAAAGAGACAATGGGTACTGGCAAGGGTCAAACTAGGAGATGGCATTTAACTATTAAAGGGGCTTCTGTCAACTCTACCTAAGCAACTCTAAAAGTTCAGAGACTTTTTTTTTTCAACAGAAACAGTTTTTTTCCCCAATTGTTTTTTTATTAGGTGGAGGCTAATTACTTTACAAAAGTGTAGTGCATTTTGCCATACATTGACATGAATCAGCCATGGATTTACATGTGTTCCCCATCCTAAACCCACCACCCACCTCCCTCCCCATATAGTTTTTAATGAATCTGTAAATTATAAAGCTCTCATTTCCAAATAAAAACAAATTCCAGATCATGGAGATGTTTATAGTGACTAGTTTATCTAAACATATATACAGGTTCAGTTGTAAGATGTTAACTAAAATTCTGTGACAAATATGCTTTTCCTTAAATACCAAGAATATTAGAGAATTAATGCAGAGTCCTGAGGATAATCTAGTAGTCACTAAGATTTTCTTCAGTCTTCACTTAAGAGGCTGTTATTTCTAGCACAGGTAAGCAGGCACAGTCTTTCATATGATCAAACACTGGAATCTTCGATTGCTACCATCAAAGCAGACTTGCAAACAAGTAGCCAATCACCTTTAGAATGTGTTAAGTGAACAACTTGCAAACCCCAGGGATGGATAAACCCTCAGAATGCATTAACAACCATAGCAACTGCAACGAGACCTCTCAAAGCAGTCTAGTTCAAAATAAAGATTTTAAAGAAAATTGGCATAGGCACAATTTCCCCACCCATTTGTGTCTGTGTGAAGCACTTAGTGAACTTTTCCACTCGAAAAAGTGAAACAGAACACCAGATACCATGGTTCACTAACTACAGAGCCTTCAACTCAGGAGAGACTATCTGTGCTGACCAGAGCCAGTTTATAGGGAAATGAATTTGGTGCTCCAGTCTTCTGCTCTGCGTCCTCTGTTCCTTGATTCATGCCTTGGAACCTTTGGCTTCACTTTTGGTTTCCTCAGATTGATTGCCTGGGGGGGCCGGGGGTTGGGCCTGCTGACCCTGCCCACTTGAAGAGGCAGCCTGCTGTTCTGCTTTCTGCTTTAACACTACCCAGTCAAATGCATAGTCATATTGGTAATTCAGGGTCCTGAAAAGAAGGCGGAATAGCCGCCTCAGATATCTGTAATCCGGGGCTTCCTCAAAGGACAGCCCACAACAATACTTTAAATACATGGCAAATTGTATAGGAAAGCCATCACATAAAACATCAACGGATGTAGTCGTCTTCATTTCTCTAATCTTTTCAAATGTTTCCTTCGTTGTTGCAGCCTGTAATCCTTGCCATGGCAGGCTGGCTCTATTAAAATACATCAAAACATATCCTAATGATTCCATGTCATCTCGGCGACTCTGTCGACCAAGATGTGCAGTGATGCTAGCATAGAGAGGCGTGCCAGTGAGACTTTTACCCTTTTTGTACCGTATGTGTTGCCCCGTCCTGGGGTCTCTGTACTTCTTGGCCAAACCAAAATCGATAAGGAATAACTGCTTCCACTGCTGCCCAGTACCCATTAGGAAGTTTTCTGGTTTAATGTCTCTGTGTATCAGATTGTGTGTATGCACATATTCGAGTCTACTGATCATCTGATCAGCTAACATAAGTATAGTTTTCATAGTGAACTTTCTTGAACAGAAATTGAAGAGGTCTTCAAGGCTGGGTCCCAGAAGATCCATGACGAGCACATTAGAGTCCGCTTCCTGACCAAACCACCGTATCTGGGGGATGCCAACCCCACCTTGAAGAACATCATAGAGCTCCTTCTCATATACCAACAGGGGCTGCCTCGCATCCTGTGACTCTAGTTTCACTGCCACTTCCTCGTGGTTGGTGAGGTCTATCGCCAAATAAACGTCCCCGAAGGAGCCACACCCGATCTCCCGAACCAGTTTATATCTCCCTCCGACAATGGAATCGGCCTTGGGTCCGCTGCTGCTCGCCATCCTGAGAGACAAAGACGGGGTTGGGGTTAAGCTCCGACACCTCTAAGGGGACGATGGACGCCCCTCGGGCTCGTCCACGGAGCAAGGCCGTGAAGGCAGGCAGGAAACAGAGAACGCTGGCTGTTTCTCAGCGTTACAGGGCTCAGAATCCGCCAAGGGGACCCTGACCACCGCTACTGTCAGATGTCTTTTCACCAGCCCACTGACCGTTGAGGGGGTTCTCACCGTTAGCCGGCTGAGCCTCTGGCTTCTGGCGACGACTTCGGGGGCTGGTAAAGGGGAGCCGTGAAGTTATGGCGGCGACACCACTGCCACCAGTGCCGCCGGCTCCCGCCAGGAGGCACCCGGGTGTCTGCGCCGCCACTGCCATCTTGTTATAATGGCTGCAGCCAACACAAAGTGCCCCGAGTTCCCGGCAGGTGCTTCATGGTGCAGAGAACTCTGGGAAAGGAGTCACGGGCGCTCTTAGAACCTTCAAGACAGGTTATCTTCAGAGTCTTTCGAAGGCATCAGCCTGTCCTAGAAAAACAGATCTACTCCACGTCCCCCAGCTACTCAGGTCACACATCTGAGCAGCCGTGATGTGGGTTTTCTTCCTCCAGTGTCCATGGGCCGTCTCCTTTCTCCAGCTTGAAGATGACCTCTGGTTTGCGAGCTTGGTTACCTGTGAACAGGACATGATACGCGATTGGGTCCAGTTAACTGGGTTTCAGGGCCTTTCAACCACGCTCCTATTTGCTCTTCAGGAAAGTAATCCCATTTCCCTGGGAATAGAGTAATCAAGAAGTGTAAAAGGACTGAAGTATCTCGAGCAAATCAAAGAGGACACCATTACACACTTCAGATGCCCCAGAGCATTCAGCAGCTGAGACTGCAAGCAGCCTCTCTGAGGCCCCTGGAAAGTGCAGAGGGCAGCTGTCCTTGCTGACCCATTGCACACAGTTGGCTGTAGGTCTCCAGTGTCGCCTCCTGGCCCAGGCATCTCTGTACAAGGTCCAAGTGCTGCTACTCCTGCCTGATGAAGTCCACAGTGACGTCCTCGCTGACCCCTGTTACAATACAGTCCCATTCAAGGTGACAAGGTCAGCACTGGGGGTTGGATGGAAGAGAACTAGGAAGTTAGTTGTCTTTAAATGATTTTCACCATGATATGCTATGCTTATTAAATACCTAGTTATACCTAACATTGTGTAGTGTAAAAATATCTGAAGCTATTCATTTCTGTTATTCATCATCTGTTAAATTCAATCAGTAAATCATTATTCAGAAATTAAGATTAAATTAGCTTTTCTAAATCTTCTAGTTCTTTTAGCAAATACCTAGAATTCATTTCTTAAACAGGTAGCTACCAGACATGCTAGGTTCTTTGGCCAGTGCTGTGTGCTAATTCGCTTCAGTCCTGTCTGACTCTTTGTAACCCCATGAACTGTAGCCCACCAGGCTCCTCTGTCCGTGAGATATATCCACGAACCTACGGACACCTTATCTTCGACAAAGGAGGCAAGGATATGCAATGGAAAGAGTCAACCTCTTTAACAAGTGGTGCTGGGAAAACTGGTCAACCGCTTGTAAAAGAATGAAACTAGAACACTATTTAACACCATACACAAAAATAAACTCAAAATGGATTAAAGATCTAAATGTAAGACCAGAAACTATAAAACTCCTAGAGGAGAACATAGGCAAAACACTCTCCGACATAAATCACAGCAGGATCCTCTATGACCCACCTCCCAGAATATTGGAACTAGAAGCAAAAATAAACAAATGAGACCTAATGAGACTTGGAAGCTTTTGCACAACAAAGGAAACTATAAGCAAGGTGAAAAGACAGCCCTCTGAATGGGAGAAAATAATGGCGAATAAAGCAACAGACAAAGCGTTAATCTTAAGAATATACAAGCAACTCCTGCAGCTCAATTCCAGAAAAGTAAATGACCCAATCAAAAAATGGGCTAAAGAACTAAACAGGCATTTCTCCAAAGAGACATACAGGTGGCTGACAAGCACATGAAAGGATGCTCAACATCACTCATTATCAGAGAAATGCAAATCAAAACCTCAGTGAGGTACCATTACACGCCAGTCAGGATGACTGCTATCCAAAAGTCTGCAAGCAATAAATGCTGGAAAGGGTGTGGAGGAAAGGGAACCCTCTTACACTGTTGGTGGGAATGCAAACTAGTACAGCCACTATGGAGAACAGTGTGGAGATTTCTTAAAACACTGGACATAGAACTGCCGTATGACCCAGCACTCCCACTCCTAGGTATACACACCGAGGAAACTAGATCTGAAAGAGACACGTGCACCCAAATGTTCATCACAGCCCTGTTTATAATTGCCAGGACATGGAAGCAACCTAGATGCCCATCTGCAGATGAACGGATAAGGAAGCTATGCTACATATACACAATGGAATATTCCTCAGCTGTTAAAAAGAATTCATTTGAATCAGTTCTAATGAGATGGATGAAACCGGAGCCTATTATACAGAGTGAAGTAAGCCAGAAAGATAAAGATCAATACAGTACACTAACACATATGTATGGAATTTTAAAAGATGGTAACGATAACCCTATATGCAAAACAGAAAAAGAGACACAGATGTACAGAACAGACTTTGGGACTCTGTGGGAGAAGGCGAGGGTGGGATGTTCTGAGAGAATAGCATTGAAACAAGTATACTATCAGGGGTGAAACAGATCACCAGCCCAGGTTGGATGCATGAGACAAGTGCTCAGGGCTGGTGCACTGGGATGACCCAGAGGGATGGGATGGGGAGGGAGGTGGGAGGGGGGATCGGGATGGGGAACACATGTAAATCCATGGCTGATTCATGTCAGTGTATGGCAAAAATCACTACAATATTGTAAAGTAATTAGCCTCCAACTAATAAAAATAAATGAAAAAAAAAAGAAAAAGCATAGACATTACTTTGTCCACAAAGGGCCACCTAGTCAAGGCTATGGTTTTTCCAGTAGTCATGTATGGATGTGAGAGTTGGACTATAAAGAAAGCTGAGTGCCGAAGAATCGATGCTTTTGAACTGTGGTGTTGGAGAAGAGTCTTGAGAGTCCCTTGGACTTCAAGGAGATTCAACCAGTCCGTTCTAAAGGAGATGAGTCCTGGGTTTTCATTCGAAGGACTGATGTTGAGGCTGAAACTCCAATATTTTGGCCACCTGATGGGAAGAGCTGACTCATTGGAAAAGACCCTGATGCTGGGAAAGATTGAGGGCAGGAGAAGGGGACGACAGGGGATGAGATGGTTGGATGGCATCACCAACTCAGTGGACATGGGTTTGGGTAGACTCCGGGAGTTGGTGATGGACAGGGAGGCCTGGCGTGCTGTGGTTCATGGGGTCGCAAAGAGTCGGTCACGACTGAGCAGCTGAACTGAACTGAACTGAACAGGTAATGTATAGAATGAAAAATCTAGTCATAAATTTCTGCCATCCATTGTACATAGCAGTCTTTTGTTTAAAAAATAATAATTTTCATTAGTTATCTATTTTATACATACTAGTGTGTATACCTGATTCAGTTTGCTCTACTGCAGAAACTAACACAGCAGTGCAAAGCAACTATATTCCAACAGTAAATAAATAAATAAATAATGTGATGGAAAGGGGAGAAATAATTTTGTCCAGGATTTGACGTTTATTCTCTTTTGTTGCTCATGTTAATGGGGAATTTGTGTCTTTTTCTGTTTTGAAGGAGGCATGTACACTGTATAAACATTTATTTATTTATTTGTCATTGGCTGTGGTGGGGTCTTTGTTCCTGTGCATGGGCTTTCTCTAATTGTGGCAAGCAGGGCTACCACCCAGGTGCAATGCCAGCATGTCTCATTGCAGTGGCCTCTCCTGTTGCAGAGCACAGGCTCTGAAGCACACAGGCTTCAGCGGCTGGTGTGCATAGGCTCTGAGTTTGGCTTCTGGGTTGTAAAGTGCAGCCTCAATCGTTTTAGTGCACAGGGTCACTTGAACGGGAGGCCTTTGTCTTGACAAGTGGACTCTTAACCATTGGACCACCAGGAAAGCCCAACATCAACACTTTTTTCTCAATTTACATAGCTCCCACTACTGCTGCCTTCAAAAACACAGGCATTTTCTCTTGATGCCTTTTTTCTGGGTCAATTTTGACTTAATTCCATAGTTGTTGGCAAATGTTCCATTCAGTTCAGTCACTCAGTCATGTCTGACTCTTTTGTGACCCCATGGACTGCAGCACACCAGGCTTCCCTGTCCATCGCCAACTCCTGAAATTTGCACAAAATCATGTGCATCGAGTCGGTGATGCCACCTAACCATCTCATCCTCTGTCGGCTCCTTCTCTTCCTGCCTTCAATCTTGCCCAGCAACAGGGTCTTTTCTAGTGAGTCAGTTCTTTGCATCAGGTGGTGAAAGTATTGGAGTTTCAACTTCAGCATCAGTCCTTCCAATGAACATTCAGGAATCATTTCCTTTAGCATGGGCTGGTTGGATCTCCTTGAAGTCCAGGGGCCTCTCAAGAGTCTTCTCCAACACCACCGTTCAAAAGCATCATTTCTTCGGTGCTCTGCTTTCTTTAGAGTCCAACTCTCACATCCATACATGACTACTGGAAAAACCACAGCTTTGACTAGACAGACCTTTGTCGGCAAAGTAACGTCTCTGCTTTTCAATATGCTGTCTAGGTTGGTCATAGCTTTTCTTCCAAGGAGCAAGCATCTTTGAATTTCATGGCTGCAGGCAACGTCTGCAGTGATTTTAGACCACAATAAAATAAAGCCTTTCACTGTTTCCATTGTTCCCCCATCTATTTGCCATGAAGTCATTGGACTGGATGCCATGGTCTTACCTTTCTGAATGTTGAGCTTTAAGCCAGCTTTTTCACTCTCCTCTTTCACTTTTATCAAGAGGCTCTTTAGTTCTTCACTTTCTGCCAGAAGGGTGGTGTCACCTGCCTATCTGAGCTTATTGATATTTCTCCCGGCAATGTTGTGCTTCCTCCAGCTTGTGCTTCCTCCATTCCAGCATTTCTCATGATGTACTCTGCACACAAGTTAAATAGACAGGGTGATAATATACAGCCTTGTCGTACTCCTTTTGCAATTTGGAACCAGTCTGTTGTTCCATGTCCAGTACTAACTGCTGCTGCTTGTCCTGCATACTGATATCTCAGGAGGCAGGTTAGGTGGTCTGGTATCCCCACCTCTTGAAGAATTTTCCACAGTTTGTTGTGATCCACACAGTCAAAGGCTTTGGTGTTGTCAATAAAGCAGAAGTAGATGTTTTCCTGGAACTCTCTTGCTTTCTCAAAGATCCAACAGATGTTGACAAGTTGATCTCTGCTTCCTCTGCCTTTTCTAAAGCCAGCTTGAACATCTGGAAGTTCACTGTTCATGTACAGTTGAAGCCTGGCTTGGAGACTTTTGAGCATTACTTTGCTAGCGTGTGAGATGAGTACAACTGTGTGGCAGTTTGAACACTCTTTGGCATTGCCTTAATTTTGGAAGAGAATGACAACTGACCTTCTAAAGTCCTGTGGCAACTGCTGAGTTTTCCAAATGTGCTGGCATATGGAGTGAAGCACTTTTACAGCATCATCTTTTAGGTTTTGAAATAGCTCAGCTGGAATTCCATCACCTCCACTAGCTTTGTTCCTAGTGATGCTTCCTAAGGCCCACTTGACTTCACTTTCCAGGATGTCTGACTCTAAGTGGGTGATCACACCATTGTGGTTATCTGGGTCACTAAGATCTTTTTCGTATAGTTCTTCTGCATGTTCTTGCCACTTCTTCTTAATAGCTTTTGCTTTTGTTAGGTCCCTAACATTTCTGTCCTTTATTGTGCTCAGCTTGGCATGAAATGTTCCTTGGTATCTCTAATTTAGTCTTCCCCATTCTGTTGCTTTCCTCTATTTCTTTGCATTGATCACTGAGGATGGCTTTCTTATCTCTCCTTGCTATTCTTTGTAACTGTGGCTTCAAATGAGTATATCTTTCCTTTTCTCTTTTGCCTTTAGCATCCCTTCTGTTCTCAGCTATTTGTAAGGGCTCCTCAGACAGCCGTTTTGCCCTTTTTACATTTCTTTCTCTTGGGGATGCTCGTGATCACTGCCTCCTGTACAATGGCATAAACCTCCATCCATGATGTTTCAGGCACTCTATCAGATATAATCCTTAGAATCTGTATGTCACTTCCACTGTATAATCATAAGGAATTTGATTTAGGTCATAACCAAATGGTCTAGTGGTTTCCCCTAGTTTCTTCAATTTAAGTCTGAGTTTTAAAACTGCAACCAGCAGTTTTGATCTGAGCCACAGTCAGCTCCCAGTCTTGTTTTTGCTGACCATACAGAGCTTCTCCATCTTTGGCTGCAAAGAATATAATCAATCAAATTTCTGTATTGACCATCTGGTGATATCCATGTGAAGTCATCTCTTGTGTGGTTGGAAGAGGGTGTTTGCTATGACAAGTGAGTTCTCTTGGCAAAACTCTATTAGCCTTTGCCCTGCTTCATTTTTGTACTCCAAAGCCAAATGTGCCTGTTACTCCAGGTATTTCTTGACTTCCTGCCTTTGCATTCCAGTTCCCTATAATGAAAAGGACATCTTTCTTGGGTGTTAGTTCTAGAAAGTCTTGTAGGCCTTCATAGAATTGTTCAACTTCAGCTTCTTCAGCATTACTGGTTGGTGACTAGATTTGGATTACTGTGATATTGAATGGTTGGCAATTGAAACAAACAGAGATCATTCTGTTGCTTTGAGACTGCACCCAAATACTGCATTTCGGACACTTTTGTGGACTATGAAGTCATGAAGAGGTGGAAAACGTACTCTTCCTGATTTCAACACATGGTCTATCTAGAAGAATGTTTCATGTGTCCCAAGAGCAGAATGCATATTCATCCAAGAATGGGTGCAGTGTTCTTTAATATATGTCTACTTGATTGAGTGTTGCTGAAATTTTATAACACTTTCTTCATTTGTCTTCTACTTGTTCAACCAGTTATTTGGCATCTTTTTGGTGAAAACTGAAATGGAGATGTCAGAAATTTATATTTCTATGCAAAGGAACTAGAATACACAAAGCAGGGATTATCATGGAGGATTTCTATTAGGTAATGGTAAGACTTACCTGAAATCTACAATAATTCAGACAGTGTGTTACTGATGTAAGTACAGACACATATTATTAATGAAACAGAATAGAGGTCCAGAAACAGATTTGCACACATATGAACAACCAATTTATGAAAAAAGTGACAAAGTACTTCAATGGGGAAAAGGAAAGCCTTTTTTAAAAACTGTGCTGGAATACCACTTCTGGGCATACACACTGAGGAAACCAGATCTGAAAGAGACACGTGCACCCCAATGTTCATCGCAGCACTGTTTATAATAGCCAGAACATGGAAGCAACCTAGATGCCCATCAGCAGATGAATGGATAAGGAAGCTGTGGTACAGATACACCATGGAATATCACTCAGCCGTTAAAAAGAATTCATTTGAATCAGTTCTAATGAGATGGATGAAACTGGAGCCCATTATACAGAATGAAGTAAGCCAGAAAGATAAAGAACATTACAGCATACTAACGCACATATATGGAATTTAGAAAGATGGTAATGATAACCCTATATTCAAAACAGAAAAAGAGACACAGATGTACAGAACAGACTTTTGGACTCTGTGGGAGAAGGCGAGGGTGGGATGTTTCGAGAGAACAGCATGTATATTATCTAAAGTGAAACAGATCACCAGCCCAGGTGGGATGCATGAGACAAGTGCTCGGGCCTGGTGCACTGGGAAGACCCAGAGGAACCGGGTGGAGAGGGAGGTGGGAGGGGGGATCGGGATGTGGAATACATGTAACTCCATGGCTGATTCATGTCAATGTATGACAAAACCCACTGCAATATTTTGAAGTAATTAGCCTCCAACTAATAAAAATAAATGAAAAAAAAACTGTGCTGGAAGAAGTAGATAAACATTTTGGAAGAGAAAACAAACCGTGACCCACAGTGCACACCATATACAAAAATTAACTTAAGTGTTCACACCACATGCACAAACACACACACACACACGCACAAAATAACTCTGTGAGGTGATGAGTGTGCTGACGAACTTGATTGTGGTACGAAAAACAGACATACAGATCAATGGGACTGATGAGAAAATCCAGAAATAATCCCACACATGGATGGTCAATTGATTCCTACCAAAGGAGCCAAGAAAATGAAAAGGGAAGGACAATCTCTTCAATTAATGGCTCAGGAAACCTGGACAGCCACATGCAATAGAATGAAACTGGAACACTCTCTTACACCACACACCAAAGTTAACTCAAAGTGGATTGAAGACTTGATCATAAGACCTGAACCCATACAAGTTCTGATGAAATCATAGGTGGCAAGCTCCTTGACATAACGCGTGGAGATAAATTCTTGGATTTGACACCAAAATCAAAGGCAACAAAAACAAAACTAAACGAGTCGGAATATACCAAACTAAAAAGTTTATGCATAGCAAATGAAACCTTCCACAAAATGACAAGGCAGCATACTGAATGGGAAAAATTATTTGCAAATTGTATGTCTGATAAGCGGTTAATATCCAAAATATGTGGGGCTTCCCTGATGGTTCAGATGATAAAGAATCTGCCCACAATGCAGGACACCCTGCTTAGATCCCTGGGTCGGGAAGATCCCCTGGAGAAGGAAATGGATTTAAGGAAATAGAACTGAAATCCATAGATTTAAATTCTGTGGATTTGGGTTGACAACACTTCAACACATCGAGTGAGAAAAGCAGGCATTGCGTACCATCTGGAGGGATGAATTAACAAGCATTCCATACCGCTTCTGAAGTACATTTGCCTAAAAATTGAATCTGTTTTGATCAAGCCTCTAAAATTATCAGTTCAAATTAACATAGGAACATGGAAACTATGAAATAACACCACAAGAATACAATTAGAAAATTCCAAAGGGTGGAACATAGTTCAGGGTAAATGGCCCAGTTGCTTCAACAAAAATGTAATCGGGGTAGAGCCCATTAGATCAGTTCCAGATTAAAAGGGACTTCAGAGTTTATTGCGAGAGAAATCTCCACAAATCTCAATTCCTGTATATCTTTCGAGCAGACCCAAGATTGCCTTTTTTCCAAACTATATTTTCAAAGATATTTATATAGTGAACAGCCTTAGAAGATAGAGTCACCCTCTCTAGAGCAAAGGGCAGGTTATACTAGAAATGATGCCCAAGACATTTCTTCCTCAAGGCAAGATTCAGGGAGGCTTACTGCCCTTTATGAAAGACACGATCGATGCCCATAAGCTAGGGGTGCTTCTCCTGTGATGGAACCTAATGCACATGCAGGTAACATCTGGCCTTCTGCATTACCCTGTGGGAACTGAAGCTTGGGGAACTGGTGAGAATGTTCATGCTCTGGCTACCACTAACGCTATGAGTATTCAAGTCTTTGGACTCTGTCCCAGGAGTCTTGTCTTTTCTATCAGCAGCCACAACACCATGGCCAGCTAACTTGTCAGCTTGCATGTAGGACAGAATCTCAGACCTTTCACAGTTCTTGGACGTTTTGGTGATTAGGATGTGCTGGGCACAGATATGTGGCTTTCTGGAAAAGGAAATATAAGGGACTCTTGGACGTCCCTGCCCCAGAGATGTCCACATCCTGGGCTCTGGAACATGTGGATATGTTATACTACATGGCAAAAGGGGAATTAAGGCTGCAGATGGAATTAAGGTTGCTAATCAACTGACCTCAAAACAAGGATACTATTTTAGCCTTTCTGGGTGGGGCCAATGAAAACAGTCCTTAAAAGTGTAGGAGTGAGGTAGACAAGAAGGCTAGAGTAATCTAATATGAGAATATCCAACCCACTGTTGCTGGTATTAAGGATGACGTGAGCCATATCAAGGAACATGTGTGACCTCTAAAAGCTAGGAAGAGCAAAGCAATTGATTCTTGATTGTTGAACCTTTAGAAAAGAACCCATCTGGGTTTCCCTGGTGGCTCAGTGGTAAAGAATCTGCTTGCCAACGCAGGAGACAAGGTTCGATCCCTGATCTGGGAAAATCCCACATGCCACAGATCAACTAAGTCCATGTCACACAACTACTGAGCCCACGCTCTAGAGCCTGGGAACTGCAAGTACTGAGCCCATGTGCTGCAACTAGAGAAGCCCACACACCTAGAGCCTGTGCCCTGCAGCAAAAGACGCCTCCACAATAAGTCCACACAGAGCAACAGAGTCACCCCCGCTCGCTGCTACTAGAGAAAAGTGCACGCACCACTGAAGACCCAACACAGGCAAAATTAATGAAATAAAAAAAAGTGAATCCATATCTGCCAACATCTTGACTTTAGCCCAGTGGGAGTCATTTAAGATTTCAGAACGACAAGATTAAAACTTTCTGTTGTTTTAAGCCACCGAGTTTGTGGCAGTTTGTTACAGCAATGATAAAAAACGGACAGAGGCAAATTAAGGAGATTTGAGAGAAGTCTCTGGAGTCAGTAGTGGAAATGTTGATCAAATTGTATGGTCAATAAATGGTCCTCCAGTTTACTGCCAGTCAGTGAGGAGGAATGGGAGAAGTTATTGCATACGAATTACCATGAAGCATGTTTAAAGACAGCTGCCTCAATAGTGTTACGTGCAGTTGGTCTTAATTCTTCTAGGTGGGGGACTTCCTCAACAAACTGTGGTCAGTCTCAAGTGTAACTTATTGTACACACTCTCAAGCCTCTTATTGTGCAGGCCTTGTGAAATTTCCTCATTATGCCTCTTATGTACAGGCATACCTCTGAGATATTGTGGGTATTCCAGACCACCACAATAAATTGTGTATCACAAAAATGTGAGACACAAATTTTTGGTTTCCCAGTGCATATAAAAGTTACCTTTATATCATATTGTAGTCTTTAAGTGTTCAACAGCATTGTATCTTAAAAAGCAATGTAAGTTAGTTAATTAAGAAAAATTTTATTCCTAAAGGGCTTCCCAGGTGGCACAGTGGTAAAGAATCTGCCTGCCAGCAGAAGAGATGCAAGAGACGTTGGGTCGATCCCTGGGTCAGGAAGATCCCCTGGAGTAGGAAATGGCAACCCATTCCAGTATTCTTGCCTGGAAAATTCCATGTACAGAGGAGCCTTGAGGGCTAGAGTTCATGGTGTTGCAAAGAGTCAAACCTGACTGAGCACAGAATAGCACTTAGGCCTAAAAGATGCCAACCATCATCTGAGTCTTTGGTGAGTCTTATCATCTTGCTGATGAAGAGTCTTGCCTTGATTTTGATGGGTACTGGTGACTAAGATGGTGAATGCTGAGGGTTGGGGTGACTGTGTCATTTCTTAAAATGAGACAGAAATGAAATTTGCCTCACTATCTCTTCCTTTCACGAACAACTTCTCTGCAGCATCTGATGCTGTTTGATATAGCATTTTACCCACAGTAGAACTTTTATCAAAATGTGGGTCAGTCCTCTCAAACCCTGTTTTATCCACTAAGTTTAGGTCATATACAGCAATCTTCATAGCATCTTTACCTGTAGTGCAGTCTATTTGAAAAAACTTTTTTTTTTTTTGCTCACACATGAGAAGTAGCTGCTCATCTATTCAAGCTCACAATGAGATAGCAGCACTTAAGTCACATCTTCAGACTCTACTTCAAATTCTAATTCTCTTGCTATTTCTGACATCTGCAGTTACTTCCTTCAGTGAAGTCCTGAAACCCTCAATATCATCCATGAGAGTTGAACCCACTTCTTCCAAACTCCTGTTAGTGTCAATATTTTGACATCCTCCCATGAGTCATAAATGTTCTTAATGGCATCTAGAATGGTGAAACCTTTTCAGAATGTTTTCAATTGCCTTTGCCCAGATCTATCTGAGGCATCACTGCCTATGGCAGCTAAAGCATTATGAGATGTATTTCTTAAATAATAAGACTTAAGCTGAAATTACTCCTTGATCCATGAGTTGTAGGATGAATAGCATGTTAGCAGGCATGAGAACAACGTTTATCTCATTGTACATCTCCATTAGAGCTTTTGGATGACTGGTCCATTGCCAGTGAGCAGTAATATTTCACAAATAATCTTTTTATCTTTCTGAGCAATTTGTTTCAAGCACAGGCTTAAAATATTCAGTAAACCATGCAGTAAACAGATGTCCTATCATCCAGGCTTTGTTGTTCCACTGACAGAGGATAAGTAGAGTGAAAGTGAAAATGTAAGTCTGTCAGTTGTGTCCGACTCTGTGACCCCAAGGACTGTAGCCCACCAGGCTCCTCTGTCCATGGGATTCTCCCAGGCAAGAAGACTGGAGTGGGTTGCCATTCCCTTCTCCAGGAGATCTTCCCTACCCAGGCATCGAAACCAGGTCTCCTTCACTGTAGTCAGATTCTTTACTGTCTGAGCCACCAGGGAAATCCACTTACAAAGGAGAGGTAGAATAGATTTAGCCTAATTCTTAAGAGCCCTAGGATTTCCAGAATGCTCAATGAGCATTGGCTTCTTTCTTAAAGTTACCAGCTACATTAGCCCCTAAAAGAGAGCCAGCTCATCCTTAGAAACTTTCAAGTCAGGCATTGAATTCTCTCTAACTATGAAAGTCCTAGATGACATCTTCTTCTGCTATAAAGCTGTTTCACTACAGTGGAAATTTGTTGTTTGGTGTAGCCACTTTTATTAGTTATTTTAACTGGATCTTCTGGATACGTTGCTGCAGCTTCTACATTAGCACTTGCTACTTCAACTTGCACTTTTATGGTCTGGAGACAGCTTTCATTAACCCTCATGATCCAGCCTCTGCTAGATTCAGACTTTTCCTTTGCAGTTTCATTCAACTCTCTCAGGCTTCACAAAACAGAAGAGTTACAGCCTTGCTCTGAATTAAGCTTTGGCTTAAGAGCATGTTGTGGCTGGTTTGGTCTTCTACCCAAAGCATGGAAACCTTCTCCATATCAGCAGTAAGGCTGTGTCTCTTTCTTATCATTTATGTGTTCACTGGAGCATCATTTTTAATTTCCTACAAGAACTTTCCCTTTGTATTCACAGCTTCAGTAACTGGTATAAGAGGCCTAGCTTCCAGCCTGCCTGAAATTCTGATGCACCTTCCTCACTAAGTGTAATCATTTCTAGATTTTGATTTGAAGTGAGAGACTCTTCCTTTCATTTTAACACTTAGAGGTAAATTGTAAGTTTATCAACTGGCCTAATTTTCAATATTATTATGTCTCAGGGAAAGAGAGGCCTGAGGAGAGGGAGTGGGACAGGAAGCAAGGCAATTGGAACGCATACAGTTATCATCTAAATTTGTGAATCTAGAGTCATGGATTAGTAGTAACATCAAAGATCACTGATCATAGATCATCATAACAAGTATAATACTAATGAAAAAGTTGGAAATATTGCAAAAGTTACTGTAATGAGTCACAGAGACAGGCAGTGAGCAGATGCTATTGGAAAAATGGTGACAACAGACATGCTGAATGCCCGGTTGCACACGAACTATCAATTTGTTTAAAAAAAAAAAAACCAAACCCACAGTACAGAAACAGACTCATATACACAGAAAACAACTTAAGGGTTACCAAATTAGGAGGTGTTAATTGGGAGTATGGAATTAACAGATGTATATTACCATACATAAAAGACATGTGTACCCCAACGTTCATTGCAGCACTGTTTATAATAGCCAAGACATGGAAGCAAACTAGATGTCCATCAACAGAGGAATGGATAAGAAAGTTGTGGTACATATACACAATGGACTATTACTCAGGCATTAAAAAAATACATTTGAATCAGCTAATGAGGTGGATGAAACTGGAGCCTATTATACAGAGTGAAGTAAGCCAGAAAGAAAAACACCAATACAGTATACTAATGTATATATATGGAATTTAGAAAGATGGTAACGATAACCTTTTTTGCAAGACAGAAAAAGAGACACAGATGTACAGAACAGACTTTGGGACTCTGGGAGAAGGCGAGGGTGGGATGATCTGAGAGAATAGCATCGAAACATGTACATTATCATATGTGAAACAGATTGCCAGTCCAGGTTGGATGCATGAGACAGGTGCTCAGGGCTGGTGCACTGGGATGACCCAGAGGGATGGGATGGGGAGGGAGGTGGGAGGGAGGTTCAGAATGGGGAACACATGTAAACTCATGGCTGATTCATGTCAATGTATGGCAAAAACCATTACAATATTGTAAAGTAATTAGCCTCCAACTGAAATAAATAAATTAAAAAAATGGGTGAGGGAGAAGAGGGAAAGGGTGAGATAAATGGAGAGGGTAGCATGGATGCATATACAGTAACACATGCCAATAGATAGCCAATGGAAATTTGTTCTATGCCCCAGGGAACTCAAACTGGGGCTCTGTAGTAACCTAAAGGGGTGGGAATAGGTGGGAGGTGGGAGGGAGACTTAAGAGGGAGGGGGCATATGTATACCTATGGTTAATATATGTTGATGTATGACAGAAATCAAACCAATATTGTAAAGCAATCAACCAATTAAAATAAATACAAAAATTGAAAAAAAAGCTTATCATATATAAAATAGACAAACAACATGCACCTACTATATAGCACAGGGAACTATATTCAATATCTTGTAATAAACTATAATGGAAAACAATTGAAAAAAAGAAAAAACTTGTGATATCTGTAAAGCACAATAAAGCAAAGCACAAGTAAAATGAGGGGAGTCTGTACTAAGATTTGGGGGAGGGCAGATGTGGCTCTCAACACTTCTTCAGACAATAGTTTCAGAGGTGAGCATCTATACTCAGGGAAAAAGGAGAGAAACTCATGACCAGTATGGGCAGAAGCCAGGCACATGGTGACAGCTTTGGCTGGTTGGTTGAGAAAGGAGCAGGAGGGGATGTGACGCTTGTTGCAAAAGAAGCTGAAATGTCTTACGGCTCAGTCCATCTACAGTCTACCATGTTTACCTCAGATCCACTGAGAAACCACAGCCAAAGGACGCAGAGGTTTCTGCAGTAGATCCTGCCTGCTATAGCTCAGCTTCTTGGGGAGATTTCATCAAGACAAACTTCCGTAGGAAACCACAGATGAGGCAATGACTGGCATCCGGGCTCTACTGCCCTATACTGGATCCATAATGCTGATGAAGACGACCTGCTGCCAGGAGAGAAATTGACCCCAAAATTCTAGATAAATTCTTGAGGTCAGCCCCACTGCCCTGAAAATTTTCCCTAGCCTTTATCTTAAAATTGAGCAAAAACTTAAGATATAGAGGTATAGAGGGGCTTCAGGATGTGCTACCCCCAAACATGGCACCTTGGTGTATAGAATACTCTAAGCTGAAAGACTCTGAGAAAACAGCGGAAGCAATGAGGTCACTCCAAACTTCCCCGCTGCCCTTCTTCCCTGAAGCAGGTCATTGAACCCTCAGGTGAGTGGTTCCCTGGCTACACCCAGACTAAAAGAGCATCCTTATCTCAGAAAATAAAGGGACCCTAAGACACAGTTTGTGCTAAGTCTCTCCCAGTTACTAAACTTATGTCATACTCTCTGACTTATCATATTCCTCCACAACCATCCAGTCTTCATCTAACCCAGCAGAGAACTCCTCAGGTCTAACTGTTGCTTTTTGTCTTCATTCCCTTATCAAGGCTCCCACACCATATAAAACTTACAAACTAATGTGTATGCTTTTCTTCTCTTAATCTGTCTCTGTCAGTTTAAATTTCCACTTCAGCCAGGGGCCCTAAGAAGTCAAGAAAACCTTTTTCTTCCCCCACTGTAAAGAAAGTGGGTAGCACATGCTCTGAATTAAAGTGAACATCTTTAACAGTTGCTACTGCTCTAGTCTTCCCTTCAGGGATCATACACCATATTGAGAGTCCCTTGGACTGCAAGGAAATCAAACTAGTCAATGTTTAAACAAGTCAATACTCATTGGAAGGACTAATGCTGAACCTGAAGCTCCAGTACTTTGGCAACCTGATGCAAAGAGCTGACTCATTGGAAAAGACCCTGATGCTGGGAAAGACTGAAGAAAAAAGGAGAAGGGGGCAGCAGAGTATGAGATGAATAGATAGCACCACCGACTCAATGAACATGAATTTGAGCAAACTTTGGGAGATAGTGAAGGACAGAGGAGCCTGGCATGCTACAGTCCACGGGGTCACAAAGAGTCGGATATGAATTAGTGACTGAATAAAAGCAACAACTGCACTAGTAATACCTGAGCTAGCCAATGGGCACAGCTAGAAAGCAATATGGCCATGGCTGCAGAATCAAGGCATTCTCAAATTTGAAAGAGGTGGCATCTGTCACAAGGACCTTGCTGCCCAATTACAGAGTTCTGGGCATACTGAAAACATGAGATCCTTTGGTTGAGGCCCACGCAGCTGTTGCATTGTTCAAAACTAAACAAAAAGGTAAAGACTTGCCTTCTGGCATAGAGCCTCACTCTCACTCTACACGTTGTCCCTCCCTTCCCTTGCATTCTGAAATTGGCCATTTTGAAGCAATTATTGGGGTGGAACGGGGGCTCCCAGTTCCCAAGAGTGACCAAAGGACATACACCCCCTTCTGAGTATTCTGGAGAACTTTGGAGAAGCGAGAGACTTGGACTTTTAAGGATCTTTTGGATACACGCACCTAGACCATTCTATCTGATCTTGAGGGATGAAAAAGCACCCAGATTCAGCTGATAGGGTTGAGGTATGGATAAGTGAAAAGGAATCTAAAGTCGCCCTGTTAAGTCAATTCAACGTACACTTGACCCCTGAGCAACATGGTTTTGAGCTGTATGGGTCCAATAATGCATATATTTTTTTTCAAAAAATCTACTGAAAAAATTCTTGGGATTTGTAACAACTTATTTGAAAAATTTGAAGATTAATCATGTAACCTAGAAATATCAAAAAAATTAAGAAAATGTTAGGTACATCCTGAATTCATAAAATATGTGTAGATAACGGTCTCTTTTGGTGTTTACTACCATAAAATATACACAAATCTATTATAAAAAGTTAAAATTTATCAAAACTTCAAGGACACGTGTACAATACACAGCTCTGTTAACAGCCAAGAGAAATGTAAGGAATGGAAAAAGTCAGTAGGACATTATAACTGCATAAATTTAACTGTAGTCCATACCTACTACTGTAATCATTTCATAGCCAGCTCCTTGTGCAATTGCAATGAGCTCAAGACATGCAGGTATCCACTTAAAACACCATGTGATATTAATCATCTCTGTGTAAGCAGTTTGTTTTTCAAAAAAATTGTGTGTTGAAGTAATAAGTCATCTCCCATGGTTTTCATGTTTATCATCATGCTTAGTGCAATACTGTAAACCTTGAATGACACCATGAACCAAACCAAACTGCTAGTGATGCTGGAAGTGCTCCCAAGAAGCAGAAAAAAGCCACAGCATTACAACAAAAGATTGAACTGCTTGATATTTGCTATAGGTTGATGGACAGGGATGCCTGGCGTGCTGCAGTTCATGGGGTCGCAAAGAGTCGGAGACAACTGAGCGACTGAACTGAACTGAGGTCTGCAGCTGTGGTTTCCCACCATTTCAAGACAAATGAATCCATCAAAAGGACTATTGCTTGAAAAAAAAGGAAATTGGTGAAGCTGTCATTGCAGCTATACCAACAGGCCTGAAAACCTTGCACATTTTGTGCAACACCGTATCTAATTTTGAAAATGCAGCTTTAATGTAGATGCAGCATTGCTCTGAGAAAGGCATGCCAAAAGCCTCTATATGATTCTAGGAAAAGCAAAGTCTTTCTACAACAACCCAAAGCAAAAGGAAGGTGAAGAATCGAAAGCTGGAGAACATAATGTCAGCAAAGAAAGGTCTGATAATTTTAAGAGAGGTTTGTTTGGCTTTTAAAATGTCAAGATAAGAGGAGAAGCAGCTTGTACCCACCAGGGGGCAGCAGATGAGTTCCAGATACCATGCAGAAAAATCAATGAGAGGGGTATCTGCCTGAAGAGGTTTTGAATACAGACAAAAGTGCCCTATTCTGCCAGAAATATGTGGAAAAAAACATTTATTAGTAAGGAAGACAAGCAAACACCAAGATTGAAGGCAGGGACATCAGGATTGACTGACGGGCGATCAGTCGTGTCCGACTCTTTGCAACCCCATGAACTTTATAGTTCATGGGATTCTCCAGGCCAGAATATTGGAGTGGGTAGACTTTCTCTTCTCCAGGGGATCTTTCCAACTCAGGGATCGAACCTAGGTCTCCCGCATTGCAGGTGGATTCTTTACCAGCTGAGTCACAAGGGAAGCCCAAGAATACTGGAGTGGGTAGCCTATTCCTTCTCCAGCGGATCTTCTCGACCCAGGAATCGAACCAAGGTCTCCTGCACTGCAGGTGGATTCTTGACCAACTGAACTATCAGGGAAACGTTAAAATGTCAAGATAAGAGGAGAAGCAGCTTGTACCCACCAGGGGGCAGCAGATGCGTTCCAGATACCATGTAGAAAAATCACTGGGGATAGGGATAGCTGCCTGAACAGGTTTTTAATACAGTTAAACGTGCCCTATTCTGACAGAAATATGTGAAAAAAGACATGTATTAGTAAGGAAGAGAAGCAACCACCAGAATTGAAGGCATGGATGGATAAGCTAACTCTACTGTTTTCTTCAAATGCAGTCGAGTTTATGATCTGGACTGCCCTTATCTATAAAGATACTAACTCCTGAACCCCGAGTGTTAGTCGCTCAGTTGCGTCTGACTCTTGGCGACCCTATGGATTGTAGCCCTCCAGGTTCCTCTGTCCTTGGGATTTATCAGGCAAGAATACTGGAGTGGGTTGCCATTTCTTTCTCCAGGGGCTCTTCCCGACCCAGGGATCAACCATGGGTCTCAGGCATTGCAGACAGATTCTTAGCCATCTTAGCCACAAGGCAAGCCTTGGAGGGAAAAGATAAACACCAGCGGCCGGTCTTTTGATTGTACAACAAGAACTCCTGAAGAACCAGAACTCTCTTCCTGGATTGGTTGAATCGATGCTTTGTCCCTGAGGTCAGGAAATATTTGGCTGGTAAGGGACTGCCTTTTAAAGTTGTTTTGACCTTGGACAATATCCCCTGGCCACCCAGAACTCCAACTGTTCAACCTGGAAGGTGTTAAAGTGATTCAAGTACCCCCAAACAATATACCTCTAGGTCAGCCTCTAAATCAGGTGGTCATAAGGACCTTTAAGGCTCATTACACACAGTCCTCTAAGCAAAGGATTGTCAACACTATGGAAGAGAACTCAGATAGAGAGGACATCATTAAAGTCTGTAAGGATGACAGTATTGAAGATGTCATTGTTGTTTTAGAAAAAGCAATGAAAATCATCAACCTGAAACAATAAACTTCTGTGGGAGCAAAGTCTCCAGATGTTGTGTATGACTTCATAGGATTTATGACAGAGCCCATCAAGGAAATCAGGAAAGAGATTGTGGATGCCACACACATGCGCACACGAAGGCAGGTGATAAAGATTTCAAGATACAGATCTTGGAGAAATTCAAGTGCTAATAGACACCACACCAGAGGAATTCACAGAAGACTATTTGATAGAGATGAGAGCTTTCCAACCAGTACCTGACAAAGAGTAGGAAGAAGACGTAGAAGAAGCAGAGTCAGAAAACAAACTGACATTAGACAATCTGGCAGAAGTGTTCTGACTCCTCTAGACTACTTTTGACTTCTTTTATAACAGGGAATCTTCTATGATACAGGAAGTGAAACTAAAGCAAATGGTGGAAGAAGGGTTGGTACAGTATAGAAACATTTTTGGAAAAATGAAAAAGCAAAAAACTCAGAGATCATGATGTGTTTCCATAAAGTTACACCATGTGTGCCTGCATCTTCTGTCTTCCCTTCCCCTTCCTTGACCTCTGCTGCCCCGGAGACAGAGAAACCAAGTCCTCCTTTTCCTCCTCCTCTCCAACATTCTCAACACAAAGACAAGCATGAAAACCTTGATGATGATCTACATTCACTTTAGCCAAGATTCATCATGCCTTATGCTTATCAAACGCATCTGATATGTATGCGTTCTGAGTGTCTTCATGTGAAAATCTAGTACCTGTATAACAAGAAACATACGGAGATGTTTTTGTGTCATTCCCATCTCCTAAGTATGCATGATATAGAATATTGTGGGCAAGATGTAATGCAGTGGATAGCCTATCCTCAAATAGGCATAAGATGAGCAATATTCAATATAAAATTATTAGTGTGTTAGTTTTCTTACTGTTTCACAACTTTGCTCTCAAAGAATTACATTATTGTACAGCATGACTCGCTCACTGTCTTTAAATGGAGAAACTGCATATGAGCCTGTTATCAGAGGTGTTTTTTTTTAAGTAAAAATGCTTCCAAAACTGTATTAAATATATGACTGTAATACTGTATGCCACAAAATGTTTCTAAAAGTTCATTCATTAGTGTATAGGCTAAACTACCATGAAGCAATCATATCGATTACATGAGGCTACCATAATGCAATGATATTGCTGCTTCTTCATTATCAGGGCATTAGTCATCATAACTGTAAATAAATATGAATTTCTTTTTCACATTATTTTTTCATTTACTTATTTTATTGAAGGATACTTGCTTTACAGAGTTTTGTTGTTTTCTGTCAAACCTCAACCTGAATCAGCCCTAGGTATATATACATCCCCCCTCTTTTGAACCTCCCTCCCATCTCCTTCCCATCCCACCCCTCTAGGTTCATACAGAGCCTCGGTTTGAGTGTCTTAGTCATACAGCAAATTCCCATTGGCTTTCTATATTACATATGGTAAAGCAAGTTTCCGTGTTACTCTTTCCATACATCTCACCCTCTCCTCCCCTCTTCCCAAGTCCACAAGTCTATTCTCTATGTCTGTGTCTCCACTACTGCCCTCTAATTAAACTCTTCAGTACCATTTTTCTAGATTCCATATATATATGCATTAGAATATGATATTTATCTTTCTCTTTCTGACTCACTTCACTCTGTATAATAGGTTCTATGTTCATCCACCTCATTAGAACTGACTCAAAGACATTCCTTTTTATGGCTGAGTAATATTCCACACATAGACATCACCAGATCAGATAAGATCACCGAGATCAGATTGATTATATTCTTTGCAGCCAAAGATGGAGAAGCTCTCTACAGTCAGCAAAAACAAGACCAGGAGCTGACTGTGGCTAGTATCATGAACTCCTTATTGCCAAATTCAGACTGAAATTGAAGAAAGTGGAGAAAACCACTAGACCATTCAGGTATGGCGTAAATCAAATCCCTTATGACTATACAGTGGAAGTGAGAAATAGATTTAAGGGACTAGACCTGACAGACAGAGTGCCTGATGAACTCTGGATGGAGGTTCGTGACATTGTACAGGAGACAGGAATGAAGACCATCCCCAAGAAAAAGAAATGCAAAAAAGCAAAATGGCTGTCTGAGGAGGCCTTACAAATAGCTGTGAAAAGACGGGAAGTGAAAAGCAAAGGAGAAAAGGAAAGATATACCCATTTGAATGCAGAGTTCCAAAGAATAGTAAGGAGGGATAAGAAAGCCTTCCTCAGTGATCAATGCAAAGAAATAGAGGAAAACAATTGAATGGGAAAGACTAGAGATCTCTTCAAGAAAATTAGAGCTACTGAGAGGGTAACAGGCAGGAAGGCCAGGGGTCTCCAAACGGAGGAAATAGACTGCAAGTGTCAGACATTTTTATCTCTCTCAAGCGGCAGGAGGAAACAAACCAGCAATAAGGAGGTTTCTCTTAAAATACTGTGTTGCCATAATGACACCTGGTTTCACCTGAAGTTAACTATTCTCAAATCTTGAGTTAACCAATGCATGTTTCTTATGGAAATGTTTGTCTTAAGCTATGTCAATGTACTATGCATTCACCCCAGACTCTGTCTTCAAGTCGGTTCCACCTAAAGGCTCAGAACCTACTTGACAAACCATTATGTTATACTCAGATATTGTTCCCCTAATCTATGTAAATGAAACTATTTGTATGGTAATCTGCCCTTCTACAAGATTCAAGTCAATCGTTTTATGGCCCAGGATGAATCGTCTGGTGCCAAGCATATCCCAAAACACATTTTATGGATGAGGGGCCTGGTGCCATTCTGAGTTTTAAGACATTCCTTTCTCTCATTAACAGACTGTTAGTGACTATATAACATCCAGCTGAAGACTAGCAGGGGAGTACTCTTTCTGCCCCCTTCTGATGCCTATGTCAGAAGCTTTCTCTATCTCCTTTATATTTTAATAAAACTTTATTACACAAAAGCTCTGAGTGATCAAGCCTCGGCTCTGGCCCCGGATTGAATCCTTCTCCTCTGAAGGCCAAGAATCCCAGCGTCTTTTCATTCAACAACAACCTTTCAATACCAAGAGAATATTTCATGCAAAGACGGGCTCAATAAAGGACAGAAATGGCAGGGATTTATCAGAAGCAGAAGATATAAAATAGAGGTGGTAAGAATACACAGAGGTACAATACAAAAGAGATCTTCATGACCCAGATAATTACGATGGTGTGATCACTCACCTAGAGCCAGACATCCTGGAATGTGAAGTCAAGTGTGCCTTAGGAAACATCACTATGAACAAAGCTGGTGGAGGTGATGGAATTCCACTTGAGCTATTTCAAGTCCTGAAAGATGATGCTGTGAAAGTGCTAAACTCAATATGCCAGCAAATATGGAAAACTCAGCAGTGGCCACAGGACTGGAAAAGGTCAGTTTTCATTCCATTCCTAAATAAAGGCAATGCTAAAGAATGCTCAAACTACCGCACATTTGCACTCATCTCACATGCTAGTAAAGTAACACTTAAAATTCTCCAAGCCAGACTTCAGCAATAGGTGAACCGTGAACTTCCAGATGTTCAAGTGGGTTCTAGAAAAGGCAGAGGAACCAGAGATCAAATTGCCAACATTTGCTGGATCATTGATAAAGCAAAAGAGTTCCAGAAAAACATCTATTTCTGCTTTATTGACTATGCCAAAACCTTTGACTGTGTGGATCACAATCAACTGTGGAAAATTCTGAAAGAGATGGGCATACCAGACCACCTGACCTGCCTCTTGCGAAACCTGTATGCAGGTCAGGAAGCAACAGTTAGAACTGGACATGGAACACAGACTGGTTCCAAATAGGAAAGGAGTATATCAAGGCTGTATATTGTCATCCTGCTTATTTAACTTATATGTAGAGTACATCATGAGAAAACGCTGGGATGGAGGAAGCACAAGCTGGATTCAAGATTGTTGGGAGAAATATCAATAACCTCAGATATGCAGATGACACCACCGTTATGGCAGAAAGTGAAGAAGAACAAAAGAGCCTCTTGATGAAAGTGAAAGAGGAGAGTGAAAAAGTTGGCTTAAAGCTCAACTTTCAGAAAACAAAGATTGTGGTATCCGGTCCCATCACTTCATGGCAGATAGATGTGTAAACAGTGGAAACAGTGACTGACTTTATTTTTCTGGGCTCCAAAATCACTGCAGATGGTGATTGCAGCCATGAAATTAAAAGATGCTTACTCCTTGGAAGGAAAGCTATGACCAACCTAGACAGCATATTAAAAAGCAGAGACATTACTTTGCCAACAAAGGTCCGTCTAGTCAAGGCTATGGTTTTTCCAGTGGTCATGTATGGAGGTGAGATTTGGGCTATAAAGAAAGCTGAGCGCTGAAGAATCGATGCTTTTTAACTGTGGTGTTGGAGAAGACTCTTGAGAGTCCCTTGGACTTCAAGGAGATCCAACCAGTCCATCCTAAAGGAGATCATTTCTGGGTGTTCATTGGAAGGACTGATATTGAAGCTGAAACTCCAATACTTTGGCCACCTGATGTGAAGAGCTGACTCATTGGAAAAGACCCTGATGCTGGGAAAGATTGAGGGCAGGCGGAGAAGGGGACAACAGAGGATGAGATAGTTGGATGGCATCATCGACTCAATGGACATGGGTTTGGGTGGACTCCGGGAGTTGGTGATGGACAGGGAGCCCTGGCGTACTGCACTTCATGGGGTCACAGAGAGTCAGACAGAATTGAGCAACTGAACTGAACTGAGCTGAATATTCTACTGTGTATATGTACCACAACTTCTTTATCCATTCATCTGTCCATGGACATTTATGTTGTTTCCATGTTCTAGCTATTGTAAAAAGTGATGTAATGAACAATGAGATGCATGTGTCTTTTTCAATTTTGGTTTCCTCAGTATATATACCTAGGAGTGAGATTGCTGGGTCATATGGTGGTTTTATTCCTAGTTTTTTTAAGGAATCTCCATACCATCTTCCATAGTGACTTTATCAATTTGCATTCCCACCAACAGCATAAGAGTGTTCCCTTTTCTCCACACCCTCTCCAGCACTTGTTGTTTGTAGACTTTTTGATGATAGCCATTCTGAATGGTGTGAGGTGATATCTCATCATGGTTTTGATTTGCATTTCTCTAATAATGAGTGATGCTAAGCATCTTTTCATGTGTTTGTTAGCCATCTGTACGTCTTCTTTGGAGAAATGTCTGTTTAGGACTTTTCCCCACTATTTGATTGGGTTGTTTGATTTTCTGGTATTGAGTTGTATGAGCTGCTTGTATATTCTGGAAATTAATCCTTTGTCAGTTTCATTTGCTATTATTTTCTCCCATTCTGAGAGTTGCCTTTACACCTTGCTTATAGTTTCCTTTGCTGTGCAGAAGCTTTTAAGTTTAATCAGGTTCCACTTGTTTACTTTTGTTTTTATTTCCATTACTCTAGGAGGTGGGTCATAGAGGATCTTGCTTTGATTTATGTCATCGAGTATTCTGCCTATGTTTTCCTCTAATAGTTTCTGGTCTCACATTTAGGTCTTTAATCCATTTTGAGTTTATCTTTGTATATGGTGTTAGGGAGCATTCTAATTTCATTTTTTTTACATGTAGCTGTCCAGTTTTCCCAGCACCATTTATTGAAGAGGCTGTCTTTGTCCCATTGTATATTCTTGCCACTTTTGTCAAATATAAGGTACCCATAGGTGCATGGGTTTATTGCTCTGCTTTCTGTGTTGTTCCATTGGTCTATATTTCTGTTCTTGTACCAGGACCATACAGCCTTTGATGCCTGTAGTTTGTAGTAGAGCCTGAAGTCAGGCAGGTTGATTCCTCCAGTTCCATTCTTCTTTCTCAAGATTGCTTTGGCTGTTCTAGGTTTTTTTTTTTTTTTTTTTTTTTGTATTTCCATTCGAATTGTGAAATGATTTGTTCTAGTTCTGTGAAAAATATCGTTGGTAGCTTGATAGGGACTGCATTGAATCTATAGATTGCTTTGGGTAGTATAGTCATTTTCACAGTATTGATTCTTCCAATCCATGAACATGGTATATTTCTCTATCTATTTGTGTCCTCTTTGATTTCTTTCATCAGTGTTTTATAGTTTTCTATATATAGGTCTTTTGTTTCTATAGGTAGATATATTCCTAAGTATTTAATTCTTTTC
Source organism: Cervus elaphus (assembly GCF_910594005.1). Taxonomy (NCBI): domain Eukaryota; kingdom Metazoa; phylum Chordata; class Mammalia; order Artiodactyla; family Cervidae; genus Cervus; species Cervus elaphus. The sequence continues at coordinate 121,671,247 of NC_057848.1, read as the reverse complement.
ATTGCAATGGTGAATGGAATTGTTTCCTTAATTTCTCTTTCTTTTTTCTCATTGTTAGTGTATAGGAATGCAAGGGATTTCTGTGTGCTAATTTTATATCATGCAACTTCACTATATTCATTGATTACCTCTAGTAATTTTCTGGTAGAGTCTTTAGGGTTTTCTATGTAGAGGATCATGTCATCTGCAAACAGTGAGAGTTTTACTTCTTTTCCAATCTGGATTCCTTTTATTTCTTTTTTTGCTCTGATTGCTGTGGGCAAAACTTCCAAAACTCTGTTGAATAGTAGTGGTAAGAGTGGGCACCCTTTTCTTGTTCCTGACTTGAGGGGAAATGCTTTCAGTTTTTCACCATTGAGGATAATGTTTGCTGTGTGTTTGTCATATATAGCTTTTATTATGTTGAGGCATGTTCCTTCTATTCCTGCTTTCTGGAGGATTTTTTTTTTATCATAAATTGATGTTGAATTTTGTCAAAGGTTTTCTCTGCATCTACTGTGACAATCATATGGTTTTTATCTTTCAATTTGTTAATGTGGTGTATTACATTGATTGATTTGCAGATATTGAAAAATCTTTGCATCCCTGGGATAAAGCCTACTTGGTCATGGTGTATGATCTTTTTAGTATGTTGTTGGATTCTGTTTGCTAGAATTTTGTTAAGGGGTTTTGCATCTATGTTCATCGGTGATATTAGCCTGTAGTTTTCTTTTTTTTGTGGCATCTTTCTCTGGTGTTGGTATTAGGGTGATGGTGGCCTCATAGAATGAGTTTGGAAGTTTACCTTCTTCTGCAAATTTCTGGAAGAGTTTGAGTAGGATTGGTGTTAGCGCTTCTCTAATGTTTTGGTAGAATTCAGCTCTGAAGCCATCCGGTCCTGGGCTTTTGTTTGCTGGAAGATTTCTGATTACACTTTCGATTTCCATGCTTGTGATGGGTCTGTTAAGATTTTCTATTTCTTCCTGGTTCAGTTTTGGAAAGTTATACTTTTCAAAGAATTTGTCCTTTCTTCCAAGTTGTCCATTTTATTGGCATATAGTTGCTGATTGTAGTCTCTTATGATCCTTTGTATTTCTGTGTTGTCTGTTGTGATCTCTCCATTTTCATTTCTAATTTTATTGATGGATTCTTCTCCCTTTGTTTCTTGGTGAGTCTGGCTAATGGTTTTTCAATTTTATTTATCCTCTCAAAGAACCAGCTTTTAGCCTTGTTGATTTTTGCTATGGTCTCTTTTGTTTCCTTTGCATTATTTCTCCCATAATTTTAAAGATTTCTTTCCTTCTAGTAACCCTGGGGATCTTCATTTATTCCTTTTCTAGTTGCTTTAGGTGTAGAGTTAGGTTATTTATTAGACTTTTTTCTTGTTTCTTGAGGTAAGCCTGTATTGCTATGACCCTTCCCCTTAGCACTGCTTTTACAGTGTCCCATAGGTTTTCGGTTGTTGTGTTTTCATTTTCATTTGTTTCTACATATATTTTGATTTCTTTTTTGATTTCTTCTGTGATTTGCTGGTTATTCAGCAGTGTGTAGTTCAGGCTCCATATCTTGGAATTTTCAATAGTTTTTCTCCTGTATTTGACATCTAAACTTACTGCATTGTGGTCAGAAAAGATGCTTGGAGTGAATTCAATTTTTTTGAATTTACCAAGGCTAGATTTATGGCCCAGGAAGTGATCTATCCTGGAGAATGTTCCGTGTGCACTTGAAAAAAGGTGAAATGCATTGTTTTCAGGTGAAATTTCCTATAGATATCAAGTAGGTCTAACTGGTCTATTGTATCATTTGTAGTTTGTGTTTCCTTGTTAATATTCTGTTTAGTTGATCTATCCATAGGTGTGAGTAGGGTATTAAAGTCTCCCACTATTATTGTGTTATTGTTAATTTCCCCTTTCATACTTCTTAACATTTGCCTTAAGTATTGTGGTGCTCTTATGTTGGGTGCATATAAATTTGTAACTGTTATATCTTGGATTGATCCTTTGATCATTATGTAGTGTCCTTCTTTGTCTCTTTTCACAACCTTTATTTTAAAGTCTATTTTATCTGATATGAGTATTGCTACTCCTGCTTTCATTTGGTCCCTATTTGCGTGGAATATCTTTTTCCAGTCCTTCACATTCACTCTGTATGTGTCCTTTGTTTTGAGGTGGTTCTCGTGTAGAAAACATATATAGAGGTCTTGTTTTTTTATCCATTCAGCCAGTCTTTATCTTTTGGTTGGGGCATTCAACCCATTAACATTTAAGGTAATTATTTATAAGTATGATCCCGTTGCAATTTACTTTGTTGTTTTGGGTTCGAGTTTATACCCCCTTTCTGTGTTTCCTGTCTAGAGAAGATCCTTTAGCATTTGTTGGAGAGCTGGTTTGGTGGTACTGAATTCTCTCAGCTTTTGCTTGTGATTTCTCCTTCATATTTGAATGAGATCCTTGCTGGGTACAGTAATGTGAGTTGTAGGTTTTTCTCTTTCATCACTTTAAGTATGTCCTGCCATTCCCTTCTGGTTTGAAGAGTTTCTATTGAAAGATCAGCTGTTATCCTTATGGGAATCCCCTTGTTTTTCCCTTGTTGCTTTTAATATTTGTTTTTTGTGTTTGATCTTTGTTAATTTGGTTAATATGTGTCTTGGGGTGTTTTTGCCTTGGGTTTATCTTGTTTGGGACTCTCTGGGTTTCTTGGATTTGGGTGACTATTTCCTTCCCCATTTTAGGGAAGTTTTCAACTACTGTCTCCTCAAGTATTTTCTCATGGTCTTTCTTTTTGTCTTCTTCTTCTGGGACTCCTATAATTCGAATGTTGGGGCATTTAACATTGTCCCAGAGGTCTCTGAGGTTGTCCTCATTTCTTTTCATTCTGTTTTCTCTTTTCCTCTCTGCTTCATTTATTTCTACCATTCTGTCTTCTACCTCATGTATCCCATCTTCTGCCTCCTCTATATTACTGTTGGTTTCCTCCAGAGTGCTTTTGATCTCATTTATCACATTATTCATTATACATTGACACTTTTTTATTTCTTCTAGGTCCTTGTTAAACATTTCTTGCATCTTCTCAACCATTGTCTCCAGGCTATTTATCTGTAACTCCATTTTGTTTTCAAGATTTTGGATCATTTTCACTATCATTGTTTGGAATTCTTTATCAGGTAGATTCCCTATCTCTTCATCTTTTGTTTGGTTTGGTGGGCATTTATCCTGTTCCTTTACCTGCTGAGTATTTTTCTGCCTTTTCATCTTCTTTATATTGTTGTGTTTGGGGTGGCCTTTCCATATTCTGGCAGTTTGTGGTTTCTCTTTGTTGCAGAAGTTCCTCACTGTGGGTGGGGTTGGACGGGTGGCTTGTCAAGGTTTCCTGGTTAGGGAAGCTTGTGTCAGTGTTCTGGTGGGTGGAGTTGGATTTCTTTTCTCTGGAGTGCAATGAAGTGCCCAACAGTGAGTTTTGAGATGTCATTGGGTTTGGTGTGACTTTGGGCAGCCTGTATATTGAAGGTCAGGGCTATGTTCCTGTGTTGCTGGAGAATTTGCCTGGTATGTCTTGCTCTGGAACTTGTTGGCTCTTGGATGGTGCTTGGTTTCAGTGTAGGTATGGAGGCTTTTGATGAGCTCTTATTGATTAATGTTCCCTGGAGTCAGGAGTTCTCTGGTGTTCTCAGGTTTTGGACTAAGCCTCCTGCCTCTGGTTTTTAGTCTTATTCTTACAGTAGCCTCAAGACTTCTCCATCTATACAGCACCAATGATAAAACATCTAGGTTAGTGATGGAAAGCTTCTCCACATGAAGGACACCCGGAGAGGTTCACAGAGTTACATGCAGAAGAGAAGAGGGAGGAGCGAGATAGAGGTGACCAGGACAAGAGGGGGGATCAAAAGGGGAGAGAGAAAGCTAGCCAGTAATCAATTCCCTATGTGCTCTCCACAGTCTCAACCCCTAAGAGAGGTTCACGAAGTTACACAGAGAAGAGAAGAGGGAGGAAGGAGACAGAGGTGACCAGGAGGAGAAAAGGGAGACTCAAAAGGAGAGAGACAGATCCAGCCAGTAATCAGTTCCCTAAGTATTCTCCACAGTCTGGAACCCACAAAGAGATTCACAGAGTTGGGTATAGAAGAGAAGGGGGAGGGAGGAGATAGAGGCGACTTCCTCTTGAAGACAATGGTCTGCCTTTCTGGGTGCCTGATGTCCTCTGCCAGCATTCAGAAGTTGTTTTGTGGAATTTGCTCAGCGTTCCCATGTTCTTTTGATGAATTTGTGGGGGAGAAAGTGGTAGCCCCATCCTATTCCTCTGCTATCTTAGGACTACCTCCTATGCCCATTTTTTGAAGAGTTTTAATCACAAATGGGTGCTGAATTTTGTCAAAGGATTTTTCTACTTCTATTGATGTCGTCATATGGTTTTTATCTTTCAATTTGTTAATATGGTGTATCACATTGATTGATTTTGCATATATTGAATAATCCTTGCATCCCTGGAATAAAGCCAGCTTTATCATGTTTTGTGAGCTTTTTGATGTGTTGCTGAATTATATTTCCTACAATTTTGTTGAGGATTTTTTGCATCTATGTTCATCAGTGATATTGGCCTGTAGCTTTCTTTTTTTCTGTATTGTCTCTGTCTGGTTTTTATATCAGGATGATGGTGGCCTTGTAGAATGAGTTTGAAAGTGTTCTTTCCTCTGCAAATTTTTGAAAGCGATTTAGGATAGGCATTAGTTCTGTTCTGAATGTTTGATAGAATTCTCCTGTGAAGCCATCTGGTCCTGGGCTTTTGTTTTTTGGGAGATGTTGATCACAGCTTTAATTTCACTGCTTGTAATTTAGTTGTTTATAATTTATATTTCTTCCTGGTTCAGTCTTGGAAGATGGACCTTTTGGAAGTTAGAACTTGGAACTTGGAAAATTCAATCTGTCCATTTCTTCCAGGTTATTCATTTTATTGCTATTAGTTCTTCACAACAGTCTCTTATTATCCTTCGTATTTCTGCATTGTCTGTTGCAACCTCTCCTTTTTCATTTCTAATTTTATTGACTTGATTCTTCTTTCTTTTTTTCCTTGATGAGTCTGGCCAAAGGTTTGTCCATTTTGTTTATCTTCTCAAGGAAACAGCTTTTCATTTTATTAATCTTTACTATTGTTTCTTTCATTTCTTTTTCATTTATTTCTGCTCCTATCTTTATGGTCCTTTCCTTTTACTAATTTTGGTTTTTCTTTTTTTCTTCTTTTCCCAGTTGCTTTAGGTGTAAAGTTAGGTTGTGTATTTAATGTTTTTCTTGTTTCTTGAGGTAAGATTGTATTGCTATAAACTTGTCTCTTCTTGCTTTGCTGCATCCCATAGGTTTTGAATTGTGTTTTCATTGTCATTTGTTTCTAGGAATTTGTTTATTTCCCTTTTGATTTCTTCAGTAACCTGTTGGTTATTTATAGAAATGTTGTTCAATGTGTCTGTGTTTCTTACAGTTTTTTTTTCTTGTAGTTTATATCTAGTTTCATAGCATTGTGGTCAGAGAAGATGCTTGATATGATTTCAATTTTCTTAAATTTGTTGAGGTTTGATTTGTGACCCAAGATGTGATCTATCCTGGAGAATCTTCCATGTGCCCTTGAGAAGAATGTGTATTCTTCTGCATTTGGATAGAATGTCCTGAAGATACCAATGAGATCCATATCATCCAGTGTATCATTTAAGACTTGTGTTTCCTTATTAATTTTCTCTTTTGATGATCTGTCCGTTGGTGTGAGTGGGGTGTTAAAGTCTCCTACTATTATTGCATTACTGTCAATTTCTCCCTTTATGTCTGTTACTGTTTGTCTTCTGTATTGAGGTGCTCCTGTGTTGGGTGCATAGATATTTACAATTGTTATTTCTTCTTAGATTGATCCCTTGATCATTATGTAGTATCCTTCCTTATCTCTTGTAATATTCTTTATTTTAACGTCAATTTTGTCTGATATATGTATTCATACTCCAGCTTTCTTTTGCTTCCCATTTGCAGAGAATATTTTTCCATCCTCTCACTTTCAGTGTATATGTGTCTTGAGGTGTGAAGTGGGTTTCTTGTAGACAATATATATATGGGTCTTGTTTTTGTATCCATTCAACCAGTCTGTGTCTGTTGGTTGGAGCAGTTAATCCATTTACATTTAAAGTAATTATTGATACATATTTCCTATTGCCATTTTCTTAATTGTTTGGGGTTCATTTTGTAGATCTTTTTACTTCTCTGTATTTCCTGACTACATAAGTCCCTTTAACATTTCTTGTAAAGCTAGTTTGGTTTCACTGAATTCTCTTAACTTTTGCTTGTCTGAAAAGCATTTGATTTATGCATCAATTTTGAATGAGATCCTTGCTGGGTACAGTAATCTTGGTTGTAGATTTTTCCCTTTCAGTACTTTAAATATATCTTGCCATTCCCTTGTGGCTGGCAGAGTTTCTGCTGAAAGATCAGCTGTTAAAAGTGTGGGGTTTCCCTTGTATGTTACTTGTTGCTTTTCCCTTGCTGCTTTTAATATTCTTTCTTTGTATTTAATCTTTATTAGTTTGATCAGTACATGTCCTGATCAGTACATGGCCTGTTTCTCCTTGGGTTCATCCTAAATGGGACTCTTTGTGCCTGTTGGACTTGATTATTTCCTTTTCCATATTGGGGAAATTTTGAACTATAATCTCTTCAAAAATTTTCTCATACCCTTTCTTTCTCTCTTTTTCTTCTGGGACCCCTATAATTTGAATGTTGGTGCGTTTGATATGGTCTCAGAGGTCTCTGAGACTATCCTCAGTTATTTTCTTTCTTTTTGCTTTATTCTGCTCTTCAGAAGCTATTTCCACCATTTTCTCTTCCAGCTCACAGATTTGTTCTTCTGCTTCAGATATTCTTCTATTGATTCTTTCCAGAGTATTTTTAATTTCAGTAATTGTGTTGTTTGTATGTTTATTGTTTAATTCTTCTAGGTTATAGTTAATTGATCCTTGAATTTTCTCCATTTTCTTTTCAAGGTTTGTGATTATCTTTACCATCTTGATTCTGAATTATTTTTCAGGTAGTTTGCCTATTTCCTCTTCATTTATTTGGACTTCTTCACTTCTAATTTGTTCATTCCTTTGTGTAGTATTTCTCTGCCTTTTCGTTATATAATTATTGTGTTTGAGGTCCTCTTTTCCCAGGCTTCAAGTTTGAATTGTTTCTTTCTTTTGGTTTCTGCCCTCCTAAGGTTGGTCGTGGTTTATATAAGCTTCGTATATGGTGAGATTTTTGCTGAGTTTTCTGTTTGTTTGTTTGCTTGCTTTTCCTCTGATGGGGAAGGCTGAGTGAGGTGGTAATCCTGTCTGCTGATGAATGGGTTTGTATTTTTATTTTGTTTGTTGTTTAGATGAGGCATCCTGCACAGGGTGCTACTGGTGGTTGGGTGATGCCGGGTCTTGTATTCAAGTGGTTTCCTTTGAGTGAATTCTCATTATTTGATACTCCCTAGGGTTAGTTCTCTGGTAGTCTATGGTCTTGGAGTCAGTGCTCCCACTCCAAAGGCTTGATCTCTGGTCAGGAACGAAGATTCCACAAGTAGTTTGTTATGGCATTAAGTGAGATTAAAACAAATACCCAAAAACGAGAAACCAAAGATAAACCCCAGGCAAATGGTAGTTACAAAATCAGGCAAATAATAATTGAAATAATAGAATATACACATGGACATATACATCCATAAGCAAAGTCAAAACAGTCCAACCTAAATAAAGTACAGTAGATTGACCCAGCAAACAAAGGAAATCAAATATCATATTTACCAGTTAAGAACAGAGCTAACTAAAGCACAAACTGGGAAACAAAAGTAAAGCAAGGTGCCAAGTGGGGAATAAAGCAATGAAAAGAAAACTAACAAATATGTTGTGAGGAAAGGAATGAAAGAAAAGAAAGGAAGAATAGATATGCAAAGTTAAATAGAAATAGATAAAGAAATTTATATACATTAAAGATTAACTGCAAGGGGAAAAGAACAGTAGGAAAAGCAAACAAGGGGATAAATGCAGAGAAAATAATAATTGCTTTAAAAATTTAAAAAAGAGAAAAGAAAGAAAAAATGGAAATCTCCACAGAACTGCAAAAGCCCAACATAGAGGCAGAGGTTTACAACAGCAATTAAACTGTGACTGAGGTGGGTAAAAAAGCTCAAAGGCTTAATTAGGTTTCATATTGCCAACAAAACTGACAACTACAATGGGTGAGGTGGGGGGGGAGGAAAACAAAAAAAGAAAAAAAAGATCCAAAAGGATATATTAGAACAAGTCAAAACATAAGAATAATAAATGCTTTTCTTGAGTCACTGTTGTCAGAGTCCTTTCCCTTGCTGGGAGTCACAGTCCACCTCACCTCCCTAGGATGCCCTCCCACATTGTGCTGATCTCTGAACCTGCTGTGGGGGCAGCTCAGATTCTAGTCTGGCCCTACTCCTGTGTGTCCTTGTCTCCAATGTCCACAGCTATTAGAACTAGTGCTTTTTCTTTTGTGGGAGCTCTCAATGTCCTTTTATATATTTCATAGACACGGGGTCTGCCTGGTTGATCATGTGGATTTAATCTGCAGCTTGTACAGTTGGTGGGAAGGTTTTGAGTCTTCTTCCTTAGCCACACTGCCACTGGGTTTCAATTGTGGTTTTATTTCCACCTCTGCATGTGGGTCATCCACTGGGAATTGCTCCTGAGGCTGCCCTGGAGGACTTGGGTTTGCCCCTGTGAGGTCCAGGTGTGGCGGTGGGGCAGCTGCTTGAGTCACAGGTGTTCTGTCAGCACCAGGTACTCAGGGGAGTTGGAAGCTAGGGCAGCAGGAAATATAGTGCACTAGAAGGGTATGGCAAAGTAATGTCTCTGCTTTTTTAATATGCTATCTAGTTTGGTCATAACTTTCCTTCCAAGGAGTAAGCGTCTTTTAATTTCTTGGCTGTAATCACCATCTGCAGTGATTTTGGAGCCCAAAAAAATAAAGTCCGACACTGTTTCCACTGTTTCCCCATCTATTTCCCATGAAGTGATGGGACCAGATGCTATGATCTTAGTTTTCTGAAAGTTGAGCTTTAAGCCAACTTTTTCACTCTCCTCTTTCACTTTCATCAAGAGGATTTTTAGTTCCTCTTCACTTTCTGCAAAAAGGGTGGTGTCATCTACATATGTGACATTATTGATATTTCTCCCAGCAATCTTGATTCCAGCTTGTGCTTCTTCCAGCCCAGCATTTCTCGTGATGTATTCTGCATATAATTTAAATAAGCAAGATGACAATATACAGCCTTGACGTACTCCTTTTCTATGCAGAGACATTACTTTGCCAACAAAGGTCCATATAGTCAAGGTTATGGTTTTTCAGTGGTCATGTATGGATGTGAGAGTTGGACTGTGAAGAAAGCTGAGTGCCAAAAATTGATGCTTTTTGTTTTCAATTAGTTTTATTAGTTGGAGGCTAGTTACTTTACAATATTGTAGTGCTTTTTGCCATACACTGACATGAATCAGCCATGGATTTACATGTGTTCCCCATCCCAATACCTCCTCCCATCTCCCTCCCCATCCCATCCCTCTGGGTCGTCCCAGTGCACCAGCCCTGAGCACTTGTCTCAGGCATCCAACCTGGGCTGGTGATCTGTTTCACCCTGGATAGTATACTTGTTTCAATGCTATTCTTTCAGAACATCCCACCCTTGCCTTCTCCCACAGAGTCCAAAAGTCTGGTCTCTACATCTGTGTCTCTTTTTCTGTTTTCCATATAGGGTTATCATTACCATCTTTTTAAATTCCATATATATATGTGTTAGTATACTGTATTGGCCTTTATCTTTCTGGCTTACTTCACTCTGTATAATGGGCTCCAGTTTCATCCATCTCATTAGAACTGACTCAAATGTATTCTTTTTAATGGCTGAGTAATATTCCATTATGTATATATACCACAGCTTTCTTATCCATTCGTCTGCTGATGGGCATCTAGGTTGCTTCCATGTCCTGGCTGTTATAAACAGTGCTGTGATGAACATTGGGGTACACGTGTCTTTTTCAGGTCTGGTTTCCTTGGTGTGTATGCCCAGGAGTGGGATTTTTGAGTCATATGGCAGTTCTATTTCCAGTTTTTTAAGGAGTCTCCACACTGTTCTCCATAGCGGCTGTACTAGTTTGCATCCCCACCAACAGTGTAAGAGGGTTCCGTTTTCTCCACACCCTCTCCAGCATTTATTGCTTGTAGACTTTGGGATTGCAGCCATTCTGACTGGTGTGTAATGGTACCTCATTGTGGTTTGATTTGCATTTCTCTGATAATGAGTGATGTTGAGCATCTTTTCATGTGTTTGTTAGCCATCTGTATGTCTTCTTTGGAGAAATGTCTGTTTAGTTCTTTGGCCCATTTTTTGATTGGGTCATTTATCTGGAATTGAACTGCAGGTGTTGCTTGTATATTTCTGAGATTAATCCTTTGTCTGTTGCTTCATATGCTATTATTTTCTCCCATTCTGAAGGCCGTTTTTTCACCTTGCTTATAGTTTCCTTTGTTGTGCAAAAGCTTTTAAGTTTCATTAGGTCCCATTTGTTTATTTTTGCTTTTATTTCCAATATTCTGGGAGGTGGGTCATAGAGGATCCTGCTGTGAGTTATGTCGGAGAGTGTTTTGCCTATGTTCTCCTCTAGGAGTTTTAGAGTTTCTGGTCTTACATTTAGATCTTTAATCCATTTTGAGTTTATTTTTGTGTATGGTGTTAGAAAGTGTTCTAGTTTCATTCTTTTACAAGTGGTTGACCGGTTTTCCCAGCACCACTTGTTGAAGAGGTTGTCTTTTTTCCATTGTATATCCTTGCCTCTTTTGTCAAAGATAAGGTGTCCATAGGTTCGTGGATTTATCTCTGGGCTTTCTATTCTGTTCCATTGATCTATATTTCTGTCTTTGTGCCAGTACCATACTGTCTTGATGACTGTGGCTTTGTAGTATACTCTGAAGTCAGGCAGGTTGATTCTTCCATTTCCACTCTTCTTTCTCAAGATCGCTATGGCTATTCAAGGTATTTTGTATTTCCGTACTAACTCTGAAATTATTTGTTCTAGTTCTGTGAAAAATACTGTTTGAAGTTTGATAGTGATTGCATTGAATATATAGATTACTTTGGGTAGTGTACTCATTTTGACAATACCTATTCTTCCAATCCATGAACACGGTATATTTCTCCATCTATTTATGTTCTCTTTGATTTCTTTCATCAGTGTTTTATAGTTTTCTATATATAGGTCTTTCATTTCTTTAGGTAGATATACTCCTAAGTATTTTATTCTTTTTGTTGCCATGGTGAATGGCACTGTTTCCTTAATTTACCTTTCTGTTTTCTCAATGCTAGTGTATAGGAATGAAAAGGATTTCTCTGTTAATTTTATATCCTGAAACTTTACTATATTCATCAATTAGCTCTAGTAATTTTCTGGTGTTTCTTTAGGGTTTTCTATGTAGAGGATCATGTCGTCTGCAAACAGTGAGAATTTCAATTCTTCTTTTCCTATCTGGATTCCTTTTATTTATTTTTCTGCTCTGATTACTATGGCCAACACTTCCAAAACTATGTTGAATAGTAGTGGTGAGAGTGGGCACCCTTGTCTTGTTCCTGACTTTAAGGGAAATGCTTTCAGTTTTTCACCATTGAGGATAATGTTTGCTGTGGGTCTGTCATATATAGCTTTTATTATGTTGAGGCATGTTCCTTCTATTCCTGCTTTCAGGAGAGTTTTTATCATAAATGGATGTTGAATTTTGTCAAAGGCTTTCTCTGCATCTATTGAGATTATCATATTACTTTACCTTTCAATTTGTTAATATGGTGTATTACATTGCTTGATTTGCAGATATTAAAGAATCCTTGCATTCCTGGGATAGAGCCCACTTGGTCATGATGTATGATCTTTTTAATATGTTGTTGGATTCTGTTTGCTAGAATTTTGTTAAGGGTTTATGCATCTATGTTCATCAGTTATATTGGCCTGTAGTTTTTTTTTTTTTTTTTTTTTGGTGGCATCTTTGTCTGGTCTTGGTGTTAGGGTGATGGTAACCACATAGGATGAGTTTGGAAGTTTGCCTTCTTCTGCAATTTTCTGGAAGAGTTTGAGTAAGATAGGTGTTAGCTCTTCTCTAAATTTTTGGTAGAATTCAGCTGTGAAGCCATCTGGTCCTGGGCTTTTGTTTGCTGGAAGACTTCTGATTACAGTTTCAATTTCCGTGCTTGTGAAGGGTCTGTTAAGATCTTCTATTTCTTCCTGGTTCAGTTTTGGAAAGTTATACTTTTCTAAGAATTTGTCCATTTCTTCCAAGTTGTCCATTTTATTGGCATAGAGCTGCTGGTAGTAGTCTCTTATGATCCTTTGTATTTCTGTGTTGTCTGTTGTGATCTCTCCATTTTCATTTCTAATTTTATTGATTTGGTTCTTCTCCCTTTGTTTCTTGATGAGTCTGGCTAACGGTTTGTCAATTTTATTTACCTTTTCAAAAAACCAGCTTTTAGCTTTGTTGATTTCTGCTATGGTCTCTTTTGTTTCTTTTGCCTTTATTTCTGCCCTAATTTTTAGGATTTCTTTCCTTCTACTAACCCTGGGGTTCTTCATTTCTTCCTTCTCTAGTTGCTTTAGGTGCAGAGTTAGGTTATTTATTAGACTTTTTTCTTGTTTCTTGAGGTAAGCCTGTATTGCTATGAACCTTCCCCTTAGCACTGCTTTTACAGTGTCCCATAGGTTTGGGGTTGTTGTGTTTTCATTTTCATTCGTTTCTATGCATATTTTGATTTCTTTTTTAATTTCTCCTATGATTTGTTGGTTATTCAGCAGCATGTTATTTAGCCTCCATATGTTGGCATTTTTAATAGCTTTTTTCCCCCTGTAATAGACATCTAATCTTACTGCATTGTGGTCAGAAAAGATGCTTGGAGTGAATTCAATTTTTTTGAATTTACCAAGGCTAGATTTATGGCCCAGGATGTGATCTATTCTGGAGAAGGTTCCATGTGCACTTGAGGAAAAGGTGAAATGCATTGTTTTGGGGTGAAATGTCCTATATATATCACATAGGTCTAGCTGGACAATTGTGTAATTTATTTTTTTTTTCATTTATTTTTATTAGGTGGAGGCTAGTTACTTTACAATATTGTAGTGATTTTTGCCATACATTGACATGAATCAGCCATGGATTCACCTGTGCTCCCCATCCCGATCCCCCCTCCCACCTCCCTCCCCATCCCATCCCTCTGGGTCTTCCCAGTGCACCAGCCCTGAGCACTTATCTCAGGCATCCAACCTGGGCTGGTGATCTGTTTCACCCTGGATAATATACTTGTTTCAATGCTATTCTCTCAGACCATTTCATCCTCACCATCTCCCACACAGTCCCAAAGTCTGTTCTGTACATCTGTGTCTTTTTCTGTTTTGCATGTAGGGTTATCGTTACCAGCTTTTTAAATTCCATGTATATGCATTAATATACTGTATTGATCTTTATCTTTCTGGCTTACTTCACTCTGTATAATGGGCTACAGTTTCATCCATCTCATTAGAACTGATTCAAATGAATTCTTTTTAATGGCTGAGTAATATTCCATTGTGTATATGTACATTGTGTATATGCAGTTTCCTTTGTTGTGCAAAAGCTTTTAAGTTTCATTAGGTCCCATTTGTTTATTTTTGCTTTTATTTCCAATATTCTAGGTGGTGGGTCATAGAGGATCCTGCTGTGATTTATGTCGGAGAGTGATTTGCCTATGTTCTCCTCTAGGAGTTTTATAGTTTCCAGTCTTACATTTAGATCTTTAATCCATTTTGAGGTTATTTTTGTGTATGGTGTTAGAAAGTGTTCTATTTCCTTCCCCATTTTAGGGAAGTTTTCAGCTATTATCTCCTCAAGTATTTTCTCATGGCCTTTCTTTTTGTCTTCTTCATCTGGGACTCCTATGATTCGAATGTTGGGGTGTTTTACACTGTCCCAGGGGTCCCTGAGGTTGTCCTCATTTCTTTTGATTCTTTTTTCTTTTTTTCCTCTCTGCTTCATTTATTTCCACCATTTTATCTTCTACCTCACTTATCCTATCTTCTGTCTCCGTTATTCTACTGTTGGTTCCCTCCAGAGTGTTTTTGATCTCATTTATTGCATTATTCATTTTTAATTGACTCCTTTTTATTTCTTCTAGGTCCTTCTTAAACATTTCTTGCATCTTCTCAATCCTTGTCTCCAGGCTATTTATCTGTAACTCCTTTTCAAGATTTTAGATCATTTATATTATCATTATTCTAAATTCTTTTTCAGGTAGATTCCCTATCTCCTCCTCTTTTGTTTGGCTTAGTGGGCATTTTTCATGTTCCTTTACCTGCTGGGTATTTCTCTGCTTTTCCATCTTGTTTAGATTGCTGTGTTTGGGGTGGCCTTTCAATATTCTGGTGGTCTGTGGTTCCTTTTTATTGTGGAGGTTTCTCCCAGTGGGTGGGGTTGGATGACTGGCTTGTCAAGGTTTCCTGGTTAGGGAAGCTTGCGATGGTGTTCTGGTGCGTGGAACTAGGTTTCTTCTCTCTGGAGTGCAATGGAGTGTCCAGTAGTGAGTTTTGAGATGGGTCTATGTGTTTGGTGTGATTTTGGGCAGCCTGTATGTTGACACTCAGGGCTATGTTCCTGCGTTGCTTGAGAATTTGCATGGCATGTCTTGCTCTGGAACTTATTGACTCTTGGGGGGTCGTTGGTTTCAGTGTAGGTATGGAGGCTTTTGGATGATCTCTTATTACTTAAAATTCCCTGTCGTCAGGAGTTCTCTGGTGTTCTTAGGTTTGGGACTTAAGTCTCCTGCCTCTGGATTTCAGTCTTATTCTTCCAGCAGCCTCAAGACTTCTCCAACTATACAGCACTGATAATAAAACTTCTAGGTTAATGGTGAAAAGATTCTCCACAGTGAGGGACACCCAGAGAGGTTCACAGAGTTTCATGAAGAAGAGGAGAGGGAGGAAGGAGGTAGAAATGAGCAAGAGGAGAAAAAGGGGGACTCAAGAGGAGAGAGACAGTCTACCCAGTACTCTTTTCCCTAAGTGTTCTCCGTAGCCCAGAACACCCACAGAGATTCACAGAATTGGATTGAGAAGAGAAGGGGAAGGGAGGAAATAGAGGTGATCTGGGGGAGAAAAAGGAGAGTCAAAAGGGGGAGTAATAAACCAGTCATTACACTCCTGAGTAAAAATGGGTACTGAAGGTTGGATTCTTAAAGTCCAAAATTGATATCAAATACTGAAAAACAAAGATTAAAAATCTAGAGTAGAGGTTAGACTCTTAAAAATACAATATTAAAAACAGAAACAAAAACACAAAAAATTTAAGAAATATATTTGAAGTTTGCTTTAAAAAATAGGATCTTTTTTTTTTTGCAAGGTTATAGTGAAATGAAAATGAAGATTAAGGGGTAATAGATGAGTAATAGAGGACTTTAAAGGAAACTAGAAAAAAATTAATTTAATTAAAAAGAAAAAGAATAAAAATATATGAAAATGAAAATTAAGGAGTAATAGAGGGGTAATAGAGGACTTCAAAAGGAAATAAAAGGGAAAAGAAAAAAATTTTTTTAATTAAAAAAAGTAAAAATATATGAAAATGAAAATTAAGGAGTAATAGATGAGTAATAGAGGACTTTAAAAGAAAATGAAAATTAAGGAGTAATAGAGGAGTAATAGGGAATTTTAAAATAAAATAAAATAAAAAATAAAAATAAAATAAAGAAAAAACATTTTTTTTAATTAAAAAAAAAAGTAAAAGTATATCTAGGAAATTCTCAGAAGCTGTTGCGGGCAGTGTGTGTTTGGTTCAGTTTCAGATAGCTCCTTGTTCCAGCTTACACTTCTCAATAGCTATAGGCCCCTTCTGGTGTAGTCAGTGTTAACTACAGATATTTTAATCTGTTGCACCTGTCACTTCTGAAGCAGTTCCCTTTGCTTATTTGGCTTCTGTTTGCAGGTCTGTTCAATGTCTAATTTCCGCCCTGACACAAGTGGGTGGAGGTGGTCTCTTGTTTAGGTTCGCTTGTTCAGTCGTGCTGCGGGGAGGGGCGGGCACTGCAGACAAATATCACTGGCCTGTGTGAGGAGTACTCACAGTGTTCCGGCCACACTGGGTTTGCCCCTGCTTGCAGCGTGTGTGCTTTCCCTGTCTACACTGCTCAGGCTCCAGGCTGCTCTATAGGGAGTGGGCCCTGTGTTGCATGTGGTTCCAGTTTTCAGGAACTCCACAAAAGCGCAGACTCGGTTGGGCCTGCATTTTGTGCCTTCCCCGGCCTGAGCAGCTCAGACAACCAGGAGCTTGATGAGCGCACTCTCCCTGGGTGCAGTGTGCCTTATCCCCTCCACAGTCCCAGCCTCAGTTTCCACACGCGCCGGTCTGGTGGGCCTTGTGTCTGTTCTGGGGAGCTGGTCTCTAGCTGCAACCCTCCCGGCAGATGTCAACCATCCAGAATCTCAGGAAGTCTTTGGTTAGAAACTGGAAGCCTGTTTGCAGTTTGGTAGGGGATGTCTCTCTGGGGCCTAGTTTGTCCCTTTCCCCTCCCCCCGCCTCCTGCCTCTGGCGGGGGATGGGCCGGTCCGCAGCCGGCTAGCTCTTCTCTGGAATTGCTCAGTCCTTCCTTTGTTCCTAAGCAATGCCGCCCACTCCTCTCCATTCAGCCCCCACTTGCTGGTGGTGGATGTGAGCGTCTGGGGTACTTTTCTGCTGGGAGTTGCTTTTAGGTAAGTAATCTGTGGGTTTTATTTATTTTTCCTCCCAGTTAGGTTGCCCTCCGAGATTCGAAAACTTCCCCCAGACCCGCCAGTGAGACAGTTTCCTGGTGTTTGGAAACTTCCTCTATTATGACTCCCTATCCAGGATGGGTCTCCATCCATAACTCTTTTGTCTCTCTTTTTATCTTTGATATTTTGTCCTACCTCCTTTTGAAGACAATGGGCTGCTTTTCTGGGCACCTGATATCTTCTGCTTGCGATCAGGAGTTGTTTTGTGGAGTTTGCTCAGCGTTCAAATGTTCTTTGATGAATTTGTAGGGGATAAAGTGGTCTCCTCGTCCTATTCCTCTGCCATCTTAGCTCTTCCTCCCAAAATCTTTTTTTTTAAACGGGTAGGGCAGCAAAACCTCCTGCACCACAGCTGTAAGCTGCCTGTGCCTGAGCATGCATACTTGCATCTAACTCTTTGCAACACCATGGACTGTAGCCCACCAAGCTCCTCTCTCCACGGTATTCTCCGGGCAAGAATATTGGAGTGAGTGGCCATTCCCTTCTCCAGGGGATCTTCCCGACACAGGGATCAAACCTGCATCTCCTGTGTCTCTTGCTTGAAGGTGGATTCTTTACCACAGAGCTACCTAGTGAGCACTAACTCCCCTCCCCCAAGTAAATAAACAGAACACCAAATACAAAAGCTACCCAAGGGGCTGGAGGCTTGGGGGCAGAGAGTTGGACCCACAGCAGGGCAGAAGGAGCAGGTGAGAATGTGCTGGAAAGGTGGATTCTCCCACTTTGCCTTCTCAGGGGCCCCAGTTCTAACACTGCCCAGGGTGGCTGGGTCTATCCTGTCTGATAGGTCAGAGGTAGAAGCTGAACCCAACTCTCAGCTTCTACATGTGTTTCTAGTAGGGGAGGAAGGCGATGGCTTCAATCTCTCTGCCCCAGGTCAGAGGCAAGATTCTCTGAAACTCAGACAGACGGGATGTGTGGGAGGTTGAGCACCTTCTTGTGGAGGATGACTGCAGGGACTCATAGAAGGTCAGTTCTCTGAGCACGTGGTCTGGAAGCTTCTACCACCAACATCTCATTGATTTTTGTCCCCTCTCCCTGATGAGGGGAGGGGGCCATGGAGGCCCATGAGCTCTTTCCTGGTTTCCAATCACCACAAGTGTTCCCCAGAGAAGGCGAGGACAGGTGTGGGCCCCACCCATCCCAGGTTTTCCTCTCCCACCCGTTTCCGTGCAGCTGGATGAAAGCTTCCAGCTCTTAGGGAGTGAAGCCCTTGTATGGAATCTTGTTCTTGTCCAGGGTGGAATCTTGTTCTTGTCCAGGGTGGAAGTCGCAATGCACTACAGGGTCACGTGGTTGAAGGGCTGAATGGTGCTCTTGGCCAGTAGCTTCTCGTGCAGTAATAGCTCATAGACTGTCTTCTTGAAAGTTCTGATGGCATCCATGTGTGCCCCCGCCTGTCAGGGCATTCGTGATCCCCAAGCAGTTGTTCTGCTTTACGATGTGCACTGGCGTGTTGTTTTCAAAGTCCTGGCTGTCTGGGTCAGCCCCACAGTCGAGGGTACCTTGACCACCTGGAGGGAGGGGAATCTGCCCACCTAGAACTGGCCCTCGTTTGTGGTCTATGTCCACTGCCATGTGCAGGAGTGAAGCCATTCTAGCTGCGATTCTTGCGGCTCACCAAGCCCCCCCCCCCCACCCGCCACCCAGCACAGCAGGCTCCGCACCACGTCCAGGTGATCAGCTGCTGAGGCGCCCCACGGCAGCTGCGCACCCTCGATGCTCTCGTCATTGAAGTGTATGGAGCCGCCAGCATCCCTGCTGGCACCTCTCTTGTCTTCCGGGTACTCAACCACATCTAGCTGGCTGCAATGGGAGGTGATGACAAGCAGTGTCCCCACCTTAACCCCCCACCCCTGTCCCCCGCTGGCCAACTAGCCCATCAGCTCGTCCAGCTCCTCCCTGCTCTGGCTGCTGGGCAGCCTCTGAAGCATCTGAAGCTTGTCAACATGGCTGTGTTGTATATGATGGTGTAGAGGTCTACCATTTGGGCCTCCACCAGGACATGGGCTGGCCACCCAAAGGGTTGGGGGAACAGGGGCCCAAGGACTAGAGCCCAGAGGGGCAGGCTACAAATTTCACCATCCCTCCCGCTGCCATCCAAGGTGTGTCTCCTTATGAATTTTCTTAATAACATTATTTTTTCCTCTGGATTACCTTAAGAATACAGTATTTAGGGGCTTCCCTGGTGGCTCAGTGGTAAAGAATCTGCCTGGCAATTCAGGAGTGACTGGTGCCATCAATGATCTGAGAAGATCCCACGTGTTGTGGAGCAAATAAACCTGTGTGTGCCACAACTATTGAGCCAGTGTTCTAGAGCCTCAGAGCTTCAACGACTGAGCCCACAAACCCTAGAAGCTGAGATCCACAACAGAAGCCACCACAATGAGAATGGTGCAGCCCGCCACTAGAGAGTAGACCCCGCTCATCCCAACTAGAGAACATTTCCATGCAGCAACAAAGACTTAACACAGTCCCCCCACCTCAAACACAAAACAAATAAAATTATTTTTTAAAAAAGAATACAGTATATAAGGCATGAGTGAGTGTGCATTGTCAGTTGTGTCTGACTCTTTGTGGTCCCATGGACTGTAGCCTGCCAGGCTCCTCTGTCCACGGGATTTCCCAGGCTAGAATACTGGAGTGGGTTGCCACTTCCTCCTCCAGGGGATCTTCCCCACCCAAGGATCAAACCCACCTATCTTGCTCGTCTCCTGCCCTGGAAATCAGCTTCTTTACCACTAGTGCCCAGGTAATGGATATAACATATCAACTGTTTATGGTAACCGTAAGGGTTCCAGTCAACAGTAGGCTATTAGTAGTGAAGTTTTGGAAGAGTCTAAAGTTATACTTGGGATTCTTAACTCAGAGCGGGGGTTGGTGCCCTTAACCCCTACATTGTTCAAGGGTCAACAGTACTGTCATTGTTGCTTCCAAAACCTAATACTTCACTGGGACAGTGTTTTGCATGCTTGTTCTAGGAATGCTGGATAAAGACCAAAGGGAATTCTCTGGTTCAGGGACTGCCACATGCAGAGAGATGACAGCAGAGTATGCAATTGACTCCCCAACGCATCTCCCTTATCCTCGCCCAGGTGTCTGAAGAGAAACAGCAGAGAATCCCTGGAGGACAAAGAAGTCACAGCCTTGATTAGGACTAAAATGCGGCAGGTAGATGACGACAGTAAAGCATCAATACAATGGCCCAGTATGGCCAGTGGAAAAAACTAGCACGGGGTGCAGGCTCACTGTGGATTACCTCCAATGGAATGTATGTTGCTCCAGTGGCCCTGGCCACTGGAGACTTTGTGGCTGTAAACGAACGGACAGCACAGACTGACGGCACTGGGAGTGCTGTGTCACTGCCTAGGCCTTCTTTTCTGTCCCACTGGACTTGGAAGACACTCCTCCATGGGGCGCTTGTGCTCCTACACATCTTGCTGAGTGTGACAGGAAAGCAAGGCCCCGAGTGCTGTTTCCCTGGCATGTCTCAGGTTTGTGCTTACAGCAAATGACTTGAAGGCTGGTTTCCAGGCTGCTCTTAGGCAGCAGGTTGCCCAGGCTCAGGTTCAGGCAACTCAGTGCACATACTGGCATTTGTCAAGCATGATCTGTGTCACATCTGTGGGGACTCAGGCTTAGGAAACTCACAGCCTTTTAAAACTCACAGCTGTTTTAAAAAAAGGGAATCTTCCCTGTGGCTATAAGAGAAAGAGACCTTTCCCTCCTTCCCTTTTCTTAGAATATTTCCTTGAGAAAACTGGTATTTGTAAACCCTTCCTCTGCCCCTTGGATACATATGTAAATCTTAAAAGGGTAAACAAGCCTTCTGTCAGCAAAACAACCCAGGAATAATTTTCTTTTGGGGCTAGGAGACATCTCCTTGAAATATAAACACCAAAGAAGACAGTGTTCTGTCTCTCTGTCATCCTGGGAGCTTAGCCTCAGGGCCTGGCTCTAAGCTGGAACTCAGTTCAGTTCAGTTCAGTCCCTCAGTCGTGTCCGACTCCTTGTGACCCCATGGGCTACAGCATGCCAGGCTTCCCTGTCCATCACCAACTCCCGGGGCTTACTCAAACTCATGTCCGTCAAGTCAGTGATGCCATCCAACCATCTCATCCTCTCTTGTCCCCTTCTCCTACAGCCTTCAATCTTTCCCAGAAACACAGTCTTTTCTAATGAGTCAGTTATTCACATCAGGTGGCCAAAGTATTGGAGCTTCAGCTGCAGCATCAGTCCTTCCAATGAATATTCAGGATTCATTTCCTTTAGGATGGACTGGTTTGATCTCCTGGCAGTCCAAGGGACTCTCAAGAGTCTTCTCCAACACCACAGTTCAAAGGCATCAATTCTCTGCCCCTCAGCTCTCTTTATGGTCCAACTCTCACATCCATACATGACTGCTGGAAAAACCATAGCTTTGACTAGACAGACCTTTGTGGGCAAAGTACTGTCTCTGATTTTTAATATGCTCTCTTGGATTGTCATAGCTTTTCTTCCAAGGAGCAAGCACCTTTGAATTTTGTGGGTGCAATCACCATCTGCAGTGATTTTAGAGCTCAAGAAGCCAGCTTTTTCACTCTCCTTTTCTACATTCATCAAGAGGCTCTCAAGTTTCTCTTTGGTTTCTGCCTTAAGGGTGGTGTAATTTGTGCATCTGAAGTTATTGATATTTCTCCCGGCAATCTTGATTCCAGTTTGTGCTTCATCCAGCCAGGCATTTCCCATGATGTACTCTGCATAGTTTTTTTTCTGATTTTATAAAATTACCACAGATATTTAATATGAAATGCTCAATATGCAGATTACTATATAATTCAATAAGTTATTTAAAATTTTTTATATTGTAGAAGCAAGAATTGGCAGTTTTTAAAATAATCTTATTTAGATACCATCTGGCTAATGGGAATTTCTTTTTTAAAATTATTTTTTGGAGGCTAATTACTTTACAATATCATGGTGCTTTTGCCATACATTCACATGAATCAGCCATGGGTGTACATGTGTTCCCCATCCTGACCCTCCCTCCCACCCCTTTCCCCATCCCATCTCTCAGGGTCATCCCAGTGCACCAGCCCTGAGCACCCTGCTTCATGCATCGAACCTGGACTGACGATCTAGTTCACATATGGTAATATACATGTATCAATGCTATTCTCTCAAATCATCCCACCCTCACCTTCGCCCACAGAGTGCAACAGTCTGTTCTTTACATCTGTGTCTCTTTTGCTGTCTCGCATATAGGGTCATCATTACCAGCTTTCTGAATTCCATATGTTGCATAGAAGTTAAATAAGCAGGGTGACAATATACAGCCTTCACGTGTCCTTTGCCAATTTTGAACCAGCCTGTTGTTTCATGTCCAGTTCTAACCATTGCTTATTGACCTGCATACAGATTTCTCAGGAGGCAGGTAAGGTGGTCTGGTATTCCCATCTCTTAAAGAACTTTCCGCAGTTTGTTGCAATCCACACAGCCAACGGCTTTAGCATAGTCAATAAAGCAGAAATATGTGTTTTTCTGGAATTCTCTTGCTTGTTTTATGATCCAATGCATGTTGGCAATTTGATCTCTGGTTCCTCTACCTTTTCTAAATCCAGCTTGAACATCTGCAAGTTCTCAGCTCATGTTCTGTTGAAGCCTGGCTTGGAGAATTGTGAGCATTACTTTGCTCGTGTTTGAGATGAGTGCAATTGTGTGGTAGTTAGAACATTCTTTGGCATTGCCTTTCTTTGGGATTGGAATGAAAACTGACCTTTTCCAGTCCTGTGGCCACTGCTGAGTTTTCCAAATTTGCTGACATATTGATTGCAGCACTTTCACAGCATCATCTTTTAGGATTTGAAATAGCTCAGCTGGAATTCCATCACCTCCACTAGCTTTGTTCATAATGATGCTTCCAAAGACCCACCTGACTTCACTTTCCAGGATATCTGACTCTAGGTGAGTGATCACACCATTGTGGTTATCTGGGTCATTAACATCTGCTTTGTATAGTTCTTCTGTGTACTCTTGCCACCCCTTCTTAATATCTTCTGCTTCTGTTAGGTCCGTACCATTTCTGTCTTTTACTGTGCACAATTTTGCATGAAATGTTCCCTTGGTATCTCTAATTTTCTTAAAGACATCTCTAGTTTTTCCCTTTCTATTGTTTCCCTCTACTTCTTTGCATTCATCACTTAGGAAGGCTTTCTTCTCTTTCCTTGATACCTCCTTGTCATAAAAGAGAGGAGAAGTCTGACTTTGCCTTTGGATAAAGGCAGTTAACTGGCACAGATGCCACTCCCATTGCCAGCAGAGCTTAGGATGAACTATGATCGAATGTAGAGAAAATGGTGGTCTCAGGTCCTCTTGCAGGACAACTAGTTGTCATTCTTCTTAACAACATTTAGGTACTGGACTGTATCTGCTCAGTTAAAAGGTTGATTTCTTGCTACTTTTGCAGTCTGATTAGCAGATTGCCCATGATGCCAATCACAGCCTGGTTTAATACTCAGTAATGAAATCATTCTGTTTCTATTCTCCATCTGTGGAGAAGATGTCCTGGGCTTTCAGGAGACTGTACTTTTAATTTTCTCAGTTTGCTGATGAGGATGGGATGGCCTGAACGTTCCTGAACTGAGCAGACCAGTGAACGTGAATTATAAAATGCCTCCCTCTTAGCACTTTGCTCTTTTCAAATATGACCTGGATAGATCTCACTCTCCAAATTCTAGATTGTCTTTTTGAGTAAGCACGCATAATACAGGACCTAAAAATCCATCAGGGCCACCATCAGCTTTAATGGTGGGAAAGATGGGAAGCCCAGATGTTGCCTGCAGATCTTCTCTCTTGAATGGCCAACACAGCTCTATATGACATTTGGAAGGACATCCATTTGAAAGGAAAATGCAGGCTTATATTGGCCTGAGCATGCTTACATTAATTTGGATGAATTAACATATATGGTGGTTTTTAGAAGAACCTCTTGCCCAGGTTTCCCTGGTGGTTCAGACGATAAAGAATCTGCTAGCAACGCAGGAGACCTGAGTTTGATCCCTGGGTCAGGAAGACCCCCTGGAGAAGGGAATGGCTACCCACTCCAGTATTCTTGCCTGGAGAATCCCACGGACACAGGAACCTGGCAGGCTGGGGTCCATGGTGTTGCAAAGAGGTGGACACGACTGGTCGACTAACACTTGCACTTTCATCTCCAGCAAAGGACATACTTGTGTTTACAGGTTGAATATCATCCTAGGAAGAAGGTTACATTATTTGGGAAGATGTAGGAAAATGGAAGAGGAAATGGGAGAACTAAAGTCACTTTCTCTTTCTCCAAACCCTCCTCCTCCTTTCTCAGCTGTCTCCCTTTATTCTGGTCCCTTTCCATGGCATCTCTTCATCTTCACGCCTCAATCCGACTTCTAGTAAGGGCGAAACGATGACCTTCAAGATAGGCGTTTAAGTAGATTTCCCTGCAAAGAAGGACAAGGAGACAGTAATGAATTATCTGCCCTGTGTGAGATGTGTGTGTCTCATGCCCTAGCTGTGATTCCATTTCAGGCTTAGCCTAGATCTCGACCTTCAAGAGTATTTTCTTATCTACAAACTATATAGCCAGGAAAGCAGAGATGATAAAGCAATACTATTAAGGAGCAACTGGGAACTTTAATAAAAGACTGTGTCCCCACCCCACCTCCCATGGTGGCTACAGGATGGAGAGTGGTTGCAGCAGTCACTGGAATAGACAAACAAAAGTGGTGTTAGGCTGAAAAACACAATATGGGAAAGGAAACCCAAGAGTCGTCTAATTCTACATTTTTCCTGAGTCAGTGAAAAGACAGTTAGCCTTCCCTTACCACTTTGCCAATAAAGCTGATGCCATTGACTACCCAGACTTGAAACAGTACAAATCGACATGCTCTTCAACTTCCCTACATTATTCACTGCGGGATTCTTTTCCTGGGCCTGGGAAACACCCACAGAAGTTTGCACAAGTACCTGGCAGTGTGTTTTCAGTTTACAGCCCCAAACATGGGATGTGCCCTGATAGCTGCACAGAATTCTGCATGCAGCAGGCTTTGGTTGTTTGATGGAGCAGGCATGTCAGGACCGGAAAGCAACCCACCATATCAGGGGGAAAGGTGGCCAAAAGACTCAGACTATATGCCACATCCCACAACCATGGAAGAACTAATGGCTTGAGGGACCCACTGAGAGGCCTGCAGGTGGCCATATTTTAAGCCCTTTGACGAAAAGTGAGCTAGGAGAAATCACAGCAGTGTATTCAGAAGACTAGTGATTTCTTTGGTGATTTTCATTGACAGTTTGTTGAGGCTTTCCCACAACTTACTGGCATGGATCCAGAAGCAGTTCAAAATCATGCACTAGTCTTATCTACATTTGTTTCAACCTAGAACAGATTATTACATAAAACTTAGCAGCAGCTGCTCAATTTGGGGGCATGCTAGAGAAAAAGGAAGGAGAAAAGGAGCAGTTAAACATCACTGTGTTAGCCACTTGGTTACACCTATTTTCTAAGGGAAGAACCCCTACTCTGGACAACATGTGAAGGGAGCCAAGTTAGGTGGGAAGACTGTATGTCATTATTACATTATGTCAAGACACTGCAAGAGGGACTGGAGAGAGAGACTCCTGAGAATGCAGACCCTGCAGGAAAAAGGGAGTCAGGAAAGCCCAGGATGAAACCCTCAGCTAGGGAATAATAGGCAAAAGACTCAAAGTCAACAGATTGAGGGAATCTTGGAGGTGGAAACTGGTGAACCACACGTTTCAATAATTTGCCCTGAGGCTAATTTATGCTTGTATTTTCTGGTAAATATTCATGTTACAGAAGACTCTTGAGAGCCCCTTGGTCTACAAGGAGATCAAACCAGCGAATCCTAAAGGAAATCATCCCTGAGTATTCACTGGAAGGACTGATGATGAAGCTGAAGCTTCAAAGGCATGATGTGGACAGGATCAGGAACAGGGTGGGCAAGATCAAGGGTAGGATGTGGGTGGGCTCAGAGGCAAAAGTGGGTGAATTTGGGGCAGGGTTTGTATGAGGAGCCGCCAGGGAAGCCCACTTGGGTGGGGTTGGGAGAAAGGGTGGCCTGGGTTCAGGGTGAAACCACCCTTCTCTTCATCTTTAGCACCTCACTTTCAATCTCTCCCCAGAGCCACAAGGTTCTTCTGTGATGTTTACAACCCACAGAGTAAGAGGTACTATAAGCAACTCCCGGTGTTAGGCCCCGAGCACTCAATGGACCCCAAGGTGAGACTTCTCCTTCTCTATCTCATGACCTTCCATTTCCCCTCTCCCTTCTCCCTACCTGACCACCTTCTTCTGGTTCTCCATGTTTGAATTGCCTCCAATTCCTTCTTCCCTCTGCCTGACTGCTTTCATACCTACTGACCAATCTCAGTGGGTCCCCTCCTCTCTTTCTGACCTCCCCTACACTCACCCACCTTAGTGATCAATCATCTTCTAGTCTCACTTTTCTTTCTGTTTCTTCATTGATAAGCTCCTTGCCTGACCACACCCCCAACATTTCTCTTTCTGCCTGTCTCTCTCTTTCTGCCTGTCTAGCCTCCATTCCTCTGCTCCTCAGTATAACCATCCTGTTCCCCCTGTCTCCTTGCTTGCCCATCTACTTTCTTTTCCCAGACCCTGCCTGACATTCCACCCCAACCATCCCTGAAAGGCCACCCTCAATTCCTCTTTTGAATTTCTGACTTCATTTTTTTTTATTCTTCCTGCCTCACTTCCCCAGTCACCTTCTCACCACTTCTCATCTCCAAAATCCCTTCTTCTTTGTTTGATCAGCCCTCATTGCTCCACACTCCTGACCCCATTCCTCACCTCCTCTATGTTTTACCAACTCCATTCATCTCCTGTGGTCCAGCTAGTAAAGAATCCGCCCGCAATGCGGGAGACCTCAGTTCAATCCCTGGTTTGGGAAGATCCCCTGGAGAAGGTAAAGGCTACCTACTCCAGTATTCTGGCCTAGAAAATTCCATGGGTCCATGGGGTCACAAAGAGTTGGACATGACTGGGCGACTGTCACTCACATTCATGTACTTCTTCCTGTCAGACTTCCCTGCCATCCTTCCTCTCCTTCCTGTTTGATCTCTTTCTACTCTTCCATCCATCCTACCCGATCACACCCGTTCCTACATCCCAGCTTAACTTCTTCCTCCATCCTCCATGCTTGATCATACCCCCTGTGCCCCCTTCTTCTTTACCTAGTAATCAATGAATTCCTCTCTTCCTTCCTGCTAGGTCATGTCCCATCCCTCTCCTTCTGCCTGACTGCCCTCCAATCCCCCTCTTCCTCTCATTTTACCTGTCTGATCCCCCTCTAAACACCCCCATCCATACCTCATCATTCTTTCTGCCCACAGGTTCCAGACGATGAGGTGTGTGGTTGTCCACTAGTGCACAATGTCTTTGAGGTCACTGATGATTTCTGTCATCTCCCCAAATGCTTCTGCAACCTCCACTATTGCTGGGCGAAGCTGAGGCGTGCTGAGGTGGACCTGGAGTGTGTTCGTGCAGTGGGTTACAAGGCTGAGTGTGGCTGAGGGGCAGCATGGGATCCTACAAGCCCCTTCTCACACTTACCCCCACAGTTGCACGAGCTGGTTGAGAAGGAGCAGAGGTGCGCACAGCCATTATGAATCGGACAGGGCTGCTGGCCCTGATGCTTCACCAAGCAACCCAGCATGATCCACTCACCACTGACCTACGCTCCAGAGTAGACAGCTGAGCTCTGCTCAACTGAGGTCCTATGCTCGATACCTGGTGCAAAGGAGCCACTACGAATTTCTCAAACACCCGTTCCTCTAACCATGTCTTTCTCAGGGCATCTCAAAGTTTCTCTGTGCTTCTCTATTCCCCATTTAGTATCCTGTCTCTATGCCTCCTTAAGGTGGACTGGTCTTTACAATTTCCCCATTTCTGTCCTTTCTCTTATCCCCTTTCTCTCTCTTTCCTGAATCTGGGCAGGGCCAAGGGATCTGCCATGTGCTCATCTCCCATTGGCCAGAGTTTTCTTTAGAAACTTCAGATTGGCAAGACATTTTGGTATCTCCTGGTGGCCCCTAATCCAGTCTCTGTGCCCACAAACCCAATTCCAAGCCTCCAGCGGTGGTGGGTGACAGTGCAGCTTTACTTGGGTGGCAGGCCCATTTGGAGTTGGCTGAGAAGTGCTCCACACTCAGCTCAGTTTGTCCTTTTCTGTCAAGGGAGAGGTGAGGTTACAAAGTGGGTACCAGTGACCCTGAGTCCCCCATCCCAGGCCATCAGGTCTGTCACTGTCACCTGATTTTTGCACTTTGACCGACTTCTGTATAATTTTGGCATTTCCCAGGCCAGAGGTGCTGGAAAAATGTTGCAATGGAGGGGAAAGGTGATGATTCCATTTGGGGACACTGAGCAGAGTTCAAGGTGTCAATGCAATCGTGCCCTTGCCCCTGCCCATCTTGTTCCACCCCTCACCACACCATGAGGTCCCAGCCCTTCTGTCAGCCTTGGCCCCTGTCAGTGCAGTCCTGGTCTATGCACATGCCACCGCCCTCCCCTCCCCACCCCACCCCAGATCTCTGATCCTGTCTTGTTCTCCTCTTCCCACTACCCTTCTCTGGGTCTACTCTCTCGAGCTGGCTCTGTCTACCTAATGCTGTAAGGTTGCCAGAAAGGGATTGGGACCTCTGCCACATCTGTCTTTGCAAGAAACTGCCAGGCCAGTGGAGGTGTGTCCAGTAAGGCTGCCTGTGGGGACTGGTATGCCGCAAATGAGAGACTTCAACTACTCTTCCTGTTCTTTTTATACTCACTAGACCCTCGGAGTTTTGTTTTGTTTTGTTTTTTTTTTCCCATATTTGCCTCAGGATGATGAACAGTATTATTTTTGTGTTTTTCTAGAAATATTAAAGATGCTCTTTTGAAGACTGTATTTTTCTTTGGTTAAGTCAATTCTGCTTCAAGAAAACTTAGTAATTGTATTCAAAGTTCCCAATTACACTCTTTAGGTGTCATAATTTAACTCTAGCTATGAGTGTGCAATTGCAGGTCTATGTTTTACCAAAACAGTTATTGCTAACCATTTTTTTGCTCTCTTATTTTGAGATCTATCTTCTCATTCACTATTCGTTTAGAATACTTCCTTTAGTGTTTTCATCAAATAGAATAAACTGGTGGAATAGTCTTCAAATTATTTAATGTCTGAACCTGTTGTTCTTTTGCTCTAAGGAGTGTTTTCTTGGGAGTGGGTATAGGATCGCTGCATTAGAGTCCTTCTTTTTAACTACATTTTTATTTTTGTATTGGAGTATAGCAGATTAACAAGGTTGTGATAGTTTCAGGTGGAAAACAAAGGGACTCAGCCATAAATATATATGTATCAAAGAGTCCTTCTTTATTGATGGCCTATGAGAAGTGGCTTCTAAGATGGCTCCCAAAGATCCCAGACTCCTGGTATTGAAGGCTTTGTGTAATTCCCTCCATTTGTGTAACTCACTTCTAAGCAGGAGCATACCTTTAACATTGAGGAGATGCCACCTTTGTGATTAGCTTACAAGAGATTGTAGCTTCTGTCTTGCTAACAGGCTCTCTTCCTTGTGGACTTAATGAACCAACTTGCCATGTTGGGGAAGCCTATATAGCAGGGAACTCAGGATGGCCTTTGACAGATAGTATGAAACTGAGGCTCTCAGTCCAACAGCCCAAATGAACTGGATCCTGCAAACAACCACATAAATGAGCTTGGAAGAACATCCTTCCCCAGGTGAGCCTTCGGATGAGGCCCCAAGCCTAGCTGAGAGCTTGATTGCACCACATGAGAGACCCTGAAACAGAGGATCAAGCTACGCTGTGCCTAAGATTTTGACCCACATAAACTATGAGATAATCAGTGTGTGTTGTTTTAGACAATTACGTTTATGGGAATTGGAGACAGATAGGGACTAGCAGGTCAGTGATTTTGTGAAAGGTGCTAGGTTGGTTTCTGAAATGAAAACCATAGCATCCATCAGGAAAGTCCAGTGTTTGGCTGCTCCATGAGTCCATTTTAGAAACTATGTGGGTCATTAATTGGCAGTCTGGAAAGATGGACAATTGGAAACCTGCATGGGATGTGGCACTGCTGTACTTGTGTTGGTTATTTTTCAATGTTGTCATAGTCACCATTGTGGAATATTGTTTATTGGGAGCCGACCCAGTATGGGGTTCAGAATCACAGACTAACTTTGGAGTCCGCTGATCTTGGCTTCCGTATTTCCTGGTCTTTCTACTTGCTAGTAGTGGGACCTTAGGATAACGGACTTAGCCTCACTGTGCTTCAACAACTTCTGCTGTCAAATGGTTCTAATGATAATCATTGTCGTGTAGCTGACAAGGTTACAGTGAAAATTAAATGAGGAGCCTGATATTGATCAGCAGGGCCTCAGGGCAGGGCAAGTGTGTCACAGGAAGGGCAGATTCCAGACTTGTTGCCCCAGAGATGAATCACCATCCCACTGCTGAGCATGAGTACCACATGGCTGGTGTCCCACATCTAGAGCCCTGCATATTTCAGTGAAAAATGTGATGTAGTTGATGGAAGAACGGTGGGATGAAGGGTGAGCACCACAGCCTGGGAGAGGGGGAAGTTCAGGGTGTCTGCAGGCAGCAATGTCCTGGTAGGGGTGACCACCAGCCCCAGCCTGGGAGACATTGCCCCCTGATGTCCACCACTCCCCACTGGCTCTGTGCAAATGCTCAGCTGATCACCACCAGATCTTCTGTTTTCCTGATCCTTGGGGATTTGATAATTTTCCCTCTACCCTGATCTAGGACAGAAACTGCCCCCCCCTCCTTGTTTTGGAACTTAGAGGATGGCCAGGTCGTAGGGTGCACACAGTCTCTAGGGCCCTTCTAGTTCTTCCTCCTCTTCTCAAAGATGAATAAAGTAGCCTGAGAAGGTACATGAGTTGGCCAGGTTCCTGGGGTTGTGACAGTAATGGACTGGAGCCAGGTCTCCTGACTGTGTGTTCCACCCTCCCCACACTCCAGCCAAGACCAGCTTTCCCACTAAAAGTTCCCCTTGAAATTTTGCAAACACAGGAGGATGAGGGAGCCAGACCCTGCCGCACAGCTCCCTTCTTCTGAGAGTCCTGAGTCTGCTGTCAACTCCGGGGACAGGCTGGTTGTCACAGGGGCTCAGTAAGACACTATATATTATAAAACTGCCTTACATAGTTTTGTTTATTATATGGATTTGAAATAGTTAAATGTATTTTATATAATTATATAAATTCATATATGTATATAAATATGTAAAATGTATATTTATTTGTGATTATATAAAAAGAGCTTTATTTTTGAAACAAGAAGTCATACACTCTAAGTAGAAAGAAGAAAATTAAAGTGACCTCTAACTCTATTGTCACCTAACTATCAATTCTATTAACATTTTGATGTTTTTGGTTTCAGATATTTTTTAATGGGTATGTGCATGTGTGTCTGTTCGTGAGTGTTTAATATATTATTAATATATGCACACTTAGTTTTCATGAAAACTAGAATTGTTTACCTTCATTTTTTGCTCTTTACACTAACTTACACATTTCTCCATGTCGGCAAATTTTTTTATATACAATTTGAGCAGTGGCATAATATTCAGTTTTTGCATGTATCACCATTTTTATAACCAATATACTGTTAATATAGGAATCACTTTAGGAATCAGTGAACTAAAATAGACTGGAATGGGTGAATTAACTCAGATGACCATTATATCTAACACTGTGGGCAAGAATCCCTTAGAAGAAATGGAGTAGCCCTCATAGTCCATATAAGAGTCTGATGTGGCCGGTCTTGTCCCGCGCCATTGATTATCGAGGCAATTCTGATCTGGAAAAAAAAAAAAGAGTCTGATGTGCAGTACGTGGATGCAGTGTCAAAAATGACAGAATAATCTGTTTCATTTCAAGGCAAACCAGTCAGCATCACAGTAATCCAAGTCTATTCCCCAACCAGTAATGCTGAAGAAGCTGAAGTTGAACAGTTCTATGAAGACATACAAGACCTTCTAGAACTAACACCCAAGAAAGATGTCCTTTTCATTATAGGGGACTGGAATGCAAAAGCAGGAAGTCAGGAGATAACTGGAATAACAGGCAAATTTGGCCTTGAAGGAGAAAACAAAGCAGGGCAAACGCTAACAGAGTTTTGCCAAGAAAACGCACTGCTCATAGCAAACGCACTCTTCCAACAACACAAGACTCTACACATGGACATCACCAGATGGTTAATACCAAAAGCAGACTGATTATATTCTTTGCAGCCAAAGATGGAGAAGCTCTATATGGTCAGCAAAAACAAGACCAGGAGCTGACTGTGGCTCAGATCATGAACTCCTTCTTGCCATATTCAGACTTATATTGAAGAAAGTAGGGAAAACCACTAGACCATTCACATATGACCTAATTCAAATCCCTTATGATTACAGTGGAAGTGACAGATTCAAGGGGCTAGATCTGATAGACAGAGTGCTTGAAAAACTATGGACAGAGGTTCGTGACATTGTACAGGAGGCACTGATCAAGACCATCCCCAAGAAAAAGAAATGCAAAAAGGCAAAATGGTAGTCTGAGGAAGCCTTACAAATAGCTGAGGAAAGAAAAGAAGCTAAAGGCAAAGGAGAAAAGGAAAGGTATATCCACTTGAATGCAGAGTTCCAAAGAATAGCAAGGAGAGATAAGAAAGCCTTCCTCAAGTGATCAATGCAAAGAAATAGAGGAAAACAACAGAATGGGAAACACTAGAGATCTCTTCCAGAAAATTAGAGCTACCAAGGGAACATTTCAGGCAAAGATGGGCACAATATAGGACAGAACTGTTATGGACCTAACAGAAGCAGAAGGTATTAAGAAGAGGTGGCAAGAATACACAGAAGAACTATACAAAAAAGATCTTCATGACCCAGATAACCACGATGGTATGACCACTCACCTACAGCCAGACATCCTGGAATGTGAAGTCAAGTGGGCCTGAGGAAGCATCCCTATGAACAAAGCCAGTGGACATGATGGAATTCTAGTTGAACTATTTCAAATCCTGAAAGATGATGCTGTGAAAGTTTTGCACTCAAATGCCAGCAAATTTGGAAAACTCAGCAGTGGCCACAGGACTGGAAAAGTTCAGTTTTCATTCCAATCCCAAAGAAAGGCAATGCCAAAGAATGTGCAAACCACTGCATAATTGCACTCATCTCACACGCTACCAAACTAATGCTCAAAATTCTCCAAGCCAGGCTTCAACTGTACGTGAACTGTGAACTTCCAGATGTTCAAGCTGGATTTAGAAAACGTAGATGAGCTAGAATTCAAATTGCAACAACCGTTAGGTCATAGAAAAAGCAAAAGTGTTCCAGAAAAACATCTACTTTTACTTTATTGACTATACTAAAGCCTTTAACTGTGTGGATCACAACTAACTGGAAAATTCTTCAAGTGATGGGAATAGCAGACCACCTGACCTGCTTCCTGGGAAACCTCTATGCAGGTGGAGAAGCAAGGTAGAACTGGACATGCAAGAACAGACTGGTTCCAAATTGGTAAAGGAGTACGTCAAAACTGTATACTGTCACCCTGCTTATTTAACTTCTATGCAGACTACATCATGGGAAATGCCAAGCTTGATGAAGCACAAACTGGAATCAAGACTGCCGGGAGAAATATCAATAACTTCAGATGTGCATATTACACCACCCTTAAGGCAGAAACCAAAGAGAAACTAGAGAGCCTCTCGATGAAAGTGGAAAACGAGAGTGAAAAAGCTGGCTTAAAACTCACCATCCAAAAAATGAAGTTCATGGCATCCTGTCCCATCACTTCATGGCAAATAGATGGGTAAACAATGGAAACAGTGAGAGACGTTATTTCTTGGGCTCTGAAATCACTGCAGATGGTGACTGAAGCCATAAAATTCAAAGATGCTTTCTCCTTGGAAGAACAGCTGTGACAATCCAAGAGAGCATATTAAAATTCAGAGACATTACTTTGCCCGCAGAGGTCCGTCTAGCCAATGCTATGGTTTTTCCAATAGTCATGTATGGATGTGTTTGGACCATAAAGAGAGCTGAGGGGCAGAGAATTGATGCTTTTGAACTTTGGTATTGGAGAAGACTCTTGAGAGTCCCTTGAACTGCCAGGAGATCCAACAATTCCATCGTAAAGGAAATGAATCCTGAATATTCATTGGAAGGACTGATGCTGCAGCTAATGCTCCAATACTTTGGCCACCTGATGTGAATAACTGACTCATTAGAAAAGACTGTGTTGCTGGGAAAGATTGAAGGCTGTAGGAGAAGGTGACAACAGAGGATGATTTGGTTGGATGGCATCACCAACTAGAGGGACATGAGGTTTAGCAAGCTCCCAGAGTGGGTGATGGACAGGGAAGCCTGGTATGCTGCAGTCCATGGGATCACAAAAGTTGGACACGACTGAGCAAATGAACTGTACTGATACTGTTAGTAAACACGTATGAAGGACAGTCCTGAGTTGACAATTAATACCACTGTAGTTAATTTCTGCATCTAAATCTTTGTGCATCTACATGACTGATTTCTAGAAATTGAAGTCCTGGGTCAGGGTGTAAGGAAAGATATTTAATGACTTGGGATGGGATAGCTGGTACACTTGGTCCTGGTGAGAAACCTGCCTTTTCTAAGTGTCACACAATCATATCAGTTACAGATACACAGCTTGTGGCCATAGAAATGTGGTGCTCCTTGGGTCTGCCACAGGGTGCGACCCCCAGCTGAAGTGTGGGTGTTTTCAGGCCGGTGGATCTGATATCTACAACAATTCTGACTTCACAGACCAAGATCCTTCCCAATAAAAGCAGGAAATAACCAAGTTTTTAACGAGTTATCATTAATTCATGTATTTGGTTTTTTGCATCCATTGCTTTCCCAGTGTTTTTAGGGGGCCTTTAAGAATCCCTGAAGCAAAATGTCCGGGTATGACTCTATAAATTGAGGTCAGAGGAGATATAGAGAGAATGAACAAACTCAGCACCAGCATCTATTTTGACTGTAGACATTTGGGCCTGACAGTCCTAAAGAGTAAATAAAATTGAGCTGTAAGTTTCTTTCTTACCTTCCTATTAGATGCAGCTGAAAAAGAAATGCAGTCATTTGCAAGATTTACATTGGTCACAGGTAGAAAATATGCCAATTCTTCCAGGGTAAATGTTTCCTGATAACTGAATTTCAAAAACATGTTTGACCTCCTTATGGAGTATAGCTGAGTTAACCTTATACTTTACCATCTAAATCAGGACACTTTAGAATGGGAAAGGGGCATCATTAATAACTGTGTTGGGGGACTTCCTTCCTGGCAGTCCAGTACTTAGGACTCTGTGGTGTCACTGCTGGGGATCTGGGACCAATCCCTGGTCAGGGAACTAAGACCTCACAAGCTGTGCAATGCAGCCAATAATAACGGTTATACCAAACAACAGGTGTAAACTGGACAAGGGGTCGGCCTAATGAAAAAGACAGAGTGTTATCAACAGTAATCTTGTCGAAAGTGTATTATAGTAACATCTGCCACAGCCATCTTCTAGAAAATGGTTCTCACATATATATGTATCTCACATATTCTCTATTCATTCATTTGCTATGTAGTCCTCATTTTTAGTAAAGAACAACTATTACTGCATGAACACTGAATTTCAGAAATCTCAATTATATTTTCTCCTACAAAATGTTATTTCATATTAGGCATTTAGTAACGGCACACTATGTTTTATACTAGGATTAAAACTCATTAAGGACTTCGCAAGTGGCACAGTGGATAAGAATCCACTTGCCAACACAGGGGACACAGGGGACATAGGTTTGATTGCTGGTCCAGAAAGATTCCTGGAGTAGAAGTAGGGGGGGTGTTTGGATCTGAGTATAGTGATCTGTGATATTTATAGTGTCACAGTGGTACCCTCAGTATATGGCATGGGAGCAAGACAGAGAAATTATCTTCTAAGACATACAACTATGTGAGAGGGTGGAAATTTAGGATGGAACAGTCCCCCTTCTGAGATGTACCACTGGATGATTTGAGGAATGGGGAAGTCAGAGAGTTTCACAAGCTACCAATGATAAGATAGCATCTTCTGAATGGGGAGGTGTCAGAGTGGTCATGAGGGACTTCAGGGTATTTCACATTCAGTACACGCAGAGGGTTTCCTTCCAGTAAGAACATTCAGGTGTACTATGAGGTGTGACTTCTGGGTAAAGATTTTCCCACAGTCACTGCATTCATAAGGCTTTTCACCAGTATGAATTCTCTGATATGTAATCAAGACTGACTTTTAAGTGAAGGCCTCTCCACATTCAGTTTAAACATAAGTTCTTTGTGCAGTCCGAGTCTTCTGGTATATAAGGAGGTTTGATCTTTTGGTGAAGACCTTCCCACATCCTGTACAGGTATGGGTTTTTTCCCTGTGTGAGTTTTTCTATGCTCATGCATTTGATTTGGAAGGGAAAGATGTCCCATAGTCACTGCATTCATATGGCTTCCCTCCACTATGAATTTTTTGATGTGCAAGCAAGTGGGTCTTCTGGATAAAAGCCTGCCTACATTCAGTGCAAATGCAGGGTTTCACTCCTGTATGAATTCTCTGATGCAACCTCACCATGGACTGATGAGTGAAACTCTCATCACATTCATTGCATTCATAGGGCTTTCCCACAGAATCGGCTGGACAAAGAGGTGTGGCTTCTGAGTGAAGACCTTTCCACATTCACTATATACATAGGCTACCTTCCCAGGAAGAAATTTTCAATGAGGCATGTGTTCTTGTTTCTGGCTGAGGGCTTTCCCACACTGATTAGGTTCACAGAATTTCTCATTTAGATGAGAATTAACATAGTTAGTATAGAAAAAGGAATCAGTAAAATTTAACTACACCCAATAATCGTCTCAAGGTTTTTCTTATGTTACTTCTATTAGGACATGTGAGTTTAACCTATACTTCAATTTCCAAATGAATCACCTTTAAGGGGTTATTCTTATGAACTAACAATGGGCTCATATCAGTTATTTTTCCAGTGTAGTTACATTCACAGTCTCCATACTTATTCAATGTGTTCTTATTGATGAAAGCAACATGACACAAAGGTCTCTTTTGGTTTTCCTTATATTTATCTGGTCATCATATTGTCACAGTTTTTATTTAAAATGAATAATCATTTTAATTAAAAAGAAACAATGAATAATGCCTCTTGAATTCATCCAGTTTCTCATTGTGAAATGAAGCTTTTGCAGTAATCTACTGTATGGTTTCAATCTCAGGTTTCTCTCTTAAAAGGAGAAAAAGAAGGCAAAATTGAAACTTAGAACAGTTAGCCACACATAGAGAAGCTACATGCAACCGATCCAGGTTGGACACAGGGAAAGCTGCTGCTGCTGCTGCTGCTGATGATGATGATGATGATGATGATAGCAAACACTCCTATGGTTCTTCATTTATGCTATGTACTTATAGTTTTGAGGACATGCCAGGCACTGTTCTATGTGACACAGAAGTACGTACACACATATGAACTCATTTAATTCTCTCAGAAACCATATGAGCTAGATACTATTATACATTATTTAAAAGAGGAAACTAAAGCCCAGAACAAGTAAAGAATATTCTCAAGATGATACGGGTCATATGCAGGAGAGAATAAAACAAGGCAGCATGTCTCCACTTACATAGACTCTCTGGTATGCATTTGGGGGCTTCCCTGGTGGCTCAGACAATAAAGAATCCACCTGCTAATGCAGGAGACACAAGAAACTCAGTTTCCATCCCTGGGTCTGGAAGATCCCCTGGAGAAGGGAACGGCAACCCACTCCAGTATTGTTGCCTGGGAAATCCCATGGACAGAGCAGCCAGGTGGGCTACAGTCCACGGGGTCACAAAGAGTCGGACACGACTGAGTGACTAAACACGCACCTACGTAGTACCCATGTAGTTCTTCCATCAGCTCAGCTTTACCCTAAGCAACGTACCAACTCACCTGGAAGGGAAAATCACTGATGCTTTGTACAGAAGATGAAATACAATAGGTTTGAATATTAAATAGAATGAAGAAGTTATGCTATTATCCCATTATACCAAATTTTAAAATACTGAGCCTGATCAGATCATGAAATCCAGTTTGTTTCCCTCTTTGAGGGAGGCTAAAATAGTGAAATCTAGAACTTTGTCTTGTCCCTGCCAAACTTCACTATTCTTTCACTCCGATGCTGTACTCTTTATATCCACAAGCCTCATTTCATTTATTCTATAGATCTTAAGCATCCCGATTCACAGGCATGGATTGAGACTTTCCCCAACTTTCTACTTCATTTAGTATGTATGTACAAAATTCACTAGAGCCAATATTTACTTACAGCCAACACTATTCAATGTGAATAGTGTTATGCCTGTGCTAAAAATAATTATCTTTTAACAGTCTTAGCCCATAGACTTCCTCATCAGCACATAAATATAGTCGTCAGTCTGGAAACATAGCTGTGAATGTAAGTTTGTATTCTGCCAGTCGTGAAAGTGAAAGTCGCTCAGTCGTGCCCAACTCTTTGCAACTCCATGGACTGTTCATGAAATTTTCCAGGCCTGAATACTGGAGTGGGTTGCCTTTTCCTTCTCCAGGGGATCTTCCAAGCCAAGGGATCAAACAAAGGCCTCCCACAATGCAGGCAGATTCTTTACCAGTTGAGCCACAAGGGAAGCCCAAGAATACTGGATTGGGTAGCCTATCCGTTCTTCAGAGGATCTTCTTGACCCAGCAATCAAGCCGCTGTCCCCTGCATTGCAGGTGGATTCTTTAACAACCAAGCTATGAGGGATGCCACTAGTCATGAATGTGTCCTCAAAATATCCAGCTTATTCCCCAATCCAATAATTACTCACATACACTCCTTCCATTAATTTGGCTCTTTCTGCTCTTTGTGCCAGTTCAAAATATACATGTGATTCATACATCAGTTAAGAGCACTATGCTCTGAAAACTAGTCCACAGTCTCACCACAACTTTAGGGAGCCATAATTTTCTCTGCATTTTAAAAGCAGACATTATCTATGCTGCCCACCTTGATGCTTTCTGAGTAAGAGTTGTCTGCTTCACTAGAGTGATTAATGAACAAGGCTGAATTCTTTCCTGTTTTCAAGCCATTTCCCCCCTTCCTACTAACAATCTGTTTCTTTGAACTCTCTTTAACATGCTTTTTTTTAAAAAAAAACTCACTGAAACATCTCCAGAAAACTATCGATGTCAGCACTTGAACTGGTTTCTACATTATTCCACTAAAGTATTTAAGGATAAAATACTAATAATTTTTTATTGTTAAAGTTCTCTCATAGGTATAGGATAGAATATAATCATGTACCACACAATCTAAAAGCATTATTTTTAAAGATATATTTCTGGAAAGAAAGTACAAAGTGTTAATATTAACATTGTTAGGCCCCGGTGAAGAGAACTGGGGAGTAGAGGTGAGAGTAAGATGTTTTAGTGTCTACTCTTTCACACATCTGCATTTCCACGTTTGTCAATGTGTCATCTCTCCAAAAATTTTAAATTGAAAATTAAAATAAAGGGGGAAAAGTTTTTATTTGCTCTGAGTTCTATGGGATGGTGGGGGTGAGAAAAGGAAAAGAATATTAGATACTGGAGTGATTAAGGGCCCAATTTTATGGAACAGGTGAAGCCTGTATCTAAATAGAGCCCTACAGCCCTAAATAATCAATAGCTTAGACACAGAGAGAAATTTCCTATGTAGGAAGCTTTAAGAAAACTCTAGTTAAACATGAGTTGTGGAAGATATACAGATATACGTTTGAGTTGCCAATAAGGGGCCTGCTGTCATTAAGAGGAAAGTTTAATTATCATGTGCTACATAATAGGTAGTAAGTGCAATTTTATTTCATAAGGCTAGTACAAGATAAATGTCATGGTTTAGGTAATGAAATCTGTCAGAAGCACCTAAAATGAACTTGTCAAAAAATGGAATTAGTTATCCCATTAAAAACAGAATAATCCAACCAGGATACAATATGGACTTGATTTGTGGTGACATAGATGGGACTTAAAGGGGGGGGGGGCATTTAAATAACACTTTCAAAAAGAGAAAAAAAGAGGAATTGCAGAGTGAAGAATATTGGAGAACAATATCTGCTTTGGGCAATGATGATTCCAGTTGATAATATATTGAGAATGAAGGAAGTGCACAGCTGTGAGAAATGTCACTCTACACAGGTAAATTTTGGTACTAAGGTACAGTCCTAGTGCAAGGACTAAAGGGATCACTATGAGTCAGTAGAATAGGAAAACAAAATGTGTTCAGAATGGATGGAAGATTCCCTTAAGGAAGGGAAGAGCAGAGGACAGTAGACAGGGCCCTTCGGCTAGAGGGAATGGAAGGGAAAAAGTTTGTAAAAAGAAAACAAGGTACTCATCAACAAGGAAAACACAAAATATCTACAGTAATAATGGATAGAACAATAAGAACAAGCACTTCACAGAATGGAATCCCACGTGGATAACAGATGCCATTAACATTCAAAATAGCTGATTATAAGAGAAATTGAAACACCACAAAGTTAGCAGCTGAGGATGAGGTATAGGGTGATGAGCAAGAGTATAGGATCTGATGTCAGAGCTGACATATGTAAAACAAAATGAGGTTGGTGTTAGATGACATTGAGACGCTGGAGAGGAAACGGAAAGGGATTGGCAGGAGCAAGGGCAGAGTTGGTTCTTTGCAAGGAAGCAGATCCATGAAATCCAAATACATGAGGTCAAAAGCTATGGTGGTGGTGGTGGGGACAGGTCAAAAGCAGCACAAAACAGTAGGGAAGGAAAAAAATAACTAAGAAAGCAAGGTCCTGAGACGGTAGTGTGGCATATGATCTAGACTACAGGGCTGGGGGGAGAAGGGCAGAATACTCTCCTGCCAGAAAGCCAAAGAAGACAATGGGTACTGGCAAGGGTCATACTAGGAGATGGCATTTAAGTATTAAAGGGGCTTCTGTCAACTCTACCTAAGCAACTCTAAAAGTTCAGAGACTTTTTTTTACAGAAACAGTTTACAGTTTTTAATGAATCTGTAAATCATAAAGCTCTCATTTCCAAATAAAAACAAATTCCAGATCATGTAATGTTTATAGTGACTAGTTTATCTAAACATATACAGGTTCAGTTGTAAGATGTTAACTAAAATTTTGTGACAAATATGTTTTATCTTAAATACCAAGAACATTAGAGAATTAATGCAGAGTCCTAAGGATAATCTAGTAGTCACTAAGTTTTTCTTAAGTCTTCACTTAAGAGGCTGTTATTTCTAGCACAGGCAAACATCAAACACTGGAATCTTTGATTGCTGCCATAAGAGCTAGCTTGCAAACAAGAAGCCAACCATATTAAGAATGTTTTAAGTGAACAACTTGCAAACCCCAGGGATGGACAAACCCTCAGAATGCATTAACAACCATAGCAACTGCACAGGCTATTCTTCTGAAATGAGACCTCTCAAAGCAGTATAGTTCAAAATAAAGGATTTTACTTAAAATTGGCATAGGCACAATTTTCCCACCAATTTGTGTAAGGGACGTGTTTGGGCCTGTACAAGAGCAAAAGGAGGCTTATTAGAATACAATCCTGGAAGAAACAGGAACAGGAGCAGCTACAGCTAACTCTTTTGACAGTGAGACTTTGAATAATAAACTTAAGTGTTTTGGAATAATTAAAAAAGCACATAATACAACTGCAAACTGGATGGAATCATGTCATGCAAAATGTTTAAAAGCTGTGGAATCTCAAGTCAAATAAAAATTGAGAACATATGGGAATTGGACTGATTTGGACTACTGCAAGCAGTGGCTCAGAGGCTGGGTTCTTCCTTAAGACTTAAAATAATTAAGTGAATGTGAAAGTCGCTCAGTCATGTCCAACACTTTGCGATCCCATGGACTATGCAGTCCATGGAATTCTCTAGGCCAGAATACTGGAGTGGGTAGCCTTTCCCTTCTCCAGGGGATCATCCCAACCCAGGGATCAAACCCAGGTCTCCCGCATTGCAGGCGGATTCTTTACCAGCTGAGCCACAAGGGAAGCCCCAAAATAATTAAAGCAAATACATTAAGCACTACAAGTTCAATCTGTACCCTTCAAAGAGTGTTTCATAATAATATACTAGAAATGACTATGGGTGTCTTTGTGTTTTGCATCTGGGAAATATTATCTGGGGAGATGGAACCATTATTGCATCGCTAAATTATGCATGTGTGATGCTAATTATTGAAAGACAAGAATTCAGGAGAAATTCACTGGATCTTATAAGAAAAAACTCAATTAAAAATTAACCATCAGGCCTCCAGAGAGCTACTCCTTGGGCTTGGATTGGGTAAGACTTCATAAGTTTTGTTTTATTTTTTTTTTAGTTGTTCAGTCATGTCCCACTCTTTGTGACCCCATGGACTGTAGCCTGCCATGCTTCTCTGTCCATGGAATTTTCCAGGCAAGAATACTGGAGTGGGTTGCCATTTATTTAGGAACTACAAACTAGTACTTAAATAAGTAATCATTTGAAAGAGCAAGCAACAAAGATAACATAACAATTTATAAAAGTAACATATGTGTAACAGAGAACTTCTTCACAATTGCTAATCAAGAAATGTGCTATAACCACTGGTAAGACATATTTAAAGGTTTTTTCCTCCAACATGTATATTGCACTTTGTAAAAAATTGCGGTACAGTTGCTTTACAATGTTGTATTAGTTTCCTCTGTACAACAAACTGAATCAGCTATATGTATACATATATCCCCTTCCTTTTGGACCTCGCTTCCACAGCCTTCCCCCAATCCCATCCATCTAGGTCATCACAGAGCACCGAGCTGAGCTCCCTGTGCTATAGAGTAGGTTCTTTGCACTGACTTTATTTTTTTATTCCCCCCCTCCCAGTGTAAACTTTATTATACAGCTTTGCTCCTTACACCTAGTTGACACCTGCAATATCTGTAAACAAAAACCTTAGTTAACAAAGATAGGAGTGGACAGACAGTATTGTACCACAAGCTATCGTAGTGGAGGTCCCTTCAAACATTAGACATATTTGTGCTGTCAGAAGAGAACATGATGTTTCTGATCCTTGCAGCTGTTGGAAGAGAGGTATCAGGAGGTGCAAAGATGCCTTAGAAACGTAAACTTTCTCTCTGGTCTGTCAACTATTTTCAATCTGAGAAAGGTAAATGGTCTCTCTTGTTTTTTTCTTTTCTAAATTTATTTAATTGGAGGCTAATTACTTTACAATATTGTAGTGGTTTTGGCCAAAAATCGACATGATTCAGCCACGGGCACATATGTGTTCCCCATCCAGAATCCCCCTCCCACCTCCCTCCCCATCCCATCCCCCAGGGTCATCCCAGTGCACCAGCCCTGAGCACCCTGTCTCATGCATCGAACCTGGACCGGTGATCCGCTTCACATATGATAATATACATGTTTCAACACTACCCTCTCAAATCATCCCACCCTCGCCTTCTCCCACAGAGTCCAAAAGACTGTTCTTCACATCTGTGTCTCTTTTGCTGTCTCACATATAGCGTGATCATTACCATCTTTCTAAATTCCATATATATGCATTAGTATACTGTATTGGTGTTTTTCTTTCTGACTTGCTTCACTCTGTATAATAGGCTCCAGTTTCATCCACCTCATTAGAAATGATTCAAATGAATTCTTTTTAATGGCTGAGTAATATTCCATTCTGTACATGTACCACAGCTTTCTTATCCATTCGTCTGCTGATGGACATCTAGGTAGCTTCCATGTCCTGGCTATTGTAAACAGTGCTGCAATGAACACTGGGGAACACGTGTCTCTTTCAATTCTGGTTTCCTTGGTGTGTATGCCCAGAAGTGGGATTGCTGGGTCATATGGCAGTTCTATTTCCAGTTTTTTAAGGAAACTCCACACTGGTCTCCATAGTGTCTGTACTAGTTTGCATTCCCACCTACAGTGTAGGAGGGTTCCTTTTTCTCGGCATCTTCCCCAGCATTTATTGTTTATAGACTTTTGGATAGCAGTCATTCTGACTGGCATGAGATGGTACCTCATTGTGGATATGATTTTCATTTCTCTGATAATGAGTGATGTTGAGCATCTTTTCATGTGTTTGTTAGCCATCTGTATGTCTTCTTTGGGGCAATGTCTGTTTAGTTTCTTGGCCCATCTTTTGATTCGGTCATTTATTTTTCCGGAATTGAGCTGCAGGAGCTGCTTGTATATTTTTGAGATTAATTCTTTGTCAGTTGCTTTGTTTGCTATTATTTTCTCCCATTCTGAAGGCTGCACTGACTTTTAAAATTCACCCTATGATGATTTTCCTAACTGCTTTATTTTGCTATTATACGGACTTGCTAGATATTATAGGTGGCCGCACACTGCCCAGACAAAGGTAGAAATTACAATGGAGATAATTAGAAAAATGTGCTGTTATTTTAAAAGGGAAAGTGCAAGGATTTTTAAAAATGTAATTTTCCCTGTTACTGAAAGAGATCTTCTCCCTTTTCTTAGAGTATTTCCTTGAGAAAACTAGTATTCGTAAATGCTTCCTCTGCCACTTACACGTATATCAAAATATATGTAAATGTTTTAAACAGTTAAATAAGCCTTTTGTCAAGTCTACAAGCAATAAATGCTGGAGAGGGTGTGGAGAAAACGGAACCCTCTTACACTATTGGTGGGTATGCAAACTAGTACAGTCGCTATGGAGACCAGTGTGGAGATTCCTTAAAAAACTGGAAATAGAACTGCCATATGACCCAGCAATCCCACTGCTGGGCATACACACCAAGGAAACCAGATCTGAAAGAGACACGTGCACCCCAATGTTCATCGC
Organism: Cervus elaphus; assembly: GCF_910594005.1. NCBI lineage: Eukaryota > Metazoa > Chordata > Mammalia > Artiodactyla > Cervidae > Cervus > Cervus elaphus. The sequence continues at coordinate 121,626,521 of NC_057848.1, read as the reverse complement.
AGCACTGTTTACAATAGCCAGGACATGGAAGCAACCTAGATGCCCATCAGCAGACGAATGGATAAGAAAGCTGTGGTACATATACACCATGGAATATTACTCAGCCATTAAAAAGAATTCATTTGAATCACTTCTAATGAGATGGATGAAACTGGAGCCCATTATACAGCATGAAGTAAGCCAGAAAGATAAACCCCAATACAGTATACTAACAGATATATATGGAATTTAGAAAGATGGTAACGATAACCCTATATGCAAAACAGAAAAAGAGACACAGATGTACAGAACAGACTTTGGGACTCTATGGGAGAAGGCGAGGGTGGGATGTTTTGAGAGAACAGCATCGAAACATGTATATTATCAAGGATGAAACAGATCACCAGCCCAGGTTGGATGCATGAGACAAGTGCTCGGGGCTGGTGCACTGGGAAGACCCAGAGGGATCGGGTGGAGAGGGCGGTGGGAGGGGGTATAGGGATGGGGAATACATGTAAATCCATTACTGATTCATGTCAATGTATGGGAAAAAACACTACAATATTGTAAAGTAATTAGCCTCCAACTAATAAAAATAAATGGGGGGAAAAAAGCCTTTTGTCAACATTATAACCCAGGAATGTTTTTTCTTAATGACCTGGGATTTTCTTAAGAGTCTTCTTAAGGACCACCTCACTGACATGTAAACATTAAGGAAGATGGTACGCTATCTCCCTGTCACCTTATCCTGGGTGAATGGCTCTAAGCTGGAACTCTCTGATTGTCATAGAGAAAAGAGAAGTTCAATGTTGCCTTTGGATAAAGGCAATTAACTAGCACAGATAGCCACTGCCATTATCAGCTGAACTTAGGATGAACTATAAAAGAAGGTAGGACAAATCATCCTGTTAAGTCCTCTTGCATGAGGACTTGATAAATTATCATGTGTCTTGAAAACCAGCATGTAATGGACTCTATATGCTCTGTCACAGAAAAGGATGAATGAGATTTCCTTCTGTCTGTGCAATCTCTTTAGCTAACTGCTTGTGATGCACACTGTGGTCTGCTTTGATGCTTGTGTGCTGTGCTGTGTTTAGTCTCTTAGTTGTGTCCAACACTTTGTGACCCCATAGACCGCAGCCCACTAGGCCCCTCTGTCCATGGGGAATCTCCAGGCAAGAATACTGGAGTGAGATGCCATGCACTCCCAGGGGATCTTCCCAACCCAGGGATCGAACCCAGGTCTCCAATATTGCAGGTGGATTCTTTACCATCTGAGCCACCAGGGAAGCCTAAGAATACTGGAGTGGGTAGCCTATTTCTTCTCTGGGGGACTTCCCCACTCAGGAATCGAATGGGGTCTGCTGCATCGCAGGTGGATTCTTTACCAGTTGAGCTACCCAGGAAGCCCTGCTTTGATGCTTATTCAATAACGAAACCATTTTCTTTCTATTTTATATTTGAAGAGATTTCATGGGTTGCCAAGAGCTTTAACTTCTTTTCCCCTAAACTGCAAACATGCTGACTATGGCTACTGATTTTTCTGCAACTATAAAGTATCTCATCACTGACTCAGGGGTCTCATGGCCTCTGTCAACATACTTGAAACTGTGGCACACCAGCGTGTTAGCTTAAAATCTCCGCTCCTTCACAGTTCTTCACACCAGCACCATGACGAGTTGGCATTCACATGGCAAGACCTTCCATACACGCTGGCAGTGCTTTCCCAGGGGTAATGAGAGCACCATCAGTGAGTGGGTCAGACTTTAGCAAGACTGCCTCTACCCTCTGCTGTCCAACCTTTTCACTGTATAGATGAAGTCTTGGTTAGCCAGTCAGAAGCCTTAGTCTCACTGGCTCCACCCTTAGTATTATCATGCCTTTGCCACATCAGAGGTGACTGGTAAGCCCTGACAAAATGCAAATAAATTGTCTGGGACCTCTGGATGGATTCATGATGCTCTGTTCCTCTTGCAGTCAAAGAAGACCTACCTCTTTGAACCTTACGCAAAAAAAGGAAGTCCAGCACCATCCTGGGCTCTTTGGGAAAAGGAGACAGTATGTGCCTTGCCTGGACATTCTACTAGATCCTTCATATTTGCTAAACTGCGATGTCCCTTGAGTGAGGCCAAACCAATGGGCCAGTGTAGGACTATTCGGCATGCTGTGGCACATTCTCTGCTCTCTATCTTCAGGGTCCTCAAAGCCTCAATGACCCTGCTGAGTTACCAGTCTGTGTAACTGACGGTGTTGCCTGTTGGGGCCAGTAGCAAAGGGAAGCCCATCTGGAAAAGCTCCTTAGGGTACCAGCTTTTCTTCTTCCTTACACAGCTACTACCTACACCCCCTATGAAAAGCAGCTATTAGCTTTCCACTGGGCCCTTGTCCAAACTGAACACCTGACCCATGGAGTCCATCTAGCCTGACAGTCCCATCTGGGGGTAGGTCAATTCAGACTCGATGACTGACAAGGTTGGAAGGACTCAACAAGCCTCCATTTGTCAAACGGAAAGAGTATATTCAAGAGCACAGCTGGCCCGGCTCCAGCAGCATCTTGGCTTCAGAGGAAAATGGGACAGCTATCCCTTTGGGGGAAAATTTATTTCCCACTCTGCCAACCATAGAGCAAGGCTGCTGGGCTTTGTGGGGCACTTGATTCATAGATGATTCCTCAAATGCCTGAACCTGATCCACTAACCACTGGACTTAGCTGGAATCTAACATTCTCTTCAACCTTAGCAGAACTGAGAATAGATGTGGGCGCTCCCTTCAGCAGGCAGAACTCAAGGCTATTCTTATAACTCTGGCCAATACTCCCTTTGATAATCTACTGACTCTGAAGCTGCAGCCAATGTCCAGTTGTTCAGTCTCCCACTTGGAAGACTACCGGCTGGGAGGCTGGATGGCCCTCCTTAGTATGGTGAGTCATGGAAACAAATCGAGGCTGCTAACTGAATGGTCTGGATCACCTATGTAGGTCTCATGGTAAGGGTCCATTCTCTGATACCATTGACTAGCAGCATACTGTTGATGGAGCTCTCAGGGCCCAGATCACTGCTATTGCTTTTCTGCATCCATCATCACGTGGACATGGCAACAAACACATCCATCATCACAGAATGGGCACAAATTACAAGACCATATCTTACTGATGCAGAACTTACCATGGCCGGCCAAACTGTGACTCCTTCTAAAAAAATGGTCTGTTGGGATGAGGAAGAGCACATTGCATGAATTGTGGGCCTGCCTGCTCCTGGCACACAGCATCGCATCTCAAGAACCTGTTCTCAGGGATTTCACTGTATGCTCTTGCATACAACTGTTGATATTTTTTCACGTTGAAGTGTTGCTATTTCAGTCTGCTCAGCTGACGCCAGCCACTCCACTGTGGCCCTTAGAATTAATCAGTGTCAGGTATTCAGGATCCTGGACTATTTACTTGCAGCCTGAGAGTGGTATGCCTTTTACTGCAAAAGTCATGCAATGATAGGCTGATAGTCAAGGTATCTGACGGACTTCCACACTCACTACCATCCAGTGGCATCTGGTATGGTCAAGCACTGGAACGGCCTCCTCAAAAATGGACTCAAATTAGGAACTGATCAATCAAATCTATGTAGTAGGAGCCCTAAAGACAATAATTGGTACCCTCAGGAGAAAATATGGCAGCCCAGACAGTTCAGTGTGACTAAATGCTGCCTTAGGGGATACTAGAAATGCATAAAAACAACACAGTGCAAATGCCAGTGCTAAAACAACACAGGCCAGAATAGAGCTCTGATTCAGTGGGTTCCTGTTAAGGGGAACACAGGAGGAAATTCAGCATCCATAAACCCGGAGCCTGGCTGGGGGCAAGCCCCTTGAGCTTTTTATCAGTTAAAGAAAAAGGGAAAATACAGCTAGTTGATGAGAGAAAGTTCTTCTTTATAGAAACATTCCAGCCAATAAATCCAGAAGGAATGACAGAATATTATGATTTTGTAACTCCTAGTGAATTAATGATCTAGGCAATGATAAAAATCAATCATCAGATAAAAAACTAATGAGGAACCTAATAAAGAATGGATCAGGCTAACCACCTCTAATATCACAGAAAGAATCAACCAAACGTTTCCTGGAAATTTTCAGATAATTCTTTGGCAGACTCTCCAGGATGAGATTACAAAGAGGCTCTTACTTTCTATGTATTATTAAGCATTTTTTGCAATAATAATGATCATTGGAAAAATAAACTTTCTATGTTTAAAAAAATTTTTAAATGGACTCCAAAGGATTTCAGAGTCTACCACCCTTACCTGCTTCTGGTTCATACACCCTATTATGGCAGTTGGGTCAATGAATATGGCTGGAAAGGAATCAGCTCTTTTCAGCTACTCCCTGGGTAGGTAACTAAGATCAGGGGTAAAGGGACATATTTTGACAACGTGGGATCCCCTGTTGAACATCCTGGATATAATCTTTCTTTCACCGAGTGACCTAGACCAGCCTGGCTGCTAACCCTCTGGATGGCAGCCCAGCCAGCAGTGGGGGAGCCTGAGAGACTGAAATTTAATTCTGGTTCAGCTACCTGGATTCTCCCGTTGGATGGACACTGTCCTAGATCGAAAGACTAATTACTACTTGGTTCAGTACACTGCTTACCATGTCCCCCTACAGCGACCCACACAGGCCAAAGTACACAACCTAACGGATCTCTGTGAATTCATGAAAAATGTCCTTGTCTCTCTTGTACATGATCCATTCAGATAAATGGTCTGGTAAGTAGTAGGAGAAAACTGGGGGGTTAGGTGAATTCATAGCTACGAGAATGGGCCATCATGATTTTGTGTCAGTAGAAGACGAGCAACAACACAGAACCTGAAGAGGAAACACCTTAGACCTCAGAAGTACAGGAAAGTGAAAGGCATTAATGATCTTTGCCTTTCAGAACCACCCCCTGGAGCCTTCCTCACAAAGAAGAATGTCCTGGCACATCTCCCCCAAATTGCAAGAGCCTTAAAGTTAACTGACTGTCAGGTCTTCCAACACCTATGACTGGGATATTATCACCATTCCCCTTTATCTTGCTAAGAAGTCTGTCACAAACAGCAGGGAGGGCCCCAGCTCCTGCATCGAACACTCAGAACACCTGTGAACACCTCCAAATGTCTTCCTGAACCATTGCCACTGGCCATCGCTCAGCAATTCTATGGGGCAGAAGAATGCCATGTGTCTGATGGCATGGACACCTAGGACTAGACTCAAGCTTTCAGACAGAACTGACAACCTGTGACAATGCTGAACTTCACCTAAGCCCCCAAAACAGTGACAGTCAAGAAATCCTCACCCCTCATCTGTGTTCCTTTTTCAGAAATGACTTACCACAAAGAACCATTCTTCCCACATGACTTAGGTCAGCCTGGCTGTCCACTCTCTCCCATGACCCCACACAACTTGGAAATGACTCCCTTGTTTACCTGTGACAAGGCCAAATGCAGAGCTTTCTCCTTGTGCCTGAATCTGTGGACAAGGCCAGACACAGACCCTTTAACTCCCCATTATCTGTCTCATGAATGATTAACTGAGATTAGGCATTTGGCTCCCTTACATATTTACAAATGATGCGACCAACAAGGGCTTAATTTCCAAAATAGCCAGACAGCTCATACAACTCAGTAACCAAAAAACAGACAAAAAGCCCAAACAAAAATAGGCAGAAGACCTAAACAGACATTTCTACAAAGAAGACATACAGATGGCCAACAGGCACATGAAAAGATGCTCAACATCACTATTAGAGAAATGCAATCAAAACTACAATGAGGTATCACCTCACACCAGTCAGAACGGCCATCATCAAAAAATCTACAAATAGTAAATGCTGGAGAGGATGTGGAGGAAAGGGAACCATAACTGTACGCATGTTTCTCTAACATGCATAATATAGATAGGTCTAACTATATTGTTCTCCTCAACAACAATAAGAGAACCATAGGATTCTTCACTTTTCCTTTAACTCACTCTCCAACTACCTCTTATGTGTCCCTCTTCATTTTAGTTCCAATTTGTAATGATATACATTCATATACATTTGCATTGTAATTTTTCATTTAGATAACAGAAACAAGCACTGAGGTCAAAAATATACTTGAAGAAAACTTTATCACGCTAATCGAAAATGCAAAGATTACTTGAAGAAAGTACAGACATACATTGTACTTTAGTAATAAATCTGAATTATTAGAAAGAGACAAATGGCCCTCTTAAAATACAAGATTAATACAAATTCACTGACAACAAGAGGATTCTTATTAAATTTGGTAAGCAGACTATAAATTGTGTATGGAAAATAAAACAGTCAAGGAAACAGTAAATTTCTGAAAAAGAAGAGTAATCAGAGACTTAGCCCACCTATTTATTAGAATAAACTATAAATGCAAAGGAATTAGAATCATATAGACTATGACCATTAGATCAATAGAAGAAAATAAGGTTCATAAATACACACACAATTATATATTATAATGTGTGTATATATGATGAAGTGCAGCACGTTAGTGGGGAAACTCTAGGTTATTCAACAAATAGTGATGGGACAAACGTGTAACCATGTTGAAGAAAATGAAGACTGATCCCCAGCTAAGACTTTACAACAACCATCAAAAATCCAGACAGTCACAGAAGTAAAAGCAAAACCAAAGACATGAAAGCACTAAAAAGAAAATGCACAGGACTTTCCTGGTAGTCTGGTGGTTAAGATGCCCTGCTCTCGATTCATGGGGCACGGGTTTGATCCCTGGTCAGGGAACTAAGATCCTGCATGCCACATGGCATGACCCCCCCCAAAAAAATAGGACAGAAGGAAAAAAAAAAGAAAATTGCAGTAATTTTATTTTTAAATATAGATGAGCAATAGGGAAGGCCATCGACTTATGGCACAAAACTTGGAGGACACAAAAGATTGATCAGCACAATTTTGTGAATCGCATGAGAAAACATCAGAATTTTTCTTTTAAAAGGCAATTGAGAAGTTGAGGGAAAATATTTGGGACGCACATAAAAGACAAAGAGCCACTGTCTTTAATATATAAAGAGCAACAACCTAATAGAAAAATGGGCAAAGGAAATTTAAAATCAGCTTAGAAAAAATAATATAAATAGGTCTTTAAACACAATTACATGTATTCAACATCAGTCATGATACAAGACATGCAAATTAGATCTGCAGTAAGATACCACGTTTTAACCTATTACATGGGCCAAAAAGAAAAATATGACAAGATGCTGTTCTGTCTTGAGTATGCTGAAAACAGGCATTCTTATACAATTGAAAAAACCCACAAAGAAGGTCATTTTGCTATAACAATCAAAAATCAACCCAGGGATGGAACCCAGGTCTCCTGCATTGCAGGTGGATTCATTACCATCTTAGCCACCAGGGAAGCCTGGAAATGTCTTAAATGTCTGTTAACAGGGGGCTGGTTATATTGTGATATATCCATATAACTGAATAAGATTCATCCTTGAAAAGAATGAGGCAACTTCTTACATCTATTTATTTAATTATCTATACATTTAATTATCACTAAGACATTAATAAATGAGAAAACTGTTAGAAGTTTAGAAATGGATACAGCTCTGTGTGTGTGTGTGTGTGTGTGTGTGTGTGTCCTTGTAGCTGCCCTTGGAAAGGGTATATGGGAGATTAAGGTCAAAATTGGAGGGCATGTATTCTCTTTCAAAAGATTTTTACAAAATATAATATTCACACAAAAATCCAGCAACCTAAATATTTGGCCTAACTAATTATTCAAGGCAAATACCTACCTAATTCCCACTCTGGTCTGGAAACAGAACATTGCCAGCTCTTTGCCCAGGAGCCTCCTCATGCCTGAGGTCAAAGAGTTGGACACGACTGGACGACTGAACAACAACAACCTGGTACACTAGCCAAGGATTTCTCTTGGGTATTTTCTAGAAGAGTTTCTTCATATGGTCTACACATGCTTTGATGAAGAAAGCTAAAATGTTTTCCAAAGAGACTGTACCAGTTTACACTCCCACCAGCAGTCTATGGACTGCTCATATGAGCTAATACATCAGCAACTATATGTGCTGAGATGACTATATGAGCTACTGATACAAACCCTTATCCTTGCTAACAGTTGTCATTGTCAGGCTTCTTAATTTTAGCCATTCTGGTGGAGGTATGGTAGGATTACATTGTGGTTTCACTTTTGCATTTCCCTGATTTCCCTGCATTTCCCTGAGTACCGTCTCAGGTGTTACTAGCCATTTGGATTTCTTCCTTTGTCACACACCTATTCAAATAACCCCTCTGACTACAGGGTCATCTGCTTTTTCTTACTGTTCTACTGTTCTTTATGCATCCTGGGTACAAGTCCTCTGTTGTCTGTCTCTTCTTCCACTCTGCGGCTTGTGATTCTCTTTTCAATGGAAATAAGTTATCATGGAAGTCAGGACAGTGATTACCTTTGGAAGTAGGGAAATTCTGGAATGCTAGCGATGGACATTTTCTAGACCTACACAGTGAAAAATTACTGAGCTGTACATGTCTGTTTTGCACACTTTTCTGTACGTATGTTATATTTCACAACAAAAATATTTTTTAAAAGATAGGATCTAGGACCCACTAACTCCATCCCTATTGTACAGTCAAGAGAGGGTGGACACACAGACATGACATGAACAAAAACGTTCATGGCAGCATGGTTTATAACTCACATTCTATTTTACCAAAAGATTTAAAATGACCAAAAACTGATAAGAATTTGTTTTATGGGATACCTTTCCTGAACTAAAAAAAGAAAAAATAACAGTGTGCGCTCAATGGCTTTTACTTACATAAAGAAATTCATGCAGAGAAAACTAATTTGGTTATATGTATTAAAGAGAGGTAAACAGCGAGTTCCCTGGTAGTCCAGTGGTTTAAGACTCTATGCTTCCACTGCAGGGGGCGTGGGTTCAATCCCTGGTCAGGGGACTAAGATGCCACATGCCCTATGGTGCAGCCAAAAACTAAATAAAAATAAAAAATAAAGAGATGTGAATAGATAGGAAAAAGAAGAATTTAGACTGTATATAGCTTTTCATGTTTTAAAATGTTATATAGATTTAAAATTTTGTTTTTGAGCCATCTGACTATATTGTCATTTAAAAATTAAATTTAAAAACTATTATATTAGTAGTTGAATAATAATATTAGTATATTAGTAGTAGAATGATAAGATACTAAACAAAAATTCTGAAAAGAAAAAGAGCTATTTACAACAAAAACATGGGCTTCCCTGGTGGCTCAGTGGTAAAGAATTCACCTGACATTGCAGGAGACATGGGTTCAATCCCTGGTCCAGGAAGATTCCACATGCCACAAAGCAACTAGGCCCGTATGCCACAACCATTGAGCCTGTGCTCTAGAGCCCAGGAACTGCAGCTACTGAAGCCCATGCACCCTAGATCGCCTCCTCCACAGCAAGAGAGGCCACTGCAATGACAAGCCCGAGCACTGCAAGTAGAGAGTAGCCCCCACTCACTGCAACTACAGAAAGCCCTTGTAAAGCAACAAAGACCCAACACAGCCTAAACAAACAAATGAATAAAATTATATATATAAAAACGTATGTATAGTTGTTATCATAATAGAGGCCATCTTGGGCTTCCGCACTGACCCTGCCTAGGGCTATACTGTGTAGTAAGTCTCTTCTCTGTCACCAAGGGCTTTGCATGGATAGTTAATAGATATTGCTTAATGATCAGTAGATCTTGTGGCCTCTAGGCTCTATTAGTCTTTAAATAATAATGAAGACCTTCACTGAGGTATTCCCAGTGCCCATAAGACTACTTGCCCATTCGTAAATCTTGACTTAGGAATGCACGTACCCCACCCAGACCCTGGGTTAACTGTGAAATTGTCCCAATCGTCCCTCAGCTATATAGGAGGCAGTTGTGAATGCTTCTGGTTCATCGACCCCCTGATCCCACCCTGTAAGTTACCTATAACAATAAACGGATCCATTGATTATAATATATAGAGTTGCCTGCCTCACTTTTCAGTCTCAAGATACCATCCCAGTATCTTGAGTATCCCTCCATCTTCCAAAAATATAGAACAGCATTAATGAGAGACACAGAGATGACTTGCGAGATAGTTAAAAAAAAAAAAAAAAAAACTTTTAGGAAGGAGAGCAAAAGAGAAAGAAATGGAAATCAGTAGAGCAAAGAATTTAAAATATGGAGGATCAACAACTAAAATAAGAGATTTTGAAAAGCAGAAAAAAATGTGTGTATGAGTGGGAAAAGGACTAGACTTGAAACAGGTTTGTAAAATTCTACACAAAAATGATTTCCAACCTAGAATTCTACACTCAGCCAAAAAGATAAATTTATTATCAGGGCCAAATAAACATATTTCCATGGTATTTATTACTTTTTATTTTTATAAAGGTATTTATACTGTTGGTCCTTTATTTTTTTTTCTTTTCTTTTCTTTTTTTTTTTCCATGGACCGGAACCTGGTGGTCTGGAGAATTAGAGAGAAAGAGGCTGACATCCCCTGGTTTACGCGGAAAGCCAATTGAGTCCTGTTCTTAGGGCTCGCGCTGCTGCACGTAGGCACCGGGCGCCCTCTCCAGTGGGTGAAGGCACAGTGCGCCTTCTCGAGAGGGTCTTAGAAGCCCTGGCAAGAAAGGGAGCTGAACGGGCCTCCTCGCTCCAAGGAATTAGCCAGAAATAGAGAGAGAGAGAGACGAAAGAAAGAAAGAAAAGACAGAAAGACAGACAGACGGAAAGAAAGGAAGGAAAGGAAAGGGAGGGAGGGAGGGAGGGAGGGAGGCAGGAAGGAAGGAAGGAAGACACGGGGACCAAAGCTCTGATGGAACAAAGGTGTTTTAATCAACATGGCATGGGCATATACACTGTCTTACAAGGTGGTTATTCTCAGCAAAGACAAAGATTAAAATTCCAGGCTTACAAAACATAAGATGATCCCTATCAAAGACAGAGTTGCAAACAATCACCTTTTACCATTTGGCTCATAAAAAGGAAGAGGGTACTTATCACTGTAATGAGAAATGCCTGGATTCCTCAGCCCCGGGAAAGGCGTGCCTCTCCTCTTAATTGCTGAATATTCAGGAATCAATAAGGGCCAGAGGGTCCCTGACAGATCCAAAACAGCACACAGGAACCCTCTTGTTAAATGCTTCCTGACATTATACAATTATATATATTACCTAACTACATTTTACATGACATTTTCAGATATGCAAAGCTTTGTAAAGTTCACTTGTCATGCATCCATTTTCAAGGACGTACTGAAGGATGTACCCCACCCCCCAAATTAGGGGGTAAACCAAGAAAGAGGAAGACACAGGATCTAGGAAACGAAGGAAAAAACTGTATTCTCAGGGAAGGGAATCTGATACAAGACAGAGGTAAAAAGGATTTCCTGATAGATGGCGAACAGTAGACACCAAAATCATAGCTGTGCGTGAAGGTGAGAGAGCAACCAGACCAGCCTTCAGCAAGTCAACAAGGTCCAGGAGAGATTTTTTTCAAAGAGAAGACACTGATACCCAGAGTTGAGATAGCACTCCCCACTATTACTTGCTGTGTTAACTTGGGCCAGATAGTTCTTCTCTATGCCCCAGTTTCCCCTTGGAGAAGGAAATGGCAATCCACTCCAGCATTCTTGCCTGGAAAATTTCATGGAGAGAGGAGCCTGGGGGGCTATAGTCCATGGAGCTTCAAAGAGCTGAATAAACCACAGCAGGATCCTATATGACCCACCTCCCAGAATATTGGAAATAAAAGCAAAAATAAACAAATGGGATCTAATTAAACTTAAAAGCTTTTGCACAACAAAGGAAACTATAAGCAAGGTGAAAAGACAGCCTTCAGAATGGGAGAAAATAATAGCAAACGAAGAAACAGACAAAGGATTAATCTCAAAAATATACAAGCAACTCCTGAAGCTCAATTCCAGAAAAATAAATGACCCAATCAAAAAATGGGCCAAAGATCTAAACAGACATTTCTCCAAAGAAGACATACAGATGGCTAACAAACACATGAAAAGATGCTCAACATCACTCATTATCAGAGAAATGCAAATCAAAACCACAATGAGGTACCATTACACGCCAGTCAGGATGGCTGCTATCCAAAAGTCTACAAGCAATAAATGCTGGAGAGGGTGTGGAGAAAACGGAACCCTCTTACACTGTTGGTGGGAATGCAAACTAGTACAGCCACTATGGAGAACAGTGTGGAGATTTCTTAAAAAACTGGAAATAGAACTGCCATATGACTCAGAAATCCCACTCCTGGGCATGCACACCGAGGAAACCAGATCTGAAAGAGACACGTGCACCCCAGTGTTCACCGCAGCACTGTTTATAATAGCCAGGACATGGAAGCAACCTAGATGCCCATCAGCAGAGGAATGGATAAGGAAGCTGTGGTACATGTACAGAATGGAATATTACTCAGCCATTAAAAAGAATTCATTTGAATCAGTTCTAATGAGATGGATGAAACTGGAGCCCATTATACAGAGTGAAGTAAGCCAGAAAGATAAACACCAATACAGTATACTAACGCATATATATGGAATTTAAAAAGATGGTAATGATAACCCTATATGCAAAACAGAAAAAGAGACACAGATGTACAGAACAGACTTTGGGACTCTGTGGGAGAAGGCGAGGGTGGGATGTTCTGAGAGAATAGCATTGAAACAAGTATACTATCAAGGGTGGGGCAGATCACCAGCCCAGGTTGGATGCATGAGACAAGTGCTCAGGGCTGGTGCACTGGGAGGACCCGGAGGGATGGGATGGAGAGGGAGGCAGGAGGGGGGATCGGGAAGGGGAACACATGTAAATCCATGGCTGATTCCTGTCAGTGTATGGCAAAAAACACTGCAATATAAAATAAATAAACAAATAAAAAAGTAAAGGTAGGAAATAAAGTGTTATTAATTTTTTAGAAAAAAAAAGAGTTGGATACAACTCAGCAACTAAATAACAAACAACAGTTTCCCCTTATATAAAATGAGAATAAAAATGGTACCTACTTCTCCAGATTGTAACAAAGATGACTTAGTAGATGTAGTGTGTGTTTAACAGTGCTGGGCTCATAGTAAACATGGTATGAGTATTTATAAGTGATGTCACTATGTGTGTGCCTGACTCTTTGCAACCCCATGGACTGTAGCCGCAGTGGGTTGCCAGTCCCTTCTCCAGGGGATCTTCCTGACCAAGGAATTCAAAGTGAGTCTCACACTGCAGGCAGATTCTTTAACGTCTATGTCTGAACATACAGAGAGGAGATTTAAATAACTAGAAAGAATTTGGAGTTGATTTATTGATATGTATACAGTAAAGCAAAGAAATGATCAATCCATTGAAAAATAGTTAATTCCAGGGAAAAGTAAAAGTTGTGAAGAAACAGTAAGCATGGATACTACATGACTCAACCATAAACAGTCACAATAATAAACACGATAGATCTAATCAGAATAGTGATAGGTAGAGGCAAATGTGTATATGAGTAGAGGTGCACAGAAAAGCTAAATCTCTACCTTTCATAGTGGAAAGTCAATAGATAATGTTCAAAACGAAAAAGAAATCCATTAAAAAGTTTAAGAGAGCTTGCTTCTAGGGAGCTGGAATCTGGGCGAAACAAATCAGGGAAGAGTCATTGTTTTAAGAAGACTTTGAGAACTCTTTGGCACCTTTTGTCACTTATAACTAAACTAGAGGCTAATTTCAAATTACAAAGTGGCAAAAAATATTCACAGAAATATTGGGTTAACCAAAAAGTTCATTTGGGTTTTTTTCATAACATCATACAGAAAACCCCAAACATTTTGGCCAACCCAATATATAAGAATGATAAAAGTTTATTAAACTTACTCTTCAAAAAAACTCTGTAAAAATCCTTAAGTTAATATAAATAAATCAACAATGGACAGAAAGAAATTCACATACATAAATCAGCAATAAAAGTCCCCTGACTATGTTGCTTGATTAAAAAAAAAAACTCATACAAATTAAAATAATGAGATATTATCTTTCATTCTGGAGAATTTCTGTCCCTGGGTGCTTCTTCCTACTCCTTACCTCACAGGAGTTGTCACGTCCCCCTGTAGTCAGGGTCAGGGACGGCCCAGCAGCACTCCGATTGCCTGGCATCTTCCTGCTGGGCTTTACCCCCAGGTTCTCTTGCTGACAACTCTGCCCTTCCCAGGAACCCGAGGTCAGGTGGGCACCTGTGGACTTAACCACAGCTGCTGATGCTGGAAATGGAAGATCTTGCAGCCTTCACCACAGGGTCTGTCCCAAGGGCTAAGCAGAGATTCCAAGAAACCTGGAAAGACAGTGTTCACGTGATCAGTTATTCTGCATTCACCCCACAAGTGCTTCCTGAGAGCACCAAAGTATTGTTATGGCACGGAATACTGTGGAGTAGACAGTCACATCAACCTATTCAACCTATTGAACCTATTCACATCGACCTATTCAAGTCACTCATCAAAAGGGAATATGAGTGTGACCATGAGACTTAGACTAAAACTAACAAAAGCTTCATTTTTAGCTCTGTCATCCTTTAGCTATATGAATATGAAAATGTTTCTTCAGGTTTTCTTTTCCCTAAAACAAATCAAAAATATTTATTTCAAGGGACTGTGAGAATTAAATGAGTTGATGTTTTTTAGGAACTCAGCAACAGACTGGCCCAGATAAATATTTAATTCATATTAGCAAGTATGGTTATTACAAGGAATCATGTAATATGAAGAAGGAGGTATCTCATTTAGTGTGTACATCAATCACATTATTTGTGTCCCGCTGTAATTATTATTATCTCACAGTATGCATATAGAAACAGAGGTTCAGTGATGTTCAATTGAAGTCCGTCTACCTGGCTTCAAAGCTCACATTCTCAATGGTATACCACATGGTACTTATATGTGGGAGGCTCAAAATAAACATGGTTCTATTATTAAACAGATGTTGAAAACATTATAATTTGGAAAAAATTATTAAGTAAAGTTCTTAAGCCAGAAGATATATGCCATAAGGAAAGTACTAACAGTCTGGGACTAAAATTTTTAATTACCACAATAACATCCAGAAGGAGAAACTGTTTCTCCAGTTGAGGGAACTAGGGAGGGGAAGGTGTCTCCCTGTCCAAGCTGAGGTACAATTTCATTATGATCAACTAATCCAGGCACGAAAGATTTAGTCATCCTTGTTGGGAAAGGGAAAGTACCACATAAAATGAGGAGGAACTTAAGATAAGAGAAGTTAAGAAACAAGATGAAAAAGAAACAAGAAAGTAAACAAAATAAAAAGTAAAATAAAATGAAAAGTATGAATAGGTTAAATTTTAAACACGTAAAGAAGACGTTGTGTCAGAGAAAGAGAGAATATGCTTTCTTTTCTTATGCTTATAGAACTTTTTACACAATTCTATCAAATAACATAGCCAGAAAAAAAACCTGGTAGATGTCTGAATGTTATAGTATAAGATGTTATACTGTAGTATATACTTATATACTATATGTATATACAGTATATATAAGCATATAGTACGTAAGATGTTATCTTCTAGTATAAAATGTTCAACGTCATTATGCCTTAGGAAATACAATCAAAACCAAAAATGTTCTATTCATTAGCAAACCATTTCAAATACACTAGGATGGCTAAAAAAACAGACAGTAACTAACGCTGGTGAGATGTGAATAAATTTGAGCTCTCAGACATTACTGGTAAAATTTTAAAATGGTAGCCACTCTGAAAAATAGGCTGGCAGTTCCTCAAAATGCTACCCATATACAGTCATCATATGACCCAGCAGTTCTACTCCTAGTATCTACCAAGAGAAATGAAAGGCCATGTCCACTCCAGAACTTGTGCACAAATATTCACAGCAGTATTAGTCATAGTAGCCAAAAAGAGGAAACCACTTAAATGTCGACCAACTGATGAACAGATAAACAAAATTTGCTGTGTGCATACAATGGAATATTATTTGGCAATAAAAAAGAAGTACCAATACATGCTGTAACATAAATGAACCTTGAAATCATTATCTTAAGAGAAAGAAGTCAGTCGCAAAAGACCACATATTTTATGATTTCATATATATGAAATGTCCAGAATAGGCAAACACATGAGACAGAAAACTGATTAGAAGTTCCCTAGGGCTGGGGATGTAGGGTGGCATGAATGATGAATGTCTGCTAATGCGTGAAAAGTTTCTTTCTGGGGTATTGAAAACATTCTAAAATTACACTGTGGTGTTGACTAAACAATTCTGTGAATGTACTAAAAATCACTGAACCGTACACTTCAAATTGATGAATTTTAAGGTACTGAATATATATATATATATATATGTATGTCTCTTTTATATAACTAAATAAATAAATCTGCTTTAAAAGAAAAAGAAAGTGAAAGTCGCTCAGTCGTGTCCAACTCTCTGCAACCACATGGACTATCCAGTCCATGGAATTCTCCAGCCCAGAATACTGGAGTCAGTAGCCTTTCCCTTCTCCAGGGGATCTTCCCAACCCAGGGATCAAACCCAGGTCTCCCACATTGCAGGCAGATTCTTTACCCACTGAGCCACAAGGGAAAAAGAAAAAAGAAAAAGAACACTTTCCTAAATAACCCAGGATCAAAGTCAGAAATCAATACAAAGGCTACACAATTTTTACCAGAAGTCATGGAACATGCTAAAGTTGTATACAGAGTGAGATGTATATATTTTAATGGCTTTACTTTTAATTAAAAATAAATATAACAGGTGCAGATGGCGTCACCTGGAGCTTGAGCAGCTGCATGAGGGTCTTTGATACCCATGGCCATGGACAAACCAAGAGGGCAGAAGTCCAAGAATGTATTCCATAGAGCAAGGTAAAAAATACAGCAAAACCAGTTACCACTAATTTAAAGAAAGTACATATTGTGAGAGATGAAAAATCTAATAGAGTGGGAAAATCTTCTGTAGGTATACAAAAGGAACTTGCACATTTCTCAAAAAGTTTTTTATCTTTAATCTCTATAGAAACAGCTGATTTTTCAGCAGTGTCATAAAAATGAACCAGTTAACAGTGGTGAAGCTACAAGATTAATGGCTCAGCTGTAATACACTGGTGATGTATCAAATTGCCCCCAAAGACCAACAAAGTAAACATTCTATACAAATAAATAGATAAAACAAAAGAGAGATAGATACATGTCTTTTTCAACCCTGGTTTCCTCAGGGTATATGAGGTGGATGAACCTAGAACCTATTATACAGAGTGAAGTGAGTCAGAAAGAGAAAGATAAATATCGTATTCTAACACACACATACAGAATCTAGAAAAATGGTTCTGAAGAATTTATTTACAGGACAACAGTGGAGAAACAGACATAGAGAACAGACTTAAGGACATGAGGAGAGGGGAGGAGAGGGTGAGATGTATGGAAAGAGTAACATGGAAACTTACACTACCATATGTAAAATAGATAGCCAACGGGAAATTGCTGTGTGGCTCAGGAAACTCAAACAGGGGCTCTGTATCTACCTAGAGGGGTGGGATGGGGAGGGAGATGGGAGGGAGATTCAAAAGGGAGGGGATGCACGTATACCTATCTATGGCTGATTCATGTTGAGGTTGAGGTTTTCTCATGTTGAGAAAACAACAAAATCCTATAAAGCAATTACCCTTCAATAAAATAATAAATAAAAAAATGAACAAGAACAAAAGAGAGCTAAGTATTCACTCTAAAACATAGAAAAAAAAACAAGGGGAGGGGTGCAAAAAAAAAAAAATTAAGCAAACCCCCGCCAATGGAAAACAGTAACTAAGAAAAGCCTTAAATAAATCAAAAGAATATAATAGGAGTTAAAAGAAAACAAAGAGCTGGTCCTTTAAAATGACCAATGTCATAGATAACTCCCTAGCAAATGAGATAAAGAAGAGTTAAAAGACATATATATTCTCACACACACACACACACAGGCACACACAAACACATATACAGAGAGGGAAGACAGAATGAGAATCATTCCCAGATAAGGCAGTGTTTCAAAGTAGTTATTGCAGGATATTATGCATAACTGTATAGCAACATAGTTTGTATTGATGTGAAACAGGTGCTTCCCTAGCAAAATTTAAATTTACAAACTTAATACAGGAAAATACAGATGGAACAGAATAATGAATGTGGAAGAGACCGGGGAGGGGGGGCGGGGGAAATGACATAACAACAAATACA
Organism: Cervus elaphus; assembly: GCF_910594005.1. Classification (NCBI taxonomy): domain Eukaryota; kingdom Metazoa; phylum Chordata; class Mammalia; order Artiodactyla; family Cervidae; genus Cervus; species Cervus elaphus. The sequence continues at coordinate 121,608,267 of NC_057848.1, read as the reverse complement.
AATAGAAAGATTCAAAGTTAAAAAGAAAAGGCGCGGTCCACAGATCTCAGGGCCTAAGGAACACGGCCTTGTAGTGAGTTTCCTGGGTTTCCTTTTCCCTCACATGTATCACAAACAGGCCACTAGAGAAGCTTATAACTCAGAACCATCAACAGGCACAGACAACAAAGCTCTAGGAAAAGCCTGCACCCCTTAATCAAAGGACCAAGAAAAGAGTCCTAACTGAGCATATCCTTCCTACTCCAGCCAAACACTAATAGAATACGCATTCTCTTCAAGCACCGGTGTGACACTATCCAGGGTCACAAAACAAACTTTGACAAATTGAAATCATACAGCTTATGTTCTCTGATTATAACAGCATCAAACTAGAAATCAATAACAGGTAACAGGAAAGTTGCCAAACTTTGGAAATTAAACAACACATTTCTATATAACCCATGGATCAAAGAGGAAGTCTCAAGGGAAATTAAAAAGTAATGAATGAAAATGAAAATACAACATATCACAATTTGGGATGCAGATAAAGCAGTGTTGAAAGGTAAATTTATAATCCTAAATGTTTAGATTAGAAAAGAATTAAGGTATTAAATCAATAAGGTAAGCTCCCACCATAAGATACTAGAAAAAGAAGAGCAAAGAAAACCCAAAGCAATCAAAGGAAGCAAGTCATAAATGTAAGAGTGGAAATCAATAAAATTGAAAATAGAGAAAGATCAATGAAACTAAAAGCTGGTTTGTTGAAAAGACAATCAAATTGGTAATCCTCTAGCAAGACTGACAAAGATAAAAAGAGAGAAGACACAAATTACCAATATCAGAAATGAAACAGGAGATATAACTATAGATTCTGTAGTCACTGAAAGTAAGGGAATATCGCACACCACTTTATGCACATAAATTCAACAACATGGATGAAATAGTCCAATTTTCTCACAAAACATAGACTCCTACAATTTACCCACTATTAAATATGTAGGTACTCTGAACAGACACTAAATAGATAACCTGAACAGTTATTTAACTACTGCAGAAATTGAAGCCATAATCAAAAGCTTCCAAAAGGAAATCTCCAGGCCCAGATGGTTTCACTGGAGAATTCTACTGAACATTAAAAGAAAAAATATCATCTACATAATCTCTTTCAGAAAACAGAAGAGGAGAGAACACTTCCTAACTCAGTTACTGAGATAAGTATTATCCTTATACTAAAACCAAAGACAGGACAGAAAAAGAAAACTACAGACCAATCTCTGTCACAAACTTGGACACAAAAATCCTCAAAAAAAGCATTAATTAATAATTCCTGCAATATATATAAAAAAGAATTATACACCACAGGCAACTGAAGTTTATTCCAGGAATGTAAGGCTGGTTCAATATTCAAAACTCAATAAGGGGATTCCCCCATATTAACGGGCTAAAGAAGAAAAACCATATAAATTCACATGGTATTGACAAAATTCAACGTACATTCACGATAAAAGCAAACAGACACATAGACAAATGGAACATAACAAAGAATCTAGAAGGAGCTGCACAAAAGTATGGCAAATTTATTTTTGACAAAGGTACCAGAGGAGTCAGTGGAGGAACTGCAGTCTTTTTCACAAACAGTGCTTAAGGAACTGAGCATCAAATATATGCACCTCGATCTAAGACTCACCACTTCATACAAAACAATTCAAACTGGATCATGGACAGCGGAAGAAGAAATGAATAAAATCCTTATCACAGTGAAGACTTAATCTCTCCTTTCTCTGTAAGAGAATAAGCAAACAAAAAAGTACAAATTTTGTACAACACAAGTGATAGCTAAACAATTAAATATTATTTTCAAATTATACATGGAACATTCATTAAAAATTCACCAAGGACTAGGCCATGAGTCCCCTCAGATTTCAAGAAATGAGCTTCATGCAGACATTTTTCCAACCAAAGAAAACTTAGAAGTCTAGTAAAAAGATAAACTTTTGCAAAATGAAAGCACACTTCTAAATAACTCATGGACCCAAAAAAAAAAAAAAATCCACTCTTAGAAAACACTTAAAATATAAAGCACCCAACCCTGTGGGTCTCTGAGTGAACTTTAAGATCTTGACATTGATATGAGAAAAGAGGAAAGCCTGAAAAATAAAAGACGAATCATCCAGCTATATCCAGACAACCGACTCCATCACTGACCAGACAGAATTCCCCAACACTCACCCTCCCCGGGTCCCCTTTACCTTCACGCCGCTAGGACACAGAGCACCGGGATCCTCTTCACAACAACTATCAAACCGCGGCCGAAAACTGCAGGCGCTTCCGGTCACCACCCCTAGCACCGCCCCTTCTCGAGCTTTGGGTGGGAGGTTCACACACGAAGGGGCGTGGCTCTGCACAGGCGCAAAACCGCGTTCGAAGCCGCAGTCAACCAACAGTCAACATCGCCATGTTACGGAGTCGAAGTTTTGGGGCATTCAGTGCCCATCGGCAGCGTGGTCAGGCGGGGAACGTGGCCGCGCCAGAGGTGCGATTCCCCGTGGGGTACGCCATGTTGGAGGAGTGTCCATTCCGTACAGAGGATGAGGAAGCCTCTACTCACGTTGCGGAGCGGTGGCCCTGCCTCACAGGTGGTGGGGAGCAAGAATGGGGGCGTTTCTCTGGCGGGCTTCTTGGAGAAAGGGTCTTTGGCTCTGAACTCTATGGATCTGTGTAATGATGTTCAGAGAAGCTGAGAGGCCTCTGGAAAGACACGGAGATGCCAATGGCTATTATCTCCTGGCAGATAACAGGGGATGAGAAGTCGGACTGCTTGCAGGCTCCTCCTGGAACATACCACGAGGGGCGAAAGGGAAGAAATCAGGGACCTATAGGCCCTCCTAGGATATAGCACTGGAGGAAAAGGGGAAGGAGTCAGTGTAAGCTTCCCCTCTGCTGGGCTTGTGGGGTTGGCTGTGGGATTTGGATGCTCCCAAATCGACATTATCGACATACCCACTCCAGCCACCCCAGCTAAAAGAAGTTTATACCAATTTTTAAAAAATTTTCCCTTACTCTAATACAATATGTCAATAAAAATATTTTAGGAAAAATTGCTTTTATTTTTTCATAAAATAAAATGTATATAGTAATAGTGCCCTTACTTTGCAAATGTAGCTTTAAGCCAAGACCGTCGGGTGGAGAGGGAGGTGGGGGGGGGGCGGATCGGGATGGGGAATACTTGTAAATCCATGGCTGATTCATGTCAATGTATGACAAAAAACACTTCAATATTGTAAAGTAATTGGCCTCCAACTAATAAAAATAAATGGAAAATAAAAAAATTAAAAAATTAGACAAGACCGCTTCTGCCGTTGAACCTGTTTGTTGCCCCTTGTCACCTCCAGTAAGGAAATCCTGGAGATGCCCTTGCCCTCTGGGAGATGTCACTGGGGCAGATGAAGAAGAAGTCATGCTGCCTTTCTCCTGGGAATGCCTACGTATTTTTCAAAACCAAGTTCCAATATCTCCTTCATGGAATCCTCCTGACAGAGGTAGAGGACTCTGTATCCCACTGCAGGCCCTTCTGAATCTTCAAGTATGGAAGGTGTTTGGAGGAGCTCAGATGTGAACTTGCTGGATGCGCTCAGTCTAGTGACATTCCATCTGGGCCTCGGTTTAACAATCTGGAATATACGGGTGTCCTATTCCAATTATCCTAAGAACATCTGGGATTAATCTGTAGTCTGACAAATTTATCAGTCAGTGAGGGAGACCATACACCAGAGGAACCAAGGAGTGGTTCACTAAACAAAAGAAAAAATGGAGTTATGAAATTCTGAGGAATGGTGAAGTTCAGATGAAATGTGAATGAAGCAGTGTTTTGGTAAACTCAAAGCAAAGCAGGGCTGTATGTGGACTATAAAGTGAATTCAGAATCCTGTTTCCTTGGCAACCATAAAGTTAAGATAGATATGGAAGTTTCTATCTAGATACCCCCTGTCTCTGCACTGGGGTTGGAAACCTTAGCTGCTCTTTTGTGTGTAAGTGACTTAAAATCTTCAGCAAGAGTGGGATGTTTTATCTATACTGATATCAAACAGTTTCTGATACTTTATGATTGTAGAGAACAAAGTTTCTCAGTGAGTGAAAAAGCAGCAGTCCCTCAAAGCAGGAGTTCTTTATGGCATTACAGATACAGGACATCCTTGAAAGAAATAATGTTTCCTATTAATTTTCATCTGACTTTATCTGTGTCTGTTCCCCCAGCCTTATGAATGGCAGAGCATACTTTTACATTCTCAGCTAATTTTTACTTTCTTAGATGGTTCGAGTCTCTGATTATCCCATATTCTCTTTCTGCCCCTATAGTCTTGGTCTGGATGTTTGTTGAATGAATACATGAAAGAAGAAATGGAATCAGTGGAAGCATGTTTGGTATGCATACTAGTCTAATAACAGCACCAGGAATCATTGTTAATGTCAGTGTCATAATAGTACTATGGTTATGTTTTTAAAAAGCTAAGTCTATTAGACTATTTCAGAGAAGAAAGACGGAGCCAATAATCATATGAAGAGATGTTCAAAGTCATCAGTGATCAGGGAAATACAAATAATGAGGTAACATTTAACACCCATTCAACTTGCAAAAATTATGTCTGACAAAACAGACTGTTGGAGAGGATATATAAATACAGGATCTTCTTGCCCTGTTGAAGGAATATAAATCAGTGTGACCACTTCAGAAGATAGTTGGCATTTCCTCCTGCAGTGAATATTTACAGTCCTCACATTCTATCCTGTCCGTGCTCAGGAGTATATCTAAGAGAACCACTTGCACATGAAACATAGAATATGCATGGTATCTTGTTCACGATAGCAAAACCTGGAAACAAAAGTGAATGGAGTCAAAATGAATGAACCAGAACAGTACCCAACAATAGGGATGAATTTTAAGGGGGAAAAAAAGAAACTGTGATTCCCGAAATAGTATAAAAAGCGTAACACACTTCTATAAAATTAAAAAGAATTATTTAGCATGTTGTATAGTTGTGATAAAATTATATTAAAAGGAAATAAAAAATCAGTGAACTTGGTATTTAGGATGATGTTTACCTCAGTTGAGGACAGGCAGAGCCAGGAATTGAGGAAACACGTGGTTAGATGGAATTATTGTTAAGGCCATACCTTTTCTTTTGGGTGATAGGTGCATCAGTGCTAATCATATTATTAAAACTAACTTAATGTTTCAGTTAGTCTGGAAAATTAAACTGTGGATGGTGAGATGGACAGGGAAGCCGGGAATGCTGCAGCCCATGGGGTCGTGAAGACTCAGGCACGACTTGGTGACTGAACAACAGCAACAAACTTAGATAAATATCTAAATGTAAAAAGAGAAAATCTGCATGGAGAAAAGTACAGTCCTGTCCTTGAATGGGCTAAGAAAATCTTTGGCCCCAGCCCAGAGACGCCACCCAGTGGTGGGATGACCAAGAAGGCAGGCACTCCATGGCCTTGACACTTACTGTGGCCCCTGCCAAAGGTGCTCTGCCTCTAAGGCTCACCCCGTCACACCACTCATGTACTTGCTCAAATGTCTTTTTTTCTTTTTAAACAATTTATATTGAAATGCAGTTGATTAGCAATGTTGTATTAGTTTCAAGTGCACAGTAAAGTGATTCAGTTATACAGTCATTATTTTTACATTCTCTTCTATTACAGGTTATTACAAGATACTGAATATAGTTAGTTCCCTGTGCTATCTATATAGTAGGTGCCTGTTGTTTATCTATTTTATGTATGGTAATGTGCATCTGCTAATCCCATACTCCCAATTAATCCCTCCCACTTCAAAAGTGAAAGTGAAAGTCACTCAGTGGCGCCAACTCTTTGCGACCCCACAGACTATACAGTCCTTGAAATTCTCCAGGCCAGAATACTGGAGTGGGTAGCCTTTGCCTTCTCCAGGGGATCATCCCAACCCAGGGATCAAACCCACGTCTCCTGCATTGCAGGCGGATTCTTTACCAGCTGAGCCACAAGGGAAGCCCTCCCACTTTGGTAGCCATTAATTTTGAATCACCTGGTAAATAGGCCAGAGTAGCTCATCCAGATGAGGACTGTGTTGCTTCTGATGTCCAAAGAGGCCCTAGGTGTTGTCCCTCCTTTCTGCTTATGGAAGAGCCAGATGCAAAACTTATTCTTCAAGAGGTTAGAAGGAGTATCTCCACAAGCCCCCCCACCACTGGACCCCTAGTAATCTCACTGAGATAGAAGGCCCCTACATTTATTTTCAGATTCATTTCCCGTCTTCTGACACACAAATATCTTATCCACAAGTCTAGAGTAGTCGCTCACTCTTGTCCATTAGGTCTAATCAGCATAATATCCATGTAATGGACCAATGTGGGGTTCCCAGGTGGCGCCGGTGGTAAAGAACCTGCCTGCCAATGCAACAGATGTAAGGGACGTGGGTTCGATCCCTAGGTTGGGAAGATCCCCTGGAGGAGGTCACAGCAACCCGCTCCAATATTCCTACCTGGAGAATCCCATGGACAGAGGAGCCTGGCAGGCTACAGTCCATAGTGTCACAAAGAGCCAGACATGATTAAAGTGACTGAGCATGAAGACATGTGATGTGATGTCTTGTGGAAGGGAAAGTTGACCAAAATCCCTACAAACTAAATTATGACATCGGCCTGGAGAGTTGATCTACCTCTGAGGTAGGACAGTGAAGGTATATAGCTGGCCTTGCCAGTGGAAGAAAACTGCTTTTGCTGGTCTTTACTAACAGTACTGGTTTTTAAAAAGGCATTTACCAGGTAAGTATCTACATGCCAAGTACCAAAGGATGTGTTCATTTGGTCAAGCAACAAAACTGTATCTGGTATAGCAGCTGCTGTTGGAGACACTACCTGGTTAAGTTTTTGATAATCCACTGTCTTTCTCCAAGATCCATTTGTCTTCTGTGCAACGTGACAAATAGGCACATTGAATGAGGATGTAGTGGAACCACCATCCCTGCATCTTGTAATAACATACAATGGAAGAGAAGGTAAAAATAATGACTATATAACTGAATCACTTTACTGTGCACTTGAAACTAACACAACATGGCTTATCAACTGCATTTCAATAATTTTTTTTAAAAAGAAAAAAAAAAGACATTTGAGCAGGTGCATGAGTGGTGTGACGGGGTGAGCCTTGGAGGCAGAGCACCTTTGACAGAGGCCACAGAAAGCGTCAAGGCCTTACTTTTCTCAATTGCCTTCCTCTATTAAGAAATAAAAGCTGTCTTTATTGGTGAAAAAAAAAAAAGAAGAAGAAAACAGAGAAAGAAACTGTCAAGGCCACGGAGCACCTGCCTTCTTGATCATCCCACCAGTGGGTGGAGTATCTGGGCTGGGCCCAAAGATTTTCTTAGCCCATTCAAGGACAGGACTGTACTTTTCTCCATGCAGACTTTTTCTTTTTACATTTAGATATTTATCTAACAGTTGTCATTGTTCAGTCACCAAGTCGTGTCCAAGTCTTTACTACCCCATAGACTGCCACACACCAGGCTTACCTGTCCATCTCACCATCTAACAGTTTAATTTTCCTGATTAATATAGTAGAGCTTTGTTCTTTATTTTACTTATGCTTTGTGTATAATTTAATCTCCAACTTCCAATTTAACCCTCTTCCCCACCTCCCTTTGGTAACCATAAATTTGTTTTCTACCTCTGTAAGTTTATTTCTGTTTTGTAAATAAGTTCATTCGTATCATGTTTTTAAAATCCACATAAAAGATATTATCACTCAAATGCATTTTCCTCAGATGTTTTTCTTCCCTGACCTACCCCACAACTCTCTAACTCCTCACTATGCATTTGCTTTCTTCATAGCCTTCCTTTTTATCTGACATGATCTTATTCATTTCCTGTTTGCTCATTTCTGTTCATGCTGATACTGCAGTGATTTCTGCTTCTCACATATGTATTCAGATGCTTTATTTTTAGTATCTTTACCACACACGTAGAGTGCAACAAAACTCTGTATGTGCTGTATTCATTTTGTTAAAAGATTAATTATTCCCTCTAAAAGACTCTGCGAGCATCTCTGGATGACACGACTAGTTATAAATTTGATTTTGTAGAGTAATGCAGAAAATACTAGAGATGGAGAACTTCTCAGTATATAGGACCCTATTTATTCATTCAACAATAATCTGTTGATCACCAGTCACTGCTCTTGATACTTAATGTTTGGTTGAACAAAGCAACCCCCAAACCCCTAACTTCCTGGACCTGACATTCTGATGAAGAAGAAAGCCAATAAACATTGTTAAAAGGTGATAACTTCTAAAGAGAGTTGGATAGGACAGAGTGATGTGACTTGAAAGTGCTGGAGAACTGCCACTTTAAATAGGAAGAGCAGTCTCCTCTTACACTCTACCACCGGCTGCCCTGCATTCTGGAGCAGGCCAGTCTCAAATCTTCACGAGTATGTGGGCATCTAGTTGAAACCAAGGACGAATGCAAGGTCAGAATATTTTCACATCTGCAGCTAAGGATGTAACAATGAGTACCTTTTTGTCCTACAGTAGATGCAAGGAGTGGGCTTATCCAATGACTCAGTGGTGAAAAATCCACCTGCAGTGCAGGAGACGAAGGAGACTTGGGTTCGATCCCTGGGTCAGGAAGATCCCCTGGAGGAGGAAATGGCAACCCACTCCAGTATTCTTGCCTGGAGAATCCCACGGACAGAGGAACCTGGTAGGCTACAGTCCATGGGGTCACAAAGACTCAGACACAACTGAGTGACTGAGTACACACACACACACACACACACACACACACGCAAGGAGTAATACCCAGTCTTCTGATCAGTCTTGTCTTGCATGCCTTCCTTTAGTAGGTGGAAAATATTTTACAGTATTTACTGAGCAGGGTTTCCTGGTGGCTCAGTTGGTCAAATATCCGCCTGCATTGCAGGAGAACGCCTGCAGTGTGGGAGACCTGGATTTGATCCTTGGGTTGGAAAGGTCCCCTGGAGCAGGAAGTGGCAACCCACGCCAGTATTCTTGCTGGGGAACCCCATGGACAGAGGAGCCTGGCAGACTATATTTCATGGGGTAGCAAAGAGTCAGATACGACTTAACAACTAAACCACAACCACTGAGCAGGGACCTCTGAACCAACAGCTACGATTATTTGCATGTGTCAGTAGATACAAAGCAATGATAGTTTATTTAATTTACACCCAGATTTCTAATGGAAAAATTTCACACTATTATTGGGTAGTCACAAAGTCCAGCCCTCTACTGCCCAGAATGTAGAACTGGGGCCCAAAACAGATGTGACTGGTCTCAGGGCACAAAGATATAAAGAACACCAGAGCACAGGGCCAGATCATTTCAAATAGGATAATTATTAGATTTCATTTTATGAGCAATTATGAATAATAAAATGTCCTAGAAGATGTTTTTACTGACACATTACATTAGACAGAGAAAACATCCATTGGTCGTATCAATTTATAACCAATTTTGGGGGAGGTCCCTGGTGGTCTTGTGGTCAGAATTCCAGGCTTTAGCTGCCATAGTCCAGGTTCAATCACTGCTTTGGGAACTGAGATCCCACAAGCCACACAGCGGGGCCAAAACATAAATAAATAGACTAACTTTTGTTGATAGCACTTAACTATTTTGTTTGGAGGGACTGGTGTTGATCTTGGCGAGGCAGAAGAGAACGGTGGCATGAAGTGAGATCTTAATTCCCTGCCCACGAATTGAACCTGGGTAGCCTGGATGAAAACCAGGAATCCTAGCCACCAAACCAGCAAGGGCTAGAGGCTAGAAGCTAATTTTCCCTGGATCTTTGTCCCCAGTGGAAAACGCGTTTATCACGGAGGCAGAAACTGTAAATGCAGGTGCAAAGCTTATTATTAGAGACATAGCACAACAAGTGGGAGAGCACATAGAGAAACAGTTTGTTTATTTGAGCTAGAAGCAAGGCGGAGATGCATACCCGGAGAGAAAGGGTGTGGGCGTCCCCCTAGTGAGGAGAAGCACAGTAAAGAGGTGGCTAAGTCATTTATATAGGTCAGTTCTTCTGGGTCCTTGGTCTTCCTTCAGGCCAATTACCTGGTTCCTTTTTTCACACCTGAGGTACCCTGGAACCCTCTTCTGGGGTGTGCACATACCCCTCAGCCAAGATGGATCTCGAAGTGAAGGCTTCTGGAAGGAGCAAGACTCATTATGGCCTGTAGTTATCCCCCTGACTTTTGACTTCAAGGAGCCTTTCTGCGCATGTGCAGTGTCTCCCTTATCCTTTACTCAGAAAGGGATTTTGCCTCACTTTGTCCTTGCCAAAGTTTTTCATGAGAAACGCTGGGCTGGAGGAAGCACAAGCTGGAATCAAGATTGCCAGGAGAAATATCAATAACCTCAGATATGCAGATGATCCCACCCTTATGGCAGAAAGTGAAGAAGAACAAAAGAGCCTCTTGATGAAAGTGAAAGAGGAGAGGGAAAAAGTTGGCTTGAAGCTCAACATTCAGAAAAACTAAGATCATGGCATCCGGTCCCATCACTTCATGGCAAATAGATGGGGAAACAGTGGCTGACTTTATTTTGGGGGGCTCCAAAATCACTGCAGATGGTGATTGCAGTCATGAAATCAGAAGACGCTTACTCCTTGGAAGGAAAGTTATGGCCAACCTAGAGAGCATATTAAAAAGCAGAGACATTACTTTGTCAACAAAGGTCCGTCTAGTCAAGGCTATGGTTTTTCCAGTGGTCATGTATGGATGTGAGAATTGAACTATAAAGAAAGCTGAGCGCCGAAGAATTGATGCTTTTGAACTGCGGTGTTGGAGAAGACTCTTGAGAGTCCCTTGGACAGCAAGGAGATCCAACCAGTCCATCCTAAAGGAGATCAGTCCTGAATAGTCATTGGAAGGACTGATGCTGAAGCTGAAACTCCAATACTTTGGCCTCCTGATGCGAAAAGCTGACTCATTTGAAAAGACCCTGATGCTGGGAAGGATTGAGGGCAGGAGAAGGGGACGACGGAGGATGAGATGGTTGGGTGGCATCACCGACTCAATGGACATGGGTTTGGGTGGACTCCGGGAGTTGGTGATGGACAGGGAGGTGTGGCGTGCTGTGGTTCATGGGGTCGCAAGGAGTCGGACACGACTGAGGGACTGAACTGAACTGAACTGTCCTTGCCATGATTGTTCCCTGGAGATGTTTACAGGAGACAAAGACTGGCTGTTTACCCCATTTCTGTTGCTTCCTTTTCTTAGAGCCAACAGGGGACTGATTGTATAGTCCTCAACTGGAGCCCACCTAACTCTTGCATCAGGAAACGCAAAGAAGAGACTGGCTGAATATGAATTTCCAACCTGGTGCGCATCAATCTCCTACCTCAAATCTCCTACTTCAGTGTGGGGGCAAATTGAGATCAATGCCAATGCTCCCACCCTGACTTCTCTCCTCTCCCTTCTTGATATGGGGGTGGGGGAAGGCCACAGTACTGCTCCTACTATCCCTTCTACAACACTCCATAGTATAGCCCAGGGGAGGATACCATCCTGACATATTTCCCCTTAACTCCAGTGGTATTGTTGCCAAAATCCCAGCCTCTGTTTGAGAGAGTCGATTCCTAGGCAGGTTGATAAGAAGTCCCGGGTCCCCGAGGAGGCGAAAGGGGTCTGGGGCTCTCAAAGTGGAGATAGGGGTCTGGAATTCTCAAGGAGGAGGAAAGGACAAACACTTGTTTTTTTCTCTACATTCCTTAGTCTTTAGTCACATAAAACATTTTTTTTTCCTTTAAGCCCAGAACTGATGATTACACAACAAACAACTCAGTTTAAACTCTGTACTAAGGATTATATAACAACAATGTATCCTGCTTGAGGATAGTTTCTCCTTCCTGGTGGGTCTAGTAAGATCTTTACAACCTGGAGAGATTCTTTTGATTTATTGGAATAACTAATTTTAAAAGTATATAACTCCCTTGCTAACACTAGCGAGGGGGGCACTCTGTCCCCCTTCTGATGTCTGTGTCAGAAGATTTCTCTGTCCCTTCTCATACTGTCGACCAAGAGAAAAAAAAAGGTGTACAACTTGAGGGTTGTGAGTTAAGTTTTATCTGGGGCAAAATGAGCACCACAGCCTGGGAGGCAGCATTTCAGATCGCTCTGAGAGACTGCTCCAAAGCGGCAGTGGGGGAAAGTCAATCTATAAGGTTTTGGTGAAGGGGCAGTTCAATGCCGTGAGGCACTCATTTTACAAAAGGTTTTTGTTAGTCATGAGGATCTGATGTCACCACGAAGGGATTTACTGCTTCTCTAGATATGAGGAGATGGAAGGATTGAGATCATAAAATCTGTTCCTAAAAACATCCAACTATCTAAAGACCTGTCCCACCAGATTCCCTGGAGCACAGTGCCTCACTCCACCCTGACCTCCCTCAGGGGTTGTTGAAGGTCAACAGCTATAAGCAGCACCGGGTTCAATCTCTGTAGAGGCAGATGGCAAATGCGTTTGTTGTTCAGTCATTGGCAATGCTCTTGGTCAGTGCCAATTTGTAGTTGACAATACTTTAATAAAAACTCTGCTACACAAAAGCTCTTGAGTGATCAAGCCTGGTCCCTGGTCCCGAAGCTAAATCTTCTTCAGAGATCAAGAATCCGACACCATTCACCATAAGCTATCATCTTGGGGGCTCGTCCAGGATCTTCAGGACAAGGTAAGAACACTCAGAGTTCTAGCCTCTCTGCTTTCTCAGTACACACGTGTTCTGCTTTACTAAGTCAATGGTGTGCTTGAGTGAATGAATGACACTCCCTGTGTGAAGCGAGCATTGAGCCTTGCTCTATGGTTTCACAAGGCCTCGTAATGACTGAAGGCAGCACCCCAAAGGGGAGACTTATTGGGGTTTTAACCGACCTGCCAATGCAAAGAGACACCCAACATCCCTGCGAGGGGAGCAGGCAGAAATGGGCGAAGCATGTGGACCGAATTTTCCTTGCTTGGTCAGCTTTTCCTGGTCTCTTTGACCACTTCATAATTGCATGGGGAATTAGAACTACTAAGCTAATCTGTCAGATCGTAGACTTTCAAGGGACTTGTGATCCATGCTATTATTGTGTACTTTTACTTAGACCCCATGTATGGAAGCACTTACCCTTGCTAGACTAGGCAAGCCTTGCTAGAAAGGTACTAGGAGCATGTATGGAGTGAGGTGGAACTCTAGCTCCAGGAATGTCTTTCAGGCTGGAGATTACTAGTTTGGCTGCCTGCCCCAGGGGCCAGCGACCTGAAAGTGAGTCTTTGTCATGGCTGTGCCTCCTATCTATATGGATAGAAGCACTGTTGGTGACCATGAGGTTTTTGAGGGCACAGATTGGGAACTGCAGGATCTGTTCAGGTGGGAAGTACGGTGGGCTTCTTCCTTTGGTAGCTCTAGCTCTTAGTAGACCAGAGGAGGCTCTCTGGTGGCTTTTGTCTCAACTCCTTAGATATTCTTTTGTGGACTCTGTGGAAATGAACTGGAAGGATTGCTAAGACTTTAAACTATGCTGAGTTTGCTGACATAGACCAGGGAGAGAAGGAAACTCCTGATAAACTCCTAGTTTAGACTATGGGAGGCTCCCCACAAGTTTACTGGTGTCAATCTTGAAAGTACAGAAGGAGGAATGATCTTAAAAGATAGATTTCTCACTCAGTCAGCTCCAGATATCGGCCGTAAGTTACAAAAACAGGTGTTTGGATCAAATCAGTCTTTAGAAACACTGTTACAGCTGGCTCAGACGGTATATTATGGTAGAGAATATAAGGGGGAAAATAAGAAGCAAAAAAGAACCAGGCAAAAGACTGAAGCCCCAACAATGGCTGTTAGATCTGCTCTGAGACAGCCTGAAGAAAAATGCCCAGAGGAACCCAGGTGAAAAGGGGAAGACTTGTTATTACTGTGGAAAGGAAGGGCATCTCAAGCTGGATTGCCCTCAGGCATCCAAGCGGCCCCTGGCTTCAGGTCTGGTCTGCAGAGGACCATACTAGAGAAGAGACTGCCCTCCGAGGTGTAGGCCCGAGGGGTCGGACTCTCAAGACAATCTGGACTGAAGGTGCCAGGGGGTCCCCACACAAGCTACCATCCTAATTACACCTGAGGAACCCTGGGTATTAATAACTGGTGGGTCAATCAGTTGACTTCTTTTGGACACCGGGGCAACTTTCTCTGTGCTCACTGAAACCCCTGGCCCGCTTGGGACTGTCTGGGTGAGCCAAACATTATTATGTCAGTCATCCTAGGACTCTGTGCTGTTTTCTCACGAGTTTCTAATCGTGCCAGAGTCTCCAGGTCCAGGCCTCTGTTTTCATGGATATAGAACCAGCTCTTTTAATGGAACAAACTGTAAATCCTAGAGTGTGAACTGATGGAAAAACTGTGGGTGGAGCACAAAATGCTGTTCCTGTCTTTATCAAGCTCAATGACCCTCACCTATTTTCACATCAAAAGCAGTATCCACTAAAGCTGGAGGTTACTGAATGGGCAAAATCTTACTGCACTGACTCCTCATGATGTAAGTGGGATCTTAAACTCTAGAGTTCAGAGCAACCATGCTCCACCTTTAAAGCTGCTGTATAACTCAAGGGGTGTTGAAAGCTCTAGGAATAGACTATCACTTACACTGTTCCTGGAGACCCTAATCTTCGGGAAAAGTAGAAAAAAAGCTAATGCATAAGCTAACTCAGGAAACACAAGACAATTGGTTTAAAGCTTTACCCGTAGCTTTAATGAGGATGCAAACTGCCCCTAAGAAGAAAGGACTGTAACATCTGATCTGTCCCTATGACAGACTGTTTTTGTGCACAGATACCGTGATAGATCCTGAAGCCTTAAAATTAACTATGTGACTCAGCGTTTAGCTTTTCAACAGACATTACCAGGAGGTTGACTCCTGACCCAGCCTTTGAGTCCATCAAGCCCCTGTTTGAGCCAGGAACCGAGATGGGCCCGAGAATGCAGATGGGCTTGCTTCTGCTGACTCCAAAAGTCCTGAGTCTGCCGTTTGATTTTCAAGAGAGTGCCTTCCTGTCCTGGACTCATCCCTACGTTGCATTCCACAATCAGTCTAATTGCTGGGTCTGCTGAGCACTCCCCTCCTCATCAATTGAAGACTTCCCATGGTGGGTTTCTCCACTTCAAGGAAAGGACTTTCTTCAACTCTGAGAATACTTTGACCAACAATAATCATATGTGACCCCTCTTCTTGATCAGATGACATCTAACAATCCTAAGATGGACTGATGTAACTATGGACATAACGTAACTTTTAATTTTGATTATGTTTTAACTTGGTTTAGACTATTTTATTGCACATAAGAAGGTAAGTGGGTCTAGATCTGGTGGCTTTCTACCTGATGTTGATCAGATACGGGATGAGGTCATATGGCTAACTCCTAAAAAGGGATACCTACTATCTAATGCTCCCATATGCTGGGGCAAAAATAGAGCCATCCCCAGAAGTTCGCCGACAACTTAATTATAATGATTGGACGCAACTGGGATGTTTGCCTCAAGAAATATACAGCACAATCATTCCTGTGTTTTCCAATCCTAGCTTAGGTCCTCCTTTTGCCTGGCCAGGAACCGATGGGGACTGGATCCCTCAGTCACACTGGTTTACTCCAAATGGGACCTACTGGATATGTGGCTCTTACCTGTGGGTGTGGCTTCCCCCTGGCTGGATAGGAAGATGTACCCTAGGTCTAACTTTTACCCATGGCTTCAGTTTTCAGTGAAGGTGAACGTCACATCTGTATAATCACTGTATAGTCCATGGAATTCTCCAGGCCAGAATACTGGAGTGGGTAGCCTTTCCCTTCTCCAGGGTATCTTCCTGACTCAGGAATGGAACCGGGGTCTCTTCCATTGCAGGCGGATTCTTTACCAACTGAGCTATGAGGGAAGGAAATGGCAACCCACTCCAGTACTCTCGCCTGGAAAATCCCATGGACAGAGGAGCCTGGTAGGCTACAGTCCATGGGGTCTCAAAGAGTCGGACACGACTGAGTCACTTCACTTCAGTTTTCAGAGAAGCCTACTAATTTGCTACACCTTAAAACTCACTGGGCAAGATCTGTATTTCACTGGTATGATTATCTGGCTACAATATTCGTTTCCTCTCTGGGAACTACAGATCAGATGTTACAATCAGCTGATGCCTTGTCTAACTTTCAGCCCTTAATACTGAACAAATACAAATTAGAAAGGTGGTTTTTCAAAACAGATTGGCCTTAGATATTCTGACGGCTGCACAAGGAGGAACTTGAGCCATTATTCATACCCAATGTTGTACATATATACCAGATATGAGTACTAATGTTACTCACTTTACTAAACACATGAACAAGATGATTCAGGCTATGGATTCTCCCGAAGCCTCAGTCACCTCACTTTGGGAAACGTTAACTAGCTCCCCATGGTGGAAAACAATCTTAATCGTAATCATTCTAATCGTTTTGTTTTTCCTGTTTGCTCCCTGCATCTGTAACTGTGTAACTGGATATGTTTCTAACTGTTTGAAAGCTTTTACATTACAAATGATTGCCCAGGCTCCTACCAGTGCCACAGCCTCCTCCAACTATTACTTGGAGTCCCTGGGTCAGAAACCCTCAATATTAGGGTTAGGAGAATATGTTGCCTCAACAATGTAGGGACCGTGCCCCTCAACAGCAGGAAGTAGTTATGGAATGAAAACGATGCCCCTTTCCCTTGGCAACATAATTCTCCTAAAGGAAAACGGGGGAATGAGAGGGTCAATTCCTAGGCAGGTAAGTCTGGGGTCCACAAGGAGGAGAAAGGGGCCTGGGGCTCTCCAACTGGAGATAGGGGTCTGGAATTCTCAAGGAGGAGGAAAGGACAAACACCTTTTTTTTTTCCTCTCTCTACATTCCTTAGTCACATAAAACGTTTTTTTTTTTTTTTCCTTAAGCCCAGAACTGATGATTGCACAACAACAACAACTGGGTTCAAACTCTGTACTAAGGATTGTATGATAACAATGTATCCTGCTTGAGGACAGTTTCTCCTTCCTGAAAACCTTCTGGCTAATCCTGTTATCTTAAAATGTAAATTACGGGAGTGGGTATAGTAAGATCTTTACAACCTGGAGAGATTCTTTTGATTTATTGTAATAACTAGTTTAAAAACTATATAACTCCCTTGCTAACACTAGCAGGGGGCCACTCTCTGCACTCCCCCTTCTGATGTCTATGTCAGAAGCTTTCTCTGTCCCTTTTCATACTTTAATAAAACTCTGCTACACAAAAGCCCTTGAGTGATCAAGCTGGTCCCTGGTCCTGAAGCTAAAATTTCTTTGGAGATCAAGAATCCGACACCGTTCACCATAAGCTATCACGTTCTCCAATGCCGAATAGAAATGCAAAGACAGACTTTTGAGTGAAGTAGAAAAGAGTAGCTTTTATTGCTTTGCCAGGCAAAGGAGGCCACAGTAGCCTGGTGCCCTCAGGACTGTGCCCTCCCTTGGGAAAAATAGAAAGGGGGTCTTATAGTTCAGGAGGGGAAGGGAGTGCTGCAGGCAAGGAGTAGGGCAGATGCAAGCTTGCATTCTTCTTTCCTCTTGGAAAACTTCTTCATGGTCAAAGTTGGTGTCAGGCAGTCTTGGGTGGGTTTTGGTACACCTTGAAGCTGTCACTGTTGCCACTGTTTTCCCCATCTATTTCCCCATGAAGCTATGGGACCAGCTGCCATGATCTTAGTTTTCTGAATGTTGAGCTTTAAGCCAACTTTTTCACTCTCCTCCTTCACTTTCATCAAGAGGCTCTTTAGTTCTTCTTCGCTTTCTGCCACAAGGGTGGTGTCATCTGCATATCTGAGGTTATTGATATATCTCCCAGCAATCTTCTTTCCAGCTTGTGCTTCTTCCAGCCCGGCGTTTCTCATGATGTACTCTGCATATAAGTTAAATAAGTAGGGTGACAATATACAGCCTTGACGTACTCCTTTTCCTATTTGGAACCAGCCTGTTGTTCCATGTCCAGTTCTAACTGTTTCTTCCTGACCTGCATACAGGTTTCTCAAGAGACAGGTCAGATGGTCTGGTATTCCCATCTCTTTAAGAATTTTCCACAGTTTATTGAAATAGATGGGGAAACAGTGGAAACAGTGTCAGATTTATTTTGGGGGGGCTCCAAAATCATGGCAGATGGTGACTGCAGCCATGAAATCAAAAGATGCTTACTCCTTGGAAGGAAAGTTATGGCCAACCTAGATAGCATATTTAAAAGCAGAGACATTAATTTGCCAATAAAGCTCCGTCTAGTCAAGGCTATGGTTTTTCCAGTGGTCATGTATGGATGTGAGAGTTGGACGGTGGAGAAAGCTGAGCGCTGAAGAATTGATGCTTTTAAACCGTGTTGTTGGAGAAGACTCTTGAGAGTCCCTTGGACTGCAAGGAGATCCAACCAGTCCATCCTAAAGGAGATCAGTCCTGGGTTTTCATTGGAAGGACTCATGTTGAAGCTGAAACTCCAATACTTTGCCCACCTCATGCAAAGTGTTGACTCATTGCAAAAGACCCTGATGCTGGGAAGGATTGGGGGCAGGAGGAGAAGGGGACGACAGAGGAGGAGATGGTTGGATGGCATCACCGACTCAATGGACATGGGTTTGGGTGAACTCCGGGAGTTGGTGATGGACAGGGAGGCCTGGCGTGCTGCGATTCATGGGGTCGCAGAGAGTCGGACACGACTGAGCGACTGGACTGAACTGAACTGAAGCTATCACACTGTGACTTTCTTTCTGGAATAAAGAATGCTTACCAAAGAAGGGAGTGTTAGGGAGTGCTTTCTCAGAGAAGCAAACACCAGCTGCAATGTACAGCTCTGGTTAGAAATAATCATTTTCAAAAAATGTAATTAAGTGAAAAACAGAAACAGTTCCGAGAAAATGGCTGAGTGGGCTTAAAAGAATAAGACCTAGCATATTAGAAGCAGCCTTTATCAATTTCTGCTATAATAGTATCTCCTGGACTTATTCTGGGTTATTCTTACTCTTTTCATTAGTAATGGCGCCCCTCTCACCCATGGATTGCCTTTAGCAGCCCCTCAGAGCCTATCCCCAAAGACCTTCCTGCACC
Source organism: Cervus elaphus (assembly GCF_910594005.1). Taxonomy (NCBI): domain Eukaryota; kingdom Metazoa; phylum Chordata; class Mammalia; order Artiodactyla; family Cervidae; genus Cervus; species Cervus elaphus. The sequence goes on along the minus strand of NC_057848.1, from coordinate 121,589,145 downwards.
AGGAAGTCTACTCAAATAAGGGTAGAGTACCTTCTCCCAGGGCAGCCCCACTGGCCTGCTGGGTGAGACTGGAGGCAACAGCTTCTTCCACTGTAGTGCAAGGACACCCTTCCATGATGGCGGTCCCTAAGAAGCAATGACACTTGAGTGTGATCATATTAGAAGCCCAGCAAATCTGCAAAGGGTAAAGGAACTCTAGTGGAGCGGCCTGTTGACTGGGGAACATGGCTTCCCAAGTGCTCTTGAGCATGAGCCTTCGCCTTACCCTGCCTCTCCACTAAATACCAGGGTGTTAGAGGTTGGAACTCAGAAGCAAAGGAGTTGTCAGGGGTTGCAGGTTAGCGCCGGTCAGGGGTGATTTTGAGAGGGTTTGGTTGGCTACTCTGAGCTGAGTGATGGGGGGAATCTACCTTGGTGTCGGGGCTACTGTGGATTCAATGATGGGATTTTTTACATCAGATGCCCCGTGAATTATTAGTCAACCCCTCCTTTTCTAATTTAAGCCTTAAGGTTAAACATTTCCATCTAAGACCCACAAGATATATTGTATTGTATTATCATTATTGTTCATTAATAAGTATTTTAAAATTTCAGTTATGATTATTTTTTTCATTTCACCTGTGTAACCACTTTGAAGCACTTTTCTACTTTGCAATAAAAAGTGAATCCTTTTTAAAAAATTGATTTCTAACCTAATTTCTCAGCGGTTAGATACTATGGTTTGTGTCATGAACGTTCCTGAAACCCGTAGAATCTTGACCTTATACCAATGCTATGCTAATTCTATGCCTTATTATTTTATGTTTACTATTTATATTAGTTTCTACTTTCTTTTTTCTGTTCTTAGTTTTGATGAGTTAATGCAGGTATGATCATTCCTACCCTTTCTCCCCAATCCACTTACTTTTTAAGTCAGGGAATTTTAACTTGTATAAAACCTTTAAAGGTATATCTTCCCTTTTCTATCAAGCATGATTAAATTTATATTTTCTTCATATGCATCTCTATTCCTGCCCTGGAAATAAACATAGAGAATGGACATGTGGATAGGGGGGAAGGGAGGGTGGGACAAATTGGGAGATTATGATTTAGATATATACACACCGTGTGTGTGTGTGTGTATGCATGAGTGTGTGAACACGTGCATGCGATCAGTCATGTCTGACTGTGACCCCATGGACTGTAGCCTACCAGGCTCCTCTATCCATGGGATCTTCCAGGCAAGAATACTGGAGTGGGTTGCTATTTCCTGCTCATCTAGGTCATCATAGAGCACCAAGCTAAGGTTCCTGTGTTTTATAGCAGGTTCTCAGCCATAGCTATAGATGGTTGACGGGAACCTGCTATAAAGCAGAGAAACCTCAGCTTGGTTCTCTGTGATGACGTAGATGGGTGGGATTAGGGGGTGGGAGGGAGGTCCAAGAGGGAGGGGATAGATGTATACATATAGCTGATTCGATTCATTGTACAGCAGAAACTAATACAACATTGTAAAGCAATTATATTAAAATAAAAATGTTAATATTATCTCTATTATTCCTTTAGAGACATGCCCTCTCCTTTTAGTTTTCTTCAGCAAGACAAACAGTTATACTTCTTGACCTTTCAAGATAATTTTTTATTATGGGCCATTTATATTTTCTTTAGGTTTCTGCTTAAAAAGACACCTAGTATTTTTAATTTAAAATTCCCAGTCATGTTTTCTTCCTCTCTTATGATTACACACACACTTACATATATATGTTTCCTGTTGTTTTCAAAGATCTCATGATGACAAAGTGAACTCGTGTCTGTGTGTGTATATATATACCCATTGTTTTGTTCTTTTGAGATCTCACTTCTGATTCAATTTTCTTTTTATTTAAAAGCTTCCTTGAATGTTTTCTTTCAATATGGTAAATCGATGAAACACTTCAAATTATTTCACGTCTGAAACTAACCTTCTTTGACTCTGGCTGAGAAATGGGGTATCTTTGGGAAGGATATAGGCTGCTAACATTGAATTCCTTTTCTCTCCATGGTCCATAAATGTTAAATGACTCTGGATTCCAGTGTTGTAAGAGAAGTCTGATACTGAGAAGATGCATGCAAGAGAAAATCAAATTTAAGACTGGATCCTGGGCTTCACTGGAGGTTCAGTGGTAAAGAATCCTCCTGCCAGTGCATAAGATGTAGGTTTGATCCTTGGTCCGGAAAGATCCCACATGCCATAAACCCCATGTGCCACAACTGTTGAGCCTGTGTTCTAGAGCCCGGGAGCCACAACTACTGAAGCCAGAGCGCCCTACAGTCCATGCTCTGAAACAAGAGAAACCACTGCAGAAACCCTCACACCACAACTAGAGAAAAGCCCAAGCAGCAGCGAAGACCCAGAACAGCCAAAAATAAAATTTAAGATAAATTAATCATCTGAGAGTGGAGGATAAGGTTACCCAACATTAAGGAAACCAAAATTGTAGAATAATAATGAAAGCGGAAGTGAAAGTCACTCAGTCGTGTCCAACTCTTTGCGACCCCACGGACTATACAGTCCACTGAATTCTCCAGGCCAGAATACTGGAGTGGGTAGCCTTTCCCTTCTCCAGGGGATCTTCCCAACCCAGGGATCGAACCCAGGTCTCCTGCATTGCAGGCGGATTCTTTACCAGCTGAGCCACAACCACCATTCTAATACTCCTATTGAACATAGGAATTCAATAATGGCTTGATAATGACAAAAAGAATGGCTCCCACTCCTCTCAATGCATCAGAATCTCTTGTAGAGTTTTTACAAACAAAGATGCCTGGGCCCGCAGATACTCAGTTACACTTGTTCAGGAGCGGAACTCTGCATAAGCATTCTTAGAAGATCCTAGCAAAAAAAAGAAAAGAATAAAATAAAATTTAAAAAAAAGAAGATCCTAGCTTGATACTGATGTGTAGGCATAGTTAGGAACCACTGATTTCAGGCCTAATGGTGTCAGTAACGGGAAGTCCTGCTGGGTTACTAATTTGTCACCAGTCAATTTGCATTTGAGGGAACTCTTAGCAAACAATACTTGGGCATTTTGGCAGGGAAGTAATGACGTCTCTTTGGAATTGTTGATTGTAGAAGTTAGTGATTAAGGCCTCTGCAAGGTAATGATTGAAGGGCTGATGTGGTCAGCGAGTAACTAAGAGCATTGGAGCTTTAGCAACTGGAGACTTCTGAGGGGTCTTATTTTGAAAATACCTGGGATCAGTGATTTGGGGTCCTATCGGTATCAGGAATTGTGACCATGTGGAGGAAGTTAATTGGGGCTTGGAAGATCAGCATCTGGCCTCTCCCTGAGTCCATTTCAGATACTGTAAGGATGAGTTATGGGCTGTCTAGACAGACCAATGATTGGATTCCTGGTGGGAGTATGTTATTGGAATCGTGTGCTGGGGATTATTTGAGGGGCCTTTGAACGCCAGGCTAATTTCCCACTTGCAAAAGAAATTTACAATCCACATGAATTAATATTAAGAGCCTAGGCCCTGGTGATGTTTGCTTAGTTTTGTTAGATTTTCAGTAGCACTCTGCATTTGATGTGGTTCAGTCAGTCACTGGTGGCTTGTGCTATCAGCCAGAGGTAACAGTGACATGCTCTCAGGGATCTGGGACCTCAGGTAACCAATTATCAACAGATGAGAGCAGGTGAGGGACTGGACATTTGATGCAGTATTACACAGTGGCTGAGACTGTGAACTTTGGAACAGATCTGGCTTGCATCCTGTCTTTCCACGTGTTTTGCGATGTTAGTGCACATGCAGAGAAGGCAATGGCACCCCACTCCAGTACTCTTGCCTGGAAAAATCCCACGGACAGGGAGCCTGGTGGTCTGCAGTCCATGGGGTTGCTAAGAGTCGGACTCGACTAAGCGACTTCACTTTCACGCATTGGAGAAGGAAATGGCAACCCAGTCCAGTGTTCTTGCCTGGAGAATCCCAGGGACGGGGGAGCCTGGTGGGCTGCCATCTACAGGGTCGCACAGAGTCAGACATGAATGAAGCAACTTAGCAGCAGCAGCAGTGCACATGACTTTAAAATCACTAAGTCTCTATTTTCTTATCTGTAAAATGGGTAGAATAATAATAGTTGGAACTAATTGTCAGAATTGTGAAAGTTAAATGAGTTGCCTTGATATGTGCCTTTTAATTGTAATTTAATTGACCAGTAATTGCTAATATTTAGTCAATGCTTAACTTTGACTGTGTGAAGCACAACAAACTCTGGAAAGTTCTTAAAGAGATGGGAATATCAGACCACCTTACCTGCCTCCTGAGAAACCTGTATGCAGGTCAAGAAGCAACAGTTAGAACTGGACATGGAACAACGCACTGGCTCCAAATTGGGAAAGGAGTTCAACAAGGCTGTATATTGTCACCCTGCTCATTTCTTCCCCAGGAGAAATATCAACAACCTCAGATGTGCACATGATACCACCCTAATGGCAGAAAGCGAAGAGGAACTAAAGAGCCTCTTGATGAGGGTGAAAGAAGAGAGTGAAAAAGCTGGCTTAAAACTCTACACTCAAAAAACTAAGATCATGGCACCTGGTCCCATCATTTCATGGCAAATAGATTGGGAAACAATGTAAACAGTGACAGACTTTAGTTTCTTGAGCTCAAAAATGACTGCAGAGGATGACTGCAGCCATGAAATTAAAAGACACTAGCTCCTTGGAAGAAAAACTTTGACAAATCTAGAAGTGAAGTGAAGTGAAAGTCACTCAGTCGTGTCCGACTCTTTGCGACCCCATGGACTGTACAGTCCATGGAATTCTCCAGGCCAGAATACTGGAGTGGGTAGCCTTTCCCTTCTCCAGGGGATCTTCCCAACCCAGGAATCGAATCCAGGTCTCCCACATTGCAGGTAGATTACTTACCAGCTGAGTCACAAGGGAAGCCCATGACAAACCTAGAAAGTGTATTAGAAAGCAGAGACATCACTTTGTTGCCAAAGGTCCATATAGTCTAAGCTGTGGTTTTTTCCAGTAGTCATATACAGATGTGAGAGTTGGACCATCAAGAAGGCTGAGCACTGAAGAATTGATGCCTTTGATATGTGGTGCTGAAAAAGACTCTTGAGAATCCCTTGGACTGCAAGGAGATCAAACCAGTCAATCCTAAAGGAAATGAACCTTGAATATTCATTGGAAGGACTGATGCTGAAGCTGAAGTCCCAATACTTTGGCCACCTGATGCAAAGAGCTGACTCACTGGATGCTGGGAAACATTCAAGGCAAAAGAAGAGGGTGACAGGATAAGATGGTTGGATGGCATAACCAACTCAATGGACATGAGTTTGAGCAAACTCTGGAAGATAGTGAAGGATAGGGAAGCCTGGCATGCTGCAGTCCATGGGGTCACAAGGAGTCGGACATGACATGACATGAATAACACCACACCCATTACCATTACAAGTACATTTCATGTACTTAAAAAAAATTTGTTTTGATGTAGACCACCATTGAAGTCTTTGTTGACTGTGTTTCCATATTGCCTCTGTTCTTTAAAAAGATTTACTCATTTTCTTATTTGGCTGTGGTGGGTCTTCATTGCTGCATGCAGACTTTCTCTAGTGGTGGTGACTGGGGGCTACTCTCCAGCTGTGGTGTGACAGCTTCTCATTGCAGTGGCTTCGCTTGCTGTGGAGCACAGGCTCTAGGTGCATGGGCTTCAGCAGTTGCATGGTGGGCTCAGGAGTTGCAGTTCTCAGACTCTAGAGCACAGGCTCAGTAGTTGTGGCACGCGGGCTTAGTCTCTCCAAGGCATATGGGATCTTCCCCGACCAGGGATTGAACCGGTGTCCCTCACATTGCAAGGCAGATTCTTAACCACTGGACCATCAGGGAAGCCCTTGCTTCTGTTTTATATTTTTTGGTTGCAAAGCACCTGGGATTTTAATTCTCTGACCAGAGATTGAACCCACACCCCTGCACTGGAAGGTGAAATCACAACCACTGGATTACCAGGGAAGCCCCCCATGTACTTTATTTCACTCCTTAAGATATGCATGTTTTCTTGGCTTTAGAACTTGTGTCAACAAGTAACTTCTTCATAGTCTCCCAGCTAACATGTGAGAGTCTTGGGATTCAAACCTTCGCTAAGTTTTGTCCAAATTTTATAATCTTCCCTGTATTCCACCTTGACTATGAAGCAGAGTGGTTTTTTCCTCAAAGTTTCTCTTCAATAGTATCCAATCTAGTTAGCTACTCCTTAGTGCCTGCACGAAGTGTTTGTGGGGTGAATGTTAAATAGCTGAGCATGTGGGCACTGTCTCTCCAGGTTTCTTGGGGTCTCTGCAGAGCCCCTAGGCCAGACCCCATGGTGAAGGCTGCAGAATCTCCCTTCTGGCCCCAGCAGTTCTGGTTGAAAACACAGGTGCCCACCTGACCTGGGGTTCCCAGAGTTGTCAGCAAGACAGCCTGGGGCCTGGAGCCCAGCAAGAAGATGCCAGCCAACTGGAGCAGTCCCCAGTGGTCCCCAGCCCTGGCTACAGAGGGACAAGGCAGTGTGTGTGAGGTGATGAGGGAGAGGGCTCCAGCGACAGGAATTCTGTAAGGAGATGACCCTGACCTGGCACTAGGGACTCAGGGCAAGGGCAGGTGGGGCAGATTCCAGACTTGCTGCCCCTGAGATTCATCACCGTCCCCCTGCTGAGGGTGAGAAACACATGGCTGGTGTCCCACATCCATTTCATGTCTTTTCCTATAAGGGCACTAACTCTATTCATGAGGACTCCAACCTCATGACCTAATTACCTCCCAAAGGTCCCATCTCCTAGACCATCACCTTGAGGGTAAGGATTTCAATCTATGAAATCTGGGGAGGGGGAGACACAGACATTTAGTCCACAGTACCCAGTTTCACCCCAGTGGTAACATCTTGTCAAACTATGATCACAACCAACATACTGACATTGATAGAAAACACTGCTCTTATTCTTATGTTCCCATTTTTACATGTATTCATTTGTGTATGTGTGTTTGGTTTCATTCTGTTTTTGCCCCCTGATGTCCAGCACTCCCCACTGGCTCTGTGCACATGCTCAGCTGATCGCCACCAGAGCTTCCTTTTTCCTGCTCCTTGGGGATTTGCTGACTTCCCCTCTACCCTGATCTAGGGCAGAAAAATCCCATTTTGGGGAACTTAGAGGATGGCAGGGTAGTAGGGTGAGCACAGTCTCTAGGGCCCTTCTAGTTCTTCCTCGTCCTCCTAAAAATGAATTAAATGGCCTGAGAAGGTACATGAGTTGGCAAGGTTTCTGGGCTTGTAACAGTAGTGGACTGGAGCCCGGTCTCCTGACGGTGTCCTCTACCCTCCCCACACTCCAGCCAAGACCAGCTTTCCCGCTAAAAGTTCCCCTTGAAATTCTGTAGACAGAGGAAGACGAGGGAGACTGCCCCTGCCCCACAGCTCCCTCTGCTGACGGTCCTGAGTCTGCTCAACGCCAGACACTGGCGATTGTCACAGGGGCTCAGCTCAGTGAGAGAGTGAGTATATATTACAAAACTGCATTACGTTAGTTTTGTTTACTATACGGATATGGAGTAGTTAAATGTGTTTTATATTTTTATATAGAATCATATATGTATATAAATATATAAAATGTTTATTTATATATATGGATATATTAAAAAGTTTTATATTTGTAACATAGAGTGTAACATTGGTAACTTAGAGTGTAAAGTTCTCTGCTCTAAGTAGAAAGAAGAAACTTAAAATGACCTCTAACTCTAGAACGAACACCCCCAAAATACGTCCTTTTCATTACAGGGGACTGGAATGCAAAAGTAGGAAGTCAAGAGATACCTGGAGTAACAGGCAAATTTGGCCTTGGAGTACAGAATGAAGCAGGGTAAAGGCTAATAGAGTTTTGCCAAGAGAACGCATTGGTCATAGCAAGCACCTTCCTCCAGCAACACAAGAGAAGACTCTACACATGGACCTCACCAGATGGTCAATACTGAAATCAGATTGATTATATTCTTTGCAGCCAAAGATGGAGAAGCTCTATACAGTCAGCAAAAACAAGACCTGTAGCTGACTGTGGCTCAGATCATGAACTCCTTATTGCCAAATTCAGACTTAAATTGAAGAAAGTAGGGAAAACCACTAGACTCTTCAGGTTTGACCTAAATCAAATCCCCTATGATTATACAGTGGAAGTGACAAATAGCTTCAAGGGATTAAATCTGATAGACAGACTGACTGAAGAACTATGGACGGAGGTTCCTGACATTGTCCAGGAGGCACTGATCAAGACCATCCCCAAGTAAAAGCAATGCAAAAAGGCAAAATGGTAGCCTGAGGAGGCATTACAAATAGCTGAGAAAACAAAGAGACGCTAAAGGCAAAGGAGAAAAGGAAAGATGTACCCATTTGAATGCAGAATTCCAAAGAATAGCAAGGAGAGATAAGAAAGCCTTCCTCAGTGATCAATGTAAAGAAATAGAGGAAAACAACAGAATGGGAAAGACGAGAGATCCCTTCAAGAAAATTAGAGCTACCAAGGGAACATTTCATGCAAAGATGGGCACAATAAAGGACAGAAATGGTATGGACCGAACAGAAGCAGAAGGTATTAAGAAGAGGTGGCAAGAATACACAGAAGAACTATACAAAAAAGATCTTCATGACCCAGATAACCACGATGGTGTGATCACTCACCCAGAGCCAGACGTCCTGGAATGCGAAGGCAAGTGGGCCTTAGGAAGCATCGCTACGAACAAAGCTGATGGAGGTGATGGAATTCCAGTTGAGCTATTTCAAATCCTGAAAGATGATGCTGTGAAAGTGCTGCACTCAATATGCCAGCACATTTGGAAAACTCAGCAGTCCCCACAGGACTGGAAAAGATCAGTTTTCATTCCAAAGAAAGGCAATGCCGAAGAATGCTCAAACTACCGCACAATGGCACTCATTTCACATGCTAGCAAAGTTATGCTAAAAATTCTCCAAGCCAGGCTTCAACCGTGAACTTCCAGATGTTCAAGTTGGATTTAGACAAGGCAGACGAACCAGAGATCAAATTGCCAACATCTTCTGGATCATCAAAAAAGCAAGAGAGTTCCAGAAAAACACCTACTTCTGCTTTATTGATTATGCCAAAGCCTTTCACTGTGTGGATCAAAACAAACTGAGGAAAATTCTCCAAGGGATGGGAATACCAGAACACCTGACCTGCCTCCTGAGAAATCTGTATGCAGGTCAGGAAGCAACAGTTAGAACCGGACATAGAACAACAGACTGGTTCCAAATAGGAAAAGGAGTATGTCAGGGCTGTATATTGTCACCCTGCTTATTTAACTTATATGCAGAGTACATCATGAGAAATGCTGGAATGAAGATTCATCATGAGAATGAAGCACAAGCTGGAATCAAGATTTCCGGGAGAAAAACATCAATAACCTCAGATACACAGATGACACCACCCTTATGACAGAAAGCGGAGAAGAATTAAAGAGCCTCTTGATGAAAGTGAAAGAGGACAGTGAAAAAACTTTGGCCTAAAATTCCACATTCAGAAAACTAAGATCATGGCATCTGGTCCCATCAGTTCAGTTCAGTTCAGTCGCTCAGTCGTGTCTGGCTCTTTGCGACCACAGCACGCCAGGCCTCCATCTCCATCCCCAACTCCCGGAGTCCACCCAAACCCATGTCCATTGTGTCAACGATGCCATCCAACCATCTCATCCTCTGTCGTCCCCTTCTCCTCCTGCCCTCACTCAATCTTTCCCAGCATCAGGGTCTTTTCAAATGAATCAGCTCTCCACATCAGGTGGCCAAAGTATTGGGGTTTCAGCTTCAACATCAGTCCTTCCAATGAACACCCAGGACTGATCTCCTTTAGGATGGACTGGTTGGATCTCCTTGCAGTCCAAGGGACTCTCAAGAGTCTTCTCCAACAACACAGTTCAAAAGCATCAATTCTTCGGCGCTCAGCTTTCTCTGTAGTCCAAGTCTCACATCCATACATCAGGAAAAATAAAGTCAGCCACTGTTTCCACTTCATGGCAAATAGATGGGGAAACAGTGGAAACAGTGGCAGACTTTATTTGGGCTCCAAAATCACTGCAGATGGTGGCTACAGCCATGAAATTAAAAGACACTTGCTCCTCGGAAGAAAAGTTATGACCAACCTAGACAGCATATTAAAAAGCAGAGACATTACTTTGCCAACAAAGGTCCGTCTAGTCAAAGCTACAGTTTTTCCAGTAGTCATGTATGGACAGAAAACACTGGTATGGTTCTTACTACATGCTATGTACTTAAATAGCTTTTAGGACATGCCAGGCACTGTTCTAAGTGACACAGAAGTATGTACACACATACAAACTCATTTAATTCTCCCAGAAACCATATGTGCTAGATACTGTTATACCTATTTTTAAAAGAGAAACTAAAGCCCAGAACAGGTGTATAATTTTCCCAAGATGGAATGGGTCATATGCAGGAGAGATTAAAACAAGACGGCATATCTCCACTTACATAGACGATCTGGTACCCATTTAGTTCCTCCAGCAGCTCATCTTTACCCTAAGCAATGTACCAACTCAGCTGGAAGGGGAAATCACTGATGCTTTGTACAGAAGATGAAATACAATTGGTTTATAATACTAAGTAGAACGAATAAGCTATGCTATTATCCCATTATACCAAATTTTAAAATACTGAGCCTGATCAGATCATGAAATCCAGTTTGTTTTCTTCCTTTGGTTAGGCTAAAATAGTGAAATCTAGAACTTTGCCTTATCTCTGCCAGACTTCACTATTCTTTCACTCCTATGCTATGCTCTGTATATCCACAAGCCTCATTTCATTTATTCTATAGGTCTTAAGCATCCTGATTCATAGGCATGGATTGAGAACTTCTTCCAACTTTCTACTTCATTTAGTATATGTGTACAAAATTCACTACAGCCAATAATATTTAGTTACAGCTACCACTATTCAATGTAAAAAGTTAATGCCTGTGCTGAAAATAATTATCTTTAACATTTCTGAGCCCACAGACTTCCTTATCAGCACATAAATAGAGTCATCAGTCTGGAACCATAGCTATGGATGTGAGTTTGCATTCTACTAGTCATGAACATGTCCTCAAAAAAAAATCCAGCATATTCCCCAATCCAATAGTTATTCAATACACTTCTTCCATCAATTTGGCTCTTTCTGCTCTGTTGTGCCAGTTCAAAATATATATGTGATTCACAGATCAGTTAAGCGCACTCTGCTCTGAAAATTAGTCCAGTCTCACCACAACTTTAGGGAGACGTAATTTTCTCTGAATTTTGAAAGAAGACACTATGCTGCCCACCTTGATGCTTTCTGAGTGAGAGTTGTCTGCCTCACTAGAGTGATTAATGAACAAGGCTGAATTTCTGTTTTGTTCTCAAGCCATTTCACCCCTTCCTACTAACAATCTGATTCTTTGAACTCTCTTTGACACACTTTAAAAAGAAAACCCACTGAAACATCTACACAAAACTATTAATGTCAGTACTTGACCTGGTTTCTCCATGTTTCCACTGGAAAATTTAAGAATAAAATATTATTTTTCTATTCTTAAAGATTTTTCATAGATATAGGATGGAAAATAATCATATACCAGACAATCTAAAAGCATTACTTGTAAAGAAATACATCTGGAAAGAAAGTAAAAAATGATTACCATTGGCAGTCCCCAGGGAAGAGAACTGGGGAGTAGATGTGAGAGTGAGATTTTTTTACTGTGTACTCTTTCACACTTTCTGAATTTCAATCTTTGTGAATGTATCATCTCTCCAAACGTTTTCAATTAAAAATTAAAATAAAGGGGGAAAAAGTTTTTATTTGTTCTGAGTTTCTATGGGATGGTGGGGGTGAGAAAAGGAAAAGAATATTAGATACTGGAGAGATTAAGGGCCCGATTTTACGGAACAGGTGAAGCCTGTATCTAAATAGAGCCCTAAATAATCAATAGCCTAGACACAGAAATTTCCTATGTAGGAAGCATTACGAAAACTGGAGCTAAACATGAGTGTTGGAAGATAAGTTTCTTTTGGAAACAACGGGCCTGTTGTCATTAAGAGGAAAGTTTCATTATCATGTACTACATAACTGGGAGTAACTGCAATTTCATTTCATAAGGCTAGTACAAGACAAATGTCATGGTTTAGGTAATGAACACCTAAAGTGAACTTGTTAAAAAATGGAATCAGTTAATCCCATTAGGAACAGAATCATCCAGGATAAAGCATGGACTTGCTTTGTGGTGACATAGATGAAACTTAAAAAGCGGGGGACATTTAAATAATTTCAAAAAGAGGAAAAAAGGAGGAATTGCAGGGTGAAGAATATTGGAGGAAAATATCTGATTTGGGCAACGATGATTGCAGTCAATAATATCCTGAGAATGAAGGAAGTGCACAGCTGTGAGAACTGTCACTCTACACAGGTAAATTCCGGTACTAGGGTACAGTCGTAATGCAAGGACTGAGGGCATCACTATATGAGTCAGTAGAATAGGAAAATAAAACGTGTTCAGAATGGATGGAAGATTCCCTTAAGGAAGGGAAGAGCAGAGGACAGTAGACAGGGCCCTTCGGTTAGAGGGAATGGAAGGAAAAAAGCTTGCAAAAAGAAAACAAGGTATTCATCAACAAGGAAAACACAAAAACTCTACAGTTACAAATGGATAGAACAATAAGAACAAGCACCTCAAAGAATGGAATGCCACATGGATAACAAAGACAATTAACATTCAAAGTAGCTGATTATAAGAGAAACTGAAGCACAAACACCAGGAAGTTAGCAACTGAGGATGAGACATAGGGTGATGAGCAAAGAGTATAGAATCTGATGTCACTCTTGACATATGTGAAATGAAATGAGACTGGTTCTAGATGACAGTTGAGAAGCTGGAGAGGAAATGGAAAGGGATTGGCAGGAGCAAGAGCAGGAATTGGTCGTTTTGAAAGGAAGCAGATATATGGATTCCCATTGCATAAGGACAAAATCTATGGCGGGGGAGGGGCAGGCAGGACAGAAGAAGCACAAAATATTAGGGAAGGAAAAAAATAACTAAGAAAGCAAGGTGCTTGAGACGGTAACACCTTGATCGAGACTACAGGGATGGGGGAAGGGCAGATAGCTCTCCTGCCAGAAAAGCCAGGCAAAGAAGACAGTGGATATTGGCAAGGGTCATACTAGGAGATGGCATTTAAGTATCAAAGGGGCTTCTGTTAACCCTGTCCAAGCAATTCTAAAAGTTGAGAGCTTACTTTTTGTTTTTAAAGAAACAGTTAACAGTTTTTAATGAATCTGTAAACCAAAAAGCTTCCATTTCAAAATAAAAACAAATCCCAGGTCATGTTGATGTTTACAGTGACTACGTTTATGTAAGCAACATATATACATGTTCAGTTTAAGATGTTAACTAAAATTCTGTGACAAACACGCGTTTTTTAAATACCAAGAACATTATAGAGTTGACGCCGAGTCCTGAGGATAATCTAGTAGTCCCTAAGTTTTTCTTAAGTCTTCACTTCAGAGGCTGTTATTTCCAGCTCAAGTAAGCAAGCAGAGTCGTTCATATGCTCAAACTTGGAATCTTGATTACGACCATATCAGCTGGCTTGCAAACAAGAAGTCAACCATGTTAAGAATGTTTTAAGTGAACAACCTGCAAACCCCAGGGATGGATAAACCTTCAGAATGCATTAACAACCATAGCAACTGTACAGGCTATTCTTCTGAAATGAGATCTCTCAAAGCAGTATAGTTCAAAATAAAAGAATTTAGTTAAAATTGGCATAGGCACAATTTCCCCACCAATTTTGTGTGTGTCAAGCGTTTAGTGAACTTTTCCACTTGAAAAAGTGAAATAGAAAACTGGATACCATGTTTCACTAATGACAGAGCCTTCAGCCCAGAGGAGACCATCTCTGCTGACCAGAGCCAGTTTAGAGGGAAATGAATTTGCTGCTCGAGTCTCCTGTTCTGTGTCCTCTGTTCCTTGATTCCTGCTTATGAACCTTTCACTTCACTCTTGATTTTGTCAGTCTGATTGCCTGTAGGTGTTTGGGCCGGCTGACCCTGCCCACTTGAAGAGGCAGCCTGCTGTGCTGCTTTCTGCTGTAGCACTATCCAATCAAATGCATAGTCATGTTGGTAATTCAGGGTCCTGAAAAGAATGCGGAATAGCTGCCTCAGGTATGTGTAATCCGGGGCTTCCTCAAAGGACAGCCCACGACAATGCTTAAAGTACATGGCAAATTCTACAGGAAATCCGTTACATAAAACATCAACAGGTGTGGCCATCTTCATTTCGCTAATCTTTTCACATCTTTGCTTCATCGTTGCAGCCTTTAGTCCTTGCCATGGCAGGCTGGCTCTATTAAAATACATCAAAACATATCCTAATGATTCCATGTCATCTCGGCGACTCTGTTCAATACCAAGATGTGCACGGATGCTAGCATAGGGAGGCGTGCCAGTGAGACTTTTACCCTTTCTGTACGATATGTGTTGCCCTGTCCTGCTGTCTCTGTACTTCTTAGCCAAACCAAAATCAATAAGGAATAACTTCTTCCACTGCTGCCCAGTACCCATTAGGAAGTTATCCGGTTTAATGTCTCTGTGTATCAGATTCTGTGTGTGCACATATTCGAGTCTACTGATCATCTGTTCAGCTAACATAAGTACAGTTTTCATCGTGAACCTCCTTGAACAGAAATTGAAGAGGTCTTCAAGGCTGGGTCCCAGAAGATCCATGACTAGCACCTTATAGTCCGTTTCCTGACCATACCACCGTATCTGGGGGATGCCAACCCCACCTTGAAGAACATTATAGAGCTCCTTCTCGTTTATCAACCGGGGCTGCCTCGCACTCTGTGATTCTAGTTTCACTGCCACTTCCTCGTGGTTGGTGAGGTCTATCGCCAAATAAACGTCCCCGAAGGAGCCACACCCGATCTCCCGTACCAGTTTGTATCTCCCTCCGACAATGAAATCGGCCTTGGGTCCGCTGCTGCTCGCCATCCTGAGAGACAAAGATGGGGTTGGGGTTAAGCTCCGACACCTCTAAGGGGACGATGGACGCCCCTCGGGCTCGTCCACGGAGCAAGGCCGTGAAGGCAGGCAGGAAACAGAGAACGCTGGCTGTTTCTCAGCGTTACAGGGCCCAGAATCCGCCAAGGGGACCCTGACCACCGCTACTGTCTGGTTTCTTTTCACCAGCCCACCGACCGTTGAGGGGGTTCTCACCGTTAGCCGGCTGAGCCTCTGGCTTCTGGCGGCGGCCGCGGCCTCGCTTCCGCGGCGACTTCGGGGGCTGGTAAAGGGGAGCCGTGAAGTTATGGCGGCGATACCACTGCCACCAGTGCCGCCGGCTCCCGCCAGGAGGAACCCCTGGTCACTCCGCCGGCGCTGCCAACACTTTGTTATAACGGCTGCAGCCAACACAAAGTGCCCCGAGCTCCAGGCGGGCGCTTCGTGGCGCGGAGAACTCTGGGAAAGGAATCACGGGCGCTCTTAGAACCTTCCAGACAGATTACCTTCAGAGCCTTTCAAAGGCATCAGCTCCTAGAAAAGCAGATCTACTCCACGTCCCCCAGCTACTCAGGTCACACATCTGAGCAGCCGTGATGTGGGCTTTCCTCCTCCAGTGTCCATGGGCCCTCTCCTTGCTCCAGCTTGAAGATGACCTCTGGTTTGGGAGCTTGGTTCCCTGTGAACAGGACACGATACAGGATTGGGTCCACTAAATTGGGTTTCAGGGCCTTTCAACCACGCCCCTATTTGCTCTTCAGGAAAGTAATCCCATTTCCCTGGGAACAGAGTAATAATCAAAGAAGTGTAAAAGGACTGAAGTATCTCGGGCAAATCAAAGAGGACACCATTACACACTTCAGATGCCCCAGAGCATTCAGCAGCTGAGAACGGACGCAGCCTCTCTGAGGCCCCTGGAAGGTGCAGAGGGCAGCTGTGCTTACTGACCCATTGCGCACAGTTGGCTGTAGGTCTCCAGTGTCACATCCTGGTGCAGGCACCTCTGTACAGGGTCCAAGTGCTGCCACTCCTCCCTGCTGAAGTCCACAGTGACGTCCTCGATGACCCCTGTTACAATACAGTCCCATTCAAGGTGACATGGTCAGCACTGGGGGTTGGATGGAAGAGAACTAGGAAGTTAGTTGTCTTTAATGATTTTCGCCATGATACGCTATGCTTATTAAACACCTAGTTATACCTAACATTGTGCAGGGTGAAAATATCTAAAGCTATTCATGTCTCTTATTCATCATGTGTTAAATTCAATCAGTAAATCATTATTCAGAAATTAAGATTAAATTAGCTTTTCTAAATCTTCTAGTTCTTTTAGGAAATACCTAGAATTCATTTCTCAAACAGGTAGGTACCAGACATGCTAGGTTCTTTGGCCAGTGCTGTGTGCTAATTGGCTTCAGTCCTGTCCCGACTCTTTGTAACCTTATGAACTGTAGCCTGCCAGGCTCCTCTGTCCGTGAGATTCTCCAGGCAAGAAAACTGGAGTGGGTTGCCCTTTCCTTCTCTGAGGGATCTTCTTGACCCAGGGATGGAACCGGAGTCTCCGGCATCGGCAGGAGGATTCTTTACCACTAGCGTCACCTGGGAAGCCTATCTGAGACCTCAGCAAAAACACAGTTATTCCTATTTCCCCCACCAGTTTCCTTGAGGCAATCTAGACTTTTTCTGTCAAGCATCTACAAATTTTTCCAGCCTCTCCCCACTGCCCAGTTCCAAAGCCACTTCCATGTCTTTTTAGGTGTTTCTTACAATAGCACTCCACTCCCAAGTACAGAAAGCTGTTGTTTCCTAGGACTGTTGTAACGGAGTATCACAAACCGTGTGGCTCAGAACAACAAGAATTTCTTGCCTTGCGGTTCTGGGGGCCAGAGGTCTAAAATCAAGGTGTCAGCCAGGTCATGCTCTTGTTGAAGGTGCTAGGGAGGGGTGTGTTCCATGCCTCTCTCCTGGTTCCTGGGGGCCTCAGGCATCTTTTGTCCTATAGATGCATCACTCCAATCACACGGTCATCTATTCCTTGTGTGCCTCTGCACAGTCTCTCCCGTGTGTTTGTGTGTCTCTGTGTCTACCCTTCCCTTTTTTGTAAGAATGCCAGGCATATTGGATTAGGGCCCACCTAACAACCTCGTTCTAGATTGATTACTTCTGGAAAGACCTGAAAGGTTACTGCTGTGAGCCGTGTGCTACGCCGGGATTCGTGGCCTCTGGAGGAGAGGACTTTGATCCAGGGCAAGAGACGAGGCTTGCCCACTGGAACATTTTGGGTAACAGAATTTTATTAAAGTATAAGAGAGATAGAGAAAGCTGCTGACATGGACATCAGAAAGGGGCAGAAAGAATGCCCCTTTGCTAGTTTCTGGCAAGGTGTTTTATGTCTGTTAGCAAGTTTATTAATCAGATAAGAGTGACACCTCAGGCTGAGGGAGTTTCACCAGGACCCTCTCCCACAATATGCATTTTTGAGATAGAATGGCCCAAGGTGTATCATCCCCCTGCCATAAAACAATTGACATGAATACTGTTTTGTTGAGCCATTATCAGCCCAAGGATTGAGAAAAGGGGGGGAAAAAAAAGTTAGTCTTAGGCAGAACCATTTTGGAGAAAGGCAGGTTCCAAAGCAAATACATGGTTTCATTAACATAGCTTAAGAAAAACGTTTCCATAAGAAAAACTTATTGGTTAGCTCAAGGCAGAACTAGGTGTCATCAACACATATAGAGAAGAGGAAGAAACTTCTGCCAATTGCACTTTATTTTCTCCTGCCGCTCTGGGACTTCTGGCCTTCTTACCTGTTACCATCTCAGGCCCTATTTTTAATTAAGGCAACATTCAGAAATAGTGGGGGTTAGGACGTCAACATATTTTCTTGGATGGACACAATTTTACTCATAACAGGGTCCTCATAGATTCACAGGGTAGCTGTGCCGGCCCAGTGAGAGGAGGTGGCTGTAGTTTTCAGCATCATGTCCTGGTACAGGAACCTCTGAGCAGAGTCCAGGTGCTGCCACTCCTCTCTGCTGAAGTCCATGGTCATGTCCTCAAAGGACACTGACACCTATAACAAACACCAAGGACACTGACACCTGTAAGCACAGCCCCATTTGGGGTGACCAGGTCAGCACAGGGAGATAAGGGAAAGATAGGAAACTGTTTTCAGTGATTTTTACCATAACACCCCATAGGCTATGCCTTTTAAAGGCCTACTTACACGTAATGTATAGAATAAAAATATCTAGTTATAAATTTCTGCCATCCATTGTATATAACAGTTTCATTTTAAAAAATAATACTTTTTATTTGTTATCTATTTTATACATAGTAGTGTGTATACCTGACTCAGTTTGCTCTAGAGCAGAAACTAACACAGCAGTGCAAACCAACTATATTCCAATAATAAATAAATAAATAGAGTGATTGAAAGGGGAAAAAGTAATAATTTTGCCCAGGATTTGAAGTTTATTCTACTTTGTTGCTCATGTTAGTGGGAAATTTGTGTTTATTCCTTTTTTAAGGAGGCATGTATACTTTATTAAAATGTATTTATTTATATATCTTTGGCTGTGCTGGGTCTTTGTTCCTGTGCATGGGCTTTCTCTAGTTGTGGCAAGCAGGGGCTACCATCTAGCTGTGGTGTGAGGGCGTCTCATTGCAGTGGCTTCTCTCGTTGGAGAACACAGGCTCTGGAGCACACAGGCTTCAGTGGTTGGGGTGCACAGGCTCAGGAGTTTGGCGCCCGGGCTCTGGAGTGCAGCCTCAGTAGTTTTAACGCACAGGGTCACGTGAACGAGCGGCCCCTGCCTTGACAAGCAGACTCTTAACCATTGGACCAGCAAGAAAACCCAGCATCTACACTTTTTTTCTCAATTTACATAGCTCCCTCTACTGCCGCTTTCATTTAGTCTTCAAAAATACAGGCATTTTTCTCTTGACACCTTCTTTCTGGGTCAATTTTAACTTAATTCCACAGTTGTCAGACAACGTGCCCTGTCTGATTTCAACACATGGTCTATCTAGAAGAATGTTTCATGTGTCCCCAGAAAAGAATGTACATTCAGCCAAGGATGGGTGCAGTGTTCTCTAATATAGAAGTCAACTTGACTGAGTGTTGTTGAAATTTCATATCACTTTACTCATTTGTCTTCTATTTGTTCAACCAGTTCTTTGTCAACTTTTTGGTGAAAACTGAAACAGAGATGTTAGAAATTTATATTGCTATGCAAAGGAACTAGAATACACAAAGCAGGGATTAACATGGAGGATTTCTATTATGTAATGTTAAGACTTACTCTGCTGCTGCTGCTGCGGCTGCTAAGTCGCTTCAGTCGTGTCCGACTCTGTGCGACCCCATAGACGGCAGCCCACCAGGCTCCCCCGTCCGTGGGATTCTCCAGGCAAGAACACTGGAGTGGGTTGCCATTTCCATCTCCAATGCATGAAAGTGAAAAGTGAAAGTGAAGTCGCTCAGTCGTGTCCGACTCTTAGCGACCCCATGGACCGCGGCCTACCAGGCTCCTCCGCCCACGGGATTTTTCCAGGCAAGAGTACTGGAGTGGGGTGCCATTGCCTTCTCCGTAAGACTTACTCTAACGCTACAATAATTCAGACAGTGTGGTATGGATGTAAGTACAGACACACATATTAATGAAACAGAATAGAGGGTCTAAGAAACAGATTTGCACACCTATGGACAACTGTTTTATGAAAAAAGTGACAAAGTACTTAAACGGGGAAAAGGAAAGCCTTTTTAAAAAACGGTGCTGGAACAGACAGATAAAACATTTTGGAGGAGAAAACAAACTGTGATCCACACCGCACACCATATACAAAAATTAACTTAAGTGTTCTCACCGCACACACAAACACACACACGCACACACAAAGTAACTCTGTGAGGTGAAGAGTGTGCTGACGAACTTGACTGTGGTATGAAAACAGGCATAGAGATCAATGGGACAGATGAGAAAATCCAGAAATAAACCCACACATTGATGGTCACTTGATTTTTACCAAAGGAGCCAAGAATATGAAAAGGGAAAGGACCGTCTCTTCAATTAATGGTTTGGGAAAACTGGACAGCCACATGCAAT
Source organism: Cervus elaphus (assembly GCF_910594005.1). Classification (NCBI taxonomy): domain Eukaryota; kingdom Metazoa; phylum Chordata; class Mammalia; order Artiodactyla; family Cervidae; genus Cervus; species Cervus elaphus. Next base: position 121,569,004 of record NC_057848.1, on the reverse strand, counting down.
AGAATGAAACTGGAACACTCTCTTACACCACACATCAAAGTTAACTGAAAATGGACTAAAGACTTGATCATAAGACCCAAAACCATACAACTTCTGATGAAATCAAAGGTGGTAAGCTCCTGATATAACTCGTGGAGATAAATTCTTGGATTTGACACCAATATCAAAGGCAACAAAGGCAAAAATAAACACGTGGGAATATACTAAACTAAAAAGTTTATGCCCAGCAATTGAGACCTTCCACAAAATGACAAGGCAGCTTACTGAATGGGAAAAATATTTGCAAATTGTATGTCTGGTAAGCGGTTAAAATCCAAAATATGTGGGGCTTCCCTGATGGTTCAGATGACAAAGAATCTGCCTGCAATGCAGGACACCCTGCTTAGATCCCCGGGTCGGGAAGATCCCCTGGAGAAGGAAATGGATTTAAGGAAATAGAATTCAAATCCATAGATTTAAAATCTGTGGATTGGGTTGACAACACTTCAACACACCGAGAGAGATAATTATCAGGCATAATGTGCCATCTGGAGGGATGAATTAACAAGCATTCAATACCACTTCTGAAGTACGTTTGCCTAAAAATCGAATCTGTTTTGATCAAGCCTCTAAAATTATCAGTTCATATTAACATAGGGACATGGGAACTATGAAATAACACCGCAAGAATACAATTAGGAAATTCCAAAAGGTGGAACATAGTTCAGGGCAAGTGGCCCAGTTGCTTCAACAAAAACGTAGCCAGGCGTAGAGCCCATTACATCAGTTCCAGATTCAAAGGGGCTTGAGAGATTATTGGGAGACTATTCTCCACAAATCTCATATTTCTGTATATCTTTCAAGCAGACCGAAGATTGCCTTTTTTCCAAACTATCTTTTTGAATATTTATATCGTGAACAGCCTAAGATAGAGTCTCCCTCTCCAGAGCAAAGGGCAAGTTATACTGGAAATTATGCTCAAGATATCTCTTCCTCAAGGCAAGGATCAGGCAGGCTTACTACCTTTTATGAAAGACTTGACACCCATAAGCTAGGGGTGCTTCTCCTATAATGGAACCTAATGCACACGCAGGATTTATCTGGCCTTCTGCAACACCCTGTGGGGACTGAGGCTTAGGGAACTTGTGAAAATGGTGATACTCTGGCTGCCACTAACGCTGTGAGTATTCAAGTCCTTTGTCTCTGACCCAGGAGTCTCATGTTTTCTACCAGCAGGCATAAAACCATGGCCAGCTAACTTGTTAGCTTTCACGGAGGATAAAATTTTAGACTCTATGCCTCTACTACGGAAGCCCACGCACCTAGAGCCTGTGTTTGGCTACAAAAGAAGCCTCCACAGTAAGTCCGCACACAACAACGAAGAGATGCCCCTGCTTGCTAAAACTAAAGCAAAGCCTACACACCAACTGAACACCCAGCACAGACAAAATTAATGAAATAAAAAAAAAAAATAAACGAACCCATACCTGCCAACATCTTGACTTTAGCCCAGTGGGAGCCATTTAGGACTTCAGAACTACAAGACTAAAATTTTCTGTTGTTTTAAGCCAACGAGTTTATGGCAGTTTGTTACAGGAATGATAGAAGACTGACAGAGGCAAATTAAGGAGAGTTGAGAGAAGTCTCTGGAATCAGTAGTGGAAATGTTGATCAAAGTGTATGGTCAGTAAACGGTCCTCCACTTTACTGCCAGTCAGTGAGGAGGAACTGGAGAAGTTATTGCATATGAAGTACCCTGAAATAGGTTTAAAAACAGCTGCCTCAATAGTGTTACAGTTGGTCTTAACTCTTCCAGGTGGGGGACTTCCTCACCAAACTGGTCAGTCTCTAGTGTAACTAATTGTACACACTCTCAAGCCTCTTATTGTAACCACTAGTACAGGCATACCTCAGGGATATTGTGGGTATTCCAGACCGCCACAATAAAGTGAATATTGCAATAAAGTGAGACACAAATTTTTGGTTTCCCAATGCATGTTAAAGTATCCTTTATACCATATTGTAGTCTACTAAGTGTTCAACAGCATTGTATCTTAAAAACAATGTAAATTGATTAATTTAAAAAATTTATTCTTTAAGGGCTTCACAGGTGGCTGAATGGTAAAGAATCCACCTGCCAGCAGAGGAGACACAAGAGATGGCGTGTCGATCCCTGGGTCAGGAAGATCCTCTGGAGGAGGAAATGGTAACCCTCTCCAGTATTCTTGCCTGGAACATCCCATGTACAGAGGAGCCTGGCAGGTTACAGTTCATAGTGTTGCAAAGAGTCAAACATGACTGAGCACAGCACAGCACAGCACTTATGCCTAAATGAGGCTAACCATCATCTGAGTCTTAGGTGAGTTGTAATCATTTTGCCGATGGAGGGTCTTGCCTTGATGATGATGGCTACTGGTTGATCAGGATGGTTTTTGCTGAAGGTTGAGGTGGCTGTGGCAGTTTCTTAAAATAAGACACAAATGAAGTTTGCCTCACTGACTCTTCTTTTCATGAACGACTTCTCTGCAGCATCTGATGCTCTTTAAAAAAAATTTTTTTTAATTGAAGGATAATTGCTTTACAGAATTTTGCTGTATATTTCTGTGCTGACCTGCACTACCAAAGGAGTTCCTTAAGACAGAAGGCAAATGATACCAGATGGAAATCTACATCTACACAGAGGCATGAAGAGCACCAGAAATGGTAACTACATGGGTAAATATAAATATTGTTCTTATTGTTTGGATCTCTTTAAAAGATAATAAACTGTTTAAAATTAGAATATCAATGAATCATGCCATTTATAATATACTCATATTTAAATATACGACAACAATAGCACAGAACATGGGAGGGGACATGGAAGTATGTTGTTGTAAGGTTCTTGAATTATACATAAAATGGCATAATGTCACAAAGTTAAATTGTAATAAGCTAATGATATCAACACTATAAACCCTAAAACAGCCACTGAAATAAAACATGGCAGTATTTTTTTTTTTTTTATCTTTTCTCTCAGTCAAATGCCTTGCAGACATCTTTAAGGTCTTTTTTTTTTTTTTTAATTTATTTATTTATTTATTTTTTCAGTGGGTTTTGTCATACATTGACACGAACCAACAATAGATTTACACGTATTCCCCATCCCGATCCCCCCTCCCACCTCCCTCTCCACCCGATTCCTCTGGGTCTTCCCAGTGCACCAGGCTCAAGCACGTGTCTCATGCATCCCACCTGGGCTGGTGACCTGTATCACCATAGATAATATACATGCTGTTCTTTCGCAACATCCCACCCTCATTTTCTCCCACAGAGTTCAAAAGTCTGTTCTGTACTTCTGTGTCTCTTTTTCTGTTTTGCATATAGGGTTGTCGTTACCATCTTTCTAAATTCCATATATATGTGTTAGTATGCTGTAATGTTCTTTATCTTTCTGGCTTACTTCACTCTGTATAATGGGCTCCAGTTTCATCCATCTCATTAGAACTGATTCAAATGAATTCTTTTTAATGGCTGAGTAATATTCCATGGTGTATATGTACCATAGCCTCCTTATCCATTCATCTGCTGATGGGCATCTAGGTTGCTTCCATGTCCTGGCAATTATAAACAGTGCTGCGATGAACATTGGGGTGCACGTGTCTCTTTCAGATCTGGTTTCCTCAGTGTGTATGCCCAGGAGTGGGATTGCTGGGTAACATGGCAGTATTAAAGCTCTTAAACATAACAAAGAATACAAAATGGAATCATAAAAAATAACTAATTCAAAATAAGACAGAAATAAAGGGGAAAAGGACCAAGGAATAGATAGAACAAATAGAAAACAATTTAAACACAACCACATCTATAATCTTATTATATGTAAATGGAAAGTAGATTTTCAAGTGGGTAAAAAAAAAAGCAAGTAATCCACTTTACATATAAAGACAAGATTAGGTTAAAAGTAGAAGGATGGTAAAACATGTACCAGGCTTTGCCAGGGGAAAGGGATATTTAGGGAGTTTGGTATGGACATGTACAAACTGTTCTATTCAAAATAAATAATCAGTAAGGGCCTACTGTAGAGCACATGGAACTCTGCTCATTACGTGGTAGCTTGGATGGGAGGGGAGTTTGGGGGAGAATGGATACATGTACATGTATGGCTGAGTCCCTCCACTGTTCACTTGAAACTATCACAAGATGGTTAATCAGCTATACTTCAATACAAAATAAAAAAGTTTTTTTAAAAAAAGCTTTGAATTTCCATACAAATTTTAGAATCATCTTAGTCAATTTCTACAAAAAAGCATAGTGTACCATGCTAACACTAATCTAAAGAATCCAAACTAATCCTCAATGCTTATGCATGTGATAATAGAGCTTCAAAATACATGAAGCAAAATTCAGGAAGCAATAAATATTTTTCTTATTATTTGGATCTCTTTAAAAGATAATCAACTGTTTAAAACTGCAAGAATTAGAGAAGTCAACATTTATAATTGGAGAGTTAAACAATACTCTAAGTAATTGATAGAAAAGTGGACAGAAAATCAATAAAGATACATAAGATCTGATCAACACTATTAAGTAAGTTGGCCTAATTGGCTTTTATAGAACTCTCCACCTAATAACAGTAGAATACACATTCCTTTCCTTTCAAGTGCACACAGAACTTTTACAAAGCAGACTATAGTCTTGCCCATAAAAATACATCTCAGTAAGTATTAAGACATTCAAGTTATACAAAGCATGTTCTCTAGCCACAGTAGAACTGAGTTAGAAACCAATAGAAAGACAATTGCAAAACCCCTAAGTGACTTAAAACTGAATAACACACATCTAGATAACCCATGCATTAAAGAATAAGAAATTTAAAAAGTATTTTGAACTAGATGAAAATGAAAACACAATATATTAAATGTTGTTAGGGATTTCCCTGGTGGTACAGTAGATAGGAATCTGCCTGTCAATGCAGGGGAAATGGGTTCAGTTTCTAGTCTGGGAGGATTCCACATGCCCCAGAGCAGCTAAGACCACGTGCCACAACTACTGAGCCCATGCTCTAGAGCCAGTGTGCCACAACTACTTAGGCCTGCTCACGTGGAGCCTGTGCTCAGCAACAAGAGAAGCCATCACAATGCAAAGCCCATGCACTGCAACTAAGAGTAGCCCCCACTCGCTGCAACTAGAGAAAGTCAGTACACTGATTTAAAAAAATAAAACAAAACAAAACTCAGTATACTAGGAATAGAAGGGAATGTCCTCAACTTGGTAAAGGGCATCTATGAAAAACCTATAGCTAACATCATACTTATGGGTGAAAAATTGAATGTTTTCTCCTTAGGATCAAGAACAAGTCAAGGATGTCCTCTTGGCACTTGTATTCAACGTTGTATTAGAGATTCTAGCCAGTGCAGCAAGAACGAAAAAGAAAGAAAATGCATTCAGATTAGAAAGGGTGAAGTAAAACATGATTGTCTCCATGGAAAATCCTTATGGAATCTATTTATTTAAAAGTTACTCAAATTAATAAATAAGCTTAGTAAGGTTTCAAGACTCAAGGTCAATTTATCAAAAATTGATTGCATTTCTAAAACTGGAAATAGAACTGCCATATGATCCAGCAATCCCACTCCTGGGCATACACACTGAGGAAACCAGATCTGAAAGAGACACGTGCACCCCAATGTTCATCGCAGCACTGTTTATAATTGCCAGGACATGGAAGCAACCTAGATGCCCATCAGCAGATGAATGGATAAGGAGGCTATGGTACATATACACCATGGAATATTACTCAGCCATTAAAAAGAATTCATTTGAATCAGTTCTAATGAGATGGATGAAACTGGAGCCCATTATACAGAGTGAAGTAAGCCAGAAAGATAAAGAACATTACAGCATACTAACACATATATATGGAATTTAGAAAGATGGTAACGACAACCCTATATGCAAAACAGAAAAAGAGACACAGAAGTACAGAACAGACTTTTGAACTCTGTGGGAGAAAATGAGGGTGGGATGTTGCGAAAGAACAGCATGTATATTATCTATGGTGATACAGGTCACCAGCCCAGGTGGGATGCATGAGACACGTGCTTGAGCCTGGTGCACTGGGAAGACCCAGAGGAATCGGGTGGAGAGGGAGGTGGGAGGGGGGATCGGGATGGGGAATACGTGTAAATCTATTGTTGGTTCGTGTCAATGTATGACAAAACCCACTGAAAAAATAAATAAATAAATAAATTAAAAAAAAAAAAAAAGACCTTAAAGATGTCTGCAAGGCATTTGACTGAGAGAAAAGATAAAAAAAAAAAAAATACTGCCATGTTTTATTTCAGTGGCTGTTTTAGGGTTTATAGTGTTGATATCATTAGCTTATTACAATTTAACTTTGTGACATTATGCCATTTTATGTATAATTCAAGAACCTTACAACAACATACTTCCATGTCCCCTCCCATGTTCTGTGCTATTGTTGTCGTATATTTAAATATGAGTATATTATAAATGGCATGATTCATTGATATTCTAATTTTAAACAGTTTATTATCTTTTAAAGAGATCCAAACAATAAGAACAATATTTATATTTACCCATGTAGTTACCATTTCTGGTGCTCTTCATGCCTCTGTGTAGATGTAGATTTCCATCTGGTATCATTTGCCTTCTGTCTTAAGGAACTCCTTTGGTAGTGCAGGTCAGCACAGAAATATACAGCAAAATTCTGTAAAGCAATTATCCTTCAATTAAAAAAAATTTTTTTTAAAGAGCATCAGATGCTGCAGAGAAGTCGTTCATGAAAAGAAGAGTCAGTGAGGCAAACTTCATTTGTGTCTTATTTTAAGAAACTGCCACAGCCACCTCAACCTTCAGCAAAAACCATCCTGATCAACCAGTAGCCATCATCATCAAGGCAAGACCCTCCATCGGCAAAATGATTACAACTCACCTAAGACTCAGATGATGGTTAGCCTCATTTAGGCATAAGTGCTGTGCTGTGCTGTGCTCAGTCATGTTTGACTCTTTGCAACACTATGAACTGTAACCTGCCAGGCTCCTCTGTACATGGGATGTTCCAGGCAAGAATACTGGAGAGGGTTACCATTTCCTCCTCCAGAGGATCTTCCTGACCCAGGGATCGACACGCCATCTCTTGTGTCTCCTCTGCTGGCAGGTGGATTCTTTACCATTCAGCCACCTGTGAAGCCCTTAAAGAATAAATTTTTTAAATTAATCAATTTACATTGTTTTTAAGATACAATGCTGTTGAACACTTAGTAGACTACAATATGGTATAAAGGATACTTTAACATGCATTGGGAAACCAAAAATTTGTGTCTCACTTTATTGCAATATTCACTTTATTGTGGCGGTCTGGAATACCCACAATATCCCTGAGGTATGCCTGTACTAGTGGTTACAATAAGAGGCTTGAGAGTGTGTACAATTAGTTACACTAGAGACTGACCAGTTTGGTGAGGAAGTCCCCCACCTGGAAGAGTTAAGACCAACTGTAACACTATTGAGGCAGCTGTTTTTAAACCTATTTCAGGGTACTTCATATGCAATAACTTCTCCAGTTCCTCCTCACTGACTGGCAGTAAAGTGGAGGACCGTTTACTGACCATACACTTTGATCAACATTTCCACTACTGATTCCAGAGACTTCTCTCAACTCTCCTTAATTTGCCTCTGTCAGTCTTCTATCATTCCTGTAACAAACTGCCATAAACTCGTTGGCTTAAAACAACAGAAAATTTTAGTCTTGTAGTTCTGAAGTCCTAAATGGCTCCCACTGGGCTAAAGTCAAGATGTTGGCAGGTATGGGTTCGTTTATTTTTTTTTTTTATTTCATTAATTTTGTCTGTGCTGGGTGTTCAGTTGGTGTGTAGGCTTTGCTTTAGTTTTAGCAAGCAGGGGCATCTCTTCGTTGTTGTGTGCGGACTTACTGTGGAGGCTTCTTTTGTAGCCAAACACAGGCTCTAGGTGCGTGGGCTTCCGTAGTAGAGGCATAGAGTCTAAAATTTTATCCTCCGTGAAAGCTAACAAGTTAGCTGGCCATGGTTTTATGCCTGCTGGTAGAAAACATGAGACTCCTGGGTCAGAGACAAAGGACTTGAATACTCACAGCGTTAGTGGCAGCCAGAGTATCACCATTTTCACAAGTTCCCTAAGCCTCAGTCCCCACAGGGTGTTGCAGAAGGCCAGATAAATCCTGCGTGTGCATTAGGTTCCATTATAGGAGAAGCACCCCTAGCTTATGGGTGTCAAGTCTTTCATAAAAGGTAGTAAGCCTGCCTGATCCTTGCCTTGAGGAAGAGATATCTTGAGCATAATTTCCAGTATAACTTGCCCTTTGCTCTGGAGAGGGAGACTCTATCTTAGGCTGTTCACGATATAAATATTCAAAAAGATAGTTTGGAAAAAAGGCAATCTTCGGTCTGCTTGAAAGATATACAGAAATATGAGATTTGTGGAGAATAGTCTCCCAATAATCTCTCAAGCCCCTTTGAATCTGGAACTGATGTAATGGGCTCTACGCCTGGCTACGTTTTTGTTGAAGCAACTGGGCCACTTGCCCTGAACTATGTTCCACCTTTTGGAATTTCCTAATTGTATTCTTGCGGTGTTATTTCATAGTTCCCATGTCCCTATGTTAATATGAACTGATAATTTTAGAGGCTTGATCAAAACAGATTCGATTTTTAGGCAAACGTACTTCAGAAGTGGTATTGAATGCTTGTTAATTCATCCCTCCAGATGGCACATTATGCCTGATAATTATCTCTCTCGGTGTGTTGAAGTGTTGTCAACCCAATCCACAGATTTTAAATCTATGGATTTGAATTCTATTTCCTTAAATCCATTTCCTTCTCCAGGGGATCTTCCCGACCCGGGGATCTAAGCAGGGTGTCCTGCATTGCAGGCAGATTCTTTGTCATCTGAACCATCAGGGAAGCCCCACATATTTTGGATTTTAACCGCTTACCAGACATACAATTTGCAAATATTTTTCCCATTCAGTAAGCTGCCTTGTCATTTTGTGGAAGGTCTCAATTGCTGGGCATAAACTTTTTAGTTTAGTATATTCCCACGTGTTTATTTTTGCCTTTGTTGCCTTTGATATTGGTGTCAAATCCAAGAATTTATCTCCACGAGTTATATCAGGAGCTTACCACCTTTGATTTCATCAGAAGTTGTATGGTTTTGGGTCTTATGATCAAGTCTTTAGTCCATTTTCAGTTAACTTTGATGTGTGGTGTAAGAGAGTGTTCCAGTTTCATTCTATTGCATGTGGCTGTCCAGTTTTCCCAAACCATTAATTGAAGAGACGGTCCTTTCCCTTTTCATATTCTTGGCTCCTTTGGTAAAAATCAAGTGACCATCAATGTGTGGGTTTATTTCTGGATTTTCTCATCTGTCCCATTGATCTCTATGCCTGTTTTCATACCACAGTCAAGTTCGTCAGCACACTCTTCACCTCACAGAGTTACTTTGTGTGTGCGTGTGTGTGTTTGTGTGTGCGGTGAGAACACTTAAGTTAATTTTTGTATATGGTGTGCGGTGTGGATCACAGTTTGTTTTCTCCTCCAAAATGTTTTATCTGTCTGTTCCAGCACCGTTTTTTAAAAAGGCTTTCCTTTTCCCCGTTTAAGTACTTTGTCACTTTTTTCATAAAACAGTTGTCCATAGGTGTGCAAATCTGTTTCTTAGACCCTCTATTCTGTTTCATTAATATGTGTGTCTGTACTTACATCCATACCACACTGTCTGAATTATTGTAGCGTTAGAGTAAGTCTTACGGAGAAGGCAATGGCACCCCACTCCAGTACTCTTGCCTGGAAAAATCCCGTGGGCGGAGGAGCCTGGTAGGCCGCGGTCCATGGGGTCGCTAAGAGTCGGACACGACTGAGCGACTTCACTTTCACTTTTCACTTTCATGCATTGGAGATGGAAATGGCAACCCACTCCAGTGTTCTTGCCTGGAGAATCCCACGGACGGGGGAGCCTGGTGGGCTGCCGTCTATGGGGTCGCACAGAGTCGGACACGACTGAAGCGACTTAGCAGCCGCAGCAGCAGCAGCAGAGTAAGTCTTAACATTACATAATAGAAATCCTCCATGTTAATCCCTGCTTTGTGTATTCTAGTTCCTTTGCATAGCAATATAAATTTCTAACATCTCTGTTTCAGTTTTCACCAAAAAGTTGACAAAGAACTGGTTGAACAAATAGAAGACAAATGAGTAAAGTGATATGAAATTTCAACAACACTCAGTCAAGTTGACTTCTATATTAGAGAACACTGCACCCATCCTTGGCTGAATGTACATTCTTTTCTGGGGACACATGAAACATTCTTCTAGATAGACCATGTGTTGAAATCAGACAGGGCACGTTGTCTGACAACTGTGGAATTAAGTTAAAATTGACCCAGAAAGAAGGTGTCAAGAGAAAAATGCCTGTATTTTTGAAGACTAAATGAAAGCGGCAGTAGAGGGAGCTATGTAAATTGAGAAAAAAAGTGTAGATGCTGGGTTTTCTTGCTGGTCCAATGGTTAAGAGTCTGCTTGTCAAGGCAGGGGCCGCTCGTTCACGTGACCCTGTGCGTTAAAACTACTGAGGCTGCACTCCAGAGCCCGGGCGCCAAACTCCTGAGCCTGTGCACCCCAACCACTGAAGCCTGTGTGCTCCAGAGCCTGTGTTCTCCAACGAGAGAAGCCACTGCAATGAGACGCCCTCACACCACAGCTAGATGGTAGCCCCTGCTTGCCACAACTAGAGAAAGCCCATGCACAGGAACAAAGACCCAGCACAGCCAAAGATATATAAATAAATACATTTTAATAAAGTATACATGCCTCCTTAAAAAAGGAATAAACACAAATTTCCCACTAACATGAGCAACAAAGTAGAATAAACTTCAAATCCTGGGCAAAATTATTACTTTTTCCCCTTTCAATCACTCTATTTATTTATTTATTATTGGAATATAGTTGGTTTGCACTGCTGTGTTAGTTTCTGCTCTAGAGCAAACTGAGTCAGGTATACACACTACTATGTATAAAATAGATAACAAATAAAAAGTATTATTTTTTAAAATGAAACTGTTATATACAATGGATGGCAGAAATTTATAACTAGATATTTTTATTCTATACATTACGTGTAAGTAGGCCTTTAAAAGGCATAGCCTATGGGGTGTTATGGTAAAAATCACTGAAAACAGTTTCCTATCTTTCCCTTATCTCCCTGTGCTGACCTGGTCACCCCAAATGGGGCTGTGCTTACAGGTGTCAGTGTCCTTGGTGTTTGTTATAGGTGTCAGTGTCCTTTGAGGACATGACCATGGACTTCAGCAGAGAGGAGTGGCAGCACCTGGACTCTGCTCAGAGGTTCCTGTACCAGGACATGATGCTGAAAACTACAGCCACCTCCTCTCACTGGGCCGGCACAGCTACCCTGTGAATCTATGAGGACCCTGTTATGAGTAAAATTGTGTCCATCCAAGAAAATATGTTGACGTCCTAACCCCCACTATTTCTGAATGTTGCCTTAATTAAAAATAGGGCCTGAGATGGTAACAGGTAAGAAGGCCAGAAGTCCCAGAGCGGCAGGAGAAAATAAAGTGCAATTGGCAGAAGTTTCTTCCTCTTCTCTATATGTGTTGATGACACCTAGTTCTGCCTTGAGCTAACCAATAAGTTTTTCTTATGGAAACGTTTTTCTTAAGCTATGTTAATGAAACCATGTATTTGCTTTGGAACCTGCCTTTCTCCAAAATGGTTCTGCCTAAGACTAACTTTTTTTTCCCCCCCTTTTCTCAATCCTTGGGCTGATAATGGCTCAACAAAACAGTATTCATGTCAATTGTTTTATGGCAGGGGGATGATACACCTTGGGCCATTCTATCTCAAAAATGCATATTGTGGGAGAGGGTCCTGGTGAAACTCCCTCAGCCTGAGGTGTCACTCTTATCTGATTAATAAACTTGCTAACAGACATAAAACACCTTGCCAGAAACTAGCAAAGGGGCATTCTTTCTGCCCCTTTCTGATGTCCATGTCAGCAGCTTTCTCTATCTCTCTTATACTTTAATAAAATTCTGTTACCCAAAATGTTCCAGTGGGCAAGCCTCGTCTCTTGCCCTGGATCAAAGTCCTCTCCTCCAGAGGCCACGAATCCCGGCGTAGCACACGGCTCACAGCAGTAACCTTTCAGGTCTTTCCAGAAGTAATCAATCTAGAACGAGGTTGTTAGGTGGGCCCTAATCCAATATGCCTGGCATTCTTACAAAAAAGGGAAGGGTAGACACAGAGACACACAAACACACGGGAGAGACTGTGCAGAGGCACACAAGGAATAGATGACCGTGTGATTGGAGTGATGCATCTATAGGACAAAAGATGCCTGAGGCCCCCAGGAACCAGGAGAGAGGCATGGAACACACCCCTCCCTAGCACCTTCAACAAGAGCATGACCTGGCTGACACCTTGATTTTAGACCTCTGGCCCCCAGAACCGCAAGGCAAGAAATTCTTGTTGTTCTGAGCCACACGGTTTGTGATACTCCGTTACAACAGTCCTAGGAAACAACAGCTTTCTGTACTTGGGAGTGGAGTGCTATTGTAAGAAACACCTAAAAAGACATGGAAGTGGCTTTGGAACTGGGCAGTGGGGAGAGGCTGGAAAAATTTGTAGATGCTTGACAGAAAAAGTCTAGATTGCCTCAAGGAAACTGGTGGGGGAAATAGGAATAACTGTGTTTTTGCTGAGGTCTCAGATAGGCTTCCCAGGTGACGCTAGTGGTAAAGAATCCTCCTGCCGATGCCGGAGACTCCGGTTCCATCCCTGGGTCAAGAAGATCCCTCAGAGAAGGAAAGGGCAACCCACTCCAGTTTTCTTGCCTGGAGAATCTCACGGACAGAGGAGCCTGGCAGGCTACAGTTCATAAGGTTACAAAGAGTCGGGACAGGACTGAAGCCAATTAGCACACAGCACTGGCCAAAGAACCTAGCATGTCTGGTACCTACCTGTTTGAGAAATGAATTCTAGGTATTTCCTAAAAGAACTAGAAGATTTAGAAAAGCTAATTTAATCTTAATTTCTGAATAATGATTTACTGATTGAATTTAACACATGATGAATAAGAGACATGAATAGCTTTAGATATTTTCACCCTGCACAATGTTAGGTATAACTAGGTGTTTAATAAGCATAGCGTATCATGGCGAAAATCATTAAAGACAACTAACTTCCTAGTTCTCTTCCATCCAACCCCCAGTGCTGACCATGTCACCTTGAATGGGACTGTATTGTAACAGGGGTCATCGAGGACGTCACTGTGGACTTCAGCAGGGAGGAGTGGCAGCACTTGGACCCTGTACAGAGGTGCCTGCACCAGGATGTGACACTGGAGACCTACAGCCAACTGTGCGCAATGGGTCAGTAAGCACAGCTGCCCTCTGCACCTTCCAGGGGCCTCAGAGAGGCTGCGTCCGTTCTCAGCTGCTGAATGCTCTGGGGCATCTGAAGTGTGTAATGGTGTCCTCTTTGATTTGCCCGAGATACTTCAGTCCTTTTACACTTCTTTGATTATTACTCTGTTCCCAGGGAAATGGGATTACTTTCCTGAAGAGCAAATAGGGGCGTGGTTGAAAGGCCCTGAAACCCAATTTAGTGGACCCAATCCTGTATCGTGTCCTGTTCACAGGGAACCAAGCTCCCAAACCAGAGGTCATCTTCAAGCTGGAGCAAGGAGAGGGCCCATGGACACTGGAGGAGGAAAGCCCACATCACGGCTGCTCAGATGTGTGACCTGAGTAGCTGGGGGACGTGGAGTAGATCTGCTTTTCTAGGAGCTGATGCCTTTGAAAGGCTCTGAAGGTAATCTGTCTGGAAGGTTCTAAGAGCGCCCGTGATTCCTTTCCCAGAGTTCTCCGCGCCACGAAGCGCCCGCCTGGAGCTCGGGGCACTTTGTGTTGGCTGCAGCCGTTATAACAAAGTGTTGGCAGCGCCGGCGGAGTGACCAGGGGTTCCTCCTGGCGGGAGCCGGCGGCACTGGTGGCAGTGGTATCGCCGCCATAACTTCACGGCTCCCCTTTACCAGCCCCCGAAGTCGCCGCGGAAGCGAGGCCGCGGCCGCCGCCAGAAGCCAGAGGCTCAGCCGGCTAACGGTGAGAACCCCCTCAACGGTCGGTGGGCTGGTGAAAAGAAACCAGACAGTAGCGGTGGTCAGGGTCCCCTTGGCGGATTCTGGGCCCTGTAACGCTGAGAAACAGCCAGCGTTCTCTGTTTCCTGCCTGCCTTCACGGCCTTGCTCCGTGGACGAGCCCGAGGGGCGTCCATCGTCCCCTTAGAGGTGTCGGAGCTTAACCCCAACCCCATCTTTGTCTCTCAGGATGGCGAGCAGCAGCGGACCCAAGGCCGATTTCATTGTCGGAGGGAGATACAAACTGGTACGGGAGATCGGGTGTGGCTCCTTCGGGGACGTTTATTTGGCGATAGACCTCACCAACCACGAGGAAGTGGCAGTGAAACTAGAATCACAGAGTGCGAGGCAGCCCCGGTTGATAAACGAGAAGGAGCTCTATAATGTTCTTCAAGGTGGGGTTGGCATCCCCCAGATACGGTGGTATGGTCAGGAAACGGACTATAAGGTGCTAGTCATGGATCTTCTGGGACCCAGCCTTGAAGACCTCTTCAATTTCTGTTCAAGGAGGTTCACGATGAAAACTGTACTTATGTTAGCTGAACAGATGATCAGTAGACTCGAATATGTGCACACACAGAATCTGATACACAGAGACATTAAACCGGATAACTTCCTAATGGGTACTGGGCAGCAGTGGAAGAAGTTATTCCTTATTGATTTTGGTTTGGCTAAGAAGTACAGAGACAGCAGGACAGGGCAACACATATCGTACAGAAAGGGTAAAAGTCTCACTGGCACGCCTCCCTATGCTAGCATCCGTGCACATCTTGGTATTGAACAGAGTCGCCGAGATGACATGGAATCATTAGGATATGTTTTGATGTATTTTAATAGAGCCAGCCTGCCATGGCAAGGACTAAAGGCTGCAACGATGAAGCAAAGATGTGAAAAGATTAGCGAAATGAAGATGGCCACACCTGTTGATGTTTTATGTAACGGATTTCCTGTAGAATTTGCCATGTACTTTAAGCATTGTCGTGGGCTGTCCTTTGAGGAAGCCCCGGATTACACATACCTGAGGCAGCTATTCCGCATTCTTTTCAGGACCCTGAATTACCAACATGACTATGCATTTGATTGGATAGTGCTACAGCAGAAAGCAGCACAGCAGGCTGCCTCTTCAAGTGGGCAGGGTCAGCCGGCCCAAACACCTACAGGCAATCAGACTGACAAAATCAAGAGTGAAGTGAAAGGTTCATAAGCAGGAATCAAGGAACAGAGGACACAGAACAGGAGACTCGAGCAGCAAATTCATTTCCCTCTAAACTGGCTCTGGTCAGCAGAGATGGTCTCCTCTGGGCTGAAGGCTCTGTCATTAGTGAAACATGGTATCCAGTTTTCTATTTCACTTTTTCAAGTGGAAAAGTTCACTAAACGCTTGACACACACAAAATTGGTGGGGAAATTGTGCCTATGCCAATTTTAACTAAATTCTTTTATTTTGAACTATACTGCTTTGAGAGATCTCATTTCAGAAGAATAGCCTGTACAGTTGCTATGGTTGTTAATGCATTCTGAAGGTTTATCCATCCCTGGGGTTTGCAGGTTGTTCACTTAAAACATTCTTAACATGGTTGACTTCTTGTTTGCAAGCCAGCTGATATGGTCGTAATCAAGATTCCAAGTTTGAGCATATGAACGACTCTGCTTGCTTACTTGAGCTGGAAATAACAGCCTCTGAAGTGAAGACTTAAGAAAAACTTAGGGACTACTAGATTATCCTCAGGACTCGGCGTCAACTCTATAATGTTCTTGGTATTTAAAAAACGCGTGTTTGTCACAGAATTTTAGTTAACATCTTAAACTGAACATGTATATATGTTGCTTACATAAACGTAGTCACTGTAAACATCAACATGACCTGGGATTTGTTTTTATTTTGAAATGGAAGCTTTTTGGTTTACAGATTCATTAAAAACTGTTAACTGTTTCTTTAAAAACAAAAAGTAAGCTCTCAACTTTTAGAATTGCTTGGACAGGGTTAACAGAAGCCCCTTTGATACTTAAATGCCATCTCCTAGTATGACCCTTGCCAATATCCACTGTCTTCTTTGCCTGGCTTTTCTGGCAGGAGAGCTATCTGCCCTTCCCCCATCCCTGTAGTCTCGATCAAGGTGTTACCGTCTCAAGCACCTTGCTTTCTTAGTTATTTTTTTCCTTCCCTAATATTTTGTGCTTCTTCTGTCCTGCCTGCCCCTCCCCCGCCATAGATTTTGTCCTTATGCAATGGGAATCCATATATCTGCTTCCTTTCAAAACGACCAATTCCTGCTCTTGCTCCTGCCAATCCCTTTCCATTTCCTCTCCAGCTTCTCAACTGTCATCTAGAACCAGTCTCATTTCATTTCACATATGTCAAGAGTGACATCAGATTCTATACTCTTTGCTCATCACCCTATGTCTCATCCTCAGTTGCTAACTTCCTGGTGTTTGTGCTTCAGTTTCTCTTATAATCAGCTACTTTGAATGTTAATTGTCTTTGTTATCCATGTGGCATTCCATTCTTTGAGGTGCTTGTTCTTATTGTTCTATCCATTTGTAACTGTAGAGTTTTTGTGTTTTCCTTGTTGATGAATACCTTGTTTTCTTTTTGCAAGCTTTTTTCCTTCCATTCCCTCTAACCGAAGGGCCCTGTCTACTGTCCTCTGCTCTTCCCTTCCTTAAGGGAATCTTCCATCCATTCTGAACACGTTTTATTTTCCTATTCTACTGACTCATATAGTGATGCCCTCAGTCCTTGCATTACGACTGTACCCTAGTACCGGAATTTACCTGTGTAGAGTGACAGTTCTCACAGCTGTGCACTTCCTTCATTCTCAGGATATTATTGACTGCAATCATCGTTGCCCAAATCAGATATTTTCCTCCAATATTCTTCACCCTGCAATTCCTCCTTTTTTCCTCTTTTTGAAATTATTTAAATGTCCCCCGCTTTTTAAGTTTCATCTATGTCACCACAAAGCAAGTCCATGCTTTATCCTGGATGATTCTGTTCCTAATGGGATTAACTGATTCCATTTTTTAACAAGTTCACTTTAGGTGTTCATTACCTAAACCATGACATTTGTCTTGTACTAGCCTTATGAAATGAAATTGCAGTTACTCCCAGTTATGTAGTACATGATAATGAAACTTTCCTCTTAATGACAACAGGCCCGTTGTTTCCAAAAGAAACTTATCTTCCAACACTCATGTTTAGCTCCAGTTTTCGTAATGCTTCCTACATAGGAAATTTCTGTGTCTAGGCTATTGATTATTTAGGGCTCTATTTAGATACAGGCTTCACCTGTTCCGTAAAATCGGGCCCTTAATCTCTCCAGTATCTAATATTCTTTTCCTTTTCTCACCCCCACCATCCCATAGAAACTCAGAACAAATAAAAACTTTTTCCCCCTTTATTTTAATTTTTAATTGAAAACGTTTGGAGAGATGATACATTCACAAAGATTGAAATTCAGAAAGTGTGAAAGAGTACACAGTAAAAAAATCTCACTCTCACATCTACTCCCCAGTTCTCTTCCCTGGGGACTGCCAATGGTAATCATTTTTTACTTTCTTTCCAGATGTATTTCTTTACAAGTAATGCTTTTAGATTGTCTGGTATATGATTATTTTCCATCCTATATCTATGAAAAATCTTTAAGAATAGAAAAATAATATTTTATTCTTAAATTTTCCAGTGGAAACATGGAGAAACCAGGTCAAGTACTGACATTAATAGTTTTGTGTAGATGTTTCAGTGGGTTTTCTTTTTAAAGTGTGTCAAAGAGAGTTCAAAGAATCAGATTGTTAGTAGGAAGGGGTGAAATGGCTTGAGAACAAAACAGAAATTCAGCCTTGTTCATTAATCACTCTAGTGAGGCAGACAACTCTCACTCAGAAAGCATCAAGGTGGGCAGCATAGTGTCTTCTTTCAAAATTCAGAGAAAATTACGTCTCCCTAAAGTTGTGGTGAGACTGGACTAATTTTCAGAGCAGAGTGCGCTTAACTGATCTGTGAATCACATATATATTTTGAACTGGCACAACAGAGCAGAAAGAGCCAAATTGATGGAAGAAGTGTATTGAATAACTATTGGATTGGGGAATATGCTGGATTTTTTTTTGAGGACATGTTCATGACTAGTAGAATGCAAACTCACATCCATAGCTATGGTTCCAGACTGATGACTCTATTTATGTGCTGATAAGGAAGTCTGTGGGCTCAGAAATGTTAAAGATAATTATTTTCAGCACAGGCATTAACTTTTTACATTGAATAGTGGTAGCTGTAACTAAATATTATTGGCTGTAGTGAATTTTGTACACATATACTAAATGAAGTAGAAAGTTGGAAGAAGTTCTCAATCCATGCCTATGAATCAGGATGCTTAAGACCTATAGAATAAATGAAATGAGGCTTGTGGATATACAGAGCATAGCATAGGAGTGAAAGAATAGTGAAGTCTGGCAGAGATAAGGCAAAGTTCTAGATTTCACTATTTTAGCCTAACCAAAGGAAGAAAACAAACTGGATTTCATGATCTGATCAGGCTCAGTATTTTAAAATTTGGTATAATGGGATAATAGCATAGCTTATTCGTTCTACTTAGTATTATAAACCAATTGTATTTCATCTTCTGTACAAAGCATCAGTGATTTCCCCTTCCAGCTGAGTTGGTACATTGCTTAGGGTAAAGATGAGCTGCTGGAGGAACTAAATGGGTACCAGATCGTCTATGTAAGTGGAGATATGCCGTCTTGTTTTAATCTCTCCTGCATATGACCCATTCCATCTTGGGAAAATTATACACCTGTTCTGGGCTTTAGTTTCTCTTTTAAAAATAGGTATAACAGTATCTAGCACATATGGTTTCTGGGAGAATTAAATGAGTTTGTATGTGTGTACATACTTCTGTGTCACTTAGAACAGTGCCTGGCATGTCCTAAAAGCTATTTAAGTACATAGCATGTAGTAAGAACCATACCAGTGTTTTCTGTCCATACATGACTACTGGAAAAACTGTAGCTTTGACTAGACGGACCTTTGTTGGCAAAGTAATGTCTCTGCTTTTTAATATGCTGTCTAGGTTGGTCATAACTTTTCTTCCGAGGAGCAAGTGTCTTTTAATTTCATGGCTGTAGCCACCATCTGCAGTGATTTTGGAGCCCAAATAAAGTCTGCCACTGTTTCCACTGTTTCCCCATCTATTTGCCATGAAGTGGAAACAGTGGCTGACTTTATTTTTCCTGATGTATGGATGTGAGACTTGGACTACAGAGAAAGCTGAGCGCCGAAGAATTGATGCTTTTGAACTGTGTTGTTGGAGAAGACTCTTGAGAGTCCCTTGGACTGCAAGGAGATCCAACCAGTCCATCCTAAAGGAGATCAGTCCTGGGTGTTCATTGGAAGGACTGATGTTGAAGCTGAAACCCCAATACTTTGGCCACCTGATGTGGAGAGCTGATTCATTTGAAAAGACCCTGATGCTGGGAAAGATTGAGTGAGGGCAGGAGGAGAAGGGGACGACAGAGGATGAGATGGTTGGATGGCATCGTTGACACAATGGACATGGGTTTGGGTGGACTCCGGGAGTTGGGGATGGAGATGGAGGCCTGGCGTGCTGTGGTCGCAAAGAGCCAGACACGACTGAGCGACTGAACTGAACTGAACTGATGGGACCAGATGCCATGATCTTAGTTTTCTGAATGTGGAATTTTAGGCCAAAGTTTTTTCACTGTCCTCTTTCACTTTCATCAAGAGGCTCTTTAATTCTTCTCCGCTTTCTGTCATAAGGGTGGTGTCATCTGTGTATCTGAGGTTATTGATGTTTTTCTCCCGGAAATCTTGATTCCAGCTTGTGCTTCATTCTCATGATGAATCTTCATTCCAGCATTTCTCATGATGTACTCTGCATATAAGTTAAATAAGCAGGGTGACAATATACAGCCCTGACATACTCCTTTTCCTATTTGGAACCAGTCTGTTGTTCTATGTCCGGTTCTAACTGTTGCTTCCTGACCTGCATACAGATTTCTCAGGAGGCAGGTCAGGTGTTCTGGTATTCCCATCCCTTGGAGAATTTTCCTCAGTTTGTTTTGATCCACACAGTGAAAGGCTTTGGCATAATCAATAAAGCAGAAGTAGGTGTTTTTCTGGAACTCTCTTGCTTTTTTGATGATCCAGAAGATGTTGGCAATTTGATCTCTGGTTCGTCTGCCTTGTCTAAATCCAACTTGAACATCTGGAAGTTCACGGTTGAAGCCTGGCTTGGAGAATTTTTAGCATAACTTTGCTAGCATGTGAAATGAGTGCCATTGTGCGGTAGTTTGAGCATTCTTCGGCATTGCCTTTCTTTGGAATGAAAACTGATCTTTTCCAGTCCTGTGGGGACTGCTGAGTTTTCCAAATGTGCTGGCATATTGAGTGCAGCACTTTCACAGCATCATCTTTCAGGATTTGAAATAGCTCAACTGGAATTCCATCACCTCCATCAGCTTTGTTCGTAGCGATGCTTCCTAAGGCCCACTTGCCTTCGCATTCCAGGACGTCTGGCTCTGGGTGAGTGATCACACCATCGTGGTTATCTGGGTCATGAAGATCTTTTTTGTATAGTTCTTCTGTGTATTCTTGCCACCTCTTCTTAATACCTTCTGCTTCTGTTCGGTCCATACCATTTCTGTCCTTTATTGTGCCCATCTTTGCATGAAATGTTCCCTTGGTAGCTCTAATTTTCTTGAAGGGATCTCTCGTCTTTCCCATTCTGTTGTTTTCCTCTATTTCTTTACATTGATCACTGAGGAAGGCTTTCTTATCTCTCCTTGCTATTCTTTGGAATTCTGCATTCAAATGGGTACATCTTTCCTTTTCTCCTTTGCCTTTAGCGTCTCTTTGTTTTCTCAGCTATTTGTAATGCCTCCTCAGGCTACCATTTTGCCTTTTTGCATTGCTTTTACTTGGGGATGGTCTTGATCAGTGCCTCCTGGACAATGTCAGGAACCTCCGTCCATAGTTCTTCAGTCAGTCTGTCTATCAGATTTAATCCCTTGAAGCTATTTGTCACTTCCACTGTATAATCATAGGGGATTTGATTTAGGTCAAACCTGAAGAGTCTAGTGGTTTTCCCTACTTTCTTCAATTTAAGTCTGAATTTGGCAATAAGGAGTTCATGATCTGAGCCACAGTCAGCTACAGGTCTTGTTTTTGCTGACTGTATAGAGCTTCTCCATCTTTGGCTGCAAAGAATATAATCAATCTGATTTCAGTATTGACCATCTGGTGAGGTCCATGTGTAGAGTCTTCTCTTGTGTTGCTGGAGGAAGGTGCTTGCTATGACCAATGCGTTCTCTTGGCAAAACTCTATTAGCCTTTACCCTGCTTCATTCTGTACTCCAAGGCCAAATTTGCCTGTTACTCCAGGTATCTCTTGACTTCCTACTTTTGCATTCCAGTCCCCTGTAATGAAAAGGACGTATTTTGGGGGTGTTCGTTCTAGAGTTAGAGGTCATTTTAAGTTTCTTCTTTCTACTTAGAGCAGAGAACTTTACACTCTAAGTTACCAATGTTACACTCTATGTTACAAATATAAAACTTTTTAATATATCCATATATATAAATAAACATTTTATATATTTATATACATATATGATTCTATATAAAAATATAAAACACATTTAACTACTCCATATCCGTATAGTAAACAAAACTAACGTAATGCAGTTTTGTAATATATACTCACTCTCTCACTGAGCTGAGCCCCTGTGACAATCGCCAGTGTCTGGCGTTGAGCAGACTCAGGACCGTCAGCAGAGGGAGCTGTGGGGCAGGGGCAGTCTCCCTCGTCTTCCTCTGTCTACAGAATTTCAAGGGGAACTTTTAGCGGGAAAGCTGGTCTTGGCTGGAGTGTGGGGAGGGTAGAGGACACCGTCAGGAGACCTGGCTCCAGTCCACTACTGTTACAAGCCCAGAAACCTTGCCAACTCATGTACCTTCTCAGGCCATTTAATTCATTTTTAGGAGGACGAGGAAGAACTAGAAGGGCCCTAGAGACTGTGCTCACCCTACTACCCTGCCATCCTCTAAGTTCCCCAAAATGGGATTTTTCTGCCCTAGATCAGGGTAGAGGGGAAGTCAGCAAATCCCCAAGGAGCAGGAAAAAGGAAGCTCTGGTGGCGATCAGCTGAGCATGTGCACAGAGCCAGTGGGGAGTGCTGGACATCAGGGGGCAAAAACAGAATGAAACCAAACACACATACACAAATGAATACATGTAAAAATGGGAACATAAGAATAAGAGCAGTGTTTTCTATCAATGTCAGTATGTTGGTTGTGATCATAGTTTGACAAGATGTTACCACTGGGGTGAAACTGGGTACTGTGGACTAAATGTCTGTGTCTCCCCCTCCCCAGATTTCATAGATTGAAATCCTTACCCTCAAGGTGATGGTCTAGGAGATGGGACCTTTGGGAGGTAATTAGGTCATGAGGTTGGAGTCCTCATGAATAGAGTTAGTGCCCTTATAGGAAAAGACATGAAATGGATGTGGGACACCAGCCATGTGTTTCTCACCCTCAGCAGGGGGACGGTGATGAATCTCAGGGGCAGCAAGTCTGGAATCTGCCCCACCTGCCCTTGCCCTGAGTCCCTAGTGCCAGGTCAGGGTCATCTCCTTACAGAATTCCTGTCGCTGGAGCCCTCTCCCTCATCACCTCACACACACTGCCTTGTCCCTCTGTAGCCAGGGCTGGGGACCACTGGGGACTGCTCCAGTTGGCTGGCATCTTCTTGCTGGGCTCCAGGCCCCAGGCTGTCTTGCTGACAACTCTGGGAACCCCAGGTCAGGTGGGCACCTGTGTTTTCAACCAGAACTGCTGGGGCCAGAAGGGAGATTCTGCAGCCTTCACCATGGGGTCTGGCCTAGGGGCTCTGCAGAGACCCCAAGAAACCTGGAGAGACAGTGCCCACATGCTCAGCTATTTAACATTCACCCCACAAACACTTCGTGCAGGCACTAAGGAGTAGCTAACTAGATTGGATACTATTGAAGAGAAACTTTGAGGAAAAAACCACTCTGCTTCATAGTCAAGGTGGAATACAGGGAAGATTATAAAATTTGGACAAAACTTAGCGAAGGTTTGAATCCCAAGACTCTCACATGTTAGCTGGGAGACTATGAAGAAGTTACTTGTTGACACAAGTTCTAAAGCCAAGAAAACATGCATATCTTAAGGAGTGAAATAAAGTACATGGGGGGCTTCCCTGGTAATCCAGTGGTTGTGATTTCACCTTCCAGTGCAGGGGTGTGGGTTCAATCTCTGGTCAGAGAATTAAAATCCCAGGTGCTTTGCAACCAAAAAATATAAAACAGAAGCAAGGGCTTCCCTGATGGTCCAGTGGTTAAGAATCTGCCTTGCAATGTGAGGGACACCGGTTCAATCCCTGGTCGGGGAAGATCCCATATGCCTTGGAGAGACTAAGCCCGCGTGCCACAACTACTGAGCCTGTGCTCTAGAGTCTGAGAACTGCAACTCCTGAGCCCACCATGCAACTGCTGAAGCCCATGCACCTAGAGCCTGTGCTCCACAGCAAGCGAAGCCACTGCAATGAGAAGCTGTCACACCACAGCTGGAGAGTAGCCCCCAGTCACCACCACTAGAGAAAGTCTGCATGCAGCAATGAAGACCCACCACAGCCAAATAAGAAAATGAGTAAATCTTTTTAAAGAACAGAGGCAATATGGAAACACAGTCAACAAAGACTTCAATGGTGGTCTACATCAAAACAAAATTTTTTTAAGTACATGAAATGTACTTGTAATGGTAATGGGTGTGGTGTTATTCATGTCATGTCATGTCCGACTCCTTGTGACCCCATGGACTGCAGCATGCCAGGCTTCCCTATCCTTCACTATCTTCCAGAGTTTGCTCAAACTCATGTCCATTGAGTTGGTTATGCCATCCAACCATCTTATCCTGTCACCCTCTTCTTTTGCCTTGAATGTTTCCCAGCATCAGGGTCTTTTCCAGTGAGTCAGCTCTTTGCATCAGGTGGCCAAAGTATTGGGACTTCAGCTTCAGCATCAGTCCTTCCAATGAATATTCAAGGTTCATTTCCTTTAGGATTGACTGGTTTGATCTCCTTGCAGTCCAAGGGATTCTCAAGAGTCTTTTTCAGCACCACATATCAAAGGCATCAATTCTTCAGTGCTCAGCCTTCTTGATGGTCCAACTCTCACATCTGTATATGACTACTGGAAAAAACCACAGCTTAGACTATATGGACCTTTGGCAACAAAGTGATGTCTCTGCTTTCTAATACACTTTCTGGGTTTGTCATGGGCTTCCCTTGTGACTCAGCTGGTAAGTAATCTACCTGCAATGTGGGAGACCTGGATTCGATTCCTGGGTTGGGAAGATCCCCTGGAGAAGGGAAAGGCTACCCACTCCAGTATTCTGGCCTGGAGAATTCCATGGACTGTACAGTCCGTGGGGTCGCAAAGAGTCGGACACGACTGAGTGACTTTCACTTCACTTCACTTCTAGATTTGTCAAAGTTTTTCTTCCAAGGAGCTAGTGTCTTTTAATTTCATGGCTGCAGTCATCCTCTGCAGTCATTTTTGAGCTCAAGAAACTAAAGTCTGTCACTGTTTACATTGTTTCCCAATCTATTTGCCATGAAATGATGGGACCAGGTGCCATGATCTTAGTTTTTTGAGTGTAGAGTTTTAAGCCAGCTTTTTCACTCTCTTCTTTCACCCTCATCAAGAGGCTCTTTAGTTCCTCTTCGCTTTCTGCCATTAGGGTGGTATCATGTGCACATCTGAGGTTGTTGATATTTCTCCTGGGGAAGAAATGAGCAGGGTGACAATATACAGCCTTGTTGAACTCCTTTCCCAATTTGGAGCCAGTGCGTTGTTCCATGTCCAGTTCTAACTGTTGCTTCTTGACCTGCATACAGGTTTCTCAGGAGGCAGGTAAGGTGGTCTGATATTCCCATCTCTTTAAGAACTTTCCAGAGTTTGTTGTGCTTCACACAGTCAAAGTTAAGCATTGACTAAATATTAGCAATTACTGGTCAATTAAATCACAATTAAAAGGCACATATCAAGGCTACTCATTTAACTTTCACAATTCTGACAATTAGTTCCAACTATTATTATTCTACCCATTTTACAGATAAGAAAATAGAGACTTAGTGATTTTAAAGTCATGTGCACTGCTGCTGCTGCTAAGTTGCTTCATTCATGTCTGACTCTGTGCGACCCTGTAGATGGCAGCCCACCAGGCTCCCCCGTCCCTGGGATTCTCCAGGCAAGAACACTGGACTGGGTTGCCATTTCCTTCTCCAATGCGTGAAAGTGAAGTCGCTTAGTCGAGTCCGACTCTTAGCAACCCCATGGACTGCAGACCACCAGGCTCCCTGTCCGTGGGATTTTTCCAGGCAAGAGTACTGGAGTGGGGTGCCATTGCCTTCTCTGCATGTGCACTAACATCGCAAAACACGTGGAAAGACAGGATGCAAGCCAGATCTGTTCCAAAGTTCACAGTCTCAGCCACTGTGTAATACTGCATCAAATGTCCAGTCCCTCACCTGCTCTCATCTGTTGATAATTGGTTACCTGAGGTCCCAGATCCCTGAGAGCATGTCACTGTTACCTCTGGCTGATAGCACAAGCCACCAGTGACTGACTGAACCACATCAAATGCAGAGTGCTACTGAAAATCTAACAAAACTAAGCAAACATCACCAGGGCCTAGGCTCTTAATATTAATTCATGTGGATTGTAAATTTCTTTTGCAAGTGGGAAATTAGCCTGGCGTTCAAAGGCCCCTCAAATAATCCCCAGCACACGATTCCAATAACATACTCCCACCAGGAATCCAATCATTGGTCTGTCTAGACAGCCCATAACTCATCCTTACAGTATCTGAAATGGACTCAAGGAGAGGCCAGATGCTGATCTTCCAAGCCCCAATTAACTTCCTCCACATGGTCACAATTCCTGATACCGATAGGACCCCAAATCACTGATCCCAGGTATTTTCAAAATAAGACCCCTCAGAAGTCTCCAGTTGCTAAAGCTCCAATGCTCTTAGTTACTCGCTGACCACATCAGCCCTTCAATCATTACCTTGCAGAGGCCTTAATCACTAACTTCTACAATCAACAATTCCAAAGAGACGTCATTACTTCCCTGCCAAAATGCCCAAGTATTGTTTGCTAAGAGTTCCCTCAAATGCAAATTGACTGGTGACAAATTAGTAACCCAGCAGGACTTCCCGTTACTGACACCATTAGGCCTGAAATCAGTGGTTCCTAACTATGCCTACACATCAGTATCAAGCTAGGATCTTCTTTTTTTTAAATTTTATTTTATTCTTTTCTTTTTTTTGCTAGGATCTTCTAAGAATGCTTATGCAGAGTTCCGCTCCTGAACAAGTGTAACTGAGTATCTGCGGGCCCAGGCATCTTTGTTTGTAAAAACTCTACAAGAGATTCTGATGCATTGAGAGGAGTGGGAGCCATTCTTTTTGTCATTATCAAGCCATTATTGAATTCCTATGTTCAATAGGAGTATTAGAATGGTGGTTGTGGCTCAGCTGGTAAAGAATCCGCCTGCAATGCAGGAGACCTGGGTTCGATCCCTGGGTTGGGAAGATCCCCTGGAGAAGGGAAAGGCTACCCACTCCAGTATTCTGGCCTGGAGAATTCAGTGGACTGTATAGTCCGTGGGGTCGCAAAGAGTTGGACACGACTGAGTGACTTTCACTTCCGCTTTCATTATTATTCTACAATTTTGGTTTCCTTAATGTTGGGTAACCTTATCCTCCACTCTCAGATGATTAATTTATCTTAAATTTTATTTTTGGCTGTTCTGGGTCTTCGCTGCTGCTTGGGCTTTTCTCTAGTTGTGGTGTGAGGGTTTCTGCAGTGGTTTCTCTTGTTTCAGAGCATGGACTGTAGGGCGCTCTGGCTTCAGTAGTTGTGGCTCCCGGGCTCTAGAACACAGGCTCAACAGTTGTGGCACATGGGGTTTATGGCATGTGGGATCTTTCCGGACCAAGGATCAAACCTACATCTCATGCACTGGCAGGAGGATTCTTTACCACTGAACCTCCAGTGAAGCCCAGGATCCAGTCTTAAATTTGATTTTCTCTTGCATGCATCTTCTCAGTATCAGACTTCTCTTACAACACTGGAATCCAGAGTCATTTAACATTTATGGACCATGGAGAGAAAAGGAATTCAATGTTAGCAGCCTATATCCTTCCCAAAGATACCCCATTTCTCAGCCAGAGTCAAAGAAGGTTAGTTTTAGACGTGAAATAATTTGAAGTGTTTCATCGATTTACCATATTGAAAGAAAACATTCAAGGAAGCTTTTAAATAAAAAGAAAATTGAATCAGAAGTGAGATCTCAAAAGAACAAAACAATGGGTATATATATACACACACAGACACGAGTTCACTTTGTCATCATGAGATCTTTGAAAACAACAGGAAACATATATATGTAAGTGTGTGTGTAATCATAAGAGAGGAAGAAAACATGACTGGGAATTTTAAATTAAAAATACTAGGTGTCTTTTTAAGCAGAAACCTAAAGAAAATATAAATGGCCCATAATAAAAAATTATCTTGAAAGGTCAAGAAGTATAACTGTTTGTCTTGCTGAAGAAAACTAAAAGGAGAGGGCATGTCTCTAAAGGAATAATAGAGATAATATTAACATTTTTATTTTAATATAATTGCTTTACAATGTTGTATTAGTTTCTGCTGTACAATGAATCGAATCAGCTATATGTATACATCTATCCCCTCCCTCTTGGACCTCCCTCCCACCCCCTAATCCCACCCATCTACGTCATCACAGAGAACCAAGCTGAGGTTTCTCTGCTTTATAGCAGGTTCCCGTCAACCATCTATAGCTATGGCTGAGAACCTGCTATAAAACACAGGAACCTTAGCTTGGTGCTCTATGATGACCTAGATGAGCAGGAAATAGCAACCCACTCCAGTATTCTTGCCTGGAAGATCCCATGGATAGAGGAGCCTGGTAGGCTACAGTCCATGGGGTCACAGCCAGACATGACTGATCGCATGCACGTGTTCACACACTCATGCATACACACACACACACACACACGGTGTGTATATATCTAAATCATAATCTCCCAATTTGTCCCACCCTCCCTTCCCCCCTATCCACATGTCCATTCTCTATGTTTATTTCCAG
Organism: Cervus elaphus; assembly: GCF_910594005.1. Classification (NCBI taxonomy): domain Eukaryota; kingdom Metazoa; phylum Chordata; class Mammalia; order Artiodactyla; family Cervidae; genus Cervus; species Cervus elaphus. Next base: position 121,540,609 of record NC_057848.1, on the reverse strand, counting down.
GGCAGGAATAGAGATGCATATGAAGAAAATATAAATTTAATCATGCTTGATAGAAAAGGGAAGATATACCTTTAAAGGTTTTATACAAGTTAAAATTCCCTGACTTAAAAAGTAAGTGGATTGGGGAGAAAGGGTAGGAATGATCATACCTGCATTAACTCATCAAAACTAAGAACAGAAAAAAGAAAGTAGAAACTAATATAAATAGTAAACATAAAATAATAAGGCATAGAATTAGCATAGCATTGGTATAAGGTCAAGATTCTCCGGGTTTCAGGAACGTTCATGACACAAACCATAGTATCTAACCGCTGAGAAATTAGGTTAGAAATCAATTTTTTAAAAAGGATTCACTTTTTATTGCAAAGTAGAAAAGTGCTTCAAAGTGGTTACACAGGTGAAATGAAAAAAATAATCATAACTGAAATTTTAAAATACTTATTAATGAACAATAATGATAATACAATACAATATATCTTGTGGGTCTTAGATGGAAATGTTTAACCTTAAGGCTTAAATTAGAAAAGGAGGGGTTGACTAATAATTCACGGGGCATCTGATGTAAAAAATCCCATCATTGAATCCACAGTAGCCCCGACACCAAGGTAGATTCCCCCCATCACTCAGCTCAGAGTAGCCAACCAAACCCTCTCAAAATCACCCCTGACCGGCGCTAACCTGCAACCCCTGACAACTCCTTTGCTTCTGAGTTCCAACCTCTAACACCCTGGTATTTAGTGGAGAGGCAGGGTAAGGCGAAGGCTCATGCTCAAGAGCACTTGGGAAGCCATGTTCCCCAGTCAACAGGCCGCTCCACTAGAGTTCCTTTACCCTTTGCAGATTTGCTGGGCTTCTAATATGACCACACTCAAGTGTCATTGCTTCCTAGGGACCGCCATCATGGAAGGGTGTCCTTGCACTACAGTGGAAGAAGCTGTTGCCTCCAGTCTCACCCAGCAGGCCAGTGGGGCTGCCCTGGGAGAAGGTACTCTACCCTTATTTGAGTAGACTTCCTGGTGCAGGAAGGTCTTTGGGGATAGGCTCTGAGGGGCTGCTAAAGGCAATCCATGGGTGAGAGGGGCGCCATTACTAATGAAAAGAGTAAGAATAACCCAGAATAAGTCCAGGAGATACTATTATAGCAGAAATTGATAAAGGCTGCTTCTAATATGCTAGGTCTTATTCTTTTAAGCCCACTCAGCCATTTTCTCGGAACTGTTTCTGTTTTTCACTTAATTACATTCTTTGAAAATGATTATTTCTAACCAGAGCTGTACATTGCAGCTGGTGTTTGCTTCTCTGAGAAAGCACTCCCTAACACTCCCTTCTTTGGTAAGCATTCTTTATTCCAGAAAGAAAGTCACAGTGTGATAGCTTCAGTTCAGTTCAGTCCAGTCGCTCAGTCGTGTCCGACTCTCTGCGACCCCATGAATCGCAGCACGCCAGGCCTCCCTGTCCATCACCAACTCCCGGAGTTCACCCAAACCCATGTCCATTGAGTCGGTGATGCCATCCAACCATCTCCTCCTCTGTCGTCCCCTTCTCCTCCTGCCCCCAATCCTTCCCAGCATTAGGGTCTTTTGCAATGAGTCAACACTTTGCATGAGGTGGGCAAAGTATTGGAGTTTCAGCTTCAACATGAGTCCTTCCAATGAAAACCCAGGACTGATCTCCTTTAGGATGGACTGGTTGGATCTCCTTGCAGTCCAAGGGACTCTCAAGAGTCTTCTCCAACAACACGGTTTAAAAGCATCAATTCTTCAGCGCTCAGCTTTCTCCACCGTCCAACTCTCACATCCATACATGACCACTGGAAAAACCATAGCCTTGACTAGACGGAGCTTTATTGGCAAATTTATGTCTCTGCTTTTAAATATGCTATCTAGGTTGGCCATAACTTTCCTTCCAAGGAGTAAGCATCTTTTGATTTCATGGCTGCAGTCACCATCTGCCATGATTTTGGAGCCCCCCCAAAATAAATCTGACACTGTTTCCACTGTTTCCCCATCTATTTCAATAAACTGTGGAAAATTCTTAAAGAGATGGGAATACCAGACCATCTGACCTGTCTCTTGAGAAACCTGTATGCAGGTCAGGAAGAAACAGTTAGAACTGGACATGGAACAACAGGCTGGTTCCAAATAGGAAAAGGAGTACGTCAAGGCTGTATATTGTCACCCTACTTATTTAACTTATATGCAGAGTACATCATGAGAAACGCCGGGCTGGAAGAAGCACAAGCTGGAAAGAAGATTGCTGGGAGATATATCAATAACCTCAGATATGCAGATGACACCACCCTTGTGGCAGAAAGCGAAGAAGAACTAAAGAGCCTCTTGATGAAAGTGAAGGAGGAGAGTGAAAAAGTTGGCTTAAAGCTCAACATTCAGAAAACTAAGATCATGGCAGCTGGTCCCATAGCTTCATGGGGAAATAGATGGGGAAAACAGTGGCAACAGTGACAGCTTCAAGGTGTACCAAAACCCACCCAAGACTGCCTGACACCAACTTTGACCATGAAGAAGTTTTCCAAGAGGAAAGAAGAATGCAAGCTTGCATCTGCCCTACTCCTTGCCTGCAGCACTCCCTTCCCCTCCTGAACTATAAGACCCCCTTTCTATTTTTCCCAAGGGAGGGCACAGTCCTGAGGGCACCAGGCTACTGTGGCCTCCTTTGCCTGGCAAAGCAATAAAAGCTACTCTTTTCTACTTCACTCAAAAGTCTGTCTTTGCATTTCTATTCGGCATTGGAGAACGTGATAGCTTATGGTGAACGGTGTCGGATTCTTGATCTCCAAAGAAATTTTAGCTTCAGGACCAGGGACCAGCTTGATCACTCAAGGGCTTTTGTGTAGCAGAGTTTTATTAAAGTATGAAAAGGGACAGAGAAAGCTTCTGACATAGACATCAGAAGGGGGAGTGCAGAGAGTGGCCCCCTGCTAGTGTTAGCAAGGGAGTTATATAGTTTTTAAACTAGTTATTACAATAAATCAAAAGAATCTCTCCAGGTTGTAAAGATCTTACTATACCCACTCCCGTAATTTACATTTTAAGATAACAGGATTAGCCAGAAGGTTTTCAGGAAGGAGAAACTGTCCTCAAGCAGGATACATTGTTATCATACAATCCTTAGTACAGAGTTTGAACCCAGTTGTTGTTGTTGTGCAATCATCAGTTCTGGGCTTAAGGAAAAAAAAAAACGTTTTATGTGACTAAGGAATGTAGAGAGAGGAAGAAAAAAAAGGTGTTTGTCCTTTCCTCCTCCTTGAGAATTCCAGACCCCTATCTCCAGTTGGAGAGCCCCAGGCCCCTTTCTCCTCCTTGTGGACCCCAGACTTACCTGCCTAGGAATTGACCCTCTCATTCCCCCCTTTTCCTTTAGGAGAATTATGTTGCCAAGGGAAAGGGGCATCGTTTTCATTCCATAACTACTTCCTGCTGTTGAGGGGCACGGTCCCTAAATTGTTGAGGCAACATATTCTCCTAACCCTAATATTGAGGGTTTCTGACCCAGGGACTCCAAGTAATAGTTGGAGGAGGCTGTGGCACTGGTAGGAGCCTGGGCAATCATTTGTAATGTAAAAGCTTTCAAACAGTTAGAAACATATCCAGTTACACAGTTACAGATGCAGGGAGCAAACAGGAAAAACAAAACAATTAGAATGATTACGATTAAGATTGTTTTCCACCATGGGGAGCTAGTTAACGTTTCCCAAAGTGAGGTGACTGAGGCTTCGGGAGAATCCATAGCCTGAATCATCTTGTTCATGTGTTTAGTAAAGTGAGTAACATTAGTACTCATATCTGGTATATATGTACAACATTGGGTATGAATAATGGCTCAAGTTCCTCCTTGTGCAGCCGTCAGAATATCTAAGGCCAATCTGTTTTGAAAAACCACCTTTCTAATTTGTATTTGTTCAGTATTAAGGGCTGAAAGTTAGACAAAGCATCAGCTGATTGTAACATCTGATCTGTAGTTCCCAGAGAGGAAACGAATATTGTAGCCAGATAATCATACCAGTGAAATACAGATCTTGCCCAGTGAGTTTTAAGGTGTAGCAAATTAGTAGGCTTCTCTGAAAACTGAAGTGAAGTGACTCAGTCGTGTCCGACTCTTTGAGACCCCATGGACTGTAGCCTACCAGGCTCCTCTGTCCATGGGATTTTCCAGGCGAGAGTACTGGAGTGGGTTGCCATTTCCTTCCCTCATAGCTCAGTTGGTAAAGAATCCGCCTGCAATGGAAGAGACCCCGGTTCCATTCCTGAGTCAGGAAGATACCCTGGAGAAGGGAAAGGCTACCCACTCCAGTATTCTGGCCTGGAGAATTCCATGGACTATACAGTGATTATACAGATGTGACGTTCACCTTCACTGAAAACTGAAGCCATGGGTAAAAGTTAGACCTAGGGTACATCTTCCTATCCAGCCAGGGGGAAGCCACACCCACAGGTAAGAGCCACATATCCAGTAGGTCCCATTTGGAGTAAACCAGTGTGACTGAGGGATCCAATCCCCATCGGTTCCTGGCCAGGCAAAAGGAGGACCTAAGCTAGGATTGGAAAACACAGGAATGATTGTGCTGTATATTTCTTGAGGCAAACATCCCAGTTGCGTCCAATCATTATAATTAAGTTGTCGGCGAACTTCTGGGGATGGCTCTATTTTTGCCCCAGCATATGGGAGCATTAGATAGTAGGTATCCCTTTTTAGGAGTTAGCCATATGACCTCATCCCGTATCTGATCAACATCAGGTAGAAAACCACCAGGTCTAGACCCACTTACCTTCTTATGTGCAATAAAATAGTCTAAACCAAGTTAAAACATAATCAAAATTAAAAGTTACGTTATGTCCATAGTTACATCCGTCCATCTTAGGATTGTTAGATGTCATCTGATCAAGAAGAGGGGTCACATATGATTATTGTTGGTCAAAGTATTCTCAGAGTTGAAGAAAGTCCTTTCCTTGAAGTGGAGAAACCCACCATGGGAAGTCTTCAATTGATGAGGAGGGGAGTGCTCAGCAGACCCAGCAATTAGACTGATTGTGGAATGCAACGTAGGGATGAGTCCAGGACAGGAAGGCACTCTCTTGAAAATCAAACGGCAGACTCAGGACTTTTGGAGTCAGCAGAAGCAAGCCCATCTGCATTCTCGGGCCCATCTCGGTTCCTGGCTCAAACAGGGGCTTGATGGACTCAAAGGCTGGGTCAGGAGTCAACCTCCTGGTAATGTCTGTTGAAAAGCTAAACGCTGAGTCACATAGTTAATTTTAAGGCTTCAGGATCTATCACGGTATCTGTGCACAAAAACAGTCTGTCATAGGGACAGATCAGATGTTACAGTCCTTTCTTCTTAGGGGCAGTTTGCATCCTCATTAAAGCTACGGGTAAAGCTTTAAACCAATTGTCTTGTGTTTCCTGAGTTAGCTTATGCATTAGCTTTTTTTCTACTTTTCCCGAAGGTTAGGGTCTCCAGGAACAGTGTAAGTGATAGTCTATTCCTAGAGCTTTCAACACCCCTTGAGTTATACAGCAGCTTTAAAGGTGGAGCATGGTTGCTCTGAACTCTAGAGTTTAAGATCCCACTTACATCATGAGGAGTCAGTGCAGTAAGATTTTGCCCATTCAGTAACCTCCAGCTTTAGTGGATACTGCTTTTGATGTGAAAATAGGTGAGGGTCATTGAGCTTGATAAAGACAGGAACAGCATTTTGTGCTCCACCCACAGTTTTTCCATCAGTTCACACTCTAGGATTTACAGTTTGTTCCATTAAAAGAGCTGGTTCTATATCCATGAAAACAGAGGCCTGGACCTGGAGACTCTGGCACGATTAGAAACTCGTGAGAAAACAGCACAGAGTCCTAGGATGACTGACATAATAATGTTTGGCTCACCCAGACAGTCCCAAGCGGGCCAGGGGTTTCAGTGAGCACAGAGAAAGTTGCCCCGGTGTCCAAAAGAAGTCAACTGATTGACCCACCAGTTATTAATACCCAGGGTTCCTCAGGTGTAATTAGGATGGTAGCTTGTGTGGGGACCCCCTGGCACCTTCAGTCCAGATTGTCTTGAGAGTCCGACCCCTCGGGCCTACACCTCGGAGGGCAGTCTCTTCTCTAGTATGGTCCTCTGCAGACCAGACCTGAAGCCAGGGGCCGCTTGGATGCCTGAGGGCAATCCAGCTTGAGATGCCCTTCCTTTCCACAGTAATAACAAGTCTTCCCCTTTTCACCTGGGTTCCTCTGGGCATTTTTCTTCAGGCTGTCTCAGAGCAGATCTAACAGCCATTGTTGGGGCTTCAGTCTTTTGCCTGGTTCTTTTTTGCTTCTTATTTTCCCCCTTATATTCTCTACCATAATATACCGTCTGAGCCAGCTGTAACAGTGTTTCTAAAGACTGATTTGATCCAAACACCTGTTTTTGTAACTTACGGCCGATATCTGGAGCTGACTGAGTGAGAAATCTATCTTTTAAGATCATTCCTCCTTCTGTACTTTCAAGATTGACACCAGTAAACTTGTGGGGAGCCTCCCATAGTCTAAACTAGGAGTTTATCAGGAGTTTCCTTCTCTCCCTGGTCTATGTCAGCAAACTCAGCATAGTTTAAAGTCTTAGCAATCCTTCCAGTTCATTTCCACAGAGTCCACAAAAGAATATCTAAGGAGTTGAGACAAAAGCCACCAGAGAGCCTCCTCTGGTCTACTAAGAGCTAGAGCTACCAACGGAAGAAGCCCACCGTACTTCCCACCTGAACAGATCCTGCAGTTCCCAATCTGTGCCCTCAAAAACCTCATGGTCACCAACAGTGCTTCTATCCATATAGATAGGAGGCACAGCCATGACAAAGACTCACTTTCAGGTCGCTGGCCCCTGGGGCAGGCAGCCAAACTAGTAATCTCCAGCCTGAAAGACATTCCTGGAGCTAGAGTTCCACCTCACTCCATACATGCTCCTAGTACCTTTCTAGCAAGGCTTGCCTAGTCTAGCAAGGGTAAGTGCTTCCATACATGGGGTCTAAGTAAAAGTACACAATAATAGCATGGATCACAAGTCCCTTGAAAGTCTACGATCTGACAGATTAGCTTAGTAGTTCTAATTCCCCATGCAATTATGAAGTGGTCAAAGAGACCAGGAAAAGCTGACCAAGCAAGGAAAATTCGGTCCACATGCTTCGCCCATTTCTGCCTGCTCCCCTCGCAGGGATGTTGGGTGTCTCTTTGCATTGGCAGGTCGGTTAAAACCCCAATAAGTCTCCCCTTTGGGGTGCTGCCTTCAGTCATTACGAGGCCTTGTGAAACCATAGAGCAAGGCTCAATGCTCGCTTCACACAGGGAGTGTCATTCATTCACTCAAGCACACCATTGACTTAGTAAAGCAGAACACGTGTGTACTGAGAAAGCAGAGAGGCTAGAACTCTGAGTGTTCTTACCTTGTCCTGAAGATCCTGGACGAGCCCCCAAGATGATAGCTTATGGTGAATGGTGTCGGATTCTTGATCTCTGAAGAAGATTTAGCTTCGGGACCAGGGACCAGGCTTGATCACTCAAGAGCTTTTGTGTAGCAGAGTTTTTATTAAAGTATTGTCAACTACAAATTGGCACTGACCAAGAGCATTGCCAATGACTGAACAACAAACGCATTTGCCATCTGCCTCTACAGAGATTGAACCCGGTGCTGCTTATAGCTTTTGACCTTCAACAACCCCTGAGGGAGGTCAGGGTGGAGTGAGGCACTGTGCTCCAGGGAATCTGGTGGGACAGGTCTTTAGATAGTTGGATGTTTTTAGGAACAGATTTTATGATCTCAATCCTTCCATCTCCTCATATCTAGAGAAGCAGTAAATCCCTTCGTGGTGACATCAGATCCTCATGACTAACAAAAACCTTTTGTAAAATGAGTGCCTCACGGCATTGAACTGCCCCTTCACCAAAACCTTATAGATTGACTTTCCCCCACTGCCGCTTTGGAGCAGTCTCTCAGAGCGATCTGAAATGCTGCCTCCCAGGCTGTGGTGCTCATTTTGCCCCAGATAAAACTTAACTCACAACCCTCAAGTTGTACACCTTTTTTTTTTCTCTTGGTCGACAGTATGAGAAGGGACAGAGAAATCTTCTGACACAGACATCAGAAGGGGGACAGAGTGCCCCCCTCGCTAGTGTTAGCAAGGGAGTTATATACTTTTAAAATTAGTTATTCCAATAAATCAAAAGAATCTCTCCAGGTTGTAAAGATCTTACTAGACCCACCAGGAAGGAGAAACTATCCTCAAGCAGGATACACTGTTGTTATATAATCCTTAGTACAGAGTTTAAACTGAGTTGTTTGTTGTGTAATCATCAGTTCTGGGCTTAAAGAAAAAAAAATGTTTTATGTGACTAAAGACTAAGGAATGTAGAGAAAAAAACAAGTGTTTGTCCTTTCCTCCTCCTTGAGAATTCCAGACCCCTATCTCCACTTTGAGAGCCCCAGACCCCTTTCGCCTCCTCGGGGACCCGGGACTTCTTATCAACCTGCCTAGGAATCGACTCTCTCAAACAGAGGCTGGGATTTTGGCAACAATACCACTGGAGTTAAGGGGAAATATGTCAGGATGGTATCCTCCCCTGGGCTATACTATGGAGTGTTGTAGAAGGGATAGTAGGAGCAGTACTGTGGCCTTCCCCCACCCCCATATCAAGAAGGGAGAGGAGAGAAGTCAGGGTGGGAGCATTGGCATTGATCTCAATTTGCCCCCACACTGAAGTAGGAGATTTGAGGTAGGAGATTGATGCGCACCAGGTTGGAAATTCATATTCAGCCAGTCTCTTCTTTGCGTTTCCTGATGCAAGAGTTAGGTGGGCTCCAGTTGAGGACTATACAATCAGTCCCCTGTTGGCTCTAAGAAAAGGAAGCAACAGAAATGGGGTAAACAGCCAGTCTTTGTCTCCTGTAAACATCTCCAGGGAACAATCATGGCAAGGACAGTTCAGTTCAGTTCAGTCCCTCAGTCGTGTCCGACTCCTTGCGACCCCATGAACCACAGCACGCCACGCCTCCCTGTCCATCACCAACTCCCGGAGTCCACCCAAACCCATGTCCATTGAGTCGGTGATGCCACCCAACCATCTCATCCTCCGTCGTCCCCTTCTCCTGCCCTCAATCCTTCCCAGCATCAGGGTCTTTTCAAATGAGTCAGCTTTTCGCATCAGGAGGCCAAAGTATTGGAGTTTCAGCTTCAGCATCAGTCCTTCCAATGACTATTCAGGACTGATCTCCTTTAGGATGGACTGGTTGGATCTCCTTGCAGTCCAAGGGACTCTCAAGAGTCTTCTCCAACACCGCAGTTCAAAAGCATCAATTCTTCGGCGCTCAGCTTTCTTTATAGTTCAATTCTCACATCCATACATGACCACTGGAAAAACCATAGCCTTGACCAGACGGACCTTTGTTGATAAAGTAATGTCTCTGCTTTTTAATATGCTCTCTAGGTTGGCCATAACTTTCCTTCCAAGGAGTAAGCGTCTTCTGATTTCATGACTGCAATCACCACCTGCAGTGATTTTGGAGCCCCCCAAAATAAAGTCAGCCACTGTTTCCCCATCTATTTGCCATGAAGTGATGGGACCGGATGCCATGATCTTAGTTTTTCTGAATGTTGAGCTTCAAGCCAACTTTTTCCCTCTCCTCTTTCACTTTCATCAAGAGGCTCTTTTGTTCTTCTTCACTTTCTGCCATAAGGGTGGGATCATCTGCATATCTGAGGTTATTGATATGTCTCCTGGCAATCTTGATCCCAGCTTGTGCTTCCTCCAGCCCAGCGTTTCTCATGAAAAACTTTGGCAAGGACAAAGTGAGGCAAAATCCCTTTCTGAGTAAAGGATAAGGGAGACACTGCACATGCGCAGAAAGGCTCCTTGAAGTCAAAAGTCAGGGGGATAACTACAGGCCATAATGAGTCTTGCTCCTTCCAGAAGCCTTCACTTCGAGATCCATCTTGGCTGAGGGGTATGTGCACACCCCAGAAGAGGGTTCCAGGGTACCTCAGGTGTGAAAAAAGGAACCAGGTAATTGGCCTGAAGGAAGACCAAGGACCCAGAAGAACTGAGCTATATAAATGACTTAGCCACCTCTTTACTGTGCTTCTCCTCACTAGGGGGGACGCCCACACCCTTTCTCTCCAGGTATGCATCTCTGCCTTGCTTCTAGCTCAAATAAACAAACTGTTTCTCTATGTGCTCTCCCACTTGTTGTGTGCTATGTCTCTAATAATAAGCTTTGCACCTGCATTTACAGTTTCTGCCTCCGTGATAAACGCGTTTTCCACTGGGGACAAAGATCCAGGGAAAATTAGCTTCTAGCCTCTAGCCCTTGCTGGTTTGGTGGCTAGGATTCCTGGTTTTCATCCAGGCTACCCAGGTTCAATTCGTGGGCAGGGAATTAAGATCTCACTTCATGCCACCGTTCTCTTCTGCCTCGCCAAGATCAACACCAGTCCCTCCAAACAAAATAGTTAAGTGCTATCAACAAAAGTTAGTTTATTTATTTATGTTTTGGCCCCGCTGTGTGGCTTGTGGGATCTCAGTTCCCAAAGCAGTGATTGAACCTGGACTATGGCAGCTAAAGCCTGGAATTCTGACCACAAGACCACCAGGGACCTCCCCCAAAATTGGTTATAAATTGATACGACCAATGGATGTTTTCTCTGTCTAATGTAATGTGTCAGTAAAAACATCTTCTAGGACATTTTATTATTCATAATTGCTCATAAAATGAAATCTAATAATTATCCTATTTGAAATGATCTGGCCCTGTGCTCTGGTGTTCTTTATACCTTTGTGCCCTGAGACCAGTCACATCTGTTTTGGGCCCCAGTTCTACATTCTGGGCAGTAGAGGGCTGGACTTTGTGACTACCCAATAATAGTGTGAAATTTTTCCATTAGAAATCTGGGTGTAAATTAAATAAACTATCATTGCTTTGTATCTACTGACACATGCAAATAATCGTAGCTGTTGGTTCAGAGGTCCCTGCTCAGTGGTTGTGGTTTAGTTGTTAAGTCGTATCTGACTCTTTGCTACCCCATGAAATATAGTCTGCCAGGCTCCTCTGTCCATGGGGTTCCCCAGCAAGAATACTGGCGTGGGTTGCCACTTCCTGCTCCAGGGGACCTTTCCAACCCAAGGATCAAATCCAGGTCTCCCACACTGCAGGCGTTCTCCTGCAATGCAGGCGGATATTTGACCAACTGAGCCACCAGGAAACCCTGCTCAGTAAATACTGTAAAATATTTTCCACCTACTAAAGGAAGGCATGCAAGACAAGACTGATCAGAAGACTGGGTATTACTCCTTGCGTGTGTGTGTGTGTGTGTGTGTGTGTGTGTGTGTGTGTGTGTGTGTGTGTACTCAGTCACTCAGTTGTGTCTGAGTCTTTGTGACCCCATGGACTGTAGCCTACCAGGTTCCTCTGTCCGTGGGATTCTCCAGGCAAGAATACTGGAGTGGGTTGCCATTTCCTCCTCCAGGGGATCTTCCTGACCCAGGGATCGAACCCAAGTCTCCTTCGTCTCCTGCACTGCAGGTGGATTTTTCACCACTGAGTCATTGGATAAGCCCACTCCTTGCATCTACTGTAGGACAAAAAGGTACTCATTGTTACATCCTTAGCTGCAGATGTGAAAATATTCTGACCTTGCATTCGTCCTTGGTTTCAACTAGATGCCCACATACTCGTGAAGATTTGAGACTGGCCTGCTCCAGAATGCAGGGCAGCCGGCGGTAGAGTGTAAGAGGAGACTGCTCTTCCTATTTAAAGTGGCAGTTCTCCAGCACTTTCAAGTCACATCACTCTGTCCTATCCAACTCTCTTTAGAAGTTATCACCTTTTAACAATGTTTATTGGCTTTCTTCTTCATCAGAATGTCAGGTCCAGGAAGTTAGGGGTTTGGGGGTTGCTTTGTTCAACCAAACATTAAGTATCAAGAGCAGTGACTGGTGATCAACAGATTATTGTTGAATGAATAAATAGGGTCCTATATACTGAGAAGTTCTCCATCTCTAGTATTTTCTGCATTACTCTACAAAATCAAATTTATAACTAGTCGTGTCATCCAGAGATGCTCGCAGAGTCTTTTAGAGGGAATAATTAATCTTTTAACAAAATGAATACAGCACATACAGAGTTTTGTTGCACTCTACGTGTGTGGTAAAGATACTAAAAATAAAGCATCTGAATACATATGTGAGAAGCAGAAATCACTGCAGTATCAGCATGAACAGAAATGAGCAAACAGGAAATGAATAAGATCATGTCAGATAAAAAGGAAGGCTATGAAGAAAGCAAATGCATAGTGAGGAGTTAGAGAGTTGTGGGGTAGGTCAGGGAAGAAAAACATCTGAGGAAAATGCATTTGAGTGATAATATCTTTTATGTGGATTTTAAAAACATGATACGAATGAACTTATTTACAAAACAGAAATAAACTTACAGAGGTAGAAAACAAATTTATGGTTACCAAAGGGAGGTGGGGAAGAGGGTTAAATTGGAAGTTGGAGATTAAATTATACACAAAGCATAAGTAAAATAAAGAACAAAGCTCTACTATATTAATCAGGAAAATTAAACTGTTAGATGGTGAGATGGACAGGTAAGCCTGGTGTGTGGCAGTCTATGGGGTAGTAAAGACTTGGACACGACTTGGTGACTGAACAATGACAACTGTTAGATAAATATCTAAATGTAAAAAGAAAAAGTCTGCATGGAGAAAAGTACAGTCCTGTCCTTGAATGGGCTAAGAAAATCTTTGGGCCCAGCCCAGATACTCCACCCACTGGTGGGATGATCAAGAAGGCAGGTGCTCCGTGGCCTTGACAGTTTCTTTCTCTGTTTTCTTCTTCTTTTTTTTTTTCACCAATAAAGACAGCTTTTATTTCTTAATAGAGGAAGGCAATTGAGAAAAGTAAGGCCTTGACGCTTTCTGTGGCCTCTGTCAAAGGTGCTCTGCCTCCAAGGCTCACCCCGTCACACCACTCATGCACCTGCTCAAATGTCTTTTTTTTTTCTTTTTAAAAAAAATTATTGAAATGCAGTTGATTAGCCATGTTGTGTTAGTTTCAAGTGCACAGTAAAGTGATTCAGTTATATAGTCATTATTTTTACCTTCTCTTCCATTGTATGTTATTACAAGATGCAGGGATGGTGGTTCCACTACATCCTCATTCAATGTGCCTATTTGTCACGTTGCACAGAAGACAAATGGATCTTGGAGAAAGACAGTGGATTATCAAAAACTTAACCAGGTAGTGTCTCCAACAGCAGCTGCTATACCAGATACAGTTTTGTTGCTTGACCAAATGAACACATCCTTTGGTACTTGGCATGTAGATACTTACCTGGTAAATGCCTTTTTAAAAACCAGTACTGTTAGTAAAGACCAGCAAAAGCAGTTTTCTTCCACTGGCAAGGCCAGCTATATACCTTCACTGTCCTACCTCAGAGGTAGATCAACTCTCCAGGCCGATGTCATAATTTAGTTTGTAGGGATTTTGGTCAACTTTCCCTTCCACAAGACATCACATCACATGTCTTCATGCTCAGTCACTTTAATCATGTCTGGCTCTTTGTGACACTATGGACTGTAGCCTGCCAGGCTCCTCTGTCCATGGGATTCTCCAGGTAGGAATATTGGAGCGGGTTGCTGTGACCTCCTCCAGGGGATCTTCCCAACCTAGGGATCGAACCCACGTCCCTTACATCTGTTGCATTGGCAGGCAGGTTCTTTACCACCGGCGCCACCTGGGAACCCCACATTGGTCCATTACATGGATATTATGCTGATTAGACCTAATGGACAAGAGTGAGCGACTACTCTAGACTTGTGGATAAGATATTTGTGTGTCAGAAGACGGGAAATGAATCTGAAAATAAATGTAGGGGCCTTCTATCTCAGTGAGATTACTAGGGGTCCAGTGGTGGGGGGGCTTGTGGAGATACTCCTTCTAACCTCTTGAAGAATAAGTTTTGCATCTGGCTCTTCCATAAGCAGAAAGGAGGGACAACACCTAGGGCCTCTTTGGACATCAGAAGCAACAGAGTCCTCATCTGGATGAGCTACTCTGGCCTATTTACCAGGTGATTCAAAATTAATGGCTACCAAAGTGGGAGGGCTTCCCTTGTGGCTCAGCTGGTAAAGAATCCGCCTGCAATGCAGGAGACGTGGGTTTGATCCCTGGGTTGGGATGATCCCCTGGAGAAGGCAAAGGCTACCCACTCCAGTATTCTGGCCTGGAGAATTTCAAGGACTGTATAGTCTGTGGGGTCGCAAAGAGTTGGCGCCACTGAGTGACTTTCACTTTCACTTTTGAAGTGGGAGGGATTAACTGGGAGTATGGGATTAGCAGATGCACATTACCATACATAAAATAGATAAACAACAGGCACCTACTATATAGATAGCACAGGGAACTAACTATATTCAGTATCTTGTAATAACCTGTAATAGAAGAGAATGTAAAAATAATGACTGTATAACTGAATCACTTTACTGTGCACTTGAAACTAATACAACATTGCTAATCAACTGCATTTCAATATAAATTGTTTAAAAAGAAAAAAAGACATTTGAGCAAGTACATGAGTGGTGTGACGGGGTGAGCCTTAGAGGCAGAGCACCTTTGGCAGGGGCCACAGTAAGTGTCAAGGCCATGGAGTGCCTGCCTTCTTGGTCATCCCACCACTGGGTGGCGTCTCTGGGCTGGGGCCAAAGATTTTCTTAGCCCATTCAAGGACAGGACTGTACTTTTCTCCATGCAGATTTTCTCTTTTTACATTTAGATATTTATCTAAGTTTGTTGTTGTTGTTCAGTCACCAAGTCGTGCCTGAGTCTTCACGACCCCATGGGCTGCAGCATTCCCGGCTTCCCTGTCCATCTCACCATCCACAGTTTAATTTTCCAGACTAACTGAAACATTAAGTTAGTTTTAATAATATGATTAGCACTGATGCACCTACCACCCAAAAGAAAAGGTATGGCCTTAACAATAATTCCATCTAACCACGTGTTTCCTCAATTCCTGGCTCTGCCTGTCCTCAACTGAGGTAAACATCATCCTAAATACCAAGTTCACTGATTTTTTATTTCCTTTTAATATAATTTTATCACAACTATACAACATGCTAAATAATTCTTTTTAATTTTATAGAAGTGTGTTACGCTTTTTATACTATTTCGGGAATCACAGTTTCTTTTTTTTCCCCTTAAAATTCATCCCTATTGTTGGGTACTGTTCTGGTTCATTCATTTTGACTCCATTCACTTTTGTTTCCAGGTTTTGCTATCGTGAACAAGATACCATGCATATTCTATGTTTCATGTGCAAGTGGTTCTCTTAGATATACTCCTGAGCACGGACAGGATAGAATGTGAGGACTGTAAATATTCACTGCAGGAGGAAATGCCAACTATCTTCTGAAGTGGTCACACTGATTTATATTCCTTCAACAGGGCAAGAAGATCCTGTATTTATATATCCTCTCCAACAGTCTGTTTTGTCAGACATAATTTTTGCAAGTTGAATGGGTGTTAAATGTTACCTCATTATTTGTATTTCCCTGATCACTGATGACTTTGAACATCTCTTCATATGATTATTGGCTCCTTTCTTCTCTGAAATAGTCTAATAGACTTAGCTTTTTAAAAACATAACCATAGTACTATTATGACACTGACATTAACAATGATTCCTGGTGCTGTTATTAGACTAGTATGCATACCAAACATGCTTCCACTGATTCCATTTCTTCTTTCATGTATTCATTCAACAAACATCCAGACCAAGACTATAGGGGCAGAAAGAGAATATGGGATAATCAGAGACTCGAACCATCTAAGAAAGTAAAAATTAGCTAAGAATGTAAAAGTATGCTCTGCCATTCATAAGGCTGGGGGAACAGACACAGATAAAGTCAGATGAAAATTAATAGGAAACATTATTTCTTTCAAGGATGTCCTGTATCTGTAATGCCATAAAGAACTCCTGCTTTGAGGGACTGCTGCTTTTTCACTCACTGAGAAACTTTGTTCTCTACAATCATAAAGTATCAGAAACTGTTTGATATCAGTATAGATAAAACATCCCACTCTTGCTGAAGATTTTAAGTCACTTACACACAAAAGAGCAGCTAAGGTTTCCAACCCCAGTGCAGAGACAGGGGGTATCTAGATAGAAACTTCCATATCTATCTTAACTTTATGGTTGCCAAGGAAACAGGATTCTGAATTCACTTTATAGTCCACATACAGCCCTGCTTTGCTTTGAGTTTACCAAAACACTGCTTCATTCACATTTCATCTGAACTTCACCATTCCTCAGAATTTCATAACTCCATTTTTTCTTTTGTTTAGTGAACCACTCCTTGGTTCCTCTGGTGTATGGTCTCCCTCACTGACTGATAAATTTGTCAGACTACAGATTAATCCCAGATGTTCTTAGGATAATTGGAATAGGACACCCGTATATTCCAGATTGTTAAACCGAGGCCCAGATGGAATGTCACTAGACTGAACGCATCCAGCAAGTTCACACCTGAGCTCCTCCAAACACCTTCCATACTTGAAGATTCAGAAGGGCCTGCAGTGGGATACAGAGTCCTCTACCTCTGTCAGGAGGATTCCATGAAGGAGATATTGGAACTTGGTTTTGAAAAATACGTAGGCATTCCCAGGAGAAAGGCAGCATGACTTCTTCTTCATCTGCCCCAGTGACATCTCCCAGAGGGCAAGGGCATCTCCAGGATTTCCTTACTGGAGGTGACAAGGGGCAACAAACAGGTTCAACGGCAGAAGCGGTCTTGTCTTATTTTTT
Organism: Cervus elaphus; assembly: GCF_910594005.1. Taxonomy (NCBI): domain Eukaryota; kingdom Metazoa; phylum Chordata; class Mammalia; order Artiodactyla; family Cervidae; genus Cervus; species Cervus elaphus. The sequence goes on along the minus strand of NC_057848.1, from coordinate 121,523,766 downwards.
AATTTTTTTATTTTCCATTTATTTTTATTAGTTGGAGGCCAATTACTTTACAATATTGAAGTGTTTTTTGTCATACATTGACATGAATCAGCCATGGATTTACAAGTATTCCCCATCCCGATTCCCCCCCCCCCCCCACCTCCCTCTCCACCCGACGGTCTTGGCTTAAAGCTACATTTGCAAAGTAAGGGCACTATTACTATATACATTTTATTTTATGAAAAAATAAAAGCAATTTTTCCTAAAATATTTTTATTGACATATTGTATTAGAGTAAGGGAAAATTTTTTAAAAATTGGTATTAACTTCTTTTAGCTGGGGTGGCTGGAGTGGGTATGTCGATAATGTCGATTTGGGAGCATCCAAATCCCACAGCCAACCCCACAAGCCCAGCAGAGGGGAAGCTTACACTGACTCCTTCCCCTTTTCCTCCAGTGCTATATCCTAGGAGGGCCTATAGGTCCCTGATTTCTTCCCTTTCGCCCCTCGTGGTATGTTCCAGGAGGAGCCTGCAAGCAGTCCGACTTCTCATCCCCTGTTATCTGCCAGGAGATAATAGCCATTGGCATCTCCGTGTCTTTCCAGAGGCCTCTCAGCTTCTCTGAACATCATTACACAGATCCATAGAGTTCAGAGCCAAAGACCCTTTCTCCAAGAAGCCCGCCAGAGAAACGCCCCCATTCTTGCTCCCCACCACCTGTGAGGCAGGGCCACCGCTCCGCAACGTGAGTAGAGGCTTCCTCATCCTCTGTACGGAATGGACACTCCTCCAACATGGCGTACCCCACGGGGAATCGCACCTCTGGCGCGGCCACGTTCCCCGCCTGACCACGCTGCCGATGGGCACTGAATGCCCCAAAACTTCGACTCCGTAACATGGCGATGTTGACTGTTGGTTGACTGCGGCTTCGAACGCGGTTTTGCGCCTGTGCAGAGCCACGCCCCTTCGTGTGTGAACCTCCCACCCAAAGCCCGAGAAGGGGCGGTGCTAGGGGTGGTGACCGGAAGCGCCTGCAGTTTTCGGCCGCGGTTTGATAGTTGTTGTGAAGAGGATCCCGGTGCTCTGTGTCCTAGCGGTGTGAAGGTAAAGGGGACCCGGGGAGGGTGAGTGTTGGGGAATTCTGTCTGGTCAGTGATGGAGTCGGTTGTCTGGATATAGCTGGATGATTCGTCTTTTATTTTTCAGGCTTTCCTCTTTTCTCATATCAATGTTAAGATCTTAAAGTTCACTCAGAGACCCACAGGGTTGGGTGCTTTATATTTTAAGTGTTTTCTAAGAGTGGATTTTTTTTTTTTTTTTGGGTCCATGAGTTATTTAGAAGTGTGCTTTCATTTTGCAAAAGTTTATCTTTTTACTAGACTTCTAAGTTTTCTTTGGTTGGAAAAATGTCTGCATGAAGCTCATTTCTTGAAATCTGAGGGGACTCATGGCCTAGTCCTTGGTGAATTTTTAATGAATGTTCCATGTATAATTTGAAAATAATATTTAATTGTTTAGCTATCACTTGTGTTGTACAAAATTTGTACTTTTTTGTTTGCTTATTCTCTTACAGAGAAAGGCGAGATTAAGTCTTCACTGTGATAAGGATTTTATTCATTTCTTCTTCCGCTGTCCATGATCCAGTTTGAATTGTTTTGTATGAAGCGGTGAGTCTTAGATCGAGGTGCATATATTTGATGCTCAGTTCCTTAAGCACTGTTTGTGAAAAAGACTGCAGTTCCTCCACTGACTCCTCTGGTACCTTTGTCAAAAATAAATTTGCCATACTTTTGTGCAGCTCCTTCTAGATTCTTTGTTATGTTCCATTTGTCTATGTGTCTGTTTGCTTTTATCGTGAATGTACGTTGAATTTTGTCAATACCATGTGAATTTATATGGTTTTTCTTCTTTAGCCCGTTAATATGGGGGAATCCCCTTATTGAGTTTTGAATATTGAACCAGCCTTACATTCCTGGAATAAACTTCAGTTGCCTGTGGTGTATAATTCTTTTTTATATATATTGCAGGAATTATTAATTAATGCTTTTTTTGAGGATTTTTGTGTCCAAGTTTGTGACAGAGATTGGTCTGTAGTTTTCTTTTTCTGTCCTGTCTTTGGTTTTAGTATAAGGATAATACTTATCTCAGTAACTGAGTTAGGAAGTGTTCTCTCCTCTTCTGTTTTCTGAAAGAGATTATGTAGATGATATTTTTTCTTTTAATGTTCAGTAGAATTCTCCAGTGAAACCATCTGGGCCTGGAGATTTCCTTTTGGAAGCTTTTGATTATGGCTTCAATTTCTGCAGTAGTTAAATAACTGTTCAGGTTATCTATTTAGTGTCTGTTCAGAGTACCTACATATTTAATAGTGGGTAAATTGTAGGAGTCTATGTTTTGTGAGAAAATTGGACTATTTCATCCATGTTGTTGAATTTATATGCATAAAGTGGTGTGCGATATTCCCTTACTTTCAGTGACTACAGAATCTATAGTTATATCTCCTGTTTCATTTCTGATATTGGTAATTTGTGTCTTCTCTCTTTTTATCTTTGTCAGTCTTGCTAGAGGATTACCAATTTGATTGTCTTTTCAACAAACCAGCTTTTAGTTTCATTGATCTTTCTCTATTTTCAATTTTATTGATTTCCACTCTTACATTTATGACTTGCTTCCTTTGATTGCTTTGGGTTTTCTTTGCTCTTCTTTTTCTAGTATCTTATGGTGGGAGCTTACCTTATTGATTTAATACCTTAATTCTTTTCTAATCTAAACATTTAGGATTATAAATTTACCTTTCAACGCTGCTTTATCTGCATCCCAAATTGTGATATGTTGTATTTTCATTTTCATTCATTACTTTTTAATTTCCCTTGAGACTTCCTCTTTGATCCATGGGTTATATAGAAATGTGTTGTTTAATTTCCAAAGTTTGGCAACTTTCCTGTTACCTGTTATTGATTTCTAGTTTGATGCTGTTATAATCAGAGAACATAAGCTGTATGATTTCAATTTGTCAAAGTTTGTTTTGTGACCCTGGATAGTGTCACACCGGTGCTTGAAGAGAATGCGTATTCTATTAGTGTTTGGCTGGAGTAGGATGGATATGCTCAGTTAGGACTCTTTTCTTGGTCCTTTGATTAAGGGGTGCAGGCTTTTCCTAGAGCTTTGTTGTCTGTGCCTGTTGATGGTTCTGAGTTATAAGCTTCTCTAGTGGCCTGTTTGTGATACATGTGAGGGAAAAGGAAACCCAGGAAACTCACTACAAGGCCGTGTTCCTTAGGCCCTGAGATCTGTGGACCGCGCCTTTTCTTTTTAACTTTGAATCTTTCTATTTGTATTTGTTGTTATGTCATTTCCCCCGCCCCCCCTCCCCGGTCTCTTCCACATTCATTATTCTGTTCCATCTGTATTTTCCTGTATTAAGTTTGTAAATTTAAATTTTGCTAGGGAAGCACCTGTTTCACATCAATACAAACTATGTTGCTATACAGTTATGCATAATATCCTACAATAACTACTTTGAAACACTGCCTTATCTGGGAATGATTCTCATTCTGTCTTCCCTCTCTGTATATGTGTTTGTGTGTGCCTGTGTGTGTGTGTGTGTGAGAATATATATGTCTTTTAACTCTTCTTTATTTCATTTGCTAGGGAGTTATCTATGACATTGGTCATTTTAAAGGACCAGCTCTTTGTTTTCTTTTAACTCCTATTATATTCTTTTGATTTATTTAAGGCTTTTCTTAGTTACTGTTTTCCATTGGCGGGGGTTTGCTTAATTTTTTTTTTTTTGCACCCCTCCCCTTGTTTTTTTTTCTATGTTTTAGAGTGAATACTTAGCTCTCTTTTGTTCTTGTTCATTTTTTTATTTATTATTTTATTGAAGGGTAATTGCTTTATAGGATTTTGTTGTTTTCTCAACATGAGAAAACCTCAACCTCAACATGAATCAGCCATAGATAGGTATACGTGCATCCCCTCCCTTTTGAATCTCCCTCCCATCTCCCTCCCCATCCCACCCCTCTAGGTAGATACAGAGCCCCTGTTTGAGTTTCCTGAGCCACACAGCAATTTCCCGTTGGCTATCTATTTTACATCTGGTAGTGTAAGTTTCCATGTTACTCTTTCCATACATCTCACCCTCTCCTCCCCTCTCCTCATGTCCTTAAGTCTGTTCTCTATGTCTGTTTCTCCACTGTTGTCCTGTAAATAAATTCTTCAGAACCATTTTTCTAGATTCTGTATGTGTGTGTTAGAATACGATATTTATCTTTCTCTTTCTGACTCACTTCACTCTGTATAATAGGTTCTAGGTTCATCCACCTCATATACCCTGAGGAAACCAGGGTTGAAAAAGACATGTATCTATCTCTCTTTTGTTTTATCTATTTATTTGTATAGAATGTTTACTTTGTTGGTCTTTGGGGGCAATTTGATACATCACCAGTGTATTACAGCTGAGCCATTAATCTTGTAGCTTCACCACTGTTAACTGGTTCATTTTTATGACACTGCTGAAAAATCAGCTGTTTCTATAGAGATTAAAGATAAAAACTTTTTGAGAAATGTGCAAGTTCCTTTTGTATACCTACAGAAGATTTTCCCACTCTATTAGATTTTTCATCTCTCACAATATGTATTTTCTTTAAATTAGTGGTAACTGGTTTTGCTGTATTTTTTACCTTGCTCTATGGAATACATTCTTGGACTTCTGCCCTCTTGGTTTGTCCATGGCCATGGGTATCAAAGACCCTCATGCAGCTGCTCAAGCTCCAGGTGACGCCATCTGCACCTGTTATATTTATTTTTAATTAAAAGTAAAGCCATTAAAATATATACATCTCACTCTGTATACAACTTTAGCATGTTCCATGACTTCTGGTAAAAATTGTGTAGCCTTTGTATTGATTTCTGACTTTGATCCTGGGTTATTTAGGAAAGTGTTCTTTTTCTTTTTTCTTTTTCCCTTGTGGCTCAGTGGGTAAAGAATCTGCCTGCAATGTGGGAGACCTGGGTTTGATCCCTGGGTTGGGAAGATCCCCTGGAGAAGGGAAAGGCTACTGACTCCAGTATTCTGGGCTGGAGAATTCCATGGACTGGATAGTCCATGTGGTTGCAGAGAGTTGGACACGACTGAGCGACTTTCACTTTCTTTTTCTTTTAAAGCAGATTTATTTATTTAGTTATATAAAAGAGACATACATATATATATATATATATATATTCAGTACCTTAAAATTCATCAATTTGAAGTGTACGGTTCAGTGATTTTTAGTACATTCACAGAATTGTTTAGTCAACACCACAGTGTAATTTTAGAATGTTTTCAATACCCCAGAAAGAAACTTTTCACGCATTAGCAGACATTCATCATTCATGCCACCCTACATCCCCAGCCCTAGGGAACTTCTAATCAGTTTTCTGTCTCATGTGTTTGCCTATTCTGGACATTTCATATATATGAAATCATAAAATATGTGGTCTTTTGCGACTGACTTCTTTCTCTTAAGATAATGATTTCAAGGTTCATTTATGTTACAGCATGTATTGGTACTTCTTTTTTATTGCCAAATAATATTCCATTGTATGCACACAGCAAATTTTGTTTATCTGTTCATCAGTTGGTCGACATTTAAGTGGTTTCCTCTTTTTGGCTACTATGACTAATACTGCTGTGAATATTTGTGCACAAGTTCTGGAGTGGACATGGCCTTTCATTTCTCTTGGTAGATACTAGGAGTAGAACTGCTGGGTCATATGATGACTGTATATGGGTAGCATTTTGAGGAACTGCCAGCCTATTTTTCAGAGTGGCTACCATTTTAAAATTTTACCAGTAATGTCTGAGAGCTCAAGTTTATTCACATCTCACCAGCGTTAGTTACTGTCTTTTTTTTTTAGCCATCCTAGTGTATTTGAAATGGTTTGCTAATGAATAGAACATTTTTGGTTTTGATTGTATTTCCTAAGGCATAATGACGTTGAACATTTTATACTAGAAGATAACATCTTACGTACTATATGCTTATATATACTGTATATACATATAGTATATAAGTATATACTACAGTATAACATCTTATACTATAACATTCAGACATCTACCAGGTTTTTTTTCTGGCTATGTTATTTGATAGAATTGTGTAAAAAGTTCTATAAGCATAAGAAAAGAAAGCATATTCTCTCTTTCTCTGACACAACGTCTTCTTTACGTGTTTAAAATTTAACCTATTCATACTTTTCATTTTATTTTACTTTTTATTTTGTTTACTTTCTTGTTTCTTTTTCATCTTGTTTCTTAACTTCTCTTATCTTAAGTTCCTCCTCATTTTATGTGGTACTTTCCCTTTCCCAACAAGGATGACTAAATCTTTCGTGCCTGGATTAGTTGATCATAATGAAATTGTACCTCAGCTTGGACAGGGAGACACCTTCCCCTCCCTAGTTCCCTCAACTGGAGAAACAGTTTCTCCTTCTGGATGTTATTGTGGTAATTAAAAATTTTAGTCCCAGACTGTTAGTACTTTCCTTATGGCATATATCTTCTGGCTTAAGAACTTTACTTAATAATTTTTTCCAAATTATAATGTTTTCAACATCTGTTTAATAATAGAACCATGTTTATTTTGAGCCTCCCACATATAAGTACCATGTGGTATACCATTGAGAATGTGAGCTTTGAAGCCAGGTAGACGGACTTCAATTGAACATCACTGAACCTCTGTTTCTATATGCATACTGTGAGATAATAATAATTACAGCGGGACACAAATAATGTGATTGATGTACACACTAAATGAGATACCTCCTTCTTCATATTACATGATTCCTTGTAATAACCATACTTGCTAATATGAATTAAATATTTATCTGGGCCAGTCTGTTGCTGAGTTCCTAAAAAACATCAACTCATTTAATTCTCACAGTCCCTTGAAATAAATATTTTTGATTTGTTTTAGGGAAAAGAAAACCTGAAGAAACATTTTCATATTCATATAGCTAAAGGATGACAGAGCTAGAAATGAAGCTTTTGTTAGTTTTAGTCTAAGTCTCATGGTCACACTCATATTCCCTTTTGATGAGTGACTTGAATAGGTCGATGTGAATAGGTTGAATAGGTTGATGTGACTGTCTACTCCACAGTATTCCGTGCCATAACAATACTTTGGTGCTCTCAGGAAGCACTTGTGGGGTGAATGCAGAATAACTGATCATGTGAACACTGTCTTTCCAGGTTTCTTGGAATCTCTGCTTAGCCCTTGGGACAGACCCTGTGGTGAAGGCTGCAAGATCTTCCATTTCCAGCATCAGCAGCTGTGGTTAAGTCCACAGGTGCCCACCTGACCTCGGGTTCCTGGGAAGGGCAGAGTTGTCAGCAAGAGAACCTGGGGGTAAAGCCCAGCAGGAAGATGCCAGGCAATCGGAGTGCTGCTGGGCCGTCCCTGACCCTGACTACAGGGGGACGTGACAACTCCTGTGAGGTAAGGAGTAGGAAGAGGCACCCAGGGACAGAAATTCTCCAGAATGAAAGATAATATCTCATTATTTTAATTTGTATGAGTTTTTTTTTTTTAATCAAGCAACATAATCAGGGGACTTTTATTGCTGATTTATGTATGTGAATTTCTTTCTGTCCATTGTTGATTTATTTATATTAACTTAAGGATTTTTACAGAGTTTTTTTGAAGAGTAAGTTTAATAAACTTTTATCATTCTCATATATTGGGTTGGCCAAAATGTTTGTTTGGGGTTTTCTGTATGATGTTATGAAAAAAACCCAAATGAACTTTTTGGTTAACCCAATATTTCTGTGAATATTTTTTGCCACTTTGTAATTTGAAATTAGCCTCTAGTTTAGTTATAAGTGACAAAAGGTGCCAAAGAGTTCTCAAAGTCTTCTTAAAACAATGACTCTTCCCTGATTTGTTTCGCCCAGATTCCAGCTCCCTAGAAGCAAGCTCTCTTAAACTTTTTAATGGATTTCTTTTTCGTTTTGAACATTATCTATTGACTTTCCACTATGAAAGGTAGAGATTTAGCTTTTCCGTGCACCTCTACTCATATACACATTTGCCTCTATCACTATTCTGATTAGATCTATCGTGTTTATTATTGTGACTGTTTATGGTTGAGTCATGTAGTATCCATGCTTACTGTTTCTTCACAACTTTTACTTTTCCCTGGAATTAACTATTTTTCAATGGATTGATCATTTCTTTGCTTTACTGTATACATATCAATAAATCAACTCCAAATTCTTTCTAGTTATTTAAATCTCCTCTCTGTATGTTCAGACATAGACGTTAAAGAATCTGCCTGCAGTGTGAGACTCACTTTGAATTCCTTGGTCAGGAAGATCCCCTGGAGAAGGGACTGGCAACCCACTGCGGCTACAGTCCATGGGGTTGCAAAGAGTCAGGCACACACATAGTGACATCACTTATAAATACTCATACCATGTTTACTATGAGCCCAGCACTGTTAAACACACACTACATCTACTAAGTCATCTTTGTTACAATCTGGAGAAGTAGGTACCATTTTTATTCTCATTTTATATAAGGGGAAACTGTTGTTTGTTATTTAGTTGCTGAGTTGTATCCAACTCTTTTTTTTTCTAAAAAATTAATAA